>NW_027488372.1:6250000-7500000 GCF_051014445.1 Colletes latitarsis | reverse complement strand
ACGCATGTTAGGTCTGGGATAGGCCTGGGATTTTCACTCATCAGACTCATACTTTCGCTTTCTTCACATACTTGTTGAACGGATCCTGGGTTTTTTCTGGTTTGGATCACGTAGTAATGTGGGTCCACACTGAAGCAATCAATTAAACCTGGTCTTGATAAATATTTTAGAGGATAACGCATGTTAGGTCTGGGATAGGTCTGGGATTTGCCCTCATCAGGCTCACAGTTTCGCGTTTTTCACATACTTGTTGAACAGATCCTGGGTTTTTTCTGGTTTGGATCACGAAGTAGTGTGGTACCACACTGAAACAGTCCATTAAACCTGGTTTCGCTCATTATTTTAGAGGATAACGCATGTTAGGTCTAGGTTAGGTCTGGGATTTGCTCTCATCAGGCTCATTCTTTCGCATATTTCTCATACTTGATGGCTAGATCCTGGGCTTTTTCTGGATTGCATCACGTAGTAATGTGGTACCACGCTGAAACAGTCAATTAAACCTGGTTTCGATCAATATTTTAGAGGATAACGCAAACTAGGTCTGGGATGGGTCTAGGATTTGCCCTCATCAGACTCATACTTTCGCATTCTTCACATACTTGTTGAACAGATCCTGCGTTATTTTCTGGTTTGGATCACGTAGTAATGTGGGTCCACACTGAAACAATCAATTAAACCTGGTCTTGATAAATATTTTAGAGGATAACGCATGTTAGGTCTGAGATAGGTCTGGGATTTGCCCTCATCAGGCTCATACTTTCGCACACTTCACATACTCGTTGAACAGATCCTGCGTTATTTTCTCGTTTGGATCACATAGTAATGTGGTGCCACACTGAAACATTCAATTAAACCTGGTCTTGATAAATATTTTAGAGGATGACGCATGTTAGGTCTGGGTTAGGTCTAGGATTTGCCCTCATCAGGCTCATACTTTCGCATATTTCTCATACTTCAAGGCTAGATCCTGGGCTATTTCTGAATTGGATCACGTTGTAAAGTGGTACCACACTGAAACATTCAATGAAACCTGGTCTGGATAAATATTTTAGAGGACAACGCATCTTAGGTCTGGGTTAGGTCTAAGATTTGCCCTCATCAGGCTCACAGTTTCGCGTTTTTCATATACTTGTTGAACAGATCCTGGGTTTTTTCTGGTTTGGATCACGAAGTAGTGTGGTACCACAATGAAACCGTCCATTAAACCTGGTTTCGCTCAATATTTTAGAGGATAACACATGTTAGGTCTAGGTTAGGTCTGGGATTTGCTCTCATCAGGCTCATTCTTTCGCATATGTCTCATACTTGATGGCTAGATCCTGTGCTTTTTCTGGATTGCATCACGTAGTAACGTAGTACCACACTGAAACAGTCAACGAAACCTGGTTTCCATCAATATTTTAGAGGACAACGCAAGTTAGGTCTAGGTAAGGCCTGAGATTTTCACTGATCAGACTCATACATTCGCATTCTTCACATACTTGTTGAACGGATCCTGGGTTTTTTCTGGTTTGGATCACGTAGTAATGTGGTACCACACTGAAACATTCTATTAAACCTGGTCTTGATAAATATTTTAGAGGATAACGCATGTTAGGTCTGGGTTACGTCTAGGATTTGCCCTCATCAGGCTCATATTTTCGCATATTTCTCATACTTCATGGCTAGATCCTGGGCTGTTTCTGCATTGTTTCACGTAGTAATGTGGTACCACGCTGAAACAGTCACTTAAACCTGGTTTCGATCAATACTTTAGAGGATAACGCAAGTTAGGTCTGGGATAGGTCTAGGATTTGCCCTCATCAGGCTCTTACTATCGCATATTTCTCATACTTCATGGCTAGATCCTGGCCTATTTCTGGATTGGATCACGTAGTAAAGTGGTACCACACTGAAACATTCAATGAAACCTGGTCTGGATAAATATTTTAGAGGATAACGCATCTTAGGTCTGGGTTACGTCTAAGATTTGCCCTCATCAGGCTCACAGTTTCGCGTTTTTCACATACTTGTCGAACAGATCCTGGGTTTTCTCTGGTTTGGATCACGTAGTAGTGTGGTACCACACTGAAACAGTCCATTAAACCTGGTTTCGCTCAATAATTTAGAGGATAACGCATGTTAGGTCTAGGTCAGGCCTGGTTTTTTCACTCATCAGACTCATACTTTCGCATTCTTCACAAACTTGTTGAACGGATCCTGGGTTTTTTCTGGTTTGGATCACGTAGTAATGTGGGTTCACACTGAAACAATCAATTAAACCTGGTCTTGATAAATATTTTAGAGGATAACGCATGTTAGGTCTGGGATAGGCCTGGGATTTTCACTCATCAGACTCATACTTTCGCTTTCTTCACATACTTGTTGAACGGATCCTGGGTTTTTTCTGGTTTGGATCACGTAGTAATGTGGGTCCACACTGAAGCAATCAATTAAACCTGGTCTTGATAAATATTTTAGAGGATAACGCATGTTAGGTCTGGGATAGGTCTGGGATTTGCCCTCATCAGGCTCACAGTTTCGCGTTTTTCACATACTTGTTGAACAGATCCTGGGTTTTTTCTGGTTTGGATCACGAAGTAGTGTGGTACCACTTTGAAACAGTCCATTAAACCTGGTTTCGCTCATTATTTTAGAGGATAACGCATGTTAGGTCTAGGTTAGGTCTGGGATTTGCTCTCATCAGGCTCATTCTTTCGCATATTTCTCATACTTGATGGCTAGATCCTGGGCTTTTTCTGGATTGCATCACGTAGTAATGTGGTACCACGCTGAAACAGTCAATTAAACCTGGTTTCGATCAATATTTTAGAGGATAACGCAAACTAGGTCTGGGATGGGTCTAGGATTTGCCCTCATCAGACTCATACTTTCGCATTCTTCACATACTTGTTGAACAGATCCTGCGTTATTTTCTGGTTTGGATCACGTAGTAATGGGGGTCCACACTGAAACAATCAATTAAACCTGGTCTTGATAAATATTTTAGAGGATAACGCATGTTAGGTCTGAGATAGGTCTGGGATTTGCCCTCATCAGGCTCATACTTTCGCACACTTCACATACTCGTTGAACAGATCCTGCGTTATTTTCTCGTTTGGATCACATAGTAATGTGGTGCCACACTGAAACATTCAATTAAACCTGGTCTTGATAAATATTTTAGAGGATGACGCATGTTAGGTCTGGGTTAGGTCTAGGATTTGCCCTCATCAGGCTCATACTTTCGCATATTTCTCATACTTCAAGGCTAGATCCTGGGCTATTTCTGAATTGGATCACGTTGTAAAGTGGTACCACACTGAAACATTCAATGAAACCTGGTCTGGATAAATATTTTAGAGGACAACGCATCTTAGGTCTGGGTTAGGTCTAAGATTTGCCCTCATCAGGCTCACAGTTTCGCGTTTTTCATATACTTGTTGAACAGATCCTGGGTTTTTTCTGGTTTGGATCACGAAGTAGTGTGGTACCACAATGAAACCGTCCATTAAACCTGGTTTCGCTCAATATTTTAGAGGATAACACATGTTAGGTCTAGGTTAGGTCTGGGATTTGCTCTCATCAGGCTCATTCTTTCGCATATGTCTCATACTTGATGGCTAGATCCTGTGCTTTTTCTGGATTGCATCACGTAGTAACGTAGTACCACACTGAAACAGTCAACGAAACCTGGTTTCCATCAATATTTTAGAGGACAACGCAAGGTAGGTCTAGGTAAGGCCTGAGATTTTCACTGATCAGACTCATACATTCGCATTCTTCACATACTTGTTGAACGGATCCTGGGTTTTTTCTGGTTTGGATCACGTAGTAATGTGGTACCACACTGAAACATTCTATTAAACCTGGTCTTGATAAATATTTTAGAGGATAACGCATGTTAGGTCTGGGTTACGTCTAGGATTTGCCCTCATCAGGCTCATATTTTCGCATATTTCTCATACTTCATGGCTAGATCCTGGGCTGTTTCTGCATTGTTTCACGTAGTAATGTGGTACCACGCTGAAACAGTCACTTAAACCTGGTTTCGATCAATACTTTAGAGGATAACGCAAGTTAGGTCTGGGATAGGTCTAGGATTTGCCCTCATCAGGCTCTTACTATCGCATATTTCTCATACTTCATGGCTAGATCCTGGGCTATTTCTGGATTGGATCACGTAGTAAAGTGGTACCACACTGAAACATTCAATGAAACCTGGTCTGGATAAATATTTTAGAGGATAACGCATCTTAGGTCTGGGTTACGTCTAAGATTTGCCCTCATCAGGCTCACAGTTTCGCGTTTTTCACATACTTGTCGAACAGATCCTGGGTTTTCTCTGGTTTGGATCACGTAGTAGTGTGGTACCACACTGAAACAGTCCATTAAACCTGGTTTCGCTCAATAATTTAGAGGATAACGCATGTTAGGTCTAGGTCAGGCCTGGTTTTTTCACTCATCAGACTCATACTTTCGCATTCTTCACAAACTTGTTGAACGGATCCTGGGTTTTTTCTGGTTTGGATCACGTAGTAATGTGGGTCCACACTGAAACAATCAATTAAACCTGGTCTTGATAAATATTTTAGAGGATAACGCATGTTAGGTCTGGGATAGGCCTGGGATTTTCACTCATCAGACTCATACTTTCGCTTTCTTCACATACTTGTTGAACGGATCCTGGGTTTTTTCTGGTTTGGATCACGTAGTAATGTGGGTCCACACTGAAGCAATCAATTAAACCTGGTCTTGATAAATATTTTAGAGGAAAACGCATGTTAGGTCTGGGATAGGTCTGGGATTTGCCCTCATCAGGCTCACAGTTTCGCGTTTTTCACATACTTGTTGAACAGATCCTGGGTTTTTTCTGGTTTGGATCACGAAGTAGTGTGGTACCACTTTGAAACAGTCCATTAAACCTGGTTTCGCTCATTATTTTAGAGGATAACGCATGTTAGGTCTAGGTTAGGTCTGGGATTTGCTCTCATCAGGCTCATTCTTTCGCATATTTCTCATACTTGATGGCTAGATCCTGGGCTTTTTCTGGATTGCATCACGTAGTAATGTGGTACCACGCTGAAACAGTCAATTAAACCTGGTTTCGATCAATATTTTAGAGGATAACGCAAACTAGGTCTGGGATGGGTCTAGGATTTGCCCTCATCAGACTCATACTTTCGCATTCTTCACATACTTGTTGAACAGATCCTGCGTTATTTTCTGGTTTGGATCACGTAGTAATGTGGGTCCACACTGAAACAATCAATTAAACCTGGTCTTGATAAATATTTTAGAGGATAACGCATGTTAGGTCTGAGATAGGTCTGGGATTTGCCCTCATCAGGCTCATACTTTCGCACACTTCACATACTCGTTGAACAGATCCTGCGTTATTTTCTCGTTTGGATCACATAGTAATGTGGTGCCACACTGAAACATTCAATTAAACCTGGTCTTGATAAATATTTTAGAGGATGACGCATGTTAGGTCTGGGTTAGGTCTAGGATTTGCCCTCATCAGGCTCATACTTTCGCATATTTCTCATACTTCAAGGCTAGATCCTGGGCTATTTCTGAATTGGATCACGTTGTAAAGTGGTACCACACTGAAACATTCAATGAAACCTGGTCTGGATAAATATTTTAGAGGACAACGCATCTTAGGTCTGGGTTAGGTCTAAGATTTGCCCTCATCAGGCTCACAGTTTCGCGTTTTTCATATACTTGTTGAACAGATCCTGGGTTTTTTCTGGTTTGGATCACGAAGTAGTGTGGTACCACAATGAAACCGTCCATTAAACCTGGTTTCGCTCAATATTTTAGAGGATAACACATGTTAGGTCTAGGTTAGGTCTGGGATTTGCTCTCATCAGGCTCATTCTTTCGCATATGTCTCATACTTGATGGCTAGATCCTGTGCTTTTTCTGGATTGCATCACGTAGTAACGTAGTACCACACTGAAACAGTCAACGAAACCTGGTTTCCATCAATATTTTAGAGGACAACGCAAGTTAGGTCTAGGTAAGGCCTGAGATTTTCACTGATCAGACTCATACATTCGCATTCTTCACATACTTGTTGAACGGATCCTGGGTTTTTTCTGGTTTGGATCACGTAGTAATGTGGTACCACACTGAAACATTCTATTAAACCTGGTCTTGATAAATATTTTAGAGGATAACGCATGTTAGGTCTGGGTTACGTCTAGGATTTGCCCTCATCAGGCTCATATTTTCGCATATTTCTCATACTTCATGGCTAGATCCTGGGCTGTTTCTGCATTGTTTCACGTAGTAATGTGGTACCACGCTGAAACAGTCACTTAAACCTGGTTTCGATCAATACTTTAGAGGATAACGCAAGTTAGGTCTGGGATAGGTCTAGGATTTGCCCTCATCAGGCTCTTACTATCGCATATTTCTCATACTTCATGGCTAGATCCTGGGCTATTTCTGGATTGGATCACGTAGTAAAGTGGTACCACACTGAAACATTCAATGAAACCTGGTCTGGATAAATATTTTAGAGGATAACGCATCTTAGGTCTGGGTTACGTCTAAGATTTGCCCTCATCAGGCTCACAGTTTCGCGTTTTTCACATACTTGTCGAACAGATCCTGGGTTTTTTCTGGTTTGGATCACGTAGTAATGTGGTACCACACTAAAACAGTCAATTAAACCTGGTTTCGATCAATATTTTGGAGGATAACGCAAGTTAGGTCTGGGATAGCTCTGGGATTTGCTCTCATCAGGCTCATTCTTTCGCATATGTCTCATACTTGATGGCTAGATCCTGAGCTTTTTCTGGATTGCATCACGTAGTAATGAAGTACAGCACTGAAACAGTCAATTAAACCTGGTTTCCATCAATATTTTAGAGGACAACGCAAGTTAGGTCTGGGATAGGTCTGGGATTTGCTCTCATCAGGCTCATTCTTTCGCATATTTCTCATACTTGATGGCTAGATCATGGGCTTTTTCTGGATTGCATCACGTAGTAATGTGGTACCACGCTGAAACAGTCAATTAAACCTGGTTTCGATCAATATTTTAGAGGATAACGCAAACTAGGTCTGGGATGGGTCTAGGATTTGCCCTCATCAGACTCATACTTTCGCATTCTTCACATACTTGTTGGACAGATCCTGCGTTATTTTCTGGTTTGGATCACGTAGTAATGTGGGTCCACACTGAAACAATCAATTAAACCTGGTCTTGATAAATATTTTAGAGGATAACGCCTGTTAGGTCTGAGATAGGTCTGGGATTTGCCCTCATCAGGCTCATACTTTCGCACACTTCACATACTCGTTGAACAGATCCTGCGCTATTTTCTCGTTTGGATCACATAGTAATGTGGTGCCACACTGAAACATTCAATTAAACCTGGTCTTGATAAATATTTTAGAGGATGACGCATGTTAGGTCTGGGTTAGGTCTAGGATTTGCCCTCATCAGGCTCATACTTTCGCATATTTCTCATACTTCAAGGCTAGATCCTGGGCTATTTCTGAATTGGATCACGTTGTAAAGTGGTACCACACTGAAACATTCAATGAAACCTGGTCTGGATAAATATTTTAGAGGACAACGCATCTTAGGTCTGGGATAGGTCTAAGATTTGCCCTCATCAGGCTCACAGTTTCGCGTTTTTCATATACTTGTTGAACAGATCCTGGGTTTTTTCTGGTTTGGATCACGAAGTAGTGTGGTACCACAATGAAACCGTCCATTAAACCTGGTTTCGCTCAATATTTTAGAGGATAACACATGTTAGGTCTAGGTTAGGTCTGGGATTTGCTCTCCTCAGGCTCATTCTTTCGCACATGTCTCATACTAGATGGCTAGATCCTGTGCTTTTTCTGCATTGTTTCACGTAGTAATGTGGTACCACGCTGAAACAGTCACTTAAACCTGGTTTCGATCAATACTTTAGAGGATAACGCAAGTTAGGTCTGGGATAGGTCTAGGATTTGCCCCCATCAGGCTCTTACTATCGCATATTTCTCATACTTCATGGCTAGATCCTGGGCTATTTCTGGATTGGATCACGTAGTAAAGTGGTACCACACTGAAACATTCAATGAAACCTGGTCTGGATAAATATTTTAGAGGATAACGCATCTTAGGTCTGGGTTAGGTCTAAGATTTGCCCTCATCAGGCTCACAGTTTCGCGTTTTTCACATACTTGTCGAACAGATCCTGGGTTTTTTCTGGTTTGGATCACGTAGTAATGTGGTACCACACTAAAACAGTCAATTAAACCTGGTTTCGATCAATATTTTGGAGGATAACGCAAGTTAGGTCTGGGATAGCTCTGGGATTTGCTCTCATCAGGCTCATTCTTTCGCATATGTCTCATACTTGATGGCTAGATCCTGAGCTTTTTCTGGATTCCATCACGTAGTAATGAAGTACAGCACTGAAACAGTCAATTAAACCTGGTTTCCATCAATATTTTAGAGGACAACGCAAGTTAGGTCTGGGATAGGTCTGGGATTTGCCCTCATCAGGCTCATACTTTCGCGTTTTTCACATACTAGTTGAACAGATCCTGGGTTTTTTCTGGTTTGGATCCCGTAGTAGTGTGGTACCACACTGAAACAGTCCATTAAACCTGGTTTCGCTCAATATTTTAGAGGATAACGCATGTTAGGTCTAGGTCAGGCCTGGTTTTTTCACTCATCAGACTCATACTTTCGCATTCTTCACATACTTGTTGAACGGATCCTGGGTTTTTTCTGGTTTGGGTCACGTAGTAATGTGGGACCACACTGAAACAGTCAATTAAACCTGGTTTCGACAAATATTTTAGAGAATAATTCATGTTAGGTCTAGGTTAGGTCTGGGATTTGCTCTCATCAGGCTCATACTTTCGCACACTTCACATACTTGTTGAACGGATCCTGGGTTTTTTCTGGTTTGGATCACGTAGTAATGTGGGTCCACACTGAAACAATCAATTAAACCTATTCTTGATAAATATTTTAGAGGATAACGCATGTTAGGTCTGGGATAGGTCTGGGATTTGCCCTCATCAGGCTCATACTTTCGCACACTTCACATACTCGTTGAACAGATCCTGCGTTATTTTCTGGTTTGGATCACATAGTAATGTGGTACCACACTGAAACATTCAATTAAACCTGGTCTTGATAAATATTTTAGAGGATAACGCATGTTAGGTCTGGGTTAGGTCTAGGATTTGCCCTCATCAGGCTCATACTATCGCATATTTCTCATACTTCAAGGCTAGATCCTGGGCTATTTCTGAATTGGATCACGTAGTAAAGTGGTACCACACTGAAACATTCAATGAAACCTGGTCTTGATAAATATTTTAGAGGATGACGCATGTTAGGTCTGGGTTAGGTCTAGGATTTGCCCTCATCAGGCTCATACTTTCGCATATTTCTCATACTTCAAGGCTAGATCCTGGGCTATTTCTGAATTGGATCACGTAGTAAAGTGGTACCACACTGAAACATTCAATGAAACCTGGTCTGGATAAATATTTTAGAGGACAACGCATCTTAGGTCTGGGATAGGTCTAAGATTTGCCCTCATCAGGCTCACAGTTTCGCGTTTTTCATATACTTGTTGAACAGATCCTGGGTTTTTTCTGGTTTGGATCACGAAGTAGTGTGGTACCACACTGAAACAGTCCATTAAACCTGGTTTCGCTCAATGTTTTAGAGGGTAACACATGTTAGGTCTAGGTTAGGTCTGGGATTTGCTCTCATCAGGCTCATTCTTTCGCATATGTCTCATACTTGATGGCTAGATCCTGTGCTTTTTCTGGATTGCATCACGTAGTAACGTAGTACAACACTGAAACAGTCAACGAAACCTGGTTTCCATCAATATTTTAGAGGACAACGCAAGTTAGGTCTAGGTAAGGCCTGAGATTTTCATTGATCAGACTCATACATTCGCATTCTTCACATACTTGTTGAACGGATCCTGGGTTTTTTCTGGTTTGGATCACGTAGTAATGTGGTACCACACTGAAACATTCTATGAAACCTGGTCTTGATAAATATTTTAGAGGATAACGCATGTTAGGTCTGGGTTACGTCTAGGATTTGCCCTCATCAGGCTCATATTTTCGCATATTTCTCATACTTCATGGCTAGATCCTGGGCTATTTCTGGATTGGATCACGTAGTAAAGTGGTACCACACTGAAACATTCAATGAAACCTGGTCAGGATAAATATTTTAGAGGATAACGCATCTTAGGTCTGGGTTAGGTCTAAGATTTGTCCTCATCAGGCTCACAGTTTCGCATTCTTCTTATACTTGTTGAACTGATGCTGGGTTTTTTCTCGTTTGGATCACGTAGTAATGTGGTACCACACTGAAACAGTCGATTAAACCTGGTTTCGATCAATATTTTAGAGGATAACGCAAGTTAAGTCTTGGATTGGTCTGGGATTTGACCTCATCAGACTCATTCTTTCGCACACTTCACATACTCGTTGAACAGATCCTGGGTTATTTTCTGGTTTGGATCACATAGTAATGTGGGTCCACACTGAAACAATCAATTAAACCTGGTTTTGATAAATATTTTAGAGGATAACGCATGTTAGGTCTGGGATAGGTCTGGGATTTGCCCTCATCAGACTCATACTTTCGCACACTTCACATACTCGTTGAACAGATCCTGGGTTATTTTCTGGTTTGGATCACATAGTAATGTGGTACCACACTGAAACGGTCAATTAAACCTGGTTTCGATCAATATTTTAGAGGATAACGCAAGTTAGGTCTAGGTTAGGCCTAGGATTTGCACTCATCAGGGTCATACTTTCGCAGTTTTAACATACATGTTGACCTGATCGAGGGTTTATTCTGCTTTGGATCACGTAGTAAAGTGGTACCACACTGAAACATTCAATTAAACCTGGTCTTGATAAATATTTTAGAGGATAACGCATGTTAGGTCTAGGTTAGGTCTGGGATTTGCTCTCATCAGGCTCATTCTTTCGCATATTTCTCATACTTGATGGCTATATCCTGGGCTTTTTCTGGACTGCATCACGTAGTAATGAAGTACAACACTGAAATAGTCAATTAAACCTGGTTTCCATCAATATCTTAGAGGACAACGCAAGTTAGGTCTGGCATAGGTCTGGGATTCGCCCTCATCAGGCTCATACTTTCGCGTTTTTCACATATTTGTTGAATAGATCCTGGGTTTTTTCTGGTTTGTATCACGTAGTAATGAAGTACAACACTGAAACAGTCAATTAAACCTGGTTTCCATCAATATCTTAGAGGACAACGCAAGTTAGGTCTGGCATAGGTCTGGGATTCGCCCTCATCAGGCTCATACTTTCGCGTTTTTCACATACTTGTTGAACAGATCCTGGGATTTTTCTTGTTTGGATCACGAAGTAGTGTGGTACCACACTGAAGCAGTCCATTAAACCTGGTTTCGCTCATTATCTTAGAGAATAACGCATGTTAGGTCTAGGTTAGGTCTGGGATTTGCTCTCATCAGGCTCATTCTTTCGCATATTTCTCATACTTGTTGAACGGGTCCTGGGTTTTTTCTGGTTTGGATCACGTAGTAATGTGGTACCACACTGAAACATTCTATTAAACCTGGTCTTGATAAATATTTTAGTGGATAACGCAAGTTAGGTCTGGGATAGGTCTAGGATTTGCCCTCATCAGGCTCTTACTATAGCATATTTCTCATACTTCATGGCTAGATCCTGGGCTATTTCTGGATTGGATCACGTAGTAAAGTGGTACCACACTGAAACATACAATGAAACCTGGTCTGGATAAATATTTTAGAGGATAACGCATCTTTGGTCTGGGTTAGGTCTAAGATTTGCCCACATCAGACTCATACTTTCGCACATTTCTCATACTTCATGGCTAGATCCTGGGCTATTTCTGGATTGGATCACGTAGTAATGTGGTACCACACTGAAACAGTCAATTAAACCTGGTATCGATCAATATTTTAGAGGATAACGCAAGTTAGGTCTGGGATAGGTCTGGGATTTGCCCTCATCAGGCTCATACTTTCGCGTTTTTCACATACTTGTTGAACAGATCCTGGGTTTTTTCTGGTTTGGATCACGTAGTAATATGGGTACACACTGATACAATCAACTAAACCTGGTCTTGCTAAATATTTTAGAGGATAACGCATGTTAGGTCTGGGATAGGTCTGGGATTTGCCCTCATCAGACTCATACTTTCGCACACTTCACATACTCGTTGAATAGATCCTGGGTTATTTTCTGGTTTGGATCACATAGTAATGTGGTACCAAACTGAAACAGTCGGTTAAACCTAGTTTCGATCAATATTTTAGAGGATAACGCAAGTTAGGTCTGGGATAGGTGTGGGATTTGCCCTCATCAGACTCATACTTACGCACACCTCACATACTTGTTGAACGGATCCTGGGTTTTTTCTGGTTTGTATCACGTAGTAATGTGGTACCACACTGAAACAGTCCATTAAACCTGGTTTGGATCAATATTTTAGAGGATAACGCATGTTAGGTCTAGGTTAGCCCTGGGATTTTCACTCATCAGACTCATACTTTCGCAATCTTCTCATACTTGTTGAACTGATCCTGGGTTTTTTCTGGTTTGGATCACGTAGTAATGTGGTACCGCACTGAAACAGTCGATTAAACCTGGTTTCGATCAATATTTTAGAGGAAAACGCAAGTTAAGTCTTGGATTGGTCTGGGATTTGACCTCATCAGACTCATACATTCGCATATTTCTCATACTTCATGGCTAGATCCTGGGCTATTTCTGGATTGGATCACGTAGTAATGTGGTACCACACTGAAACAGTCAATTAAACCTGGTATCGATCAATATTTTAGAGGATAACGCAAGTTAGGTCTGGGATAGGTCTAGGATTTGCCCTCATCAGGCTCTTACTATAGCATATTTCTCATACTTCATGGCTAGATCCTGGGCTATTTCTGGATTGGATCACGTAGTAAAGTGGTACCACACTGAAACATTCAATGAAACCTGGTCAGGATAAATATTTTAGAGGATAACGCATCTTAGGTCTGGGTTAGGTCTAAGATTTGTCCTCATCAGGCTCACAGTTTCGCATTCTTCTTATACTTGTTGAACTGATGCTGGGTTTTTTCTCGTTTGGATCACGTAGTAATGTGGTACCACACTGAAACAGTCGATTAAACCTGGTTTCGATCAATATTTTAGAGGATAACGCAAGTTAAGTCTTGGATTGGTCTGGGATTTGACCTCATCAGACTCATACATTCGCATATTTCTCATACTTCATGGCTAGATCCTGGGCTATTTCTGGATTGGATCACGTAGTAATGTGGTACCACACTGAAACAGTCAATTAAACCTGGTTTCGATCAATATTTTAGAGGATAACGCATGTTAGGTCTGGGTTAGGTCTAGGATTTGCCCTCATCAGGCTCATACTTTCGCATATTTGCCATACTTCATGGCTAGATCCTGGGCTATTTCTGGATTGGATCACGTAGTAAGGTGGTACCACACTGAAACATTCAATGAAACCTGGTCTGGATAAATATTTTAGAGGACAACGCAAGTTAGGTCTTGGTAAGGCCTGAGATTTTCACTGATCAGAATCATACATTCGCATTCTTCACATACTTGTTGAACGGATCCTGGGTTTTTTCTGGTTTGGATCACGTAGTAATGTGGTACCACACTAAAACAGTCAATTAAACCTGGTTTCGATCAATATTTTAGAGGATAACGCAAGCTAGGTCTGGGATAGGTCTGGGATTAGCCCTCATCAGACTCATACTTTCGCACAATTCACATACTCGTTGACAAGATCCTGGGTTTTTTTCTGGTTTGGATCACGTAGTAATGTGGTTCCACACTGAAACAGTCGTTTAAACCTGGTTTCGATCAATATTTTAGAGGATAACGCAAGTTAGGTCTGGGATAGGTCTGGGATTTGCCCTCATCAGGCTCATACTTTCGCGTTTTTCACATACTAGTTGAACAGATCCTGGGTTTTTTCTGGTTTGGATCCCGTAGTAGTGTGGTACCACACTGAAACAGTCCATTAAACCTGGTTTCGCTCAATATTTTAGAGGATAACGCATGTTAGGTCTAGGTCAGGCCTGGTTTTTTCACTCATCAGACTCATACTTTCGCATTCTTCACATACTTGTTGAACGGATCCTGGGTTTTTTCTGGTTTGGGTCACGTAGTAATGTGGGACCACACTGAAACAGTCAATTAAACCTGGTTTCGACCAATATTTTAGAGAATAATTCATGTTAGGTCTAGGTTCGGTCTGGGATTTGCTCTCATCAGGCTCATACTTTCGCATATTTCTCATACTTCAAGGCTAGATCCTGGGCTATTTCTGAATTGGATCACGTAGTAATGTGGTACCACACTGAAACATTCAATGAAACCTGGTCTTGATAAATATTTTAGAGGATGACGCATGTTAGGTCTGGGTTAGGTCTAGGATTTGCCCTCATCAGGCTCATACTTTCGCATATTTCTCATACTTCAAGGCTAGATCCTGGGCTATTTCTGAATTGGATCACGTAGTAATGTGGTACCACACTGAAACATTCAATGAAACCTGGTCTTGATAAATATTTTAGAGGATGACGCATGTTAGGTCTGGGTTAGGTCTAGGATTTGCCCTCATCAGGCTCATACTTTCGCATATTTCTCATACTTCAAGGCTAGATCCTGGGTTTTTTCTGGTTTGGATCACATAGTAATGTGGTACCACACTGAAACATTCAATTAAACCTGGTCTTGATAAATATTTTAGAGGATAACGCATGTTAGGTCTGGGATAGGTCTGGGATTTGCCCTCATCAGGCTCATACTTTCGCACACTTCACATACTTGTTGAACGGATCCTGGGTTTTTTCTGGTTTGGATCACGAAGTAGTGTGGTACCACACTGAAACAGTCCATTAAACCTGGTTTCGCTCAATATTTTAGAGGATAACACATGTTAGGTCTAGGTTAGGTCTGGGATTTGCTCTCATCAGGCTCATTCTTTCGCATATGTCTCATACTTGATGGCTAGATCCTGTGCTTTTTCTGGATTGCATCACGTAGTAACGTAGTACCACACTGAAACAGTCAACGAAACCTGGTTTCCATCAATATTTTAGAGGACAACGCAAGTTGGGTCTAGGTAAGGCCTGAGATTTTCATTGATCAGACTCATACATTCGCATTCGTCACATACTTGTTGAACGGATCCTGGGTTTTTTCTGGTTTGGATCACGTAGTAATGTGGTACCACACTGAAACATTCTATTAAACCTGGTCTTGATAAATATTTTAGAGGATAACGCATGTTAGGTCTGGGTTACGTCTAGGATTTGCCCTCATCAGGCTCATATTTTCGCATATTTCTCATACCTCATGGCTAGATCCTGGGCTATTTCTGGATTGGATCACGTAGTAAAGTGGTACCACACTGAAACATTCAATGAAACCTGGTCTTGATAAATATTTTAGAGGATGACGCATGTTAGGTCTGGGTTAGGTCTAGGATTTGCCCTCATCAGGCTCATACTTTCGCATATTTCTCATACTTCAAGGCTAGATCCTGGGTTTTTTCTGGTTTGGATCACATAGTAATGTGGTACCACACTGAAACATTCAATTAAACCTGGTCTTGATAAATATTTTAGAGGATAACGCATGTTAGGTCTGGGATAGGTCTGGGATTTGCCCTCATCAGGCTCATACTTTCGCACACTTCACATACTTGTTGAACGGATCCTGGGTTTTTTCTGGTTTGGATCACGAAGTAGTGTGGTACCACACTGAAACAGTCCATTAAACCTGGTTTCGCTCAATATTTTAGAGGATAACACATGTTAGGTCTAGGTTAGGTCTGGGATTTGCTCTCATCAGGCTCATTCTTTCGCATATGTCTCATACTTGATGGCTAGATCCTGTGCTTTTTCTGGATTGCATCACGTAGTAACGTAGTACCACACTGAAACAGTCAATTAAACCTATTCTTGATAAATATTTTAGAGGATAACGCATGTTAGGTCTGGGATAGGTCTGGGATTTGCTCTCATCAGGCTCATACTTTCGCACACTTCACATACTTGTTGAACGGATCCTGGGTTTTTTCTGGTTTGGATCACGTAGTAGTGTGGTACCACACTGAAACAGTCCATTAACCCTGGTTTCGCTCAATATTTTAGACGATAACGCATGTTAGGTCTAGGTCAGGCCTGGGATTTTCACTCATCAGACTCATACTTTCGCATTCTTCACATACTTGTTGAACGGATCCTGGGTTTTTTCTGGTTTGGATCACGTAGTAATGTGGGTCCACACTGAAACAATCAATTAAACCTATTCTTGATAAATATTTTAGAGGATAACGCATGTTAGGTCTGGGATAGGTCTGGGATTTGCCCTCATCAGGCTCATACTTTCGCACACTTCACATACTCGTTGAACAGATCCTGCGTTATTTTCTGGTTTGGATCACATAGTAATGTGGTACCACACTGAAACATTCAATTAAACCTGGTCTTGATAAATATTTTAGAGGATAACGCATGTTAGGACTGGGTTAGGTCTAGGATTTGCCCTCATCAGGCTCATACTTTCGCATATTTCTCATACTTCATGGCTAGATCCTGGGCTGTTTATGCATTGTATCACGTAGTAATGTGGTACCACGCTGAAACAGTCAATTAAACCTGGTTTCGATCAATATTTTAGAGGATAACGCAAGTTAGGTCTGGGATAGGTCTAGGATTTGACCTCATCAGACTCATACTTTCGCACACTTCACATACTCGTTGAACAGATCCTGGGTTATTTTCTGGTTTGGATCACATAGTAATGTGGTACCACACTGAAACAGTCGATTAAACCAGGTTTCGATCAATATTTTTGAGGATAACGCATGTTAGGTCTGGGATAGGTCTGGGATTTGCCCTCATCAGACTCATACTTTCGCATATTTCTCATACTTCATGGCTAGATCCTGGGCTATTTCTGGATTGGATCACGTAGTAAAGTGGTACCACACTGAAACATTCAATGAAACCTGGTCTGGATAAAAATTTTAGAGGATAACGCATGTTAGGTCAAGGTTAGGTCTAAGATTTGCCCTCATCAGGCTCACAGTTTCGCGTTTTTCACATACTTGTTGAACAGATCCTGGGTTTTTTCTGGTTTGGATCCCGTAGTAGTGTGGTACCACACTGAAACAGTCCATTAAACCTGGTTTCGCTCAATATTTTAGAGGATAACGCATGTTAGGTCTAGGTCAGGCCTGGGATTTTCACTCATCAGACTCATACTTTCGCATTCTTCACATACTTGTTGAACGGATCCTGGGTTTTTTCTGGTTTGGATCACGTAGTAATGTGGGCCCACACTGAAACAATCAATTAAACCTGGTCTTGATAAATATTTTAGAGGATAACGCATGTTAGGTCTGGGATAGGTATGGGATTTGCCCTCATCAGACTCATACTTTCGCACACTTCACATACTCGTTGAACAGATCCTGGGTTATTTTCTGGTTTGGATCACATAGTAATGTGGTACCACACTGAAACAGTCGATTAAACCAGGTTTCGATCAATATTTTTGAGGACAACGCATGTTAGGTCTAGGTTAGGCCTGGGATTTTTACTCATCAGACTCATACTTTCGCATTCTTCACATACTTGTTGAACTGATCCTGGGTTTTTTCTGGTTTGGATCACGCAGTAATATGGTACCACACTGAAACGGACGATTATACCTGGTTTCGATCAATATCTTAGAGGATAACGAAAGTTAAGTCTGGGATTGGTCTGGGATTTGACCTCATCAGGCTCATACTTTCGCGTTTTTCACATACTTGTTGAACAGATCCTGGGTTTTTTCTGGTTTGGATCCCGTAGTAATGTGGTACCACACTGAAACATTCAATTAAACCTGGTCTTGATAAATATTTTAGAGGATAACGCATGTTAGGTCTGGGATAGGTCTGGGTTAGACTCATACTTTCTCACACTTCACATACTCGTTGACGAGATCCTGGGTTTTTTTCTAGTTTGGATCACGCAGTAATGTGGTACCACACTGAAACAGTCGATTAAACCTGGTTTCGATCAATATTTTTGAGGATAACGCATGTTAGGTCTGGGATAGGTCTGGCATTAGCCCTCATCAGACTCATACTTTCGCTTTCTTCACATACTTGTTGAACGGATCCTGGGCTTTTTCTGGATTGCATCACGTAGTAATGTAGTACCACACTGAAACAGTCAATGAAACCTGGTTTCCATCAATATTTTAGAGGACAACGCAAGTTAGGTCTAGGTAAGGCCTGAGATTTTCACTGATCAGACTCATAAATTCGCATTCTTCACATACTTGTTGAACGGATCCTGGGTTTTTGTCTGGTTTGGATCACGTAGTAATGTGGTACCACACTGAAACATTCAATTAAACCTGGTCTTGATAAATATTTTAGAGGATAACGCATGTTAGGTCTGGGTTACGTCTAGGATTTGCCCTCATCAGGCTCATACTATCGCATATTTCTCATACTTCATGGCTAGATCCTGGGCTGTTTATACATTGTATCACGTAGTAATGTGGTACCACGCTGAAACAGTCAATTAAACCTGGTTTCGATCAATATTTTAGAGGATAACGCAAGTTAGGTCTGGGATAGGTCTAGGATATGCCCTCATCAGGCTCTTACTATCGCATATTTCTCATACTTCATGGCTAGATCCTGGGCTATTTCTGGATTGGATCACGTAGTAAAGTGGTACCACACTGAAACATTCAATGAAACCTGTTCTGGATAAATATTTTAGAGGATAAAGCATCTTAGGTCTGGGTTAGGTCTAAGATTTGCCCTCATCAGGCTCACAGTTTCGCGTTTTTCACATACTTGTTAAACAGATCCTGGGTTTTTTCTGGTTTGGGTCACGTAGTAATGTGGCACCACACTAAAACAGTAAATTAAACCTGGTTTCGATCAATATTTTAGAGGATCACGCAAGCTAGGTCTGGGATAGGTCTGGGATTAGCCCTCATCAGACTCATACTTTCGCACACTTCACATACTCGTTGACAAGATCCTGGGTTTTTTTCTGGCTTGGATCACGTAGTAATGTGGTTCCACACTGAAACAGTCGATTAAACTTGGCTTCGATCAATATTTTAGAGGATAACGCAAGTTTGGTCTGGGATAGGTCTGGGATTTGCCCTCATCAGGCTCATACTTTCGCGTTTTTCACATACTTGTTGAACGGATCCTGGGTTTTTTCTGGTTTGGGTCACGTAGTAATGTGGGACCACACTGAAACAGTCAATTAAACCTGGTTTCGACCAATATTTTAGAGAATAATTCATGTTAGGTCTAGGTTAGGTCTGGGATTTGCTCTCATCAGGCTCATACTTTCGCATATTTCTCACACTTCATGTCTAGATCCTGGGCTATTTCTGGATTGGATCACGTAGTAAAGTGGTACCACACTGAAACATTCAATGAAACCTGGTCTGGATAAAAATTTTAGAGGATAACGCATGTTAGGTCAAGGTTAGGTCTGAGATTTGCCCTCATCAGGCTCACAGTTTCGCGTTTTTCACATACTTGTCGAACAGATCCTGGGTTTTTTCTGGTTTGGATCACGTAGTAATGTGGGTCCACACTGAACAATCAGTTAAACCTGGTCTTGATAAATATTTTATAGGATAACGCATGTTAGGTCTGGGATAGGTCTGGGATTTGCCCTCATCAGACTCATACTTTCGCACACTTCACATACTCGTTGAACAGATCCTGCGTTATTTTCTGGTTTGGATCACATAGTAATGTGGTACCACACTGAAACATTCAATTAAACCTGGTCTTCATAAATATTTTAGAGGATAACGCATGTTAGGTCTGGGTTAGGTCAAGGATTTGCCCTCATCAGGCTCATACTTTCGCATATTTCTCATACTTCATGGCTAGATCCTGGGCTATTTCTGGATTGGATCACGTAGTAAAGTGGTACCACACTGAAACATTCAATGAAACCTGGTCTGGATAAATATTTTAGAGGACAACGCATCTTAGGTCTGGGTTAGGTCTAAGATTTGCCCTCATCAGGCTCACAGTTTCGCGATTTTCACATACTTGTTGAACAGATCCTGGGTTTTTTCTGGTTTGCATCACGAAGTAGTGTGGTACCACACTGAAACAGTCCATTAAACCTGGTTTCGCTCAAATTTTTAGAGGATAACGCATGTTAGGTCTAGATTAGGTCTGGGATTTGCTCTCATCAGGCTCATTCTTTCGCATATTTCTCATACTTGATGGCTATATCCTGGGCTTTTTCTGGATTGCATCACGTAGTAACGTAGTACAACACTGAAACAGTCAATGAAACCTGGTTTCCATCATTATTTTAGAGGACAACGGAAGTTAGGTCTAGGTAAGGCCTGAGATTTTCACTGATCAGACTCATACTTTCGCCTTCTCCACATACTTGTTGAACGGATCCTGGGTTTTTTCTGGTTTGGAACACGTAGTAATGTGGTACCACACTGAAACATTCAATTAAACCTGGTCTTGATAAATATTTTAGAGAATAACGCATGTTAGGTCTGGGTTAGGTCTAGGATTTGCCCTCATCAGGCTCATACTTTCGCATATTTCTCATACTTCATGGCTAGATCCTGGGCTATTTCTGGATTGGATCACGTAGCAAAGTGGTACCACACTGAAACATTCAATGAAACCTGGTCTGGATAAGAATTTTAGAGGATAACGCATGTTAGGTCAAGGTTAGGTCTAAGATTTGCCCTCATCAGGCTCACAGTTTCGCGTTTTTCACATACTTGTCGAACAGATCCTGGGTTTTTTGTGGTTTGGATCACGTAGTAATGTGGTACCACACTGAAACATTCAATTAAACCTGGTCTTGATAAATATTTTAGAGGATAACGCATGTTAGGTCAGGGATAGGTCTGGGATTAGCCCTTATCAGACTCATACTTTCGCACACTTCACATACTCGTTGACGAGAGTCTGGGTTTTTTTCTAGTTTGGATCACGCAGTAATGTGGTACCACACTGAAACAGTCGATTAAACCTGGTTTCGATCAATATTTTAGAGGATAACGCATGTTAGGTCTGGGATAGGTCTGGGATTTGCCCTCATCAGACTCATACTTTCGCACACTTCACATACTCGCTGAACACATCCTGGGTTATTTTCTGGTTTGGATCACATAGTAATGTGGTACCACACTGAAACAGTCGATTAAACCAGGTTTCGATCAATATTTTTGAGGACAACGCAAGTTAGGTCTAGGTAAGGCCTGAGATTTTCACTGATCAGACTCATACTTTCGCCTTCTTCACATACTTCTTGAACTGATCCTGGGTTTTTTCCGGTTTGGATCACGTAGTAATGTGGTACCAAACTGAAACAGTCCATTAAACCTGGTTTGGATCAATATTTTAGAGGATAACGCATGTTAGGTCTAGGTTAGCCCTGGGATTTTCACCCATCAGACTCATACTTTCGCATTCTTCTTATACTTGTTGAACTGATCCTGGGTTTTTTCTGGTTTGGATCACGTAGTAATGTGGTACCACACTGAAACAGTCGATTAAACCTGGTTTCGATCAATATTTTAGAGGATAACGCAAGTTAGGTCTAGGTTAGGCCCGGGTTTTTCACTCATCAGGCTCATATTTCGCATTCTTCACATACTTGTTGAACGGATCCTGGGTTTTTTCTGGATTATATCACGTAGTAATGTGGTACCACACTGAAACAGTCCATTAAACCTGGTTTGGATCAATATTTTAGAGGATAACGCATGTTAGGTCTAGGTTAGGTCTGGGATTTTCGATCATGAGACTCATACTTTCGCATTGTTCACATACTTGTTGAACGGATCCTGGGTTTTTTCTGGTTTGGTTCATGTAGTAATGTGGTACCACAGTGAAACAGTCAATTAAACCTGGTTTGGATCCATATTTTAGAGGATAACGCATGTTAGGTCTAGGTTAGCCCTGGGATTTTCACCCATCAGACTCATACTTTCGCATTCTTCTTATACTTGTTGAACTGATCCTGGGTTTTTTCTGGTTTGGATCACGTAGTAATGTGGTACCAAACTGAAACAGTCGATTAAACCAGGTTTCGATCAATATTTTTGAGGATAACGCATGTTAGGTCTAGGTTAGGCCTGGGATTTTCACTCATCAGACTCATACTTTCGCATTCCTCACATACTTGTTGATCGGATCCTGGGTTTTCTCTGGTTTATATCACGTAGTAATGTGGTACCACACTGAAACAGTCCATTAAACATGGTTTGGATCAATATTTTAGAGGATAACGCATGTTAGGTCTAGGTTAGCCCTGGGATTTTCACCCATCAGACTCATACTTTCGCATTCTTCTTATACTTGTTGAACTGATCCTGGGTTTTTTCTGGTTTGGATCACGTAGTAATGTGGTACCACACTGAAGCAGTCGATTAAACCTGGTTTCGATCAATATTTTAGAGGATAGCGCAAGTTAAGTCTGGGATTGGTCTGGGATTTGACCTCATCAGCCCCATACTTTCGCACACTTCACATTCTCGTTGAACAGATCCTGGGTTTTTTTTCTGGTTTGGACCACATAGTAATGTGGCACCACACTGAAACAGTCGATTAAACCACGTTTCGATCAATATTTTTGAGGATAACGCATGTTAGGTCTAGGTTAGGCCCGGGATTTTCACTCATCAGACACATACTTTCGCATACTTCACATACTTGTTGAACAGATCCTGGGTTTTTTCTGGTTTGGTTCATGTAGTAATGTGGTACCATACTGAAACAATCAATTAAACCTGGTCTTGATAAATATTTTAGAGGATAACGCATGTTAGGTCTGGGATAGGTCTGGGATTTGCCCTCATCAGACTCATACCTACGCATTCTTCACATACTTGTTGAACGGATCCTGGGTTTTTTCTGGTTTGGTTCATGTAGTAATGTGGTACCACACTGAAACAATCAATTAAACCTGGTCTTGACAAATATTTTAGAGGATAACGCATGTTAGGTTTGGCTTAGGTCTAGGATTTGCCCCCAGCAGGCTCATACTTTCGCATATTTCTCATACTTCATGGCTAGATCCTGGGCTGTTTCTGGTTTGTATCACGTAGTAATGTGGTATCACGCTGAAACAGTCAATTAAACCTGGTTTCGATCAATATTTTAGAGGATAACGCAAGTTAGGTCTGGCATAGGTCTGGGATTCGCCCTCATCAGGCTCATACTTTCGCGTTTTTCACATACTTGTTGAACAGATCCTGGGTTTTTTCTGGTTTGTATCACGTAGTAGTGTGGTACCACACTGAAACAGTCCATTAAAGCTGGTTTGGATCAATTGCTTAGAGGATAACGCATGTTAGGTCTAGGTTAGCCCTGGGATTTTCACTCATCAGACTCATACTTTCGCATTCTTCTCATACTTGTTGAACTGATCCTGGGTTTTTTCTGGTTTGGATCACGTAGTAATTTGGTACCACACTGAAGCAGTCGATTAAACCTGGTTTCGATCAATATCTTAGAGGATAACGCAAGTTAAGTCTGGGAATGGTCTGGGATTTGACCTCATCAGACTCATACTTTCGCACACTTCACATACTCGTTGAACAGATCCTGGGTTATTTTCTGGTTTGGATCACATAGTAATGTGGTACCACACTGAAACAGTCGATTAAACCAGGTTTCGATCTATATTTTTGAGGATAACGCATGTTAGGACTAGGTTAGGCCTGGGATTTTCACTCATCAGACTCATACTTTCGCATTCTTCACATACTTGTTGAACGGATCCTGGGTTTTTTCTGGTTTGGATCACGTTGTAATGTGGGACCACACTGAAACAATCAATTAAACCTGGTCTTGATAAATATTTTAGAGGATAACGCATGTTAGGCTTGGGTTTGGTCTAGGATTTGCCCTCAGCAGGCTCATACTTTCGCATATCTCTCATACTTCATGGCTAGATCCTGGGCTGTTTCTGGATTGTATCACGTAGTAATGTGGTACAACGCTGAAACAGTCAATTAAACCTGGTTTCGATCAATATTTTAGAGAAAAATTCATGTTAGGTCTAGGTTAGGTCTGGGATTTGCTCTCATCAGGCTCATTCTTTCGCATATTTCTCATACATGTTGAACAGATCCTGGGTTTTTTCTGGTTTGGATCACGTAGTAATGTGGGACCACACTGAAACAATCAACTAAACCTGGTTTCCATCAATATTTTAGTGGACAACGCAAGTTAGGTCTGGGATAGGTCTGGGATTTGCCCTCATCAGGCTCATACTTTCGCGTTTTTCACATACTTGTTGAACAGATCCTGGGTTTTTTCTGGTTTGGATCCCGTAGTAGTGTGGTACCACAATAAAACAGTCAATTAAACCTGGTTTCGATCAATATTTTAGAGGATATCGCAAGTTAGGTCTGGGATAGGTCTGGGATTACCCCTCATCAGACTCATACTTTCGCTTTCTTCACATACTCGTTGAACAGATCCTGTGTTATTTTCTGGTTTGGATCACATAGTAATGTGGTACCACACTGAAACAGTCGATTAAACCAGGTTTCGAACAATATTTTAGAGGATAACGCATGTTAGGTCTAGGTCAGGCCTGGTTTTTTCACTCATCAGACTCATACTTTCGCATTCTTCACATACTTGTTGAACGGATCCTGGGTTTTTTCTGGTTTGGATCACGTAGTTATGTGGGTCCACACTGAAACAATTAATTAAACCTGGTCTTGATAAATATTTTAGAGGATAACGCATGTTAGGTCTGGGATAGGTCTGGGATTTGCGCTCATCAGACTCATACTTTCGCACACTTCACATACTCGTGTAACAGATCCTGGGTTATCTTCTGGTTTGGATCACATAGTAATGTGGTACCACACTGAAACAGTCGATTAAACCAGGTTTCGATCAATATTTTTTAGGATAACGCATGTTAGGTCTAGGTTAGGCCTGGGATTTTCACTCATCAGACTCATACTTTCGCATTCTTCACATACCTGTTGAACGGATCCTGGGTTTTTTCTGGTTTGGATCACGTAGTAATGTGGGTCCACACTGAAACTATCAATTAAACCTGGTCTTGATAAATATTTTAGAGGATAACGCATGTTAGGTCTGGGATAGGTCTGAGATTTGCCCTCATCAGACTCATACTTTTGCACACTTCACATACTCGTTGAACAGATCCTGGGTTTTTACTGGTTTGGATCACATAGTAATGTGGTACCACACTGAAACAGTCGATTAAACCAGGTTTCGATCAATATTTTTGAGGACAACGCATGTTAGGTCTAGGTTAGGCCTGGGATTTTCACTCATCAGACTCATACTTTCGCATTCCTCACATACTTGTTGAACGGATCCTGGGTTTTTGTCTGGTTTGGATCACGTAGTAATGTGGTACCACACTGAAACATTCAATTAAACCTGGTCTTGATAAATATTTTGGAGGATAACGCATGTTAGGTCTGGGTTACGTCTAGGATTTGCCCTCATCAGGCACATACTTTCGCATATTTCTCATACTTCATGGCTAGATCCTGGGCTGTTTCTGCATTGTATCACGTAGTAATGTGGTACCACGCTGAAACAGTCAATTAAACCTGGTTTCGATCAATATTTTAGAGGATAACGCAAGTTAGGTCTGGGATGGGCGGAGTGAAGGCTCCGCCCAGCGTTGCGGCACCAGGGCCCCGGGTCGCGACCCCCAAGGGGGGTGGTGTACCCGTGGTCGCGGTGGTCGCGTCCTCCACAGCACCCTCCCAAGGGGGGGTGGCGTGGAGTGAGGTGGTGGGGCGGAAGGCGAAGCGGGCGGCGAGGAAGGCCTCGCAACCGCAGCCTCCGCCTCCGCCGCCGCCGGCCAAGGTAAAGGCCGCGAAGGTCGGGAAGGCACGACCAGGTCGTCCCCCAAAAACGGCAGCGGTGACGCTGACCGTTGCGCAGGGGGGCGGCCTGACCCTCGCGGAGGCGATGCGGCTCGCCAGGGAGAATATCTCCCTGGATGAGCTGGGCATCGCCTCCGTGAGGGCGAAGAGGGCCGTGACCGGGGGTCTCTTGCTGGAGATCCCCGGTGCAGAAGGCGGCGCGAAGGCGGATCGTCTCGCCCAGAGGCTCCGGGAGCAGCTGGGCGAGCGAGGTGTCCGGGTCGCTCGGCCCACGAAGCGCACGGAGATGCGCGTTTGTGGGCTGGACGACTCGGTCAGCGCACAGGATGTGTCCCGTGCCCTTGCGAGGGCGGGGGACTGTCCTGTGGAGGACCTGCGGATCGGAGAGATCCGCAGGTCGCCCTCCGGCCTCGGGTCGGTGTGGGCCCGGTGCCCCCTCTCCGCCGCCCGTAAGGTGGCGGAATCCGGGAGGGTGTTGGTGGGGTGGGTTTCGGCGCGAGTGGAAATCCTCGCGCCGCGCCCGCTCCAGTGTCACCGCTGCCTCGAATTGGGGCACGTGAGGCAGTGGTGCACCTCGCCGGTGGACCGCAGCGGTCAGTGTTACCGCTGCGGTGCCAAAGAGCACCGTGCGAGCCAGTGCTCGGCGGCCCCCCACTGCCGGCTGTGTGCGGACATGGGGAGGCCAGCCGATCACAGGGTGGGGAGCAAGAAGTGCTCCCCCCCCCTCCCGGAAGGAGAGGAAGAGGCGGGCTGCACCGGCTCCGGTGCCGAGGGCGGTGGCATCGTCCTCCATGGAGGTGGACGGTGCTACGGAGACGGACGGCCGGGAGGAGGCTGGCGCGGCCATTAATTAATGCCGCCCCGCCTCCTCCTCCAGGCCAACCTCAACCACTGCCGCGCGGCACAGGACTTGATGTCCCAAGTCCTCGCGGAGTGGGGGGTTGGCCTGGCGGTCGCCGCCGAGCCTTACCGCGTCCCTGATCACCCTCATTGGGTGGGCGACGCGGACGGCTTGGTGGCGACGGTATGGGGAGGGGGCGACGGGTCCCCACCGTTCTCCTTGTTGGAGCGCGGTCGGGGATTCGTCGCCGTGGACTGGGGGGGAGTCGCTGTGGTGGGGTGCTACATTTCGCCCCGTAGCGGTCACGCTGCGTTCGAGCTGTACTTGGCCGAGGTCGCGGCATGCGTGCAGCGCTACGCGGCCCGGCCGGTGCTGGTCCTGGGGGATTTTAATGCCAAGTCGGTGGCTTGGGGATCCCCCAGGACCTCCGTTCGCGGCGGGATCCTGGGCGATTGGGCGGCGGGGCTCGACCTCCGGGTATTGAACCGGGGGTCGGAGCACACATGCGTGCGGCGATATGGGGGGTCCATCGTGGATGTTGGATTCGCTACCCCCAACGCCGTGCGCATGGTGTCGGGTTGGCACGTGGTCGCGGGGGCAGAGACACTCTCCGATCACCGGTACATCCGGATGGAGGTCTCTGCCGCCGCGAGTGCATCCCGACACGGCCGCCTGCGTGGCACCCCACCACGCCGCTGGGCGCTTCGGCGCCTGGACAAGGACGCCCTGATGGCAGCTGCCCTCGCTGCAACTTGGCCGCAGGGAGCGGCCGAGTTGCCGAGCATAGAGGAGGAGGTCGCCCGGCTCGGAGCATTGGTCGCGGGTATTTGCGACGCGGCGATGCCTCGGGTCGGGCGGGCTTCTCCTCGCCGGGCGGTGTACTGGTGGTCGGACGCGATCGCGGAGTTGCGAGTCGCGACTGTCCGCGCCCGACGCCAGTACACCCGCGCGCGCCGTCGTCAACGTACAGGCGACGGCGTGGCGCGAGCGAGGGCAGCTGATGACCTGTATGGAGCATACCGCGTGGCGCGGGTTGCTCTGCAGGTCGCCATCAAACGGGCCAAGACCCGGGCATGGAAGGAGCTCCTCCTGACACTTGATGACGATCCATGGGGGCGCCCATATAAGGTGGTGCTGAATAAGCTCCGCCCGTGGGCGCCCCCCGTCACCGAGGGTCTTGACCCCCGGCTGCTGGAGGACGTGGTCAATACACTCTTCCCAATTGGGGAGAGGGGACCGCGTCCTCCGGCGGCGGCGGCTGTCCCAGTGGAGTGGACGGCCGAGCTGGGGGTCACGCAGGAGGAGCTGGCAGCGGCCGTCAGACGGCTCGGGGTTCGTAACACGGCCCCGGGTCCGGATGGTGTGCCCGGCCGGGTTTGGGTCCTGACCCAGGGCGTCCTTGGGGCCGACCTCAGGCGGTTGTTCGACCGCTGCCTGAGGGACGGGCGATTCCCCCCCAGTTGGAAGGTGGCGAGGATGGTCCTTCTCCGGAAGGAGGGTCGGCCCGCGGAGTCTCCCTCCGCATACCGGCCCATTTGTCTCCTCGACGAGGTGGGCAAGCTCTTCGAGCGTGTGATTGCTGCCCGCCTCGTCGAGCACCTGTCGCGGGGTGATCCCGGTCTGGCCGACTGCCAGTTCGGTTTCCGGGGGGGCCGATCGACTATCGACGCGATAGGTCGTGTGAGGGCCCTCTCGGAGGCGGCCGTCTCCCGGGGAGGGGTGGCATTGGCAATATCCTTGGATATTGCCAATGCCTTTAACACCCTCCCCTGGGAAGGGATAAGGAGGGGACTCGAATATCATCGAGTCCCCCCTTGTCTCAGGGCGGTCGTCGGGGATTATCTCCGCGGCAGGTGGATCGAGTATCCGGGCCGGGATGGTGATATGCGGAGGGAGGTGTACTGCGGTGTTCCGCAGGGGTCGGTCCTCGGGCCACTCCTGTGGAACATCGCGTACGACTCGGTGTTGCGGGCCGGCCTCCCCGACGGCGTCAGCACGGTGTGTTATGCGGATGACACACTGGTGCTGGCCGTCGGGGCGCACTGGGGGAGGGCCATGCGTCGCGCGGAGGAGGGGTCGCAACGCGTCGTCGACCGGATCAGGGGGATGGGGATGACGGTGGCTGTCCATAAGACCGAGGTGATTGCGTTTCATTCACCTCGGCAGGATCCGCCACCCCCTCTGATTCGGGTGGGTGGGGCTGACATCGAGGTGAAGCCCCAGATCAGGTATCTGGGGCTGATCCTCGATAGCCACTGGCGTTTCGAGAAGCATTTCCGCTGCCTGGTCCCCCGGTTGGAAAGGATGGTTGCGGCTCTGGGCCGGATCCTGCCCAACCTGGGGGGCCCGGCGGGCCGAGTTCGTCGCCTCTATGTGGCAATGGTCCAGTCGGTGGCCCTATACGGGGCCCCCGTCTGGGCGGACGACCTGGCTGCCTCCCGGCGCAGCATGACTATGCTGCGTCGGGTGCAGAGGCGCATGGCGCTCAGGGTCGTCCGCGGGTATCGGACCATGTCACATGAGGCGGCGACGGTTCTAGCGGGGATGCCGCCCATGGACCTGCTCGCGCGGTCGCACGCGGCGATGTACCGGCACCGCGTCGACCGTCGCGCGGGGGTGGGGGCGGTCCCGGGCGGGCAGGAACCTGCTTGGGGCGATTTGAAGCGCCAGGCCCGGCAGTCCGTGTTGCTCGCGTGGCAGGAGCGGCTGGCTCTGCCAACCGCGGGGCACCGGACTGTCGGGGCTGTTCGGCCACTCCTGAAGGAGTGGCTGGACAGAGGCCATGGCAGCCTCACCTACCGGCTGGCACAGGTATTTTCCGGGCATGGCAGCTTCGGAAGATACCTGTGCCGGATAGGGAAGGAGCCGACGGCGCGTTGCTGCCACTGCGACGCTGAGCAGGACACGGCGGATCATACCCTGGAGGTATGCCCCGCGTGGGAGGGGGAGCGCCGTGTCCTGGTCGGCGTCGTCGGGCGGGATGTCTCGCTGCCGGGCGTGGTGCGCGCCATGCTCGGCAGCGAGGAGAAGTGGAGGGCCGTGGCCTCCTTCTGCGAGAACGTAATGTTGCAGAAGGAGGTCGCGGGGAGGGAGCGACGCGCTGAAGCTCGCGCTCGTGCGGTGGCCCGAGGTCGTCGCCCGGTCGCGAGGCGTCGCGGGCGGCCGCCTCGGCGTGGCGGATGACCTAGGCTGGGAGGGGGGTCCTGAGGGGACCCTCCTCCCGCCAGGCGGCGCCGGGTCGGACCGGCTGGGGGTAGGAGTGCCTCCCCCTACCGGTCCGACGCAAGGGGATTCACCCTCGGCGGTCTGGTGCGGCCATGAACGCCCGGCCGCCGAGGGGTGGAAACGGGGTCGCGGGCGGTTGCGAGTCGGGGCTCGCAGCCGCCACTAAACGCGGCCCCGGGACGGATAGCGGCGGGATGGAGTGGCCCCGTCCCGCCGCTATGAGGCAGTGTGTCTACTGGGGGGACCGATTGTCCCCCCGGGGGATGGGCGCGAAAGCGCGAGCACGGGGAGGATACCGGAAGAATGCTTCGAGCGATTCCCGGTATCCTCCCAAAGCGTGCCGAAGGGTCACCGTGGGGTTTTTAGTGGGTAGGTCCCGCGCCTGTTGTACGGGCGCGGGGAATCCCACACACCCCTCCCACCTCTCCCCAAGGAGGTGGGAGGGAGTCTTTCGAAGATTTTCCCCACGACAAAAAAAAAAAAAAAAAAAAAAAAAAAAAAAGTTAGGTCTGGGATAGGTCTAGGATTTGCCCTCATCAGGCTCTTACTATCGCATATTTCTCATACTTCATGGCTAGATCCTGGGCTATTTCTGGATTGGATCACGTAGTAAAGTGGTACCACACTGAAACATTCAATGAAACCTGTTCTGGATAAATATTTTAGAGGATAAAGCATCTTAGGTCTGGGTTAGGCCTGGGATTTTCACTCATCAGACTCATACTTTCGCATTCTTCACATACTTGTTGAACGGATCCTGGGTTTTTTCTGGTTTGGATCACGTAGTAATGTGGGTCCACACTGAAACAATCAATTAAACCTGGTCTTGATAAATATTTTAGAGGATAACGCATGTTAGGCTTGGGTTAGGTCTAGGATTTGCCCTCAGCAGGCTCATACTTTCGCATATCTCTCATACTTCATGGCTAGATCCTGGGCTGTTTCTGGATTGTATCACGTAGTAATGTGGTACAACGCTGAAACAGTCAATTAAACCTGGTTTCGATCAATATTTTAGAGAAAAATTCATGTTAGGTCTAGGTTAGGTCAGGGATTTGCTCTCATCAGGCTCATTCTTTCGCATATTTCTCATACATGTTGAACAGATCCTGGGTTTTTTCTGGTTTGGATCACGTAGTAATGTGGGGCCACACTGAAACAATCAACTAAACCTGGTTTCCATCAATATTTTAGAGGACAACGCAAGTTAGGTCTGGGATAGGTCTGGGATTTGCCCTCATCAGGCTCTTACTTTCGCGTTTTTCACATACTTGTTGAACAGATCCTGGGTTTCTTCTGGTTTGGATCCCGTAGTAGTGTGGTACCACAATAAAACAGTCAATTAAACCTGGTTTCGATCAATATTTTAGAGGATATCGCAAGTTAGGTCTGGGTTAGGTCTGGGATTAGCCCTCATCAGACTCATACTTTCGCTTTCTTCACATACTCGTTGAACAGATCCTGTGTTATTTTCTGGTTTGGATCACATAGTAATGTGGTACCACACTGAAACAGTCGATTAAACCAGGTTTCGAATAATATTTTTGAGGATAACGCATGTTAGGTCTGGGATAGGTCTGGGATTTGCTCTCATCAGGCTCATTCTTTCGCATATTTCTCATACTTGATGGCTAGATCCTGAGCTTTTTCTGGATTGCATCACGTAGTAATGAAGTACAACACTGAAACAGTCAATTAAACCTGGTTTCCATCAATGTTTTAGAGGACAACGCAAGTTAGGTCTGGGATAGGTCTGGGATTTGCTCTCATCAGGCTCATTCTTTCGCATATTTCTCATACTTGATGGCTAGATCCTGATCTTTTCTGGATTGCATCACGTAGTAATGAAGTACAACACTGAAACAGTCAATTAAACCTGGTTTCCATCAATATTTTAGAGGACAACGCAAGTTAGGTCTGGGATAGGTCTGGGATTTGCCCTCATCAGGCCCATACTGTCGCGTTTTTCACATACTTGTTGAACAGATCCTGGGTTTTTTCTGGTTTGGATCCCGTAGTAGTGTGGTACCACACTGAAACAGTCCATTAAACCTGGTTTCGCTCAATATTTTAGAGGATAACGCATGTTAGGTCTAGGTCAGGCCTGGTTTTTTCACTCATCAGACTCATACTTTCGCATTCTTCACATACTTGTTGAACGGATCCTGGGTTTTTTCTGGTTTGGATCACGTAGTTATGTGGGTCCACACTGAAACAATCAATTAAACCTGGTCTTGATAAATATTTTAGAGGATAACGCATGTTAGGTCTGGGATAGGTCTGGGATTTGCGCTCATCAGACTCATACTTTCGCACACTTCACATACTCGTTGAACAGATCCTGGGTTATCTTCTGGTTTGGATCACATAGTAATGTGGTACCGCACTGAAACAGTCGATTAAACCAGGTTTCGATCAATATTTTTTAGGATAACGCATGTTAGGTCTAGGTTAGGCCTGGGATTTTCACTCATCAGACTCATACTTTCGCATTCTTCACATACCTGTTGAACGGATCCTGGGTTTTTTCTGGTTTGGATCACGTAGTAATGTGGGTCCACACTGAAACTATCAATTAAACCTGGTCTTGATAAATATTTTAGAGGATAACGCATGTTAGGTCTGGGATAGGTCTGGGATTTGCCCTCATCAGACTCATACTTTCGCACACTTCACATACTCGTTGAACAGATCCTGGGTTTTTACTGGTTTGGATCACACAGTAATGTGGTACCGCACTGAAACAGTCGATTAAACCAGGTTTCGATCAATATTTTTGAGGACAACGCATGTTAGGTCTAGGTTAGGCCTGGGATTTTCACTCATCAGACTCATACTTTCGCATTCCTCACATACTTGTTGAACGGATCCTGGGTTTTTGTCTGGTTTGGATCACGTAGTAATGTGGTACCACACTGAAACATTCAATTAAACCTGGTCTTGATAAATATTTTAGAGGATAACGCATGTTAGGTCTGGGTTACGTCTAGGATTTGCCCTCATCAGGCTCATACTTTCGCATATTTCTCATACTTCATGGCTAGATCCTGGGCTGTTTCTGCATTGTATCACGTAGTAATGTGGTACCACGCTGAAACAGTCAATTAAACCTGGTTTCGATCAATATTTTAGAGGATAACGCAAGTTAGGTCTGGGATAGGTCTAGGATTTGCCCTCATCAGGCTCTTACTATCGCATATTTCTCATACTTCATGGCTAGATCCTGGGCTATTTCTGGATTGGATCACGTAGTAAAGTGGTACCACACTGAAACATTCAATGAAACCTGTTCTGGATAAATATTTTAGAGGATAAAGCATCTTAGGTCTGGGTTAGGCCTGGGATTTTCACTCATCAGACTCATACTTTCGCATTCTTCACATACTTGTTGAACGGGTCCTGGGTTTTTTCTGGTTTGGATCACGTAGTAATGTGGGTCCACACTGAAACAATCAATTAAACCTGGTCTTGATAAATATTTTAGAGGATAACACATGTTATGTCTGGGATAGGTCTGGGATTTGCCCTCATCAGACTCATACTTTCGCACACTTCACATACTCGTTGAACAGATCCCGGGTTATTTTCTGGTTTGGATCACATAGTAATGTGGTACCACACTGAAACAGTCGATTAAACCAGGTTTCGATCAATATTTTTCAGGATAACGCATGTTAGGTCTAGGTTAGGCCTGGGATCTTCACTCATCAGACTCATACTTTCGCATTCTTCACATACTTGTAGAACGGATCCTGGGTTTTTACTGGTTTGGATCACGTAGTAATGTGGTACCACACAGAAACATTCAATTAAACCTGGTTGAGATCAATATTGTAGAGGATAACGCAAGTTTGGTCTGGGATAGGTCCGGGATTTGCCCTCATCAGGCTCATACTGTCGCGTTTTTCACATACTTGTTGATCAGATCCTGGGTTTTTTCTGGTTTGGGTCACGTAGTAGTGTGATACTACACTCAAACAGTCGACTAAACCAGGTTTCGATCAATATTTTTGAGGATAACGCATGTTAGGTCTAGGTTAGGCCTGGGATTTTCACTCATCAGACTCATACTTTCGCATTCTTCACATACTTGTTGAACTGATCCTGGGTTTTTTCTGGTTTGGATCACGTAGTAATGTGGTTCCACACTGAAACAGTCGGTTAAACCTGGTTTCGATCAATATTTTAGAGGATAACGCAAGTTAGGTCTGGGATAGGTCTGGGATTAGCCCTCATCAGACTCATGCTTTCACATTCTTCACATACTCGTTGAACAGATCCTGGGTTATTTTCTGGTTTGGATCACATAGTAATGTGGTACCAAACTGAGACAGTCGATTAAACCAGGTTTCGATCAATATTTTAGAGGATAACGCATGTTAGGTCTAGGTTAGCCCTGGGATTTTCACTCATCAGACTCATACTTTCGCATTCTTCTTATACTTCTTGAACTGATCCTGGGTTTTTTCTGGTTTGGATCACGTAGTAATATGGTACCACACTGAAACAGTCGATTAAACCTGGTTTCGATCAATATTTTAGAGGATAACGCAAGTTAAGTCTGGGATTGGTCTGGGATTTGACCTCATCAGACTCATACTTTCGCACACTTCACATACTCGTTGAACAGATCCTGGGTTATATTCTGGTTTGGATCACATAGTAATGTGGTACCACACTGAAACAGTCGATTAAACCAGGTTTCGATCAATATCTTTCAGGATAACGCATGTTAGGTCTAGGTTAGGCCTGGGATTTTCACTCATCAGACTCATACTTTCGCATTCTTCACATACTTGTTGAACTGATCCTGGGTTTTTTCTGGTTTGGATCACGTAGTAATGTGGTTCCACACTGAAACAGTCGGTTAAACCTGGTTTCGATCAATATTTTAGAGGATAACGCAAGTTAGGTCTGGGATAGGTCTGGGATTAGCCCTCATCAGACTCATGCTTTCACACACTTCACATACTCGTTGAACAGATCCTGGGTTATTTTCTGGTTTGGTTCACATAGTAATGTGGTACCAAACTGAGACAGTCGATTAAACCAGGTTTCGATCAATATTTTAGAGGATAACGCATGTTAGGTCTAGGTTAGCCCTGGGATTTTCACTCATCAGACTCATACTTTCGCATTCTTCTTATACTTCTTGAACTGATCCTGGGTTTTTTCTGGTTTGGATCACGTAGTAATGTGGTTCCACACTGAAACAGTCGGTTAAACCTGGTTTCGATCAATATTTTAGAGGATAACGCAAGTTAGGTCTGGGATAGGTCTGGGATTAGCCCTCATCAGACTCATGCTTTCACACACTTCACATACTCGTTGAACAGATCCTGGGTTATTTTCTGGTATGGTTCATATAGTAATGTGGTACCACACTGAAACATTCAATTAAACCTGGTCTTGATAAATATTTTAGAGGATAACGCATGTTAGGTTTGGCTTAGGTCTAGGATTTGCCCCCAGCAGGCTCATACTTTCGCATATTTCTCATACTTCATGGCTAGATCCTGGGCTGTTTCTGGTTTGGATCACGTAGTAATGTGGGTCCACACTGAAACAATCAATTAAACCTGGTCTTGATAAATATTTTAGAGGATAACACATGTTATGTCTGGGATAGGTCTGGGATTTGCCCTCATCAGACTCATACTTTCGCACACTTCACATACTCGTTGAACAGATCCCGGGTTATTTTCTGGTTTGGATCACATAGTAATGTGGTACCACACTGAAACAATCAATTAAACCTGGTCTTGATATATATTTTAGAGGATAACGCATGTTAGGTCTGGGATAGGTCTGGGATTTGCCCTCATCAGACTCATACTTTCGCATTCTTCACATACTTGTTGAACTCATCCTGGGTTCTTTCCGGTTTGGATCACGTAGTAATGTGGTACCAAACTGAAACAGTCCATTAAACCTGGTTTGGATCAATATTTTAGAGGATAACGCATGTTAGGTCTAGGTTAGCCCTGGGATTTTCACCCATCAGACTCATACTTTCGCATTCTTCTTATACTTGTTGAACTGATCCTGGGTTTTTTCTGGTTTGGATCACGTAGTAATGTGGTACCACACTGAAACAGTCGATTAAACCTGGTTTCGATCAATATTTTAGAGGATAACGCAAGTTAGGTCTAGGTTAGGCCCGGGATTTTCACTCATCAGACTCATATTTCGCATTCTTCACATACTTGTTGAACGTATCCTGGGTTTTTTCTGGTTTTGATCACGTAGTAATGTGGGACCACACTGAATCAGTCAATTAAACCTGGTCTTGATAAATATTTTAGAGGATAACGCATGTTAGGTTTGGCTTAGGTCTAGGATTTGCCCCCAGCAGGCTCATACTTTCGCATATTTCTCATACTTGATGGCTAGATCCTGGGCTTTTTCTAGATTGGATCACGTAGTAATGAAGTACAACACTGAAACAGTCAATTAAACCTGGTTTCCATCAATATTTTAGAGGACAGCGCGTGTTAGGTCTAGGTTAGGCCTAGGATTTGCCCTGATCAGGGTCATACTTTCACAGTTTAAACATACATGTTGACCTGATCGAGGGTTTTTTCTGCTTTGGATCACGTAGTAAAGTGGTACCACACTGAAACAGTCCATTAAACCTGGTTTGGATCAATATTTTAGAGGATAACGCATGTTAGGTCTAGGTTAGGTCTGGGATTTTCGATCATGAGACTCATACTTTCGCATTGTTCACATACTTGTTGAGCGGATCCTGGGTTTTTTCTGGTATGGTTCATATAGTAATGTGGTACCACACTGAAACATTCAATTAAACCTGGTCTTGATAAATATTTTAGAGGATAACGCATGTTAGGTTTGGCTTAGGTCTAGGATTTGCCCCCAGCAGGCTCATACTTTCGCATATTTCTCATACTTCATGGCTAGATCCTGGGCTGTTTCTGGTTTGTATCACGTAGTAATGTGGTACCACGCTGAAACAGTCAATTAAACCTGGTTTCGATCAATATTTTAGAGGATAACGCAAGTTAGGTCTGGCATAGGTCTGGGATTCGCCCTCATCAGGCTCATACTTTCGCGTTTCTCACATACTTGTTGAACAGATCCTGGGTTTTTTCTGGTTTGTATCACGTAGTAATGTGGTACCAAACTGAAACAGTCGATTAAACCAGGTTTTGATCAATATTTTTGAGGATAGCGCATGTTAGGTCTAGGTTAGCCCTGAGATTTTCACTCATCAGACTCATACTTTCGCATTCCTCACATACTTGTTGAACGGATCCTGGGTTTTTTCTGGTTTATATCACGTAGTAATGTGGTACCACACTGAAACAGTCCATTAAACCTGGTTTGGATCAATATTTTAGAGGATAACGCATGTTAGGTCTAGGTTAGCCCTGGGATTTTCACCCATCAGACTCATACTTTCGCATTCTTCTTATACTTGTTGAACTGATCCTGGGTTTTTTCTGGTTTGGATCACGTAGTAATGTGGTACCACACTGAAGCAGTCGATTAAACCTGGTTTCGATCAATATTTTAGAGTATAACGCAAGTTAAGTCTGGGATTGGTCTGGGATTTGACCTCATCAGCCTTATACTTTCGCACACTTCACATACTTGTTGATCAGATCCTGGGTTTTTTCTGGTTTGGGTCACGTAGTAGTGTGATACTACACTCAAACAGTCGACTAAACCAGGTTTCGATCAATATTTTTGAGGATAACGCATGTTAGGTCTAGGTTAGGCCTGGGATTTTCACTCATCAGACTCATACTTTCGCATTCTTCACATACTTGTTGAACTGATCCTGGGTTTTTTCTGGTTTGGATCACGTAGTAATGTGGTTCCACACTGAAACAGTCGGTTAAACCTGGTTTCGATCAATATTTTAGAGGATAACGCAAGTTAGGTCTGGGATAGGTCTGGGATTAGCCCTCATCAGACTCATGCTTTCACATTCTTCACATACTCGTTGAACAGATCCTGGGTTATTTTCTGGTTTGGATCACATAGTAATGTGGTACCAAACTGAGACAGTCGATTAAACCAGGTTTCGATCAATATTTTAGAGGATAACGCATGTTAGGTCTAGGTTAGCCCTGGGATTTTCACTCATCAGACTCATACTTTCGCATTCTTCTTATACTTCTTGAACTGATCCTGGGTTTTTTTCTGGTTTGGATCACGTAGTAATATGGTACCACACTGAAACAGTCGATTAAACCTGGTTTCGATCAATATTTTAGAGGATAACGCAAGTTAAGTCTGGGATTGGTCTGGGATTTGACCTCATCAGACTCATACTTTCGCACACTTCACATACTCGTTGAACAGATCCTGGGTTATATTCTGGTTTGGATCACATAGTAATGTGGTACCACACTGAAACAGTCGATTAAACCAGGTTTCGATCAATATCTTTCAGGATAACGCATGTTAGGTCTAGGTTAGGCCTGGGATTTTCACTCATCAGACTCATACTTTCGCATTCTTCACATACTTGTTGAACTGATCCTGGGTTTTTTCTGGTTTGGATCACGTAGTAATGTGGTTCCACACTGAAACAGTCGGTTAAACCTGGTTTCGATCAATATTTTAGAGGATAACGCAAGTTAGGTCTGGGATAGGTCTGGGATTAGCCCTCATCAGACTCATGCTTTCACACACTTCACATACTCGTTGAACAGATCCTGGGTTATTTTCTGGTTTGGTTCACATAGTAATGTGGTACCAAACTGAGACAGTCGATTAAACCAGGTTTCGATCAATATTTTAGAGGATAACGCATGTTAGGTCTAGGTTAGCCCTGGGATTTTCACTCATCAGACTCATACTTTCGCATTCTTCTTATACTTCTTGAACTGATCCTGGGTTTTTTCTGGTTTGGATCACGTAGTAATATGGTACCACACTGAAACAGTCGATTAAACCTGGTTTCGATCAATATTTTAGAGGATAACGCAAGTTAAGTCTGGGATTGGTCTGGGATTTGACCTCATCAGACTCATACTTTCGCACACTTCACATACTCGTTGAACAGATCCTGGGTTATATTCTGGTTTGGATCACATAGTAATGTGGTACCACACTGAAACAGTCGATTAAACCAGGTTTCGATCAATATCTTTCAGGATAACGCATGTTAGGTCTAGGTTAGGCCTGGGATTTTCACTCATCAGACTCATACTTTCGCATTCTTCACATACTTGTTGAACGGATCCTGGGTTATTTTCTGGTTTGGATCACATAGTAATGTGGTACCACACTGAAGCAGTCGATTAAACCAGGTTTCGATCAATATTTTTGAGGATAACGCATGTTAGGTCTAGGTTAGGCCTGGGATTTTCACTCATCAGACTCATACATTCGCATTCTTCACATACTTTTTGAACGGATCCTGGGTTTTTTCTGGTTTGGATCACGTAGTAATGTGGGTCCACACTGAAACAATCAATTAAACCTGGTCTTGATATATATTTTAGAGGATAACGCATGTTAGGTCTGGGATAGGTCTGGGATTTGCCCTCATCAGACTCATACTTTCGCATTCTTCACATACTTGTTGAACTCATCCTGGGTTCTTTCCGGTTTGGATCACGTAGTAATGTGGTACCAAACTGAAACAGTCCATTAAACCTGGTTTGGATCAATATTTTAGAGGATAACGCATGTTAGGTCTAGGTTAGCCCTGGGATTTTCACCCATCAGACTCATACTTTCGCATTCTTCTTATACTTGTTGAACTGATCCTGGGTTTTTTCTGGTTTGGATCACGTAGTAATGTGGTACCACACTGAAACAGTCGATTAAACCTGGTTTCGATCAATATTTTAGAGGATAACGCAAGTTAGGTCTAGGTTAGGCCCGGGATTTTCACTCATCAGACTCATATTTCGCATTCTTCACATACTTGTTGAACGTATCCTGGGTTTTTTCTGGTTTTGATCACGTAGTAATGTGGGACCACACTGAATCAGTCAATTAAACCTGGTCTTGATAAATATTTTAGAGGATAACGCATGTTAGGTTTGGCTTAGGTCTAGGATTTGCCCCCAGCAGGCTCATACTTTCGCATATTTCTCATACTTGATGGCTAGATCCTGGGCTTTTTCTAGATTGGATCACGTAGTAATGAAGTACAACACTGAAACAGTCAATTAAACCTGGTTTCCATCAATATTTTAGAGGACAGCGCGTGTTAGGTCTAGGTTAGGCCTAGGATTTGCCCTGATCAGGGTCATACTTTCACAGTTTAAACATACATGTTGACCTGATCGAGGGTTTTTTCTGCTTTGGATCACGTAGTAAAGTGGTACCACACTGAAACAGTCCATTAAACCTGGTTTGGATCAATATTTTAGAGGATAACGCATGTTAGGTCTAGGTTAGGTCTGGGATTTTCGATCATGAGACTCATACTTTCGCATTGTTCACATACTTGTTGAGCGGATCCTGGGTTTTTTCTGGTATGGTTCATATAGTAATGTGGTACCACACTGAAACATTCAATTAAACCTGGTCTTGATAAATATTTTAGAGGATAACGCATGTTAGGTTTGGCTTAGGTCTAGGATTTGCCCCCAGCAGGCTCATACTTTCGCATATTTCTCATACTTCATGGCTAGATCCTGGGCTGTTTCTGGTTTGTATCACGTAGTAATGTGGTACCACGCTGAAACAGTCAATTAAACCTGGTTTCGATCAATATTTTAGAGGATAACGCAAGTTAGGTCTGGCATAGGTCTGGGATTCGCCCTCATCAGGCTCATACTTTCGCGTTTCTCACATACTTGTTGAACAGATCCTGGGTTTTTTCTGGTTTGTATCACGTAGTAATGTGGTACCAAACTGAAACAGTCGATTAAACCAGGTTTTGATCAATATTTTTGAGGATAGCGCATGTTAGGTCTAGGTTAGCCCTGAGATTTTCACTCATCAGACTCATACTTTCGCATTCCTCACATACTTGTTGAACGGATCCTGGGTTTTTTCTGGTTTATATCACGTAGTAATGTGGTACCACACTGAAACAGTCCATTAAACCTGGTTTGGATCAATATTTTAGAGGATAACGCATGATAGGTCTAGGTTAGCCCTGGGATTTTCACCCATCAGACTCATACTTTCGCATTCTTCTTATACTTGTTGAACTGATCCTGGGTTTTTTCTGGTTTGGATCACGTAGTAATGTGGTACCACACTGAAGCAGTCGATTAAACCTGGTTTCGATCAATATTTTAGAGTATAACGCAAGTTAAGTCTGGGATTGGTCTGGGATTTGACCTCATCAGCCTTATACTTTCGCACACTTCACATACTCGTTGAACAGATCCTGGGTTTTTTTCTGGTTTGGATCACATAGTAATGTGGCACCACACTGAAACAGTCGATTAAACCACGTTTCGATCAATATTTTTGAGGATAACGCATGTTAGGTCTAGGTTAGGCCCGGGATTTTCACTCATCAGACACATATTTCACATTCTTCACATACTTGTTGAACGGATCCTGGGTTTTTTCTGGTTTGGATCACGTAGTAATGTGGGACCACACTGAATCAGTCAATTAAACCTGGTTTCGACCAATATTTTAGAGAATAATTCATGTTAGGTCTAGGTTAGGTCTGGGATTTTCTCTCATCAGGCTCATTCTTTCGCATATTTCTCATACTTGAGGGCTAGATCCTGGGCTTTTTCTGGATTGGATCACGTAGCAATGAAGTACAACACTGAAACAGTCAATTAAACCTGGTTTCCATCAATATTTTAGAGGACAGCGCATGTTAGGTCTAGGTTAGGCCTGGGATTTGCCCTGATCAGGGTCATACTTTCGCAGTTTTAACATACATGTTGACCTGATCGAGGGTTTTTTCTGCTTTGGATCACGTAGTAAAGTGGTACCACACTGAAACAGTCCATTAAACCTGGTCTTGATAAATATTTTAGAGGATAACGCATGTTAGGTTTGGCTTAGGTCTAGGATTTGCCCCCAGCAGGCTCATGCTTTCGCATATTTCTCATACTTCATGGCTAGATCCTGGGCTGTTTCTGGTATGTATCACGTAGTAATGTGGTACCACGCTGAAACAGTCAATTAAACCTGGTTTCGACCAATATTTTAGAGAATAATTCATGTTAGGTCTAGGTTAGGTCTGGGATTTGCTCTCATCAGGCTCATTCTTTCGCATATTTCTCATACATGTTGAACAGATCCTGGGTTTTTTCTGGTTTGGATCACGTAGTAATGTGGGACCACACTGAAACAATCAACTAAACCTGGTTTCCATCAATATTTTTGAGGATAACGCATGTTAGGTCTAGGTTAGCCCTGAGATTTTCACTCATCAGACTCATACTTTCGCATTCCTCACATACTTGTTGAACGGATCCTGGGTTTTTTCTGGTTTATATCACGTAGTAATGTGGTACCACACTGAAACAGTCCATTAAACCTGGTTTGGATCAATATTTTAGAGGATAACGCATGTTAGGTCTAGGTTAGCCCTGGGATTTTCACCCATCAGACTCATACTTTCGCATTCTTCTTATACTTGTTGAACTGATCCTGGGTTTTTTCTGGTTTGGATCACGTAGTAATGTGGTACCACACTGAAGCAGTCGATTAAACCTGGTTTCGATCAATATTTTAGAGTATAACGCAAGTTAAGTCTGGGATTGGTCTGGGATTTGACCTCATCAGCCTTATACTTTCGCACACTTCACATACTCGTTGAACAGATCCTGGGTTTTTTTCTGGTTTGGATCACATAGTAATGTGGCACCACACTGAAACAGTCGATTAAACCACGTTTCGATCAATATTTTTGAGGATAACGCATGTTAGGTCTAGGTTAGGCCCGGGATTTTCACTCATCAGACACATATTTCACATTCTTCACATACTTGTTGAACGGATCCTGGGTTTTTTCTGGTTTGGATCACGTAGTAATGTGGGACCACACTGAATCAGTCAATTAAACCTGGTTTCGACCAATATTTTAGAGAATAATTCATGTTAGGTCTAGGTTAGGTCTGGGATTTTCTCTCATCAGGCTCATTCTTTCGCATATTTCTCATACTTGAGGGCTAGATCCTGGGCTTTTTCTGGATTGGATCACGTAGTAATGAAGTACAACACTGAAACAGTCAATTAAACCTGGTTTCCATCAATATTTTAGAGGACAGCGCATGTTAGGTCTAGGTTAGGCCTGGGATTTGCCCTGATCAGGGTCATACTTTCGCAGTTTTAACATACATGTTGACCTGATCGAGGGTTTTTTCTGCTTTGGATCACGTAGTAAAGTGGTACCACACTGAAACAGTCCATTAAACCTGGTCTTGATAAATATTTTAGAGGATAACGCATGTTAGGTTTGGCTTAGGTCTAGGATTTGCCCCCAGCAGGCTCATGCTTTCGCATATTTCTCATACTTCATGGCTAGATCCTGGGCTGTTTCTGGTATGTATCACGTAGTAATGTGGTACCACGCTGAAACAGTCAATTAAACCTGGTTTCGACCAATATTTTAGAGAATAATTCATGTTAGGTCTAGGTTAGGTCTGGGATTTGCTCTCATCAGGCTCATTCTTTCGCATATTTCTCATACATGTTGAACAGATCCTGGGTTTTTTCTGGTTTGGATCACGTAGTAATGTGGGACCACACTGAAACAATCAACTAAACCTGGTTTCCATCAATATTTTTGAGGATAACGCATGTTAGGTCTAGGTTAGCCCTGGGATTTTCACCCATCAGACTCATACTTTCGCATTCTTCTTATACTTGTTGAACTGATCCTGGGTTTTTTCTGGTTTGGATCACGTAGTAATGTGGTACCACACTGAAGCAGTCGATTAAACCAGGTTTCGAACAATATTTTTGAGGATAACGCATGTTAGGTCTGGGATAGGTCTGTGATTTGCTCTCATCCATTCTTTCGCATATTTCTCATACTTGATGGCTAGATCCTGAGCTTTTTCTGGATTGCATCACGTAGTAATGAAGTACAACACTGAAACAGTCAATTAAACCTGGTTTCCATCAATGTTTTAGAGGACAACGCAAGTTAGGTCTGGGATAGGTCTGGGATTTGCTCTCATCAGGCTCATTCTTTCGCATATTTCTCATACTTGATGGCTAGATCCTGATCCTTTCTGGATTGCATCACGTAGTAATGAAGTACAACACTGAAACAGTCAATTAAACCTGGTTTCCAGTAATATTTTAGAGGACAACGCAAGTTAGGTCTGGGATAGGTCTGGGATTTGCCCTCATCAGGCCCATACTGTCGCGTTTTTCACATACTTGTTGAACAGATCCTGGGTTTTTTCTGGTTTGGATCCCGTAGTAGTGTGGTACCACACTGAAACAGTCCATTAAACCTGGTTTCGCTCAATATTTTAGAGGATAACGCATGTTAGGTCTAGGTCAGGCCTGGTTTTTTCACTCATCAGACTCATACTTTCGCATTCTTCACATACTTGTTGAACGGATCCTGGGTTTTTTCTGGTTTGGATCACGTAGTTATGTGGGTCCACACTGAAACAATCAATTAAACCTGGTCTTGATAAATATTTTAGAGGATAACGCATGTTAGGTCTGGGATAGGTCTGGGATTTGCGCTCATCAGACTCATACTTTCGCACACTTCACATACTCGTTGAACAGATCCTGGGTTATCTTCTGGTTTGGATCACATAGTAATGTGGTACCGCACTGAAACAGTCGATTAAACCAGGTTTCGATCAATATTTTTTAGGATAACGCATGTTAGGTCTAGGTTAGGCCTGGGATTTTCACTCATCAGACTCATACTTTCGCTTTCTTCACATACCTGTTGAACGGATCCTGGGTTTTTTCTGGTTTGGATCACGTAGTAATGTGGGTCCACACTGAAACTATCAATTAAACCTGGTCTTGATAAATATTTTAGAGGATAACGCATGTTAGGTCTGGGATAGGTCTGAGATTTGCCCTCATCAGACTCATACTTTCGCACACTTCACATACTCGTTGAACAGATCCTGGGTTTTTACTGGTTTGGATCACATAGTAATGTGGTACCACACTGAAACAGTCGATTAAACCAGGTTTCGATCAATATTTTTGAGGACAACGCATGTTAGGTCTAGGTTAGGCCTGGGATTTTCACTCATCAGACTCATACTTTCGCATTCCTCACATACTTGTTGAATGGATCCTGGGTTTTTGTCTGGTTTGGATCACGTAGTAATGTGGTACCACACTGAAACATTCAATTAAACCTGGTCTTGATAAATATTTTGGAGGATAACGCATGTTAGGTCTGGGTTACGTCTAGGATTTGCCCTCATCAGGCTCATACTTTCGCATATTTCTCATACTTCATGGCTAGATCCTGGGCTGTTTCTGCATTGTATCACGTAGTAATGTGGTACCACGCTGAAACAGTCAATTAAACCTGGTTTCGATCAATATTTTAGAGGATAACGCAAGTTAGGTCTGGGATAGGTCTAGGATTTGCCCTCATCAGGCTCTTACTATCGCATATTTCTCATACTTCATGGCTAGATCCTGGGCTATTTCTGGATTGGATCACGTAGTAAAGTGGTACCACACTGAAACATTCAATGAAACCTGTTCTGGATAAATATTTTAGAGGATAAAGCATCTTAGGTCTGGGTTAGGCCTGGGATTTTCACTCATCACACTCATACTTTCGCATTCTTCACATACTTGTTGAACGGATCCTGGGTTTTTTCTGGTTTGGATCACGTAGTAATGTGGGTCCACACTGAAACAATCAATTAAACCTGGTCTTGATAAATATTTTAGAGGATAACGCATGTTAGGCTTGGGTTAGGTCTAGGATTTGCCCTCAGCAGGCTCATACTTTCGCATATCTCTCATACTTCATGGCTAGATCCTGGGCTGTTTCTGAATTGTATCACGTAGTAATGTGGTACAACGCTGAAACAGTCAATTAAACCTGGTTTCGATCAATATTTTAGAGAAAAATTCATGTTAGGTCTAGGTTAGGTCAGGGATTTGCTCTCATCAGGCTCATTCTTTCGCATATTTCTCATACATGTTGAACAGATCCTGGGTTTTTTCTGGTTTGGATCACGTAGTAATGTGGGACCACACTGAAACAATCAACTAAACCTGGTTTCCATCAATATTTTAGAGGACAACGCAAGTTAGGTCTGGGATAGGTCTGGGATTTGCCCTCATCAGGCTCATACTTTCGCGTTTTTCACATACTTGTTGAACAGATCCTGGGTTTTTTCTGGTTTGGATCCCGTAGTAGTGTGGTACCACAATAAAACAGTCAATTAAACCTGGTTTCGATCAATATTTTAGAGGATATCGCAAGTTAGGTCTGGGTTAGGTCTGGGATTAGCCCTCATCAGACTCATACTTTCGCTTTCTTCACATACTCGTTGAACAGATCCTGTGTTATTTTCTGGTTTGGATCACATAGTAATGTGGTACCACACTGAAACAGTCGATTAAACCAGGTTTCGAATAATATTTTTGAGGATAACGCATGTTAGGTCTGGGATAGGTCTGGGATTTGCTCTCATCAGGCTCATTCTTTCGCATATTTCTCATACTTGATGGCTAGATCCTGAGCTTTTTCTGGATTGCATCACGTAGTAATGAAGTACAACACTGAAACAGTCAATTAAACCTGGTTTCCATCAATGTTTTAGAGGACAACGCAAGTTAGGTCTGGGATAGGTCTGGGATTTGCTCTCATCAGGCTCATTCTTTCGCATATTTCTCATACTTGATGGCTAGATCCTGATCTTTTCTGGATTGCATCACGTAGTAATGAAGTACAACACTGAAACAGTCAATTAAACCTGGTTTCCATCAATATTTTAGAGGACAACGCAAGTTAGGTCTGGGATAGGTCTGGGATTTGCCCTCATCAGGCCCATACTGTCGCGTTTTTCACATACTTGTTGAACAGATCCTGGGTTTTTTCTGGTTTGGATCCCGTGGTAGTGTGGTACCACACTGAAACAGTCCATTAAACCTGGTTTCGCTCAATATTTTAGAGGATAACGCATGTTAGGTCTAGGTCAGGCCTGGTTTTTTCACTCATCAGACTCATACTTTCGCATTCTTCACATACTTGTTGAACGGAGCCTGGGTTTTTTCTGGTTTGGATCACGTAGTTATGTGGGTCCACACTGAAACAATCAATTAAACCTGGTCTTGATAAATATTTTAGAGGATAACGCATGTTAGGTCTGGGATAGGTCTGGGATTTGCGCTCATCAGACTCATACTTTCGCACACTTCACATACTCGTTGAACAGATCCTGGGTTATCTTCTGGTTTGGATCACATAGTAATGTGGTACCGCACTGAAACAGTCGATTAAACCAGGTTTCGATCAATATTTTTTAGGATAACGCATGTTAGGTCTAGGTTAGGCCTGGGATTTTCACTCATCAGACTCATACTTTCGCATTCTTCACATACCTGTTGAACGGATCCTGGGTTTTTTCTGGTTTGGATCACGTAGTAATGTGGGTCCACACTGAAACTATCAATTAAACCTGGTCTTGATAAATATTTTAGAGGATAACGCATGTTAGGTCTGGGATAGGTCTGGGATTTGCCCTCATCAGACTCATACTTTCGCACACTTCACATACTCGTTGAACAGATCCTGGGTTTTTACTGGTTTGGATCACACAGTAATGTGGTGCCACACTGAAACAGTCGATTAAACCAGGTTTCGATCAATATTTTTGAGGACAACGCATGTTAGGTCTAGGTTAGGCCTGGGATTTTCACTCATCAGACTCATACTTTCGCATTCCTCACATACTTGTTGAACGGATCCTGGGTTTTTGTCTGGTTTGGATCACGTAGTAATGTGGTACCACACTGAAACATTCAATTAAACCTGGTCTTGATAAATATTTTAGAGGATAACGCATGTTAGGTCTGGGTTACGTCTAGGATTTGCCCTCATCAGGCTCATACTTTCGCATATTTCTCATACTTCATGGCTAGATCCTGGGCTGTTTCTGCATTGTATCACGTAGTAATGTGGTACCACGCTGAAACAGTCAATTAAACCTGGTTTCGATCAATATTTTAGAGGATAACGCAAGTTAGGTCTGGGATAGGTCTAGGATTTGCCCTCATCAGGCTCTTACTATCGCATATTTCTCATACTTCATGGCTAGATCCTGGGCTATTTCTGGATTGGATCACGTAGTAAAGTGGTACCACACTGAAACATTCAATGAAACCTGTTCTGGATAAATATTTTAGAGGATAAAGCATCTTAGGTCTGGGTTAGGCCTGGGATTTTCACTCATCAGACTCATACTTTCGCATTCTTCACATACTTGTTGAACGGGTCCTGGGTTTTTTCTGGTTTGGATCACGTAGTAATGTGGGTCCACACTGAAACAATCAATTAAACCTGGTCTTGATAAATATTTTAGAGGATAACACATGTTATGTCTGGGATAGGTCTGGGATTTGCCCTCATCAGACTCATACTTTCGCACACTTCACATACTCGTTGAACAGATCCCGGGTTATTTTCTGGTTTGGATCACATAGTAATGTGGTACCACACTGAAACAGTCGATTAAACCAGGTTTCGATCAATATTTTGCAGGATAACGCATGTTAGGTCTAGGTTAGGCCTGGGATCTTCACTCATCAGACTCTTACTTTCGCATTCTTCACATACTTGTAGAACGGATCCTGGGTTTTTACTGGTTTGGATCACGTAGTAATGTGGTACCACACAGAAACATTCAATTAAACCTGGTTGAGATCAATATTGTAGAGGATAACGCAAGTTTGGTCTGGGATAGGTCTGAGATTTGCCCTCATCAGACTCATACTTTCGCACACTTCACATACTCGTTGAACAGATCCTGGGTTTTTACTGGTTTGGATCACATAGTAATGTGGTACCACACTGAAACAGTCGATTAAACCAGGTTTCGATCAATATTTTTGAGGACAACGCATGTTAGGTCTAGGTTAGGCCTGGGATTTTCACTCATCAGACTCATACTTTCGCATTCCTCACATACTTGTTGAACGGATCCTGGGTTTTTGTCTGGTTTGGATCACGTAGTAATGTGGTACCACACTGAAACATTCAATTAAACCTGGTCTTGATAAATATTTTGGAGGATAACGCATGTTAGGTCTGGGTTACGTCTAGGATTTGCCCTCATCAGGCTCATACTTTCGCATATTTCTCATACTTCATGGCTAGATCCTGGGCTGTTTCTGCATTGTATCACGTAGTAATGTGGTACCACGCTGAAACAGTCAATTAAACCTGGTTTCGATCAATATTTTAGAGGATAACGCAAGTTAGGTCTGGGATAGGTCTAGGATTTGCCCTCATCAGGCTCTTACTATCGCATATTTCTCATACTTCATGGCTAGATCCTGGGCTATTTCTGGATTGGATCACGTAGTAAAGTGGTACCACACTGAAACATTCAATGAATCCTGTTCTGGATAAATATTTTAGAGGATAAAGCATCTTAGGTCTGGGTTAGGCCTGGGATTTTCACTCATCACACTCATACTTTCGCATTCTTCACATACTTGTTGAACGGATCCTGGGTTTTTTCTGGTTTGGATCACGTAGTAATGTGGGTCCACACTGAAACAATCAATTAAACCTGGTCTTGATAAATATTTTAGAGGATAACGCATGTTAGGCTTGGGTTAGGTCTAGGATTTGCCCTCAGCAGGCTCATACTTTCGCATATCTCTCATACTTCATGGCTAGATCCTGGGCTGTTTCTGAATTGTATCACGTAGTAATGTGGTACAACGCTGAAACAGTCAATTAAACCTGGTTTCGATCAATATTTTAGAGAAAAATTCATGTTAGGTCTAGGTTAGGTCAGGGATTTGCTCTCATCAGGCTCATTCTTTCGCATATTTCTCATACATGTTGAACAGATCCTGGGTTTTTTCTGGTTTGGATCACGTAGTAATGTGGGACCACACTGAAACAATCAACTAAACCTGGTTTCCATCAATATTTTAGAGGACAACGCAAGTTAGGTCTGGGATAGGTCTGGGATTTGCCCTCATCAGGCTCATACTTTCGCGTTTTTCACATACTTGTTGAACAGATCCTGGGTTTTTTCTGGTTTGGATCCCGTAGTAGTGTGGTACCACAATAAAACAGTCAATTAAACCTGGTTTCGATCAATATTTTACAGGATATCGCAAGTTAGGTCTGGGTTAGGTCTGGGATTAGCCCTCATCAGACTCATACTTTCGCTTTCTTCACATACTCGTTGAACAGATCATGTGTTATTTTCTGGTTTGGATCACATAGTAATGTGGTACCACACTGAAACAGTCGATTAAACCAGGTTTCGAATAATATTTTTGAGGATAACGCATGTTAGGTCTGGGATAGGTCTGGGATTTGCTCTCATCAGGCTCATTCTTTCGCATATTTCTCATACTTGATGGCTAGATCCTGAGCTTTTTCTGGATTGCATCACGTAGTAATGAAGTACAACACTGAAACAGTCAATTAAACCTGGTTTCCATCAATGTTTTAGAGGACAACGCAAGTTAGGTCTGGGATAGGTCTGGGATTTGCTCTCATCAGGCTCATTCTTTCGCATATTTCTCATACTTGATGGCTAGATCCTGATCTTTTCTGGATTGCATCACGTAGTAATGAAGTACAACACTGAAACAGTCAATTAAACCTGGTTTCCATCAATATTTTAGAGGACAACGCAAGTTAGGTCTGGGATAGGTCTGGGATTTGCCCTCATCAGGCCCATACTGTCGCGTTTTTCACATACTTGTTGAACAGATCCTGGGTTTTTTCTGGTTTGGATCCCGTGGTAGTGTGGTACCACACTGAAACAGTCCATTAAACCTGGTTTCGCTCAATATTTTAGAGGATAACGCATGTTAGGTCTAGGTCAGGCCTGGTTTTTTCACTCATCAGACTCATACTTTCGCATTCTTCACATACTTGTTGAACGGATCCTGGGTTTTTTCTGGTTTGGATCACGTAGTTATGTGGGTCCACACTGAAACAATCAATTAAACCTGGTCTTGATAAATATTTTAGAGGATAACGCATGTTAGGTCTGGGATAGGTCTGGGATTTGCGCTCATCAGACTCATACTTTCGCACACTTCACATACTCGTTGAACAGATCCTGGGTTATCTTCTGGTTTGGATCACATAGTAATGTGGTACCGCACTGAAACAGTCGATTAAACCAGGTTTCGATCAATATTTTTTAGGATAACGCATGTTAGGTCTAGGTTAGGCCTGGGATTTTCACTCATCAGACTCATACTTTCGCATTCTTCACATACCTGTTGAACGGATCCTGGGTTTTTTCTGGTTTGGATCACGTAGTAATGTGGGTCCACACTGAAACTATCAATTAAACCTGGTCTTGATAAATATTTTAGAGGATAACGCATGTTAGGTCTGGGATAGGTCTGGGATTTGCCCTCATCAGACTCATACTTTCGCACACTTCACATACTCGTTGAACAGATCCTGGGTTTTTACTGGTTTGGATCACACAGTAATGTGGTGCCACACTGAAACAGTCGATTAAACCAGGTTTCGATCAATATTTTTGAGGACAACGCATGTTAGGTCTAGGTTAGGCCTGGGATTTTCACTCATCAGACTCATACTTTCGCATTCCTCACATACTTGTTGAACGGATCCTGGGTTTTTGTCTGGTTTGGATCACGTAGTAATGTGGTACCACACTGAAACATTCAATTAAACCTGGTCTTGATAAATATTTTAGAGGATAACGCATGTTAGGTCTGGGTTACGTCTAGGATTTGCCCTCATCAGGCTCATACTTTCGCATATTTCTCATACTTCATGGCTAGATCCTGGGCTGTTTCTGCATTGTATCACGTAGTAATGTGGTACCACGCTGAAACAGTCAATTAAACCTGGTTTCGATCAATATTTTAGAGGATAACGCAAGTTAGGTCTGGGATAGGTCTAGGATTTGCCCTCATCAGGCTCTTACTATCGCATATTTCTCATACTTCATGGCTAGATCCTGGGCTATTTCTGGATTGGATCACGTAGTAAAGTGGTACCACACTGAAACATTCAATGAAACCTGTTCTGGATAAATATTTTAGAGGATAAAGCATCTTAGGTCTGGGTTAGGCCTGGGATTTTCACTCATCAGACTCATACTTTCGCATTCTTCACATACTTGTTGAACGGGTCCTGGGTTTTTTCTGGTTTGGATCACGTAGTAATGTGGGTCCACACTGAAACAATCAATTAAACCTGGTCTTGATAAATATTTTAGAGGATAACACATGTTATGTCTGGGATAGGTCTGGGATTTGCCCTCATCAGACTCATACTTTCGCACACTTCACATACTCGTTGAACAGATCCCGGGTTATTTTCTGGTTTGGATCACATAGTAATGTGGTACCACACTGAAACAGTCGATTAAACCAGGTTTCGATCAATATTTTGCAGGATAACGCATGTTAGGTCTAGGTTAGGCCTGGGATCTTCACTCATCAGACTCATACTTTCGCATTCTTCACATACTTGTAGAACGGATCCTGGGTTTTTACTGGTTTGGATCACGTAGTAATGTGGTACCACACAGAAACATTCAATTAAACCTGGTTGAGATCAATATTGTAGAGGATAACGCAAGTTTGGTCTGGGATAGGTCTGAGATTTGCCCTCATCAGACTCATACTTTCGCACACTTCACATACTCGTTGAACAGATCCTGGGTTTTTACTGGTTTGGATCACATAGTAATGTGGTACCACACTGAAACAGTCGATTAAACCAGGTTTCGATCAATATTTTTGAGGACAACGCATGTTAGGTCTAGGTTAGGCCTGGGATTTTCACTCATCAGACTCATACTTTCGCATTCCTCACATACTTGTTGAACGGATCCTGGGTTTTTGTCTGGTTTGGATCACGTAGTAATGTGGTACCACACTGAAACATTCAATTAAACCTGGTCTTGATAAATATTTTGGAGGATAACGCATGTTAGGTCTGGGTTACGTCTAGGATTTGCCCTCATCAGGCTCATACTTTCGCATATTTCTCATACTTCATGGCTAGATCCTGGGCTGTTTCTGCATTGTATCACGTAGTAATGTGGTACCACGCTGAAACAGTCAATTAAACCTGGTTTCGATCAATATTTTAGAGGATAACGCAAGTTAGGTCTGGGATAGGTCTAGGATTTGCCCTCATCAGGCTCTTACTATCGCATATTTCTCATACTTCATGGCTAGATCCTGGGCTATTTCTGGATTGGATCACGTAGTAAAGTGGTACCACACTGAAACATTCAATGAATCCTGTTCTGGATAAATATTTTAGAGGATAAAGCATCTTAGGTCTGGGTTAGGCCTGGGATTTTCACTCATCACACTCATACTTTCGCATTCTTCACATACTTGTTGAACGGATCCTGGGTTTTTTCTGGTTTGGATCACGTAGTAATGTGGGTCCACACTGAAACAATCAATTAAACCTGGTCTTGATAAATATTTTAGAGGATAACGCATGTTAGGCTTGGGTTAGGTCTAGGATTTGCCCTCAGCAGGCTCATACTTTCGCATATCTCTCATACTTCATGGCTAGATCCTGGGCTGTTTCTGAATTGTATCACGTAGTAATGTGGTACAACGCTGAAACAGTCAATTAAACCTGGTTTCGATCAATATTTTAGAGAAAAATTCATGTTAGGTCTAGGTTAGGTCAGGGATTTGCTCTCATCAGGCTCATTCTTTCGCATATTTCTCATACATGTTGAACAGATCCTGGGTTTTTTCTGGTTTGGATCACGTAGTAATGTGGGACCACACTGAAACAATCAACTAAACCTGGTTTCCATCAATATTTTAGAGGACAACGCAAGTTAGGTCTGGGATAGGTCTGGGATTTGCCCTCATCAGGCTCATACTTTCGCGTTTTTCACATACTTGTTGAACAGATCCTGGGTTTTTTCTGGTTTGGATCCCGTAGTAGTGTGGTACCACAATAAAACAGTCAATTAAACCTGGTTTCGATCAATATTTTACAGGATATCGCAAGTTAGGTCTGGGTTAGGTCTGGGATTAGCCCTCATCAGACTCATACTTTCGCTTTCTTCACATACTCGTTGAACAGATCCTGTGTTATTTTCTGGTTTGGATCACATAGTAATGTGGTACCACACTGAAACAGTCGATTAAACCAGGTTTCGAATAATATTTTTGAGGATAACGCATGTTAGGTCTGGGATAGGTCTGGGATTTGCTCTCATCAGGCTCATTCTTTCGCATATTTCTCATACTTGATGGCTAGATCCTGAGCTTTTTCTGGATTGCATCACGTAGTAATGAAGTACAACACTGAAACAGTCAATTAAACCTGGTTTCCATCAATGTTTTAGAGGACAACGCAAGTTAGGTCTGGGATAGGTCTGGGATTTGCTCTCATCAGGCTCATTCTTTCGCATATTTCTCATACTTGATGGCTAGATCCTGATCTTTTCTGGATTGCATCACGTAGTAATGAAGTACAACACTGAAACAGTCAATTAAACCTGGTTTCCATCAATATTTTAGAGGACAACGCAAGTTAGGTCTGGGATAGGTCTGGGATTTGCCCTCATCAGGCCCATACTGTCGCGTTTTTCACATACTTGTTGAACAGATCCTGGGTTTTTTCTGGTTTGGATCCCGTGGTAGTGTGGTACCACACTGAAACAGTCCATTAAACCTGGTTTCGCTCAATATTTTAGAGGATAACGCATGTTAGGTCTAGGTCAGGCCTGGTTTTTTCACTCATCAGACTCATACTTTCGCATTCTTCACATACTTGTTGAACGGATCCTGGGTTTTTTCTGGTTTGGATCACGTAGTTATGTGGGTCCACACTGAAACAATCAATTAAACCTGGTCTTGATAAATATTTTAGAGGATAACGCATGTTAGGTCTGGGATAGGTCTGGGATTTGCGCTCATCAGACTCATACTTTCGCACACTTCACATACTCGTTGAACAGATCCTGGGTTATCTTCTGGTTTGGATCACATAGTAATGTGGTACCGCACTGAAACAGTCGATTAAACCAGGTTTCGATCAATATTTTTTAGGATAACGCATGTTAGGTCTAGGTTAGGCCTGGGATTTTCACTCATCAGACTCATACTTTCGCATTCTTCACATACCTGTTGAACGGATCCTGGGTTTTTTCTGGTTTGGATCACGTAGTAATGTGGGTCCACACTGAAACTATCAATTAAACCTGGTCTTGATAAATATTTTAGAGGATAACGCATGTTAGGTCTGGGATAGGTCTGGGATTTGCCCTCATCAGACTCATACTTTCGCACACTTCACATACTCGTTGAACAGATCCTGGGTTTTTACTGGTTTGGATCACACAGTAATGTGGTGCCACACTGAAACAGTCGATTAAACCAGGTTTCGATCAATATTTTTGAGGACAACGCATGTTAGGTCTAGGTTAGGCCTGGGATTTTCACTCATCAGACTCATACTTTCGCATTCCTCACATACTTGTTGAACGGATCCTGGGTTTTTGTCTGGTTTGGATCACGTAGTAATGTGGTACCACACTGAAACATTCAATTAAACCTGGTCTTGATAAATATTTTAGAGGATAACGCATGTTAGGTCTGGGTTACGTCTAGGATTTGCCCTCATCAGGCTCATACTTTCGCATATTTCTCATACTTCATGGCTAGATCCTGGGCTGTTTCTGCATTGTATCACGTAGTAATGTGGTACCACGCTGAAACAGTCAATTAAACCTGGTTTCGATCAATATTTTAGAGGATAACGCAAGTTAGGTCTGGGATAGGTCTAGGATTTGCCCTCATCAGGCTCTTACTATCGCATATTTCTCATACTTCATGGCTAGATCCTGGGCTATTTCTGGATTGGATCACGTAGTAAAGTGGTACCACACTGATACATTCAATGAAACCTGTTCTGGATAAATATTTTAGAGGATAAAGCATCTTAGGTCTGGGTTAGGCCTGGGATTTTCACTCATCAGACTCATACTTTCGCATTCTTCACATACTTGTTGAACGGGTCCTGGGTTTTTTCTGGTTTGGATCACGTAGTAATGTGGGTCCACACTGAAACAATCAATTAAACCTGGTCTTGATAAATATTTTAGAGGATAACACATGTTATGTCTGGGATAGGTCTGGGATTTGCCCTCATCAGACTCATACTTTCGCACACTTCACATACTCGTTGAACAGATCCCGGGTTATTTTCTGGTTTGGATCACATAGTAATGTGGTACCACACTGAAACAGTCGATTAAACCAGGTTTCGATCAATATTTTGCAGGATAACGCATGTTAGGTCTAGGTTAGGCCTGGGATCTTCACTCATCAGACTCATACTTTCGCATTCTTCACATACTTGTAGAACGGATCCTGGGTTTTTACTGGTTTGGATCACGTAGTAATGTGGTACCACACAGAAACATTCAATTAAACCTGGTTGAGATCAATATTGTAGAGGATAACGCAAGTTTGGTCTGGGATAGGTCCGGGATTTGCCCTCATCAGGCTCATACTGTCGCGTTTTTCACATACTTGTTGATCAGATCCTGGGTTTTTTCTGGTTTGGGTCACGTAGTAGTGTGATACTACACTCAAACAGTCGACTAAACCAGGTTTCGATCAATATTTTTGAGGATAACGCATGTTAGGTCTAGGTTAGGCCTGGGATTTTCACTCATCAGACTCATACTTTCGCATTCTTCACATACTTGTTGAACTGATCCTGGGTTTTTTCTGGTTTGGATCACGTAGTAATGTGGTTCCACACTGAAACAGTCGGTTAAACCTGGTTTCGATCAATATTTTAGAGGATAACGCAAGTTAGGTCTGGGATAGGTCTGGGATTAGCCCTCATCAGACTCATGCTTTCACACACTTCACATACTCGTTGAACAGATCCTGGGTTATTTTCTGGTTTGGATCACATAGTAATGTGGTACCAAACTGAGACAGTCGATTAAACCAGGTTTCGATCAATATTTTAGAGGATAACGCATGTTAGGTCTAGGTTAGCCCTGGGATTTTCACTCATCAGACTCATACTTTCGCATTCTTCTTATACTTCTTGAACTGATCCTGGGTTTTTTCTGGTTTGGATCACGTAGTAATATGGTACCACACTGAAACAGTCGATTAAACCTGGTTTCGATCAATATTTTAGAGGATAACGCAAGTTAAGTCTGGGATTGGTCTGGGATTTGACCTCATCAGACTCATACTTTCGCACACTTCACATACTCGTTGAACAGATCCTGGGTTATATTCTGGTTTGGATCACTTAGTAATGTGGTACCACACTGAAACAGTCGATTAAACCAGGTTTCGATCAATATCTTTCAGGATAACGCATGTTAGGTCTAGGTTAGGCCTGGGATTTTCACTCATCAGACTCATACTTTCGCATTCTTCACATACTTGTTGAACTGATCCTGGGTTTTTTCTGGTTTGGATCACGTAGTAATGTGGTTCCACACTGAAACAGTCGGTTAAACCTGGTTTCGATCAATATTTTAGAGGATAACGCAAGTTAGGTCTGGGATAGGTCTGGGATTAGCCCTCATCAGACTCATGCTTTCACACACTTCACATACTCGTTGAACAGATCCTGGGTTATTTTCTGGTTTGGTTCACATAGTAATGTGGTACCAAACTGAGACAGTCGATTAAACCAGGTTTCGATCAATATTTTAGAGGATAACGCATGTTAGGTCTAGGTTAGCCCTGGGATTTTCACTCATCAGACTGATACTTTCGCATTCTTCTTATACTTCTTGAACTGATCCTGGGTTTTTTCTGGTTTGGATCACGTAGTAATATGGTACCACACTGAAACAGTCGATTAAACCTGGTTTCGATCAATATTTTAGAGGATAACGCAAGTTAAGTCTGGGATTGGTCTGGGATTTGACCTCATCAGACTCATACTTTCGCACACTTCACATACTCGTTGAACAGATCCTGGGTTATATTCTGGTTTGGATCACATAGTAATGTGGTACCACACTGAAACAGTCGATTAAACCAGGTTTCGATCGATATCTTTCAGGATAACGCATGTTAGGTCTAGGTTAGGCCTGGGATTTTCACTCATCAGACTCATACTTTCGCATTCTTCACATACTTGTTGAACGGATCCTGGGTTATTTTCTGGTTTGGATCACATAGTAATGTGGTACCACACTGAAACAGTCGATTAAACCAGGTTTCGATCAATATTTTTGAGGATAACGCATGTTAGGTCTAGGTTAGGCCTGGGATTTTCACTCATCAGACTCATACATTCGCATTCTTCACATACTTTTTGAACGGATCCTGGGTTTTTTCTGGTTTGGATCACGTAGTAATGTGGGTCCACACTGAAACAATCAATTAAACCTGGTCTTGATAAATATTTTAGAGGATAACGCATGTTAGGTCTGGGATAGGTCTGGGATTTGCGCTCATCAGACTCATACTTTCGCACACTTCACATACTCGTTGAACAGATCCTGGGTTATCTTCTGGTTTGGATCACATAGTAATGTGGTACCGCACTGAAACAGTCGATTAAACCAGGTTTCGATCAATATTTTTTAGGATAACGCATGTTAGGTCTAGGTTAGGCCTGGGATTTTCACTCATCAGACTCATACTTTCGCATTCTTCACATACCTGTTGAACGGATCCTGGGTTTTTTCTGGTTTGGATCACGTAGTAATGTGGGTCCACACTGAAACTATCCATTAAACCTGGTCTTGATAAATATTTTAGAGGATAACGCATGTTAGGTCTGGGATAGGTCTGGGATTTGCCCTCATCAGACTCATACTTTCGCACACTTCACATACTCGTTGAACAGATCCTGGGTTTTTACTGGTTTGGATCACACAGTAATGTGGTACCACACTGAAACAGTCGATTAAACCAGGTTTCGATCAATATTTTTGAGGACAACGCATGTTAGGTCTAGGTTAGGCCTGGGATTTTCACTCATCAGACTCATACTTTCGCATTCCTCACATACTTGTTGAACGGATCCTGGGTTTTTGTCTGGTTTGGATCACGTAGTAATGTGGTACCACACTGAAACATTCAATTAAACCTGGTCTTGATAAATATTTTAGAGGATAACGCATGTTAGGTCTGGGTTACGTCTAGGATTTGCCCTCATCAGGCTCATACTTTCGCATATTTCTCATACTTCATGGCTAGATCCTGGGCTGTTTCTGCATTGTATCACGTAGTAATGTGGTACCACGCTGAAACAGTCAATTAAACCTGGTTTCGATCAATATTTTAGAGGATAACGCAAGTTAGGTCTGGGATAGGTCTAGGATTTGCCCTCATCAGGCTCTTACTATCGCATATTTCTCATACTTCATGGCTAGATCCTGGGCTATTTCTGGATTGGATCACGTAGTAAAGTGGTACCACACTGAAACATTCAATGAAACCTGTTCTGGATAAATATTTTAGAGGATAAAGCATCTTAGGTCTGGGTTAGGCCTGGGATTTTCACTCATCAGACTCATACTTTCGCATTCTTCACATACTTGTTGAACGGGTCCTGGGTTTTTTCTGGTTTGGATCACGTAGTAATGTGGGTCCACACTGAAACAATCAATTAAACCTGGTCTTGATAAATATTTTAGAGGATAACACATGTTATGTCTGGGATAGGTCTGGGATTTGCCCTCATCAGACTCATACTTTCGCACACTTCACATACTCGTTGAACAGATCCCGGGTTATTTTCTGGTTTGGATCACATAGTAATGTGGTACCACACTGAAACAGTCGATTAAACCAGGTTTCGATCAATATTTTGCAGCATAACGCATGTTAGGTCTAGGTTAGGCCTGGGATCTTCACTCATCAGACTCATACTTTCGCATTCTTCACATACTTGTAGAACGGATCCTGGGTTTTTACTGGTTTGGATCACGTAGTAATGTGGTACCACACAGAAACATTCAATTAAACCTGGTTGAGATCAATATTGTAGAGGATAACGCAAGTTTGGTCTGGGATAGTTCCGGGATTTGCCCTCATCAGGCTCATACTGTCGCGTTTTTCACATACTTGTTGATCAGATCCTGGGTTTTTTCTGGTTTGGGTCACGTAGTAGTGTGATACTACACTCAAACAGTCGACTAAACCAGGTTTCGATCAATATTTTTGAGGATAACGCATGTTAGGTCTAGGTTAGGCCTGGGATTTTCACTCATCAGACTCATACTTTCGCATTCTTCACATACTTGTTGAACTGATCCTGGGTTTTTTCTGGTTTGGATCACGTAGTAATATGGTACCACACTGAAACAGTCGATTAAACCTGGTTTCGATCAATATTTTAGAGGATAACGCAAGTTAAGTCTGGGATTGGTCTGGGATTTGACCTCATCAGACTCATACTTTCGCACACTTCACATACTCGTTGAACAGATCCTGGGTTATATTCTGGTTTGGATCACATAGTAATGTGGTACCACACTGAAACAGTCGATTAAACCAGGTTTCGATCAATATCTTTCAGGATAACGCATGTTAGGTCTAGGTTAGGCCTGGGATTTTCACTCATCAGACTCATACTTTCGCATTCTTCACATACTTGTTGAACGGATCCTGGGTTATTTTCTGGTTTGGATCACATAGTAATGTGGTACCACACTGAAACAGTCGATTAAACCAGGTTTCGATCAATATTTTTGAGGATAACGCATGTTAGGTCTAGGTTAGGCCTGGGATTTTCACTCATCAGACTCATACATTCGCATTCTTCTTATACTTCTTGAACTGATCCTGGGTTTTTTCTGGTTTGGATCACGTAGTAATATGGTACCACACTGAAACAGTCGATTAAACCTGGTTTCGATCAATATTTTAGAGGATAACGCAAGTTAAGTCTGGGATTGGTCTGGGATTTGACCTCATCAGACTCATACTTTCGCACACTTCACATACTCGTTGAACAGATCCTGGGTTATATTCTGGTTTGGATCACTTAGTAATGTGGTACCACACTGAAACAGTCGATTAAACCAGGTTTCGATCAATATCTTTCAGGATAACGCATGTTAGGTCTAGGTTAGGCCTGGGATTTTCACTCATCAGACTCATACTTTCGCATTCTTCACATACTTGTTGAACTGATCCTGGGTTTTTTCTGGTTTGGATCACGTAGTAATGTGGTTCCACACTGAAACAGTCGGTTAAACCTGGTTTCGATCAATATTTTAGAGGATAACGCAAGTTAGGTCTGGGATAGGTCTGGGATTAGCCCTCATCAGACTCATGCTTTCACACACTTCACATACTCGTTGAACAGATCCTGGGTTATTTTCTGGTTTGGTTCACATAGTAATGTGGTACCAAACTGAGACAGTCGATTAAACCAGGTTTCGATCAATATTTTAGAGGATAACGCATGTTAGGTCTAGGTTAGCCCTGGGATTTTCACTCATCAGACTGATACTTTCGCATTCTTCTTATACTTCTTGAACTGATCCTGGGTTTTTTCTGGTTTGGATCACGTAGTAATATGGTACCACACTGAAACAGTCGATTAAACCTGGTTTCGATCAATATTTTAGAGGATAACGCAAGTTAAGTCTGGGATTGGTCTGGGATTTGACCTCATCAGACTCATACTTTCGCACACTTCACATACTCGTTGAACAGATCCTGGGTTATATTCTGGTTTGGATCACATAGTAATGTGGTACCACACTGAAACAGTCGATTAAACCAGGTTTCGATCGATATCTTTCAGGATAACGCATGTTAGGTCTAGGTTAGGCCTGGGATTTTCACTCATCAGACTCATACTTTCGCATTCTTCACATACTTGTTGAACGGATCCTGGGTTATTTTCTGGTTTGGATCACATAGTAATGTGGTACCACACTGAAACAGTCGATTAAACCAGGTTTCGATCAATATTTTTGAGGATAACGCATGTTAGGTCTAGGTTAGGCCTGGGATTTTCACTCATCAGACTCATACATTCGCATTCTTCACATACTTTTTGAACGGATCCTGGGTTTTTTCTGGTTTGGATCACGTAGTAATGTGGGTCCACACTGAAACAATCAATTAAACCTGGTCTTGATAAATATTTTAGAGGATAACGCATGTTAGGTCTGGGATAGGTCTGGGATTTGCGCTCATCAGACTCATACTTTCGCACACTTCACATACTCGTTGAACAGATCCTGGGTTATCTTCTGGTTTGGATCACATAGTAATGTGGTACCGCACTGAAACAGTCGATTAAACCAGGTTTCGATCAATATTTTTTAGGATAACGCATGTTAGGTCTAGGTTAGGCCTGGGATTTTCACTCATCAGACTCATACTTTCGCATTCTTCACATACCTGTTGAACGGATCCTGGGTTTTTTCTGGTTTGGATCACGTAGTAATGTGGGTCCACACTGAAACTATCCATTAAACCTGGTCTTGATAAATATTTTAGAGGATAACGCATGTTAGGTCTGGGATAGGTCTGGGATTTGCCCTCATCAGACTCATACTTTCGCACACTTCACATACTCGTTGAACAGATCCTGGGTTTTTACTGGTTTGGATCACACAGTAATGTGGTACCACACTGAAACAGTCGATTAAACCAGGTTTCGATCAATATTTTTGAGGACAACGCATGTTAGGTCTAGGTTAGGCCTGGGATTTTCACTCATCAGACTCATACTTTCGCATTCCTCACATACTTGTTGAACGGATCCTGGGTTTTTGTCTGGTTTGGATCACGTAGTAATGTGGTACCACACTGAAACATTCAATTAAACCTGGTCTTGATAAATATTTTAGAGGATAACGCATGTTAGGTCTGGGTTACGTCTAGGATTTGCCCTCATCAGGCTCATACTTTCGCATATTTCTCATACTTCATGGCTAGATCCTGGGCTGTTTCTGCATTGTATCACGTAGTAATGTGGTACCACGCTGAAACAGTCAATTAAACCTGGTTTCGATCAATATTTTAGAGGATAACGCAAGTTAGGTCTGGGATAGGTCTAGGATTTGCCCTCATCAGGCTCTTACTATCGCATATTTCTCATACTTCATGGCTAGATCCTGGGCTATTTCTGGATTGGATCACGTAGTAAAGTGGTACCACACTGAAACATTCAATGAAACCTGTTCTGGATAAATATTTTAGAGGATAACGCATGTTAGGTCTAGGTTAGGCCTGGGATTTTCACTCATCAGACTCATACTTTCGCATTCTTCACATACTTGTTGAACGGATCCTGGGTTATATTCTGGTTTGGATCACATAGTAATGTGGTACCACACTGAAACAGTCGATTAAACCAGGTTTCGATCAATATCTTTCAGGATAACGCATGTTAGGTCTAGGTTAGGCCTGGGATTTGCCCTCATCAGACTCATACTTTCGCACACTTCACATACTCGTTGAACAGATCCCGGGTTATTTTCTGGTTTGGATCACATAGTAATGTGGTACCACACTGAAACAGTCGATTAAACCAGGTTTCGATCAATATTTTGCAGCATAACGCATGTTAGGTCTAGGTTAGGCCTGGGATCTTCACTCATCAGACTCATACTTTCGCATTCTTCACATACTTGTAGAACGGATCCTGGGTTTTTACTGGTTTGGATCACGTAGTAATGTGGTACCACACAGAAACATTCAATTAAACCTGGTTGAGATCAATATTGTAGAGGATAACGCAAGTTTGGTCTGGGATAGTTCCGGGATTTGCCCTCATCAGGCTCATACTGTCGCGTTTTTCACATACTTGTTGATCAGATCCTGGGTTTTTTCTGGTTTGGGTCACGTAGTAGTGTGATACTACACTCAAACAGTCGACTAAACCAGGTTTCGATCAATATTTTTGAGGATAACGCATGTTAGGTCTAGGTTAGGCCTGGGATTTTCACTCATCAGACTCATACTTTCGCATTCTTCACATACTTGTTGAACTGATCCTGGGTTTTTTCTGGTTTGGATCACGTAGTAATATGGTACCACACTGAAACAGTCGATTAAACCTGGTTTCGATCAATATTTTAGAGGATAACGCAAGTTAAGTCTGGGATTGGTCTGGGATTTGACCTCATCAGACTCATACTTTCGCACACTTCACATACTCGTTGAACAGATCCTGGGTTATATTCTGGTTTGGATCACATAGTAATGTGGTACCACACTGAAACAGTCGATTAAACCAGGTTTCGATCAATATCTTTCAGGATAACGCATGTTAGGTCTAGGTTAGGCCTGGGATTTTCACTCATCAGACTCATACTTTCGCATTCTTCACATACTTGTTGAACGGATCCTGGGTTATTTTCTGGTTTGGATCACATAGTAATGTGGTACCACACTGAAACAGTCGATTAAACCAGGTTTCGATCAATATTTTTGAGGATAACGCATGTTAGGTCTAGGTTAGGCCTGGGATTTTCACTCATCAGACTCATACATTCGCATTCTTCACATACTTTTTGAACGGATCCTGGGTTTTTTCTGGTTTGGATCACGTAGTAATGTGGGTCCACACTGAAACAATCAATTAAACCTGGTCTTGATATATATTTTAGAGGATAACGCATGTTAGGTCTGGGATAGGTCTGGGATTTGCCCTCATCAGACTCATACTTTCGCATTCTTCACATACTTGTTGAACTCATCCTGGGTTCTTTCCGGTTTGGATCACGTAGTAATGTGGTACCAAACTGAAACAGTCCATTAAACCTGGTTTGGATCAATATTTTAGAGGATAACGCATGTTAGGTCTAGGTTAGCCCTGGGATTTTCACCCATCAGACTCATACTTTCGCATTCTTCTTATACTTGTTGAACTGATCCTGGGTTTTTTCTGGTTTGGATCACGTAGTAATGTGGTACCACACTGAAACAGTCGATTAAACCTGGTTTCGATCAATATTTTAGAGGATAACGCAAGTTAGGTCTAGGTTAGGCCCGGGATTTTCACTCATCAGACTCATATTTCGCATTCTTCACATACTTGTTGAACGTATCCTGGGTTTTTTCTGGTTTTGATCACGTAGTAATGTGGGACCACACTGAATCAGTCAATTAAACCTGGTCTTGATAAAGATTTTAGAGGATAACGCATGTTAGGTTTGGCTTAGGTCTAGGATTTGCCCCCAGCAGGCTCATACTTTCGCATATTTCTCATACTTGATGGCTAGATCCTGGGCTTTTTCTAGATTGGATCACGTAGTAATGAAGTACAACACTGAAACAGTCAATTAAACCTGGTTTCCATCAATATTTTAGAGGACAGCGCGTGTTAGGTCTAGGTTAGGCCTAGGATTTGCCCTGATCAGGGTCATACTTTCACAGTTTTAACATACATGTTGACCTGATCGAGGGTTTTTTCTGCTTTGGATCACGTAGTAAAGTGGTACCACACTGAAACAGTCCATTAAACCTGGTTTGGATCAATATTTTAGAGGATAACGCATGTTAGGTCTAGGTTAGGTCTGGGATTTTCGATCATGAGACTCATACTTTCGCATTGTTCACATACTTGTTGAGCGGATCCTGGGTTTTTTCTGGTATGGTTCATATAGTAATGTGGTACCACACTGAAACATTCAATTAAACCTGGTCTTGATAAATATTTTAGAGGATAACGCATGTTAGGTTTGGCTTAGGTCTAGGATTTGCCCCCAGCAGGCTCATACTTTCGCATATTTCTCATACTTCATGGCTAGATCCTGGGCTGTTTCTGGTTTGTATCACGTAGTAATGTGGTACCACGCTGAAACAGTCAATTAAACCTGGTTTCGATCAATATTTTAGAGGATAACGCAAGTTAGGTCTGGCATAGGTCTGGGATTCGCCCTCATCAGGCTCATACTTTCGCGTTTCTCACATACTTGTTGAACAGATCCTGGGTTTTTTCTGGTTTGTATCACGTAGTAATGTGGTACCAAACTGAAACAGTCGATTAAACCAGGTTTTGATCAATATTTTTGAGGATAACGCGTGTTAGGTCTAGGTTAGCCCTGAGATTTTCACTCATCAGACTCATACTTTCGCATTCCTCACATACTTGTTGAACGGATCCTGGGTTTTTTCTGGTTTATATCACGTAGTAATGTGGTACCACACTGAAACAGTCCATTAAACCTGGTTTGGATCAATATTTTAGAGGATAACGCATGTTAGGTCTAGGTTAGCCCTGGGATTTTCACCCATCAGACTCATACTTTCGCATTCTTCTTATACTTGTTGAACTGATCCTGGGTTTTTTCTGGTTTGGATCACGTAGTAATGTGGTACCACACTGAAGCAGTCGATTAAACCTGGTTTCGATCAATATTTTAGAGGATAACGCAAGTTAAGTCTGGGATTGGTCTGGGATTTGACCTCATCAGCCTTATACTTTCGCACACTTCACATACTCGTTGAACAGATCCTGGGTTTTTTTCTGGTTTGGATCACATAGTAATGTGGCACCACACTGAAACAGTCGATTAAACCACGTTTCGATCAATATTTTTGAGGATAACGCATGTTAGGTCTAGGTTAGGCCCGGGATTTTCACTCATCAGACACATATTTCACATTCTTCACATACTTGTTGAACGGATCCTGGGTTTTTTCTGGTTTGGATCACGTAGTAATGTGGGACCACACTGAATCAGTCAATTAAACCTGGTTTCGACCAATATTTTAGAGAATAATTCATGTTAGGTCTAGGTTAGGTCTGGGATTTTCTCTCATCAGGCTCATTCTTTCGCATATTTCTCATACTTGAGGGCTAGATCCTGGGCTTTTTCTGGATTGGATCACGTAGTAATGAAGTACAACACTGAAACAGTCAATTAAACCTGGTTTCCATCAATATTTTAGAGGACAGCGCATGTTAGGTCTAGGTTAGGCCTGGGATTTGCCCTGATCAGGGTCATACTTTCGCAGTTTTAACATACATGTTGACCTGATCGAGGGTTTTTTCTGCTTTGGATCACGTAGTAAAGTGGTACCACACTGAAACAGTCCATTAAACCTGGTCTTGATAAATATTTTAGAGGATAACGCATGTTAGGTTTGGCTTAGGTCTAGGATTTGCCCCCAGCAGGCTCATGCTTTCGCATATTTCTCATACTTCATGGCTAGATCCTGGGCTGTTTCTGGTATGTATCACGTAGTAATGTGGTACCACGCTGAAACAGTCAATTAAACCTGGTTTCGACCAATATTTTAGAGAATAATTCATGTTAGGTCTAGGTTAGGTCTGGGATTTGCTCTCATCAGGCTCATTCTTTCGCATATTTCTCATACATGTTGAACAGATCCTGGGTTTTTTCTGGTTTGGATCACGTAGTAATGTGGGACCACACTGAAACAATCAACTAAACCTGGTTTCCATCAATATTTTAGAGGACAACGCAAGTTAGGTCTGGGATAGGTCTGGGATTTGCCCTCATCATGCTCATACTTTCGCGTTTTTCACATACTTGTTGAACAGATCCTGGGTTTTTTCTGGTTTGGATCCCGTAGTAGTGTGGTACCACAATAAAACAGTCAATTAAACCTGGTTTCGATCAATATTTTAGAGGATATCGCAAGTTAGGTCTGGGATAGGTCTGGGATTAGCCCTCATCAGACTCATACTTTCGCTTTCTTCACATACTCGTTGAACAGATCCTGTGTTATTTTCTGGTTTGGATCACATAGTAATGTGGTACCACACTGGAACAGTCGATTAAACCAGGTTTCGAACAATATTTTTGAGGATAACGCATGTTAGGTCTGGGATAGGTCTGGGATTTGCTCTCATCCATTCTTTTGCATATTTCTCATACTTGATGGCTAGATCCTGAGCTTTTTCTGGATTCCATCACGTAGTAATGAAGTACAACACTGAAACAGTCAATTAAACCTGGTTTCCATCAATGTTTTAGAGGACAACGCAAGTTAGGTCTGGGATAGGTCTGGGATTTGCTCTCATCAGGCTCATTCTTTCGCATATTTCTCATACTTGATGGCTAGATCCTGATCTTTTCTGGATTGCATCACGTAGTAATGAAGTACAACACTGAAACAGTCAATTAAACCTGGTTTCCATCAATATTTTAGAGGACAACGCAAGTTAGGTCTGGGATAGGTCTGGGATTTGCCCTCATCAGGCCCATACTGTCGCGTTTTTCACATACTTGTTGAACAGATCCTGGGTTTATTCTGGTTTGGATCCCGTAGTAGTGTGGTACCACACTGAAACAGTCCATTAAACCTGGTTTCGCTCAATATTTTAGAGGATAACGGATGTTAGGTCTAGGTCAGGCCTGGTTTTTTCACTCATCAGACTCATACTTTCGCATTCTTCACATACTTGTTGAACGGATCCTGGGTTTTTTCTGGTTTGGATCACGTAGTTATGTGGGTCCACACTGAAACAATCAATTAAACCTGGTCTTGATAAATATTTTAGAGGATAACGCATGTTAGGTCTGGGATAGGTCTGGGATTTGCGCTCATCAGACTCATACTTTCGCACACTTCACATACTCGTTGAACAGATCCTGGGTTATTTTCTGGTTTGGATCACATAGTAATGTGGTACCGCACTGAAACAGTCGATTAAACCAGGTTTCGATCAATATTTTTTAGGATAACGCATGTTAGGTCTAGGTTAGGCCTGGGATTTTCACTCATCAGACTCATACTTTCGCATTCTTCACATACCTGTTGAACGGATCCTGGGTTTTTTCTGGTTTGGATCACGTAGTAATGTGGGTCCACACTGAAACAATCAATTAAAGCTGGTCTTGATAAATATTTTAGAGGATAACGCATGTTAGGTCTGGGATAGGTCTGGGATTTGCCCTCATCAGACTCATACTTTAGCACACTTCACATACTCGTTGAACAGATCCTGGGTTTTTACTGGTTTGGATCACATAGTAATGTGGTACCACACTGAAACAGTCGATTAAACCAGGTTTCGATCAATATTTTTGAGGACAACGCATGTTAGGTCTAGGTTAGGCCTGGGATTTTCACTCATCAGACTCATACTTTCGCATTCCTCACATACTTCTTGAACGGATCCTGGGTTTTTGTCTGGTTTGGATCACGTAGTAATGTGGTACCACACTGAAACATTCAATTAAACCTGGTCTTGATAAACATTTTAGAGGATAACGCATGTTAGGTCTGGGTTACGTCTAGGATTTGCCCTCATCAGGCTCATACTTTCGCATATTTCTCATACTTCATGGCTAGATCCTGGGCTGTTTCTGCATTGTATCACGTACTAATGTGGTACCACGCTGAAACAGTCAATTAAACCTGGTTTCGATCAATATTTTAGAGGATAACGCAAGTTAGGTCTGGGATAGGTCTAGGATTTGCCCTCATCCGGCTCTTACTATCGCATATTTCTCATACTTCATGGCTAGATCCTGGGCTATTTCTGGATTGGATCACGTAGTAAAGTGGTACCACACTGAAACATTCAATGAAACCTGTTCTGGATAAATATTTTAGAGGATAAAGCATCTTAGGTCTGGGTTAGGCCTGGGATTTTCACTCATCAGACTCATACTTTCGCATTCTTCACATACTTGTTGAACGGATCCTGGGTTTTTTCTGGTTTGGATCACGTAGTAATGTGGGTCCACACTGAAACAATCAATTAAACCTGGTCTTGATAAATATTTTAGAGGATAACACATGTTAGGTCTGGGATAGGTCTGGGATTTGCCCTCATCAGACTCATACTTTCGCACACTTCACATACTCGTTGAACAGATCCCGGGTTATTTTCTGGTTTGGATCACATAGTAATGTGGTACCACACTGAAACAGTCGATTAAACCAGGTTTCGATCAATATTTTTGAGGACAACGCATGTTAGGTCTAGGTTAGGCCTGGGATTTTCACTCATCAGACTCATACTTTCGCATTCCTCACATACTTGTTGAACGGATCCTGGGTTTTTGTCTGGTTTGGATCACGTAGTAATGTGGTACCACACTGAAACATTCAATTAAACCTGGTCTTGATAAATATTTTAGAGGATAACGCATGTTAGGTCTGGGATAGGTCTAGGATTTGCCCTCATCAGGCTCTTACTATCGCATATTTCTCATACTTCATGGCTAGATCCTGGGCTATTTCTGGATTGGATCACGTAGTAAAGTCGTACCACACTGAAACATTCAATGAAACCTGTTCTGGATAAATATTTTAGAGGATAAAGCATCTTAGGTCTGGGTTAGGCCTGGGATTTTCACTCATCAGACTCATACTTTCGCATTCTTCACATACTTGTTGAACGGATCCTGGGTTTTTTCTGGTTTGGATCACGTAGTTATGTGGGTCCACACTGAAACAATCAATTAAACCAGGTCTTGATAAATATTTTAGAGGATAACGCATGTTAGGTCTGGGTAGGTCTGGGATTTGCGCTCATCAGACTCATTCTTTCGCACACTTCACATACTCGTTGAACAGATCCTGGGTTATTTTCTGGTTTGGATCACATAGTAATGTGGTACCACACTGAAACAGTCGATTAAACCAGGTTTCGATCTATATTTTTGAGGATAACGCATGTTAGGTCTAGGTTAGGTCTGGGATTTGCTCTCATCAGGCTCATTCTTTCGCATATTTCTCATACATGTTGAACAGATCCTGGGTTTCTTCTGGTTTGGATCACGTAGTAATGTGGGACCACACTGAAACAATCAACTAAACCTGGTTTCCATCAATATTTTAGAGGACAACGCAAGTTAGGTCTGGGATAGGTCTGGGATTTGCCCTCATCAGGCTCATACTTTCGCGTTTTTCACATACTTGTTGAACAGATCCTGGGTTTTTTCTGGTTTGGATCCCGTAGTAGTGTGGTACCACAATAAAACAGTCAATTAAACCTGGTTTCGATCAATATTTTAGAGAATATCGCAAGTTAGGTCTGGGATAGGTCTGGGATTAGCCCTCATCAGACTCATACTTTCGCTTTCTTCACATACTCGTTGAACATATCCTGTGTCATTTTCTGGTTTGGATCACATAGTAATGTGGTACCACACTGAAACAGTCGATTAAACCAGGTTTCGAACAATATTTTTGAGGATAACGCATGTTAGGTCTGGGATAGGTCTGGGATTTGCTCTCATCAGGCTCATTCTTTCGCATATTTCTCATACTTGATGGCTAGATCCTGAGCTTTTTCTGGATTGCATCACGTAGTAATGAAGTACAACACTGAAACAGTCAATTAAACCTGGTTTCCATCAATGTTTTAGAGGACAACGCAAGTTAGGTCTGGGATAGGTCTGGGATTTGCTCTCATCAGGCTCATTCTTTCGCATATTTCTCATACTTGATGGCTAGATCCTGAGCTTTTCTGGATTGCATCACGTAGTAATGAAGTACAACACTGAAACATTCAATTAAACCTGGTTTCCATCGATATTTTACAGGACAACGCATGTTAGGTCTGGGTTACGTCTAGGATTTGCCCTCATCAGGCTCATACTTTCGCATATTTCTCATACTTCATGGCTAGATCCTGGGCTGTTTCTGCATTGTATCACGTAGTAATGTGGTGCCACGCTGAAACAGTCAATTAAACCTGGTTTCGATCAATATTTTAGAGGATAACGCAAGTTAGGTCTGGGATAGGTCCGGGATTTGCCCTCATCAGGCTCATACTTTCGCGTTTTTCACATACTTGTTGAACAGATCCCGGGTTTTTTCTGGTTTGGGTCACGTAGTAGTGTGGTTCCACAGAGAAACAGTCGGTTAAACCTGGTTTCGATCAATATTTTTGAGGACAACGCATGTTAGGTCTAGGTTAGGCCTGGGATTTTCACTCATCAGACACATACTTTCGCATTCTTCACATACTTGTTGAACGGATCCTGGGTTTTTTCTGGTTTGGATCACGTAGTAATGTGGGTCCACACTGAAACAATCAATTAAACCTGGTCTTGATAAATATTTTAGAGGATAACACATGTTAGGTCTGGGATAGGTCTGGGATTTGCCCTCATCAGACTCATACTTTCGCACACTTCACATACTCGTTGACCAGATCCCGGGTTATTTTCTGGTTTGGATCACATAGTAATGTGGTACCACACTGAAACAGTCGATTAAACCAGGTTTCGATCAATATTTTTCAGGATAACGCATGTTAGGTCTAGGTTAGGCCTGGGATTTTCACTCATCAGACTCATACTTTCGCATTCTTCACATACTTGTCGAACGGATCCTGGGTTTTTACTGGTTTGGATCACGTAGTAATGTGGTACCACACAGAAACATTCAATTAAACCTGGTTTTGATCAATATTTTAGAGGATAACGCAAGTTAGGTCTGGGATAGGTCCGGGATTTGCCCTCATCAGGCTCATACTTTAGCGTTTTTCACATACTTGTTGAACAGATCCCGGGTTTTTTCTGGTTTGGGTCACGTAGTAGTGTGGTTCCACACTGAAACAGTCGGTTAAACCTGGTTTCGATCAATATTTTAGAGGATAACGCAAGTTAGGTCTGGGATAGGTCTGGGATTAGCCCTCATCATACTCATACTTTCGCACACTTCACATACTCGTTGAACAGATCCTGGGTTATTTTCTGGTTTGGATCACATAGTAATGTGGTACCAAACTGAGACAGTCGATTAAACCAGGTTTCGATCAATATTTTAGAGGATAACGCATGTTAGGTCTAGGTTAGCCCTGGGATTTTCACTCATCAGACTCATACTTTCGCATTCTTCTTATACTTGTTGAACTGATCCTGGGTTTTTTCTGGTTTGGATCACGTAGTAATGTGGTACCACACTGAAACAGTCGATTAAACCTGGTTTCGATCAATATTTTAGAGGATAACGCAAGTTAAGTCTGGGATTGGTCTGGGATTTGACCTCATCAGACTCATACTTTCGCACACTTCACATACTCGTTGAACAGATCCTGGGTTATTTTCTGGTTTGGATCACATAGTAATGTGGTACCACACTGAAACAGTCGATTAAACCAGGTTTCGATCAATATCTTTCAGGATAACGCATGTTAGGTCTAGGTTAGGCCTGGGATTTTCACTCATCAGACTCATACTTTCGCATTCTTCACATACTTGTTGAACGGATCCTGGGTTATTTTCTGGTTTGGATCACATAGTAATGTGGTACCACACTGAAACAGTCGATTAAACCAGGTTTCGATCAATATTTTTGAGGATAACGCATGTTAGGTCTAGGTTAGGCCTGGGATTTTCACTCATCAGACTCATACATTCGCATTCCGCACATACTTGTTATACGGATCATGGGTTTTTACTGGTTTGGATCACGTAGTTATGTGGTACCACACTGAAACAGTCGATTAAACCTGGTTTCGACCAATATTTTAGAGAATAATTCATATTAGGTCTGGGATTGGTCTGGGATTTGACCTCATCAGGCTCATACTTTCGCGTTTTTCACATACTTGTTGAACGGATCCTGGGTTTTTGTCTGGTTTGGATCACGTAGTAATGTGGTACCACACTGAAACATTCAATTAAACCTGGTCTTGATAAATATTTTAGAGGATAACGCATGTTAGGTCTGGGATAGGTCTAGGATTTGGCCTCATCAGGCTCTTACTATTGCATATTTCTCATACTTCATGGCTAGATCCTGGGCTATTTCTGGATTGGATCACGTAGTAAAGTCGTACCACACTGAAACATTCAATGAAACCTGTTCTGGATAAATATTTTAGAGGATAAAGCATCTTAGGTCTGGGTTAGGCCTGGGATTTTCACTCATCAGACTCATACTTTCGCATTCTTCACATACTTGTTGAACGGATCCTGGGTTTTTTCTGGTTTGGATTACGTAGTTATGTGGGTCCACACTGAAACAATCAATTAAACCTGGTCTTGATAAATATTTTAGAGGATAACGCATGTTAGGTCTGGGTAGGTCTGGGATTTGCGCTCATCAGACTCATTCTTTCGCACACTTCACATACTCGTTGAACAGATCCTGGGTTATTTTCTGGTTTGGATCACATAGTAATGTGGTACCACACTGAAACAGTCGATTAAACCAGGTTTCGATCTATATTTTTGAGGATAACGCATGTTAGGTCTAGGTTAGGTCTGGGATTTGCTCTCATCAGGCTCATTCTTTCGCATATTTCTCATACATGTTGAACAGATCCTGGGTTTTTTCTGGTTTGGATCACGTAGTAATGTGGGACCACACTGAAACAATCAACTAAACCTGGTTTCCATCAATATTTTAGAGGACAACGCAAGTTAGGTCTGGGATTTGCCCTCATCAGGCTCATACTTTCGCGTTTTTCACATACTTGTTGAACAGATCCTGGGTTTTTTCTGGTTTGGATCCCGTAGTAGTGTGGTACCACAATAAAACAGTCAATTAAACCTGGTTTCGATCAATATTTTAGAGAATATCGCAAGTTAGGTCTGGGATAGGTCTGGGATTAGCCCTCATCAGACTCATACTTTCGCTTTCTTCACATACTTGTTGAACGGATCCTGGGTTATTTTCTGGTTTGGATCACATAGTAATGTGGTACCACACTGAAACAGTCGATTAAACCAGGTTTCGATCAATATTTTTGAGGATAACGCATGTTAGGTCTAGGTTAGGCCTGGGATTTTCACTCATCAGACTCATACATTCGCATTCCGCACATACTTGTTATACGGATCATGGGTTTTTACTGGTTTGGATCACGTAGTTATGTGGTACCACACTGAAACAGTCGATTAAACCTGGTTTCGACCAATATTTTAGAGAATAATTCATATTAGGTCTGGGATTGGTCTGGGATTTGACCTCATCAGGCTCATACTTTCGCGTTTTTCACATACTTGTTGAACGGATCCTGGGTTTTTGTCTGGTTTGGATCACGTAGTAATGTGGTACCACACTGAAACATTCAATTAAACCTGGTCTTGATAAATATTTTAGAGGATAACGCATGTTAGGTCTGGGATAGGTCTAGGATTTGGCCTCATCAGGCTCTTACTATCGCATATTTCTCATACTTCATGGCTAGATCCTGGGCTATTTCTGGATTGGATCACGTAGTAAAGTCGTACCACACTGAAACATTCAATGAAACCTGTTCTGGATAAATATTTTAGAGGATAAAGCATCTTAGGTCTGGGTAAGGCCTGGGATTTTCACTCATCAGACTCATACTTTCGCATTCTTCACATACTTGTTGAACGGATCCTGGGTTTTTTCTGGTTTGGATCACGTAGTTATGTGGGTCCACACTGAAACAATCAATTAAACCTGGTCTTGATAAATATTTTAGAGGATAACGCATGTTAGGTCTGGGTAGGTCTGGGATTTGCGCTCATCAGACTCATTCTTTCGCACACTTCACATACTCGTTGAACAGATCCTGGGTTATTTTCTGGTTTGGATCACATAGTAATGTGGTACCACACTGAAACAGTCGATTAAACCAGGTTTCGATCTATATTTTTGAGGATAACGCATGTTAGGTCTAGGTTAGGTCTGGGATTTGCTCTCATCAGGCTCATTCTTTCGCATATTTCTCATACATGTTGAACAGATCCTGGGTTTTTTCTGGTTTGGATCACGTAGTAATGTGGGACCACACTGAAACAATCAACTAAACCTGGTTTCCATCAATATTTTAGAGGACAACGCAAGTTAGGTCTGGGATAGGTCTGGGATTTGCCCTCATCAGGCTCATACTTTCGCGTTTTTCACATACTTGTTGAACAGATCCTGGGTTTTTTCTGGTTTGGATCCCGTAGTAGTGTGGTACCACAATAAAACAGTCAATTAAACCTGGTTTCGATCAATATTTTAGAGAATATCGCAAGTTAGGTCTGGGATAGGTCTGGGATTAGCCCTCATCAGACTCATACTTTCGCTTTCTTCACATACTCGTTGAACAGATCCTGTGTCATTTTCTGGTTTGGATCACATAGTAATGTGGTACCACACTGAAACAGTCGATTAAACCAGGTTTCGAACAATATTTTTGAGGATAACGCATGTTAGGTCTGGGATAGGTCTGGGATTTGCTCTCATCAGGCTCATTCTTTCGCATATTTCTCATACTTGATGGCTAGATCCTGAGCTTTTTCTGGATTGCATCACGTAGTAATGAAGTACAACACTGAAACAGTCAATTAAACCTGGTTTCCATCAATATTTTACAGGACAACGCATGTTAGGTCTGGGTTACGTCTAGGATTTGCCCTCATCAGGCTCATACTTTCGCATATTTCTCATACTTCATGGCTAGATCCTGGGCTGTTTCTGCATTGTATCACGTAGTAATGTGGTACCACACTGAAACAGTCGGTAAACCTGGTTTCGATCAATATTTTAGAGGATAACGCAAGTTAGGTCTGGGATAGGTCTGGGATTAGCCCTCATCAGACTCATACTTTCGCACACTTCACATACTCGTTGAACAGATCCTGGGTTATTTTCTGGTTTGGATCACATAGTAATGTGGTACCAAACTGAGACAGTCGATTAAACCAGGTTTCGATCAATATTTTAGAGGATAACGCATGTTAGGTCTAGGTTAGCCCTGGGATTTTCACTCATCAGACTCATACTTTCGCATTCTTCTTATACTTGTTGAACTGATCCTGGGTTTTTTCTGGTTTGGATCCCGTAGTAGTGTGGTACCACAATAAAACAGTCAATTAAACCTGGTTTCGATCAATATTTTAGAGAATATCGCAAGTTAGGTCTGGGATAGGTCTGGGATTAGCCCTCATCAGACTCATACTTTCGCTTTCTTCACATACTTGTTGAACGGATCCTGGGTTATTTTCTGGTTTGGATCACATAGTAATGTGGTACCACACTGAAACAGTCGATTAAACCAGGTTTCGATCAATATTTTTGAGGATAACGCATGTTAGGTCTAGGTTAGGCCTGGGATTTTCACTCATCAGACTCATACATTCGCATTCCGCACATACTTGTTATACGGATCATGGGTTTTTACTGGTTTGGATCACGTAGTTATGTGGTACCACACTGAAACAGTCGATTAAACCTGGTTTCGACCAATATTTTAGAGAATAATTCATATTAGGTCTGGGATTGGTCTGGGATTTGACCTCATCAGGCTCATACTTTCGCGTTTTTCACATACTTGTTGAACGGATCCTGGGTTTTTGTCTGGTTTGGATCACGTAGTAATGTGGTACCACACTGAAACATTCAATTAAACCTGGTCTTGATAAATATTTTAGAGGATAACGCATGTTAGGTCTGGGATAGGTCTAGGATTTGGCCTCATCAGGCTCTTACTATCGCATATTTCTCATACTTCATGGCTAGATCCTGGGCTATTTCTGGATTGGATCACGTAGTAAAGTCGTACCACACTGAAACATTCAATGAAACCTGTTCTGGATAAATATTTTAGAGGATAAAGCATCTTAGGTCTGGGTAAGGCCTGGGATTTTCACTCATCAGACTCATACTTTCGCATTCTTCACATACTTGTTGAACGGATCCTGGGTTTTTTCTGGTTTGGATCACGTAGTTATGTGGGTCCACACTGAAACAATCAATTAAACCTGGTCTTGATAAATATTTTAGAGGATAACGCATGTTAGGTCTGGGTAGGTCTGGGATTTGCGCTCATCAGACTCATTCTTTCGCACACTTCACATACTCGTTGAACAGATCCTGGGTTATTTTCTGGTTTGGATCACATAGTAATGTGGTACCACACTGAAACAGTCGATTAAACCAGGTTTCGATCTATATTTTTGAGGATAACGCATGTTAGGTCTAGGTTAGGTCTGGGATTTGCTCTCATCAGGCTCATTCTTTCGCATATTTCTCATACATGTTGAACAGATCCTGGGTTTTTTCTGGTTTGGATCACGTAGTAATGTGGGACCACACTGAAACAATCAACTAAACCTGGTTTCCATCAATATTTTAGAGGACAACGCAAGTTAGGTCTGGGATAGGTCTGGGATTTGCCCTCATCAGGCTCATACTTTCGCGTTTTTCACATACTTGTTGAACAGATCCTGGGTTTTTTCTGGTTTGGATCCCGTAGTAGTGTGGTACCACAATAAAACAGTCAATTAAACCTGGTTTCGATCAATATTTTAGAGAATATCGCAAGTTAGGTCTGGGATAGGTCTGGGATTAGCCCTCATCAGACTCATACTTTCGCTTTCTTCACATACTCGTTGAACAGATCCTGTGTCATTTTCTGGTTTGGATCACATAGTAATGTGGTACCACACTGAAACAGTCGATTAAACCAGGTTTCGAACAATATTTTTGAGGATAACGCATGTTAGGTCTGGGATAGGTCTGGGATTTGCTCTCATCAGGCTCATTCTTTCGCATATTTCTCATACTTGATGGCTAGATCCTGAGCTTTTTCTGGATTGCATCACGTAGTAATGAAGTACAACACTGAAACAGTCAATTAAACCTGGTTTCCATCAATATTTTACAGGACAACGCATGTTAGGTCTGGGTTACGTCTAGGATTTGCCCTCATCAGGCTCATACTTTCGCATATTTCTCATACTTCATGGCTAGATCCTGGGCTGTTTCTGCATTGTATCACGTAGTAATGTGGTACCACACTGAAACAGTCGGTAAACCTGGTTTCGATCAATATTTTAGAGGATAACGCAAGTTAGGTCTGGGATAGGTCTGGGATTAGCCCTCATCAGACTCATACTTTCGCACACTTCACATACTCGTTGAACAGATCCTGGGTTATTTTCTGGTTTGGATCACATAGTAATGTGGTACCAAACTGAGACAGTCGATTAAACCAGGTTTCGATCAATATTTTAGAGGATAACGCATGTTAGGTCTAGGTTAGCCCTGGGATTTTCACTCATCAGACTCATACTTTCGCATTCTTCTTATACTTGTTGAACTGATCCTGGGTTTTTTCTGGTTTGGATCACGTAGTAATGCGGTACCACACTGAAACAGTCGATTAAACCTGGTTTCGATCAATATTTTAGAGGATAACGCAAGTTAAGTCTGGGATTGGTCTGGGATTTGACCTCATCAGACTCATACTTTCGCACACTTCACATACTCGTTGAACAGATCCTGGGTTATTTTCTGGTTTGGATCACATAGTAATGTGGTACCACACTGAAACAGTCGATTAAACCAGGTTTCGATCAATATCTTTCAGGATAACGCATGTTAGGTCTAGGTTAGGCCTGGGATTTTCACTCATCAGACTCATACATTCGCATTCCGCACATACTTGTTATACGGATCATGGGTTTTTACTGGTTTGGATCACGTAGTTATGTGGTACCACACTGAAACAGTCGATTAAACCTGGTTTCGACCAATATTTTAGAGAATAATTCATGTTAGGTCTGGGATTGGTCTGGGATTTGACCTCATCAGGCTCATACTTTCGCGTTTTTCACATACCTGTTGAACAGATCCTGGGTTTTTTCTGGTTTGGCTCCCGTAGTAGTGTGGTACCACACTGAAACAGTCCATCAAACCTGGTTTCGCTCAATATTTTAGAGGATAACGCATGTTAGGTCTAGGCTAGGTCTAAGATTTGCCCTCATCAGGCTCACAGTTTCGAGTTTTTCACATACCTGTTAAACAGATCCTGGGTTTTTTCCGGTTTGGATCACGAAGTAGTGTGGTACCACACTGAAACAGTCCATTAAACCTGGTTTCGCACAATATTTAGAGGATAACGCATGTTAGGTCTAGGTTAGGTCTGGGATTTGCTCTCATTAGGCTCATTCTTTCGCATATTTCTCATACTTGATGGCTAGATCATGGGCTTTTTCTGCATTGCATCACGTAGTTATGTAGTACCACACAGAAACAGTCAATGAAACCTGGTTTCCATCAATATTTTAGAGGACAACGCAAGTTAGGTCTAGGTAAGGCCTGAGATTTTCACTGATCAGACTCATAATTTCGCCTTCTTCACATACTTGTTGAACGGATCCTGGGTTTTTTCTGGTTTGGAACACGAAGTAATGTGGTACCACACTGAAACATTCAATTAAACCTGGTCTTGATAAATATTTTAGAGAATAACGCATGTTAGGTCAGGGTTAGGTCTAGGATTTGCCCTCATCAGGCTCGTACTTTCGCATATTTCTCATACTTCATGGCTATATCCTGGGCTATTTCTGGATTGGATCACGTAGTAAAGTGGTACCACACTGAAACATTCAATGAAACCTGGTCTGGATAAAAATTTTAGAGAATAACGCATGTAAGGTCAAGGTTAGGTCTAAGATTTGCCCTCATCAGGCTCACAGTTTCGCGTTTTTCACATACTTGTTGAACAGATCCTGGGTTTTTTCTGGTTTGTATCACGCAGTAGTGTGGTACCACACTGAAACAGTCCAGTAAACCTGGTTTGGATGAATATTTTAGAGGATAACGCGTGTAAGGTCTAGGTTAGCCCTGGGATTTTCACTCATCAGACTCATACTTTCGCATTCTTCTCATACTTGATGGCTAGATCCTGGGCTTTTTCTGGATTGCATCACGTAGTAATGAAGTACAACACTGAAACAGTCAATTAAACCTGGTTTCCATCAATATCTTAGAGGACAACGCAAGTTAGGTCTGGGATTGGTCTGGGATTTGCCCTCATCAGGCTCATACTTTCGCGTTTTTCAAATACTTGTTGAACAGATCCTGGGTTTTTTCTGGTTTGGATCACGTAGTAGTGTGTTACCACACTGAAACAGTCCATTAAACCTGGTTTGGATCAATATTTTAGAGGATAACGCATGTTAGGTCTAGGTTAGGTCTGGGATTTTCGCTCATGAGACTCATACTTTCGCATTCTTCACATACTTGTTGAACGGATCCTGGGTTTTTTCTGGTTTGGTTCAGGTAGCAATGTGGTCTCCCCGACGGCGTCAGCACGGTGTGTTATGCGGATGACACACTGGTGCTGGCCGTCGGGGCGCACTGGGGGATGGCCATGCGTCGCGCGGAGGAGGGGTCGCAACGCGTCGTCGACCGGATCAGGGGGATGGGGATGACGGTGGCGGTCCATAAGACCGAGGTGATTGCGTTTCATTCACCTCGGCAGGATCCGCCACCCCCTCTGATTCGGGTGGGTGGGGCTGACATCGAGGTGAAGCCCCAGATCAGGTATCTAGGGCTGATCCTCGATAGCCACTGGCGTTTCGAGCAGCATTTCCGCTGCCTGGTCCCCCGGTTGGAAAGGATAGTTGCGGCTCTGGGCCGGATCCTGCCCAACCTGGGGGGCCCGGCGGGCCGAGTTCGTCGCCTCTATGTGGCAATGGTCCAGTCGGTGGCCCTATACGGGGCCCCCGTCTGGGCGGACGACCTGGCTGCCTCCCGGCGCAGCATGACTATGCTGCGTCGGGTGCAGAGGCGCATGGCGCTCAGGGTCGTCCGTGGGTATCGGACCATGTCACATGAGGCGGCGACGGTTCTAGCGGGGATGCCGCCCATGGACCTGCTCGCGCGGTCGCACGCGGTGATGTACCGGCACCGCGTCGACCGTCGCGCGGGGGTGGGGGCGGTCCCGGGCGGGCAGGAACCTGCTTGGGGCGATTTGAAGCGCCAGGCCCGGCAGTCCGTGTTGCTCGCGTGGCAGGAGAGGCTGGCTCTGCCAACCGCGGGGCACCGGACTGTCGGGGCTGTTCGGCCACTCCTGAAGGAGTGGCTGGACAGAGGCCATGGCAGCCTCACCTACCGGCTGGCACAGGTATTTTCCGGGCATGGCAGCTTCGGAAGATACCTGTGCCGGATAGGGAAGGAGCCGACGGCGCGTTGCTGCCACTGCGACGCTGAGCAGGACACGGCGGATCATACCCTGGAGGTATGCCCCGCGTGGGAGGGGGAGCGCCGTGTCCTGGTCGGCGTCGTCGGGCGGGATGTCTCGCTGCCGGGCGTGGTGCGCGCCATGCTCGGCAGCGAGGAGAAGTGGAGGGCCGTGGCCTCCTTCTGCGAGAACGTAATGTTGCAGAAGGAGGCCGCGGGGAGGGAGCGCGAGCTTCAGCGCGCCGCTGAAGCTCGCGCTCGTGCGGTGGCCCGAGGTCGTCGCCCGGTCGCGAGGCGTCGCGGGCGGCCGCCTCGGCGTGGCGGATGACCTAGGCTGGGAGGGGGGTCCTGAGGGGACCTTCCTCCCGCCAGGCGGCGCCGGGTCGGACCGGTTGGGGGTAGGAGTGCCTCCCCCTACCGGTCCGACGCAAGGGGAGGCACCCTCGGCGGTCTGGTGCGGCCATGAACGCCCGGCCGCCGAGGGGTGGAAACGGGGTCGCGGGCGGTTGCGAGTTGGGGCTCGCAGCCGCCACTAAACGCGGCCCCGGGACGGATAGCGGCGGGATGGAGTGGCCTCGTCCCGCCGCTATGAGGCAGTGTGTCTACTGGGGGGACCGATTGTCCTCCCGGGGGATGGGCGCGAAAGCGCGGGCACGGGGAGGATACCGGAAGAATGCTTCGAGCGATTCCCGGTATCCTCCCAAAGCGTGCCGAAGGGTCACCGTGGGGTTTTTAGTGGGTAGGTCCCGCGCCTGTCGTTGTACGGGCGCGGGGAATCCCACACACCCCTCCCACCTCTCCCCAAGGAGGTGGGAGGGAGTCTTTCGAAGATTTTCCCCACGACAAAAAAAAAAAAAAAAAAAAAAAAAAAAAAAAAAAAGGTAGCAATGTGGTACCACACTGAAACATTCAATTAAACCTGGTCTTGATAAATATTTTAGAGGATAACGCAAGTTATGTCTGGCATAGGTCTGGGATTCGCCCTCATCACGCCCATACTTTCGCGTTTTTCACATACTTGTTGAACAGATCCTGGGTTTTTTCTGGTCTGTATCACGTAGTAGTATGGTACCACACTGAGACAGTCAATGAAACCTGGTTTCCATCAATATTTTAGAGGACAACGCAAGTTAGGTCTAGGTAAGGCCTGAGATTTTCACTGATCAGACTCATACTTTCGCCTTCTTCACATACTTGTTGAACGGATCCTGGGTTTTTTGTGGTTTGGAACACGTAGTAATGTGGTACCACAATGAAACATTCAATTAAACCTGGTCTTGATAAATATTTTAGAGGATAACGCATGTTAGGTCTGGGATAGGTCTGGGATTAGCCCTCATCAGACTCATACTTTCGCACACTTCACATACACGTTGACGAGATCCTGGGTTTTTTTCTAGTTTGGATCACGCAGTAATGTGGTACCACACTGAAACAATTAATGAAACCTGTTCTGGATAAATATTTTAGAGGATAACGCATCTTAGGTCTGGGTTAGGTCTAAGATTTGCCCTCATCAGGCTCACAGTTTCGCGTCTTTCACATACTTGTTGAACGGATCCTGGGTTTTTCCTGGTTTGGGTCACGTAGTAATGTGGGACCACACTGAAACAGTCAATTAAACCTGGGTTCGACCAATATTTTAGAGAATAATTCATGTTAGGTCTAGGTTAGGTCTGGGATTTGCTCTCATCAGGCTCATACTTTCGCACACTTCACATACTTGTTGAACGGATCCTGGGTTTTTTCTAGTCTGGATCACGTAGTAGTGTGGTACCACACTGAAACAGTCCATTAAACCTGGTATCCATCAATATTTTAGAGGATAACGCATGTTAGGTCTAGGTCAGTCCTGGGATTTTCACTCATCAGACTCATACTTTCGGATTCTTCACATACTTATTGAAAGGATCCTGGGATTTTTCTGGTTTGGTTCAGGTAGCAATGTGGTACCACACTGAAACATTCAATTAAACCTGGTCTTGATAAATATTTTAGTGGATAACGCAAGTTATGTCTGGCATAGGTCTGGGATTCGCCCTCATCACGCCCATACTTTCGCGTTTTTCACATACTTGTTGAACAGATCCTGGGTTTTTTCTGGTCTGTATCACGTAGTAGTGTGGTACCACACTGAAACAGTCAATGAAACCTGGTTTCCATCAATATTTTAGAGGATAACGCATGTTAGGTCTAGGTCAGTCCTGGGATTTTCACTCATCAGACTCATACTTTCGGATTCTTCACATACTTATTGAAAGGATCCTGGGATTTTTCTGGTTTGGATCACGTAGTAATGTGGGTCCACACTGAAACAATCAATTAAACCTGGTCTTGATAAATATTTTAGAGGATAACGCATGTTAGGTCTGGGATAGGTCTGGGATTTGCCCTCATCAGACTCATACTTTCGCACACTTCACATACTCGTTGAACAGATCCTGCGTTATTTTCTGGTTTGGATCACATAGTAATGTGGTACCACACTGAAACATTCAATTAAACCTGGTCTTGATAAATATTTTAGAGGATAACGCATGTTAGGTCTGGGATAGGTCTAGGATTTGCCCACATCAGGCTCATACTTTCGCATATTTCTCATACTTCATGGCTAGATCCTGGGCTATTTCTGGATTGGATCACGTAGTAAAGTGGTACCACACTGAAACATTCAATGAAACCTGGTCTGGATAAATATTTTAGAGGACAACGCATCTTAGGTCTGGGTTAGGTCTAAGATTTGCCCTCATCAGGCTCACAGTTTCGCGTTTTTCACATACTTGTTGAACAGATCCTGTGTTTTTTCTGGTTTGGATCAGGTAGTAATGTGGTACCACACCAAAACAGTCAATTAAACCTGGTTTCGATCAATATTTTAGAGGATCACGCAAGCTAGGTCTGGGATAGGTCTGGGATTAGCCCTCATCAGACTCATACTTTCGCACGCTTCACATACTCGTTGACAAGATCCTGGGTTTTTTTCTGGCTTGGATCACGTAGTAATGTGGTTACACACTGAAACAGTCGATTAAACTTGGCTTCGATCAATATTTTAGAGGATAACGCAAGTTAGGTCTGGGATAGGTCTGGGATTTGCCCTCATCAGGCTCATACTTTCGCGTTTTTCACATACTTGTTGAACAGATCCTGGGTTTTTTCTGGTTTGGATCCCGTAGTAGTGTGGTATCACAATAAAACAGTCAATTAAACCTGGTTTCGATCAATATTTTAGAGGATATCGCAAGTTAGGTCTGGGATAGGTCTGTGATTTGCTCTCATTAGGCTCATTCTTTCGCATATTTCTCATACTTGATGGCTAGATCATGGGCTCTTTCTGCATTGCATCACGTAGTTATGTGGGTCCACACTGAAACAATCAATTAAACCTGGTCTTGATAAATATTTTAGAGGATAACGCATGTTAGGTCTGGGATAGGTCTGCGGATTTGCGCTCATCAGACTCATACTTTCGCACACTTCACATACTCGTTGAACAGATCCTGGGTTATTTTCTGGTTTGGATCACATAGTAATGTGCTACCGCACTGAAACAGTCGATTAAACCAGGTTTCGATCAATATTTTTTAGGATAACGCATGTTAGGTCTAGGTTAGGCCTGGGATTTTCACTCATCAGACTCATACTTTCGCATTCTTCACATACCTGTTGAACGGATCCTGGGTTTTTTCTGGTTTGGATCACGTAGTAATGTGGGTCCACACTGAAACAATCAATTGAACCTGGTCTTGATAAATATTTTAGAGGATAACGCATGTTAGGTCTGGGATAGGTCTGGGATTTGCCCTAATCAGACTCATACTTTCGCACACTTCACATACTCGTTGAACAGAGCCTGGGTTTTTACTGGTTTGGATCACATAGTAATGTGGTACCACACTGAAACAGTCGATTAAACCAGGTTTCGATCAATATTTTTGAGGACAACGCATGTTAGGTCTAGGTTAGGCCTGGGATTTTCACTCATCAGACTCATACTTTCGCATTCCTCACATACTTGTTGAACGGATCCTGGGTTTTTGTCTGGTTTGGATCACGTAGTAATGTGGTACTACACTGAAACATTCAATTAAACCTGGTCTTGATAAATATTTTAGAGGATAACGCATGTTAGGTCTGGGTTACGTCTAGGATTAGCCCTCATCAGGCTCATACTTTCGCATATTTCTCATACTTCATGGCTAGATCCTGGGCTGTTTCTGCATTGTATCACGTAGTAATGTGGTACCACGCTGAAACAGTCAATTAAACCTGGTTTCGATCAATATTTTAGAGGATAACGCAAGTTAGGTCTGGGATAGGTCTAGGATTTGCCCTCATCAGGCTCTTACTATCGCATATTTCTCATACTTCATGGCTAGATCCTGAGCTATTTCTGGATTGGATCACGTAGTAAAGTGGTACCACACTGAAACATTCAATGAAACCTGTTCTGGATAAATATTTTAGAGGATAAAGCATCTTAGGTCTGGGTTAGGCCTGGGATTTTCACTCATCAGACTCATAATTTCGCATTCTTCACATACTTGTTGAACGGATCCTGGGTTTTTTCTGGTTTGGATCACGTAGTTATGTGGGTCCACACTGAAACAATCAATTAAACCTGGTCTTGATAAATATTTTAGAGGATAACACCTGTTAGGTCTGGGATAGGTCTGGGATTTGCCCTCATCAGACTCATACTTTCGCACACTTCACATACTCGTTGAACAGATCCCGGGTTATTTTCTGGTTTGGATCACATAGTAATGTGGAACCACACTGAAACAGTCGATTAAACCAGGTTTCGATCAATATTTTTGAGGACAACGCATGTTAGGCCTAGGTTAGGCCTGGGATTTTCACTCATCAGACTCATACTTTCGCATTCCTCACATACTTGTTGAACGGATCCTGGGTTTTTGACTGGTTTGGATCACGTAGTAATGTGGTACCACACTGAAACATTCAATTAAACCTCGTCTTGATAAATATTTTAGAGGATAACGCATGTTAGGTCTGGGTTACGTCTAGGATTTGCCCTCATCTGGCTCATACTTTCGCATATTTCTCATACTTCATGGCTAGATCCTGGGCTGTTTCTGCATTGTATCACGTAGTAATGTGGTACCACACTGAAACAGTCCATTAAACCTGGTTTCGATCAATATTTTAGAGGATAACGCATGTTAGGTCTAGGTCAGGCCTGGTTTTTTCACTCATCAGACTCATACTTTCGCATTCTTCACATACTTGTTGAACGGATCCTGGGTTTTTTCTGGTTTGGATCACGTAGTTATGTGGGTCCACACTGAAACAATCAATTAAACCTGGTCTTGATAAATATTTTAGAGGATAACGCATGTTAGGTCTGGGATAGGTCTGGGATTTGCGCTCATCAGACTCATACTTTCGCACACTTCACATACTCGTTGAACAGATCCTGGGTTATTTTCTGGTTCGGATCACATAGTAATGTGGTACCACACTGAAACAGTCGATTAAACCAGGTTTCGATCTATATTTTTGAGGATAACGCATGTTAGGTCTAGGTTAGGCCTGGGATTTTCACTCATCAGACTCATACTTTCGCATTCTTCACATACTTGTTGAACGGATCCTGGGTTTTTGTCTGGTTTGGATCACGTAGTAATGTGGTACCACACTGAAACATTCAATTAAACCTGGTCTTGATAAATATTTTAGAGGATAACGCATGTTAGGTCTGGGTTACGTCTTAGATTTGCCCTCATCAGGCTCATACTTTCGCATATTTCTCATACTTCATGGCTAGATCCTGGGCTGTTTCTGCATTGTATCACGTAGTAATGTGGTACCACGCTGAAACAGTCAATTAAACCTGGTTTCGATCAATATTTTAGAGGATAACGCAAGTTAGGTCTGGGATAGGTCTAGGATTTGCCCTCATCAGGCTCTTATTATCGCATATTTCTCATTCTTCATGGCTAGATCCTGGGCTATTTCTGGATTGGATCACGTAGTAAAGTGGTACCACACTGAAACATTCAATGAAACCTGTTCTGGATAAATATTTTGGAGGATAAAGCATGTTAGGTCTGGGTTCGGCCTGGGATTTTCACTCATCAGACTCATACTTTCGCATTCTTCAGATACTTGTTGAACGGATCCTGGGTTTTTTCTGGTTTGGATCACGTAGTTATGTGGGTCCACACTGAAACAATCAATTAAACCTGGTTTCGATCAATATTTTAGAGGATAACGCAAGTTAAGTCTGGGATTGGTCTGGGATTTGACCTCATCAGACTCATACTTTGGCACACTTCACATACTCGTTGAACAGATCCTGGGTTATTTTCTGGTTTGGATCACATAGTAATGTGGTACCACACTGAAACAGTCGATTAAACCAGGTTTCGAACAATATCTTTCAGGATAACGCTTGTTAGGTCTAGGTTAGGTCTGGGATTTTCGCTCATGAGACTCATCCTTTCGCATTCTTCACATACTTGTTGAACGGATCCTGGGTTTTTTCTGGTTTGGTTCAGGTAGCAATGTGGTACCACACTGAAACATTCAATTAAACCTGGTCTTGATAAATATTTTAGAGGATAACGCAAGTTATGTCTGGCATAGGTCTGGGATTCGCCCTCATCACGCTCATACTTTCGCGTTTTTCACATACTTGTTGAACAGATCCTGGGTTTTTTCTGGTCTGTATCACGTAGTAGTGTGGTACCACACTGAAACAGTCAATGAAACCTGGTTTCCATCAATATTTTAGAGGACAACGCAGGTTAGGTCTAGGTAAGGCCTGAGATTTTCACTGATCAGACTCATACTTTCGCCTTCTTCACATACTTGTTGAACGGATCCTGGGTTTTTTCTGGTTTGGAACACGTAGTAATGTGGTACCACACTGAAACATTCAATTAAACCTGGTCTTGATAAATATTTTAGAGGATAACGCATGTTAGGTCTGGGATAGGTCTGGGATTAGCCCTCATCAGACTCATACTTTCGCACACTTTACATACACGTTGACGAGATCCTGGGTTTTTTTCTAGTTTGGATCACGCAGTAATGTGGTACCACACTGAAACAATCAATGAAAGCTGTTCTGGATAAATATTTTAGAGGATAACGCATCTTAGGTCTGGGTTAGGTCTAAGATTTGCCCTCATCAGGCTCACAGTTTCGCGTTTTTCACATACTTGTTGAACGGATCCTGGGTTTTTCCTGGTTTGGGTCACGTAGTAACGTGGGACCACACTGAGACAGTCAATTAAACCTGATTTCGACCAATATTTTAGAGAATAATTCATGTTAGGTCTAGGTTAGGTCTGGGATTTGCTCTCATCAGGCTCATACTTTCGCACACTTCACATACTTGTTGAACGGATCCTGGGTTTTTTCTAGTTTGGATCACGTAGTAGTGTGGTACCACACTGAAACAGTCCATTAAACCTGGTTTCGCTCAATATTTTAGAGGATAACGCATGTTAGGTCTGGGTTCGGCCTGGGATTTTCACTCATCAGACTCATACTTACGCATTCTTCAGATACTTGTTGAACGGATCCTGGGTTTTTTCTGGTTTGGATCACGTAGTAATGTGGGTCCACACTGAAACAATCAATTAAACCTGGTCTTGATAAATATTTTAGAGGATAACACATGTTAGGTCTGGGATAGGTCCGGGATTTGCCCTCATCAGGCTCATACTTTCGCGTTTTTCACATACTTGTTGAACAGATCCCGGGTTTTTTCTGGTTTGGGTCACGTAGTAGTGTGATACTACACTCAAACAGTCGACTAAACCAGGTTTCGATCAATATTTTTGAGGATAACGCATGTTAGGTCTAGGTCAGGCCTGGGATTTTCTCTCATCAGGCTCATTCTTTCGCATATTTCTCATACTTGATGGCTAGATCCTGGGCTTTTTCTGGATTGGATCACGTAGTAATGAAGTACAACACTGAAACAGTCAATTAAACCTGGTTTCCATCAATATTTTAGAGGACAGCGCATGTTAGGTCTAGGTTAGCCCTGGGATTTTCACTCATCAGACTCATACTTTCGCAATCTTCTCATACTTGTTGAACAGATCCTGGGTTTTTTCTGGTTTGTATCACGTAGTAGTGTGGTACCACACTGAAACAGTCCATTAAACCTGGTTTGGATCAATTGTTTAGAGGATAACGCATGTTAGGTCTAGGTTAGCCCTGGGATTTTCACTCATCAGACTCATGCTTTCGCATTCTTCTCATACATGTTGAACTGATCTTGGGGTTTTTCTGGATTGGATCACGTAGTAATGTGGTACCACACGGAAACAGTCGATTAAACCTGGTTTCGATCAATATCTTAGAGGATAACGCAAGTTAAGTCTGGGATTGGTCTGGGATTTGACCTCATCAGACTCATACTTTCGCACACTTCACATACTCGTTGAACAGATCCTGGGTTATTTTCTGGTTTGGATCACATAGTAATGTGGTACCACACTGAAACAGTCGATTAAACCAGGTTTCGATCAATATCTTTCAGGATAACGCATGTTAGGTCTAGGTTAGGCCTGGGATTTTCACTCATCAGACTCATACTTTCGCATTCTTCACATACTTGTTGAACGGATCCTGGGTTATTTTCTGGTTTGGATCACATAGTAATGTGGTACCACACTGAAACAGTCGATTAAACCAGGTTTCGATCAATATTTTTGAGGATAACGCATGTTAGGTCTAGGTTAGGCCTGGGATTTTCACTCATCAGACTCATACATTCGCATTCCTCACATACTTGTTAAACGGATCATGGGTTTTTACTGGTTTGGATCACGTAGTTGTGTGGTACCACACTGAAACAGTCGATTAAACCTGGTTTCGCTCAATATTTTAGAGGATAACGCATGTTAGGTCAAGGCTAGGTCTAAGATTTGCCCTCATCAGGCTCACAGTTTCGAGTTTTTCACATACCTGTTAAACAGATCCTGGGTTTTTTCCGGTTTGGATCACGAAGTAGTGTGGTACCACACTGAAACAGTCCATTAAACCTGGTTTCGCACAATATTTAGAGGATAACGCATGTTAGGTCTAGGTTAGGTCTGTGATTTGCTCTCATTAGGCTCATTCTTTCGCATATTTCTCATACTTGATGGCTAGATCATGGGCTCTTTCTGCATTGCATCACGTAGTTATGTAGTACCACACTGAAACAGTCAATGAAACCTGGATTCCATCAATATTTTAGAGGACAACGCAAGTTAGGTCTAGGTAAGGCCTGAGATTTTCACTGATCAGACTCATACTTTCGCCTTCTTCACATACTTGTTGAACGGATCCTGGGGTTTTTCTGGTTTGGAACACGTAGTAATGTGGTACCACACTGAAACATTCAATTAAACCTGGTCTTGATAAATATTTTAGAGGATAACGCATGTTAGGTCTGGGATAGGTCTGGGATTAGCCCTCATCAGACTCATACTTTCGCACACTTCACATACACGTTGACGAGATCCTGGGTTTTTTTCTAGTTTGGATCACGCAGTAATGTGGTACCACACTGAAACAATCAATGAAACCTGCTCTGGATAAATATTTTAGAGGATAACGCATCTTAGGTCTGGGTTAGGTCTAAGATTTGCCCTCATCAGGCTCACAGTTTCGCGTTTTTGACATACTTGTTGAACGGATCCTGGGTTTTTCCTGGTTTGGGTCACGTAGTAATGTGGGACCACACTGAAACAGTCAATTAAACCTGGTTTCGACCAATATTTTAGAGAATAATTCATGTTAGGTCTAGGTTAGGTCTGGGATTTGCTCTCATCAGGCTCATACTTTCGCACACTTCACATACTTGTTGAACGGATCCTGGGTTTTTTCTAGTTTGGATCACGTAGTAGTGTGGTACCACACTGAAACAGTCCATTAAACCTGGTTTCGCTCAATATTTTAGAGGATAACGCATGTTAGGTCTAGGTCAGTCCTGGGATTTTCACTCATCAGACTCATACTTTCGGATTCTTCACATACTTGTTGAAAGGATCCTGGGTTTTTTCTGGTTTGGATCACGTAGTAATGTGGGTCCACACTGAAACAATCAATTAAACCTGGTCTTGATAAATATTTTAGAGGATAACGCATGTTAGGTCTGGGATAGGTCTGGGATTTGCCCTCATCAGACTCATACTTTCGCACACGTCACGTACTCGTTGAACAGATCCTGCGTTATTTTCTGGTTTGGATCACATAGTAATGTGGTACCACACTGAAACATTCAATTAAACCTGGTCTTGATAAATATTTTAGAGGATAACGCATGTTAGGTCTGGGTTAGGTCTAGGATTTGCCCACATCAGGCTCATACTTTCGCATATTTCTCATACTTCATGGCTAGATCCTGGGCTATTTCTGGATTGGATCACGTAGTAAAGTGGTACCACACTGAAACATTCAATGAAACCTGGTCTGGATAAATATTTTAGAGGATAACGCATCTTAGGTCTGGGTTAGGTCTAAGATTTGCCTTCATCAGGCTCACAGTTTCGCGTTTTTCACATACTCGTTGAACAGATCCAGGGTTATTTTCTGGTTTGGATCACATAGTAATGTGGTACCACACTGAAACAGTCGATTAAACCAGGTTTCGATCAATATTTTTGAGGATAACGCATGTTAGGTCTAGGTTAGGCCTGGGATTTTCACTCATCAGACTCATACTTTCGCATTCTTCACATACTTGTTGAACGGATCCTGGGTTTTTTCTGGTTTGGATCACGTAGTAATGTGGGTCCACACTGAAACAATCAATTAAACCTGGTCTTGATAAATATTTTAGAGGATAACGCATGTTAGGTCTGGGATAGGTCTGGGATTTGTCCTCATCAGACTCATACTTTCGCACACTTCACATACTCGTTGAACAGATCCTGGGTTATTTTCTGGTTTGGATCACATAGTAATGTGGTACCAAACTGAAACAGTCGATTAAACCAGGTTTCGATCAATATTTTTGAGGATAACGCATGTTAGGTCTAGGTTAGGCCTGGGATTTTCACTCATCAGACTCATACTTTCCCATTCCTCACATACTTGTTGAACGGATCCTGTGTTTTGTCTGGCTTGTATCACGTAGTAATGTGGTACCACACTGAAACAGTCCATTAAACCTGGTTTGGATCAATATTTTAGAGAATAACGCATGTTAGGTCTAGGTTAGCCCTGGGATTTTCACTCATCAGACTCATACTTTCGCACACTTCACATACTCGTTGAACAGATCCTGGGTTATTTTCTGGTTTGGATCACATAGTAATGTGGCACCACACTGAAACAGACGATTAAACCACGTTTCGATCAATATTTTTGAGGATAACGCATGTTTGGTCTAGGTTAGGCCTGGGATTTTCACACATCACACTCATACTTTCGCATTCTTCACATACTTGTTGAACGGATCCTGGATTTTTTCTGGTTTGGATCACGTAGTAATGTGGGACCACACTGAATCAGTCAATTAAACCTGGTTTCGACCAATATTTTGGAGAATAATTCATGTTAGGTCTAGGTTAGGTCTGGGATTTTCTCTCATCAGGCTCATTCTTTCGCATATTTCTCATACTTGATGGCTAGATCCTGGGCTTTTTCTGGATTGGATCACGTAGTAATGAAGTACAACACTGAAACAGTCAATTAAACCTGGTTTCCATCAATATTTTAGAGGACAGCGCATGTTAGGTCTAGGTTAGCCCTGGGATTTTCACTCATCAGACTCATACTTTCGCAATCTTCTCATACTTGTTGAACAGATCCTGGGTTTTTTCTGGTTTGTATCACGTAGTAGTGTGGTACCACACTGAAACAGTCCATTAAACCTGGTTTGGATCAATTGTTTAGAGGATAACGCATGTTAGGTCTAGGTTAGCCCTGGGATTTTCACTCATCAGACTCATACTTTCGCATTCTTCTCATACATGTTGAACTGATCTTGGGGTTTTTCTGGATTGGATCACGTAGTAATGTGGTACCACACGGAAACAGTCGATTAAACCTGGTTTCGATCAATATCTTAGAGGATAACGCAAGTTAAGTCTGGGATTGGTCTGGGATTTGACCTCATCAGACTCATACTTTCGCACACTTCACATACTCGTTGAACAGATCCTGGGCTTTTTCTGGATTGCATCACGTAGTAATGAAGTACAACACTGAAACAGTCAATTAAACCTGGTTTCCATCAATATTTTAGAGGACAGCGCATGTTAGGTCTAGGTTAGGCCTGGGATTTGCCCTGATCAGGGTCATACTTTCGCAGTTTTAACATACATGTTGACCTGATCGAGGGTTTTTTCCGCTTTGGATCACGTAGTAAAGTGGTACCACACTGAAACAGTCCATTAAACCTGGTTTGGATCAATTGTTTAGAGGATAACGCATGTTAGGTCTAGGTTAGCCCTGGGATTTTCACTCATCAGACTCATACTTTCGCATTCTTCTCATACTTGTTCAACAGATCCTGGGTTTTTTCTGGTTTGGAACACGTAGTAGTGTGGTACCACACTGAAACAGTCCATAAAACCTGGTTTGGATCAATTGTTTAGAGGATAACGCATGTTAGGTCTAGGTTAGCCCTGGGATTTTCACTCATCAGACTCATACCTTCGCATTCTTCTCATACATGTTGAACTGATCTTGGGGTTTTTCTGGTTTGGATCACGTAGTAATGTGGTACCACACTGAAACAGTCGATTAAACCTGGTTTCGATCAATATCTTAGAGGATAACGCAAGCTAAGTCTGGGATTGGTCTGGGATTTGACCTCATCAGACTCATACTTTCGCACACTTCACATACTCGTTGAACAGATCCTGGGTTATTTTCTGGTTTGGATCACATAGTAATGTGGTACCACACTGAAACAGTCGATGAAACCAGGTTTCGATCAATATTTTTGAGGATAACGCATGTTAGGTCTAGGTTAGGCCTGGGATTTTCACTCATCAGACTCATACTTTCGCATTCTTCACATACTTGTTGAACGGATCCTGGGTTTTTTCTGGTTTGGATCACATAGTAATGTGGTACCACACTGAAACTGTCCATGAAACCTGGTTTGGATCAATATTTTAGAGGATAACGCATGTTAGGGCTAGGTTAGCCCTGGGATTTGCACTCATCAGACTCATACTTTCGCATTCTTCACATACTTGTTGAACTGAAACTGGGTTTTGCTGGTTTGGATCACGTAGTAATGTGGTTCCACACTGAAACAGTCGGTTAAACCAGGTTTCGATCAATATTTTTGAGGATAACGCATGTTAGGTCTAGGTTAGGCCTGGGATTTTCACTCATCGGACTCATACTTTCGCATTCTTCACATACTTGTTGAACGGATCCTGGGTTTTTTCTGGTTTGGATCACATAGTAATGTGGTACCACACTGAAACAGTCCATGAAACCTGGTTTGGATCAATATTTTAGAGGATAACGCATGTTAGGGCTAGGTTAGCCTTGGGATTTTCACTCATCAGACACATACTTTCGCATTCTTCACATACTTGTTGAACGGATCCTGGGTTTTTTCTGGTTTGGATCACGTAGTAATGTGGTACCACACTGAAACATTCAATTAAACCTGGTCTTGATAAATATTTTAGAGGATAACGCATGTTAGGTCTGGGTTACGTCTAGGATTTGCCCTCATCAGGCTCATACTTTCGCATATTTCTCATACTTCATGGCTAGATCCTGGGCTGTTTCTGCATTGTATCACGTAGTAATGTGGTACCACGCTGAAACAGTCAATAAAACCTGGTTTCGATCAATATTTTAGAGGATAACGCAAGTTAGGTCTGGGACAGGTCTAGGATTTGCCTTCATCGGGCTCTTACTATCGCATATTTCTCATACTTCATGGCTAGATCCTGGGCTATTTCTGGATTCGATCACGTAGTAAAGTGGTGCCACACTGAAACATTCAATGAAACCTGTTCTGGATAAATATTTTAGAGGATAACGCATCTTAGGTCTGGGTTAGGTCTAAGATCTGCCCTCATCAGGCTCACAGTTTCGCGTTTTTCACATACTTGTTAAACAGATCCTGGGTTTTTTCTGGTTTGGATCACGTAGTAATGTGGTACCACACTAAAACAGTCAATTAAACCTGGTTTCGATCAATATTTTACAGGATCACGCAAGCTAGGTCTGGGATAGGTCTGGGATTAGCCCTCATCAGACTCATACTTTCGCACACTTCACATACTCGTTGACAAGATCCTGGGTTTCTTTCTGGCTTGGATCACGTAGTAATGTGGTTCCACACTGAAACAGTCGATTAAACTTGGCTTCGATCAATATTTTAGAGGATAACGCAAGTTAGGTCTGGGATAGGTCTGGGATTTGCCCTCATCAGGCTCATACTTTCGCGTTTTTCACATACCTGTTGAACGGATCCTGGGGTTTATCTGGTTTGGTTCACTTAGTAATGTGGGTCCACACTGAAACAATCAATTAAACCTGGTCTTGATAAATATTTTAGAGGATAACGCATGTTAGGTCCGGGATAGGTCTGGGATTTGCCCTCATCAGACTCATACTTTCGCACACTTCACATACTCGTTGAACAGATCCTGCGTTATTTTCTGGTTTGGATCACATAGTAATGTGGTACCAAACTGAAACATTCAATTAAACCTGGCCTTGATAAATATTTTGGAGGATAACGCAAGTTAGGTCTGGGATAGGTCTGGGATTTGCTCTCATCAGGCTCATTCTTTCGCATATTTCTCATACTTGATGGCTAGATCCTGAGCTTTTTCTGGATTGCATCACGTAGTAATGTAGTACCACACTGAAACAGTCAATGAAACCTGGTTTCCATCAATATTTTAGAGGATAACGCGTGTTAGGTCTGGGATAGGTCTGGGATTTGCCCTCATCAGACTCATACTATCGCATTCTTCACATACTTGTTGAACTGAAACTGGGTTTTGCTGGTTTGGATCACGTAGTAATGTGGTTCCACACTGAAACAGTCGGTTAAACCTGGTTTCGATCAATATTTTAGTGGATAACGCAAGTTAGGTCTGGGATAGGTCTGGGATTTGCCCTCATCAGACTCATACCTACGCACACTTCACATACTCGTTGAACAGATCCTGGGTTTTTTCTGGAGTGGATCACGTAGTAATGAAGTACAACACTGAAACAGTCAATTAAACCTGGTTTCCATCAATATTTTAGAGGACAGCGCATGTTAGGTCTAGGTTAGGCCTGGGATTTGCCCTGATCAGGGTCATACTTTCGCAGTTTTAACATACATGTTGACCTGATCGAGGGTTTTTTCCGCTTTGGATCACGTAGTAAAGTGGTACCACACTGAAACAGTCCATTAAACCTGGTTTGGATCAATTGTTTAGAGGATAACGCATGTTAGGTCTAGGTTAGCCCTGGGATTTTCACTCATCAGACTCATACTTTCGCATTCTTCTCATACTTGTTCAACAGATCCTGGGTTTTTTCTGGTTTGGAACACGTAGTAGTGTGGTACCACACTGAAACAGTCCATTAAACCTGGTTTGGATCAATTGTTTAGAGGATAACGCATGTTAGGTCTAGGTTAGCCCTGGGATTTTCACTCATCAGACTCATACTTTCGCATTCTTCTCATACATGTTGAACTGATCTTGGGGTTTCTCTGGTTTGGATCACGTAGTAATGTGGTACCACACTGAAACAGTCGATTAAACCTGGTTTCGATCAATATCTTAGAGGATAACGCAAGTTAAGTCTGGGATTGGTCTGGGATTTGACCTCATCAGACTCATACTTTCGCACACTTCACATACTCGTTGAACAGATCCTGGGTTATTTTCTGGTTTGGATCACATAGTAATGTGGTACCACACTGAAACAGTCGATTAAACCAGGTTTCGATCAATATTTTTGAGGATAACGCATGTTAGGTCTAGGTTAGGCCTGGGATTTTCACTCATCAGACTCATACTTTCGCATTCTTCACATACTTGTTGAACGGATCCTGGGTTTTTTCTGGTTTGGATCACATAGTAATGTGGTACCACACTGAATCAGTCCATGAAACCTGGTTTGGATCAATATTTTAGAGGATAACGCATGTTAGGGCTAGGTTAGCCCTGGGATTTGCACTCATCAGACTCATACTTTCGCATTCTTCACATACTTGTTGAACTGAAACTGGGTTTTGCTGGTTTGGATCACGTAGTAATGTGGTTCCACACTGAAACAGTCGGTTAAACCTGGTTTCGATCAATATTTTAGTGGATAACGCAAGTTAGGTCTGGGATAGGTCTGGGATTTGCCCTCATCAGACTCATACCTACGCACACTTCACATACTCGTTGAACAGATCCTGGGTTTTTTCTGGAGTGGATCACGTAGTAATGAAGTACAACACTGAAACAGTCAATTAAACCTGGTTTCGATCAATATTTTAGAGGATAACGCAAGTTAGGTCTAGGGTAGTCCTGGGATTTGCCCTCATCAGGGTCATACTTTCGCAGTTTTAACATACATGTTGACCTGATCGACGGTTTTTTCTGCTTTGGATCACGTAGTAAAGTGGCACCACACTGAAACATTCAATTAAACCTGGTCTTGATAAATATTTTAGAGGATAACGCATGTTAGGTTTGGGTTAGGTCTAGGATTTGCCCTCATCAGGCTCATACTTTCGCATATTTCTCATACTTCATGGCTAGATCCTGGGCTGTTTCTGGATTGTATCACGTAGTACTGTGGTACCACGCTGAAACAGTCAATTAAACCTGGTTTCGATCAATATTTTAGAGGATAACGCAAGTTAGGTCTGGCACGAGCTTCAGCGGCGCGCTGAAGCTCGCGCTCGTGCGGTGGCCCGAGGTCGTCGCCCGGTCGCGAGGCGTCGCGGGCGGCCGCCTCGGCGTGGCGGATGACCTAGGCTGGGAGGGGGGTCCTGAGGGGACCCTCCTCCCGCCAGGCGGCGCCGGGTCGGACCGGTTGGGGGTAGGAGTGCCTCCCCCTACCAGTCCGACGCAAGGGGAGGCACCCTCGGCGGTCTGGTGCGGCCATGAACGCCCGGCCGCCGAGGGGTGGAAACGGGGTCGCGGGCGGTTGCGAGTTGGGGCTCGCAGCCGCCACTAAACGCGGCCCCGGGACGGATAGCGGCGGGATGGAGTGACCCCGTCCCGCCGCTATGAGGCAGTGTGTCTACTGGGGGGACCGATTGTCCCCCCGGGGGATGGGCGCGAAAGCGCGGGCACGGGGAGGATACCGGAAGAATGCTTCGAGCGATTCCCGGTATCCTCCCAAAGCGTGCCGAAGGGTCACCGTGGGGTTTTTAGTGGGTAGGTCCCGCGCCTGTCGTTGTACGGGCGCGGGGAATCCCACACACCCCTTCCACCTCTCCCCAAGGAGGTGGGAGGGAGTCTTTCGAAGATTTTCCCCACGACAAAAAAAAAAAAAAAAAAAAAAAAAAGTTAGGTCTGGCATAGGTCTGGGATTCGCCCTCATCAGGCTCATACTTTCGCGTTTTTCACATACTTGTTGAACAGATCCTGGGTTTTTTCTGGTTTGTATCACGTAGTAGTGTGGTACCACACTGAAACAGTCCATTAAACCTGGTTTGGATCAATATTTTAGAGGATAACGCATGTTAGGGCTAGGTTAGCCCTGGGATTTGCACTCATCAGACTCATACTTTCGCATTCTTCTCATACTTGTTGAACTGATCCTGGGTTTTTTCTGGTTTGGATCACGTAGTAATGTGGTACCACACTGAAACAGTCGATTAAACCTGGTTTCGATCAATATTTTAGAGGATAACGCAAGTTAAGTCTGGGATTGGTCTGGGATTTGACCTCATCAGACTCATACTTTCGTACACTTCACATACTCGTTGAACAGATCCTGGGTTACTTTCTGGTTTGGATCACATAGTAATGTGGTACCACACTGAAACAGTCGATTAAACCAGGTTTCGATCAATATTTTTGAGGATAACGCATGTTAGGTCTAGGTTAGGCCTGGGATTCTCACTCATCAGACTCATACTTTCGCATTCTTCACATACTTGTAGAACGGATCCCGGGTTTTTTCTGGTTTGGATCACGTAGTAATGTGGGACCACACTGAAACAGTCAATTAAACCTGGTCTTGATAAATATTTTAGAGGATAACGCATGTTAGGGCTAGGTTAGCCCTGGGATTTGCACTCATCAGACTCATACTTTCGCATACTTCTCATACTTGTTGAACTGATCCTGGGTTTTTTCTGGTTTGGATCACGTAGTAATGTGGTACCACACTGAAACAGTCGATTAAACCTGGTTTCGATCAATATTTTAGAGGATAACGCAAGTTAAGTCTGGGATTGGTCTGGGATTTGACCTCATCAGACTCATACTTTCGTACACTTCACATACTCGTTGAACAGATCCTGGGTTACTTTCTGGTTTGGATCACATAGTAATGTGGTACCACACTGAAACAGTCGATTAAACCAGGTTTCGATCAATATTTTTGAGGATAACGCATGTTAGGTCTAGGTTAGGCCTGGGATTCTCACTCATCAGACTCATACTTTCGCATTCTTCACATACTTGTAGAACGGATCCCGGGTTTTTTCTGGTTTGGATCACGTAGTAATGTGGGACCACACTGAAACAGTCAATTAAACCTGGTCTTGATAAATATTTTAGAGGATAACGCATGTTAGGGCTAGGTTAGCCCTGGGATTTGCACTCATCAGACTCATACTTTCGCATTCTTCACATACTTGTTGAACGGATGCTGGGTTTTTTCTGGTATGGATCACGTAGTAATGTGGGTCCGCACTGAAACAATCAATTAAACCTTGTCTTGATAAATATTTTAGAGGATAACGCATGTTAGGCTTGGGTTAGGTCTAGGATTTGCCCTCAGCAGGCTCATACTTTCGCATATCTCTCATACTTCATGGCTAGATCCTGGGCTGTTTCTGGATTGTATCACGTAGTAATGTGGTACCATGCTGAAACAGTCAATTAAACCTGGTTTCGATCAATATTTTAGAGGATAACGCAAGTTAGGTCTGGCATAGGTCTGGGATTCGCCCTCATCAGGCTCATACTTTCGCGTTTTTCACATACTTGTTGAACAGATCCTGGGTTTTTTCTGGTTTGTATCACGTAGTAGCGTGGTACCACACTGAAACAGGCTATTAAACCTGGTTTGGATGAATATTTTAGGGGATAACGCATGTAAGGTCTAGGTTAGCCCTGGGATTTCCACTCATCAGACTCATACTTTCGCATTCTTCACATACTTGTAGAACGGATCCCGGGTTTTTTCTGGTTTGGATCACGTAGTAATGTGGGACCACACTGAAACAGTCAATTAAACCTGGTCTTGATAAATATTTTAGAGGATAACGCATGTTAGGGCTAGGTTAGCCCTGGGATTTGCACTCATCAGACTCATACTTTCGCATTCTTCACATACTTGTTGAACGGATGCTGGGTTTTTTCTGGTATGGATCACGTAGTAATGTGGGTCCGCACTGAAACAATCAATTAAACCTTGTCTTGATAAATATTTTAGAGGATAACGCATGTTAGGCTTGGGTTAGGTCTAGGATTTGCCCTCAGCAGGCTCATACTTTCGCATATCTCTCATACTTCATGGCTAGATCCTGGGCTGTTTCTGGATTGTATCACGTAGTAATGTGGTACCATGCTGAAACAGTCAATTAAACCAGGTTTCGATCAATATTTTTGAGGATAACGCATGTTAGGTCTAGGTTAGGCCTGGGATTTTCACTCATCAGACTCATACTTTCGCATTCTTCACATACTTGTTGAACGGATCCTGGGTTTTTTCTGGTTTGGATCACGTAGTAATGTGGGACCACACTGAAACAATCAATTAAACCTGGTTTCCATCAATATTTTAGAGGACAACACAAGTTAGGTCTGGGATAGGTCTGGGATTTGCCCTCATCAGGCTCATACTTTCGCGTTTTTCACATACTTGTTGAACTGATCCTGGGTTTTTTCTGGTTTGGATCACGTAGTAATGTGGTACCACACTGAAACATTCAATGAAACCAGGTCTGGATAAATATTTTAGAGGATAACGCAAGTTAGGTCTGGGATAGGTCTGGGATTAGCCCTCATCAGACTCATACTTTCGCTTTCTTCACATACTCGTTGAACAGATCCTGGGTTTTTTTCTGGTTTGGATCACGTAGTAATGTGGTACCACACTGAAACAGTCGATTAAACCTGGTTTCGATCACTATTTTTGAGGATAACGCATGTTAGGTCTAGGTTAGGCCGAGGATTTTCACTCATCAGACTCATACTTTCGCATTCTTCACATACTTGTTGAACGGATCCTGGGTTTCTACTGGTTTGGATCACGTAGTAATGTGGTACCACACTGAAACAGTCAATTAAACCTGGTTTCGATCAATATTTTAGAGAATAATTCATGTTAGGTCCAGGTTAGGTCTGGGATTTGCTCTCATCAGGCTCAATCTTTCGCATATTTCTCATACTTGATGTCTAGATCCTGGCCTTTTTCTGGATTGCATCACGTAGTAATGAAGTACAACACTGAAACAGTCCATTAAACCTGGTTTCCATCAATATTTTTCAGGACAACGTATGTTAGGTCTAGGTTAGGCCAGGGATTTGCCCTCATCTTGGTCATACTTTCGCAGTTTTAACATACATGTTGACCTGATCGAGGGTTTTTTCCGCTTTGGATCACGTAGAAAAGTGGTACCACACTGAAGCAGTCCCTTAAACCCGGTTTGGATCAATATTATTGAGGATAACGCATGTTAGGTCTAGGTTAGGCCTGGGATTCTCACTCATCAGACTCATACTTTCGCATTCTTCACATACTTGTAGAACGGATCCTGGGTTTTTTCTGGTTTGGATCACGTAGTAATGTGGGACCACACTGAAACAGTCAATTAAACCTGGTCTTGATAAATATTTTAGAGGATAACGCATGTTAGGGCTAGGTTAGCCCTGGGATTTGCACTCATCAGACTCATACTTTCGCATTCTTCTCATACTTGTTGAACGGATCCTGGGTTTTTTCTGGTTTGGATCACGTAGTAATGTGGGACCACACTGAAACAATCAATTAAACCTGGTCTTGATAAATATTTTGGAGGACAACGTATGTTAGGTCTGGGTTAGGTCTAGGATTTGCCCTCATCAGGCTCATACTTTCGCATATTTCTCATACTTCATGGCTAGATCCTGGGCTATTTCTGGATTGGATCACGTAGTAATGTGGTACTACACTGAAACAGTCAATTCAACCTGGTTTCGCTCAATATTTTAGAAGATAACGCATGTTAGGCCTAGGTTAGGCCTGGGATTTGCCTTATCGGGGTCATACTTTCGCATATTTCTCATACTTGATGGCTAGATCCTGGGCTTTTTCTGGATTGCATCACGTAGTAATGAAGTACAACACTGAAACAGTCAATTAAACCTGGTTTCCATCAATATTTTAGAGGACAACGCAAGTTAGGTCTAGGTTAGGTCTGGGATTTGCCCTCATCAGACTCATACTTTCGCACACTTCACATACTCGTTGGACAGATCCTGGGTTTTTTTCTGGTTTGGATCACGTAGTAATGTGGTAACACACTGAAACAGTCGATTAAACCTGGTTTCGATCAATATTATTGAGGATAACGCATGTTAGGTCTAGGTCAGGTCTAGGATTTGCCCTCATCAGGCCCATACTTTCTCATATTTCTCATACTTCATGGCTGGATCCTGGGCTATTTCTGGATTGGATAACGTAGTAATGTGGTACCACACTGAAACAGTCAATTAAACCTGGTTTCGATTAATATTTTAGAGAATAATTCATGTTAGGTCTGGGTTAGGTCTGGGATTTGCTCTCATCAGGCTCATTCTTTCGCATATTTTTCATACTTGATGGCTAGATCCTGGGCTTTTTCTGGATTGCATCACGTAGTAATGAAGTACAACACTGAAACAGTCGATTAAACCAGGTTTCGATCAATATTTTTGAGGATAACGCATGTTAGGTCTAGGTTAGGCCTGGGATTCTCACACATCAGACTCATACTTTCGCATTCTTCACATACTTGTAGAACGGATCCTGGGTTTTTTCTGGATTGGATAACGTAGTAATGTGGTACCACACTGAAACAGTCAATTAAACCTGGTTTCTATTAATATTTTAGAGAATAATTCATGTTAGGTCTGGGTTAGGTCTGGGATTTGCTCTCATCAGGCTCATTCTTTCGCATATTTTTCATACTTGATGGCTAGATCCTGGGCTTTTTCTGGATTGCATCACGTAGTAATGAAGTACAACACTGAAACAGTCGATTAAACCAGGTTTCGATCAATATTTTTGAGGATAACGCATGTTAGGTCTAGGTTAGGCCTGGGATTCTCACTCATCAGACTCATACTTTCGCATTCTTCACATACTTGTAGAACGGATCCTGGGTTTTTTCTGGTTTGGACCCCGTAGTAGTGTGGTACCACACTGAAAGAGTCCATTAAAACTGGTTTCGCTCAATATTTTAGAGGATAACGCATGTTAGGTCTAGGTCAGGCCTGGGATTTTCACTCATCAGACTCATACTTTCGCATTCTTCACATACTTGTTGAACGGATGCTGGGTTTTTTTCTGGTATGGATCACGTAGTAATGTGGGTCCGCACTGAAACAATCAATTAAACCTTGTCTTGATAAATATTTTAGAGGATAACGCATGTTAGGCTTGGGTTAGGTCTAGGATTTGCCCTCAGCAGGCTCATACTTTCGCATATCTCTCATACTTCATAGCTAGATCCTGGGCTGTTTCTGGATTGTATCACGTAGTAATGTGGTACCATGCTGAAACAGTCAATTAAACCAAGTTTCGATCAATATTTTAGAGGATAACGCAAGTTAGGTCTGGCATAGGTCTGGGATTCGCCCTCATCAGGCTCATACTTTCGCGTTTTTCACATACTTGTTGAACAGATCCTGGGTTTTTTCTGGTTTGTATCACGTAGTAGTGTGGTACCACACTGAAACTGGCTATTAAACCTGGTTTGGATGAATATTTTAGAGGATAACGCATGTAAGGTCTAGGTTAGCCCTGGGATTTCCACTCATCAGACTCATACTTTCGCATTCTTCTCATACTAGTTGAACTGATCTTGGGTTTTTTCTGGTTTGGATCACGTAGTAATGTGGTACCACACTGAAACAGACGATTAAACCTGGTTTCGATCAATATCTTAGACGATAACGCAAGTTAAGTCTGGGATTGGTCTGGGATTTGACCTCATCAGACTCATACTTTCGCACACTTCACATACTCGTTGAACAGATCCTGGGTTATTTTCTGGTTTGGATCACATAGTAATGTGGTACCACACTGAAACAGTCGATTAAACCAGGTTTCGATCAATATTTTAGAGGATAACGCATGTTAGGTCTAGGTTAGGCCTGGGATTTTCACTCATCAGACTCATACTTTCGCATTCTTCACATACTTGTTGAACGGATCCTGGGTTTTTTCTGGTTTGGATCACGTAGTAATGTGGGACCACACTGAAACAGTCAATTAAACCTGGTTTCGATCAATATTATAGAGAATAATTCATGTTAGGCCTAGGTTAGGTCTGGGATTTGCTCTCATCAGGCTCATTCTTTCGTATATTTCTCATACATGTTGAACAGATCCTGGGTTTTTTCTGGTTTGGATCACGTAGTAATGTGGGACCACACTGAAACAATCAATTAAACCTGGTTTCCATCAATATTTTAGAGGACAACACAAGTTAGGTCTGGGATAGGTCTGGGATTTGCCCTCATCAGACTCATACCTTCGGACACTTGACATACTCGTTGATCAGATCCTGGGTTTTTTTCTGGTTTGGATCACGTAGTAATGTGGTACCACACTGAAACATTCAATGAAACCAGGTCTGGATAAATATTTTAGAGGATAACGCAAGTTAGGTCTGGGATAGGTCTGGGATTAGCCCTCATCAGACTCATACTTTCGCTTTCTTCACATACTCGTTGAACAGATCCTGTGTTATTTTCTGGTTTGGATCACATAGTAATGTGGTACTACACTGAAACAGTCACTTCAACCTGGTTTCGCTCAATATTTTAGAAGATAACGCATGTTAGGCCTAGGTTAGGCCTGGGATTTGCCTTATCGGGGTCATACTTTCGCATATTTCTCATACTTGATGGCTAGATCCTGGGCTTTTTCTGGATTGCATCACGTAGTAATGAAGTACAACACTGAAACAGTCGATTAAACCAGGTTTCGATCAATATTTTTGAGGATAACGCATGTTAGGTCTAGGTTAGGCCTGGGATTCTCACTCATCAGACTCATACTTTCGCATTCTTCACATACTTGTAGAACGGATCCTGGGTTTTTTCTGGGTTGGATCACGTAGTAATGTGGTAACACACTGAAACAGTCGATTAAACCTGGTTTCGATCAATATTATTGAGGATAACGCATGTTAGGTCTAGGTCAGGTCTAGGATTTGCCCTCATCAGGCTCATACTTTCTCATATTTCTCATACTTCATGGCTGGATCCTGGGCTATTTCTGGATTGGATAACGTAGTAATGTGGTACCACACTGAAACAGTCAATTAAACCTGGTTTCGATTAATATTTTAGAGAATAATTCATGTTAGGTCTGGGTTAGGTCTGGGATTTGCTCTCATCAGGCTCATTCTTTCGCATATTTTTCATACTTGATGGCTAGATCCTGGGCTTTTTCTGGATTGCATCACGTAGTAATGAAGTACAACACTGAAACAGTCGATTAAACCAGGTTTCGATCAATATTTTTGAGGATAACGCATGTTAGGTCTAGGTTAGGCCTGGGATTCTCACTCATCAGACTCATACTTTCGCATTCTTCACATACTTGTAGAACGGATCCTGGGTTTTTTCTGGTTTGGATCACGTAGTAATGTGGGACCACACTGAAACAGTCAATTAAACCTGGTCTTGATAAATATTTTAGAGGATAACGCATGTTAGGGCTAGGTTAGCCCTGGGATTTGCACTCATCAGACTCATACTTTCGCATTCTTCTCATACTTGTTGAACGGATCCTGGGTTTTTTCTGGTTTGGATCACGTAGTAATGTGGGACCACACTGAAACAATCAATTAAACCTGGTCTTGATAAATATTTTGGAGGACAACGTATGTTAGGTCTGGGTTAGGTCTAGGATTTGCCCTCATCAGGCTCATACTTTCGCATATTTCTCATACTTCATGGCTAGATCCTGGGCTATTTCTGGATTGGATCACGTAGTAATGTGGTACTACACTGAAACAGTCAATTCAACCTGGTTTCGCTCAATATTTTAGAGGATAACGCATGTTAGGGCTAGGTTAGCCCTGGGATTTGCCTTATCGGGGTCATACTTTCGCATATTTCTCATACTTGATGGCTAGATCCTGGGCTTTTTCTGGATTGCATCACGTAGTAATGAAGTACAACACTGAAACAGTCAATTAAACCTGGTTTCCATCAATATTTTAGAGGACAACGCAAGTTAGGTCTAGGTTAGGTCTGGGATTTGCCCTCATCAGACTCATACTTTCGCACACTTCACATACTCGTTGGACAGATCCTGGGTTTTTTTCTGGTTTGGATCACGTAGTAATGTGGTAACACACTGAAACAGTCGATTAAACCTGGTTTCGATCAATATTATTGAGGATAACGCATGTTAGGTCTAGGTCAGGTCTAGGATTTGCCCTCATCAGGCCCATACTTTCTCATATTTCTCATACTTCATGGCTGGATCCTGGGCTATTTCTGGATTGGATAACGTAGTAATGTGGTACCACACTGAAACAGTCAATTAAACCTGGTTTCGATTAATATTTTAGAGAATAATTCATGTTAGGTCTGGGTTAGGTCTGGGATTTGCTCTCATCAGGCTCATTCTTTCGCATATTTTTCATACTTGATGGCTAGATCCTGGGCTTTTTCTGGATTGCATCACGTAGTAATGAAGTACAACACTGAAACAGTCGATTAAACCAGGTTTCGATCAATATTTTTGAGGATAACGCATGTTAGGTCTAGGTTAGGCCTGGGATTCTCACACATCAGACTCATACTTTCGCATTCTTCACATACTTGTAGAACGGATCCTGGGTTTTTTCTGGATTGGATAACGTAGTAATGTGGTACCACACTGAAACAGTCAATTAAACCTGGTTTCGATTAATATTTTAGAGAATAATTCATGTTAGGTCTGGGTTAGGTCTGGGATTTGCTCTCATCAGGCTCATTCTTTCGCATATTTTTCATACTTGATGGCTAGATCCTGGGCTTTTTCTGGATTGCATCACGTAGTAATGAAGTACAACACTGAAACAGTCGATTAAACCAGGTTTCGATCAATATTTTTGAGGATAACGCATGTTAGGTCTAGGTTAGGCCTGGGATTCTCACTCATCAGACTCATACTTTCGCACACTTCACATACTTGTTGAACGGATCCTGGGTTTTTTCTGGTTTGGACCCCGTAGTAGTGTGGTACCACACTGAAAGAGTCCATTAAAACTGGTTTCGCTCAATATTTTAGAGGATAACGCATGTTAGGTCTAGGTCAGGCCTGGGATTTTCACTCATCAGACTCATACTTTCGCATTCTTCACATACTTGTTGAACGGATGCTGGGTTTTTTTCTGGTATGGATCACGTAGTAATGTGGGTCCGCACTGAAACAATCAATTAAACCTTGTCTTGATAAATATTTTAGAGGATAACGCATGTTAGGCTTGGGTTAGGTCTAGGATTTGCCCTCAGCAGGCTCATACTTTCGCATATCTCTCATACTTCATGGCTAGATCCTGGGCTGTTTCTGGATTGTATCACCTAGTAATGTGGTACCATGCTGAAACAGTCAATTAAACCTGGTTTCGATCAATATTTTAGAGGATAACGCAAGTTAGGTCTGGCATAGGTCTGGGATTCGCCCTCATCAGGCTCATACTTTCGCGTTTTTCACATACTTGTTGAACAGATCCTGGGTTTTTTCTGGTTTGTATCACGTAGTAGTGTGGTACCACACTGAAACTGGCTATTAAACCTGGTTTGGATGAATATTTTAGAGGATAACGCATGTAAGGTCTAGGTTAGCCCTGGGATTTCCACTCATCAGACTCATACTTTCGCATTCTTCTCATACTTGTTGAACTGATCTTGGGTTTTTTCTGGTTTGGATCACGTAGTAATGTGGTACCACACTGAAACAGACGATTAAACCTGGTTTCGATCAATATCTTAGAGGATAACGCAAGTTAAGTCTGGGATTCGTCTGGGATTTGACCTCATCAGACTCATACTTTCGCACACTTCACATACTCGTTGAACAGATCCTGGGTTATTTTCTGGTTTGGATCACATAGTAATGTGGTACCACACTGAAACAGTCGATTAAACCAGGTTTCGATCAATATTTTAGAGGATAACGCATGTTAGGTCTAGGTTAGGCCTGGGATTTTCACTCATCAGACTCATACTTTCGCATTCTTCACATACTTGTTGAACGGATCCTGGGTTTTTTCTGGTTTGGATCACGTAGTAATGTGGGACCACACTGAAACAGTCAATTAAACCTGGTTTCGATCAATATTTTAGAGAATAATTCATGTTAGGTCTAGGTTAGGTCTGGGATTTGCTCTCATCAGGCTCATTCTTTCGTATATTTCTCATACATGTTGAACAGATCCTGGGTTTTTTCTGGTTTGGATCACGTAGTAATGTGGGACCACACTGAAACAATCAATTAAACCTGGTTTCGATCAATATTTTAGAGAATAATTCATGTTAGGTCTAGGTTAGGTCTGGGATTTGCTCTCATCAGGCTCATTCTTTCGTATATTTCTCATACATGTTGAACAGATCCTGGGTTTTTTCTGGTTTGGATCACGTAGTAATGTGGGTCCGCACTGAAACAATCAATTAAACCTTGTCTTGATAAATATTTTAGAGGATAACGCATGTTAGGCTTGGGTTAGGTCTAGGATTTGCCCTCAGCAGGCTCATACTTTCGCATATCTCTCATACTTCATGGCTAGATCCTGGGCTGTTTCTGGATTGTATCACGTAGTAATGTGGTACCATGCTGAAACAGTCAATTAAACCTGGTTTCCATCAATATTTTAGAGGACAACACAAGTTAGGTCTGGGATAGGTCTGGGATTTGCCCTCATCAGGCTCATACTTTCGCGTTTTTCACATACTTGTTGAACAGATCCTGGGTTTTTTCTGGTTTGGATCCCGTAGTAGTGTGGTACCACAATAAAACAGTCAATTAAACCTGGTTTCGATCAATATTTTAGAGGATAACGCATGTTAGGGCTAGGTTAGCCCTGGGATTTGCACTCATCAGACTCATACTTTCGCATTCTTCTCATACTTGTTGAACGGATCCTGGCTTTTTCTGGTTTGGATCACGTAGTAATGTGGGACCACACTGAAACAATCAATTAAACCTGGTCTTGATAAATATTTTGGAGGACAACGTATGTTAGGTCTGGGTTAGGTCTAGGATTTGCCCTCATCAGGCTCATACTTTCGCATATTTCTCATACTTCATGGCTAGATCCTGGGCTATTTCTGGATTGGATCACGTAGTAATGTGGTACTACACTGAAACAGTCAATTCAACCTGGTTTCGCTCAATATTTTAGAAGATAACGCATGTTAGGCCTAGGTTAGGCCTGGGATTTGCCTTATCGGGGTCATACTTTCGCATATTTCTCATACTTGATGGCTAGATCCTGGGCTTTTTCTGGATTGCATCACGTAGTAATGAAGTACAACACTGAAACAGTCAATTAAACCTGGTTTCCATCAATATTTTAGAGGACAACGCAAGTTAGGTCTAGGTTAGGCCTGGGATTTGCCCTCATCAGACTCATACTTTCGCACACTTCACATACTCGTTGGACAGATCCTGGGTTTTTTTCTGGTTTGGATCACGTAGTAATGTGGGTCCGCACTGAAACAATCAATTAAACCTTGTCTTGATAAATATTTTAGAGGATAACGCATGTTAGGCTTGGGTTAGGTCTAGGATTTGCCCTCAGCAGGCTCATACTTTCGCATATCTCTCATACTTCATGGCTAGATCCTGGGCTGTTTCTGGATTGTATCACGTAGTAATGTGGTACCATGCTGAAACAGTCAATTAAACCTGGTTTCGATCAATATTTTAGAGGATAACGCTAGTTAGGTCTGGCATATGTCTGGGATTCGCCCTCATCAGGCTCATACTTTCGCGTTTTTCACATACTTGTTGAACAGATCCTGGGTTTTTTCTGGTTTGTATCACGTAGTAGTGTGGTACCACACTGAAACTGGCTATTAAACCTGGTTTGGATGAATATTTTAGAGGATAACGCATGTAAGGTCTAGGTTAGCCCTGGGATTTCCACTCATCAGACTCATACTTTCGCATTCTTCACATACTTGTTGAACGGATCCTGGGTTTTTTCTGGTTTGGATCACGTAGTAATGTGGGACCACACTGAAACAGTCAATTAAACCTGGTTTCGATCAATATCTTAGAGGATAACGCAAGTTAAGTCTGGGATTCGTCTGGGATTTGACCTCATCAGACTCATACTTTCGCACACTTCACATACTCGTTGAACAGATCCTGGGTTATTTTCTGGTTTGGATCACATAGTAATGTGGTACCACACTGAAACAGTCGATTAAACCAGGTTTCGATAAATATTTTAGAGGATAACGCATGTTAGGGCTAGGTTAGCCCTGGGATTTGCACTCATCAGACTCATACTTTCGCATTCTTCTCATACTTGTTGAACGGATCCTGGGTTTTTTCTGGTTTGGATCACGTAGTAATGTGGGACCACACTGAAACAATCAATTAAACCTGGTCTTGATAAATATTTTGGAGGACAACGTATGTTAGGTCTGGGTTAGGTCTAGGATTTGCCCTCATCAGGCTCATACTTTCGCATATTTCTCATACTTCATGGCTAGATCCTGGGCTATTTCTGGATTGGATCACGTAGTAATGTGGTACTACACTGAAACAGTCAATTCAACCTGGTTTCGCTCAATATTTTAGAAGATAACGCATGTTAGGCCTAGGTTAGGCCTGGGATTTGCCTTATCGGGGTCATACTTTCGCATATTTCTCATACTTGATGGCTAGATCCTGGGCTTTTTCTGGATTGCATCACGTAGTAATGAAGTACAACACTGAAACAGTCAATTAAACCTGGTTTCCATCAATATTTTAGAGGACAACGCAAGTTAGGTCTAGGTTAGGTCTGGGATTTGCCCTCATCAGACTCATACTTTCGCACACTTCACATACTCGTTGGACAGATCCTGGGTTTTTTTCTGGTTTGGATCACGTAGTAATGTGGTAACACACTGAAACAGTCGATTAAACCTGGTTTCGATCAATATTATTGAGGATAACGCATGTTAGGTCTAGGTCAGGTCTAGGATTTGCCCTCATCAGGCCCATACTTTCTCATATTTCTTATACTTCATGGCTGGATCCTGGGCTATTTCTGGATTGGATAACGTAGTAATGTGGTACCACACTGAAACAGTCAATTAAACCTGGTTTCGATTAATATTTTAGAGAATAATTCATGTTAGGTCTGGGTTAGGTCTGGGATTTGCTCTCATCAGGCTCATTCTTTCGCATATTTTTCATACTTGATGGCTAGATCCTGGGCTTTTTCTGGATTGCATCACGTAGTAATGAAGTACAACACTGAAACAGTCGATTAAACCAGGTTTCGATCAATATTTTTGAGGATAACGCATGTTAGGTCTAGGTTAGGCCTGGGATTCTCACTCATCAGACTCATACTTTCGCATTCTTCACATACTTGTAGAACGGATCCTGGGTTTTTTCTGGTTTGGATCACGTAGTAATGTGGGACCACACTGAAACAGTCAATTAAACCTGGTCTTGATAAATATTTTAGAGGATAACGCATGTTAGGGCTAGGTTAGCCCTGGGATTTCCACTCATCAGACTCATACTTTCGCATTCTTCTCATACTTGTTGAACTGATCTTGGGTTTTTTCTGGTTTGGATCACGTAGTAATGTGGTACCACACTGAAACAGACGATTAAACCTGGTTTCGATGAATATCTTAGAGGATAACGCAAGTTAAGTCTGGGATTCGTCTGGGATTTGACCTCATCAGACTCATACTTTCGCACACTTCACATACTCGTTGAACAGATCCTGGGTTATTTTCTGGTTTGGATCACATAGTAATGTGGTACCACACTGAAACAGTCGATTAAACCAGGTTTCGATCAATATTTTAGAGGATAACGCATGTTAGGTCTAGGTTAGGCCTGGGATTTTCACTCATCAGACTCATACTTTCGCATTCTTCACATACTTGTTGAACGGATCCTGGGTTTTTTCTGGTTTGGATCACGTAGTAATGTGGGACCACACTGAAACAGTCAATTAAACCTGGTTTCGATCAATATTTTAGAGAATAATTCATGTTAGGTCTAGGTTAGGTCTGGGATTTGCTCTCATCAGGCTCATTCTTTCGTATATTTCTCATACATGTTGAACAGATCCTGGGTTTTTTCTGGTTTGGATCACGTAGTAATGTGGGACCACACTGAAACAATCAATTAAACCTGGTTTCGATCAATATTTTAGAGAATAATTCATGTTAGGTCTAGGTTAGGTCTGGGATTTGCTCTCATCAGGCTCATTCTTTCGTATATTTCTCATACATGTTGAACAGATCCTGGGTTTTTTCTGGTTTGGATCACGTAGTAATGTGGGTCCGCACTGAAACAATCAATTAAACCTTGTCTTGATAAATATTTTAGAGGATAACGCATGTTAGGCTTGGGTTAGGTCTAGGATTTGCCCTCAGCAGGCTCATACTTTCGCATATCTCTCATACTTCATGGCTAGATCCTGGGCTGTTTCTGGATTGTATCACGTAGTAATGTGGTACCATGCTGAAACAGTCAATTAAACCTGGTTTCCATCAATATTTTAGAGGACAACACAAGTTAGGTCTGGGATAGGTCTGGGATTTGCCCTCATCAGGCTCATACTTTCGCGTTTTTCACATACTTGTTGAACAGATCCTGGGTTTTTTCTGGTTTGGATCCCGTAGTAGTGTGGTACCACAATAAAACAGTCAATTAAACCTGGTTTCGATCAATATTTTAGAGGATATCGCAAGTTAGGTCTGGGATAGGTCTGGGATTTGCCCTCATCAGACTCATACTTTCGGACACTTGACATACTCGTTGATCAGATCCTGGGTTTTTTTCTGGTTTGGATCACGTAGTAATGTGGTACCACACTGAAACATTCAATGAAACCAGGTCTGGATAAATATTTTAGAGGATAACGCAAGTTAGGTCTGGGATAGGTCTGGGATTAGCCCTCATCAGACTCATACTTTCGCTTTCTTCACATACTCGTTGAACAGATCCTGTGTTATTTTCTGGTTTGGATCACATAGTAATGTGGTACTACTCTGAAACAGTCACTTCAACCTGGTTTCGCTCAATATTTTAGAAGATAACGCATGTTAGGCCTAGGTTAGGCCTGGGATTTGCCTTATCGGGGTCATACTTTCGCATATTTCTCATACTTGATGGCTAGATCCTGGGCTTTTTCTGGATTGCATCACGTAGTAATGAAGTACAACACTGAAACAGTCAATTAAACCTGGTTTCCATCAATATTTTAGAGAACAACGCAAGTTAGGTCTAGGTTAGGCCTGGGATTTGCCCTCATCAGACTCATACTTTCGCACACTTCACATACTCGTTGGACAGATCCTGGGTTTTTTTCTGGTTTGGATCACGTAGTAATGTGGTAACACACTGAAACAGTCGATTAAACCTGGTTTCGATCAATATTATTGAGGATAACGCATGTTAGGTCTAGGTCAGGTCTAGGATTTGCCCTCATCAGGCTCATACTTTCTCATATTTCTCATACTTCATGGCTGGATCCTGGGCTATTTCTGGATTGGATAACGTAGTAATGTGGTACCACACTGAAACAGTCAATTAAACCTGGTTTCGATTAATATTTTAGAGAATAATTCATGTTAGGTCTGGGTTAGGTCTGGGATTTGCTCTCATCAGGCTCATTCTTTCGCATATTTTTCATACTTGATGGCTAGATCCTGGGCTTTTTCTGGATTGCATCACGTAGTAATGAAGTACAACACTGAAACAGTCGATTAAACCAGGTTTCGATCAATATTTTTGAGGATAACGCATGTTAGGTCTAGGTTAGGCCTGGGATTCTCACTCATCAGACTCATACTTTCGCATTCTTCACATACTTGTAGAACGGATCCTGGGTTTTTTCTGGTTTGGATCACGTAGTAATGTGGGACCACACTGAAACAGTCAATTAAACCTGGTCTTGATAAATATTTTAGAGGATAACGCATGTTAGGGCTAGGTTAGCCCTGGGATTTGCACTCATCAGACTCATACTTTCGCATTCTTCTCATACTTGTTGAACTGATCCTGGGTTTTTTCTGGTTTGGATCACGTAGTAATGTGGTACCACACTGAAACAGTCGATTAAACCTGGTTTCGATCAATATTTTAGAGGATAACGCAAGTTAAGTCTGGGATTGGTCTGTGATTTGACCTCATCAGACTCATACTTTCGCACACTTCACATACTTGTTGAACGGATCCTGGGTTTTTTCTGGTTTGGACCCCGTAGTAGTGTGGTACCACACTGAAAGAGTCCATTAAACCTGGTTCGCTCAATATTTTAGAGGATAACGCATGTTAGGTCTAGGTCAGGCCTGGGATTTTCACTCATCAGACTCATACTTTCGCATTCTTCACATACTTGTTGAACGGATGCTGCGTTTTTTCTGGTATGGATCACGTAGTAATGTGGGTCCGCACTGAAACAATCAATTAAACCTTGTCTTGATAAATATTTTAGAGGATAACGCATGTTAGGCTTGGGTTAGGTCTAGGATTTGCCCTCAGCAGGCTCATACTTTCGCATATCTCTCATACTTCATGGCTAGATCCTGGGCTGTTTCTGGATTGTATCACGTAGTAATGTGGTACCATGCTGAAACAGTCAATTAAACCTGGTTTCGATCAATATTTTAGAGGATAACGCTAGTTAGGTCTGGCATATGTCTGGGATTCGCCCTCATCAGGCTCATACTTTCGCGTTTTTCACATACTTGTTGAACAGATCCTGGGTTTTTTCTGGTTTGTATCACGTAGTAGTGTGGTACCACACTGAAACTGGCTATTAAACCTGGTTTGGATGAATATTTTAGAGGATAACGCATGTAAGGTCTAGGTTAGCCCTGGGATTTCCACTCATCAGACTCATACTTTCGCATTCTTCACATACTTGTTGAACGGATCCTGGGTTTTTTCTGGTTTGGATCACGTAGTAATGTGGGACCACACTGAAACAGTCAATTAAACCTGGTTTCGATCAATATTTTAGAGAATAATTCATGTTAGGTCTAGGTTAGGTCTGGGATTTGCTCTCATCAGGCTCATTCTTTCGTATATTTCTCATACATGTTGAACAGATCCTGGGTTTTTTCTGGTTTGGATCACGTAGTAATGTGGGACCACACTGAAACAATCAATTAAACCAGGTTTCAATCAATATTTTAGAGGACAACACAAGTTAGGTCTGGGATAGGTCTGGGATTTGCCCTCATCAGGCTCATACTTTCGCGTTTTTCACATACTTGTTGAACAGATCCTGGGTTTTTTCTGGTTTGGATCCCGTAGTAGTGTGGTACCACAATAACACAGTCAATTAAACCTGGTTTCGATCAATATTTTAGAGGATATCGCAAGTTAGGTCTGGGATAGGTCTGGGATTTGCCCTCATCAGACTCATACTATCGGACACTTGACATACTCGTTGATCAGATCCTGGGTTTTTTTCTGGTTTGGATCACGTAGTAATGTGGTACCACACTGAAACATTCAATGAAACCAGGTCTGGATAAATATTTTAGAGGATAACGCAAGTTAGGTCTGGGATAGGTCTGGGATTAGCCCCCATCAGACTCATACTTTCGCTTTCTTCACATACTCGTTGAACAGATCCTGGGTTTTTTTCTGGTTTGGATCACGTAGTAATGTGGTACCACACTGAAACAGTCGATTAAACCTGGTTTCGATCAATATTTTTGAGGATAACGCATGTTTGGTCTAGGTTAGGCCGAGGATTTTCACTCATCAGACTCATACTTTCGCATTCTTCACATACTTGTTGAACGGATCCTGGGTTTCTACTGGTTTGGATCACGTAGTAATGTGGTACCACACTGAAACAGTCAATTAAACCTGGTTTCGATCAATATTTTAGAGAATAATTCATGTTAGGTCTAGGTTAGGTCTGGGATTTGCTCTCATCAGGCTCATTCTTTCGCATATTTCTCATACTTGATGTCTAGATCCTGGGCTTTTTCTGGACTGCATCACGTAGTAATGAAGTACAACACTGAAACAGTCAATTAAACCTGGTGTCCATCAATATTTTTCAGGACAACGTATGTTAGGTCTAGGTTAGGCCAGGGATTTGCCCTCATCTTTGTCATACTTTCGCAGTTTTAACATACATGTTGACCTGATCGAGGGTTTTTTCCGCTTTGGATCACGTAGTAAAGTGGTACCACACTGAAGCAGTCCACTAAACCCGGTTTGGATCAATATTATTGAGGATAACGCATGTTAGGTCTAGGTCAGGTCTAGGATTTGCCCTCATCAGGCTCATACTTTCTCATATTTCTCATACTTCATGGCTGGATCCTGGGCTATTTCTGGATTGGATAACGTAGTAATGTGGTACCACACTGAAACAGTCAATTAAACCTGGTTTCGATTAATATTTTAGAGAATAATTCATGTTAGGTCTAGGTTAGGTCTGGGATTAGCTCTCATCAGGCTCATTCTTTCGCATATTTCTCATACTTGATGGCTAGATCCTGGGCTTTTTCTGGATTGCATCACGTAGTAATGTAGTACCACACTGAAACAGTCAATGTAACCTGGTTTCCATCAATATTTTAGCGTACAACGCAAGTTAGGTCTAGGTAAGGCCTGAGATTTTCACTGATCAGACACATACTTTCGCATTCTTCACATAGTTGTTGAACGGATCCTGGGTTTTTTCTGGTTTGGATCACGTAGTAATGTGGGACCACACTGAAACAGTCAAAAAACCTGGTCTTGATAAATATTTTAGAGGATAACGCATGTTAGGGCTAGGTTAGCCCTGGGATTTGCACTCATCAGACTCATACTTTCGCATTCTTCTCATACTTGTTGAACTGATCCTGGGTTTTTTCTGGTTTGGATCACGTAGTAATGTGGTACCACACTGAAACAGTCGATTAAACCTGGTTTCGATCAATATTTTAGAGGATAACGCAAGTTAAGTCTGGGATTGGTCTGGGATTTGACCTCATCAGACTCATACTTTCGCACACTTCACATACTTGTTGAACGGATCCTGGGTTTTTTCTGGTTTGGACCCCGTAGTAGTGTGGTACCACACTGAAAGAGTCCATTAAACCTGGTTTCGCTCAATATTTTAGAGGATAACGCATGTTAGGTCTTGGTCAGGCCTGGGATTTTCACTCATCAGACTCATACTTTCGCATTCTTCACATACTTGTTGAACGGATGCTGGGTTTTTTCTGGTATGGATCACGTAGTAATGTGGGTCCGCACTGCAACAATCAATTAAACCTTGTCTTGATAAATATTTTAGAGGATAACGCATGTTAGGCTTGGGTTAGGTCTAGGATTTGCCCTCAGCAGGCTCATACTTTCGCATATCTCTCATTCTTCATGGCTAGATCCTGGGCTGTTTCTGGATTGTATCACGTAGTAATGTGGTACCATGCTGAAACAGTCAATTAAACCTGGTTTCGATCAATATTTTAGAGGATAACGCTATTTAGGTCTGGCATAGGTCTGGGATTCGCCCTCATCAGGCTCATGCTTTCGCGTTTTTCACATACTTGTTGAACAGATCCTGGGTTTTTTCTGGTTTGTATCACGTAGTAGTGTGGTACCACACTGAAACAGGCTATTAAACCTGGTTTGGATGAATATTTTAGAGGATAACGCATGTAAGGTCTAGGTTAGCCATGGGATTTCCACTCATCAGACTCATACTTTCGCATTCTTCTCATACTTGTTGAACTGATCTTTGGTTTTTTCTGGTTTGGATCACGTAGTAATGTGGTACCACACTGAAACAGACGATTAAACCTGGTTTCGATCAATATCTTAGAGGATAACGCAAGTTAAGTCTGGGATTGGTCTGGGATTTGTCCTCATCAGACTCATACTTTCGCACACTTCACATACTCGTTGAACAGATCCTGGGTTATTTTCTGGTTTGGATCACATAGTAATGTGGTACCACACTGAAACAGTCGATTAAACCAGGTTTCGATCAATATTTTAGAGGATAACGCATGTTAGGTCTAGGTTAGGCCTGGGATTCTCACTCATCAGACTCATACTTTCGCATTCTTCACATACTTGTTGAACGGATCCTGGGTTTTTTCTGGTTTGGATCACGTAGTAATGTGGGACCACACTGAAACAGTCAATTAAACCTGGTTTCGATCAATATTTTAGAGAATAATTCATGTTAGGTCTAGGTTAGGTCTGGGATTTGCTCTCATCAGGCTCATTCTTTCGTATATTTCTCATACATGTTGAACAGATCGTGGGTTTTTTCTGGTTTGGATCACGTAGTAATGTGGGACCACACTGAAACAATCAATTAAACCTGGTTTCCATCAATATTTTAGAGGACAACACAAGTTAGGTCTGGGATAGGTCTGGGATTTGCCCTCATCAGGCTCATACTTTCGCGTTTTTCACATACTTGTTGAACAGATCTTGGGTTTTTTCTGGTTTGGATCCCGTAGTAGTGTGGTACCACAATAAAACAGTCAATTAAACCTGGTTTCGATCAATATTTTAGAGGATATCGCAAGTTAGGTCTGGGATAGGTCTGGGATTTGCCCTCATCAGACTCATACTATCGGACACTTGACATACTCGTTGATCAGATCCTGGGTTTTTTACTGGTTTGGATCACGTAGTAATGTGGTACCACACTGAAACATTCAATGAAACCAGGTCTGGATAAATATTTTAGAGGATAACGCAAGTTAGGTCTGGGATAGGTCTGGGATTAGCCCTCATCAGACTCATACTTTCGCTTTCTTCACATACTCGTTGAACAGATCCTGGGTTTTTTTCTGGTTTGGATCACGTAGTAATGTGGTACCACACTGAAACAGTCGATTAAACCTGGTTTCGATCAATATTTTAGAGGATAACGCATGTTAGGTCTGGGTTAGGTCTAGGATTTTCACTCATCAGACTCATACTTTCGCATTCTTCACATACTTGTTGAGCGGATCCTGGGTTTCTACTGGTTTGGATCACGTAGTAATGTGGTACCACACTGAAACAGTCAATTAAACCTGGTTTCGATCAATATTTTAGAGAATAATTCATGTTAGGTCTAGGTTAGGTCTGGGATTTGCTCTCATCAGGCTCATTCTTTCGCATATTTCTCATACTTGATGTCTAGATCCTGGGCTTTTTCTGGATTGCATCACGTAGTAATGAAGTACAACACTGAAACAGTCAATTAAACCTGGTTTCCATCAATATTTTTCAGGACAACGTATGTTAGGTCTAGGTTAGACCAGGGATTTGACCTCATCTTGGTCATACTTTCGCAGTTTTAACATACATGTTGACCTGATCGAGGGTTTTTTCCGCTTTGGATCACGTAGTAAAGTGGTACCACACTGAAGCAGTCCATTAAACCCGGTTTGGATCAATATTTTAGAGGATAACGCATGTTAGGTTTGGGTTAGGTCTAGGATTTGCCCTCATCAGGCCCATACTTTCGCATATTTCCCATACTTCATGGCTAGATCCTGGGCTTTTTCTGGATTGCATCACGTAGTAATGAAGTACAACACTGAAACAGTCAATTAAACCAGGTTTCCATCAATATTTTAGAGGACAACGCATGTTAGGTCTAGGTTAGGCCTGGGATTTGCCCTCATCAGGGTCATACTTTCGCAGTTTTAACATACATGTTGACCTGATCGAGGGTTTTTTCCGCTTTGGATCACGTAGCAAAGTGGTACCACACTGAAGCAGTCAATTAAACCCGGTTTGGATCAATATTTTAGAGGATAACGCATGTTAGGTTTGGGTTAGGTCTAGGATTTGCCCTCATCAGGCTCATACTTTCGCATATTTCTCATACTTCATGGCTAGATCCTGGGCTTTTTCTGGATTGTATCACGTAGTAATGTGGTACCACGCTGAAACTGTCAATTAAACCTGGTTTCGATCAATATTTTAGAGGATAACGCAAGTTAGGTCTGGGATAGGTCTGGGATTCGCCCTCATCAGGCTCATACTTTCGCGTTTTTCTCATACTTGTTGAACTGATCCTGGGTTTTTTCTGGTTTGGATCACGTAGCAATCTGGTACCGCACTGAAACAGTCGATTAAACCTGGTTTCGATCAATATTTTAGAGGATAACGCAAGTTTGGTCTGGGACAGGTCTGGGATTTGCCCTCATCAGGCTCATACTTTCGCGTTTTTCACATACTTGTTGAACAGGTCCTGGGTTTTTTCTGGTTTGAGTCACGTAGTAATGTGGTACTACACTGAAACAGTCGATTAAACCAGGTTTCGATCAATATTTTTGAGGATAACGCATGTTAGGTCCAGGTTAGGCCTGGGATTTTCACTCATCAGACTCATATTTTCGCATTCTTCACATACTTGTTGAACAGATCCTGGGTTTTTTCTGGTTTGAGTCACGTAGTAATGTGGTACTACACTGAAACAGTCGATTAAACCAGGTTTCGATCAATATTTTTGAGGATAACGCATGTTAGGTCCAGGTTAGGCCTGGGATTTTCACTCATCAGACTCATATTTTCGCATTCTTCACATACTTGTTGAACGGATCCTGGGCTTTTTCTGGATTGCATCACGTAGTAATGAAGTACAACACTGAAACAGTCAATTAAACCTGGTTTCCATCAATATCTTAGAGGACAACGCAAGTTAGGTCTGGGATAGGTCTGGGATTTGCCCTCATCAGACTCATACTGTCGCAGTTTTAACATACTTGTTGAACGGATCCTGGGTTTTTTCTGGTTTGGTTCACGTAGTAATGTGGTACCACACTGAAACATTCAATTAAACCTATCCTTGATAAATATTTTAGAGGATAACGCATGTTAGGTTTGGGTTAGGTCTAGGATTTGCCCTCATCAGGCTCATACTTTCGCATATTTCTCATACTTCATGGCTAGATCCTGGGCTATTTCTGGATTGGATCAGGTAGTAATGTGGTACCACACTGAAACAGTCAAATAAACCTGGTTTTGATCAATATTTTAGAGAATAATTCATGTTAGGTCTAGGTTAGGTCTGGGATTTGCTCCCATCAGGCTCATTCTTTCGCATATTTCTCATACTTGATGGCTAGATCCTGGGCTTTTTCTGGATTGCATCACGTAGTAATGAAGTACAACACTGAAACAGTCAATTAAACCTGGTTTCCATCAATATTCTAGAGGACAACGCATGTTAGGTCTAGGTTAGGCCTGGGATTTGCCCTCATCAGGGTCATACTGTCGCAGTTTTAACATACTTGTTGAACGGATCCTGGGTTTTTTCTGGTTTGGTTCACGTAGTAATGTGTTACCACACTGAGACATTCAATTAAACCTGGTCTTGATAAATATTTTAGAGGATAACGCATGTTAGGTTTGGGTTAGGTCTAGGATTTGCCCTCATCAGGCTTATACTTTCGCATATTTCTCACACTTCATGGCTAGATCCTGGGCTGATTCTGGATTGTATCACGTAGTAATGTGGCACCACGCTGAAACAGTCGATTAAACCTGGTTTCGATCAATATTTTAGCGTACAACGCAAGTTAAGTCTAGGATAGGTCTGGGATTTGACCTCATCAGACTCATACTTTCGCGTTTTTCACATACTTGTCGAACAGATCCTGGGTTTTTTCTGGTTTGGATCACGTAGTAATGTGGGACCACACTGAAACAGTCAAGTAAACCTGGTTTCGATCAATATTTTAGAGAATATTTCATGTTAGGTCTAAGTTAGGTCTGGGATTTGCTCTCATCAGGCTCATTCTTTCGCATATTTCTCATTCATGTTGAACAGATCCTGGGTTTTTTCTGGTTTGAATCACGTAGTAATGTGGGACCACACTGAAACAATCAATTAAACCTGATCTTTATAAATATTTTAGAGGATAATGCATGCTAGGTCTGGGTTAGGTCTAGGATTTGCCCTCATCAGGCTCATACTTTCGCATATTTCTCATACTTCATGGCTAGATCCTGGGCTATTTCTGGATTGGATCACGTAGTAAAGTGGTACCACACTGAAACATTCAATGAAACCTGGTCTGGATAAATATTTCAGCGGATAACGCATCGTATGTCTGGGTTAGGTCTAAGATTTGCCCTCATCAGGCTCACAGTTTAGCGTTTTTCACATACTTGTTGAACAGATCCTGGGCTTTTTCAGGTTTGGATCACGAAGTAGTGTGGTACCTCACTGAAACAGTCCATTAAACCTGGTTTCGCTCAATATTTTAGAGGATAACGCATGTTAGGTCTAGGTTAGGTCTGGGATTAGCTCTCATCAGGCTCATTCTTTCGCATATTTCTCATACTTGATGGCTAGATCCTGGGCTTTTTCTGGATTGCATCACGTAGTACTGTAGTACCACACTGAAACAGTCAATGTAACCTGGTTTCCATCAATATTTTAGCGTACAACGCAAGTTAGGTCTAGGTAAGGCCTGAGATTTTCACTGATCAGACACATACTTTCGCATTCTTCACATAGTTGTTGAACGGATCCTGGGTTTTTTCTGGTTTGGTTCTCGTAGTAATGTGGTACCACACTGAAACATTCAATTAAACCTGGTCTTGATAAATATTTTAGAGGATAACGCATGTTAGGTTTGGGTTAGGTCTAGGATTTGCCCTCATCTGACTCATACTTTCGCATATTTCACATACTTCATGGCTAGATCCTGGGCTGTTTCTGGATTGTATCACGTAGTAATGTGGGACCACGCTGAAACAGTCGATTAAACCTGGTTTCGATCAATATTTTAGAGGATAACACAAGTTAAGTGTGGGATAGGTCTGGGATTTGAGCTCATCAGACTCATACTTTCGCGTTTTCCACATACTTGTTGAACAGATCCTGGATTATTTTCTGGCTTGGATCACATAGTAATGTGGTACCACACTGAAACAGTCGATTAAACCAGGTTTCGATCAATATTTTTGAGGATAACGCATGTTAGGTCTAGGTTAGGCCTGGGATTTGCCCTCATCAGGCTCATACTGTCGCAGTTTTAACATACTTGTTGAACGGATACTGGGTTTTTTCTGGTTTGGTTCACGTAGTAATGTGGTACCACACTGAAACATTCAATTAAACCTGGTCTTGATAAATATTTTAGAGGATAACGCATGTTAGGTTTGGGTTAGGTCTAGAATTTGCCCTCATCAGGCTCATACTTTCGCATATTTCTCATACTTCATGGCTAGATCCTGGGCTGTTTCTGGATTGTATCACGTAGTAATGTGGTACCACGCTGAAACAGTCGATTAAACCTGGTTTCGATCAATATTATAGAGGATAACGCAAGTTATGTCTGGGATAGGTCTAGGATTTGCCCTCATCAGGCTGTTACTTTCGCATATTTCTCATACTTCATGGCTAGATCCTGGGCTATTTCTGGATTGGATCACGTAGTAGAGTGGTACCACACTGAAACATTCAATGAAACCTGGTCTGGATAAATATTTTAGAGGATAACGCTTCTTAGGTCTGGGTTAGGTCTAAGATTTGCCCTCGTCAGGCTCACAGTTTAGCGTTTTTCACATACTTCTAAAACAGATCCTGGGCTTTCTCTGGTTTGGATCACGAAGTTGTGTGGTACCACACTGAAACAGTCCACTAAACCTGGTTTCGCTCAATATTTTAGAGCATAACGCAAGTTTGGTCTAGGTAAGGCCTGAGATTTTCACTGATCAGACTCATACTTTCGCATTCTTCACGTACTTGTCGAACGGATCCTGGGTTTTTTCTGGTTTTAGTCACGTAGTAATGTGGTACCACACTGAAACATTCAATTAAACCTGGTCTTGATAAATATTTTAGAGAATAACGCATGTTAGGTCTGGGTTAGGTCTAGGATTTGCCCTCATCAGGCTCATACTTTCGTATATTTCTCATACTTCATGGCTAGATCCTGGGCTATTTCTGGATTGGATCCCGTAGTAATGTGGTACTACACTGAAACAGTCAATTAAATCTGGTTTCGATCAATATTTTAGAGAATAATTCATGTTAGGTCTAGGTTAGGTCTGGGATTTGCTCTCATCAGGCTCATTCTTTCGCATATTTCTCATACTTGATGGCTAGATCCTGGGCTTTTTCAGGATTGCATCACGTAGTAATGAAGTACAACACTGAAACAGTCAATTAAACCTGGTTTCCATCAATATCTTAGAGGACAACGCAAGTTAGGCCTGGGATATGTCTGGGATTTGCCCTCATCAGGCTCATACTTTCGCGTTTTTCACATACTTGTTGAACAGATCCTGGGTTTTTTCTGGTTTGAATCACGTAGTAGTGTGGTACCACGCTGAAACAGTCCATTAAACCTGGTTTGGATCAATATTTTAGAGGATAACGCATGTTAGGTCTAGGTTAGGCCTGGGATTTTCACTCATCAGACTCATACTTTCGCATTCTTCACATACTTGTTGAACGGATCCTGGGTTATTTCTGGTTTGGATCACGTAGTAATGTGGGACCACACTGAAACAGTCAATTAAACCAGGTTTCGATCAATATTTTAGAGAATAATTCATGTTAGGTCTAGGTTAGGTCTGGGATTTGCTCTCATCAGGCTCATTCTTTCGCATATTTCTCATACTTCATGGCTAGATCCTGGGCTGTTTCTGGATTGTATCACGTAGAAATGTGGTACCACGCGGAAACAGTCAATTAAACCTGGTTTCGATCAATATTTTAGAGAATAATTCATGTTAGGTCTAGGTTAGGTCTGGGATTTGCTCTCATCAGGCTCATTCTTTCGCATATTTCTCATACTTGATGGCTGGATCCTGGGCTTTTTCTGGATTGCATCACGTAGTAATGAAGTACAACACTGAAACAGTCAATTAAACCTGGTTTCGATAAATATTTTAGAGAACAATTCATGTTAGGTATAGGTTAGGCCTGGGATTTGCCCTCATCAGGGTCATACTTTCGCAGTTTTAACATGCATGTTGACCTGATCGAGGGTTTTTTCTGCTTTGGATCACGTAGTAAAGTGGTACCACACTAAAACAGTCAATTAAACCTGGTTTCGACCAATATTTTAGAGGATAACGCAAGTTAGGCCTGGGATAGGTCTAGGATTTGCCCTCATCAGGCTCATTCTTTCGCATATTTCTCATACTTCATGGCTAGATCCTGGGCTTTTTCTGGATTGTATCACGTAGTAATGTGGTACCACGCTGAAACAGTCAATTAAACCTGGTTTCGATCAATATTTTAGAGGATAACGCATGTTAGGTCTGGGTTAGGTCTAGGATTTGCCCTCATCAGGCTCATACTTTCGCATATTTCTCATACTTCATGGCTGGATCCTGGGCTTTTTCTGGATTGCATCACGTAGTAATGAAGTACAACACTGAAACAGTCAATTAAACCTGGTTTCGATAAATATTTTAGAGAACAATTCATGTTAGGTCTAGGTTAGGCCTGGGATTTGGCCTCATCAGGGTCATACTTTCGCAGTTCTAACATACATGTTGACCTGATCGAGGGTTTTTTCTGCTTTGGATCACGTAGTAAAGTGGTACCACACTGAAACATTCAGTTAAACCTGGTCTTGATAAATATTTTTGAGGACAACGCATGTTAGGTCTGGGTTAGGTCTAGGATTTGCCCTCATCAGGCTCATACTTTCGCATATTTCTTATACTTCATGGATAGATCCTGGGCTATTTTCTGGTTTGGATCACATAGTAATGTGGTACCACACTGAAACAGTTGATTAAACCAGGTTTCGATCAATATTCTTGAGGATAACGCATGTTAGGTCTAGGTAAGGCCTGGGATTTTCACTCATCAGACTCATTCTTTCGCATTCTTCACATACCTGTTGAACGGATCCTGGGTTTTTTCTGGTTTGGATCACGTAGTAATGTGGGACCACACTGAAACAATCAATTAAACCTGGTCATGATAAATATTTTAGAGGATAACGCATATTAGGTCTGGGTTATGTCTAGGATTTGCTCTCGTCAGGCTCATACTTTCGCATATTTCTCATACTTGATGGCTAGATCCTGGGCTTTTTCTGGATTCCATCACGTAGTAATGAAGTACAACACTGAAACAGTCAATTAAACCTGGATTCCATCAATATCTTAGAGGACAACGCAAGTTAGGTCTGGGATAGGTCTGGGATTCGCCCTCATCAGGCTCATACTTTCGCACACTTCACAGACTCGCTTAACAGATCCTGGGTTTTTTCTGGTTTGGTTCACGTAGTAATGTGGTACCACACTGAAACATTCAGTTAAACCTGGTCTTGATAAATATTTTTGAGGATAACGCATGTTAGGTCTGGGTTAGGTCTAGGATTTGCCCTCATCAGGCTCATACTTTCGCATATTTATTATACTTCATGGATAGATCCTGGGCTATTTTCTGGTTTCGATCACATAGTAATGTGGTACCACACTGAAACAGTCGATTAAACCAGGTTTCGATCAATATTCTTGAGGATAACGCATGTTAGGACTAGGTAAGGCCTGGGATTTTCACTCATCAGACTCATTCTTTCGCATTCTTCACATACTTGTTGAACGGATCCTGGGTTTTTTCTGGTTTGGATCACGTAGTAATGTGGTACCACACTGAAACATTCAAATAAACCTGGTCTTGATAAGTATTTTAGAGGATAACGCATGTTAGGTTTGGGTTAGGTCAAGGATATGCCCACATCAGGCTCATACTTTCGCATATTTCTCATACTTCATGGCTAGATCCTGGGCTGTTTCTGGAATGTATCACGTAGTAATGTGGTACCACGCTGAAACAGTCAATTAAACCTTGTTTCGATCAATATTTTAGAGGATAACGCAAGTTAGGTCTGGGATATGTCTGGGATTCGCCCTCATCAGGCTCATACTTTCGCACACTTCACGTACTCGTTTAACAGATCCTGGGTTTTTTCAGGTTTGGTTCATATAGAAATGTGGTACCACACTGAAACATTCAATTAAACCTGGTCTTGATAAATATTTTAGAGGATAACGCATGTTAGGTTTGGGTTAGGTCTAGGATTTGCCCGCATCAGGCTCATGCTTTCGCATATTTCTCATACTTCATGGCTAGATCCTGGGCTGTTTCTGGATTGTATCACGTAGTAATGTGGTACCACGCTGAAACAGTCAATTAAACCTGGTCTGGATAAATATTTTAGAGGCTAACGCATCTTAGGTCTGTGTTAGGTCTAAGATTTGCTCTCCTCAGGCTCACAGCTTCGCGTTTTTCGCATACTTGTTGAACAGATCCTGGGTTTTCTCTGGTTTGGATCACGAAGTAGTGAGGTACCACACTGAAACAGTCCATTAAACCTGGTTTCGCTCAATATCTTAGAAGATAACGCATGTTAGGTCTAGGTTAGGCCTGGGATTTGCCCTCATCAGGGTCATACTTTCGCAGTTTTAACATGCATGTTGACCTGATCGAGGGTTTTCTCTGCTTTGGATCACGTTGTAAAGTGGTACCACACTAAAACAGTCAATTAAACCTGGTTTCGATCAATATTTTAGAGGATAACGCAAGTTAGGCCTGGGATAGGTCTAGGATTTGCCCTCATCTGGCTCATTCTTTCGCATATTTCTCATACTTGATGGCTAGATCCTGGCCTTTTTCTGGTTTGGATCCCGTAATAATGACGTTCCACACTGAAACAGTCAATAAAAACTGGTTCCGATTAGTGTTTTAGAGGATAACGCTGGTTATGTCTGGGTTAGTTCTGGTATTTGCAATCATCTTGCTCATACTTTCGCTTTTTTCGCATACTTGTTGGCCAGATGCTGGGTTTTTTCTGGTTTGGACCACGTAGTAATGAGGTACCTCACTGAAACGGTCAATAAAAGCTGGCTCCGATTAGTGTTTTAGAGGATAACGCCGGTTATATCTCGGTTAGGTCTCGGATTTGTCCTCATCTGGCTCGTACCTTCGCATTTTTCCCATACTTGTTGGCCAGATCCTGGCCTTTTTCTGGCTTGGACCAAGTAGTAATGTGGAACCACACAGAAACAGTCAATTAAACCTGGTTGCGATTAATATTTTAGAGGATAACGCCGCTTATGTCTCGGTTAGGTCTGGGATTTGCCCCCATCTGGCTCGTACTTTCGCATTTTTCACATACTTGTTGGCCAGATCCTGGCCTTTTTCTGGTTTGTATCATGTAGTAATGAGGTACCTCACTGAAACAGTCAATAAAAGCTGGTTCCGAATAGTATTTTAGAGGATAACTCTGGTTATGTCTGGGTTCGTTCTGGTATTTGCAATCATCTTGCTCATACTTTCGCTTTTTTCGCATACTTGTTGGCCAGATGCTGGGTTTTTTCTGGTTTGGACCATGTAGTAATGAGGTACCTCACTGAAACAGTCAATAAAAGCTGGTTCCGATTAGTGTTTTAGAGGATAACGCCGGTTATATCTCGGTTAGGTCTGGGATTTGCACTCATCTGGTTCGTACCTTCGCATTTTTCGCATACTTGTTGGCCAGATCCTGGCCTTTTTCTGGTTTGTATCACGTAGTAATGTGGTACCACACTGAAACAGTCAATAGAAGCTGGTTCCGAATAGTATTTCAGAGGATAACGCTGGCTATGTCTGGGTTAGTTCTGGTATTTGCAATCATCTGGCTCATACTTTCGCGATTTTCGCATATTTGTTGGCCAGATCCTGGGTTTTTTCTGGTTTGGATCCCGTAATAATGACGTTCCACACCGAAGCAGTCAATTAAACCTGGTTTCGATTAATACTTTAGAGGATATTGCCGTTTATGTCTCGGTTAGGTCTGGGATTTGCCCTCATCTGGCTCGTACTTTCGCATTTTTCGCATACTTGTTGGCCAGATCCTGGCCTTTTTCTGGCTTGGACCAAGTAGTAATGTGGAACCACACAGAAACAGTCAATTAAACCTGGTTGCGATTAATATTTTAGAGGATAACGCCGCTTATGTCTCGGTTAGGTCTGGGATTTGCCCCCATCTGGCTCGTACCTTCGCATTTTTCGCATACTTGTTGGCCAGATCCTGGCCTTTTTCTGGTTTTTATCACGTAGTAATGTGGTACCACACTGAAACAGTCAATAGAAGCTGGTTCCGAATAGTATTTTAGAGGATAACGCTGGCTATGTCTGGGTTAGTTCTGGTATTTGCAATCATCTTGCTCATACTTTCGCGTTTTTCGCATATTTGTTGGCCAGATCCTGGGTTTTTTCTGGTTTGGATCCCGTAGTAATGAGGTTCCACACCTGAAGAGTCAATTGAACCTGTTTGCGATTAATATTTTAGAGGATAACGCCGGTTATGTCTCGGTTAGGTCTGGGATTTGCCCTCATCTGGCTCGTACTTTCGCATTTTTCGCATACTTGTTGGCCAGATCCTGGGTTTTTTTCTGGTTTGGACCACGTAGTAATGAGGTACCTCACTGAAACAGTCAATAAAAGCTGGTTCTGATTAGTGTTTTAGAGGATAACGCCGGTTATATCTCGGTTAGGTCTGGGATTTGCACTCATCTGGTTCGTACCTTCGCATTTTTCGCATACTTGTTGGCCAGATCCTGGCCTTTTTCTGGTTTGTATCACGTAGTAATGTGGTACCACACTGAAACAGTCAATAAAAGCTGGTTCCGATTAGTGTTTTAGAGGATAACGCTGGTTATGTCTGGATTAGTTCTGGTATTTGCAATCATCTTGCTCATACTTTCGCTTTTTTCGCATACTTGTTAGCCAGATGCTGGGTTTTTTCTGGTTTGGATCCCGTAATAATGACGTTCCACACCGAAGCAGTCAATTAAACCTGGTTTCGATTAATACCTTAGAGGATATTGCCGTTTATGTCTCGGTTAGGTCTGGGATTTGCCCTCATCTGGCTCGTACTTTCGCATTTTTCGCATACTTGTTGGCCAGATCCTGGATTTTTCCTGGTTTGTATCCCGTAATAATGACATTCCACACCGAAACAGTCAATTAAACCCTGTTTCGATTAATATTTTAGAGGATATTGCCGGTTATATCTCGGTTAGGTCTGGGATTTGCACTCATCTGGTTCGTACCTTCGCATTTTTTGCATACTTGTTGGCCAGATCCTGGCATTTTCTGGTTTTTATCACGTAGTAATGTGGTACCACACTGAAACAGTCAATAGAAGCTGGTTCCGAATAGTATTTTAGAGGATAACGCTGGCTATGTCTGGGTTAGTTCTGGTATTTGCAATCATCTGGCTCATACTTTCGCGTTTTTCGCATATTTGTTGGCCAGATCCTGGGTTTTTTCTGGTTTGGATCCCGTAGTAATGAGGTTCCACACCTGAAGAGTCAATTGAACCTGTTTGCGATTAATATTTTAGAGGATAACGCCGGTTATGTCTCGGTTAGGTCTGGGATTTGCCCTCATCTGGCTCGTACTTTCGCATTTTTCGCATACTTGTTGGCCAGATCCTGGGTTTTTTTCTGGTTTGGACCACGTAGTAATGAGGTACCTCACTGAAACAGTCAATAAAAACTGGTTCCGATTAGTGTTTTAGAGGATAACGCCGGTTATGTCTCGGTTAGGTCTGGGATTTGCCCTCATCTGGCTCGTACTTTCGCATTTTTCGCATACTTGTTCGCAAGATCCTGGGCTATTTCTGGTTTGTGTCACGTAGTAATGCGGTACCACACCGAAACAGTCAATTAAACCTTGGTTGCGATTAATATTTTAGAGAATAATGCAGGTTATGTCTCGGTTAGGTCTGGTATTTGCAATCATCTTGCTCATACTTTCGCTTTCTTCGCATACTTGTTGGCCAGATGCTGGGTTTTTTCTGGTTTGGACCACGTAGTAATGAGGTACCTCACTGAAACGGTCAATAAAAGCTGGTTCCGATTAGTGTTTTAGAGGATAACGCCGGTTATATCTCGGTTATGTCTCGGATTTGCCCTCATCTGGCTCGTACCTTCGCATTTTTCCCATACTTGTTGGCCAGATCCTGGCCTTTTTCTGGCTTGGACCAAGTAGTAATGTGGGACCACACTGAAACAGTCAATGAAACCTGGTTGCGATTAATATTTTTGAGGATAACGCCGTTTATGTCTCGGTTAGGTCTGGGATTTGCCCTCATCTGGCTCGTACTTTCGCATTTTTCGCATACTTGTTGGCCAGATCCTGGCCTTTTTCTGGTTTGTATCACGTAGTAATGAGGTACCTCACTGAAACAGTCAATAAAAGCTGGTTCCGAATAGTATTTTAGAGGATAACTCTGGTTATGTCTGGGTTCGTTCTGGTATTTGCAATCATCTTGCTCATACTTTCGCTTTTTTCGCATACTTGTTGGCCAGATGCTGGGTTTTTTCTGGTTTGGACCACGTAGTAATGAGGTACCTCACTGAAACAGTCAATAAAAGCTGGTTCCGATTAGTGTTTTAGAGGATAACGCCGGTTATATCTCGGTTAGGTCTGGGATTTGCACTCATCTGTTTCGTACCTTCGCATTTTTCGCATACTTGTTGGCCAGATCCTGGCCTTTTTCTGGTTTGTATCACGTAGTAATGTGGTACCACACCTGAAGAGTCAATTGAACCTGTTTGCGATTAATATTTTAGAGGATAACGCCGGTTATCTCTCGGTTAGGTCTGGGATTTGCCCTCATCTGGCTCGTACTTTCGCATTTTTCGCATACTTGTTGGCCAGATCCTGGCCTTTTTCTGGTTTGTATCACGTAGTAATGAGGTACCTCACTGAAACAGTCAATAAAAGCTGGTTCCGAATAGTATTTTACAGGATAACTCTGGTTATGTCTGGGTTCGTTCTGGTATTTGCAATCATGTGGCTCATACTTTCGCGTTTTTCGCATATTTGTAGGCCAGATCCTGGGTTTTTTCTGGTTTGGATTCCGTAGTAATGAGGTGCCACACCGAAACAGTCAATTAAACCTGGTTGCGATTAATATTTTAGAGGATAACGCCGGTTATGTCTCGGTTAGGGCTGAGATTTGCCCTCATCTGGCTCGTACTTTCGCATTTCTCGCATACTTGTTGGCCAGATGCTGGGTTTTTTCTGGTTTGGATCACGTAATAATGACGTTCCACACCGAAACAGTCAATTAAACCTGGTTTCTATTAATATTTTAGAGGATAACGCCGGTTTTGTCTCGGTTAGGTCTGGGATTTGCCCTCATCTGGCTCGTACTTTCGCATTTCTCGCATACTTGTTGGCCAGATCCTGGCCTTTTTCTGGTTTGTATCACGTAGTAATGTGGTACCACACTGAAACAGTCAATAGAAGCTGGTTCCGAATAGTATTCTAGAGGATAACGCTGCCTATGTCTGGGTTAGTTCTGGTATTTGCAATCATCTTGCTCATACTTTCGCTTTTTTCGCATACTTGTTGGCCAGATGCTGGGTTTTTTCTGGTTTGGACAACGTAGTAATGAGGTACCTCACTGAAACAGTCAATAAAAGCTGGTTCCGATTAGAGTTTTAGAGGATAACGCTGGTTATGTCTGGGTTAGTTCTGGTATTTGCAATCATCTGGCTCATGCTTTGGCGTTTTTCTCATATTTCTTGGCCAGATCCTGGGTTTTTTCTGGTTTGGATTCCGTAGTAATGAGGTGCCACAGCGAAACAGTCAATTAAACCTGGTTGCGAATAATATTTTAGAGGATAACGCAGGTTATGTCTCGGTTAGTTCTGGAATTTGCCGTCATCTGGCCCGTACTTTCGCGTTTCTCGCATACTTGTTCGCAAGATCCTGGGCTATTTCTGGTTTGTGTCACGTAGTAATGCGGTACCACACCGAAACAGTCAATTAAACCTTGGTTGCGATTAATATTTTAGAGGATAATGCAGGTTATGTCTCGGTTAGGTCTGGTATTTGCAATCATCTTGCTCATACTTTCGCTTTCTTCGCATACTTGTTGGCCAGATGCTGGGTTTTTTCTGGTTTGTATCACGTAGTAATGTGGTACCACAATGAAACAGTCAATAGAAGCTGGTTCCGAATAGTATTTTAGAGGATAACGCTGGCTACGTCTGGGTTAGTTCTGGTATTTGCAATCATCTGGCTCATACTTTCGCGTTTTTCGCATATTTGTTGGCCAGATCCTGGGTTTTTTCTGGTGTGGATCCCGTAGTAAGTTGGTTCCACACCTGAATAGTCAATTAAACCTGGTTGCGATTAATATTTTAGAGGATAACGCCGGTTATGTCTCGGTTAGGTCTGGGTTTTGCCCTCATCTGGCTCGTACTTTCGCAATTTTCGCATACTTGTTGGCCAGATCCTGGGCTTTTTCTGGTTTGGATCACGTAGTAATGTGGTACCACACTGAAACAGTCAATAAAAACTGGTTCCGATTAGTGTTTTAGAGGAAAACGCTGGTTATGTCTGGGTTAGTTCTGGTATTTGCAATCATCATGCTCATACTTTCGCTTTTTTCGCATACTTGTTGGCCAGATGCTGGATTTTTCTGGTTAGGATCCCGTAGTAATGAGGTTCCACACCGAAACAGTCAATTAAACCTGGTTGCGATTAATATTTTAGAGGATAACGCCGGTTATGTCTCGGTTAGGTCTGGGATTTGCCCTCATCTTGCTCATACTTTCGCATTTCTCGCATACTTGTTGGCGAGATCCTGGCCTTTTTCTGGTTTGTATCACGTAGTAATGTGGTACCACACTGAAACAGTCAATAGAAGCTGGTTCCGAATAGTATTCTAGAGGATAACACTGGCTATGTCTGGGTTAGTTCTGGTATTTGCAATCATCTTGCTCATACTTTCGCTTTTTTCGCTTACTTGTTGGCCAGATGCTGGGTTTTTTCTGGTCTGGACAACGTAGTAATGAGGTACCTCACTGAAACAGTCAATAAAAGCTGGTTCCGATTAGAGTTTTAGAGGATAACGCTGGTTATGTCTGGGTTAGTTCTGGTATTTGCAATCATCTGGCTCATGCTTTCGCGTTTTTCTCATATTTGTTGGCCAGATCCTGGGTTTTTTCTGGTTTGGATTCCGTAGTAATGAGGTGCCACACCGAAACAGTCAATTAAACCTGGTTGCGAATAATATTTTAGAGGATAACGCCGGTTATGTCTCGGTTAGGGCTGGGATTTGCCCTCATCTGGCTCGTACCAATCGCATTTCTCGCATACTTGTTGGCCAGATCCTGGGCTTTTTCTGGTTCGGATCACGTAGTAATGTGGTACCACACTGAGACAGTCAATAAAAGCTGGTCCCGATTAGTATTTTAGAGCTGGTTATGTTTCGGTTAGGTCTGGCATTTGCCCTCATCTGGCTCGTACTTTCGCATTTTTCGCATACTTGTTGGCCAGATCCTGGGTTTTTCCTGGTTTGGATCCCGTAATAATGACATTCCACACCGAAACAGTCAATTAAACCTGGTTTCTATTAATATTTTAGAGGATATTGCCGGTTATATCTCGGTTAGGTCTGGGATTTGCCCTCATCTGGCCCGTACTTCCGCATTTTTCGCATACTTGAATGGCAAGATCCTGGCCATTTTCAGGTTTGTATCACGTAGTAATGCGGTACTACACAGAAACTGTCAATTAAATCTGGTTGCGATTAATATTCTAGAGGATAACGCTGGTTATGTCTGGGTTAGTAATGGTATTTGCAATCATCTGGCTCATGCTTTCGCGTTTTTCTCATATTTGTTGGCCAGATCCTGGGTTTCTTCTGGTTTGGATAACGTAGTAATGTGGGACCACACTGAAACAGTCAATTAAACCTGGTTTCGATTAATATTTTAGAGGATAACTCCGGTTATTTCTCGGTTAGGTCTGGGATTTGCCCTCATCTGTCTCGTACTTCCGCAATTTTCGCATACTTATTGGCAAGATCCTGGCCTTTTTCAGGTTTGTATCACGTAGTAATGCGGTACTACACCGAAACTGTCAATTAAATCTGGTTGCGATTAATATTCTAGAGGATAACGCTGGTTATGTCTCGGTTAGGTCTGGGATTTGCCCTCATCTGATCCGTACTTTCGCATTTTTCGCATACTTGTTGGCCAGATCCTGGCCTTTTTCTGGCTTGGACCAAGTAGTAATGTGGGACCACACTGAAACAGTCAATTAAACCTGGTTGCGATTAATATTTTAGAGGATAACGCCGGTTATGTCTCGGTTAGCTCTGGGATTTGTCCTCATCTGGCTCGTACATTCGCATTTTTCGCATGCTTGTTGGCCAGATCCTGGGTTTCTTCAGGTTTGGATAACGTAGTAATGTGGGACCACACTGAAACAGTCAATTAAATCTGGTTTCGATTAATATTTTAGAGGATAACTCCGGTTATTTCTCGGTTAGGTCTGGGATTTGCCCTCATCTGTCTCGTACTTTCGCATTTTTCGCATACTTGAATGGCCAGATCCTGTGTTTTTCTATTGTTAGGATCACGTAGTAATGTGGTACCACACTGAAACAGTCAATTAAACCTGGTTGCGACTAAAATTTTTGAGGATAACGCCGTTTATGTCTCGGTTAGGTCTGGGATTTGCCCTCATCTGGCTCGTACTTTCGCATTTTTCGCATACTTGTTGGCCAGATCCTGGCCTTTTTCTGGTTTGTATCACGTAGTAATGAGGTACCTCACTGAAACAGTCAATAAAAGCTGGTTCCGAATAGTATTTTAGAGGATAACTCTGGTTATGTCTGGGTTCGTTCTGGTATTTGCAATCATCTCGCTCATACTTTCGCTTTTTTCGCATACTTGTTGGCCAGATGCTGGGTTTTTTCTGGTTTGGACCACGTAGTAATGAGGTACCTCACTGAAACAGTCAATAAAAGCTGGTTCCGATTAGTGTTTTAGAGGATAACGCCGGTTATATCTCGGTTAGGTCTGGGATTTGCACTCATCTGGTTCGTACCTTCGCATTTTTCGCATACTTGTTGGCCAGATCCTGGCCTTTTTCTGGTTTGTATCACGTAGTAATGTGGTACCACACCTGACGAGTCAATTGAACCTGTTTGCGATTAATATTTTAGAGGATAGCGCCGGTTATGTCTCGGTTAGGTCTGGGATTTGCCCTCATCTGGCTCGTACTTTCGCATTTTTCGCATACTTGTTGGCCAGATCCTGGCCTTTTTCTGGTTTGTATCACGTAGTAATGAGGTACCTCACTGAAACAGTCAATAAAAGCTGGTTCCGAATAGTATTTTACAGGATAACTCTGGTTATGTCTGGGTTCGTTCTGGTATTTGCAATCATGTGGCTCATACTTTCGCGTTTTTCGCATATTTGTAGGCCAGATCCTGAGTTTTTTCTGGTTTGGATTCCGTAGTAATGAGGTGCCACACCGAAACAGTCAATTAAACCTGGTTGCGATTAATATTTTAGAGGATAACGCTGGTTATGTCTCGGTTAGGGCTAAGATTTGCCCTCATCTGGCTCGTACTTTCGCATTTCTCGCATACTTGTTGGCCAGATGCTGGGTTTTTTCTGGTTTGGATCACGTAATAATGACGTTCCACACCGAAACAGTCAATTAAACCTGGTTTCTATTAATATTTTAGAGGATAACGCCGGTTTTGTCCCGGTTAGGTCTGGGATTTGCCCTCATCTGGCTCGTACTTTCGCATTTCTCGCATACTTGTTGGCCAGATCCTGGCCTTTTTCTGGTTTGTATCACGTAGTAATGTGGTACCACACTGAAACTGTCAATAGAAGCTGGTTCCGAATAGTATTCTAGAGGATAACGCTGCCTATGTCTGGGTTAGTTCTGGTATTTGCAATCATCTTGCTCATACTTTCGCTTTTTTCGCATACTTGCTGGCCAGATGCTGGGTTTTTTCTGGTTTGGACAACGTAGTAATGAGGTACCTCACTGAAACAGTCAATAAAAGCTGGTTCCGATTAGAGTTTTAGAGGATAGCGCTGGTTATGTCTGGGTTAGTTCTGGTATTTGCAATCATCTGGCTCATGCTTTGGCGTTTTTCTCATATTTGTTGGCCAGATCCTGGGTTTTTTCTGGTTTGGATTCCGTAGTAATGAGGTGCCACACCGAAACAGTCAATTAAACCTGGTTGCGAATAATATTTTAGAGGATAACGCAGGTTATGTCTCAGTTAGTTCTGGGATTTGCCGTCATCTGGCCCGTACTTTCGCGTTTCTCGCATACTTGTTCGCAAGATCCTGGGCTATTTCTGGTTTGTGTCACGTAGTAATGCGGTACCACACCGAAACAGTCAATTAAACCTTGGTTGCGATTAATATTTTAGAGGATAATGCAGGTTATGTCTCGGTTAGGTCTGGTATTTGCAATCATCTTGCTCATACTTTCGCTTTCTTCGCATACTTGTTGGCCAGATGCTGGGTTTTTTCTGGTTTGGACCACGTAGTAATGAGGTACCTCACTGAAACGGTCAATAAAAGCTGGTTCCGATTAGTGTTTTAGAGGATAACGCCGGTTATATCTCGGTTATGTCTCGGATTTGCCCTCATCTGGCTCGTACCTTCGCATTTTTCCCATACTTGTTGGCCAGATCCTGGCCTTTTTCTGGCTTGGACCAAGTAGTAATGTGGGACCACACTGAAACAGTCAATTAAACCTGGTTGCGATTAATATTTTTGAGGATAACGCCGTTTATGTCTCGGTTAGGTCTGGGATTTGCCCTCATCTGGCTCGTACTTTCGCATTTTTCGCATACTTGTTGGCCAGATTCTGGCCTTTTTCTGGTTTGTGTCACGTAGTAATGAGGTACCTCACTGAAACAGTCAATAAAAGCTGGTTCCGAATAGTATTTTAGAGGATAACTCTGGTTATGTCTGGGTTCGTTCTGGTATTTGCAATCATCTCGCTCATACTTTCGCTTTTTTCGCATACTTGTTGGCCAGATGCTGGGTTTTTTCTGGTTTGGACCACGTAGTAATGAGGTACCTCACTGAAACAGTCAATAAAAGCTGGTTCCGATTAGTGTTTTAGAGGATAACGCCGGTTATATCTCGGTTAGGTCTGGGATTTGCACTCATCTGGTTCGTACCTTCGCATTTTTCGCATACTTGTTGGCCAGATCCTGGCCTTTTTCTGGTTTGTATCACGTAGTAATGTGGTACCACACCTGACGAGTCAATTGAACCTGTTTGCGATTAATATTTTAGAGGATAACGCCGGTTATGTCTCGGTTAGGTCTGGGATTTGCCCTCATCTGGCTCGTACTTTCGCATTTTTCGCATACTTGTTGGCCAGATCCTGGCCTTTTTCTGGTTTGTATCACGTAGTAATGAGGTACCTCACTGAAACAGTCAATAAAAGATGGTTCCGAATAGTATTTTACAGGATAACTCTGGTTATGTCTGGGTTCGTTCTGGTATTTGCAATCATGTGGCTCATACTTTCGCGTTTTACGCATATTTGTAGGCCAGATCCTGGGTTTTTTCTGGTTTGGATTCCGTAGTAATGAGGTGCCACACCGAAACAGTCTATTAAACCTGGTTGCGATTAATATTTTAGAGGATAACGCCGGTTATGTCTCGGTTAGGGCTGAGATTTGCCCTCATCTGGCTCGTACTTTCGCATTTCTCGCATACTTGTTGGCCAGATGCTGGGTTTTTTCTGGTTTGGATCACGTAATAATGACGTTCCACACCGAAACAGTCAATTAAACCTGGTTTCTATTAATATTTTAGAGGATAACGCCGGTTTTGTCTCGGTTAGGTCTGGGATTTGCCCTCATCTGGCTCGTACTTTCGCATTTCTCGCATACTTGTTGGCCAGATCCTGGCCTTTTTCTGGTTTGTATCACGTAGTAATGTGGTACCACACTGAAACAGTCAATAGAAGCTGGTTCCGAATAGTATTCTAGAGGATAACGCTGCCTATGTCTGGGTTAGTTCTGGTATTTGCAATCATCTTGCTCATACTTTCGCTTTTTTCGCATACTTGTTGGCCAGATGCTGGGTTTTTTCTGGTTTGGGCAACGTAGTAATGAGGTACCTCACTGAAACAGTCAATAAAAGCTGGTTCCGATTAGAGTTTTAGAGGATAGCGCTGGTTATGTCTGGGTTAGTTCTGGTATTTGCAATCATCTGGCTCATGCTTTGGCGTTTTTCTCATATTTGTTGGCCAGATCCTGGGTTTTGTCTGGTTTGGATTCCGTAGTAATGAGGTGCCACACCGAAACAGTCAATTAAACCTGGTTGCGAATAATATTTTAGAGGATAACGCAGGTTATGTCTCAGTTAGTTCTGGGATTTGCCGTCATCTGGCCCGTACTTTCGCGTTTCTCGCATACTTGTTCGCAAGATCCTGGGCTATTTCTGGTTTGTGTCACGTAGTAATGCGGTACCTCACCGAAACAGTTAATTAAACCTTGGTTGCGATTAATATTTTAGAGGATAATGCAGGTTATGTCTCGGTTAGGTCTGGTATTTGCAATCATCTTGCTCATACTTTCGCTTTCTTCGCATACTTGTTGGCCAGATGCTGGGTTTTTTCTGGTTTGGACCACGTAGTAATGAGGTACCTCACTGAAACGGTCAATAAAAGCTGGTTCCGATTAGTGTTTTAGAGGATAACGCCGGTTATATCTCGGTTATGTCTCGGATTTGCCCTCATTTGGCTCGTACCTTCGCATTTTTCCCATACTTGTTGGCCAGATCCTGGCCTTTTTCTGGCTTGGACCAAGTAGTAATGTGGGACCACACTGAAACAGTCAATTAAACCTGGTTGCGATTAATATTTTTGAGGATAACGCCGTTTGTGTCTCGGTTAGGTCTGGGATTTGCCCTCATCTGGCTCGTACTTTCGCATTTTTCGCATACTTGTTGGCCAGATCCTGGGTTTTTCCTGGTTTGGATCCCGTAATAATGACATTCCACACCGAAACAGTCAATTAAACCTGGTTTCTATTAATATTTTAGAGGATATTGCCGGTTATATCTCGGTTAGGTCTGGGATTTGCCCTCATCTGGCCCGTACTTTCGCATTTTTCGCATACTTGAATGGCCAGATCCTGTGTTCTTCTATTGTTAGGATCACGTAGTAATGTGGTACCACACTGAAACAGTCAATAAAAGCTGGTTCCGAATAGTATTTTAGAGGATAACGCTGGCTATGTCTGGGTTAGTAATGGTATTTGCAATCATCTGGCTCATACTTTCGCGTTTTTCGCATATATGTTGGCCAGATCCTGGGTTTTTTCTGGTTAGGATCCCGTAGTAATGAGGTTCCACACCGAAACAGTCAATTAAACCTGGTTACGATTAATATTTTAGAGGATAACGCCGGTTATGTCTCGGTTAGGTCTGGGATTTGCCATCATCTGGCTCGTACATTCGCATTTTTCGCATACTTGTTGGCCAGATCCTGGGTTTCTTCTGGTTTGGATAACGTAGTAATGTGGGACCACACTGAAACAGTCAATTAAACCTGGTTTCGATTAATATTTTAGAGGATAACTCCGGTTATTTCTCGGTTAGGTCTGGGATTTGCCCTCATCTGTCTCGTACTTCCGCAATTTTCGCATACTTATTGGCAAAATCCTGGCCTTTTTCTGGCTTGGACCAAGTAGTAATGTGGGACCACACTGAAACAGACAATTAAACCTGGTTGCGATTAATATTTTAGAGGATAACGCCGGTTATGTCTCGGTTAGGTCTGGGATTTGCCATCATCTGGCTCGTACATTCGCATTTTTCGCATACTTGTTGGCCAGATCCTGGGTTTCTTCTGGTTTGGATAACGTAGTAATGTGGGACCACACTGAAACAGTCAATTAAACCTGGTTTCGATTAATATTTTAGAGGATAACGCTGGTTATGTCTGGGTTAGTTCTGGTATTTGCAATCATCTTGCTCATACTTTCGCATTTCTCGCATACTTGTTGGCGAGATCCTGGCCTTTTTCTGGTTTGTATCACGTAGTAATGTGGTACCACACTGAAACAGTCAATAGAAGCTGGTTCCGAATAGTATTCTAGAGGATAACGCTGGCTATGTCTGGGTTAGTTCTGGTATTTGCAATCATCTTGCTCATACTTTCGCTTTTTTCCCATACTTGTTGGCCAGATGCTGGGTTTTTTCTGGTTTGGACAACGTAGTAATGAGGTACCTCACTGAGACAGTCAATAAAAGCTGGTTCCGATTAGAGTTTTAGAGGATAACGCTGGTTATGTCTGGGTTAGTTCTGGTATTTGCAATCATCTGGCTCATGCTTTCGCGTTTTTCTCATATTTGTTGGCCAGATCCTGGGTTTTTTCTGGTTAGGGTCCCGTAGTAATGAGGTTCCACACCGAAACAGTCAATTAAACCTGGTTGCGATTAAAATTTTAGAGGATAACGCCGGTTATGTCTCGGTTAGGTCTGGGATTTGCCCTCATCTGGCTCGTACTTTCGCATTTTTCGCATACTTGTTGGCCAGATCCTGGGCTTTTTCTGGTTTGGATCACGCAGTAATGTGGTACCACACTGAAACAGTCAATAAAAGCTGGTTGCGATTAATATTTTAGAGGATAACGCCGGTTATGTCTCGGTTAGGTCTGGGATTTGCCCTCATCTGGCTCGTACATTCGCTTTTTTCGCATACTTGTTGGCCAGATGCTGGGTTTCTTCTAGTTTGGACCACGTAGTAATGAGGTACCTCACTGAAACAGTCAATAAAAGCTGGTTCCGATTAGTGTTTTAGAGGATAACGCTGGTTATGTCTGGGTTAGTTCTGGTATTTGCAATCATCTTGCTCATACTTTCGCATTTCTCGCATACTTGTTGGCGAGATCCTGGCCTTTTTCTGGTTTGTATCACGTAGTAATGTGGTACCACACTGAAACAGTCAATAGAAGCTGGTTCCGAATAGTATTCTAGAGGATAACGCTGGCTATGTCTGGGTTAGTTCTGGTATTTGCAATCATCTTGCCCATACTTTCGCTTTTTTCGCATACTTGTTGGCCAGATGCTGGGTTTTTTCTGGTTTGGACAACGTAGTAATGAGGTACCTCACTGAAACAGTCAATAAAAGCTGGTTCCGATTAGAGTTTTAGAGGATAACGCCGGTTATGTCTCGGTTAGGGCTGGGATTTGCCCTCATCTGGCTCGTACCAATCGCATTTCTCGCATACTTGTTGGCCAGATCCTGGGCTTTTTCTGGTTCGGATCACGTAGTAATGTGGTACCACACTGAGACAGTCAATAAAAGCTGGTCCCGATTAGTATTTTAGAGCTGGTTATGTTTCGGTTAGGTCTGGCATTTGCCCTCATCTGGCTCGTACTTTCGCATTTTTCGCATACTTGTTGGCCAGATCCTGGGTTTTTCCTGGTTTGGATCCCGTAATAATGACATTCCACACCGAAACAGTCAATTAAACCTGGTTTCTATTAATATTTTAGAGGATATTGCCGGTTATATCTCGGTTAGGTCTGGGATTTGCCCTCATCTGGCCCGTACTTCCGCATTTTTCGCATACTTGAATGGCAAGATCCTGGCCATTTTCAGGTTTGTATCACGTAGTAATGCGGTACTACACAGAAACTGTCAATTAAATCTGGTTGCGATTAATATTCTAGAGGATAACGCTGGTTATGTCTGGGTTAGTAATGGTATTTGCAATCATCTGGCTCATACTTTCGCGTTTTTCGCATATATGTTGGCCAGATCCTGGGTTTTTTCTGGTTAGGATCCCGTAGTAATGAGGTTCCACACCGAAACAGTCAATTAAACCTGGTTCCGATTAATATTTTAGAGGATAACGCCGGTTATGTCTCGGTTAGGTCTGGGATTTGCCCTCATCTGGCTCGTACATTCGCATTTTTCGCATACTTGTTGGCCAGATCCTGGGTTTCTTCTGGTTTGGATAACGTAGTAATGTGGGACCACACTGAAACAGTCAATTAAACCTGGTTTCGATTAATATTTTAGAGGATAACTCCGGTTATTTCTCGGTTAGGTCTGGGATTTGCCCTCATCTGTCTCGTACTTCCGCAATTTTCGCATACTTATTGGCAAGATCCTGGCCTTTTTCAGGTTTGTATCACGTAGTAATGCGGTACTACACCGAAACTGTCAATTAAATCTGGTTGCGATTAATATTCTAGAGGATAACGCTGGTTATGTCTCGGTTAGGTCTGGGATTTGCCCTCATCTGATCCGTACTTTCGCATTTTTCGCATACTTGTTGGCCAGATCCTGGCCTTTTTCTGGCTTGGACCAAGTAGTAATGTGGGACCACACTGAAGCAGTCAATTAAACCTGGTTGCGATTAATATTTTAGAGGATAACGCCGGTTATGTCTCGGTTAGGTCTGGGATTTGTCCTCATCTGGCTCGTACATTCGCATTTTTCGCATGCTTGTTGGCCAGATCCTGGGTTTCTTCTGGTTTGGATAACGTAGTAATGTGGGACCACACTGAAACAGTCAATTAAACCTGGTTTCGATTAATATTTTAGAGGATAACGCGGGTTATGTCTCGGTTAGGTCTGGGTTTTGCCCCCATCTGACTCGTACTTTCGCATTTCTCGCATACTTGTTGGCCAGATCCTGGGCTTTTTCTGGTTTGGGTCACGTAGTAATGTACCACCACACTGAAACAGTCAATAAAAGCTGGACCCGAATAGTATTTTAGAGGATAACGCTGGCTATGTCTGGGTTAGTTCTGGTATTTGCCGTCATCTGGCCCGTACTTTCGCGTTTTTCGCATATTTGTTGGCCAGATCCTGGGTTTTTTCTGGTTAGGATCCCGTAGTAACGAGGTTCCACACCGAAACAGTCAATTAAACCTGGTTGCGATTAATATTTTAGAGGATAACGCCGGTTATGTCTCGGTTATGTCTGGGATTTGCCCTCATCTGGCTCGAACTTTCGCATTTTTCGCATACTTGTTGGCCAGATCCTGCGTTTTTTCTGGTTTGTATCACGTAGTAATGAGGTACCTCACTGAAACAGTCAATAAAAGCTGGTTCCGAATAGTATTTTACAGGATAACTCTGGTTATGTCTGGGTTCGTTCTGGTATTTGCAATCATGTGGCTCATACTTTCGGGTTTTTCGCATATTTGTAGGCCAGATCCTGGGTTTTTTCTGGTTTGGATTCCGTAGTAATGAGGTGCCACACCGAAACAGTCAATTAAACCTGGTTGCGATTAATATTTTAGAGGATAACGCCGGTTATGTCTCGGTTAGGGCTAAGATTTGCCCTCATCTGGCTCGTACTTTCGCATTTCTCGCATACTTGTTGGCCAGATGCTGGGTTTTTTCTGGTTTGTATCACGTAGTAATGAGGTACCTCACTGAAACAGTCAATAAAAGCTGGTTCCGAATAGTATTTTACAGGATAACTCTGGTTATGTCTGGGTTCGTTCTGGTATTTGCAATCATGTGGCTCATACTTTCGCGTTTTTCGCATATTTGTAGGCCAGATCCTGGGTTTTTTCTGGTTTGGATTCCGTAGTAATGAGGTGCCACACCGAAACAGTCTATTAAACCTGGTTGCGATTAATATTTTAGAGGATAACGCCGGTTATGTCTCGGTTAGGGCTGAGATTTGCCCTCATCTGGCTCGTACTTTCGCATTTCTCGCATACTTGTTGGCCAGATGCTGGGTTTTTTCTGGTTTGGATCACGTAATAATGACGTTCCACACCGAAACAGTCAATTAAACCTGGTTTCTATTAATATTTTAGAGGATAACGCCGGTTTTGTCTCGGTTAGGTCTGGGATTTGCCCTCATCTGGCTCGTACTTTCGCATTTCTCGCATACTTGTTGGCCAGATCCTGGCCTTTTTCTGGTTTGTATCACGTAGTAATGTGGTACCACACTGAAACAGTCAACAGAAGCTGGTTCCGAATAGTATTCTAGAGGATAACGCTGCCTATGTCTGGGTTAGTTCTGGTATTTGCAATCATCTTGCTCATACTTTCGCTTTTTTCGCATACTTGTTGGCCAGATGCTGGGTTTTTTCTGGTTTGGACAACGTAGTAATGAGGTACCTCACTGAAACAGTCAATAAAAGCTGGTTCCGATTAGAGTTTTAGAGGATAGCGCTGGTTATGTCTGGGTTAGTTCTGGTATTTGCAATCATCTGGCTCATGCTTTGGCGTTTTTCTCATATTTGTTGGCCAGATCCTGGGTTTTTTCTGGTTTGGATTCCGTAGTAATGAGGTGCCACACCGAAACAGTCAATTAAACCTGGTTGCGAATAATATTTTAGAGGATAACGCAGGTTATGTCTCAGTTAGTTCTGGGATTTGCCGTCATCTGGCCCGTACTTTCGCGTTTCTCGCATACTTGTTCGCAAGATCCTGGGCTATTTCTGGTTTGTGTCACGTAGTAATGCGGTACCACACCGAAACAGTCAATTAAACCTTGGTTGCGATTAATATTTTAGAGGATAATGCAGGTTATGTCTCGGTTAGGTCTGGTATTTGCAATCATCTTGCTCATACTTTCGCTTTCTTCGCATACTTGTTGGCCAGATGCTGGGTTTTTTCTGGTTTGGACCACGTAGTAATGAGGTACCTCACTGAAACGGTCAATAAAAGCTGGTTCCGAATAGTGTTTTAGAGGATAACGCCGGTTATATCTCGGTTATGTCTCGGATTTGCCCTCATTTGGCTCGTACCTTCGCATTTTTCCCATACTTGTTGGCCAGATCCTGGCCTTTTTCTGGCTTGGACCAAGTAGTAATGTGGGACCACACTGAAACAGTCAATTAAACCTGGTTGCGATTAATATTTTTGAGGATAACGCCGTTTGTGTCTCGGTTAGGTCTGGGATTTGCCCTCATCTGGCTCGTACTTTCGCATTTTTCGCATACTTGTTGGCCAGATCCTGGGTTTTTCCTGGTTTGGATCCCGTAATAATGACATTCCACACCGAAACAGTCAATTAAACCTGGTTTCTATTAATATTTTAGAGGATATTGCCGGTTATATCTCGGTTAGGTCTGGGATTTGCCCTCATCTGGCCCGTACTTTCGCATTTTTCGCATACTTGAATGGCCAGATCCTGTCTTCTTCTATTGTTAGGATCACGTAGTAATGTGGTACCACACTGAAACAGTCAATAAAAGCTGGTTCCGAATAGTATTTTAGAGGATAACGCTGGCTATGTCTGGGTTAGTAATGGTATTTGCAATCATCTGGCTCATACTTTCGCGTTTTTCGCATATATGTTGGCCAGATCCTGGGTTTTTTCTGGTTAGGGTCCCGTAGTAATGAGGTTCCACACCGAAACAGTCAATTAAACCTGGTTGCGATTAATATTTTAGAGGATAACGCCGGTTATGCCTCGGTTAGGTCTGGGATTTGCCCTCATCTGGCTCGTACTTTCGCGTTTTTCGCATATATGTTGGCCAGATCCTGGGTTTTTTCTGGTTAGGATCCCGTAGTAATGAGGTTCCACACCGAAACAGTCAATTAAACCTGGTTGCGATTAATATCTTAGAGGATAACGCCGGTTATGTCTCGGTTAGGTCTGGGATTTGCCATCATCTGGCTCGTACATTCGCATTTTTCGCATACTTGTTGGCCAGATCCTGGGTTTCTTCTGGTTTGGATAACGTAGTAATGTGGGACCACACTGAAACAGTCAATTAAACCTGGTTTCGATTAATATTTTAGAGGATAACGCTGGTTATGTCTGGGTTAGTTCTGGTATTTGCAATCATCTTGCTCATACTTTCGCATTTCTCGCATACTTGTTGGCGAGATCCTGGCCTTTTTCTGGTTTGTATCACGTAGTAATGTGGTACCACACTGAAACAGTCAATAGAAGCTGGTTCCGAATAGTATTCTAGAGGATAACGCTGGCTATGTCTGGGTTAGTTCTGGTATTTGCAATCATCTTGCTCATACTTTCGCTTTTTTCCCATACTTGTTGGACAGATGCTGGGTTTTTTCTGGTTTGGACAACGTAGTAATGAGGTACCTCACTGAAACAGTCAATGAAAGCTGGTTCCGATTAGAGTTTTAGAGGATAACGCTGGTTATGTCTGGGTTAGTTCTGGTATTTGCAATCATCTGGCTCATGCTTTCGCGTTTTTCTCATATTTGTTGGCCAGATCCTGGGTTTTTTCTGGTTAGGGTCCCGTAGTAATGAGGTTCCACACCGAAACAGTCAATTAAACCTGGTTGCGATTAATATTTTAGAGGATAACGCCGGTTATGTCTCGGTTAGGTCTGGGATTTGCCCTCATCTGGCTCGTACTTTCGCATTTTTCGCATACTTGTTGGCCAGATCCTGGGCTTTTTCTGGTTTGGATCACGCAGTAATGTGGTACCACACTGAAACAGTCAATAAAAGCTGGTTGCGATTAATATTTTAGAGGATAACGCCGGTTATGTCTCGGTTAGGTCTGGGATTTGCCCTCATCTGGCTCGTACATTCGCTTTTTTCGCATACTTGTTGGCCAGATGCTGGGTTTCTTCTAGTTTGGACCACGTAGTAATGAGGTACCTCACTGAAACAGTCAATAAAAGCTGGTTCCGATTAGTGTTTTAGAGGATAACGCTGGTTATGTCTGGGTTAGTTCTGGTATTTGCAATCATCTGGCTCATACTTTCGCGTTTCTCGCATACTTGTTGGCCAGATCCTGGCCTTTTTCTGGTTTGTATCACGTAGTAATGTGGTACCACACTGAAACAGACAATAGAAGCTGGTTCCGAATAGTATTCTAGAGGATAACGCTGGCTATGTCTGGGTTAGGTCTGGTATTTGCAATCATCTTGCTCATACTTTCGCTTTTTTCGCATACTTGTTGGCCAGATGCTGGGTTTTTTCTGGTTTGGACAACGTAGTAATGAGGTACCTCACTGAAACAGTCAATAAAAGCTGGTTCCGATTAGAGTTTTAGAGGATAACGCTGGTTATGTCTGGGTTAGTTCTGGTATTTGCAATCATCTGGCTCATGCTTTCGCGTTTTTCTCATATTTGTTGGCCAGATCCTGGGTTTTTTCTGGTTTGGATTCCTTAGTAATGAGGTGCCACACCGAAACAGTCAATTAAACCTGGTTGCGAATAATATTTTAGAGGATAACGCCGGTTATGTCTCGGTTAGGGTTGGGAGTTGCCCTCATCTGGCTCGTACCAATCGCATTTCTCGCATACTTGTTGGCCAGATCCTGGGCTTTTTCTGGTTCGGATCACGTAGTAATGTGGTACCACACTGAGACAGTCAATAAAAGTTGGTCCCGATTAGTATTTTAGAGGATAACGCTGGTTATGTTTCGGTTAGGTCTGGGATTTGCCCTCATCTGGCTCGTACTTTCGCATTTTTCGCATATATGTTGGCCAGATCCTGGGTTTTTTCTGGTTAGGATCCCGTAGTAGTGAGGTTCCACACCGAAACAGTCAATTAAACCTGGTTGCGAATAATATTTTAGAGGATAACGCCGGTTATGTCTCGGTTAGGTCTGGGATTTGCCCTCATCTGGCTCGTACATTCGCATTTTTCGCATACTTGTTGGGCAGATCCTGGGTTTCTTCTGGTTTGGATAACGTAGTAATGTGGGACCACACTGAAACAGTCAATTAAACCTGGTTTCGAATAATATTTTAGAGGATAACTCCGGTTATTTCTCGGTTACGTCTGGGATTTGCCCTCATCTGTCTCGTACTTTCGCATTTTTCGCATACTTGAATGGCCAGATCCTGTGTTTTTCTATTGTTAGGATCACGTAGTAATGTGGTACCACACTGAAACAGTCAATTAAACCTGGTTGCGACTAAAATTTTAGAGGATAACGCAGGTTATGTCTCGGTTAGTTCTGGTATTTGCAATCATCTGGCTCATACTCGTTCGCAAGATCCTGGGCTTTTTCTGGTTTGTGTCACGTAGTAATGCGGTACCACACCGAAACAGTCAATTAAACCTGGTTGCGATTAATATTTTAGGGGATAACGCGGGTTATGTCTCGGTTAGGTCTGGATTTTGCTCTCATCTGGCTCGTACTTTCGCATTTTTCGCATACTTGTTGGCCAGATCCTGGGCTTTTTCTGGTTTGTATCACGTAGTAATGTGGTACCACACTGAAACAGTCAATAGAAGCTGGTTCCGAATAGTATTTTAGAGGATAACGCCGGTATATATCTCGGTTAGGTCTGGGATTTGCCCTCATCTGGCTCGTACCTTCGCATTTTTCGCGTACTTGTTGGCCAGATCCTGGCCTTTTTCTGGCTCGGACCACGTAGTAATGTGGTACCACACCGAAAGAGGGTATTAATCCCGGTTGCAATTAATATTTTAGAGGATAACGCCGGTTATGTCTCGGTTGGGGCTGGGATTTGCCCTCATCTGGCTCGTACTTTCGCATTTCTCGCATACTTGTTGGCCAGATCCTGGGCTTTTTCTGGTTTGGGTCACGTAGTAATGTGGTACCACACTGAAACAATCAATAAAAGCTGGACCCGAATAGTATTTTAGAGGATAACGCTGGCTATGTCTGGGTTAGTTCTGGTATTTGCAATCATCTGGCTCATACTTTCGCGTTTTTCGCATATTTGTTGGCCAGATCCTGGGTTTTTTCTGGTTAGGATCCCGTAGTAACGAGGTTCCACACCGAAACAGTCAATTGAACCTGGTTGCGATTAATATTTTAGAGGATAACGCCGGTTATGTCTCGGTTAGGTCTGGGATTTGCCCTCATCTGGCTCGTACCTGCGCATTTTTCGCATACTTGTTGGCCATATCCTGGCCTTATTCTGGTTTGTATCACGTAGTAAGGTGGTACCACACTGAAACAGTCAATAGAAGCTGGTTCCGAATAGTATTTTAGAGGATAACGCTGGCTATGTCTGGGTTAGTAATGGTATTTGCAATCATCTGGCTCATACTTTCGCGTTTTTCGCATATATGTTGGCCAGATCCTGGGTTTCTTCTGGTTAGGATCCCGTAGTAATGAGGTTCCACACCGAAACAGTCAATTAAACCTGGTTGCGATTAATATTTTAGAGGATAACGCCGGTTATGCCTCGGTTAGGTCTGGGATTTGCCCTCATCTGGCTCGTACTTTCGCATTTTTCGCATACTTGTTGACCAGATCCTGGGCTTTTTCTGGTTTGGATCACGCAGTAATGTGGTACCACACTGAAACAGTCAATAAAAGCTGGTTGCGATTAATATTTTAGAGGATAACGCCGGTTATGTCTCGGTTAGGTCTGGGATTTGCCCTCATCTGGCTCGTACATTCGCTTTTTTCGCATACTTGTTGGCCAGATGCTGGGTTTCTTCTAGTTTGGACCACGTAGTAATGAGGTACCTCACTGAAACAGTCAATAAAAGCTGGTTCCGATTAGTGTTTTAGAGGATAACGCTGGTTATGTCTGGGTTAGTTCTGGTATTTGCAATCATCTTGCTCATACTTTCGCATTTCTCGCATACTTGTTGGCGAGATCCTGGCCTTTTTCTGGTTTGGATTCCGTAGTAATGAGGTGCCACACCGAAACAGTCAATTAAACCTGGTTGCGAATAATATTTTAGAGGATAACGCCGGTTATGTCTCGGTTAGGGCTGGGATTTGCCCTCATCTGGCTCGTACCAATCGCATTTCTCGCATACTTGTTGGCCAGATCCTGGGCTTTTTCTGGTTCGGATCACGTAGTAATGTGGTACCACACTGAGACAGTCAATAAAAGCTGGTCCCGATTAGTATTTTAGAGCTGGTTATGTTTCGGTTAGGTCTGGCATTTGCCCTCATCTGGCTCGTACTTTCGCATTTTTCGCATACTTGTTGGCCAGATCCTGGGTTTTTCCTGGTTTGGATCCCGTAATAATGACATTCCACACCGAAACAGTCAATTAAACCTGGTTTCTATTAATATTTTAGAGGATATTGCCGGTTATATCTCGGTTAGGTCTGGGATTTGCCCTCATCTGGCCCGTACTTCCGCATTTTTCGCATACTTGAATGGCAAGATCCTGGCCATTTTCAGGTTTGTATCACGTAGTAATGCGGTACTACACAGAAACTGTCAATTAAATCTGGTTGCGATTAATATTCTAGAGGATAACGCTGGTTATGTCTGGGTTAGTAATGGTATTTGCAATCATCTGGCTCATACTTTCGCGTTTTTCGCATATATGTTGGCCAGATCCTGGGTTTTTTCTGGTTAGGATCCCGTAGTAATCAGGTTCCACACCGAAACAGTCAATTAAACCTGGTTCCGATTAATATTTTAGAGGATAACGCCGGTTATGTCTCGGTTAGGTCTGGGATTTGCCCTCATCTGGCTCGTACATTCGCATTTTTCGCATACTTGTTGGCCAGATCCTGGGTTTCTTCTGGTTTGGATAACGTAGTAATGTGGGACCACACTGAACCAGTCAATTAAACCTGGTTTCGATTAATATTTTAGAGGATAACTCCGGTTATTTCTCGGTTAGGTCTGGGATTTGCCCTCATCTGTCTCGTACTTCCGCAATTTTCGCATACTTATTGGCAAGATCCTGGCCTTTTTCAGGTTTGTATCACGTAGTAATGCGGTACTACACCGAAACTGTCAATTAAATCTGGTTGCGATTAATATTCTAGAGGATAACGCTGGTTATGTCTCGGTTAGGTCTGGGATTTGCCCTCATCTGATCCGTACTTTCGCATTTTTCGCATACTTGTTGGCCAGATCCTGGCCTTTTTCTGGCTTGGACCAAGTAGTAATGTGGGACCACACTGAAACAGTCAATTAAACCTGGTTGCGATTAATATTTTAGAGGATAACGCCGGTTATGTCTCGGTTAGGTCTGGGATTTGTCCTCATCTGGCTCGTACATTCGCATTTTTCGCATGCATGTTGGCCAGATCCTGGGTTTCTTCTGGTTTGGATAACGTAGTAATGTGGGACCACACTGAAACAGTCAATTAAACCTGGTTTCGATTAATATTTTAGAGGATAACTCCGGTTATTTCTCGGTTAGGTCTGGGATTTGCCCTCATCTGTCTCGTACTTTCGCATTTTTCGCATACTTGAATGGCCAGATCCTGTGTTTTTCTATTGTTAGGATCACGTAGTAATGTGGTACCACACTGAAACAGTCAATTAAACCTGGTTGCGACTAAAATTTTAGAGGATAACGCAGGATATGTCTCGGTTAGTTCTGGTATTTGCAATCATCTGGCTCATACTTGTTCGCAAGATCCTGGGCTTTTTCTGGTTTGTGTCACGTAGTAATGCGGTACCACACCGAAACAGTCAATTAAACCTGGTTGCGATTAATATTTTAGAGGATAACGCGGGTTATGTCTCGGTTAGGTCTGGGTTTTGCCCCCATCTGGCTCGTACTTTCGCATTTTTCGCATACTTGTTGGCCAGATCCTGGGCATTTTCTGGTTTGTATCACGTAGTAATGTGGTACCACACTGAAACAGTCAATAGAAGCTGGTTCCGAATAGTATTTTAGAGGATAACGCTGGCTATGTCTGGGTTAGTTCTGGTATTTGCAATCATCTGGCTCATACTTTCGCGTTTCTCGCATACTTGTTGGCCAGATCCTGGCCTTTTTCTGGTTTGTATCACGTAGTAATGTGGTACCACACTGAAACAGTCAATAGAAGCTGGTTCCGAATAGTATTCTAGAGGATAACGCTGGTTATGTCTGTGTTAGTTCTGGTATTTGCAATCATCTGGCTCATGCTTTCGCGTTTTTCTCATATTTGTTGGCCAGATCCTGGGTTTTTTCTGGTTTGGATTCCTTAGTAATGAGGTGCCACACCGAAACAGTCAATTAAACCTGGTTGCGAATAATATTTTAGAGGATAACGCAGGTTATGTCTCAGTTAGTTCTGGGATTTGCCGTCATCTGGCCCGTACTTTCGCGTTTCTCGCATACTTGTTCGCAAGATCCTGGGCTATTTCTGGTTTGTGTCACGTAGTAATGCGGTACCACACCGAAACAGTCAATTAAACCTTGGTTGCGATTAATATTTTAGAGGATAATGCAGGTTATGTCTCGGTTAGGTCTGGTATTTGCAATCATCTTGCTCATACTTTCGCTTTCTTCGCATACTTGTTGGCCAGATGCTGGGTTTTTTCTGGTTTGGACCACGTAGTAATGAGGTACCTCACTGAAACGGTCAATAAAAGCTGGTTCCGATTAGTGTTTTAGAGGATAACGCCGGTTATATCTCGGTTATGTCTCGGATTTGCCCTCATTTGGCTCGTACCTTCGCATTTTTCCCATACTTGTTGGCCAGATCCTGGCCTTTTTCTGGCTTGGACCAAGTAGTAATGTGGGACCACACTGAAACAGTCAATTAAACCTGGTTGCGATTAATATTTTTGAGGATAACGCCGTTTGTGTCTCGGTTAGGTCTGGGATTTGCCCTCATCTGGCTCGTACTTTCGCATTTTTCGCATACTTGTTGGCCAGATCCTGGGTTTTTCCTGGTTTGGATCCCGTAATAATGACATTCCACACCGAAACAGTCAATTAAACCTGGTTTCTATTAATATTTTAGAGGATATTGCCGGTTATATCTCGGTAAGGTCTGGGATTTGCCCTCATCTGGCCCGTACTTTCGCATTTTTCGCATACTTGAATGGCCAGATCCTGTGTTCTTCTATTGTTAGGATCACGTAGTAATGTGGTACCACACTGAAACAGTCAATAAAAGCTGGTTCCGAATAGTATTTTAGAGGATAACGCTGGCTATGTCTGGGTTAGTAATGGTATTTGCAATCATCTGGCTCATACTTTCGCGTTTTTCGCATATATGTTGGCCAGATCCTGGGTTTTTTCTGGTTATGGTCCCGTAGTAATGAGGTTCCACACCGAAACAGTCAATTAAACCTGGTTGCGATTAATATTTTAGAGGATAACGCCGGTTATGCCTCGGTTAGGTCTGGGATTTGCCCTCATCTGGCTCGTACTTTCGCGTTTTTCGCATATATGTTGGCCAGATCCTGGGTTTTTTCTGGTTAGGATCCCGTAGTAATGAGGTTCCACACCGAAACAGTCAATTAAACCTGGTTGCGATTAATATCTTAGAGGATAACGCCGGTTATGTCTCGGTTAGGTCTGGGATTTGCCATCATCTGGCTCGTACATTCGCATTTTTCGCATACTTGTTGGCCAGATCCTGGGTTTCTTCTGGTTTGGATAACGTAGTAATGTGGGACCACACTGAAACAGTCAATTAAACCTGGTTTCGATTAATATTTTAGAGGATAACGCTGGTTATGTCTGGGTTAGTTCTGGTATTTGCAATCATCTTGCTCATACTTTCGCATTTCTCGCATACTTGTTGGCGAGATCCTGGCCTTTTTCTGGTTTGTATCACGTAGTAATGTGGTACCACACTGAAACAGTCAATAGAAGCTGGTTCCGAATAGTATTCTAGAGGATAACGCTGGCTATGTCTGGGTTAGTTCTGGTATTTGCAATCATCTTGCTCATACTTTCGCTTTTTTCCCATACTTGTTGGACAGATGCTGGGTTTTTTCTGGTTTGGACAACGTAGTAATGAGGTACCTCACTGAAACAGTCAATGAAAGCTGGTTCCGATTAGAGTTTTAGAGGATAACGCTGGTTATGTCTGGGTTAGTTCTGGTATTTGCAATCATCTGGCTCATGCTTTCGCGTTTTTCTCATATTTGTTGGCCAGATCCTGGGTTTTTTCTGGTTAGGGTCCCGTAGTAATGAGGTTCCACACCGAAACAGTCAATTAAACCTGGTTGCGATTAATATTTTAGAGGATAACGCCGGTTATGTCTCGGTTAGGTCTGGGATTTGCCCTCATCTGGCTCGTACTTTCGCATTTTTCGCATACTTGTTGGCCAGATCCTGGGCTTTTTCTGGTTTGGATCACGCAGTAATGTGGTACCACACTGAAACAGTCAATAAAAGCTGGTTGCGATTAATATTTTAGAGGATAACGCCGGTTATGTCTCGGTTAGGTCTGGGATTTGCCCTCATCTGGCTCGTACATTCGCTTTTTTCGCATACTTGTTGGCCAGATGCTGGGTTTCTTCTAGTTTGGACCACGTAGTAATGAGGTACCTCACTGAAACAGTCAATAAAAGCTGGTTCCGATTAGTGTTTTAGAGGATAACGCTGGTTATGTCTGGGTTAGTTCTGGTATTTGCAATCATCTGGCTCATACTTTCGCGATTCTCGCATACTTGTTGGCCAGATCCTGGCCTTTTTCTGGTTTGTATCACGTAGTAATGTGGTACCACACTGAAACAGACAATAGAAGCTGGTTCCGAATAGTATTCTAGAGGATAACGCTGGCTATGTCTGGGTTAGGTCTGGTATTTGCAATCATCTTGCTCATACTTTCGCTTTTTTCGCATACTTGTTGGCCAGATGCTGGGTTTTTTCTGGTTTGGACAACGTAGTAATGAGGTACCTCACTGAAACAGTCAATAAAAGCTGGTTCCGATTAGAGTTTTAGAGGATAACGCTGGTTATGTCTGGGTTAGTTCTGGTATTTGCAATCATCTGGCTCATGCTTTCGCGTTTTTCTCATATTTGTTGGCCAGATCCTGGGTTTTTTCTGGTTTGGATTCCTTAGTAATGAGGTGCCACACCGAAACAGTCAATTAAACCTGGTTGCGAATAATATTTTAGAGGATAACGCCGGTTATGTCTCGGTTAGGGTTGGGAGTTGCCCTCATCTGGCTCGTACCAATCGCATTTCTCGCATACTTGTTGGCCAGATCCTGGGCTTTTTCTGGTTCGGATCACGTAGTAATGTGGTACCACACTGAGACAGTCAATAAAAGTTGGTCCCGATTAGTATTTTAGAGGATAACGCTGGTTATGTTTCGGTTAGGTCTGGGATTTGCCCTCATCTGGCTCGTACTTTCGCATTTTTCGCATATATGTTGGCCAGATCCTGGGTTTTTTCTGGTTAGGATCCCGTAGTAGTGAGGTTCCACACCGAAACAGTCAATTAAACCTGGTTGCGAATAATATTTTAGAGGATAACGCCGGTTATGTCTCGGTTAGGTCTGGGATTTGCCCTCATCTGGCTCGTACATTCGCATTTTTCGCATACTTGTTGGGCAGATCCTGGGTTTCTTCTGGTTTGGATAACGTAGTAATGTGGGACCACACTGAAACAGTCAATTAAACCTGGTTTCGAATAATATTTTAGAGGATAACTCCGGTTATTTCTCGGTTACGTCTGGGATTTGCCCTCATCTGTCTCGTACTTTCGCATTTTTCGCATACTTGAATGGCCAGATCCTGTGTTTTTCTATTGTTAGGATCACGTAGTAATGTGGTACCACACTGAAACAGTCAATTAAACCTGGTTGCGACTAAAATTTTAGAGGATAACGCAGGTTATGTCTCGGTTAGTTCTGGTATTTGCAATCATCTGGCTCATACTCGTTCGCAAGATCCTGGGCTTTTTCTGGTTTGTGTCACGTAGTAATGCGGTACCACACCGAAACAGTCAATTAAACCTGGTTGCGATTAATATTTTAGGGGATAACGCGGGTTATGTCTCGGTTAGGTCTGGATTTTGCTCTCATCTGGCTCGTACTTTCGCATTTTTCGCATACTTGTTGGCCAGATCCTGGGCTTTTTCTGGTTTGTATCACGTAGTAATGTGGTACCACACTGAAACAGTCAATAGAAGCTGGTTCCGAATAGTATTTTAGAGGATAACGCCGGTATATATCTCGGTTAGGTCTGGGATTTGCCCTCATCTGGCTCGTACCTTCGCATTTTTCGCGTACTTGTTGGCCAGATCCTGGCCTTTTTCTGGCTCGGACCACGTAGTAATGTGGTACCACACCGAAAGAGGGTATTAATCCCGGTTGCAATTAATATTTTAGAGGATAACGCCGGTTATGTCTCGGTTGGGGCTGGGATTTGCCCTCATCTGGCTCGTACTTTCGCATTTCTCGCATACTTGTTGGCCAGATCCTGGGCTTTTTCTGGTTTGGGTCACGTAGTAATGTGGTGCCACACTGAAACAATCAATAAAAGCTGGACCCGAATAGTATTTTAGAGGATAACGCTGGCTATGTCTGGGTTAGTTCTGGTATTTGCAATCATCTGGCTCATACTTTCGCGTTTTTCGCATATTTGTTGGCCAGATCCTGGGTTTTTTCTGGTTAGGATCCCGTAGTAACGAGGTTCCACACCGAAACAGTCAATTGAACCTGGTTGCGATTAATATTTTAGAGGATAACGCCGGTTATGTCTCGGTTAGGTCTGGGATTTGCCCTCATCTGGCTCGTACCTGCGCATTTTTCGCATACTTGTTGGCCATATCCTGGCCTTATTCTGGTTTGTATCACGTAGTAAGGTGGTACCACACTGAAACAGTCAATAGAAGCTGGTTCCGAATAGTATTTTAGAGGATAACGCTGGCTATGTCTGGGTTAGTAATGGTATTTGCAATCATCTGGCTCATACTTTCGCGTTTTTCGCATATATGTTGGCCAGATCCTGGGTTTCTTCTGGTTAGGATCCCGTAGTAATGAGGTTCCACACCGAAACAGTCAATTAAACCTGGTTGCGATTAATATTTTAGAGGATAACGCCGGTTATGCCTCGGTTAGGTCTGGGATTTGCCCTCATCTGGCTCGTACTTTCGCATTTTTCGCATACTTGTTGACCAGATCCTGGGCTTTTTCTGGTTTGGATCACGCAGTAATGTGGTACCACACTGAAACAGTCAATAAAAGCTGGTTGCGATTAATATTTTAGAGGATAACGCCGGTTATGTCTCGGTTAGGTCTGGGATTTGCCCTCATCTGGCTCGTACATTCGCTTTTTTCGCATACTTGTTGGCCAGATGCTGGGTTTCTTCTAGTTTGGACCACGTAGTAATGAGGTACCTCACTGAAACAGTCAATAAAAGCTGGTTCCGATTAGTGTTTTAGAGGATAACGCTGGTTATGTCTGGGTTAGTTCTGGTATTTGCAATCATCTTGCTCATACTTTCGCATTTCTCGCATACTTGTTGGCGAGATCCTGGCCTTTTTCTGGTTTGGATTCCGTAGTAATGAGGTGCCACACCGAAACAGTCAATTAAACCTGGTTGCGAATAATATTTTAGAGGATAACGCCGGTTATGTCTCGGTTAGGGCTGGGATTTGCCCTCATCTGGCTCGTACCAATCGCATTTCTCGCATACTTGTTGGCCAGATCCTGGGCTTTTTCTGGTTCGGATCACGTAGTAATGTGGTACCACACTGAGACAGTCAATAAAAGCTGGTCCCGATTAGTATTTTAGAGCTGGTTATGTTTCGGTTAGGTCTGGCATTTGCCCTCATCTGGCTCGTACTTTCGCATTTTTCGCATACTTGTTGGCCAGATCCTGGGTTTTTCCTGGTTTGGATCCCGTAATAATGACATTCCACACCGAAACAGTCAATTAAACCTGGTTTCTATTAATATTTTAGAGGATATTGCCGGTTATATCTCGGTTAGGTCTGGGATTTGCCCTCATCTGGCCCGTACTTCCGCATTTTTCGCATACTTGAATGGCAAGATCCTGGCCATTTTCAGGTTTGTATCACGTAGTAATGCGGTACTACACAGAAACTGTCAATTAAATCTGGTTGCGATTAATATTCTAGAGGATAACGCTGGTTATGTCTGGGTTAGTAATGGTATTTGCAATCATCTGGCTCATACTTTCGCGTTTTTCGCATATATGTTGGCCAGATCCTGGGTTTTTTCTGGTTAGGATCCCGTAGTAATCAGGTTCCACACCGAAACAGTCAATTAAACCTGGTTCCGATTAATATTTTAGAGGATAACGCCGGTTATGTCTCGGTTAGTTCTGGGATTTGCCCTCATCTGGCTCGTACATTCGCATTTTTCGCATACTTGTTGGCCAGATCCTGGGTTTCTTCTGGTTTGGATAACGTAGTAATGTGGGACCACACTGAACCAGTCAATTAAACCTGGTTTCGATTAATATTTTAGAGGATAACTCCGGTTATTTCTCGGTTAGGTCTGGGATTTGCCCTCATCTGTCTCGTACTTCCGCAATTTTCGCATACTTATTGGCAAGATCCTGGCCTTTTTCAGGTTTGTATCACGTAGTAATGCGGTACTACACCGAAACTGTCAATTAAATCTGGTTGCGATTAATATTCTAGAGGATAACGCTGGTTATGTCTCGGTTAGGTCTGGGATTTGCCCTCATCTGATCCGTACTTTCGCATTTTTCGCATACTTGTTGGCCAGATCCTGGCCTTTTTCTGGCTTGGACCAAGTAGTAATGTGGGACCACACTGAAACAGTCAATTAAACCTGGTTGCGATTAATATTTTAGAGGATAACGCCGGTTATGTCTCGGTTAGGTCTGGGATTTGTCCTCATCTGGCTCGTACATTCGCATTTTTCGCATGCATGTTGGCCAGATCCTGGGTTTCTTCTGGTTTGGATAACGTAGTAATGTGGGACCACACTGAAACAGTCAATTAAACCTGGTTTCGATTAATATTTTAGAGGATAACTCCGGTTATTTCTCGGTTAGGTCTGGGATTTGCCCTCATCTGTCTCGTACTTTCGCATTTTTCGCATACTTGAATGGCCAGATCCTGTGTTTTTCTATTGTTAGGATCACGTAGTAATGTGGTACCACACTGAAACAGTCAATTAAACCTGGTTGCGACTAAAATTTTAGAGGATAACGCAGGATATGTCTCGGTTAGTTCTGGTATTTGCAATCATCTGGCTCATACTTGTTCGCAAGATCCTGGGCTTTTTCTGGTTTGTGTCACGTAGTAATGCGGTACCACACCGAAACAGTCAATTAAACCTGGTTGCGATTAATATTTTAGAGGATAACGCGGGTTATGTCTCGGTTAGGTCTGGGTTTTGCCCCCATCTGGCTCGTACTTTCGCATTTTTCGCATACTTGTTGGCCAGATCCTGGGCATTTTCTGGTTTGTATCACGTAGTAATGTGGTACCACACTGAAACAGTCAATAGAAGCTGGTTCCGAATAGTATTTTAGAGGATAACGCTGGCTATGTCTGGGTTAGTTCTGGTATTTGCAATCATCTGGCTCATACTTTCGCGTTTCTCGCATACTTGTTGGCCAGATCCTGGCCTTTTTCTGGTTTGTATCACGTAGTAATGTGGTACCACACTGAAACAGTCAATAGAAGCTGGTTCCGAATAGTATTCTAGAGGATAACGCTGGTTATGTCTGTGTTAGTTCTGGTATTTGCAATCATCTGGCTCATGCTTTCGCGTTTTTCTCATATTTGTTGGCCAGATCCTGGGTTTTTTCTGGTTTGGATTCCTTAGTAATGAGGTGCCACACCGAAACAGTCAATTAAACCTGGTTGCGAATAATATTTTAGAGGATAACGCAGGTTATGTCTCAGTTAGTTCTGGGATTTGCCGTCATCTGGCCCGTACTTTCGCGTTTCTCGCATACTTGTTCGCAAGATCCTGGGCTATTTCTGGTTTGTGTCACGTAGTAATGCGGTACCACACCGAAACAGTCAATTAAACCTTGGTTGCGATTAATATTTTAGAGGATAATGCAGGTTATGTCTCGGTTAGGTCTGGTATTTGCAATCATCTTGCTCATACTTTCGCTTTCTTCGCATACTTGTTGGCCAGATGCTGGGTTTTTTCTGGTTTGGACCACGTAGTAATGAGGTACCTCACTGAAACGGTCAATAAAAGCTGGTTCCGATTAGTGTTTTAGAGGATAACGCCGGTTATATCTCGGTTATGTCTCGGATTTGCCCTCATTTGGCTCGTACCTTCGCATTTTTCCCATACTTGTTGGCCAGATCCTGGCCTTTTTCTGGCTTGGACCAAGTAGTAATGTGGGACCACACTGAAACAGTCAATTAAACCTGGTTGCGATTAATATTTTTGAGGATAACGCCGTTTGTGTCTCGGTTAGGTCTGGGATTTGCCCTCATCTGGCTCGTACTTTCGCATTTTTCGCATACTTGTTGGCCAGATCCTGGGTTTTTCCTGGTTTGGATCCCGTAATAATGACATTCCACACCGGAACAGTCAATTAAACCTGGTTTCTATTAATATTTTAGAGGATATTGCCGGTTATATCTCGGTTAGGTCTGGGATTTGCCCTCATCTGGCCCGTACTTTCGCATTTTTCGCATACTTGAATGGCCAGATCCTGTGTTCTTCTATTGTTAGGATCACGTAGTAATGTGGTACCACACTGAAACAGTCAATAAAAGCTGGTTCCGAATAGTATTTTAGAGGATAACGCTGGCTATGTCTGGGTTAGTAATGGTATTTGCAATCATCTGGCTCATACTTTCGCGTTTTTCGCATATATGTTGGCCAGATCCTGGGTTTTTTCTGGTTATGGTCCCGTAGTAATGAGGTTCCACACCGAAACAGTCAATTAAACCTGGTTGCGATTAATATTTTAGAGGATAACGCCGGTTATGCCTCGGTTAGGTCTGGGATTTGCCCTCATCTGGCTCGTACTTTCGCGTTTTTCGCATATATGTTGGCCAGATCCTGGGTTTTTTCTGGTTAGGATCCCGTAGTAATGAGGTTCCACACCGAAACAGTCAATTAAACCTGGTTGCGATTAATATTTTAGAGGATAACGCCGGTTATGTCTCGGTTAGGTCTGGGATTTGCCATCATCTGGCTCGTACATTCGCATTTTTCGCATACTTGTTGGCCAGATCCTGGGTTTCTTCTGGTTTGGATAACGTAGTAATGTGGGACCACACTGAAACAGTCAATTAAACCTGGTTTCGATTAATATTTTAGAGGATAACGCTGGTTATGTCTGGGTTAGTTCTGGTATTTGCAATCATCTTGCTCATACTTTCGCATTTCTCGCATACTTGTTGGCGAGATCCTGGCCTTTTTCTGGTTTGTATCACGTAGTAATGTGGTACCACACTGAAACAGTCAATAGAAGCTGGTTCCGAATAGTATTCTAGAGGATAACGCTGGCTATGTCTGGGTTAGTTCTGGTATTTGCAATCATCTTGCTCATACTTTCGCTTTTTTCCCATACTTGTTGGACAGATGCTGGGTTTTTTCTGGTTTGGACAACGTAGTAATGAGGTACCTCACTGAAACAGTCAATGAAAGCTGGTTCCGATTAGAGTTTTAGAGGATAACGCTGGTTATGTCTGGGTCAGTTCTGGTATTTGCAATCATCTGGCTCATGCTTTCGCGTTTTTCTCATATTTGTTGGCCAGATCCTGGGTTTTTTCTGGTTAGGGTCCCGTAGTAATGAGGTTCCACACCGAAACAGTCAATTAAACCTGGTTGCGATTAATATTTTAGAGGATAACGCCGGTTATGTCTCGGTTAGGTCTGGGATTTGCCCTCATCTGGCTCGTACCTGCGCATTTTTCGCATACTTGTTGGCCATATCCTGGCCTTATTCTGGTTTGTATCACGTAGTAAGGTGGTACCACACTGAAACAGTCAATAGAAGCTGGTTCCGAATAGTATTTTAGAGGATAACGCTGGCTATGTCTGGGTTAGTAATGGTATTTGCAATCATCTGGCTCATACTTTCGCGTTTTTCGCATATATGTTGGCCAGATCCTGGGTTTCTTCTGGTTAGGATCCCGTAGTAATGAGGTTCCACACCGAAACAGTCAATTAAACCTGGTTGCGATTAATATTTTAGAGGATAACGCCGGTTATGCCTCGGTTAGGTCTGGGATTTGCCCTCATCTGGCTCGTACTTTCGCATTTTTCGCATACTTGTTGACCAGATCCTGGGCTTTTTCTGGTTTGGATCACGCAGTAATGTGGTACCACACTGAAACAGTCAATAAAAGCTGGTTGCGATTAATATTTTAGAGGATAACGCCGGTTATGTCTCGGTTAGGTCTGGGATTTGCCCTCATCTGGCTCGTACATTCGCTTTTTTCGCATACTTGTTGGCCAGATGCTGGGTTTCTTCTAGTTTGGACCACGTAGTAATGAGGTACCTCACTGAAACAGTCAATAAAAGCTGGTTCCGATTAGTGTTTTAGAGGATAACGCTGGTTATGTCTGGGTTAGTTCTGGTATTTGCAATCATCTTGCTCATACTTTCGCATTTCTCGCATACTTGTTGGCGAGATCCTGGCCTTTTTCTGGTTTGGATTCCGTAGTAATGAGGTGCCACACCGAAACAGTCAATTAAACCTGGTTGCGAATAATATTTTAGAGGATAACGCCGGTTATGTCTCGGTTAGGGCTGGGATTTGCCCTCATCTGGCTCGTACCAATCGCATTTCTCGCATACTTGTTGGCCAGATCCTGGGCTTTTTCTGGTTCGGATCACGTAGTAATGTGGTACCACACTGAGACAGTCAATAAAAGCTGGTCCCGATTAGTATTTTAGAGCTGGTTATGTTTCGGTTAGGTCTGGCATTTGCCCTCATCTGGCTCGTACTTTCGCATTTTTCGCATACTTGTTGGCCAGATCCCGGGTTTTTCCTGGTTTGGATCCCGTAATAATGACATTCCACACCGAAACAGTCAATTAAACCTGGTTTCTATTAATATTTTAGAGGATATTGCCGGTTATATCTCGGTTAGGTCTGGGATTTGCCCTCATCTGGCCCGTACTTCCGCATTTTTCGCATACTTGAATGGCAAGATCCTGGCCATTTTCAGGTTTGTATCACGTAGTAATGCGGTACTACACAGAAACTGTCAATTAAATCTGGTTGCGATTAATATTCTAGAGGATAACGCTGGTTATGTCTGGGTTAGTAATGGTATTTGCAATCATCTGGCTCATACTTTCGCGTTTTTCGCATATATGTTGGCCAGATCCTGGGTTTTTTCTGGTTAGGATCCCGTAGTAATGAGGTTCCACACCGAAACAGTCAATTAAACCTGGTTCCGATTAATATTTTAGAGGCTAACGCCGGTTATGTCTCGGTTAGGTCTGGGATTTGCCCTCATCTGGCTCGTACATTCGCATTTTTCGCATACTTGTTGGCCAGATCCTGGGTTTCTTCTGGTTTGGATAACGTAGTAATGTGGGACCACACTGAAACAGTCAATTAAACCTGGTTTCGATTAATATTTTAGAGGATAACTCCGGTTATTTCTCGGTTAGGTCTGGGATTTGCCCTCATCTGTCTCGTACTTCCGCAATTTTCGCATACTTATTGGCAAGATCCTGGCCTTTTTCAGGTTTGTATCACGTAGTAATGCGGTACTACACCGAAACTGTCAATTAAATCTGGTTGCGATTAATATTCTAGAGGATAACGCTGGTTATGTCTCGGTTAGGTCTGGGATTTGCCCTCATCTGATCCGTACTTTCGCATTTTTCGCATACTTGTTGGCCAGATCCTGGCCTTTTTCTGGCTTGGACCAAGTAGTAATGTGGGACCACACTGAAACAGTCAATTAAACCTGGTTGCGATTAATATTTTAGAGGATAACGCCGGTTATGTCTCGGTTAGGTCTGGGATTTGTCCTCATCTGGCTCGTACATTCGCATTTTTCGCATGCATGTTGGCCAGATCCTGGGTTTCTTCTGGTTTGGATAACGTAGTAATGTGGGACCACACTGAAACAGTCAATTAAACCTGGTTTCGATTAATATTTTAGAGGATAACTCCGGTTATTTCTCGGTTAGGTCTGGGATTTGCCCTCATCTGTCTCGTACTTTCGCATTTTTCGCATACTTGAATGGCCAGATCCTGTGTTTTTCTATTGTTAGGATCACGTAGTAATGTGGTACCACACTGAAACAGTCAATTAAACCTGGTTGCGACTAAAATTTTAGAGGATAACGCAGGATATGTCTCGGTTAGTTCTGGTATTTGCAATCATCTGGCTCATACTTGTTCGCAAGATCCTGGGCTTTTTCTGGTTTGTGTCACGTAGTAATGCGGTACCACACCGAAACAGTCAATTAAACCTGGTTGCGATTAATATTTTAGAGGATAACGCGGGTTATGTCTCGGTTAGGTCTGGGTTTTGCCCCCATCTGGCTCGTACTTTCGCATTTTTCGCATACTTGTTGGCCAGATCCTGGGCATTTTCTGGTTTGTATCACGTAGTAATGTGGTACCACACTGAAACAGTCAATAGAAGCTGGTTCCGAATAGTATTTTAGAGGATAACGCTGGCTATGTCTGGGTTAGTTCTGGTATTTGCAATCATCTGGCTCATACTTTCGCGTTTCTCGCATACTTGTTGGCCAGATCCTGGCCTTTTTCTGGTTTGTATCACGTAGTAATGTGGTACCACACTGAAACAGTCAATAGAAGCTGGTTCCGAATAGTATTCTAGAGGATAACGCTGGTTATGTCTGTGTTAGTTCTGGTATTTGCAATCATCTGGCTCATGCTTTCGCGTTTTTCTCATATTTGTTGGCCAGATCCTGGGTTTTTTCTGGTTTGGATTCCTTAGTAATGAGGTGCCACACCGAAACAGTCAATTAAACCTGGTTGCGAATAATATTTTAGAGGATAACGCAGGTTATGTCTCAGTTAGTTCTGGGATTTGCCGTCATCTGGCCCGTACTTTCGCGTTTCTCGCATACTTGTTCGCAAGATCCTGGGCTATTTCTGGTTTGTGTCACGTAGTAATGCGGTACCACACCGAAACAGTCAATTAAACCTTGGTTGCGATTAATATTTTAGAGGATAATGCAGGTTATGTCTCGGTTAGGTCTGGTATTTGCAATCATCTTGCTCATACTTTCGCTTTCTTCGCATACTTGTTGGCCAGATGCTGGGTTTTTTCTGGTTTGGACCACGTAGCAATGAGGTACCTCACTGAAACGGTCAATAAAAGCTGGTTCCGATTAGTGTTTTAGAGGATAACGCCGGTTATATCTCGGTTATGTCTCGGATTTGCCCTCATTTGGCTCGTACCTTCGCATTTTTCCCATACTTGTTGGCCAGATCCTGGCCTTTTTCTGGCTTGGACCAAGTAGTAATGTGGGACCACACTGAAACAGTCAATTAAACCTGGTTGCGATTAATATTTTTGAGGATAACGCCGTTTGTGTCTCGGTTAGGTCTGGGATTTGCCCTCATCTGGCTCGTACTTTCGCATTTTTCGCATACTTGTTGGCCAGATCCTGGGTTTTTCCTGGTTTGGATCCCGTAATAATGACATTCCACACCGAAACAGTCAATTAAACCTGGTTTCTATTAATATTTTAGAGGATATTGCCGGTTATATCTCGGTTAGGTCTGGGATTTGCCCTCATCTGGCCCGTACTTTCGCATTTTTCGCATACTTGAATGGCCAGATCCTGTGTTCTTCTATTGTTAGGATCACGTAGTAATGTGGTACCACACTGAAACAGTCAATAAAAGCTGGTTCCGAATAGTATTTTAGAGGATAACGCTGGCTATGTCTGGGTTAGTAATGGTATTTGCAATCATCTGGCTCATACTTTCGCGTTTTTCGCATATATGTTGGCCAGATCCTGGGTTTTTTCTGGTTAGGGTCCCGTAGTAATGAGGTTCCACACCGAAACAGTCAATTAAACCTGGTTGCGATTAATATTTTAGAGGATAACGCCGGTTATGCCTCGGTTAGGTCTGGGATTTGCCCTCATCTGGCTCGTACTTTCGCGTTTTTCGCATATATGTTGGCCAGATCCTGGGTTTTTTCTGGTTAGGATCCCGTAGTAATGAGGTTCCACACCGAAACAGTCAATTAAACCTGGTTGCGATTAATATTTTAGAGGATAACGCCGGTTATGTCTCGGTTAGGTCTGGGATTTGCCATCATCTGGCTCGTACATTCGCATTTTTCGCATACTTGTTGGCCAGATCCTGGGTTTCTTCTGGTTTGGATAACGTAGTAATGTGGGACCACACTGAAACAGTCAATTAAACCTGGTTTCGATTAATATTTTAGAGGATAACGCTGGTTATGTCTGGGTTAGTTCTGGTGTTTGCAATCATCTTGCTCATACTTTCGCATTTCTCGCATACTTGTTGGCGAGATCCTGGCCTTTTTCTGGTTTCTATCACGTAGTAATGTGGTACCACACTGAAACAGTCAATAGAAGCTGGTTCCGAATAGTATTCTAGAGGATAACGCTGGCTATGTCTGGGTTAGTTCTGGTATTTGCAATCATCTTGCTCATACTTTCGCTTTTTTCCCATACTTGTTGGACAGATGCTGGGTTTTTTCTGGTTTGGACAACGTAGTAATGAGGTACCTCACTGAAACAGTCAATGAAAGCTGGTTCCGATTAGAGTTTTAGAGGATAACGCTGGTTATGTCTGGGTTAGTTCTGGTATTTGCAATCATCTGGCTCATGCTTTCGCGTTTTTCTCATATTTGTTGGCCAGATCCTGGGTTTTTTCTGGTTAGGGTCCCGTAGTAATGAGGTTCCACACCGAAACAGTCAATTAAACCTGGTTGCGATTAATATTTTAGAGGATAACGCCGGTTATGTCTCGGTTAGGTCTGGGATTTGCCCTCATCTGGCTCGTACTTTCGCATTTTTCGCATACTTGTTGGCCAGATCCTGGGCTTTTTCTGGTTTGGATCACGCAGTAATGTGGTACCACACTGAAACAGTCAATAAAAGCTGGTTGCGATTAATATTTTAGAGGATAACGCCGGTTATGTCTCGGTTAGGTCTGGGATTTGCCCTCATCTGGCTCGTACATTCGCTTTTTTCGCATACTTGTTGGCCAGATGCTGGGTTTCTTCTAGTTTGGACCACGTAGTAATGAGGTACCTCACTGAAACAGTCAATAAATGCTGGTTCCGATTAGTGTTTTAGAGGATAATGCTGGTTATGTCTGGGTTAGTTCTGGTATTTGCAATCATCTGGCTCATACTTTCGCGTTTCTCGCATACTTGTTGGCCAGATCCTGGCCTTTTTCTGGTTTGTATCACGTAGTAATGTGGTACCACACTGAAACAGACAATAGAAGCTGGTTCCGAATAGTATTCTAGAGGATAACGCTGGCTATGTCTGGGTTAGGTCTGGTATTTGCAATCATCTTGCTCATACTTTCGCTTTTTTCGCATACTTGTTGGCCAGATGCTGGGTTTTTTCTGGTTTGGACAACGTAGTAATGAGGTACCTCACTGAAACAGTCAATAAAAGCTGGTTCCGATTAGAGTTTTAGAGGATAACGCTGGTTATGTCTGGGTTAGTTCTGGTATTTGCAATCATCTGGCACATGCTTTCGCGTTTTTCTCATATTTGTTGGCCAGATCCTGGGTTTTTTCTGGTTTGGATTCCTTAGTAATGAGGTGCCACACCGAAACAGTCAATTAAACCTGGTTGCGAATAATATTTTAGAGGATAACGCCGGTTATGTCTCGGTTAGGGTTGGGAGTTGCCCTCATCTGGCTCGTACTTTCGCGTTTTTCGCATATATGTTGGCCAGATCCTGGGTTTTTTCTGGTTAGGATCCCGTAGTAATGAGGTTCCACACCGAAACAGTCAATTAAACCTGGTTGCGATTAATATTTTAGAGGATAACGCCGGTTATGTCTCGGTTAGGTCTGGGATTTGCCATCATCTGGCTCGTACATTCGCATTTTTCGCATACTTGTTGGCCAGATCCTGGGTTTCTTCTGGTTTGGATAACGTAGTAATGTGGGACCACACTGAAACAGTCAATTAAACCTGGTTTCGATTAATATTTTAGAGGATAACGCTGGTTATGTCTGGGTTAGTTCTGGTGTTTGCAATCATCTTGCTCATACTTTCGCATTTCTCGCATACTTGTTGGCGAGATCCTGGCCTTTTTCTGGTTTCTATCACGTAGTAATGTGGTACCACACTGAAACAGTCAATAGAAGCTGGTTCCGAATAGTATTCTAGAGGATAACGCTGGCTATGTCTGGGTTAGTTCTGGTATTTGCAATCATCTTGCTCATACTTTCGCTTTTTTCCCATACTTGTTGGACAGATGCTGGGTTTTTTCTGGTTTGGACAACGTAGTAATGAGGTACCTCACTGAAACAGTCAATGAAAGCTGGTTCCGATTAGAGTTTTAGAGGATAACGCTGGTTATGTCTGGGCTAATTCTGGTATTTGCAATCATCTGGCTCATGCTTTCGCATTTTTCGCATACTTGTTGGCCAGATCCTGGGTTTTTTCTGGTTAGGGTCCCGTAATAATGACATTCCACACCGAAACAGTCAATTAAACCTGGTTTCTATTAATATTTTAGAGGATATTGCCGGTTATATCTCGGTTAGGTCTGGGATTTGCCCTCATCTGGCCCGTACTTTCGCATTTTTCGCATACTTGAATGGCCAGATCCTGTGTTCTTCTATTGTTAGGATCACGTAGTAATGTGGTACCACACTGAAACAGTCAATAAAAGCTGGTTCCGAATAGTATTTTAGAGGATAACGCTGGCTATGGCTGGGTTAGTAATGGTATTTGCAATCATCTGGCTCATACTTTCGCGTTTTTCGCATATATGTTGGCCAGATCCTGGGTTTTTTCTGGTTAGGGTCCCGTAGTAATGAGGTTCCACACCGAAACAGTCAATTAAACCTGGTTGCGATTAATATTTTAGAGGATAACGCCGGTTATGCCTCGGTTAGGTCAGGGATTTGCCCTCATCTGGCTCGTACTTTCGCGTTTTTCGCATATATGTTGGCCAGATCCTGGGTTTTTTCTGGTTAGGATCCCGTAGTAATGAGGTTCCACACCGAAACAGTCAATTAAACCTGGTTGCGATTAATATTTTAGAGGATAACGCCGGTTATGTCTCGGTTAGGTCTGGGATTTGCCATCATCTGGCTCGTACATTCGCATTTTTCGCATACTTGTTGGCCAGATCCTGGGTTTCTTCTGGTTTGGATAACGTAGTAATGTGGGACCACACTGAAACAGTCAATTAAACCTGGTTTCGATTAATATTTTAGAGGATAACGCTGGTTATGTCTGGGTTAGTTCTGGTGTTTGCAATCATCTTGCTCATACTTTCGCATTTCTCGCATACTTGTTGGCGAGATCCTGGCCTTTTTCTGGTTTCTATCACGTAGTAATGTGGTACCACACTGAAACAGTCAATAGAAGCTGGTTCCGAATAGTATTCTAGAGGATAACGCTGGCTATGTCTGGGTTAGTTCTGGTATTTGCAATCATCTTGCTCATACTTTCGCTTTTTTCCCATACTTGTTGGACAGATGCTGGGTTTTTTCTGGTTTGGACAACGTAGTAATGAGGTACCTCACTGAAACAGTCAATGAAAGCTGGTTCCGATTAGAGTTTTAGAGGATAACGCTGGTTATGTCTGGGTTAGTTCTGGTATTTGCAATCATCTGGCTCATGCTTTCGCGTTTTTCTCATATTTGTTGGCCAGATCCTGGGTTTTTTCTGGTTAGGGTCCCGTAGTAATGAGGTTCCACACCGAAACAGTCAATTAACCCTGGTTGCGATTAATATTTTAGAGGATAACGCCGGTTATGTCTCGGTTAGGTCTGGGATTTGCCCTCATCTGGCTCGTACTTTCGCATTTTTCGCATACTTGTTGCCCAGATCCTGGGCTTTTTCTGGTTTGGATCACGCAGTAATGTGGTACCACACTGAAACAGTCAATAAAAGCTGGTTGCGATTAATATTTTAGAGGATAACGCCGGTTATGTCTCGGTTAGGTCTGGGATTTGCCCTCATCTGGCTCGTACATTCGCTTTTTTCGCATACTTGTTGGCCAGATGCTGGGTTTCTTCTAGTTTGGACCACGTAGTAATGAGGTACCTCACTGAAACAGTCAATAAATGCTGGTTCCGATTAGTGTTTTAGAGGATAATGCTGGTTATGTCTGGGTTAGTTCTGGTATTTGCAATCATCTGGCTCATACTTTCGCGTTTCTCGCATACTTGTTGGCCAGATCCTGGCCTTTTTCTGGTTTGTATCACGTAGTAATGTGGTACCACACTGAAACAGACAATAGAAGCTGGTTCCGAATAGTATTCTAGAGGATAACGCTGGCTATGTCTGGGTTAGGTCTGGTATTTGCAATCATCTTGCTCATACTTTCGCTTTTTTCGCATACTTGTTGGCCAGATGCTGGGTTTTTTCTGGTTTGGACAACGTAGTAATGAGGTACCTCACTGAAACAGTCAATAAAAGCTGGTTCCGATTAGAGTTTTAGAGGATAACGCTTGTTATGTCTGGGTTAGTTCTGGTATTTGCAATCATCTGGCACATGCTTTCGCGTTTTTCTCATATTTGTTGGCCAGATCCTGGGTTTTTTCTGGTTTGGATTCCTTAGTAATGAGGTGCCACACCGAAACAGTCAATTAAACCTGGTTGCGAATAATATTTTAGAGGATAACGCCGGTTATGTCTCGGTTAGGGTTGGGAGTTGCCCTCATCTGGCTCGTACTTTCGCGTTTTTCGCATATATGTTGGCCAGATCCTGGGTTTTTTCTGGTTAGGATCCCGTAGTAATGAGGTTCCACACCGAAACAGTCAATTAAACCTGGTTGCGATTAATATTTTAGAGGATAACGCCGGTTATGTCTCGGTTAGGTCTGGGATTTGCCATCATCTGGCTCGTACATTCGCATTTTTCGCATACTTGTTGGCCAGATCCTGGGTTTCTTCTGGTTTGGATAACGTAGTAATGTGGGACCACACTGAAACAGTCAATTAAACCTGGTTTCGATTAATATTTTAGAGGATAACGCTGGTTATGTCTGGGTTAGTTCTGGTGTTTGCAATCATCTTGCTCATACTTTCGCATTTCTCGCATACTTGTTGGCGAGATCCTGGCCTTTTTCTGGTTTCTATCACGTAGTAATGTGGTACCACACTGAAACAGTCAATAGAAGCTGGTTCCGAATAGTATTCTAGAGGATAACGCTGGCTATGTCTGGGTTAGTTCTGGTATTTGCAATCATCTTGCTCATACTTTCGCTTTTTTCCCATACTTGTTGGACAGATGCTGGGTTTTTTCTGGTTTGGACAACGTAGTAATGAGGTACCTCACTGAAACAGTCAATGAAAGCTGGTTCCGATTAGAGTTTTAGAGGATAACGCTGGTTATGTCTGGGTTAATTCTGGTATTTGCAATCATCTGGCTCATGCTTTCGCGTTTTTCTCATATTTGTTGGCCAGATCCTGGGTTTTTTCTGGTTAGGGTCCCGTAGTAATGAGGTTCCACACCGAAACAGTCAATTAAACCTGGTTGCGATTAATATTTTAGAGGATAACGCCGGTTATGTCTCGGTTAGGTCTGGGATTTGCCCTCATCTGGCTCGTACTTTCGCATTTTTCGCATACTTGTTGGCCAGATCCTGGGCTTTTTCTGGTTTGGATCACGCAGTAATGTGGTACCACACTGAAACAGTCAATAAAAGCTGGTTGCGATTAATATTTTAGAGGATAACGCCGGTTATGTCTCGGTTAGGTCTGGGATTTGCCCTCATCTGGCTCGTACATTCGCTTTTTTCGCATACTTGTTGGCCAGATGCTGGGTTTCTTCTAGTTTGGACCACGTAGTAATGAGGTACCTCACTGAAACAGTCAATAAATGCTGGTTCCGATTAGTGTTTTAGAGGATAATGCTGGTTATGTCTGGGTTAGTTCTGGTATTTGCAATCATCTGGCTCATACTTTCGCGTTTCTCGCATACTTGTTGGCCAGATCCTGGCCTTTTTCTGGTTTGTATCACGTAGTAATGTGGTACCACACTGAAACAGACAATAGAAGCTGGTTCCGAATAGTATTCTAGAGGATAACGCTGGCTATGTCTGGGTTAGGTCTGGTATTTGCAATCATCTTGCTCATACTTTCGCTTTTTTCGCATACTTGTTGGCCAGATGCTGGGTTTTTTCTGGTTTGGACAACGTAGTAATGAGGTACCTCACTGAAACAGTCAATAAAAGCTGGTTCCGATTAGAGTTTTAGAGGATAACGCTGGTTATGTCTGGGTTAGTTCTGGTATTTGCAATCATCTGGCACATGCTTTCGCGTTTTTCTCATATTTGTTGGCCAGATCCTGGGTTTTTTCTGGTTTGGATTCCTTAGTAATGAGGTGCCACACCGAAACAGTCAATTAAACCTGGTTGCGAATAATATTTTAGAGGATAACGCCGGTTATGTCTCGGTTAGGGTTGGGAGTTGCCCTCATCTGGCTCGTACCAATCGCATTTCTCGCATACTTGTTGGCCAGATCCTGGGCTTTTTCTGGTTCGGATCACGTAGTAATGTGGTACCACACTGAGACAGGCAATAAAAGTTGGTCCCGATTAGTATTTTAGAGGATAACGCTGGTTATGTTTCGGTTAGGTCTGGGATTTGCCCTCATCTGGCTCGTACTTTCGCATTTTTCGCATATATGTTGGCCAGATCCTGGGTTTTTTCTGGTTAGGATCCCGTAGTAATGAGGTTCCACACCGAAACAGTCAATTAAACCTGGTTGCGAATAATATTTTAGAGGATAACGCCGGTTATGTCTCGGTTAGGTCTGGGATTTGCCCTCATCTGGCTCGTACATTCGCATTTTTCGCATACTTGTTGGGCAGATCCTGGGTTTCTTCTGGTTTGGATAACGTAGTAATGTGGGACCACACTGAAACAGTCAATTAAACCTGGTTTCGAATAATATTTTAGAGGATAACTCCGGTTATTTCTCGGTTACGTCTGGGATTTGCCCTCATCTGTCTCGTACTTTCGCATTTTTCGCATACTTGAATGGCCAGATCCTGTGTTTTTCTATTGTTAGGATCACGTAGTAATGTGGTACCACACTGAAACAGTCAATTAAACCTGGTTGCGACTAAAATTTTAGAGGATAACGCAGGTTATGTCTCGGTTAGTTCTGGTATTTGCAATCATCTGGCTCATACTCGTTCGCAAGATCCTGGGCTTTTTCTGGTTTGTGTCACGTAGTAATGCGGTACCACACCGAAACAGTCAATTAAACCTGGTTGCGATTAATATTTTAGGGGATAACGCGGGTTATGTCTCGGTTAGGTCTGGATTTTGCTCTCATCTGGCTCGTACTTTCGCATTTTTCGCATACTTGTTGGCCAGATCCTGGGCTTTTTCTGGTTTGTATCACGTAGTAATGTGGTACCACACTGAAACAGTCAATAGAAGCTGGTTCCGATTAGTGTTTTAGAGGATAATGCTGGTTATGTCTGGGTTAGTTCTGGTATTTGCAATCATCTGGCTCATACTTTCGCGTTTCTCGCATACTTGTTGGCCAGATCCTGGCCTTTTTCTGGTTTGTATCACGTAGTAATGTGGTACCACACTGAAACAGACAATAGAAGCTGGTTCCGAATAGTATTCTAGAGGATAACGCTGGCTATGTCTGGGTTAGGTCTGGTATTTCCAATCATCTTGCTCATACTTTCGCTTTTTTCGCATACTTGTTGGCCAGATGCTGGGTTTTTTCTGGTTTGGACAACGTAGTAATGAGGTACTTCACTGAAACAGTCAATAAAAGCTGGTTCCGATTAGAGTTTTAGAGGATAACGCTGGTTATGTCTGGGTTAGTTCTGGTATTTGCAATCATCTGGCACATGCTTTCGCGTTTTTCTCATATTTGTTGGCCAGATCCTGGGTTTTTTCTGGTTTGGATTCCTTAGTAATGAGGTGCCACACCGAAACAGTCAATTAAACCTGGTTGCGAATAATATTTTAGAGGATAACGCCGGTTATGTCTCGGTTAGGGTTGGGAGTTGCCCTCATCTGGCTCGTACCAATCGCATTTCTCGCATACTTGTTGGCCAGATCCTGGGCTTTTTCTGGTTCGGATCACGTAGTAATGTGGTACCACACTGAGACAGGCAATAAAAGTTGGTCCCGATTAGTATTTTAGAGGATAACGCTGGTTATGTTTCGGTTAGGTCTGGGATTTGCCCTCATCTGGCTCGTACTTTCGCATTTTTCGCATATATGTTGGCCAGATCCTGGGTTTTTTCTGGTTAGGATCCCGTAGTAATGAGGTTCCACACCGAAACAGTCAATTAAACCTGGTTGCGAATAATATTTTAGAGGATAACGCCGGTTATGTCTCGGTTAGGTCTGGGATTTGCCCTCATCTGGCTCGTACATTCGCATTTTTCGCATACTTGTTGGGCAGATCCTGGGTTTCTTCTGGTTTGGATAACGTAGTAATGTGGGACCACACTGAAACAGTCAATTAAACCTGGTTTCGAATAATATTTTAGAGGATAACTCCGGTTATTTCTCGGTTACGTCTGGGATTTGCCCTCATCTGTCTCGTACTTTCGCATTTTTCGCATACTTGAATGGCCAGATCCTGTGTTTTTCTATTGTTAGGATCACGTAGTAATGTGGTACCACACTGAAACAGTCAATTAAACCTGGTTGCGACTAAAATTTTAGAGGATAACGCAGGTTATGTCTCGGTTAGTTCTGGTATTTGCAATCATCTGGCTCATACTCGTTCGCAAGATCCTGGGCTTTTTCTGGTTTGTGTCACGTAGTAATGCGGTACCACACCGAAACAGTCAATTAAACCTGGTTGCGATTAATATTTTAGGGGATAACGCGGGTTATGTCTCGGTTAGGTCTGGATTTTGCTCTCATCTGGCTCGTACTTTCGCATTTTTCGCATACTTGTTGGCCAGATCCTGGGCTTTTTCTGGTTTGTATCACGTAGTAATGTGGTACCACACTGAAACAGTCAATTAAACCTGGTTTCTATTAATATTTTAGAGGATAACGCCGGTATATATCTCGGTTAGGTCTGGGATTTGCCCTCATCTGGCTCGTACCTTCGCATTTTTCGCGTACTTGTTGGCCAGATCCTGGCCTTTTTCTGGCTCGGACCACGTAGTAATGTGGTACCACACCGAAAGAGGGTATTAATCCCGGTTGCAATTAATATTTTAGAGGATAACGCCGGTTATGTCTCGGTTGGGGCTGGGATTTGCCCTCATCTGGCTCGTACTTTCGCATTTCTCGCATACTTGTTGGCCAGATCCTGGGCTTTTTCTGGTTTGGGTCACGTAGTAATGTGGTACCACACTGAAACAATCAATAAAAGCTGGACCCGAATAGTATTTTAGAGGATAACGCTGGCTATGTCTGGGTTAGTTCTGGTATTTGCAATCATCTGGCTCATACTTTCGCGTTTTTCGCATATTTGTTGGCCAGATCCTGGGTTTTTTCTGGTTAGGATCCCGTAGTAACGAGGTTCCACACCGAAACAGTCAATTAAACCTGGTTGCGATTAATATTTTAGAGGATAACGCCGGTTATGTCTCGGTTTGGTCTGGGATTTGCCCTCATCTGGCTCGTACCTGCGCATTTTTCGCATACTTGTTGGCCATATCCTGGCCTTATTCTGGTTTGTATCACGTAGTAAGGTGGTACCACACTGAAACAGTCAATAGAAGCTGGTTCCGAATAGTATTTTAGAGGATAACGCTGGCTATGTCTGGGTTAGTAATGGTATTTGCAATCATCTGGCTCATACTTTCGCGTTTTTCGCATATATGTTGGCCAGATCCTGGGTTTCTTCTGGTTAGGATCCCGTAGTAATGAGGTTCCACACCGAAACAGTCAATTAAACCTGGTTGCGATTAATATTTTAGAGGATAACGCCGGTTATGCCTCGGTTAGGTCTGGGATTTGCCCTCATCTGGCTCGTACTTTCGCATTTTTCGCATACTTGTTGACCAGATCCTGGGCTTTTTCTGGTTTGGATCACGCAGTAATGTGGTACCACACTGAAACAGTCAATAAAAGCTGGTTGCGATTAATATTTTAGAGGATAACGCCGGTTATGTCTCGGTTAGGTCTGGGATTTGCCCTCATCTGGCTCGTACATTCGCTTTTTTCGCATACTTGTTGGCCAGATGCTGGGTTTCTTCTAGTTTGGACCACGTAGTAATGAGGTACCTCACTGAAACAGTCAATAAAAGCTGGTTCCGATTAGTGTTTTAGAGGATAACGCTGGTTATGTCTGGGTTAGTTCTGGTATTTGCAATCATCTTGCTCATACTTTCGCATTTCTCGCATACTTGTTGGCGAGATCCTGGCCTTTTTCTGGTTTGGATTCCGTAGTAATGAGGTGCCACACCGAAACAGTCAATTAAACCTGGTTGCGAATAATATTTTAGAGGATAACGCCGGTTATGTCTCGGTTAGGGCTGGGATTTGCCCTCATCTGGCTCGTACCAATCGCATTTCTCGCATACTTGTTGGCCAGATCCTGGGCTTTTTCTGGTTCGGATCACGTAGTAATGTGGTACCACACTGAGACAGTCAATAAAAGCTGGTCCCGATTAGTATTTTAGAGCTGGTTATGTTTCGGTTAGGTCTGGCATTTGCCCTCATCTGGCTCGTACTTTCGCATTTTTCGCATACTTGTTGGCCAGATCCTGGGTTTTTCCTGGTTTGGATCCCGTAATAATGACATTCCACACCGAAACAGTCAATTAAACCTGGTTTCTATTAATATTTTAGAGGATATTGCCGGTTATATCTCGGTTAGGTCTGGGATTTGCCCTCATCTGGCCCGTACTTCCGCATTTTTCGCATACTTGAATGGCAAGATCCTGGCCTTTTTCTGGCTTGGACCAAGTAGTAATGTGGGACCACACTGAAACAGTCAATTAAACCTGGTTGCGATTAATATTTTAGAGGATAACGCCGGTTATGTCTCGGTTAGGTCTGGGATTTGTCCTCATCTGGCTCGTACATTCGCATTTTTCGCATGCATGTTGGCCAGATCCTGGGTTTCTTCTGGTTTGGATAACGTAGTAATGTGGGACCACACTGAAACAGTCAATTAAACCTGGTTTCGATTAATATTTTAGAGGATAACTCCGGTTATTTCTCGGTTAGGTCTGGGATTTGCCCTCATCTGTCTCGTACTTTCGCATTTTTCGCATACTTGAATGGCCAGATCCTGTGTTTTTCTATTGTTAGGATCACGTAGTAATGTGGTACCACACTGAAACAGTCAATTAAACCTGGTTGCGACTAAAATTTTAGAGGATAACGCAGGATATGTCTCGGTTAGTTCTGGTATTTGCAATCATCTGGCTCATACTTGTTCGCAAGATCCTGGGCTTTTTCTGGTTTGTGTCACGTAGTAATGCGGTACCACACCGAAACAGTCAATTAAACCTGGTTGCGATTAATATTTTAGAGGATAACGCGGGTTATGTCTCGGTTAGGTCTGGGTTTTGCCCCCATCTGGCTCGTACTTTCGCATTTTTCGCATACTTGTTGGCCAGATCCTGGGCATTTTCTGGTTTGTATCACGTAGTAATGTGGTACCACACTGAAACAGTCAATAGAAGCTGGTTCCGAATAGTATTTTAGAGTATAACGCTGGCTATGTCTGGGTTAGTTCTGGTATTTGCAATCATCTGGCTCATACTTTCGCGTTTCTCGCATACTTGTTGGCCAGATCCTGGCCTTTTTCTGGTTTGTATCACGTAGTAATGTGGTACCACACTGAAACAGTCAATAGAAGCTGGTTCCGAATAGTATTCTAGAGGATAACGCTGGTTATGTCTGTGTTAGTTCTGGTATTTGCAATCATCTGGCTCATGCTTTCGCGTTTTTCTCATATTTGTTGGCCAGATCCTGGGTTTTTTCTGGTTTGGATTCCTTAGTAATGAGGTGCCACACCGAAACAGTCAATTAAACCTGGTTGCGAATAATATTTTACAGGATAACGCCGGTTATGTCTCGGTTAGGGCTGGGATTTGCCCTCATCTGGCTCGTACCAATCGCATTTCTCGCGTACTTGTTGGCCAGATCCTGGCCATTTTCTGGCTCGGACCACGTAGTAATGTGGTACCACACCGAAACAGGGTATTAATCCCGGTTGCAATTAATATTTTAGAGGATAACGCCGGTTATGTCTCGGTTAGGGCTGGGATTTGCCCTCATCTGGCTCGTACTTTCGCATTTTTCGCATATTTGTTGGCCAGATCCTGGGTTTTTTCTGGTTAGGATCCCGTAGTAACGAGGTTCCACACCGAAACAGTCAATTAAACCTGGTTGCGATTAATATTTTAGAGGATAACGCAGGTTATGTCTCGGTTAGGTCTGGGATTTGCCCTCACCTGGCTCGTACCTGCGCATTTTTCGCATACTTGTTGGCCATATCCTGGCCTTATTCTGGTTTGTATCACGTAGTAATGTGGTACCACACTGAAACAGTCAATAGAAGCTGGTTCCGAATAGTATTTTAGAGGATAACGCTGGCTATGTCTGGGTTAGTTCTGGTATTTGCAATCATCTGGCTCATACTTTCGCGTTTTTCGCATATTTGTTGGCCAGATCCTGGGTTTTTTCTGGTTTGGATCCCGTAGTAACGAGGTTCCACACCGAAACAGTCAATTAAACCTGGTTGCGATTAATATTTTAGAGGATAACGCCGGCTATGTCTCGGTTAGGTCTGGGATTTGCCCTCATCCGGCTCGAACTTTCGCATTTTTCGCATACTGGCATGGCCAGATCCTGTGTTTTTCTATTGTTAGGATCACGTAGTAATGTGGTACCACACTGAAACAGTCAATTAAACCTGGTTGCGACTAAAATTTTAGAGGATAACGCAGGTTATGTCTCGGTTAGTTCTGGTATTTGCAATCATCTGGCTCATACTTTCGCGTTTCTCGCATACTTGTTCGCACGATCCTGGGCTTTTTCTGGTTTGTGTCACGTAGTAATGCGGAACCACACCGAAACAGTCAATTAAACCTGGTTGCGATTAATATTTTAGTGGATAACGCTGGCTATGTCTGGGTTAGTTCTGGTATTTGCAATCATCTGGCTCATACTTTCGCTTTTTTCGCATACTTGTTGGCCAGATGCTGGGTTTTTTCTAGTTTGGACCACGTAGTAATGAGGTACCTCACTGAAACAGTCAATAAAACCTGGTTCCGATTAGTGTTTTAGAGGATAATGCTGGTTATGTCTGGGTTAGTTCTGGTATTTGCAATCATCTGGCTCATACTTTCGCTTTTTTCGCATACTTGTTTGCCAGATGCTGGGTTTTTTCTGGTTTGGATCCCGTAGTAATGAGGTGCCACACCGAAACAGTCAATTAAACCTGGTTGCGATTAATATTTTAGAGGATAACGATGGTTATGTCTCGGTTAGGGCTGAGATTTGCCCTCATCTGTCCCGTACCTTCGCATTTCTCGCATACTTGTTGGCCAGATCCTGGCCTTGTTCTGGCTTGGACCAAGTAGTAATGTGGGACCACACTGAAACAGTCAATTAAACCTGGTTGCGATTAATATTTTAGAGGATAACGCCGGTTATGTCTCGGTTAGGTCTGGGATTTGGGCTCATCTGGCCCGTACTTTCGCATTTTTCGCATACTTAAATGGCCAGATCCTGTGTTTTTCTATTGTTAGGATCACGTAGTAATGTGGTACTACACTGAAACAGTCAATTAAACCTGGTTGCGATTAAAATTTTAGAGGATGACGCAGGTTATGTCTCGGTTAGTTCTGGTATTTGCAATCATCTGGCTCGTACCTTCGCATTTTTCGCGTATTTGTTGGCCAGATTTTGGGCTTTTTCTGGTTTGGATCACGTAGTAATGTGGTACCACACTGAAACAGTCAATAAAAGCTGGACCCGAATAGTATTTTAGAGGATAACGCTGGCTATTCCCGCGTTAGTTCTGGTATTTGCAATCATCTGGCTCATACTTTCGCGTTTTTCGCATATTTGTTGGCCAGATCCTGGGTTTTTTCTGGTTAGGATCCCGTAGTAACGAGGGTCCACACCGAAACAGTCAATTAAACCTGGTTGCGATTAATATTTTAGAGGATAACGCCGGTTATGTCTCGGTAAGGTCTGGGATTTGCCCTCATCTGGCTCGTACTTTCGCAATTTTCGCATACTTATTGGCAAGCTCCTGGCCTTTTTCTGGTTTGTATCACGTAGTAATGCGGTACTACACCGAAACAGTCAATTAAACCTGGATGCGATTAATATTTTAGAGGATAACGCTGGTTATGTCTCGGTTAGGTCTGGGATTTGCCCTCACCTGGCCCGTAGTTTCGCATTTTTGCATTCTTGTTGGCCAGATCCTAGGCTTTTTGCTGATTTGGATCACGTAGTAATGTGGTACCACACTGAAACAGTCAATAGAAGCTGGTTCCGAATAGTATTTTAGAGGATAACGCTGGCTATGTCTGGGTTAGTTCTGGTATTTGCAATCATCTGGCCCATACTTTCGCTTTTTCGCATATTTATTGGCCAGATCCTGGGTTTTTTCTGGCTTGGATCCCGTAATAATGACGTTCCACACCGAAACAGCCAATTAAACCTGGTTTCGATTAATATGTAAGAGGATAACGCCGGTTATATCTCGGTTAGATCCGGGATTTGCCCTCATCTGGCTCGTACCTGCGCATTTTTCGCATACTTGTTGGCCATATCCTGGCCTTTTTCTGGTTTGTATCACGTAGTAATGTGGTACCACACTGAAACAGTCAATAGAATCTGGTTCCGAATAGTATTTTAGAGGATAACGCTGGCTATGTCTGGGTTAGTTCTGGTATTTGCAATCATCTGGCTCATACTTTCGCGTCTTTCGCATATTTGTTGGCCAGATCCTGGGCTTTTTCTGGGTTGGATCCCGTAGTAATGAGGTTCCACACCGAAACAGTCAATTAAACCTGGTTGCGATTAATATTTTAGAGGATAACGCCGGTTATGTCTCGGTTAGGTCTGGGATTTGCCCTCATCTGGCTCGTACTTTCGCATTTTTCGCATACTTGTTGGCCAGATCCTGGGCTTTTTCTGGTTTGTATCACGTAGTAATGTGGTACCACACTGAAGCAGCCAATAGAAGCTAGTTCCGAATAGTATTTTAGAGGATAACGCTGGTTATCTCTCGGTTAGGTCTGGGATTTGCCCTCATCTGGCCCGTACTCTTGACTTTTTCGCATACTTGTTGGCCAGATCCTGGGCTTCTTCTGGTTTGGATCACGTAGTAATGTGGTACCTCACTGAAACAGTCAATAAACCTGGATCCGATTAGTGTTTTAGAGTATAACGCTGGTTATGTCTGGGTTAGTTCTGGTATTTGCAATCATCTGGCTCATACTTTCGCTTTTTTCGCATACTTGTTTGCCAGATGCTGGGTTTTTTCTGGTTTGGACCACGTAGTAATGAGGTACCTCACTGAAACGGTCAATAAAAGCTGGTTCCGATTAGTGTTTTACAGGATTACGCCGGTTATATCTCGGTTAGGACTCGGATTTGCCCCCATCTGGCTCGTACCTTCGCATTTTTCCCATACTTGTTGGCCAGATCCTGGCCTTTTTCTGGCTTGGACCAAGTAGTAATGTGGGACCACACTGAAACAGTCAATTAAACCTGGTTGCGATTAATATTTTAGAGGATAACGCTGTTTATGTCTCGGTTAGGTCTGGGATTTGCCCTCATCTGGCTCGTACTTTCGCATTTTTCGCATACTTGTTGGCCAGATCCTGGCCTTTTTCTGGTTTGTATCACGTAGTAATGAGGTACCTCACTGAAACAGTCAATAAAAGCTGGTTGCGAATAGTATTTTAGAGGATAACGCTGGCTATGGCTGGGTTAGTTCTGGTATTTGCAATCATCTGGCTCATACTTTCGCTTTTTTCGCACACTTGTTTGCCAGATGCTGGGTTTTTTCTGGTTTGGATCCCGTAGTAATGAGGTGCCACACCGAAACAGTCAATTAAACCTGGTTGCGATTAATATTTTAGAGGATAACGATGGTTATGTCTCGGTTAGGGCTGAGATTTGCCCTCATCTGTCCCGTACCTTCGCATTTCTCGCATACTTGTTGGCCAGATCCTGGCCTTGTTCTGGCTTGGACCAAGTAGTAATGTGGGACCACACTGAAACAGTCAATTAAACCTGGTTGCGAAAAATATTTTAGAGGATAACGCCGGTTATGTCTCGGTTAGGTCTGGGATTTGGGCTCATCTGGCCCGTACTTTCGCATTTTTCGCATACTTAAATGGCCAGATCCTGTGTTTTTCTATTGTTAGGATCACGTAGTAATGTGGTACTACACTGAAACAGTCAATTAAACCTGGTTGCGATTAAAATTTTAGAGGATGACGCAGGTTATGTCTCGGTTAGTTCTGGTATTTGCAATCATCTGGCTCGTACCTTCGCATTTTTCGCGTACTTGTTGGCCAGATTTTGGGCTTTTTCTGGTTTGGATCACGTAGTAATGTGGTACCACACTGAAACAGTCAATAAAAGCTGGACCCGAATAGTATTTTAGAGGATAACGCTGGCTATTCCCGCGTTAGTTCTGGTATTTGCAATCATCTGGCTCATACTTTCGCGTTTTTCGCATATTTGTTGGCCAGATCCTGGGTTTTTTCTGGTTAGGATCCCGTAGTAACGAGGGTCCACACCGAAACAGTCAATTAAACCTGGTTGCGATTAATATTTTAGAGGATAACGCCGGTTATGTCTCGGTTAGGTCTGGGATTTGCCCTCATCTGGCTCGTACTTTCGCAATTTTCGCATACTTATTGGCAAGCTCCTGGCCTTTTTCTGGTTTGTATCACGTAGTAATGCGGTACTACACCGAAACAGTCAATTAAACCTGGATGCGATTAATATTTTAGAGGATAACGCTGGTTATGTCTCGGTTAGGTCTGGGATTTGCCCTCACCTGGCCCGTAGTTTCGCATTTTTGCATTCTTGTTGGCCAGATCCTAGGCTTTTTGCTGATTTGGATCACGTAGTAATGTGGTACCACACTGAAGCAGTCAATAGAAGCTGGTTCCGAATAGTATTTTAGAGGATAACGCTGGCTATGTCTGGGTTAGTTCTGGTATTTGCAATCATCTGGCCCATACTTTCGCTTTTTTCGCATATTTATTGGCCAGATCCTGGGTTTTTTCTGGCTTGGATCCCGTAATAATGACGTTCCACACCGAAACAGCCAATTAAACCTGGTTTCGATTAATATGTAAGAGGATAACGCCGGTTATATCTCGGTTAGATCCGGGATTTGCCCTCATCTGGCTCGTACCTGCGCATTTTTCGCATACTTGTTGGCCATATCCTGGCCTTTCTCTGGTTTGTATCACGTAGTAATGTGGTACCACACTGAAACAGTCAATAGAATATGGTTCCGAATAGTATTTTAGAGGATAACGCTGGCTATGTCTGGGTTAGTTCTGGTATTTGCAATCATCTGGCTCATACTTTCGCGTTTTTCGCATATTTGTTGGCCAGATGCTGGGTTTTTTCTGGTTTGGACCACGTAGTAATGAGGTACCTCACTGAAACGGTCAATAAAAGCTGGTTCCGATTAGTGTTTTACAGGATTACGCCGGTTATATCTCGGTTAGGACTCGGATTTGCCCCCATCTGGCTCGTACCTTCGCATTTTTCGCATACTTGTTGGCCAGATCCTGGGGTTTTCCTGGTTTGTATCCCGTAATAATGACATTCCACACCGAAACAGTCAATTAAACCCGGTTTCGATTAATATTTTAGAGGATATTGCCTGTTATATCTCGGTTAGGTCTGGGATTTGCCCTCATCTGGCCCGTACTTTCGCATTGTTCGCATACTTGAATGGCCAGATCCTGTGTTCTTCTATTGTTAGGATCACGTAGTAATGGGGTACCACACTGAAACAGTCAATTAAACCTGGTTGCGACTTAAATTTTACAGGATAACGCAGGTTATGTCTCGGTTAGTTCTGGGATTTGCCCTCATCTGGCCCGTACTTTCGCGTTTCTCGCATACTTGTTCGCAAGATCCTGGGCTTTTTCTGGTTTGTGTCACGTTGTAATGCGGTACCACACCGAAACAGTCAATTAAACCTTGGTTGCGATTAATATTTTAGAGGATAACGCAGGTTATGTCTCGGTTAGGTCTGGGATTTGCCCTCATCTGGCTCGTACTTTCGCAATTTTCGCATACTTATTGGCAAGCTCCTGGCCTTTTTCTGGTTTGTATCACGTAGTAATGCGGTACTACACCGAAACAGTCAATTAAACCTGGATGCGATTAATATTTTAGAGGATAACGCTGGTTATGTCTCGGTTAGGTCTGGGATTTGCCCTCACCTGGCCCGTAGTTTCGCATTTTTGCATTCTTGTTGGCCAGATCCTAGGCTTTTTGCTGATTTGGATCACGTAGTAATGTGGTACCACACTGAAGCAGTCAATAGAAGCTGGTTCCGAATAGTATTTTAGAGGATAACGCTGGCTATGTCTGGGTTAGTTCTGGTATTTGCAATCATCTGGCCCATACTTTCGCTTTTTTCGCATATTTATTGGCCAGATCCTGGGTTTTTTCTGGCTTGGATCCCGTAATAATGACGTTCCACACCGAAACAGCCAATTAAACCTGGTTTCGATTAATATGTAAGAGGATAACGCCGGTTATATCTCGGTTAGATCCGGGATTTGCCCTCATCTGGCTCGTACCTGCGCATTTTTCGCATACTTGTTGGCCATATCCTGGCCTTTCTCTGGTTTGTATCACGTAGTAATGTGGTACCACACTGAAACAGTCAATAAAAACTGGTTCCGATTAGTGTTTTAGAGGATAACGCTGTTAATGTCTGGGTTAGTTCTGGTATTTGCAATCATCTTGCTCATACTTTCGCTTTTTTCGCATACTTGTTGGCCAGATGCTGGGTTTTTTCTGGTTTGGACCACGTAGTAATGAGGTACCTCACTGAAACGGTCAATAAAAGCTGGTTCCGATTAGTGTTTTACAGGATTACGCCGGTTATATCTCGGTTAGGACTCGGATTTGCCCCCATCTGGCTCGTACCTTCGCATTTCTCGCATACTTGTTGGCCAGATGCTGGGTTTTTTCTGGTTTGGATCACGTAATAATGACGTTCCACACCGAAACAGTCAATTAAACCTGGTTTCTATTAATATTTTAGAGGATAACGCCGGTTTTGTCTCGGGAAGGTCTGGGATTTGCCCTCATCTGGCTCGTACTTTCGCATTTCTCGCATACTTGATGGCCAGATCCTGGCCTATTTCTGGTTTGTATCACGTAGTAATGTGGTACCACACTGAAACAGTCAATAGAAGCCGGTTCCGAATAGTATTCTAGAGGATAACGCTGGCTATGTCTGGGTTAGTTCTGGTATTTGCAATCATCTTGCTCATACTTTCGCTTTTTTCGCATACTTGTTGGCCAGATGCTGGGTTTTTTCTGGTTTGGACAACGTAGTAATGAGGTACCTCACTAAAACAGTCAATAAAAGCTAGTTCCGATTAGAGTTTTAGAGGATAACGCTGGTTATGTCTGGGTTAGTTCTGGTATTTGCAACCATCTGGCTCATGCTTTCGCGTTTTTCTCATATTTGTTGGCCAGATCCTGGGTTTTTTCTGGTTTGGATTCCGTAGTAATGAGGTGCCACACCGAAACTGTCAATTAAACCTGGTTGCGAATAATATTTTAGAGGATAACGCCGGTTATGTCTCGGTTAGGGCTGGGATTTGCCCTCATCTGTCTCGTACCAATCGCATTTCTCGCATACTTGTTGGCCAGATCCTGGGCTTTTTCTGGTTCGGATCACGTAGTAATGTGGTACCACACTGAGACAGTCAATAAAAGTTGGTCCCGATTAGTATTTTAGAGGATAACGCTGGTTATGTTTCGGTTAGGTCTGGGATTTGCCCTCATCTGGCTCGTACTTTCGCATTTTTCGCATACTTGTTGGCCAGATCCTGGGTTTTTCCTGGTTTGGATCCCGTAATAATGACAGTCCACACCGAAACAGTCAAGTAAACCTGGTTTCTATTAATATCTTAGAGGATAGTGCCGGTTATATCTTGGTTAGGTCTGGGATTTGCCCTCATCTGGCCCGTACATTCGCATTTTTCGCATACTTGTTGGCCAGATCCTGGGTTTCTTCTGGTTTGGATAACGTAGTAATGTGGGACCACACTGAAACAGTCAATTAAACCTGGTTTCGATTAATATTTTAGAGGATTACTCCGGTTATTTCTCGGTTAGGTCTGGGATTTGCCCTCATCTGTCACGTACTTCCGCAATTTTCGCATACTTATTGGCAGGATCCTGGCCTTTTTCAGGTTTGTATCACGTAGTAATGCGGTACTACACCGAAACTGTCAATTAAATCTGGTTGCGATTAATATTCTAGAGGATAACGCTGGTTATGTCTCGGTTAGGTCTGGGATTTGCCCTCATCTGATCCGTTCTTTCGCATTTTTCGCATACTTGTTGGCCAGATCCTGGCCTTTTTCTGGGTTGGACCAAGTAGTAATGTGGGACCACACTGAAACAGTCAATTAAACCTGGTTTCGGTTAATATTTTAGAGGATAACTCCGGTTATTTCTCGGTTAGGTCTGGGATTTGCCCTCATCTGTCTCGTACTTCCGCAATTTTCGCATACTTATTGGCAAGTTCCTGGCCTTTCTCTGGTTTGTATCACGTAGTAATGTGGTACCACACTGAAACAGTCAATAGAAGCTAGTTCCGAATAGTATTTTAGAGGATCACGCTGGTTATGTCTCGGTTAGGTCTGGGATTTGCCCTCACCTGGCCCGTAGTTTCGCAATTTTCGCATACTTATTGGCAAGTTCCTGGCCTTTCTCTGGTTTGTATCACGTAGTAATGTGGTACTACACCGAAACAGTCAATTAAACCTGGTGGCGATTAATATGTTAGAGGATAACGCTGGTTATGTCTCGGTTAGGTCTGGGATTTGCCCTCACCTGGCCCGTAGTTTCGCATTTTTGCATTCTTGTTGGCCAGATCCTAGGCTTTTTGCTGATTTGGATCACGTAGTAATGTGGTACCACACTGAAACAGTCAACAGAAGCTGGTTCCGAATAGTATTTTAGAGGATAACGCTGGCTATGTCTGAGTTAGTTCTGGTATTTGCAATCATCTGGCCCATACTTTCGCGTTTTTCGCATATTTATTGGCCAGATCCTGGGTTTTTTCTGGTTAGGATCCCGTAGTAATGACGTTCCACACCGAAACAGCCAATTAAACCTGGTTTCGATTAATATGTTAGAGGATAACGCCGGTTATATCTCGGTTAGATCCGGGATTTGCCCTCATCTGGCTCGTAACTGCGCATTTTTCACATACTTGTTGGCCATATCCTGGCCTTATCCTGGTTTGTATCACGTAGTAATGTGGTACTACACTGAAACTGTCAATAGAAGCTGGTTCCGAATAGTATTTTAGAGGATAACGCTGGCTATGTCTGGGTTAGTTCTGGTATTTGCAATCATCTTGCTCATACTTTCGCTTTTTTCGCATACTTGTTGGCCAGATGCTGGGTTTTTTCTAGTTTGGACCACGTAGTAAAGAGGTACCTCACTGAAACAGTCAATAAAAGCTGGTTCCGATTAGTGTTTTAGAGGATAACGCTGGTTATGTCTGGGTTAGTTCTGGTATTTGCAATCATCTGGCTCATACTTTCGCTTTTTTCGCATACTTGTTTGCCAGGGGCTGGGTTTTTTCTGGTTTGGATCCCGTAGTAATGAGGTGCCACACCGAAACAGTCAATTAAACCTGGTTGCGATTAATATTTTAGAGGATAACGCTGGTTATGTCTCGGTTAGGGCTGAGATTTGCCCTCATCTGGCTCGTACTTTCGCATTTCTCGCATACTTGTTGGCCAGCTGGGTTTTTTCTGGTTTGGATCACGTAATAATGACGTTCCACACCGAAACAGTCAATTAAACCTAGTTTCGATTAATATTTTAGAGGATATTGCCGGTTATATCTCGGTTAGGTCTGGGATTTGCCCTCATCTGGCTCGTACCTTCGCATTTCTCGCATACTTGTTGGCCAGATCCTGGCCTTGTTCTGGCTTGGACCAAGTAGTAATGTGGTACTACACTGAAACAGTCAATAGAAGCAGGTTCCGAATAGTATTTTAGAGGATAACGCTGGCTATGTCTGGGTTAGTTCTGGTATTTGCAATCATCTTGCTCATACTTTCGCTTTTTTCGCATACTTGTTGGCCAGATGCTGGGTTTTTTCTAGTTTGGACCACGTAGTAATGAGCTACCTCACTGAAACAGTCAATAAAAGCTGGACCCGAATAGTATTTTAGAGGATAACGCTGGCTATTCCCGCGTTAGTTCTGGTATTTACAATCATCTGGCTCATACTTTCGCGTTTTTCGCATATTTGTTGGCCAGATCCTGGGTTTTTTCTGGTTAGGATCCCGTAATAACGAGGTTCCTCACCGAAACAGTCAATTAAACCTGGTTGCGATTAATATTTTAGAGGATAACGCCGGTTATGTCTCGGTTAGGTCTGGGATTTGCCCTCATCTGGCTCGTACTTTCGCAATTTTCGCATACTTATTGGCAAGATCCTGGCCTTCTTCTGGTTTGTATCACGTAGTAATGCGGTACTACACCGAAACAGTCAATTAAACCTGGTTGCGATTAATATTTTAGAGGATAACGCTGGTTATGTCTCGGTTAGGTCTGGGATTTGCCCTCATCTGGCTCGTACTTTCGCATTTTTCGCATACTTGTTGGCCAGATCCTGGGCTTTTTCTGGTTTGTATCACGTAGTAATGTGGTACCACACTGAAACAGTCTATAGAAGCTAGTTCCGAATAGTATTTTAGAGGACAACGCTGGTTATGTCTCGGTTAGGTCTGGGATTGGCCCTCATCTGGCCCGTACTTTCGCATTTTTCGCATACTTGTTGGCCAGATCCTGGGCTTTTTCTGGTTTGGATCACGTAGTAATGTGGTACCACACTGAAACAGTCAATAGAAGCTAGTTCCGAATAGTATTTTAGAGGACAACGCTGGTTATGTCTTGGTTAAGTCTGGGATTGGCCCTCATCTGGCCCGTACTTTCGCATTTTTCGCATACTTGTTGGCCAGATCCTGGGTTTTTTCTGGTTTGGACCACGTAGTAATGAGGTACCTCACTGAAACGGTCAATAAAAGCTGGTTCCGATTAGTGTTTTAGAGGATAACGCTGGTTATGTCTGGGTTAGTTCTGGTATTCGCAATCATCTGGCTCATACTTTCGCTTTTTTCGCATACTTGTTTGCCAGATGCTGGGTTTTTTCTGGTTTGGATCCCGTAGTAATGAGGTTCCACACCTGAACAGTCAATTAAACCTGGTTGCGATTAATATTTTAGAGGATAACGCCGGTTTTGTCTCGGTTAGGTCTGGGATTTGCCCTCATCTGGTTCGTACTTTCGCATTTCTCGCATACTTGTTGGCCAGATCCTGGCCTTTTTCTGGTTTGTATCACGTAGTAATGTGGTACTACACTGAAACAGTCAATAGAAGCTGGTTCCGAATAGTATTTTAGAGGATAACGCTGGCTATGTCTGGGTTAGTTCTGGTATTCGCAATCATCTGGCTCATACTTTCGCTTTTTTCGCATACTTGTTTGCCAGATGCTGGGTTTTTTCTGGTTTGGATCCCGTAGTAATGAGGTTCCACACCTGAACAGTCAATTAAACCTGGTTGCGATTAATATTTTAGAGGATAACGCCGGTTTTGTCTCGGTTAGGTCTGGGATTTGCCCTCATCTGGTTCGTACTTTCGCATTTCTCGCATACTTGTTGGCCAGATCCTGGGCTTTTTCAGGTTTGTATCACGTAGTAATGTGGTACCACATTGAAACAGTCTATAGAAGCTAGTTCCGAATAGTATTTTAGAGGACAACGCTGGTTATGTCTCGGTTAGGTCTGGGATTGGCCCTCATCTGGCCCGTACTTTCGCATTTTTCGCATACTTGTTGGCCAGATGCTGGGTTTTTTCTGGTTTGGATCACGTAATAATTACGTTCCACACCGAAACAGTCAATTAAACCTAGTTTCGATTAATATTTTAGAGGATATTGCCGGTTATATCTGGGTTAGGTCTGGGATTTGCCCTCATCTGGCTCGTACCTTCGCATTTCTCGCATACTTGTTGGCCAGATCCTCGCCTTTTTCTGGTTTGTATCACGTAGTAATGTGGTACTACACTGAAACAGTCAATAGAAGCTGGTTCCGATTAGTGTTTTAGAGGATAACGCTGGTTATGTCTGGGTTAGTTCTGGTATTTGCAATCATCTGTCTCGTACCTTCGCATTTTTCGCGTACTTGTTGGCCAGATTCTGGGCTTTTTCTGGTTTGTATCACGTAGTAATGCGGTACTACACCGAAACAGTCAATTAAACCTGGTTGCGATTAATATTTTAGAGGATAACGCTGGTTATGTCTCGGTTAGGTCTGGGATTTGCCCTCACCTGGCCCGTAGTTTCGCATTTTTGCATTCTTGTTGGCCAGATCCTCGCCTTTTTCTGGTTTGTATCACGTAGTAATGTGGTACCACACTGAAACAGTCAGTAGAAGCTGGTTCCGAATAGTATTTTAGAGGATAACGCTGGCTATGTCTCGGTTAGTTCTGGTATTTGCAATCATCTGGCTCGTACTTTCGCAATTTTCGCATACTTATTGGCAAGATCCTGGCCTTCTTCTGGTTTGTATCACGTAGTAATGCGGTACTACACCGAAACAGTCAATTAAACCTGGTTGCGATTAATATTTTAGAGGATAACGCTGGTTATGTCTCGGTTAGGTCTGGGATTTGCCCTCATCTGGCTCGTACTTTCGCATTTTTCGCATACTTGTTGGCCAGATCCTCGGCTTTTTCTGGTTTGTATCACGTAGTAATGTGGTACCACACTGAAACAGTCTATAGAAGCTAGTTCCGAATAGTATTTTAGAGGACAACGCTGGTTATGTCTCGGTTAGGTCTGGGATTGGCCCTCATCTGGCCCGTACTTTCGCATTTTTCGCATACTTGTTGGCCAGATCCTGGGCTTTTTCTGGTTTGGATCACGTAGTAATGTGGTACCACTCTGAAACAGTCAATAGAAGCTAGTTCCGAATAGTATTTTAGAGGACAACGCTGGTTACGTCTTGGTTAAGTCTGGGATTGGCCCTCATCTGGCCCGTACTTTCGCATTTTTCGCATACTTGTTGGCCAGATCCTGGGTTTTTTCTGGTTTGGACCACGTAGTAATGAGGTACCTCACTGAAACGGTCAATAAAAGCTGGTTCCGATTAGTGTTTTAGAGGATAACGCTGGTTATGTCTGGGTTAGTTCTGGTATTCGCAATCATCTGGCTCATACTTTCGCTTTTTTCGCATACTTGTTTGCCAGATGCTGGGTTTTTTCTGGTTTGGATCCCGTAGTAATGAGGTTCCACACCTGAACAGTCAATTAAACCTGGTTGCGATTAATATTTTAGAGGATAACGCCGGTTTTGTCTCGGTTAGGTCTGGGATTTGCCCTCATCTGGTTCGTACTTTCGCATTTCTCGCATACTTGTTGGCCAGATCCTGGGCTTTTTCAGGTTTGTATCACGTAGTAATGTGGTACCACATTGAAACAGTCTATAGAAGCTAGTTCCGAATAGTATTTTAGAGGACAACGCTGGTTATGTCTCGGTTAGGTCTGGGATTGGCCCTCATCTGGCCCGTACTTTCGCATTTTTCGCATACTTGTTGGCCAGATGCTGGGTTTTTTCTGGTTTGGATCACGTAATAATTACGTTCCACACCGAAACAGTCAATTAAACCTAGTTTCGATTAATATTTTAGAGGATATTGCCGGTTATATCTCGGTTAGGTCTGGGATTTGCCCTCATCTGGCTCGTACCTTCGCATTTCTCGCATACTTGTTGGCCAGATCCTCGCCTTTTTCTGGTTTGTATCACGTAGTAATGTGGTACTACACTGAAACAGTCAATAGAAGCTGGTTCCGATTAGTGTTTTAGAGGATAACGCTGGTTATGTCTGGGTTAGTTCTGGTATTTGCAATCATCTGGCTCGTACTTTCGCATTTCTCGCATACTTGTTGGCCAGATGCTGGGTTTTTTCTGGTTTGGATCACGTAATAATGACGTTCCACACCGAAACAGTCAATTAAACCTAGTTTCGATTAATATTTTAGAGGATATTGCCGGTTATATCTCGGTTAGGTCTGGGATTTGCCCTCATCTGGCTCGTACCTTCGCATTTCTCGCATACTTGTCGGCCAGATCCTGGCCTTGTTCTGGCTTGGACCAAGTAGTAATGTGGGACCACACTGAAACAGTCAATTAAACCTGGATGCGATTAATATTTTAGAGGATAACGCTGGTTATGTCTCGGTTAGGTCTGGGATTTGCCCTCATCTGGCCCGTACTTTCGCATTTTTCGCATACTTGAATGGCCAGATCCTGTGTTTTCCTATTGTTAGGATCACGTAGTAATGTGGTACTACACTGAAACAGTCAATTAAACCTGGTTGCGATTAAAATTTTAGAGGATAACGCAGGTTATGTCTCGGTTAGTTCTGGTATTTGCAATCATCTGGCTCGTACCTTCGCATTTTTCGCGTACTTGTTGGCCAGATTCTGGGCTTTTTCTGGTTTGTATCACGTAGTAATGCGGTACTACACCGAAACAGTCAATTAAACCTGGTTGCGATTAATATTTTAGAGGATAACGCTGGTTATGTCTCGGTTAGGTCTGGGATTTGCCCTCACCTGGCCCGTAGTTTCGCATTTTTGCATTCTTGTTGGCCAGATCCTCGCCTTTTTCTGGTTTGTATCACGTAGTAATGTGGTACCACACTGAAACAGTCAGTAGAAGCTGGTTCCGAATAGTATTTTAGAGGATAACGCTGGCTATGTCTCGGTTAGTTCTGGTATTTGCAATCATCTGGCTCGTACTTTCGCAATTTTCGCATACTTATTGGCAAGATCCTGGCCTTCTTCTGGTTTGTATCACGTAGTAATGCGGTACTACACCGAAACAGTCAATTAAACCTGGTTGCGATTAATATTTTAGAGGATAACGCTGGTTATGTCTCGGTTAGGTCTGGGATTTGCCCTCATCTGGCTCGTACTTTCGCAATTTTCGCATACTTATTGGCAGGATCCTGGCCTTTTTCAGGTTTGTATCACGTAGTAATGCGGTACTACACCGAAACTGTCAATTAAATCTGGTTGCGATTAATATTCTAGAGGATAACGCTGGTTATGTCTCGGTTAGGTCTGGGATTTGCCCTCATCTGATCCGTTCTTTCGCATTTTTCGCATACTTGTTGGCCAGATCCTGGCCTTTTTCTGGGTTGGACCAAGTAGTAATGTGGGACCACACTGAAACAGTCAATTAAACCTGGTTTCGGTTAATATTTTAGAGGATAACTCCGGTTATTTCTCGGTTAGGTCTGGGATTTGCCCTCATCTGTCTCGTACTTCCGCAATTTTCGCATACTTATTGGCAAGTTCCTGGCCTTTCTCTGGTTTGTATCACGTAGTAATGTGGTACCACACTGAAACAGTCAATAGAAGCTAGTTCCGAATAGTATTTTAGAGGATCACGCTGGTTATGTCTCGGTTAGGTCTGGGATTTGCCCTCACCTGGCCCGTAGTTTCGCAATTTTCGCATACTTATTGGCAAGTTCCTGGCCTTTCTCTGGTTTGTATCACGTAGTAATGTGGTACTACACCGAAACAGTCAATTAAACCTGGTGGCGATTAATATGTTAGAGGATAACGCTGGTTATGTCTCGGTTAGGTCTGGGATTTGCCCTCACCTGGCCCGTAGTTTCGCATTTTTGCATTCTTGTTGGCCAGATCCTAGGCTTTTTGCTGATTTGGATCACGTAGTAATGTGGTACCACACTGAAACAGTCAACAGAAGCTGGTTCCGAATAGTATTTTAGAGGATAACGCTGGCTATGTCTGAGTTAGTTCTGGTATTTGCAATCATCTGGCCCATACTTTCGCGTTTTTCGCATATTTATTGGCCAGATCCTGGGTTTTTTCTGGTTAGGATCCCGTAGTAATGACGTTCCACACCGAAACAGCCAATTAAACCTGGTTTCGATTAATATGTTAGAGGATAACGCCGGTTATATCTCGGTTAGATCCGGGATTTGCCCTCATCTGGCTCGTAACTGCGCATTTTTCGCATACTTGTTGGCCATATCCTGGCCTTATCCTGGTTTGTATCACGTAGTAATGTGGTACTACACTGAAACTGTCAATAGAAGCTGGTTCCGAATAGTATTTTAGAGGATAACGCTGGCTATGTCTGGGTTAGTTCTGGTATTTGCAATCATCTTGCTCATACTTTCGCTTTTTTCGCATACTTGTTGGCCAGATGATGGGTTTTTTCTAGTTTGGACCACGTAGTAAAGAGGTACCTCACTGAAACAGTCAATAAAAGCTGGTTCCGATTAGTGTTTTAGAGGATAACGCTGGTTATGTCTGGGTTAGTTCTGGTATTTGCAATCATCTGGCTCATACTTTCGCTTTTTTCGCATACTTGTTTGCCAGGGGCTGGGTTTTTTCTGGTTTGGATCCCGTAGTAATGAGGTGCCACACCGAAACAGTCAATTAAACCTGGTTGCGATTAATATTTTAGAGGATAACGCTGGTTATGTCTCGGTTAGGGCTGAGATTTGCCCTCATCTGGCTCGTACTTTCGCATTTCTCGCATACTTGTTGGCCAGCTGGGTTTTTTCTGGTTTGGATCACGTAATAATGACGTTCCACACCGAAACAGTCAATTAAACCTAGTTTCGATTAATATTTTAGAGGATATTGCCGGTTATATCTCGGTTAGGTCTGGGATTTGCCCTCATCTGGCTCGTACCTTCGCATTTCTCGCATACTTGTTGGCCAGATCCTGGCCTTGTTCTGGCTTGGACCAAGTAGTAATGTGGTACTACACTGAAACAGTCAATAGAAGCAGGTTCCGAATAGTATTTTAGAGGATAACGCTGGCTATGTCTGGGTTAGTTCTGGTATTTGCAATCATCTTGCTCATACTTTCGCTTTTTTCGCATACTTGTTGGCCAGATGCTGGGTTTTTTCTAGTTTGGACCACGTAGTAATGAGCTACCTCACTGAAACAGTCAATAAAAGCTGGACCCGAATAGTATTTTAGAGGATAACGCTGGCTATTCCCGCGTTAGTTCTGGTATTTACAATCATCTGGCTCATACTTTCGCGTTTTTCGCATATTTGTTGGCCAGATCCTGGGTTTTTTCTGGTTAGGATCCCGTAATAACGAGGTTCCTCACCGAAACAGTCAATTAAACCTGGTTGCGATTAATATTTTAGAGGATAACGCCGGTTATGTCTCGGTTAGGTCTGGGATTTGCCCTCATCTGGCTCGTACTTTCGCAATTTTCGCATACTTATTGGCAAGATCCTGGCCTTCTTCTGGTTTGTATCACGTAGTAATGCGGTACTACACCGAAACAGTCAATTAAACCTGGTTGCGATTAATAGTTTAGAGGATAACGCTGGTTATGTCTCGGTTAGGTCTGGGATTTGCCCTCACCTCGCCCGTAGTGTCGCATTTTTGCATTCTTGTTGGCCAGATCCTAGGCTTTTTGCTGATTTGGATCACGTAGTAATGTGGTACCACACTGAAACAGTCAATAGAAGCTGGTTCCGAATAGTATTTTAGAGGATAACGCTGGCTATGTCTGGGTTAGTTCTGGTATTTGCAATCATCTGGCCCATACTTTCGCGTTTTTCGCATATTTATTGGCCAGATCCTGGGTTTTTTCTGGTTAGGATCCCGTAGTAATGAGGTTCCACACCGAAACGGTCAATTAAACCTGGTTGCGATTAATATTTTAGAGGATAACGCCGGTTATATCTCGGTTAGGTCTGGAATTTGCCCTCATCTGGCCCGTACTTTCGCATTTTTGCATTGTTGTTGGCCAGATCCTAGGCTTTTTGCTGATTTGGATCACGTAGTTATGTGGTACCACACTGAAACAGTCAATAGAAGCTGGTTCCGAATAGTATTTTAGAGGATAACGCTGGCTATGTCTGGGTTAGTTCTGGTATTTGCAATCATCTGGCCCATACTTTCGCGTTTTTCGCATATTTGTTGGCCAGATGCTGGGTTTTTTCTGGTTTCGATCCCGTAATAATGACGTTCCACAACGAAACAGCCAATTAAACCTGGTTTCGATTAATATGTTAGAGGATAACGCCGGTTATATCTCGGTTAGATCCGGGATTTGCCCTCATCTGGCTCGTACCTGCGCATTTTTCGCAAACTTGTTGGCCATATCCTGGCCTTATTCTGGTTTGTATCACGTAGTAATGTGGTACCACACTGAAACAGTCAGTAGAAGCTGGTTCCGAATAGTATTTTAGAGGATAACGCTGGCTATGTCTCGGTTAGTTCTGGTATTTGCAATCATCTGGCTCGTACTTTCGCAATTTTCGCATACTTATTGGCAAGATCCTGGCCTTCTTCTGGTTTGTATCACGTAGTAATGCGGTACTACACCGAAACAGTCAATTAAACCTGGTTGCGATTAATATTTTAGAGGATAACGCTGGTTATGTCTCGGTTAGGTCTGGGATTTGCCCTCATCTGGCTCGTACTTTCGCATTTTTCGCATACTTGTTGGCCAGATCCTGGGCTTTTTCTGGTTTGTATCACGTAGTAATGTGGTACCACACTGAAACAGTCTATAGAAGCTAGTTCCGAATAGTATTTTAGAGGACAACGCTGGTTATGTCTCGGTTAGGTCTGGGATTGGCCCTCATCTGGCCCGTACTTTCGCATTTTTCGCATACTTGTTGGCCAGATCCTGGGCTTTTTCTGGTTTGGATCACGTAGTAATGTGGTACCACACTGAAACAGTGAATAGAAGCTAGTTCCGAATAGTATTTTAGAGGACAACGCTGGTTATGTCTTGGTTAAGTCTGGGATTGGCCCTCATCTGGCCCGTACTTTCGCATTTTTCGCATACTTGTTGGCCAGATCCTGGGTTTTTTCTGGTTTGGACCACGTAGTAATGAGGTACCTCACTGAAACGGTCAATAAAAGCTGGTTCCGATTAGTGTTTTAGAGGATAACGCTGGTTATGTCTGGGTTAGTTCTGGTATTCGCAATCATCTGGCTCATACTTTCGCTTTTTTCGCATACTTGTTTGCCAGATGCTGGGTTTTTTCTGGTTTGGATCCCGTAGTAATGAGGTTCCACACCTGAACAGTCAATTAAACCTGGTTGCGATTAATATTTTAGAGGATAACGCCGGTTTTGTCTCGGTTAGGTCTGGGATTTGCCCTCATCTGGTGCGTACTTTCGCATTTCTCGCATACTTGTTGGCCAGATCCTGGCCTTTTTCTGGTTTGTATCACGTAGTAATGTGGTACTACACTGAAACAGTCAATAGAAGCTGGTTCCGAATAGTATTTTAGAGGATAACGCTGGCTATGACTGGGTTAGTTCTGGTATTCGCAATCATCTGGCTCATACTTTCGCTTTTTTCGCATACTTGTTTGCCAGATGCTGGGTTTTTTCTGGTTTGGATCCCGTAGTAATGAGGTTCCACACCTGAACAGTCAATTAAACCTGGTTGCGATTAATATTTTAGAGGATAACGCCGGTTTTGTCTCGGTTAGGTCTGGGATTTGCCCTCATCTGGTTCGTACTTTCGCATTTCTCGCATACTTGTTGGCCAGATCCTGGGCTTTTTCAGGTTTGTATCACGTAGTAATGTGGTACCACATTGAAACAGTCTATAGAAGCTAGTTCCGAATAGTATTTTAGAGGACAACGCTGGTTATGTCTCGGTTAGGTCTGGGATTGGCCCTCATCTGGCCCGTACTTTCGCATTTTTCGCATACTTGTTGGCCAGATGCTGGGTTTTTTCTGGTTTGGATCACGTAATAATTACGTTCCACACCGAAACAGTCAATTAAACCTAGTTTCGATTAATATTTTAGAGGATATTGCCGGTTATATCTGGGTTAGGTCTGGGATTTGCCCTCATCTGGCTCGTACCTTCGCATTTCTCGCATACTTGTTGGCCAGATCCTCGCCTTTTTCTGGTTTGTATCACGTAGTAATGTGGTACTACACTGAAACAGTCAATAGAAGCTGGTTCCGATTAGTGTTTTAGAGGATAACGCTGGTTATGTCTGGGTTAGTTCTGGTATTTGCAATCATCTGGCTCGTACCTTCGCATTTTTCGCGTACTTGTTGGCCAGATTCTGGGCTTTTTCTGGTTTGTATCACGTAGTAATGCGGTACTACACCGAAACAGTCAATTAAACCTGGTTGCGATTAATATTTTAGAGGATAACGCTGGTTATGTCTCGGTTAGGTCTGGGATTTGCCCTCACCTGGCCCGTAGTTTCGCATTTTTGCATTCTTGTTGGCCAGATCCTCGCCTTTTTCTGGTTTGTATCACGTAGTAATGTGGTACCACACTGAAACAGTCAGTAGAAGCTGGTTCCGAATAGTATTTTAGAGGATAACGCTGGCTATGTCTCGGTTAGTTCTGGTATTTGCAATCATCTGGCTCGTACTTTCGCAATTTTCGCATACTTATTGGCAAGATCCTGGCCTTCTTCTGGTTTGTATCACGTAGTAATGCGGTACTACACCGAAACAGACAATTAAACCTGGTTGCGATTAATATTTTAGAGGATAACGCTGGTTATGTCTCGGTTAGGTCTGGGATTTGCCCTCATCTGGCTCGTACTTTCGCATTTTTCGCATACTTGTTGGCCAGATCCTGGGCTTTTTCTGGTTTGTATCACGTAGTAATGTGGTACCACACTGAAACAGTCTATAGAAGCTAGTTCCGAATAGTATTTTAGAGGACAACGCTGGTTATGTCTCGGTTAGGTCTGGGATTGGCCCTCATCTGGCCCGTACTTTCGCATTTTTCGCATACTTGTTGGCCAGATGCTGGGTTTTTTCTGGTTTGGATCACGTAATAATTACGTTCCACACCGAAACAGTCAATTAAACCTAGTTTCGATTAATATTTTAGAGGATATTGCCGGTTATATCTCGGTTAGGTCTGGGATTTGCCCTCATCTGGCTCGTACCTTCGCATTTCTCGCATACTTGTTGGCCAGATCCTCGCCTTTTTCTGGTTTGTATCACGTAGTAATGTGGTACTACACTGAAACAGTCAATAGAAGCTGGTTCCGATTAGTGTTTTAGAGGATAACGCTGGTTATGTCTGGGTTAGTTCTGGTATTTGCAATCATCTGGCTCGTACTTTCGCATTTCTCGCATACTTGTTGGCCAGATGCTGGGTTTTTTCTGGTTTGGATCACGTAATAATGACGTTCCACACCGAAACAGTCAATTAAACCTAGTTTCGATTAATATTTTAGAGGATATTGCCGGTTATATCTCGGTTAGGTCTGGGATTTGCCCTCATCTGGCTCGTACCTTCGCATTTCTCGCATACTTGTCGGCCAGATCCTGGCCTTGTTCTGGCTTGGACCAAGTAGTAATGTGGGACCACACTGAAACAGTCAATTAAACCTGGATGTGATTAATATTTTAGAGGATAACGCTGGTTATGTCTCGGTTAGGTCTGGGATTTGCCCTCATCTGGCCCGTACTTTCGCATTTTTCGCATACTTGAATGGCCAGATCCTGTGTTTTCCTATTGTTAGGATCACGTAGTAATGTGGTACTACACTGAAACAGTCAATTAAACCTGGTTGCGATTAAAATTTTAGAGGATAACGCAGGTTATGTCTCGGTTAGTTCTGGTATTTGCAATCATCTGGCTCGTACCTTCGCATTTTTCGCGTACTTGTTGGCCAGATTCTGGGCTTTTTCTGGTTTGTATCACGTAGTAATGCGGTACTACACCGAAACAGTCAATTAAACCTGGTTGCGATTAATATTTTAGAGGATAACGCTGGTTATGTCTCGGTTAGGTCTGGGATTTGCCCTCACCTGGCCCGTAGTTTCGCATTTTTGCATTCTTGTTGGCCAGATCCTCGCCTTTTTCTGGTTTGTATCACGTAGTAATGTGGTACCACACTGAAACAGTCAGTAGAAGCTGGTTCCGAATAGTATTTTAGAGGATAACGCTGGCTATGTCTCGGTTAGTTCTGGTATTTGCAATCATCTGGCTCGTACTTTCGCAATTTTCGCATACTTATTGGCAAGATCCTGGCCTTCTTCTGGTTTGTATCACGTAGTAATGCGGTACTACACCGAAACAGTCAATTAAACCTGGTTGCGATTAATATTTTAGAGGATAACGCTGGTTATGTCTCGGTTAGGTCTGGGATTTGCCCTCATCTGGCTCGTACCTTCGCATTTTTCGCATACTTGTTGGCCAGATCCTGGGCTTTTTCTGGTTTGTATCACGTAGTAATGTGGTACCACACTGAAACAGTCTATAGAAGCTAGTTCCGAATAGTATTTTAGAGGACAACGCTGGTTATGTCTCGGTTAGGTCTGGGATTGGCCCTCATCTGGCCCGTACTTTCGCATTTTTCGCATACTTGTTGGCCAGATCCTGGGCTTTTTCTGGTTTGGATCACGTAGTAATGTGGTACCACACTGAAACAGTCAATAGAAGCTAGTTCCGAATAGTATTTTAGAGGACAACGCTGGTTATGTCTTGGTTAAGTCTGGGATTGGCCCTCATCTGGCCCGTACTTTCGCATTTTTCGCATACTTGTTGGCCAGATCCTGGGTTTTTTCTGGTTTGGACCACGTAGTAATGAGGTACCTCACTGAAACGGTCAATAAAAGCTGGTTCCGATTAGTGTTTTAGAGGATAACGCTGGTTATGTCTGGGTTAGTTCTGGTATTCGCAATCATCTGGCTCATACTTTCGCTTTTTTCGCATACTTGTTTGCCAGATGCTGGGTTTTTTCTGGTTTGGATCCCGTAGTAATGAGGTTCCACACCTGAACAGTCAATTAAACCTGGTTGCGATTAATATTTTAGAGGATAACGCCGGTTTTGTCTCGGTTAGGTCTGGGATTTGCCCTCATCTGGTTCGTACTTTCGCATTTCTCGCATACTTGTTGGCCAGATCCTGGGCTTTTTCAGGTTTGTATCACGTAGTAATGTGGTACCACATTGAAACAGTCTATAGAAGCTAGTTCCGAATAGTATTTTAGAGGACAACGCTGGTTATGTCTCGGTTAGGTCTGGGATTGGCCCTCATCTGGCCCGTACTTTCGCATTTTTCGCATACTTGTTGGCCAGATGCTGGGTTTTTTCTGGTTTGGATCACGTAATAATTACGTTCCACACCGAAACAGTCAATTAAACCTAGTTTCGATTAATATTTTAGAGGATATTGCCGGTTATATCTCGGTTAGGTCTGGGATTTGCCCTCATCTGGCTCGTACCTTCGCATTTCTCGCATACTTGTTGGCCAGATCCTCGCCTTTTTCTGGTTTGTATCACGTAGTAATGTGGTACTACACTGAAACAGTCAATAGAAGCTGGTTCCGATTAGTGTTTTAGAGGATAACGCTGGTTATGTCTGGGTTAGTTCTGGTATTTGCAATCATCTGGCTCGTACTTTCGCATTTCTCGCATACTTGTTGGCCAGATGCTGGGTTTTTTCTGGTTTGGATCACGTAATAATGACGTTCCACACCGAAACAGTCAATTAAACCTAGTTTCGATTAATATTTTAGAGGATATTGCCGGTTATATCTCGGTTAGGTCTGGGATTTGCCCTCATCTGGCTCGTACCTTCGCATTTCTCGCATACTTGTCGGCCAGATCCTGGCCTTGTTCTGGCTTGGACCAAGTAGTAATGTGGGACCACACTGAAACAGTCAATTAAACCTGGATGCGATTAATATTTTAGAGGATAACGCTGGTTATGTCTCGGTTAGGTCTGGGATTTGCCCTCACCTGGCCCGTAGTTTCGCATTTTTGCATTCTTGTTGGCCAGATCCTCGCCTTTTTCTGGTTTGTATCACGTAGTAATGTGGTACCACACTGAAACAGTCTATAGAAGCTAGTTCCGAATAGTATTTTAGAGGACAACGCTGGTTATGTCTCGGTTAGGTCTGGGATTGGCCCTCATCTGGCCCGTACTTTCGCATTTTTCGCATACTTGTTGGCCAGATCCTGGGCTTTTTCTGGTTTGGATCACGTAGTAATGTGGTACCACACTGAAACAGTCAATAGAAGCTAGTTCCGAATAGTATTTTAGAGGACAACGCTGGTTATGTCTTGGTTAAGTCTGGGATTGGCCCTCATCTGGCCCGTACTTTCGCATTTTTCGCATACTTGTTGGCCAGATCCTGGGTTTTTTCTGGTTTGGACCACGTAGTAATGAGGTACCTCACTGAAACGGTCAATAAAAGCTGGTTCCGATTAGTGTTTTAGAGGATAACGCTGGTTATGTCTGGGTTAGTTCTGGTATTCGCAATCATCTGGCTCATACTTTCGCTTTTTTCGCATACTTGTTTGCCAGATGCTGGGTTTTTTCTGGTTTGGATCCCGTAGTAATGAGGTTCCACACCTGAACAGTCAATTAAACCTGGTTGCGATTAATATTTTAGAGGATAACGCCGGTTTTGTCTCGGTTAGGTCTGGGATTTGCCCTCATCTGGTTCGTACTTTCGCATTTCTCGCATACTTGTTGGCCAGATCCTGGGCTTTTTCAGGTTTGTATCACGTAGTAATGTGGTACCACACTGAAACAGTCTATAGAAGCTAGTTCCGAATAGTATTTTAGAGGACAACGCTGGTTATGTCTCGGTTAGGTCTGGGATTGGCCCTCATCTGGCCCGTACTTTCGCATTTTTCGCATACTTGTTGGCCAGATGCTGGGTTTTTTCTGGTTTGGATCACGTAATAATTACGTTCCACACCGAAACAGTCAATTAAACCTAGTTTCGATTAATATTTTAGAGGATATTGCCGGTTATATCTCGGTTAGGTCTGGGATTTGCCCTCATCTGGCTCGTACCTTCGCATTTCTCGCATACTTGTTGGCCAGATCCTCGCCTTTTTCTGGTTTGTATCACGTAGTAATGTGGTACTACACTGGAACAGTCAATAGAAGCTGGTTCCGATTAGTGTTTTAGAGGATAACGCTGGTTATGTCTGGGTTAGTTCTGGTATTTGCAATCATCTGGCTCGTACTTTCGCATTTCTCGCATACTTGTTGGCCAGATGCTGGGTTTTTTCTGGTTTGGATCACGTAATAATGACGTTCCACACCGAAACAGTCAATTAAACCTAGTTTCGATTAATATTTTAGAGGATATTGCCGGTTATATCTCGGTTAGGTCTGGGATTTGCCCTCATCTGGCTCGTACCTTCGCATTTCTCGCATACTTGTCGGCCAGATCCTGGCCTTGTTCTGGCTTGGACCAAGTAGTAATGTGGGACCACACTGAAACAGTCAATTAAACCTGGATGCGATTAATATTTTAGAGGATAACGCTGGTTATGTCTCGGTTAGGTCTGGGATTTGCCCTCATCTGGCCCGTACTTTCGCATTTTTCGCATACTTGAATGGCCAGATCCTGTGTTTTCCTATTGTTAGGATCACGTAGTAATGTGGTACTACACTGAAACAGTCAATTAAACCTGGTTGCGATTAAAATTTTAGAGGATAACGCAGGTTATGTCTCGGTTAGTTCTGGTATTTGCAATCATCTGGCTCGTACCTTCGCATTTTTCGCGTACTTGTTGGCCAGATTCTGGGCTTTTTCTGGTTTGTATCACGTAGTAATGCGGTACTACACCGAAACAGTCAATTAAACCTGGTTGCGATTAATATTTTAGAGGATAACGCTGGTTATGTCTCGGTTAGGTCTGGGATTTGCCCTCTCCTGGCCCGTAGTTTCGCATTTTTGCATTCTTGTTGGCCAGATCCTCGCCTTTTTCTGGTTTGTATCACGTAGTAATGTGGTACCACACTGAAACGGTCAATAAAAGCTGGTTCCGATTAGTGTTTTAGAGGATAACGCTGGTTATGTCTGGGTTAGTTCTGGTATTCGCAATCATCTGGCTCATACTTTCGCTTTTTTCGCATACTTGTTTGCCAGATGCTGGGTTTTTTCTGGTTTGGATCCCGTAGTAATGAGGTTCCACACCTGAACAGTCAATTAAACCTGGTTGCGATTAATATTTTAGAGGATAACGCCGGTTTTGTCTCGGTTAGGTCTGGGATTTGCCCTCATCTGGTTCGTACTTTCGCATTTCTCGCATACTTGTTGGCCAGATCCTGGCCTTTTTCTGGTTTGTATCACGTAGTAATGTGGTACTACACTGAAACAGTCAATAGAAGCTGGTTCCGAATAGTATTTTAGAGGATAACGCTGGCTATGTCTGGGTTAGTTCTGGTATTTGCAATCATCTTGCTCATACTTTCGCATTTTTCGCATACTTGTTGGCCAGATGCTGGGTTTTTTCTGGTTTGGATCACGTAATAATTACGTTCCACACCGAAACATTCAATTAAACCTAGTTTCGATTAATATTTTAGAGGATATTGCCGGTGATATCTCGGTTAGGTCTGGGATTTGCCCTCATCTGGCTCGTACTTTCGCATTTTTCGCATACTTGTTGGCCAGATCCTGGGCTTTTTCAGGTTTGTATCACGTAGTAATGTGGTACCACACTGAAACAGTCTATAGAAGCTAGTTCCGAATAGTATTTTAGAGGACAACGCTGGTTATGTCTCGGTTAGGTCTGGGATTGGCCCTCATCTGGCCCGTACTTTCGCATTTTTCGCATACTTGTTGGCCAGATGCTGGGTTTTTTCTGGTTTGGATCACGTAATAATTACGTTCCACACCGAAACAGTCAATTAAACCTAGTTTCGATTAATATTTTAGAGGATATTGCCGGTTATATCTCGGTTAGGTCTGGGATTTGCCCTCATCTGGCTCGTACCTTCGCATTTCTCGCATACTTGTTGGCCAGATCCTCGCCTTTTTCTGGTTTGTATCACGTAGTAATGTGGTACTACACTGAAACAGTCAATAGAAGCTGGTTCTGATTAGTGTTTTAGAGGATAACGCTGGTTATGTCTGGGTTAGTTCTGGTATTTGCAATCATCTGGCTCGTACTTTCGCATTTCTCGCATACTTGTTGGCCAGATGCTGGGTTTTTTCTGGTTTGGATCACGTAATAATGACGTTCCACACCGAAACAGTCAATTAAACCTAGTTTCGATTAATATTTTAGAGGATATTGCCGGTTATATCTCGGTTAGGTCTGGGATTTGCCCTCATCTGGCTCGTACCTTCGCATTTCTCGCATACTTGTCGGCCAGATCCTGGCCTTGTTCTGGCTTGGACCAAGTAGTAATGTGGGACCACACTGAAACAGTCAATTAAACCTGGATGCGATTAATATTTTAGAGGATAACGCTGGTTATGTCTCGGTTAGGTCTGGGATTTGCCCTCATCTGGCCCGTACTTTCGCATTTTTCGCATACTTGAATGGCCAGATCCTGTGTTTTCCTATTGTTAGGATCACGTAGTAATGTGGTACTACACTGAAACAGTCAATTAAACCTGGTTGCGATTAAAATTTTAGAGGATAACGCAGGTTATGTCTCGGTTAGTTCTGGTATTTGCCCTCATCAGGCTCATACTTTCGCATATTTCTCATACTTCAAGGCTAGATCCTGGGTTTTTTCTGGTTAGGATCCCGTAGTAATGAGGTTCCACACCGAAACAGTCAATTAAACCTGGTTGCGATTAATATTTTAGAGGATAACGCCGGTTATATCTCGGTTAGGTCTGGGATTTGCCCTCATCTGGCCCGTACTTTCGCATTTTTGCATTCTTGTTGGCCAGATCCTAGGCTTTTTGCTGATTTGGATCACGTAGTTATGTGGTACCACACTGAAACAGTCAATAGAAGCTGGTTCCGAATAGTATTTTAGAGGATAACGCTGGCTATGTCTGGGTTAGTTCTGGTATTTGCAATCATCTGGCCCATACTTTCGCGTTTTTCGCATATTTGTTGGCCAGATGCTGGGTTTTTTCTGGTTTGGATCCCGTAATAATGACGTTCCACACCGAAACAGCCAATTAAACCTGGTTTCGATTAATATGTTAGAGGATAACGCCGGTTATATCTTGGTTAGATCCGGGATTTGCCCTCATCTGGCTCGTACCTGCGCATTTTTCGCATACATGTTGGCCATATCCTGGCCTTATTCTGGTTTGTATCACGTAGTAATGTGGTACCACACTGAAACAGTCAATAGAAGCTGGTTCCGAATAGTATTTTAGAGGATAACGCTGGCTATGTCTGGGTTAGTTCTGGTATTTGCAATCATCTGGCTCATACTTTCGCGTTTTTCGCATATTTGTTGGCAAGATCCTGGGTTTTTTCTGGTTTGGATCCCGTAGTAATGAGGTTCCACACCGAAACAGTCAATTAAACCTGGTTGCGATTAATATTTTAGAGGATAACGCCGGTTATGTCTTGGTTAGGTCTGGGATTTGCCCTCATCTGGCTCGTACTTTCGCATTTTTCGCATACTTGTTGGCCAGATCCTGGGCTTTTTCTGGTTTGTATCACGTAGTAATGTGGTACCACACTGAAACAGTCAATAGAAGCTAGTTCCGAATAGTATTTTAGAGGACAACGCTGGTTATGTCTCGGTTAGGTCTGGGATTGGCCCTCATCTGGCCCGTACTTTCGCATTTTTCGCATACTTGTTGGCCAGATCCTGGGCTTTTTCTGGTTTGGATCACGTAGTAATGTGGTACCACACTGAAACAGTCAATAGAAGCTAGTTCCGAATAGTATTTTAGAGGACAACGCTGGTTATGTCTCGGTTAGGTCTGGGATTGGCCCTCATCTGGCCCGTACTTTCGCATTTTTCGCATACTTGTTGGCCAGATCCTGGGCTTTTTCTGGTTTGGATCACGTAGTAATGTGGTACCACACTGAAACAGTCAATAGAATCTAGTTCCGAATAGTATTTTAGAGGACAACGCTGGTTATGTCTCGGTTAGGTCTGGCATTGGCCCTCATCTGGCCCGTACTTTCGCATTTTTCGCATACTTGTTGGCCAGATCCTGGGCTTTTTCTGGTTTGGATCCCGTAATAATGACGTTCCACACCGAAACAGCCAATTAAACATGGTTTCGATTAATATTTTAGAGGATATTGCCGGTTATATCTCGGTTAGGTCTGGGATTTGCCCTCATCTGGCTCGTACCTTCGCATTTCTCGCATACTTGTCGGCCAGATCCTGGCCTTGTTCTGGCTTGGACCAAGTAGTAATGTGGGACCACACTGAAACAGTCAATTAAACCTGGTTGCGATTAATATTTTAGAGGATAACGCTGGTTATGTCTCGGTTAGGTCTGGGATTTGCCCTCTTCTGGCCCGTACTTTCGCATTTTTCGCATACTTGAATGGCCAGATCCTGTGTTTTCCTATTGTTAGGATCACGTAGTAATGTGGTACTACACTGAAACAGTCAATTAAACCTGGTTGCGATTAAAATTTTAGGGGATAACGCAGGTTATGTCTCGGTTAGTTCTGGTATTTGCAATCATCTGGCTCGTACCTTCGCATTTTTCGCGTACTTGTTGGCCAGATTCTGGGCTTTTTCTGGTTTGGATCACGTAGTAATGTGGTACCACACTGAAACAGTCAATAAAAGCTGGACCCGAATAGTATTTTAGAGGACAACGCTGGATATTCCCGCGTTAGTTCTGGTATTTGCAATCATCTGGCTCATACTTTCGCGTTTTTCGCATATTTGTTGGCCAGATCCTGGGTTTTTTCTGGTTAGGATCCCGTAGTAACGAGGTTCCACACCGAAACAGTCAATTGAACCTGGTTGCGAACAATATTTTAGAGGATAACGCCGGTTATGTCTCGGTTAGGTCTGGGATTTGCCCTCATCTGGCTCGTTCTTTCGCAATTTTCGCTTACTTATTGGCAAGATCCTGGCCTTCTTCTGGTTTGTATCACGTAGTTATGCGGTACTACACCGAAACAGTCAATTAAACCTGGTTGCGATTAATATTTTAGAGGATAACGCTGGTTATGTCTCGGTTAGGTCTGGCATTGGCCCTCATCTGGCCCGTACTTTCGCATTTTTCGCATACTTGTTGGCCAGATCCTGGGCTTTTTCTGGTTTGGATCCCGTAATAATGACGTTCCACACCGAAACAGCCAATTAAACCTGGTTTCGATTAATATGTTAGAGGATAACGCCGATTATATCTTGGTTAGATCCAGGATTTGCCCTCATCTGGCTCGTACCTGCGCATTTTTCGCATATTTGTTGGCCAGATCCTGGGTTTTTTCTGCTTAGGATCCCGTAGTAACGAGGTTCCACACCGAAACAGTCAATTGAACCTGGTTGCGATTAATATTTTAGAGTATAACGCCGGTTATGTCTCGGTTAGGTCTGGGATTTGCCCTCATCTGGCTCGTACTTTCGCAATTTTCGCATACTTATTGGCAAGATCCTGGCCTTTTTCTGGTTTGTATCACGTAGTAATGCGGTACTACACCGAAACAGTCAATTAAACCTGGTTGCGATTAATATTTTAGAGGATAACGCTGGTTATGTCTCGGTTAGGTCTGGGATTTGCCCTCACCTGGCCCGTAGTTTCGCATTTTTGCATTCTTGTTGGCCAGATCCTAGGCTTTTTGCTGATTTGGATCGCGTAGTAATGTGGTACCACACTGAAACAGTCAATAGAAGCTGGTTCCGAATAGTATTTTAGAGGATAACGCTGGCTATGTCTGGGTTAGTTCTGGTATTTGCAATCATCTGGCCCATACTTTCGCGTTTTTCGCATATTTATTGGCCAGATCCTGGGTTTTTTCTGGTTAGGATCCCGTAGTAATGCGGTACTACACCGAAACAGTCAATTAAACCTGGTTGCGATTAATATTTTAGAGGATAACGCTGGTTATGTCTCGGTTAGGTCTGGGATTTGCCCTCACCTGGCCCGTAGTTTCGCATTTTTGCATTCTTGTTGGCCAGATCCAAGGCTTTTTGCTGATTTGGATCACGTAGTAATGTGGTACCACACTGAAACAGTCAATAGAAGCTGGTTCCGAATAGTATTTTAGAGGATAACGCTGGCTATGTCTGGGTTAGTTCTGGTATTTGCAATCATCTGGCCCATACTTTCGCGTTTTTCGCATATTTATTGGCCAGATCCTGGGTTTTTTCTGGTTAGGATCCCGTAGTAATGAGGTTCCACACCGAAACAGTCAATTGAACCTGGTTGCGATTAATATTTTAGAGTATAACGCCGGTTATGTCTCGGTTAGGTCTGGGATTTGCCCTCATCTGGCTCGTACTTTCGCAATTTTCGCATACTTATTGGCAAGATCCTGGCCTTTTTCTGGTTTGTATCACGTAGTAATGCGGTACTACACCGAAACAGTCAATTAAACCTGGTTGCGATTAATATTTTAGAGGATAACGCTGGTTATGTCTCGGTTAGGTCTGGGATTTGCCCTCACCTGGCCCGTAGCTTCGCATTTTTCGCATACTTGTTGGCCAGATCCTGGGTTTTTTCTGGTTTGGACCACGTAGTAATGAGGTACCTCACTGAAACGGTCAATAAAAGCTGGTTCCGATTAGTGTTTTAGAGGATAACGCTGGTTATGTCTGGGTTAGTTCTGGTATTCGCAATCATCTGGCTCATACTTTCGCTTCTTTCGCATACTTGTTGGCCAGATTCTGGGCTTTTTCTGGTTTGGATCACGTAGTAATGTGGTACCACACTGAAACAGTCAATAAAAGCTGGACCCGAATAGTATTTTAGAGGACAACGCTGGCTATTCCCGCGTTAGTTCTGGTATTTGCAATCATCTGGCTCATACTTTCGCGTTTTTCGCATATTTGTTGGCCAGATCCTGGGTTTTTTCTGGTTAGGATCCCGTAGTAACGAGGTTCCACACCGAAACAGTCAATTGAACCTGGTTGCGATTAATATTTTAGAGGATAACGCCGGTTATGTCTCGGTTAGGTCTGGGATTTGCCCTCATCTGGCTCGTTCTTTCGCAATTTTCGCTTACTTATTGGCAAGATCCTGGCCTTTTTCTGGTTTGTATCACGTAGTAATGCGGTACTACACCGAAACAGTCAATTAAACCTGGTTGCGATTAATATTTTAGAGGATAGCGCTGGTTATGTCTCGGTTAGGTCTGGGATTTGCCCTCACCTGGCCCGTAGTTTCGCATTTTTGCATTCTTGTTGGCCAGATCCTAGGCTTTTTGCTGATTTGGATCACGTAGTAATGTGGTACCACACTGAAACAGTCAATAGAAGCTGGTTCCGAATAGTATTTTAGAGGATAACTCTGGCTATGTCTGGGTTAGTTCTGGTATTTGCAATCATCTGGCCCATACTTTCGCGTTTTTCGCATATTTATTGGCCAGATCCTGGGTTTTTTCTGGTTAGGATCCCGTAGTAATGAGGTTCCACACCGAAACAGTCAATTAAACCTGGTTGCGATTAATATTTTAGAGGATAACGCCGGTTATATCTCGGTTAGGTCTGGGATTTGCCCTCATCTGGCCCGTACTTTCGCATTTTCGCATTCTTGTTGGCCAGATCCTAGGCTTTTTGCTGATTTGGATCACGTAGTTATGTGGTACCACACTGAAACAGTCAATAGAAGCTGGTTCCGAATAGTATTTTAGAGGATAACGCTGGCTATGTCTGGGTTAGTTCTGGTATTTGCAATCATCTGGCCCATACTTTCGCGTTTTTCGCATATTTGTTGGCCAGATGCTGGGTTTTTTCTGGTTTGGATCCCGTAATAATGACGTTCCACACCGAAACAGCCAATTAAACCTGGTTTCGATTAATATGTTAGAGGATAACGCCGATTATATCTTGGTTAGATCCGGGATTTGCCCTCATCTGGCTCGTACCTGCGCATTTTTCGCATACTTGTTGGCCATATCCTGGCCTTATTCTGGTTTGGATCACGTAGTAATGTGGTACCACACTAAAACAGTCAATAAAAGCTGGACCCGAATAGTATTTTAGAGGACAACGCTGGCTATTCCCGCGTTAGTTCTGGTATTTGCAATCATCTGGCTCATACTTTCGCGTTTTTCGCATATTTGTTGGCCAGATCCTGGGTTTTTTCTGCTTAGGATCCCGTAGTAACGAGGTTCCACACCGAAACAGTCAATTGAACCTGGTTGCGATTAATATTTTAGAGGATAACGCCGGTTATGTCTCGGTTAGGTCTGGGATTTGCCCTCATCTGGCTCGTACTTTCGCAATTTTCGCATACTTATTGGCAAGATCCTGGCCTTTTTCTGGTTTGTATCACGTAGTAATGCGGTACTACACCGAAACAGTCAATTAAACCTGGTTGCGATTAATATTTTAGAGGATAACGCTGGTTATGTCTCGTTTAGGTCTGGGATTTGCCCTCACCTGGCCCGTAGTTTCGCATTTTTGCATTCTTGTTGGCCAGATCCTAGGCTTTTTGCTGATTTGGATCGCGTAGTAAAGTGGTACCACACTGAAACAGTCAATAGAAGCTGGTTCCGAATAGTATTTTAGAGGATAACGCTGGCTATGTCTGGGTTAGTTCTGGTATTTGCAATCATCTGGCCCATACTTTCGCGTTTTTCGCATATTTATTGGCCAGATCCTGGGTTTTTTCTGGTTAGGATCCCGTAGTAATGCGGTACTACACCGAAACAGTCAATTAAACCTGGTTGCGATTAATATTTTAGAGGATAACGCTGGTTATGTCTCGGTTAGGTCTGGGATTTGCCCTCACCTGGCCCGTAGTTTCGCATTTTTGCATTCTTGTTGGCCAGATCCTAGGCTTTTTGCTGATTTGGATCACGAAGTAATGTGGTACCACACTGAAACAGTCAATAGAATCTGGTTCCGAATAGTATTTTAGAGGATAACGCTGGCTATGTCTGGGTTAGTTCTGGTATTTGCAATCATCTGGCCCATACTTTCGCGTTTTTCGCATATTTATTGGCCAGATCCTGGGTTTTTTCTGGTTAGGATCCCGTAGTAATGAGGTTCCACACCGAAACAGTCAATTAAACCTGGTTGCGATTAATATTTTAGAGGATAACGCCGGTTATGTCTCGGTTAGGTCTGGGATTTGCCCTCATCTGGCCCGTACTTTCGCATTTTTGCATTCTTGTTGGCCAGATCCTAGGCTTTTTGCTGATTTGGATCACGTAGTTATGTGGTACCACACTGAAACAGTCAATAGAAGCTGGTTCCGAATAGTATTTTAGAGGATAACGCTGGCTATGTCTGGGTTAGTTCTGGTATTTGCAATCATCTGGCCCATACTTTCGCGTTTTTCGCATATTTGTTGGCCAGATGCTGGGTTTTTTCTGGTTTGGATCCCGTAATAATGACGTTCCACACCGAAACAGCCAATTAAACCTGGTTTCGATAAATATGTTAGAGGATAACGCCGGTTATATCTCGGTTAGATCCGGGATTTGCCCTCATCTGGCTCGTACCTGCGCATTTTTCGCATACTTGATGGCCATATCCTGGCCTTATTCTGGTTTGTATCACGTAGTAATGTGGTACTACACTGAAACAGTCAATAGAAGCTGGTTCCGAATAGTATTTTAGAGGATAACGCTGGTTATGTCTGGGTTAGTTCTGGTATTTGCAATCATCTGGCTCGTACTTTCGCATTTCTCGCACACTTGTTGGCCAGATGCTGGGTTTTTTCTGGTTTGGATCACGTAATAATGACGTTCCACACCGAAACAGTCAATTAAACCTAGTTTCGATTAATATTTTAGAGGATATTGCCGGTTATATCTCGGTTAGGTCTGGGATTTGCCCTCATCTGGCTCGTACCTTCGCATTTCTCGCATACTTGTCGGCCAGATCCTGGCCTTGTTCTGGCTTGGACCAAGTAGTAATGTGGGACCACACTGAAACAGTCAATTAAACCTGGTTGCGATTAATATTTTAGAGGATAACGCTGGTTATGTCTCGGTTAGGTCTGGGATTTGCCCTCATCTGGCCCGTACTTTCGCATTTTTCGCATACTTGAATGGCCAGATCCTGTGTTTTCCTATTGTTAGGATCACGTAGTAATGTGGTACTACACTGAAACAGTCAATTAAACCTGGTTGCGATTAAAATTTTAGAGGATAACGCAGGTTATGTCTCGGTTAGTTCTGGTATTTGCAATCATCTGGCTCGTACCTTCGCATTTTTCGCGTACTTGTTGGCCAGATTCTGGGCTTTTTCTGGTTTGGATCACGTAGTAATGTGATACCACACTGAAACAGTCAATAAAAGCTGGACCCGAATAGTATTTTAGAGGACAACGCTGGCTATTCCCGCGTTAGTTCTGGTATTTGCAATCATCTGGCTCATACTTTCGCGTTTTTCGCATATTTGTTGGCCAGATCCTGGGTTTTTTCTGGTTAGGATCCCGTAGTAACGAGGTTCCACACCGAAACAGTCAATTGAACCTGGTTGCGAACAATATTTTGGAGGATAACGCCGGTTATGTCTCGGTTAGGTCTGGGATTTGCCCTCATCTGGCTCGTTCTTTCGCAATTTTCGCTTACTTATTGGCAAGATCCTGGCCTTTTTCTGGTTTGTATCACGTAGTTATGCGGTACTACACCGAAACAGTCAATTAAACCTGGTTGCGATTAATATTTTAGAGGATAACGCTGGTTATGTCTCGGTTAGGTCTGGGATTTGCCCTCACCTGGCCCGTAGTTTCGCATTTTTCGCATACTTGTTGGCCAGATCCTGGGCTTTTTCTGGTTTGGATCACGTAGTAATGTGGTACCACACTGAAACAGTCAATAGAATCTAGTTCCGAATAGTATTTTAGAGGACAACGCTGGTTATGTCTCGGTTAGGTCTGGCATTGGCCCTCATCTGGCCCGTACTTTCGCATTTTTTGCATACTTGTTGGCCAGATCCTGGGCTTTTTCTGGTTTGGATCCCGTAATAATGACGTTCCACACCGAAACAGCCAATTAAACCTGGTTTCGATTAATATGTTAGAGGATAACGCCGGTTATATCTTGGTTAGATCCGGGATTTGCCCTCATCTGGCTCGTACCTGCGCATTTTTCGCATACTTGTTGGCCATATCCTGGCCTTATTCTGGTTTGTATCACGTAGTAATGTGGTACCACACTGAAACAGTCAATAGAAGCTGGTTCCGAATAGTATTTTAGAGGATAACGCTGGCTATGTCTGGGTTAGTTCTGGTATTTGCAATCATCTGGCTCAGACTTTCGCGTTTTTCGCATATTTGTTGGGAAGATCCTGGGTTTTTTCTGGTTTGGATCCCGTAGTAATGAGGTTCCACACCGAAACAGTCAATTAAACCTGGTTGCGATTAATATTTTAGAGGATAACGCCGGTTATGTCTTGGTTAGGTCTGGGATTTGCCCTCATCTGGCTCGTACTTTCGCATTTTTCGCATACTTGTTGGCCAGATCCTGGGCTTTTTCTGGTTTGTATCACGTAGTAATGTGGTACCACACTGAAACAGTCAATAGAAGCTAGTTCCGAATAGTATTTTAGAGGACAACGCTGGTTATGTCTCGGTTAGGTCTGGGATTGGCCCTCATCTGGCCCGTACTTTCGCATTTTTCGCATACTTGTTGGCCAGATCCTGGGCTTTTTCTGGTTTGGATCACGTAGTAATGTGGTACCACACTGAAACAGTCAATAGAAGCTAGTTCCGAATAGTATTTTAGAGGACATCGCTGGTTATGTCTCGGTTAGGTCTGGGATTGGCCCTCATCTGGCCCGTACTTTCGCATTTTTCGCATACTTGTTGGCCAGATCCTGGGCTTTTTCTGGTTTGGATCACGTAGTAATGTGGTACCACACTGAAACAGTCAATAGAATCTAGTTCCGAATAGTATTTTAGAGGACAACGCTGGTTATGTCTCGGTTAGGTCTGGCATTGGCCCTCATCTGGCCCGTACTTTCGCATTTTTCGCATACTTGTTGGCCAGATCCTTGGGCTTTTTCTGGTTTGGATCCCGTAATAATGACGTTCCACACCGAAACAGCCAATTAAACCTGGTTTCGATTAATATGTTAGAGGATAACGCCGATTATATCTTGGTTAGATCCAGGATTTGCCCTCATCTGGCTCGTACCTGCGCATTTTTCGCATACTTGTTGGCCATATCCGGGCCTTATTCTGGTCTGGATCACGTAGTAATGTGGTACCACACTAAAACAGTCAATAAAAGCTGGACCCGAATAGTATTTTAGAGGACAACGCTGGCTATTCCCGCGTTAGTTCTGGTATTTGCAATCATCTGGCTCATACTTTCGCGTTTTTCGCATATTTGTTGGCCAGATCCTGGGTTTTTTCTGCTTAGGATCGCGTAGTAACGAGGTTCCACACCGAAACAGTCAATTGAACCTGGTTGCGATTAATATTTTAGAGTATAACGCCGGTTATGTCTCGGTTAGGTCTGGGATTTGCCCTCATCTGGCTCGTACTTTCGCAATTTTCGCATACTTATTGGCAAGATCCTGGCCTTTTTCTGGTTTGTATCACGTAGTAATGCGGTACTACACCGAAACAGTCAATTAAACCTGGTTGCGATTAATATGTTAGAGGATAACGCTGGTTATGTCTCGGTTAGGTCTGGGATTTGCCCTCACCTGGCCCGTAGTTTCGCATTTTTGCATTCTTGTTGGCCAGATCCTAGGCTTTTTGCTGATTTGGATCGCGTAGTAATGTGGTACCACACTGAAACAGTCAATAGAAGCTGGTTCCGAATAGTATTTTAGAGGATAACGCTGGCTATGTCTGGGTTAGTTCTGGTATTTGCAATCATCTGGCCCATACTTTCGCGTTTTTCGCACATTTATTGGCCAGATCCTGGGTTTTTTCTGGTTAGGATCCCGTAGTAATGCGGTACTACACCGAAACAGTCAATTAAACCTGGTTGCGATTAATATTTTAGAGGATAACGCTGGTTATGTCTCGGTTAGGTCTGGGATTTGCCCTCACCTGGCCCGTAGTTTCGCATTTTTGCATTCTTGTTGGCCAGATCCTAGGCTTTTTGCTGATTTGGATCACGTAGTAATGTGGTACCACACTGAAACAGTCAATAGAAGCTGGTTCCGAATAGTATTTTAGAGGATAACGCTGGCTATGTCTGGGTTAGTTCTGGTATTTGCAATCATCTGGCCCATACTTTCGCGTTTTTCGCATATTTATTGGCCAGATCCTGGGTTTTTTCTGGTTAGGATCCCGTAGTAATGAGGTTCCACACCGAAACAGTCAATTAAACCTGGTTGCGATTAATATTTTAGAGGATAACGCCGGTTATGTCTCGGTTAGGTCTGGGATTTGCCCTCACCTGGCCCGTAGTTTCGCATTTTTGCATTCTTGTTGGCCAGATCCTAGGCTTTTTGCTGACTTGGATCACGTAGTAATGTGGTACCACACTGAAACAGTCAATAGAAGCTGGTTCCGAATAGTATTTTAGAGGATAACGCCGGCTATGTCTGGGTTAGTTCTGGTATTTGCAATCATCTGGCTCATACTTTCGCGTTTTTCGCATATTTGTTGGGAAGATCCTGGGTTTTTTCTGGTTTGGATCCCGTAGTAATGAGGTTCCACACCGAAACAGTCAATTAAACCTGGTTGCGATTAATATTTTAGAGGATAACGCCGGTTATGTCTTGGTTAGGTCTGGGATTTGCCCTCATCTGGCTCGTACTTCCGCATTTTTCGCATACTTGTTGGCCAGATCCTGGGCTTTTTCTGGTTTGTATCACGTAGTAATGTGGTACCACACTGAAACAGTCAATAGAAGCTAGTTCCGAATAGTATTTTAGAGGACAACGCTGGTTATGTCTCGGTTAGGTCTGGGATTGGCCCTCATCTGGCCCGTACTTTCGCATTTTTCGCATACTTGTTGGCCAGATCCTGGGCTTTTTCTGGTTTGGATCACGTAGTAATGTGGTACCACACTGAAACAGTCAACAGAAGCTAGTTCCGAATAGTATTTTAGAGGACAACGCTGGTTATGTCTCGGTTAGGTCTGGGATTGGCCCTCATCTGGCCCGTACTTTCGCATTTTTCGCATACTTGTTGGCCAGATCCTGGGTTTTTTCTGGTTTGGACCACGTAGTAATGAGGTACCTCACTGAAACGGTCAATAAAAGCTGGTTCCGATTAGTGTTTTAGAGGATAACGCTGGTTATGTCTGGGTTAGTTCTGGTATTCGCAATCATCTGGCTCATACTTTCGCTTTTTTCGCATACTTGTTTGCCAGATGCTGGGTTTTTTCTGGTTAGGATCCCGTAGTAATGCGGTACTACACCGAAACAGTCAATTAAACCTGGATGCGATTAATATTTTAGAGGATAACGCTGGTTATGTCTCGGTTAGGTCTGGGATTTGCCCTCACCTGGCCCGTAGTTTCGCATTTTTGCATTCTTCTTGGCCAGATCCTAGGCTTTTTGCTGATTTGGATCAGGTAGTAATGTGGTACCACACTGAAACAGTCAATAGAAGCTCGTTCCGAATAGTACTTTAGAGGATAACGCTGGCTATGGCTGGGTTAGTTCTGGTATTTGCAATCATCTGGACAATACTTTCGCGTTTTTCGCATATTTATTGGCCAGATCCTGGGTTTTTTCTGGTTAGGATCCCGTAGTAATGAGGTTCCACACCGAAACAGTCAATTAAACCTGGTTGCGATTAAATTTTAGAGGATAACGCCGGTTATATCTCGGTTAGGTCTGGGATTTGCCCTCATCTGGCCCGTACTTTCGCATTTTTGCATTCTTGTTGGCCAGATCCTAGGCTTTTTGCTGATTTGGATCACGTAGTTATGTGGTGCCACACTGAAACAGTCAATAGAAGCTGGTTCCGAATAGTATTTTAGAGGATAACGCTGGCTATGTCTGGGTTAGTTCTGGTATTTGCAATCATCTGGCCCATACTTTCGCGTTTTTCGCTTATTTGTTGGCCAGATGCTGGGTTTTTTCTGGTTTGGATCCCGTAATAATGACGTTCCACACCGAAACAGCCAATTAAACCTGGTTTCGATTAATATGTTAGAGGATAACACCGGTTATATCTCGGTTAGATCCGGGATTTGCCCTCATCTGGCTCGTACCTGCGCATTTTTCGCATACTTGTTGGCCATATCCTGGCCTTATTCTGGTTTGTATCACGTAGTAATGTGGTACAACACTGAAACAGTCAATAGAAGCTGGTTCCGAATAGTATTTTAGAGGACAACGCTGGCTATGTCTCGGTTAGGTCTGGGATTGGCCCTCATCTGGCCTGTACTTTCGCATTTTTCGCATACTTGTTGGCCAGATCCTGGGCTTTTTCTGGTTTGGATCACGTAGTAATGTGGTACCACACTGAAACAGTCAATAGAAGCTAGTTCCGAATAGTATTTTAGAGGGCAACGCTGGCTATTCCCGCGTTAGTTCTGGTATTTGCAATCATCTGGCTCATACTTTCGCGTTTTTCGCATATTTGTTGGCCAGATCCTGGGTTTTTTCTGGTTAGGATCCCGTAGTAACGAGGTCCACACCGAAACAGTCAATTGAACCTGGTTGCGATTAATATTTTAGAGGATAACGCCGGTTATGTCTCGGTTAGGTCTGGGATTTGCCCTCATCTGGCTCGTACTTTCGCAATTTTCGCATACTTATTGGCAAGATCCTGGCCTTTTTCTGGTTTGTATCACGTAGTAATGCGGTACTACACCGAAACAGTCAATTAAACCTGGTTGCGATTAATATTTTAGAGGATAACGCTGGCTATGTCTCGGTTAGGTCTGGGATTTGCCCACACCTGGCCCGTAGTTTCGCATTTTTGCATTCTTGTTGGCCAGATCCTAGGCTTTTTGCTGATTTGGATCACGTAGTAATGTGGTACCACACTGAAAAAGTCAATAGAAGCTGGTTCCGAATAGTATTTTAGAGGATAACGCTGGCTATGTCTGGCTTAGTTCTGGTATTTGCAATCATCTGGCCCATACTTTCGCGTTTTTCGCATATTTATTGGCCAGATCCTGGGTTTTTCCTGGTTAGGATCCCGTAGTAATGAGGTTCCACACCGAAACAGTCAATTAAACCTGGTTGCGATTAATATTTTATAGGATAACGCCGGTTATATCTCGGTTAGGTCTGGGATTTGCCCTCATCTGGCCCGTACTTTCGCATTTTTGCATTCTTGTTGGCCAGATCCTAGGCTTTTTGCTGATTTGGATCACGTAGTTATGTGGCACCACACTGAAACAGTCAATAGAAGCTGGTTCCGAATAGTATTTTAGAGGATAACGCTGGCTATGTCTGGGTTAGTTCTGGTATTTGCAATCATCTGGCCCATACTTTCGCGTTTTTCGCATATTTGTTGGCCAGATGCTAGGTTTTTTCTGGTTTGGATCCCGTAATAATAACGTTCCACACCGAAACAGCCAATTAATCCTGGTTTCGATTAATATGTTAGAGGATAACGCCGGTTATATCTCGGTTAGATCCGGGATTTGCCCTCATCTGGCTCGTACCTGCGCATTTTTCGCATACTTGTTGGCCATATCCTGGCCTTATTCTGGTTTGTATCACGTAGTAATGTGGTACCACACTGAAACAGTCAATAGAAGCTGGTTCCGAATAGTATTTTAGAGGATAACGCTGGCTATGTCTGGGTTAGTTCTGGTATTTGCAATTATCTGGCTCATACTTTCGCGTTTTTCGCATATTTGTTGGCAAGATCCTGGGTTTTTTCTGGTTTGGATCCCGTAGTAATGAGGTTCCACACCGAAACAGTCAATTAAACCTGGTTGCGATTAATATTTTAGAGGATAACGCCGGTTATGTCTTGGTTAGGTCTGGGATTTGCCCTCATCTGGCTCGTACTTTCGCATTTTTCGCATACTTGTTGGCCAGATCCTGGGCTATTTCTGGTTTGTATCACGTAGTAATGTGGTACCACACTGAAACAGTCAATAGAAGCTAGTTCCGAATAGTATTTTAGAGGACAACGCTGGTTATGTCTCGGTTAGGTCTGGGATTTGCCCTCATCTGGCCCGTACTTTCGCATTTTTCGCATACTTGTTGGCCAGATCCTGGGCTTTTTCTGGTTTGGATCACGTAGTAATGTGGTACCACACTGAAACAGTCAACAAAAGCTGGTTCCGATTAGTGTTTTAGAGGATAACGCTGGTTATGTCTGGGTTAGTTCTGGTATTCGCAATCATCTGGCTCATACTTTCGCATTTTTCGCATACTTGTTTGCCAGATGCTGGGTTTTTTCTGGTTTGGATCACGTAATAATGACGTTCCACACCGAAACAGTCAATTAAACCTAGTTTCGATTAATACTTTAGAGGATAACGCTGGTTATGTCTCGGTTAGGTCTGGGATTTGCCCTCATCTGGCTCGTACCTTCGCAATTCTCGCATACTTGTTGGCCAGATCCTGGCCTTTTTCTGGTTTGTATCACGTAGTAATGTGGTACTAAGCTGAAACAGTCAATAGAAGCTGGTTCCGAATGGTATTTTAGAGGATAACGCTGGCTATGTCTGGGTTAGTTCTGGTATTTGCAATCATCTTGCTCATACTTTCGCTTTTTTCGCATACTTGTTGGCCAGATGCTGGGTTTTTTCTAGTTTGGACCACGTAGTAATGAGGTACCTCACTGAAACAGTCAATAAAAGCTGGTTCCGATTAGTGTTTTAGAGAATAACGCTGGCTATGTCTCGGTTAGGTCTGGGATTTGCCCTCATCTGGCCCGTACTTTCGCATTTTTCGCATACTTGAATGGCCAGATCCTGTGTTTTCCTATTGTTAGGATCACGTAGTAATGTGGTACCACACTGATACAGTCAATAGAAGCTGGTTCCGAATAGTATTTTAGAGGATACCGCTGGCTATGTCTGGGTTAGTTCTGGTATTTGCAATCATCTGGCTCATACTTTCGCTTTTTTCGCATACTTGTTTGCCAGATGCTGGGTTTTTTCTGGTTTGGATCCCGTAGTAATGAGGTGCCACACCGAAACAGTCAATTAAACCTGGTTGCGATTAATATTTTAGAGGATAACGCTGGTTATGTCTCCGTTAGGGCTGAGATTTGCCCTCATCTGACTCGTACTTTCGCATTTCTCGTATACTTGTTGGCCAGATGCTGGGTTTTTTCTGGTTTGAATCACGTAATAATGACGTTCCACACCGAAACAGTCAATTAAACCTAGTTTCGATTAATATTTTAGAGGATATTGCCGGTTATATCGCGGTTATGTCTGGGATTTGCCCTCATCTGGCTCGTACCTTCGCATTTCTCGTATACTTGTTGGCCAGATCCTGGCCTTGTTCTGGCTTGGACCAAGTAGTAATGTGGGACCACACTGAAACAGTCAATTAAACCTGGTTGCGATTAATATTTTAGAGGATAACGCCGGTTATGTCTCGGTTAGGTCTGGGATTTGCCCTCATCTGGCTCGTACTTTCGCAATTTTCGCATACTTATTGGCAAGATCCTGGCCTTTTTCTGGTTTGTATCACGTAGTAATGCGGTACTACACCGAAACAGTCAATTAAACCTGGTTGCGATTAATATTTTAGAGGATAACGCTGGCTATGTCTCGGTTAGGTCTGGGATTTGCCCACACCTGGCCCGTAGTTTCGCATTTTTGCATTCTTGTTGGCCAGATCCTAGGCTTTTTGCTGATTTGGATCACGTAGTAATGTGGTACCACACTGAAACAGTCAATAGAAGCTGGTTCCGAATAGTATTTTAGAGGATAACGCTGGCTATGTCTGGGTTAGTTCTGGTATTTGCAATCATCTGGTTCATACTTTCGCGTTTTTCTCATATTTGTTGGCCAGATCCTGGGTTTTTTCTGGATTGGATTCCGTAGTAATGAGGTGCCACACCGAAACAGTCAATTAAACCTGGTTACGATTAATATTTTAGAGGATGACGCCGGTTATGTCTCGGTTAGGTCTGGGATTTGCCCTCATCTGGCCCGTACTTTCGCATTTTTCGCATACTTGAATGGCCAGATCCTGTGTTTTCCTATTGTTAGGATCACGTAGTAATGTGGTACCACACTGAAACAGTCGATAGAAGCTGGTTCCGAATAGTATTTTAGAGGATAACGCTGGCTATGTCTGGGTTAGTAATGGTATTTGCAATCATCTGGCTCATACTTTCGCGTTTTTCGCATATATGTTGGCCAGATACTGGGTTTTTTCTGGTTAGGATCCCGTAGTAATGAGGTTCCACACCGAAACAGTCAATTAAACCTGGTTGCGATTAATATTTTAGAGGATAACGCTGGTTATGTCTCGGTTAGGTCTGGGATTTGCCCTCATCTGGCCCGTACTTTCGCAATTTTCGCATACTTGTTGGCCAGATCCTGGGCTTTTTCTGGTTTGGATCACGTAGTAATGTGGTACCACACTGAAACAGTCAATAAAAGCTGGTTCCGATTAGTGTTTTAGAGGATAACGCTGGCTATGTCTAGGTTAGTTCTGGTATTTGCAATCATCTGGCTCATACTTTCGCTTTTTTCGCATACTTGTTTGCCAGATGCTGGGTTTTTTCTGGTTTGGATCCCGTAGTAATGAGGTTCCACACCTGAACGGTCAATTAAACCTGGTTGCGATTAATATTTTAGAGGATAACGCCGGTTTTGTCTCGGTTAGGGCTGGGATTTGCCCTCATCTGGTTCGTACTTTCGCATTTCTCGCATACTTGTTGGCCAGATCCTGGCCTTTTTCTGGTTTGTATCACGTAGTAATGTGGTACTACACTGAAACAGTCAATAGCAGCTGGTTCCGAACAGTATTTTAGAGGATAACGCTGGCTATGTCTGGGTTAGTTCTGGTATTTGCAATCATCTTGCTCATACTTTCGCTTTTTTCGCATACTTGTTGGCCAGATGCTGGGTTTTTTCTGGTTTGGATCACGTAATAATGACGTTCCACACCGAAACAGTCAATTAAACCTAGTTTCGATTAATATTTTAGAGGATATTGCCGGTTATATCTCGGTTAGGTCTGGGATTTGCCCTCATCTGGCTCGTACCTTCGCATTTCTCGCATACTTGTTGGCCAGATCCTGGCCTTTTTCTGGTTTGTATCACGTAGTAATGTGGTACTACACTGAAACAGTCAATAGAAGCTGGTTCCGAATAGTATTTTAGAGGATAACGCTGGCTATGTCTGGGTTAGTTCTGGTATTTGCAATCATCTGGCTCATACTTTCGCTTTTTTCGCATACTTGTTTGCCAGATGCTGGGTTTTTTCTGGTTTGGATCCCGTAGTAATGAGGTGCCACACCGAAACAGTCAATTAAACCTGGTTGCGATTAATATTTTAGAGGATAACGCTGGTTATGTCTCGGTTAGGGCTGAGATTTGCCCTCATCTGGCTCGTACTTTCGCATTTCTCGCATACTTGTTGGCCAGATGCTGGGTTTTTTCTGGTTTGGATCACGTAATAATGACGTTCCACACCGAAACAGTCAATTAAACCTAGTTTCGATTAATATTTTAGAGGATATTGCCGGTTATATCTCGGTTAGGTCTGGGATTTGCCCTCATCTGGCCCGTACTTTCGCATTTTTGCATTCTTGTTGGCCAGATCCTAGGCTTTTTGCTGATTTGGATCACGTAGTTATGTGGTACCACACTGAAACAGTCAATAGAAGCTGGTTCCGAATAGTATTTTAGAGGATAACGCTGGCTATGTCTGGGTTAGTTCTGGTATTTGCAATCATCTGGCCCATACTTTCGCGTTTTTCGCATATTTGTTGGCCAGATGCTAGGTTTTTTCTGGTTTGGATCCCGTAATAATAACGTTCCACACCGAAACAGCCAATTAAACCTGGTTTCGATTAATATGTTAGAGGATAACGCCGGTTATATCTCGGTTAGATCCGGGATTTGCCCTCATCTGGCTCGTACCTGCGCATTTTTCGCATACTTGTTGGCCATATCCTGGCCTTATTCTGGTTTGTATCACGTAGTAATGTGGTACCACACTGAAACAGTCAATAGAAGCTGGTTCCGAATAGTATTTTAGAGGATAACGCTGGCTATGTCTGGGTTAGTTCTGGTATTTGCAATCATCTGGCTCATACTTTCGCGTTTTTCGCATATTTGTGGCAAGATCCTGGGTTTTTTCTGGTTTGGATCCCGTAGTAATGAGGTTCCACACCTGAACAGTCAATTAAACCTGGTTGCGATTAATATTTTAGAGGATAACGCCGGTTTTGTCTCGGTTAGGTCTGGGATTTGCCCTCATCTGGTTCGTACTTTCGCATTTCTCGCATACTTGTTGGCCAGATCCTGGCCATTTTCTGGTTTGTATCACGTAGTAATGTGGTACTACACTGAAACAGTCAATAGAAGCTGGTTCCGAATAGTATTTTAGAGGATAACGCTGGCTATGTCTGGGTTAGTTCTGGTATTTGCAATCATCTTGCTCATACTTTCGCTTTTTTCGCATACTAGTTGGCCAGATGCTGGGTTTTTTCTGGTTTGGATCACGTAATAATGACGTTCCACACCGAAACAGTCAATTAAACCTAGTTTCGATTAATATTTTAGAGGATATTGCCGGTTATATCTCGGTTAGGTCTGGGATTTGCCCTCATCTGGCTCGTACCTTCGCATTTCTCGCATATTTGTTGGCCAGATCCTGGGCTTTTTCTGGGTTGGATCCCGTAGTAATGAGGTTCCACACCGAAACAGTCAATTAAACCTGGTTGCGATTAATATTTTAGAGGATAACGCCGGTTATGTCTCGGTTAGGTCTGGGATTTGCCCTCATCTGGCTCGTACTTTCGCATTTTTCGCATACTTGTTGGCCAGATCCTGGGCTTTTTCTGGTTTGTATCACGTAGTAATGTGGTACCACACTGAAACAGTCAATTAAACCTAGTTTCGATTAATACTTTAGAGGATATTGCCGGTTATATCTCGGTTAGGTCTGGGATTTGCCCTCATCTGGCTCGTACCTTCGCAATTCTCGCATACTTGTTGGCCAGATCCTGGCCTTTTTCTGGTTTGTATCACGTAGTAATGTGGTACTACACTGAAACAGTCAATAGAAGCTGGTTCCGAATGGTATTTTAGAGGATAACGCTGGCTATGTCTGGGTTAGTTCTGGTATTTGCAATCATCTTGCTCATACTTTCGCTTTTTTCGCATACTTGTTGGCCAGATGCTGGGTTTTTTCTAGTTTGGACCACGTAGTAATGAGGTACCTCACTGAAACAGTCAATAAAAGCTGGTTCCGATTAGTGTTTTAGAGGATAACGCTGGCTATGTCTGGGTTAGTTCTGGTATTTGCAATCATCTTGCTCATACTTTCGCTTTTTTCGCATACTTGTTGGCCAGATGCTAGGTTTTTTCTGGTTTGGATCACGTAATAATGACGTTCCACACCGAAACAGTCAATTAAACCTAGTTTCGATTAATATTTTAGAGGATATTGCCGGTTATATCTCGGTTAGGTCTGGGATTTGCCCTCATCTGGCTCGTACCTTCGCATTTCTCGCATACTTGTTGGCCAGATCCTGGCCTTTTTCTGGTTTGTATCACGTAGTAATGTGGTACTACACTGAAACAGTCAATAGAAGCTGGTTCCGAATAGTATTTTAGAGGATAACGCTGGCTATGTCTGGGTTAGTTCTGGTATTTGCAATCATCTGGCTCATACTTTCGCTTTTTTCGCATACTTGTTTGCCAGATGCTGGGTTTTTTCTGGTTTGGATCCCGTAGTAATGAGGTGCCACACCGAAACAGTCAATTAAACCTGGTTGCGATTAATATTTTAGAGGATAACGCTGGTTATGTCTCGGTTAGGGCTGAGATTTGCCCTCATCTGGCTCGTACTTTCGCATTTCTCGCATACTTGTTGGCCAGATGCTGGGTTTTTTCTGGTTTGGATCACGTAATAATGACGTTCCACACCGAAACAGTCAATTAAACCTAGTTTCGATTAATATTTTAGAGGATATTGCCGGTTATATCTCGGTTAGGTCTGGGATTTGCCCTCATCTGGCCCGTACTTTCGCATTTTTGCATTCTTGTTGGCCAGATCCTAGGCTTTTTGCTGATTTGGATCACGTAGTTATGTGGTACCACACTGAAACAGTCAATAGAAGCTGGTTCCGAATAGTATTTTAGAGGATAACGCTGGCTATGTCTGGGTTAGTTCTGGTATTTGCAATCATCTGGCCCATACTTTCGCGTTTTTCGCATATTTGTTGGCCAGATGCTAGGTTTTTTCTGGTTTGGATCCCGTAATAATAACGTTCCACACCGAAACAGCCAATTAAACCTGGTTTCGATTAATATGTTAGAGGATAACGCCGGTTATATCTCGGTTAGATCCGGGATTTGCCCTCATCTGGCTCGTACCTGCGCATTTTTCGCATACTTGTTGGCCATATCCTGGCCTTATTCTGGTTTGTATCACGTAGTAATGTGGTACCACACTGAAACAGTCAATAGAAGCTGGTTCCGAATAGTATTTTAGAGGATAACGCTGGCTATGTCTGGGTTAGTTCTGGTATTTGCAATCATCTGGCTCATACTTTCGCGTTTTTCGCATATTTGTGGCAAGATCCTGGGTTTTTTCTGGTTTGGATCCCGTAGTAATGAGGTTCCACACCTGAACAGTCAATTAAACCTGGTTGCGATTAATATTTTAGAGGATAACGCCGGTTTTGTCTCGGTTAGGTCTGGGATTTGCCCTCATCTGGTTCGTACTTTCGCATTTCTCGCATACTTGTTGGCCAGATCCTGGCCATTTTCTGGTTTGTATCACGTAGTAATGTGGTACTACACTGAAACAGTCAATAGAAGCTGGTTCCGAATAGTATTTTAGAGGATAACGCTGGCTATGTCTGGGTTAGTTCTGGTATTTGCAATCATCTTGCTCATACTTTCGCTTTTTTCGCATACTAGTTGGCCAGATGCTGGGTTTTTTCTGGTTTGGATCACGTAATAATGACGTTCCACACCGAAACAGTCAATTAAACCTAGTTTCGATTAATATTTTAGAGGATATTGCCGGTTATATCTCGGTTAGGTCTGGGATTTGCCCTCATCTGGCTCGTACCTTCGCATTTCTCGCATATTTGTTGGCCAGATCCTGGGCTTTTTCTGGGTTGGATCCCGTAGTAATGAGGTTCCACACCGAAACAGTCAATTAAACCTGGTTGCGATTAATATTTTAGAGGATAACGCCGGTTATGTCTCGGTTAGGTCTGGGATTTGCCCTCATCTGGCTCGTACTTTCGCATTTTTCGCATACTTGTTGGCCAGATCCTGGGCTTTTTCTGGTTTGTATCACGTAGTAATGTGGTACCACACTGAAACAGTCAATTAAACCTAGTTTCGATTAATACTTTAGAGGATATTGCCGGTTATATCTCGGTTAGGTCTGGGATTTGCCCTCATCTGGCTCGTACCTTCGCAATTCTCGCATACTTGTTGGCCAGATCCTGGCCTTTTTCTGGTTTGTATCACGTAGTAATGTGGTACTACACTGAAACAGTCAATAGAAGCTGGTTCCGAATGGTATTTTAGAGGATAACGCTGGCTATGTCTGGGTTAGTTCTGGTATTTGCAATCATCTTGCTCATACTTTCGCTTTTTTCGCATACTTGTTGGCCAGATGCTGGGTTTTTTCTAGTTTGGACCACGTAGTAATGAGGTACCTCACTGAAACAGTCAATAAAAGCTGGGTCCGATTAGTGTTTTAGAGGATAACGCTGGCTATGTCTGGGTTAGTTCTGGTATTTGCAATCATCTTGCTCATACTTTCGCTTTTTTCGCATACTTGTTGGCCAGATGCTGGGTTTTTTCTGGTTTGGATCACGTAATAATGACGTTCCACACCGAAACAGTCAATTAAACCTAGTTTCGATTAATATTTTAGAGGATATTGCCGGTTATATCTCGGTTAGGTCTGGGATTTGCCCTCATCTGGCCCGTACTTTCGCATTTTTCGCATACTTGAATGGCCAGATCCTGTGTTTTTCTATTGTTAGGATCACGTAGTAATGTTGTTCCACACCGAAACAGTCAATTAAACCTGGTTGCGATTAATATTTTAAAGGATAACGCCGGTTATGTCTCGGTTAGGTCTGGGATTTGCCCTCATCTGGCTCGTACTTTCGCAATTTTCGCATACTTATTGGCAAGATCCTGGCCTTTTTCTGGTTTGTATCACGTAGTAATGCGGTACTACACCGAAACAGTCAATTAAACCTGGTTGCGATTAATATTTTAGAGGATATCGCTGGTTATGTCTCGGTTAGGTCTGGGATTTGCCCTCACCTGGCCCGTAGTTTCGCATTTTTGCATTCTTGTTGGCCAGATCCTAGGCTTTTTGCTGATTTGGATCACGTAGTTATGTGGTACCACACTGAAACAGTCAATAGAAGCTGGTTCCGAATAGTATTTTAGAGGATAACGCTGGCTATGTCTGGGTTAGTTCTGGTATTTGCAATCATCTGGCCCATACTTTCGCGTTTTTCGCATATTTGTTGGCCAGATGCTAGGTTTTTTCTGGTTTGGATCCCGTAATAATAACGTTCCACACCGAAACAGCCAATTAAACCTGGTTTCGATTAATATGTTAGAGGATAACGCCGGTTATATCTCGGTTAGATCCGGGATTTGCCCTCATCTGGCTCGTACCTGCGCATTTTTCGCATACTTGTTGGCCATATCCTGGCCTCATTCTGGTTTGTATCACGTAGTAATGTGGTACCACACTGAAACAGTCAATAGAAGCTGGTTCCGAATAGTATTTTAGAGGATAACGCTGGCTATGTCTGGGTTAGTTCTGGTACTTGCAATCATCTGGCTCATACTTTCGCGTTTTTCGCATATTTGTGGCAAGATCCTGGGTTTTTTCTGGTTTGGATCCCGTAGTAATGAGGTTCCACACCTGAACAGTCAATTAAACCTGGTTGCGATTAATATTTTAGAGGATAACGCCGGTTTTGTCTCGGTTAGGTCTGGGATTTGCCCTCATCTGGTTCGTACTTTCGCATTTCTCGCATACTTGTTGGCCAGATCCTGGCCATTTTCTGGTTTGTATCACGTAGTAATGTGGTACTACACTGAAACAGTCAATAGAAGCTGGTTCCGAATAGTATTTTAGAGGATAACGCTGGCTATGTCTGGGTTAGTTCTGGTATTTGCAATCATCTTGCTCATACTTTCGCTTTTTTCGCATACTAGTTGGCCAGATGCTGGGTTTTTTCTGGTTTGGATCACGTAATAATGACGTTCCACACCGAAACAGTCAATTAAACCTAGTTTCGATTAATATTTTAGAGGATATTGCCGGTTATATCTCGGTTAGGTCTGGGATTTGCCCTCATCTGGCTCGTACCTTCGCATTTCTCGCATATTTGTTGGCCAGATCCTGGGCTTTTTCTGGGTTGGATCCCGTAGTAATGAGGTTCCACACCGAAACAGGCAATTAAACCTGGTTGCGATTAATATTTTAGAGGATAACGCCGGTTATGTCTCGGTTAGGTCTGGGATTTGCCCTCATCTGGCTCGTACTTTCGCATTTTTCGCATACTTGTTGGCCAGATCCTGGGCTTTTTCTGGTTTGTATCACGTAGTAATGTGGTACCACACTGAAACAGTCAATTAAACCTAGTTTCGATTAATACTTTAGAGGATATTGCCGGTTATATCTCGGTTAGGTCTGGGATTTGCCCTCATCTGGCTCGTACCTTCGCAATTCTCGCATACTTGTTGGCCAGATCCTGGCCTTTTTCTGGTTTGTATCACGTAGTAATGTGGTACTACACTGAAACAGTCAATAGAAGCTGGTTCCGAATGGTATTTTAGAGGATAACGCTGGCTATGTCTGGGTTAGTTCTGGTATTTGCAATCATCTTGCTCATACTTTCGCTTTTTTCGCATACTTGTTGGCCAGATGCTGGGTTTTTTCTAGTTTGGACCACGTAGTAATGAGGTACCTCACTGAAACAGTCAATAAAAGCTGGTTCCGATTAGTGTTTTAGAGGATAACGCTGGCTATGTCTGGGTTAGTTCTGGTATTTGCAATCATCTTGCTCATACTTTCGCTTTTTTCGCATACTTGTTGGCCAGATGCTGGGTTTTTTCTGGTTTGGATCACGTAATAATGACGTTCCACACCGAAACAGTCAATTAAACCTAGTTTCCATTAATATTTTAGAGGATATTGCCGGTTATATCTCGGTTAGGTCTGGGATTTGCCCTCATCTGGCCCGTACTTTCGCATTTTTCGCATACTTGAATGGCCAGATCCTGTGTTTTCCTATTGTTAGGATCACGTAGTAATGTGGTACCACACTGAAACAGTCGATAGAAGCTGGTTCCGAATAGTATTTTAGAGGATAACGCTGGCTATGTCTGGGTTAGTAATGGTATTTGCAATCATCTGGCTCATACTTTCGCGTTTTTCGCATATATGTTGGCCAGATACTGGGTTTTTTCTGGTTAGGATCCCGTAGTAATGAGGTTCCACACCGAAACAGTCAATTAAACCTGGTTGCGATTAATATTTTAGAGGATAACGCTGGTTATGTCTCGGTTAGGTCTGGGATTTGCCCTCATCTGGCCCGTACTTTCGCAATTTTCGCATACTTGTTGGCCAGATCCTGGGCTTTTTCTGGTTTGGATCACGTAGTAATGTGGTACCACACTGAAACAGTCAATAAAAGCTGGTTCCGATTAGTGTTTTAGAGGATAACGCTGGTTATGTCTGGGTTAGTTCTGGTATTCGCAATCATCTGGCTCATACTTTCGCTTTTTTCGCATACTTGTTTGCCAGATGCTGGGTTTTTTCTGGTTTGGATCCCGTAGTAATGAGGTTCCACACCTGAACGGTCAATTAAACCAAGTTTCGATTAATATTTTAGAGGATATTGCCGGTTATATCTCGGTTAGGTCTGGGATTTGCCCTCATCTGGCTCGTACCTTCGCATTTCTCGCATACTTGTTGGCCAGATCCTGGCCTTTTTCTGGTTTGTATCACGTAGTAATGTGGTACTACACTGAAACAGTCAATAGAAGCTGGTTCCGAATAGTATTTTAGAGGATAACGCTGGCTATGTCTGGGTTAGTTCTGGTATTTGCAATCATCTGGCTCATACTTTCGCTTTTTTCGCATACTTGTTTGCCAGATGCTGGGTTTATTCTGGTTTGGATCCCGTAGTAATGAGGTGCCACACCGAAACAGTCAATTAAACCTGGTTGCGATTAATATTTTAGAGGATAACGCTGGTTATGTCTCGGTTAGGGCTGAGATTTGCCCTCATCTGGCTCGTACTTTCGCATTACTCGCATACTTGTTGGCCAGATGCTGGGTTTTTTCTGGTTTGGATCACGTAATAATGACGTTCCACACGGAAACAGTCAATTAAACCTAGTTTCGATTAATATTTTAGAGGATAACGCCGGTTATGTCTTGGTTAGGTCTGGTATTTGCCCTCATCTGGCTCGTACTTTCGCAATTTTCGCATACTTATTGGCAAGATACTGGCCTTTTTCTGGTTTGTATCACGTAGTAATACGGTACTACACCGAAACAGTCAATTAAACCTGGTTGCGATTAATATTTTAGAGGATAAGGCTGGTTATGTCTCGGTTAGGTCTGGGATTTGCCCTCACCTGGCCCGTAGTTTCGCATTTTTGCATTCTTGTTGGCCAGATCCTAGGCTTTTTGCTGATTTGGATCACGTAGTAATGTGGTACCACACTGAAACAGTCAATAGAAGCTGGTTCCGAATAGTATTTTAGAGGATAACGCTGGCTATGTCTGGGTTAGTTCTGGTATTTGCAATCATCTGGTTCATACTTTCGCGTTTTTCTCATATTTGTTGGTCAGATCCTGGGTTTTTTCTGGATTGGATTCCGTAGTAATGAGGTGCCACACCGAAACAGTCAATTAAACCTGGTTACGATTAATATTTTAGAGGATGACGCCTGTTATGTCTCGGTTAGGTCTGGGATTTGCCCTCATCTGGCCCGTACTTTCGCATTTTTCGCATACTTGAATGGCCAGATCCTGTGTTTTCCTATTGTTAGGATCACGTAGTAATGTGGTACCACACTGAAACAGTCGATAGAAGCTGGTTCCGAATAGTATTTTAGAGGATAACGCTGGCTATGTCTGGGTTAGTAATGGTATTTGCAATCATCTGGCTCATACTTTCGCGTTTTTCGCATATATGTTGGCCAGATACTGGGTTTTTTCTGGTTAGGATCCCGTAGTAATGAGGTTCCACACCGAAACAGTCAATTAAACCTGGTTGCGATTAATATTTTAGAGGATAACGCTGGTTATGTCTCGGTTAGGTCTGGGATTTGCCCTCATCTGGCCCGTACTTTCGCAATTTTCGCATACTTGTTGGCCAGATCCTGGGCTTTTTCTGGTTTGGATCACGTAGTAATGTGGTACCACACTGAAACAGTCAATAAAAGCTGGTTCCGATTAGTGTTTTAGAGGATAACGCTGGTTATGTCTGGGTTAGTTCTGGTATTCGCAATCATCTGGCTCATACTTTCGCTTTTTTCGCATACTTGTTTGCCAGATGCTGGGTTTTTTCTGGTTTGGATCCCGTAGTAATGAGGTTCCACACCTGAACGGTCAATTAAACCTAGTTTCGATTAATATTTTAGAGGATATTGCCGGTTATATCTCGGTTAGGTCTGGGATTTGCCCTCATCTGGCTCGTACCTTCGCATTTCTCGCATACTTGTTGGCCAGATCCTGGCCTTTTTCTGGTTTGTATCACGTAGTAATGTGGTACTACACTGAAACAGTCAATAGAAGCTGGTTCCGAATAGTATTTTAGAGGATAACGCTGGCTATGTCTGGGTTAGTTCTGGTACTTGCAATCATCTGGCACATACTTTCGCTTTTTTCGCATACTTGTTTGCCAGATGCTGGGTTTTTTCTGGTTTGGATCCCGTAGTAATGAGGTTCCACACCTGAACGGTCAATTAAACCTGGTTGCGATTAATATTTTAGAGGATAACGCCGGTTTTGTCTCGGTTAGGGCTGGGATTTGCCCTCATCTGGTTCGTACTTTCGCATTTCTCGCATACTTGTTGGCCAGATCCTGGCCTTTTTCTGGTTTGTATCACGTAGTAATGTGGTACTACACTGAAACAGTCAATCGCAGCTGGTTCCGAACAGTATTTTAGAGGATAACGCTGGCTATGTCTGGGTTAGTTCTGGTATTTGCAATCATCTTGCTCATACTTTCGCTTTTTTCGCATACTTGTTGGCCAGATGCTGGGTTTTTTCTGGTTTGGATCACGTAATAATGACGTTCCACACCGAAACAGTCAATTAAACCTAGTTTCGATTAATATTTTAGAGGATATTGCCGGTTATATCACGGTTAGGTCTGGGATTTGCCCTCATCTGGCTCGTACCTTCGCATTTCTCGCATACTTGTTGGCCAGATCCTGGCCTTTTTCTGGTTTGTATCACGTAGTAATGTGGTTCTACACTGAAACAGTCAATAGAAGCTGGTTCCGAATAGTATTTTAGAGGATAACGCTGGCTATGTCTGGGTTAGTTCTGGTATTTGCAATCATCTGGCTCATACTTCCGCTTTTTTCGCATACTTGTTTGCCAGATGCTGGGTTTTTTCTGGTTTGGATCCCGTAGTAATGAGGTGCCACACCGAAACAGTCAATTAAACCTGGTTGCGATTAATATTTTAGAGGATAACGCTGGTTATGTCTCGGTTAGGGCTGAGATTTGCCCTCATCTGGCTCGTACTTTCGCATTTCTCGCATACTTGTTGGCCAGATGCTGGGTTTTTTCTGGTTTGGATCACGTAATAATGACGTTCCACACCGAAACAGTCAATTAAACCTAGTTTCGATTTATATTTTAGAGGATATTGCCGGTTATATCTCGGTTAGGTCTGGGATTTGCCCTCATCTGGCTCGTACCTTCGCATTTCTCACATACTTGTTGGCCAGATCCTGGCCTTGTTCTGGCTTGGACCAAGTAGTAATGTGGGACCACACTGAAACAGTCAATTAAACCTGGTTGCGATTAATATTTTAGAGGATAACGCTGGTTATGTCTCGGTTAGGTCTGGGATTTGCCCTCATCTGGCCCGTACTTTCGCATTTTTCGCATACTTGAATGGCCAGATCCTGTGTTTTTCTATTGTTAGGATCACGTAGTAATGTGGTACTACACTGAAACAGTCCATTAAACCTGGTTGCGATTAAAATTTTAGAGGATAACGCAGGTTATGTCTCGGTTAGTTCTGTTATTTGCAATCATCTGGCTCGTACCTTCGCATTTTTCGCGTACTTGTTGGCCAGATTCTGGGCTTTTTCTGGTTTGGATCACGTAGTAATGTGGTACCACACTGAAACAGTCAATAAAAGCTGGACCCGAATAGTATTTTAGAGGATAACGCTGGCTATTCCCGCGTTAGTTCTGGTATTTGCAATCATCTGGCTCATACTTTCGCGTTTTTCGCAAATTTGTTGGCCAGATCCTGGGTTTTTTCTGGTTAGGATCCCGTAGTAACGAGGTTCCACACCGAAACAGTCAATTAAACCTGGTTGCGATTAATATTTTAGAGGATAACGCCGGTTATGTCTTGGTTAGGTCTGGTATTTGCCCTCATCTGGCTCGTACTTTCGCAATTTTCGCATACTTATTGGCAAGATACTGGCCTTTTTCTGGTTTGTATCACGTAGTAATACGGTACTACACCGAAACAGTTAATTAAACCTGGTTGCGATTAATATTTTAGAGGATAACGCTGGTTATGTCTCGGTTAGGTCTGGGATTTGCCCTCACCTGGCCCGTAGTTTCGCATTTTTGCATTCTTGTTGGCCAGATCCTAGGCTTTTTGCTGATTTGGATCACGTAGTAATGTGGTACCACACTGAAACAGTCAATAGAAGCTGGTTCCGAATAGTATTTTAGAGGATAACGCTGGCTATGTCTGGGTTAGTTCTGGTATTTGCAATCATCTGGCCCATACTTTCGCGTTTTTCGCATATTTGTTGGCAAGATCCTGGGATTTTTCTGTTTTGGATCCCGTAGTAATGAGGTTCCACACCGAAACAGTCAATTAAACCTGGTTGCGATTAATATTTTAGAGGATAACGCTGGTTATGTCTCGGTTAGGTCTGGGATTTGCCCTCACCTGGCCCGTAGTTTCGCATTTTTGCATTCTTGTTGGCCAGACCCTAGGCTTTTTGCTGATTTGGATCACGTAGTTATGTGGTACCACACTGAAACAGTCAATTGAAGCTGGTTCCGAATAGTATTTTAGAGGATAACGCTGGCTATGTCTGGGTTAGTTCTGGTATTTGCAATCATCTGGCTCATACTTTCGCGTTTTTCGCATATTTGTTGGCAAGATCCTGGGTTTTTTCTGGTTTGGATCCCGTAGTAATGAGGTTCCACACCTGAACAGTCAATTAAACCTGGTTGCGATTAATATTTTAGAGGATAACGCCGCTTTTGTCTCGGTTAGGTCTGGGATTTGCCCTCATCTGGTTCGTACTTTCGCATTTCTCGCATACTTGTTGGCCAGATCCTGGCCTTTTTCTGGTTTGTATCACGTAGTAATGAGGTACTACACTGAAACAGTCAATAGAAGCTGGTTCCGAATAGTATTTTAGAGGATAACGCTGGCTATGTCTGGGTTAGTTCTGGTATTTGCAATCATCTTGCTCATACTTTCGCTTTTTTCGCATACTTGTTGGCCAGATGCTGGGTTTTTTCTAGTTTGGACCACGTAGTAATGAGGTACCTCACTGAAACAGTCAATAAAAGCTGGTTCCGATTAGTGTTTTAGAGGATAACGCTGGCTATGTCTGGGTTAGTTCTGGTATTTGCAATCATCTTGCTCATACTTTCGCTTTTTTCGCATACTTGTTGGCCAGATGCGGGGTTTTTTCTGGTTTGGATCACGTAATAATGACGTTCCACACCGAAACAGTCAATTAAACCTAGTTTCGATTAATACTTTAGAGGATATTGCCGATTATATCTCGGTTAGGTCTGGGATTTGCCCTCATCTGGCTCGTACCTTCGCATTTCTCGCATACTTGTTGGCCAGATCCTGGCCTTTTTCTGGTTTGTATCACGTAGTAATGTGGTACTACACTGAAACAGTCAATAGAAGCTCGTTCCGAATGGTATTTTAGAGGATAACGCTGGCTATGTCTGGGTTAGTTCTGGTATTTGCAATCATCTTGCTCATACTTTCGCTTTTTTCGCATACTTGTTGGCCAGATGCTGGGTTTTTTCTAGTTTGGACCACGTAGTAATGAGGTACCTCACTGAAACAGTCAATAAAAGCTGGTTCCGATTAGTGTTTTAGAGGATAACGCTGGCTATGTCTGGGTTAGTTCTGGTATTTGCAATCATCTTGCTCATACTTTCGCTTTTTTCGCATACTTGTTGGCCAGATGCTGGGTTTTTTCTGGTTTGGATCACGTAATAATGACGTTCCAAACCGAAACAGTCAATTAAACCTAGTTTCGATTAATATCTTAGAGGATATTGCCGGTTATATCTCGGTTAGGTCTGGGATTTGCCCTCATCTGGCCCGTACTTTCGCATTTTTCGCATACTTGAATGGCCAGATCCTGTGTTTTTCTATTGTTAGGATCACGTAGTAATGTTGTTCCACACCGAAACAGTCAATTAAACCTGGTTGCGATTAATATTTTAAAGGATAACGCCTGTTATGTCTCGGTTAGGTCTGGGATTTGCCCTCATCTGGCTCGTACTTTCGCAATTTTCGCATACTTGTTTGCCAGATGCTGGGTTTTTTCTGGTTTGGATCCCGTAGTAGTGAGGTTCCACACCTGAACAGTCAATTAAACCTGGTTGCGATTAATATTTTAGAGGATAACGCCGGTTTTGTCTCGGTTAGGTCTGGGATTTGCCCTCATCTGGTTCGTACTTTCGCATTTCTCGCATACTTGTTGGCCAGATCCTGGCCATTTTCTGGTTTGTATCACGTAGTAATGTGGTACTACACTGAAACAGTCAATAGAAGCTGGTTCCGAATAGTATTTTAGAGGATAACGCTGGCTATGTCTGGGTTAGTTCTGGTATTTGCAATCATCTTGCTCATACTTTCGCTTTTTTCGCATACTAGTTGGCCAGATGCTGGGTTTTTTCTGGTTTGGATCACGTAATAATGACGTTCCACACCGAAACTGTCAATTAAACCTAGTTTCGATTAATATTTTAGAGGATATTGCCGGTTATATCTCGGTTAGGTCTGTGATTTGCCCTCATCTGGCTCGTACCTTCGCATTTCTCGCATACTTGTTGGCCAGATCCTGGCCTTTTTCTGGTTTGAATCACGTAGTAATGTGGTACCACACTGAAACAGTCAATAAAAGCTGGTTCCGATTAGTGTTTTAGAGGATAACGCTGGTTATGTCTGGGTTAGTTCTGGTATTCGCAATCATCTGGCTCATACTTTCGCTTTTTTCGCATACTTGTTTGCCAGATGCTGGGTTTTTTCTGGTTTGGATCCCGTAGTAATGAGGTTCCACACCTGAACGGTCAATTAAACCTAGTTTCGATTAATATTTTAGAGGATATTGCCGGTTATATCTCGGTTAGGTCTGGGATTTGCCCTCATCTGGCTTGTACCTTCGCATTTCTCGCATACTTGTTGGCCAGATCCTGGCCTTTTTCTGGTTTGTATCACGTAGTAATGTGGTACTACACTGAAACAGTCAATAGAAGCTGGTTCCGAATAGTATTTTAGAGGATAACGCTGGCTATGTCTGGGTTAGTTCTGGTATTTGCAATCATCTGGCTCATACTTTCGCTTTTTTCGCATACTTGTTTGCCAGATGCTGGGTTTTTTCTGGTTTGGATCCCGTAGTAATGAGGTTCCACACCTGAACGGTCAATTAAACCTGGTTGCGATTAATATTTTAGAGGATAACGCCGGTTTTGTCTCGGTTAGGGCTGGGATTTGCCCTCATCTGGTTCGTACTTTCGCATTTCTCGCATACTTGATGGCCAGATCCTGGCCTTTTTCTGGTTTGTATCACGTAGTAATGTGGTACTACACTGAAACAGTCAATAGCAGCTGGTTCCGAACAGTATTTTAGAGGATAACGCTGGCTATGTCTGGGTTAGTTCTGGTATTTGCAATCATCTTGCTCATACTTTCGCTTTTTTCGCATACTTGTTGGCCAGATGCTGGGTTTTTTCTGGTTTGGATCACGTAATAATGACGTTCCAAACCGAAACAGTCAATTAAACCTAGTTTCGATTAATATTTTAGAGGATATTGCCGGTTATATCTCGGTTAGGTGTGGGATTTGCCCTCATCTGGCTCGTACCTTCGCATTTCTCGCATACTTGTTGGCCAGATCCTGGCCTTTTTCTGGTTTGTATCACGTAGTAATGTGGTACTACACTGAAACAGTCAATAGAAGCTGGTTCCGAATAGTATTTTAGAGGATAACGCTGGCTATGTCTGGGTTAGTTCTGGTATTTGCAATCATCTGGCTCATACTTTCGCTTTTTTCGCATACTTGTTTGCCAGATGCTGGGTTTTTTCTGGTTTGGATCCCGTAGTAATGAGGTGCCACACCGAGACAGTCAATTAAACCTGGTTGCGATTAATATTTTAGAGGATAACGCTGGTTATGTCTCGGTTAGGGCTGAGATTTGCCCTCATCTGGCTCGTACTTTCGCATTTCTCGCATACTTGTTGGCCAGATGCTGGGTTTTTTCTGGTTTGGATCACGTAATAATGACGTTCCACACCGAAACAGTCAATTAAACCTAGTTTCGATTAATATTTTAGAGGATATTGCCGGTTATATCTCGGTTAGGTCTGGGATTTGCCCTCATCTGGCTCGTACCTTCGCATTTCTCGCATACTTGTTGGCCAGATCCTGGCCTTGTTCTGGCTTGGACCAAGTAGTAATGTGGGACCACACTGAAACAGTCAATTAAACCCGGTTGCGATTAATATTTTAGAGGATAACGCTGGTTATGTCTCGGTTAGGTCTGGGATTTGCCCTCATCTGGCCCGTACTTTCGCATTTTTCGCATACTTGAATGGCCAGATCCTGTGTTTTTCTATTGTTAGGATCACGTAGTAATGTGGTACTACACTGAAACAGTCCATTAAACCTGTTTGCGATTAAAATTTTAGAGGATAACGCAGGTTATGTCTCGGTTAGTTCTGGTATTTGCAATCATCTGGCTCGTACCTTCGCATTTTTCGCGTACTTGTTGGCCAGATTCTGGGCTTTTTCTGGTTTGGATCACGTAGAAATGTGGTACCACACTGAAACAGTCAATAAAATCTGGACCCGAAAAGTATTTTAGAGGATAACGCTGGCTATTCCCGCGTTAGTTCTGGTATTTGCAATCATCTGGCTCATACTTTCGCGTTTTTCGCATATTTGTTGGCCAGATCCTGGGTTTTTTCTGGTTAGGATCCCGTAGTAATGAGGTTCCACACCGAAACAGTCAATTAAACCTGGTTGCGATTAATATTTTAGAGGATAACGCCGGTTATGTCTTGGTTAGGTCTGGTATTTGCCCTCATCTGGCTCGTACTTTCGCAATTTTCGCATACTTATTGGCAAGATACTGGCCTTTTTCTGGTTTGTATCACGTAGTAATACGGTACTACACCGAAACAGTCAATTAAACCTGGTTGCGATTAATATTTTAGAGGATAACGCTGGTTATGTCTCGGTTAGGTCTGGGATTTGCCCTCACCTGGCCCGTAGTTTCGCATTTTTGCATTCTTGTTGGCCAGATCCTAGGCTTTTTGCTGATTTGGATCACGTAGTAATGTGGTACCACACTGAAACAGTCAATAGAAGCTGGTTCCGAATAGTATTTTAGAGGATAACGCTGGCTATCTCTGGGTTAGTTCTGGTATTTGCAATTATCTGGCCCATACTTTCGCGTTTTTCGCATATTTATTGGCCAGATCCTGGGTTTTTTCTGGTTAGGATCCCGTAGTAATGAGGTTCCACACCGAAACGGTCAATTAAACCTGGTTGCGATTAATATTTTAGAGGATAACGCCGGTTATATCTCGGTTAGGTCTGGGATTTGCCCTCATCTGGCCCGTACTTTCGCATTTTTGCATTCTTGTTGGCCAGATCCTAGGCTTTTTGCTGATTTGGATCACGTAGTTATGTGGTACCACACTGAAACAGTCAATAGAAGCTGGTTCCGAATAGTATTTTAGAGGATAACGCTGGCTATGTCTGGGTTAGTTCTGGTATTTGCAATCATCTGGCCCATACTTTCGCGTTTTTCGCATATTTGTTGGCCAGATGCTGGGTTTTTTCTGGTTTGGATCCCGTAGTAATGAGGTTCCACTCCGAAACAGTCAATTAAACCTTGTTGCGATTAATATTTTAGAGGATAACGCTGGTTATGTCTCGGTTAGGTCTGGGATTTGCCCTCACCTGGCCCGTAGTTTCGCATTTTTGCATTCTTGTTGGCCAGATCCTAGGCTTTTTGCTGATTTGGATCACGTAGTTATGTGGTACCACACTGAAACAGTCAATTGAAGCTGGTTCCGAATAGTATTTTAGAGGATAACGCTGGCTATGTCTGGGTTAGTTCTGGTATTTGCAATCATCTGGCTCATACTTTCGCGTTTTTCGCATATTTGTTGGCAAGATCCTGGGTTTTTTCTGGTTTGGATCCCGTAGTAATGAGGTTCCACACCTGAACAGTCAATTAAACCTGGTTGCGATTAATATTTTAGAGGATAACGCCGCTTTTGTCTCGGTTAGGTCTGGGATTTGCCCTCATCTGGTTCGTACTTTCGCATTTCTCGCATACTTGTTGGCCAGATCCTGGCCTTTTTCTGGTTTGTATCACGTAGTAATGTGGTACTACACTGAAACAGTCAATAGAAGCTGGTTCCGAATAGTATTTTAGAGGATAACGCTGGCTATGTCTGGGTTAGTTCTGGTATTTGCAATCATCTTGCTCATACTTTCGCTTTTTTCGCATACTTGTTGGCCAGATGCTGGGTTTTTTCTGGTTTGGATCACGTAATAATTACATTCCACACCGAAACAGTCAATTAAACCTAGTTTCGATTAATATTTTAGAGGATATTGCCGGTTATATCTCGGTTAGGTCTGGGATTTGCCCTCATCTGGCTCGTACCTTCGCATTTCTCGCATACTTGTTGGCCAGATCCTCGCCTTTTTCTGGTTTCTATCACGTAGTAATGTGGTACCACACTGAAACAGGCAATAGAAGCTAGTTCCGAATAGTATTTTAGAGGACAACGCTGGTTATGTCTCGGTTATGTCTGGGATTTGCCATCATCTGGCCCGTACTTTCGCATTTTTCGCATACTTGTTGGCCAGATCCTGGGCTTTTTCTGGTTTGGATCACGTAGTAATGTGGTATCACACTGAAACAGTCAATAAAAGCTGGTTCCGATTAGTGTTTTAGAGGATAACGCTGGTTATGTCTGGGTTAGTTCTGGTATTCGCAATCATCTGGCTCATACTTTCGCTTTTTTCGCATACTTGTTTGCCAGATGCTGGGTTTTTTCTGGTTTGGATCCCGTAGTAATGAGGTTCCACACCTGAACAGTCAATTAAACCTGGTTGCGATTAATATTTTAGAGGATAACGCCGGTTTTGTCTTGGTTAGGTCTGGGATTTGCCCTCATCTGGCTCGTACTTTCGCATTTTTCGCATACTTGTTGGCCAGATCCTGGGCTTTTTCTGGTTTGTATCACGTAGTAATGTGGTACCACACTGAAACAGTCAATAGAAGCTAGTTCCGAATAGTATTTCAGAGGACAACGCTGGTTATGTCTCGGTTAGGTCTGGTATTCGCAATCATCTGGCTCATACTTTCGCTTTTTTCGCATACTTGTTTGCCAGATGCTGGGTTTTTTCTGGTTTGGATCCCGTAGTAATGAGGTTCCACACCTGAACAGTCAATTAAACCTGGTTGCGATTAATATTTTAGAGGATAACGCCGGTTTTGTCTCGGTTAGGTCTGGGATTTGCCCTCATCTGGTTCGTACCTTCGCATTTCTCGCATACTTGTTGGCCAGATCCTGGCCTTTTTCTGGTTCGTATCACGTAGTAATGTGGTACTACACTGAAACAGTCAATAGAAGCTGGTTCCGAATAGTATTTTAGAGGATAACGCTGGCTATGTCTGGGTTAGTTCTGGTATTTGCAATCATCTTGCTCGTACTTTCGCTTTTTTCGCATACTAGTTGGCCAGATGCTGGGTTTTTTCTGGTTTGGATCACGTAATAATTACGTTCCACACCGAAACAGTCAATTAAACCTAGTTTCGATTAATATTTTAGAGGATATTGCCGGTTATATCTCGGTTAGGTCTGGGATTTGCCCTCATCTGGCTCGTACCTTCGCATTTCTCGCATACTTGTTGGCCAGATCCTCGCCTTTTTCTGGTTTGTATCACGTAGTAATGTGGTACTACACTGAAACAGTCAATAGAAGCTGGTTCCGATTAGTGTTTTAGAGGATAACGCTGGTTATGTCTGGGTTAGTTCTGGTATTTGCGATCATCTGGCTCATACTTTCGCTTTTTTCGCATACTAGTTGGCCAGATGCTGGGTTTTTTCTGGTTTGGATTACGTAATAATTACGTTCCACACCGAAACAGTCAATTAAACCTAGTTTCGATTAATATTTTAGAGGATATTGCCGGTTATATCTCGGTTAGGTCTGGGATTTGCAATCATCTGGCTCGTACCTTCGCATTTTTGCATTCTTGTTGGCCAGATCCTAGGCTTTTTGCTGATTTGGATCACGTAGTAATGTGGTACCACACTGAAACAGTCAATAGAAGCTGGTTCCGAATAGTATTTTAGAGGATAACGCTGGCTATGTCTGGGTTAGTTCTGGTATTTGTAATCATCTGGCTCATACTTTCGCGTTTTTCGCATATTTGTTGGCAAGATCCTGGGTTTTTTCTGGCTTGGAACCCGTAGTAATGAGGTTCCACACCGAAACAGTCAATTAAACCTGGTTGCGATTAATATTTTAGAGGATAACGCCGGTTATGTCTTGGTTAGGTCTGGGATTTGCCCTCATCTGGCTCGTACTTTCGCATTTTTCGCATACTTGTTGGCCAGATCCTGGGCTTTTTCTGGTTTGTATCACGTAGTAATGTGGTACCACACTGAAACAGTCAATAGAAGCTAGTTCCGAATAGTATTTTAGAGGACAACGCTGGTTATGTCTCGGTTAGGTCTGGGATTTGCCCTCATCTGGCCCCTACTTTGGCATTTTTCGCATACTTGTTGGCCAGATCCTGGGCTTTTTCTGGTTTGGATCACGTAGTAATGTGGTACCACACTGAAACAGTCAATAAAAGCTGGTTCCGATTAGTGTTTTAGAGGATAACGCTGGTTATGTCTGGGTTAGTTCTGGTATTCGCAATCATCTGGCTCATACTTTCGCATTTTTCGCGTACTTGTTTGCCAGATGCTGGGTTTTTTCTGGTTTGGATCCCGTAGTAATGAGGTTCCACACCGAAACAGTCAATTAAACCTAGTTTCGATTAATATTTTAGAGGATATTGCCGGTTATATCTCGGTTAGGTCTGGGATTTGCCCTCATCTGGCTCGTACCTTCGCATTTCTCGCATACTTGTTGGCCAGATCCTGGCCTTTTTCTGGTTTTTATCACGTAGTAATGTGGTACTACACTGAAACAGTCAATAGAAGCTGGTTCCGAATAGTATTTTAGAGGATAACGCTGGCTATGTCTGGGTTAGTTCTGGTATTTGCAATCATCTGGCTCATACTTTCGCTTTTTTCGCATACTTGTTTGCCAGATGCTGGGTTTTTTCTGGTTCGGATCACGTAATAATGACGTTCCACACCGAAACAGTCAATTAAACCTAGTTTCGATTAATATTTTAGAGGATATTGCCGGTTATATCTCGGTTAGGTCTGGGATTTGCCCTCATCTGGCTCGTACCTTCGCATTTCTCGCATACTTGTTGGCCAGATCCTGGCCATGTTCTGGCTTGGACCAAGTAGTAATGTGGGACCACACTGAAACAGTCAATTAAACCTGGTTGCGATTAATATTTTAGAGGATAACGCCGGTTATGTCTCGGTTAGGTCTGGGATTTGCCCTCATCTGGCCCGTACTTTCGCATTTTTCGCATACTTGAATGGCCAGTTCCTGTGTTTTTCTATTGTTAGGATCACGTAGTAATGTGGTACTACACTGAAACATTCAATTAAACCTGGTTGCGATTAAAATTTTAGAGGATAACGCAGGTTATGTCTCGGTTAGTTCTGGTATTTGCAATCATCTGGCTCGTACCTTCGCATTTTTCGCGTACTTGTTGGCCAGATTCTAGGCTTTTTCTGGTTTGGATCACGTAGTAATGTGGTACCACACTGAAACAGTCAATAAAAGCTGGACCCGAATAGTATTTTAGAGGATAACGCTGGCTATTCCCGCGTTAGTTCTGGTATTTGCAATCATCTGGCTCATACTTTCGCGTTTTTCGCATATTTGTTGGCCAGATCCTGGGTTTTTTCTGGTTAGGATCCCGTAGTAACGAGGTTCCACACCGAAACAGTCAATTAAACCTGGTTGCGATTAATATTTTAAAGGATAACGCCGGTTATGTCTCGGTTAGGTCTGGGATTTGCCCTCATCTGGCTCGTACTTTCGCAATTTTCGCATACTTATTGGCAAGATCCTGGCCTTTTTCTGGTTTGTATCACGTAGTAATGCGGTACTACACCGAAACAGTCAATTAAACCTGGTTGCGATTAATATTTTAGAGGATAACACTGGTTATGTCTCGGTTAGGTCTGGGATTTGCCCTCACCTGGCCCGTAGTTTCGCATTTTTGCATTCTTGTTGGCCAGATCCTAGGCTTTTTGCTGATTTGGATCACGTAGTAATGTGGTACCACACTGAAACAGTCAATAGAAGCTGGTTCCGAATAGTACTTTAGAGGATAACGCTGGCTATGTCTCGGTTAGTTCTGGTATTTGCAATCATCTGGCTCGTACCTTCGCATTTTTCGCGTACTTGTTGGCCAGATGGTGGGTTTTTTCTGGTTTGGATCCCGTAATAATGACGTTCCACACCGAAACAGCCAATTAAACCTGGTTTCGATTAATATGTTAGAGGATAACGCCGGTTATATCTCCGTTAGGTCTGGGGTTTGCCCTCATCTGGCTCGTACTTTCGCATTTTTCGCATACTTGTTGGCCAGATCCTGGGCTTTTTCTGGTTTGTATCACGTAGTAATGTGGTACTACACCGAAACAGTTAATTAAATCTGGTTGCGATTAATATTTTAGAGGATAACGCCGGTTATGTTTCGGTTAGGTCTGGGATTTGTCCTCTTCTGGCTCGTACTTTCGCATTTTTCGCATACTTGTTGGCCAGATCCTGGGCTTTTTCTGGTTTGAATCACGTAGTAATGTGGTACCACACTGAGACAGTCAATAAAAGTTGGTCCCGATTAGTATTTTAGAGGATAACGCTGGTTATGTCTCGGTTAGGTCTGGGAATTGCCCTCATCGGGTCCGTACTTTCGCATTTTTCGCATACTTGTTGGCCAGATCCTGGGCTTTTTCTGGCTTGGACCAAGTAGTAATGTGGGACCACACTGAAACAGTCAATTAAACCTGGTTGCGATTAATATTTTAGAGAATAACGCCGGTTATGTCTCGGTTAGGTCTGGGATTTGCCCTCATCTGGCCCGTACCTTCGCATTTTTCGCATACTTGTTGGCCAGATGCTGGGTTTTTTCTGGTTTGGATCACGTAATAATGACGTTCCACACCGAAACAGTCAATTAAACCTGGTTTCGATTAATGTTTTAGAGGATATTGCCAGTTATATCTCGGTTAGGTCTGGGATTTGCCCTCATCTGGCTCGTACCTTCGCATTTCTCGCATACTTGTTGGCCAGATCCTGGCCTTGTTCTGGCTTGGACCAAGTAGTAACGTGGGACCACACTGAAGCAGTCAATTAAACCTGGTTGCGATTAATACTTTAGAGGATAACGCCGGTTATGTCTCGGTTAGGTCTGGGATTTGCCCTCATCTGGCCCGTACTTTCGCATTTTTCGCATACTTGAATGGCCAGATCCTGTGTGTTTCTATTGTTAGGATCACGTAGTAATGTGGTACCACACTGAAACAGTCAATTAAACCTGGTTGCGATTAATATTTTAGAGGATAACGCCGGTTATGTCTCGGTTAGTTCTGGGATTTGCCCTCACCTGGCTCGTACCTTCGCATTTTTCGCATACTTGTTGGCCAGATGCTGGGTTTTTTCTGGTTTGGATCACGTAGTAATGTGGGACCACACTGAAACAGTCAATTAAACCTGGTTTCGATTAATATTTTAGAGGATAACTCCGGTTATATCTCGGTTAGGTCTGGGATTTGCCCTCATCTGGCCCGTACTTTCGCATTTTTCGCATACTTGAATGGCCAGATCCTGTGTGTTTCTATTGTTAGGATCACGTAGTAATGTGGTACCACACTGAAACAGTCAATTAAACCTGGTTGCGATTAATATTTTAGAGGATAACGCCGGTTATGTCTCGGTTAGTTCTGGGATTTGCCCTCATCTGGCTCGTACCTTCGCATTTTTCGCATACTTGTTGGCCAGATGCTGGGTTTTTTCTGGTTTGGGTCACGTAATAATGACGTTCCACACCGAAACAGTAAATTAAACCTGGTTTCGATTAATATTTTAGAGGATATTGCCGGTTATATCTCGGTTAGGTCTGGGATTTGCCCTCATCTGGCTCGTACCTTCGCATTTCTCGCATACTTGTTGGCCAGATCCTGGCCTTGTTCTGGCTTGGACCAAGTAGTAATGTGGGACCACACTGAAACAGTCAATTAAACCTGGTTGCGATTAATACTTTAGAGGATAACGCCGGTTATGTCTCGGTTAGGTCTGGGATTTGCCCTCATCTGGCTCGTACCTTCGCATTTCTCGCATACTTGTTGGCCAGATCCTGGCCTTGTTCTGGCTTGGACCAAGTAGTAATGTGGGACCACACTGAAGCAGTCAATTAAACCTGGTTGCGATTAATACTTTAGAGGATAACGCCGGTTATGTCTCGGTTAGGTCTGGGATTTGCCCTCATCTGGCTCGTACTTTCGCAATTTTCGCATACTTATTGGCAAGATCCTGGCCTTTTTCTGGTTTGTATCACGTAGTAATGCGGTACTACACCGAAACAGTCAATTAAACCTGGTTGCGATTAATATTTTAGAGGATAACACTGGTTATGTCTCGGTTAGGTCTGGGATTTGCCCTCACCTGGCCCGTAGTTTCGCATTTTTGCATTCTTGTTGGCCAGATCCTAGGCTTTTTGCTGATTTGGATCACGTAGTAATGTGGTACCACACTGAAACAGTCAATAGAAGCTGGTTCCGAATAGTACTTTAGAGGATAACGCTGGCTATGTCTCGGTTAGTTCTGGTATTTGCAATCATCTGGCTCATACTTTCGCGTTTTTCGCATATTTGTTGGCCAGATCCTGGGTTTTTTCTGGTTAGGATCCCGTAGTAACGAGGTTCCACACCGAAACAGTCAATTAAACCTGGTTGCGATTAATATTTTAAAGGATAACGCCGGTTATGTCTCGGTTAGGTCTGGGATTTGCCCTCATCTGGCTCGTACTTTCGCAATTTTCGCATACTTATTGGCAAGATCCTGGCCTTTTTCTGGTTTGTATCACGTAGTAATGCGGTACTACACCGAAACAGTCAATTAAACCTGGTTGCGATTAATATTTTAGAGGATAACACTGGTTATGTCTCGGTTAGGTCTGGGATTTGCCCTCACCTGGCCCGTAGTTTCGCATTTTTGCATTCTTGTTGGCCAGATCCTAGGCTTTTTGCTGATTTGGATCACGTAGTAATGTGGTACCACACTGAAACAGTCAATAGAAGCTGGTTCCGAATAGTACTTTAGAGGATAACGCTGGCTATGTCTCGGTTAGTTCTGGTATTTGCAATCATCTGGCTCGTACCTTCGCATTTTTCGCGTACTTGTTGGCCAGATGGTGGGTTTTTTCTGGTTTGGATCCCGTAATAATGACGTTCCACACCGAAACAGCCAATTAAACCTGGTTTCGATTAATATGTTAGAGGATAACGCCGGTTATATCTCCGTTAGGTCTGGGGTTTGCCCTCATCTGGCTCGTACTTTCGCATTTTTCGCATACTTGTTGGCCAGATCCTGGGCTTTTTCTGGTTTGTATCACGTAGTAATGTGGTACTACACCGAAACAGTTAATTAAATCTGGTTGCGATTAATATTTTAGAGGATAACGCCGGTTATGTCTCGGTTAGGTCTGGGATTTGTCCTCTTCTGGCTCGTACTTTCGCATTTTTCGCATACTTGTTGGCCAGATCCTGGGCTTTTTCTGGTTTGAATCACGTAGTAATGTGGTACCACACTGAGACAGTCAATAAAAGTTGGTCCCGATTAGTATTTTAGAGGATAACGCTGGTTATGTCCCGGTTAGGTCTGGGAATTGCCCTCATCGGGTCCGTACTTTCGCATTTTTCGCATACTTGTTGGCCAGATCCTGGGCTTTTTCTGGCTTGGACCAAGTAGTAATGTGGGACCACACTGAAACAGTCAATTAAACCTGGTTGCGATTAATATTTTAGAGAATAACGCCGGTTATGTCTCGGTTAGGTCTGGGATTTGCCCTCATCTGGCCCGTACCTTCGCATTTTTCGCATACTTGTTGGCCAGATGCTGGGTTTTTTCTGGTTTGGATCACGTAATAATGACGTTCCACACCGAAACAGTCAATTAAACCTGGTTTCGATTAATGTTTTAGAGGATATTGCCAGTTATATCTCGGTTAGGTCTGGGATTTGCCCTCATCTGGCTCGTACCTTCGCATTTCTCGCATACTTGTTGGCCAGATCCTGGCCTTGTTCTGGCTTGGACCAAGTAGTAACGTGGGACCACACTGAAGCAGTCAATTAAACCTGGTTGCGATTAATACTTTAGAGGATAACGCCGGTTATGTCTCGGTTAGGTCTGGGATTTTCCCTCATCTGGCCCGTACTTTCGCATTTTTCGCATACTTGAATGGCCAGATCCTGTGTGTTTCTATTGTTAGGATCACGTAGTAATGTGGTACCACACTGAAACAGTCAATTAAACCTGGTTGCGATTAATATTTTAGAGGATAACGCCGGTTATGTCTCGGTTAGTTCTGGGATTTGCCCTCACCTGGCTCGTACCTTCGCATTTTTCGCATACTTGTTGGCCAGATGCTGGGTTTTTTCTGGTTTGGATCACGTAGTAATGTGGGACCACACTGAAACAGTCAATTAAACCTGGTTTCGATTAATATTTTAGAGGATAACTCCGGTTATATCTCGGTTAGGTCTGGGATTTGCCCTCATCTGGCCCGTACTTTCGCATTTTTCGCATACTTGAATGGCCAGATCCTGTGTGTTTCTATTGTTAGGATCACGTAGTAATGTGGTACCACACTGAAACAGTCAATTAAACCTGGTTGCGATTAATATTTTAGAGGATAACGCCGGTTATGTCTCGGTTAGTTCTGGGATTTGCCCTCATCTGGCTCGTACCTTCGCATTTTTCGCATACTTGTTGGCCAGATGCTGGGTTTTTTCTGGTTTGGGTCACGTAATAATGACGTTCCACACCGAAACAGTAAATTAAACCTGGTTTCGATTAATATTTTAGAGGATATTGCCGGTTATATCTCGGTTAGGTCTGGGATTTGCCCTCATCTGGCTCGTACCTTCGCATTTCTCGCATACTTGTTGGCCAGATCCTGGCCTTGTTCTGGCTTGGACCAAGTAGTAATGTGGGACCACACTGAAACAGTCAATTAAACCTGGTTGCGATTAATACTTTAGAGGATAACGCCGGTTATGTCTCGGTTAGGTCTGGGATTTGCCCTCATCTGGCTCGTACCTTCGGATTTCTCGCATACTTGTTGGCCAGATCCTGGCCTTGTTTTGGCTTGGACCAAGTAGTAATGTGGGACCACACTGAAACAGTCAATTAAACCTGGTTGCGATTAATATTTTAGCGGATAACGCCGGTTATGTCTCGGTTAGGTCTGGGATTTGCCCTCATCTGGCTCGTACATTCGCATTTTTCGCATACTTGTTGGCCAGGTCCTGGGTTTCTTCTGGTTTGGATCACGTAGTAATGTGGGACCACAAAGAAACAGTCAATTAAACCTGGTTTCGATTAATATTTTAGAGGATAACTCCGGTTATTTCTCGGTTAGGTCTGGGATTTGCCCTCATCTGTCTCGTACTTCCGCAATTTTCGCATACTTATTGGCAAGATCCTGGCCTTTTTCAGGTTTGTATCACGTAGTAATGCGGTACTACACCGAAACAGTCAATTAAATCTGGTTGCGATTAATATTTTAGAGGATAACGCTGGCTATGTCTGGGTTAGTTCTGGTATTTGCAATCATCTGGCTCATACATTCGCGTTTTTCGCATATTTGTTGGCCAGATCCTGGGTTTTTTCTGGCTTGGATCCCGTAGTAATGAGGTTCCACACCTGAACAGTCAATTAAATCTGGTTGCGGTTAATATTTTAGAGGATAACGCCGGTTATGTCTCGGTTAGGTCTGGGATTTGTCCTCTTCTGGCTCGTACTTTCGCATTTTTCGCATACTTGTTGGCCAGATCCTGGGCTCTTTCTGGTTTGTATCACGTAGTAATGTGGTGCCACACTGAAACAGTCAATAGAAGCTGGTTACGAATAGTATTTTAGAGGATAACGCTGGTTATGTCTGGGTTCGTTCTGGTATTTGCAATCATCTGGCTCATACTTTCGCGTTTTTCGCATATTTGTTGGCCAGATTCTGGGTTTTTTCTGGTTTGGATCCCGTAGTAATGAGGTTCCACACCTGAACAGTCAATTAAATCTGGTTGCGGTTAATATTTTAGAGGATAACGCCGGTTATGTCTCGGTTAGGTCTGGGATTTGTCCTCTTCTGGCTCGTACTTTCGCATTTTTCGCATACTTGTTGGCCAGATCCTGGGCTCTCTCTGGTTTGTATCACGTAGTAATGTGGTGCCACACGGAAACAGTCAATAGAAGCTGGTTACGAATAGTATTTTAGAGGATAACGCTGGTTATGTCTGGGTTCGTTCTGGTATTTGCAACCATCTGGCTCATACTTTCGCGTTTTTCGCATATTTGTTGGCCAGATACTGGGTTTTTTCTGGTTTGGATTCCGTAGTAATGAGGTGCCACACCGAAACAGTCGATTAAACCTGGTTGCGATTAAGATTTTAGAGGATAACGCCGGTTATGTCTCGGTTAGGGCTGAGATTTGCCCTCATCTGGCTCGTACTTTCGCATTTTTCGCATACTTGTTGGCCAGATCCTGGGTTTCTTCTGGTTTGGATCACGTAGTAATGTGGGACCACACTGAAACAGTCAATTAAACCTGGTTTCGATTAATATTTTAGAGGATAACTCAGGTTATTTCTCGGTTAGGTCTGGGATTTGCCCTCATCTGGCTCGTACTATCGCATTTCTCGCATACTTGTTGGCCAGATCCTGGCTTTTTTCTGGGTTGGACCACGTAGTAATGTGGTATCACACTGAAACAGACAATTAAACCTGGTTGCGAGTAATATTTCAGAGGATAACGCCGGATATGTCTGGGTTAGGTCCGGGATTTACCCTCATCTGGCTCGTACTTTCGCGTTTTTCGCATACTGGTTGGCCAGGTCCTCGCCTTTTTCTGGTTTGTCTCACGCTGTAATGCGGTACCACACCGAAATAGTGAATTGAACCTGATTGCGAGTAATATTTTCGAGGATAACGCCGGTTATGTCTGGGTTAGGTCTGATATTTGCCCTCATCTGGCTCGTACTTTCGCATTCTTCGCATACTTCTTGGCCATATCCTGGCCTTTTTCTGGTTTGGAACACGCAGTAATGCGGTACCACACCGAAACAGTCAATTAAACCTGGTTGCGATTATTATTTAAGAGGATAGCGCCGGTTATGTCTCGGTTAGGTCTGGGGTTTGCCCTCATCTGGCTCGTAATTTCGCATTTTTCGCATACTTGTTGGCCAGATGCTGGGTTTTTTCTGGTTTGGACCACGTAGTAATGACGTACCACACTGAAGCAGTCAATAAAACCTGGTTCCGATTAGTGTTTTAGAGGATAACGCTGGTTATGTCTCGGTTAGGTCTGGGATTTGCCCTCTTCTGGCCCGTAATTTCGCATTTTACGCATACCTGTTGGCAAGATCCTGGCCTTTTTCAGGTTTGTATCACGTAGTAATGCGGTACTACACCGAAACAGTCAATTAAATCTGGTTGCGATTAATATTTTAGAGGATAACGCTGGCTATGTCTGGGTTAGTTCTGGTATTTGCAATCATCTGGCTCATACTTCCGCAATTTTCGCATACTTGTTGGCCAGATCCTGGCCTTTTCTGGCTTGGACCAAGTAGTAATGTGGGACCACACTGAAACAGTCAATTAAACCTGGTTGCGTTTAATATTTTAGAGGATAACGCCGGTTATGTCTCGGTTAGGTCTGGGATTTGCCCTCATCTGGCTCGTACTTTCGCATTTTTCGCATACTTGTTGGCCAGATCCTGGGTTTTTCCTGGTTTGTATCCCGTAATAATGACATTCCACACCGAAACAGTCAATTAAACCCGGTTGCGATTAATATTTTAGAGGATAACGCCGGTTATGTCTCGGTTAGGTCTGGGTTTTGCCCTCATCTGGCTCGTACTTTCGCATTTTTCGCATACTTGTTAGCCAGTTCCTGGGCTTCTTCTGGTTTGGATCACGTAGTAATGTGGGGCCACGCTGAAACAGTCAATTAAACCTGGTTTCGATTAATATTTTAGAGGATAACTCCGGTTATTTCTCGGTTAGGTCTGGGATTTGCCCTCATCTGTCTCGTACTTCCGCAATTTTCGCATACTTATTGGCAAGATCCTGGCCTTTTTCAGGTTTGTATCACGTAGTAATGCGGTACTACACCGAAACAGTCAATAGAAGCTGGTTACGAATAGTATTTTAGAGGATAACGCTGGTTATATCTCGGTTAGGTCTGGGTTTTGCCCTCATCTGGCTCGTACTTTCGCATTTTTCGCATACTTGTTGGCCAGATCCTGGGTTTTTCCTGGTTTGTATCCCGTAATAATGACATTCCACACCGAAACAGTCAATTAAACCCGGTTGCGATTAATATTTTAGAGGATAACGCCGGTTATGTCTCGGTTAGGTCTGGGATTTGCCCTCATCTGGCTCGTACTTTCGCATTTTTCGCATACTTGTTGGCCAGATCCTGGGTTTTTTCTGGTTTGGATCACGCAATAATGACATTCCACACCGAAACAGTCAATTAAACCTGGTTTCGATTAATATTTTAGACGATATTGCCGGTTATATCTCGGTTAGGTCTGGGATTTGCCCTCATCTGGCTCGTACCTTCGCATTTCTCGCATACTTGTTGGCCAGATCCTGGCCTTGTTCTGGCTTGGACCAAGTAGTAATGTGGGACCACACTGAAACAGTCAATTAAACCTGGTTGCGATTAATATTTTAGAGGATAACGCCGGTTATGTCTCGGTTAGGTCTGGGATTTGCCCTCATCTGGCTCGTACCTTCGCATTTCTCGCATACTTGTTGGCCAGTTCCTGGGCTTCTTCTGGTTTGGATCAGGTAGTAATGTGGTACCACACTGAAACAGTCAATAAAGGCTGGTTCCGATTAGTGTTTTAGCGGATAACGCTGGCTATGTCTGGGCTAGTTCTGGTATTTGCAATCATCTGGCTCATACTTTCGCGTTTTTCGCATATTTGTTGGCCAGATCCTGGGTTTTTTCTGGTTTGGATCCCGTAGTAATGAGGTTCCACACCTGAACAGTCAATTAAACCTGGTTGCGATTAATATTTTAGAGGATAACGCCGGTTATGTCTCGGTTAGGTCTGGGATTTGCCCTCATCTGGCCCGTAGTTTCGCATTTTTGCATACTTGTTGGCCAGATCCAAGGATTTTTGCTGGTTTGGATCAGGTAGTAATGTGGTACCACACTGAAACAGTCAATAAAAGCTGGTTCCGATTAGTGTTTTAGAGGATAACGCTGGTTATGTCTGGGTTAATTCTGGTATTTGCAATCATCTGGCTCATACTTTCGCTTGTTTCGCATACTTGTTGGCCAGATGCTGGGTTTTTTCTGGTTTGGATCCCGTAATAATGACGTTCCACACCGAAACAGCCAATTAAACCTGGTTTCGATTAATATTTTAGAGGATAACTCCGGTTATGTCTCGGTTAGGTCCGGGATTTGCTCTCATCTGGCTCGTACTTTTGCATTTTTCGCATACTTGAATGGCCAGATCCTGTGTTTTTCTATTGTTAGGATCACGTAGTAATGTGGTACCACACTGAAACAGTCAAATAAACCTGGTTGCGATTAAAATTTTAGAGGATAACGCAGGTTATGTCTCGGTCAGTTCTGGTATTTACAATCATCTGGCTCATACTTTCGCGTTTCTCGCATACTTGTTGGCCAGATCCTGGGCTTTTTCTGGTTTGTATCACGTAGTAATGTGGTACCACACTGAAGCAGTCAATAGAAGCTGGTTCCGAATAGTATTTTAGAGGATAACGCTGGCTATGTCTGGGTAAGTTCTGGTATTTGCAATCATCTGGCTCATACTTTCGCGTTTTTCGCATATTAGTTGGCCAGATCCTGGGTTTTTTCTGGTTAGGATCCCGTAGTATCGAGGTTCCACACCGAAACAGTCAATTAAACCTGGTTGTGATTAATATTTTAGAGGATAACGCCGGTTATGTCTCGGTTAGGTCTGGGATTTGCCCTCATCTGGCTCGTACTTTCGCATTTTTCGCATACTTGTTGGCCAGATCCTGGGCTTCTTCTGGTTTGGATCACGTAGCAATGTGGGACCACACTGAAACAGTCACTTAAACCTGGTTTCGATTAATATTTTTGAGGATAACTCCGGTTATTTCTCGGTTAGGTCTGGGATTTGCCCTCATCTGTCTCGTACTTCCGCAATTTTCGCATACTTATTGGCAAGATCCTGGCCTTTTTCTGGTTTGTATCACGTAGTAATGCGGTACTACACCGAAACAGTCAATTAAACCTGGTTGTGATTAATATTTTAGAGGATAGCGCCGGTTATGTCTCGGTTAGGTCTGGGAGATGCCCTCATCTGGCTCGTACTTTCGCATTTTTCTCCTACTTGTTTGCCAGATCCTAGGCTTTTTGCTGGTTTGGATCACGTAGTAATGTGGTACCACACTGAAACAGTCAATAAAAGCTGGTTCCGATTTTGTGTTTTACAGGATAACGCTGGTTATGTCTGGGTTAGTTCTAGTATTTGCAATCATCCGGCTCATACTTTCGCTTTTTTCGCATACTTGAAGGCCAGATCCTGGGTTTTTTCTGGTTTGGATTCCCTAGTAATGAGGTGCCACACCGAAACAGTCAATTAAACCTGGTTGCGATTAATATTTTAGAGGATAGCGCCGGTTATGTCTCGGTTAGGTCTGGGATTTGCCCTCATCTGGCTCGTACTTTCGCATTTATCGCATACTTGTTGGCCAGATACTGGGTTTTTTCTGGTTTGGATCCCGTAATAATGACATTCCACACCGAAACAGTCAATTAAACCTGGTTTCGATTAATATTTTAGAGGATATTGCCGGTTATATCTCGGTTAGGTCTGGGATTTGCCCTCATCTGGCCCGTACTTTTGCATTTTTCTCCTACTTGTTGGCCAGATCCTAGGCTTTTTGCTGGTTTGGATCACGTAGTAATGTGGTACCACACTGAAACAGTCAATAAAAGCTGGTTCCGATTTTGTGTTTTAGAGGATAACGCTGGTTATGTCTCGGTTAGTTCTGGTATTTGCAATCATCTGGCTCATACTTTCGCGTTGCTCGCATACTTGTTGGCAAGATCCTGGGCTTTTCCTGGTTTGGATCCCGTAATAATGACGATCCACACCGAAACAGTCAATTAAACCTGGTTGCGATTAATATTTTAGAGGATAGCGCCGGTTATGTCTCGGTTAGGTCTGGGATTTGCAATCATCTGGCTCATACTTTCGCGTTGCTCGCATACTTGTAGGCAAGATCCTGGGCTTTTTCTGGTTTGTGTCACGTAGTAATGCGGACCCACACCGAAACAGTCAATTAAACCTGGTTGCGATTAATATTTTAGAGGATAACGCCGGTTATGTCTCGGTTAGGTCTGGAATTTGCCCTCATCTGTCTCGTACTTCCGCATTTTTGCATACTTGTTGGCCAGATCCTAGGCTCTTTGCTGGTTTGGATCACGTAGTAATGTGGTACCACACTGAAACAGTCAATTAAACCTGGTTGCGATTAATATTTTAGAGGATAACGCTGCTTATGTCTCGGTTAGGTCTGGGATTTGCCCTCATCTGGCCCGTACTTTCGCATTTTTGCATACTTGTTGGCCAGATCCTAGGCTCTTTGCTGGTTTGGATCACGTAGTAATGTGGTACCACACTGAAACAGTCAATAAAAGCTGGTTCCGATTAGTGTTTTAGAGGATAACGCTGGTTATGTCTGGGTTAGTTCTGGTATTTGCAATCATCTGGCTCATACTTTCGCTTTTTTCGCATACTTGATGGCCAGATGCTGGGTTTTTTCTGGTTTGGATCCCGTAATAATGACGATCCACACCGAAACAGCCTGGTTTCGATTAATATTTTAGAGGATAATGCCGGTTATATCTCGGTTAGGTCTGGGAGTTGCCCTCATCTGGCTCATACTTTCGCGTTTTTCGCATATTTGTTGGCCAGATCCTGGGTTTTTTCTGGTTAGGATCCCGTCGTATCGAGGTTCCACACCGAAACAGTCAACTAAACCTGGTTGCGATTAATATTTTAGAGGATAACGCTGCTTATGTCTCGGTTAGGTCTGGGATTTGCCCTCATCTGGCCCGTACCTTCGCATTTTTCGCGTACTTGTTGGCCAGATCCTTGCCTTTTTGTGGCTCGGACCACGTAGTAATGTGGTACCACACCGAAACAGTCAATGAAACCTGGTTGCGATTAATATTTTAGAGGATAACGCCGGTTATGTCTCGGTTAGGGCTGGGATTTGCCCTCATCTGGCTCGTACTTTCGCATTTCTCGCATACTTGTTGGCCAGATCCTGGGCTTTTTCTGGTTTGGATCACGTAGTAATGTGGTACCACACTGAAACAGTCAATAAAAGCTGGACCCGAATTGTATTTCAGAGGATAATGCTGGCTATGTCTGGGTTAGTTCTGGTATTTGCAATCATCTGGCTCATACTTTCGCTTTTTTCGCATACTTGATGGCCAGATCCTGGGTTTTATCTGGTTTGGATTCCGTACTAATGAGGTGCCACACCGAAACAGTCAATTAAACCTGGTTGCGATTAATATTTTAGAGGATAGCGCCGGTTATGTCTCGGTTAGGGCTGAGATTTGCCCTCATCTGGCTCGTAATTCCGCATTTCTCGCATACTTGTTGGCCAGATCCTGGGCTTTTTCTGGTTTGAATCACGTAGTAAAGTGGTACCACACTAAGACAGTCAATAGAAGTTGGTCCCGATTAGTATTTTAGATGATAACGCTGGTTATGTCTCGGTTAGGTCTGGGAATTGCCCTCATCTGGCCCGTACTTTCGCATTTTTCGCATACTTGTTGGCCAGATCCTGGCCTTTTTCTGGCTTGGACCAAGTAGTAATGTGGGACCACCCTGAAACAGTCAATTAAACCTGGTTTCGATTAATATTTTAAAGGATAACTCCGGTTATTTCTCGGTTAGGTCTGGGATTTGCCCTCATCTGTCTCGTACTTCCGCAATTTTCGCATACTTATTGGCAAGATCCTGAGCCTTTTTCAGGTTTGTATCACGTAGTAATGCGGTACTACACCGAAACAGTCAATTAAACCTGGTTGCGAGTAATATTTTAGAGGGTAACGCCGGTTTTGCCTCGGTTAGGTCTGGGAGATGCCCTCATCTGGCTCGTACTTTCGCGTTTTTCTCCTACTTGTTGGCCAGATCCTAGGCTTTTTGCTGGTTTGGATCACGTAGTAATGTGGTACCACACTGAAACAGTCAATAAAAGCTGGTTCCGATTTTGTGTTTTACAGGATAACGCTGGTTGTGTCTGGGTTAGTTCTGGTATTTGCAATCATCCGGCTCATACTTTCGCTTTTTTCGCATACTTGATGGCCAGATCCTGGGTTTTTTCTGGTTTGGATTCCGTAGTAATGACATTCCACACCGAAACAGTCAATTAAACCTGGTTTCGATTAATATTTTAGAGGATATTGCCGGTTATATCTCGGTTAGGTCTGGGATTTGCCCTCATCTGGCCCGTACTTTCGCATTTTTCTCCTACTTGTAGGCCAGATCCTAGGCTTTTTGCTGGTTTGGATCACGTAGTAATGTGGTACCACACTGAAACAGTCAATAAAAGCTGGTTCCGATTTTGTGTTTTAGAGGATAACGCTGGTTATGTCTCGGTTAGTTCTGGTATTTGCAATCATCTGGCTCATACTTTCGCGTTGCTCGCATACTTGTTGGCAAGATCCTGGGCTTTTCCTGGTTTGTGTCACGTAGTAATGCGGTACCACACCGAAACAGTCAATTAAACCTGGTTGCGATTAATATTTTAGAGGATAACGCCGGTTATGTCTCGGTTAGGTCTGGAATTTGCCCTCATCTGTCTCGTACTTCCGCAATTTTCGCATACTTATTGGCAAGATCCTGGCCTTTTTCTGGTTTGTATCACGTAGTAATGCGGCACTACACCGAAACAGTCAATTAAACCTGGTTGCGATTAATATTTTAGAGGATAACTCTGGTTATGTCTCGGTTAGGTCTGGGTTTTGCCCTCATCTGGCCCGTACTTTCGCATTTTTGCATACTTGTTGTCCAGATCCTAGGCTTTTTGACGGTTTGGATCACGTAGTAATGTGGTACCACACTGAAACAGTCAATAAAAGCTGGTTCCGATTAGTGTTTTAGAGGATAACGCTGGTTATGTCTGGGTTAGTTCTGGTATTTGCAATCATCTGGCTCATACTTTCGCTTTTTTCGCATACTTGATGGCCAGATGCTGTGTTTTTTCTGGTTTGGATCCCGTAATAATGACGATCCACACCGAAACAGTCAATTAAACCTGGTTGCGATTAATATTTTAGAGGATAGCGCCGGTTATGTCTCGGTTAGGTCTGGGATTTGCAATCATCTGGCTCATACTTTCGCGTTTCTCGCATACTTGTTCGCAAGATCCTGGGCTTTTTCTGGTTTGTGTCACGTGGTAATGCGGTACCACACCGAAACAGTCAATTAAACCTGGTTGCGAGTAATATTTAAGAGGATAGCACCGGTTCTGTCTCGGTTAGGTCTGGGATTTGCCCACATCTGGCTCGTACTTTCGCATTTTTCGCATACTTGTTGGCAAGATCCTGGGCTTTTTCCGGTTTGGAATACGTAGTAATGTGGTACAACACTGAAACAGTCAATACAAGCTGGTTCCGAATAGTATTTTAGAGGATAACGCTGGTTATGTCTGGGTCAGTTCTGGTATTTGCAATCATCTGGCTCATACTTTTTGCGTTTTTCGCATATTTGTTGGCCAGATCCTGGGTTTTTTCTGGTTAGGATCCCGTAGTAACGAGGTTCCACACCGAAACAGTCAATTAAACCTGGTTGCGATTAATATTTTAGAGGATAGCGCCGGTTATGTCTCGGTTAGGGCTGGGATTTGCCCTCATCTGGCTCGTACCTTCGCAATTTTCGCATACTTGTTGGCCAGATCCTGGCCTTTTTCTGGTTTGTATCACGTAGTAATGTGGTACAACACTGAAACAGTCAATACAAGCTGGTTCCGAATAGTATTTTAGAGGATAACGCTGGTTATGTCTGGGTCAGTTCTGGTATTTGCAATCATCTGGCTCATACTTTTTGCGTTTTTCGCATATTTGTTGGCCAGATCCTGGGTTTTTTCAGGTTTGGATCCCGTAGTAATGGGGTGCCACGCCGAAACAGTTAATTAAACCTGGTTGCGATTAATATTTTAGAGGATAACGCCGGTGATGTCTCGGTTAGGTCTAGGATTTGCCCTGATCTGGCTCGTACTTTCGCATTTTTCGCATACTTGAATGGCCAGATCCTGTGCTTTTCTATTGTTAGGATCACGTAGTAATGTGGTACCACACTGAAACAGTCAATTAAACCTGGTTGCGATTAAAATTTTAGAGGATAACGCCGGTTATGTCACGGTTAGGTCTGGGTTTTGCCCTCATCTGGCTCGTACTTTCGCATTTTTCGCATACTTGTTGGCCAGATCCTGGCCTTTTTCTGGTTTGTATCACGTAGTAATGTGGTACAACACTGAAACAGTCAATACAAGCTGGTCGCGAATAGTATTTTAGAGGATAACGCTGGTTATGTCTGGGTCAGTTCTGGTATTTGCAATCATCTGGCTCATACTTTTTGCGTTTTTCGCATATTTGTTGGCCAGATCCTGGGTTTTTTCAGGTTTGGATCCCGTAGTAATGAGGTTCCACACCGAAACAGTTAATTAAACCTGGTTGCGATTAATATTTTAGAGGATAACGCCGGTGATGTCTCGGTTAGGTCTAGGATTTGCCCTGATCTGGCTCGTACTTTCGCATTTTTCGCATACTTGAATGGCCAGATCCTGGGTTTTTCAATTGTTAGGATCACGTAGTAATGTGGTACCACACTGAGACAGTCAATAAAAGCTGGTTCCGATTAGTATTTTAGACGATAACGCTGGTTATGTCTTGGTTAGGTCTGGAATTTGCCCTCATCTGGCCCGTACTTTCGCATTTTTCGCATACTTGAATGGCCAGATCCTGGGTTTTTTTCTGGTTTGGATCCCGTAATAATGACGTTCCACACCGAAACAGTCAATTAAACCTGGTTGCGATTAATATTTTAGAGGATAGCGCCGGTTATGTCTCGGTTAGGGCTGAGATTTGCCCTCATCTGGCTCGTAATTCCGCATTTCTCGCATACTTGTTGGCCAGATCCTGGGCTTTTTCTGGTTTGAATCACGTAGTAATGTGGTACCACACTGAGACAGTCAATAAAAGTTGGTCCCGATAAGTATTTTAGATGATAACGCTGGTTATGTCTCGGTTAGGTCTGGGAATTGCCCGCATCTGGCCCCTACTTTCGCATTTTTCGCATACTTGTTGGCCAGATCCTGGCCTTTTTCTGGCTTGGACCAAGTAGTAATGTGGGACCACCCTGAAACAGTCAATTACACCTGGTTTCGATTTATATTTTAGAGGATACCTCAGGTTATTTCTCGGTTAGGTCTGGGATTTGCCCTCATCTGGCCCGTACTTTCGCATTTTTGCATACTTGTTGGCCAGATACTAGGCTTTTTGACGGTTTGGATCACGTAGTAATGTGGTACCACACTGAAACAGTCAATAAAAGCTGGTTTCGATTTTGTGTTTTAGAGGATAACGCTGGTTATGTCTGGGTTAGTTCTGGTATTTGCAATCACCCGGCTCATACTTTCGCTTTTTTCGCATACTTGATGGCCAGATCCTGGGTTTTTTCTGGTTTGGATTCCGTAGTAATGAGGTGCCACACCGAAACAGTCAATTAAACCTGGTTGCGATTAATATTTTAGAGGATAGCGCCGGTTATGTCTCGGTTAGGTCTGGGATTTGCCCCCATCTGGCTCATACTTTCGCATTTTTCGCATACTTGTTGGCCAGATCCTGGGTTTTTCCTGGTTTGGATCCCGTAATAATGACATTCCACACCGAAGCAGTCAATTAAACCTGGTTTCGATTAATATTTTAGAGGATATTGCCGGTTATATCTCGGTTATGTCTGGGATTTGCCCTCATCTGCCCAGTACTTTCGCATTTTTCGCACACTTGAATGGCCAGATCATGTGTTTTTCTGTTGTTAGGATCACGTAGTAATGTGGTACCACACTGAAACAGTCAATAAAAGCTGGTTTCGATTTTGTGTTTTAGAGGATAACGCTGGTTATGTCTGGGTTAGTTCTGGTATTTGCAATCACCCGGCTCATACTTTCGCTTTTTTCGCATACTTGATGGCCAGATCCTGGGTTTTTTCTGGTTTGGATTCCGTAGTAATGAGGTGCCACACCGAAACAGTCAATTAAACCTGGTTGCGATTAAAATTTTAGAGGATAACGCAGGTTATGTCTCGGTTAGTTCTGGTATTTGCAATCATCTGGCTCATACTTTCGCGTTGCTCGCATACTTGTAGGCAAGATCCTGGGCTTTTTCTGGTTTGTGTCACGTGGTAATGCGGTACCACACCGAAACAGACAATTAAACCTGGTTGCGATTAATATTTTAGAGGATAACGCTGGCTATGTCTGGGTTAGTTCTGGTATTTGCAATCATCTGGCTCATACTTTCGCGTTTTTCGCATATTTGTTGGCCAGATCCTGGGTTTTTTCTGGTTAGGATCCCGCAGTAACGAGGTTCCACACCGAAACAGTCAATTAAACCTGGTTGCGATAAATATTTTAGAGGATAACGCCGGTTATGTCTCGGTTAGGGCTGGGATTTGCCCTCATCTGGCTCGTACTTTCGCATTTCTCGCATACTTGTTGGCCAGATCCAGTGCTTTTCTATTGTTAGGATCACGTAGTAATGTGGTACCACACTGAAACAGTCAATTAAACCTGGTTGCGATTAATATTTTAGAGGATAACGCCGGTTATGTCACGGTTAGGTCTGGGTTTTGCCCTCATCTGGCTCGTACTTTCGCATTTTTCGCATACTTGTTGGCCAGATCCTGGGCTTTTTCTGGTTTGTATCACGTAGTAATGTGGTACCACACCGAAACAGTCAGTAAAAGCTGGTTCCGAATAGTATTTTAGAGGATAACGCTGGCTATGTCTGGGTTAGTTCTGGTATTTGCAATCATCTGGCTCATACTTTCGCGTTTTTCGCATATTTGTTGGCCAGATCCTAGGCTTTTTGCTGGTTTGGATCACGTAGTAATGTGGTACCACACTGAAACAGTCAATGAAAGGTGGTTCCGATTAGTATTTTAGAGGATAACGCTGGCTATGTCTGGGTTAGTTCTGGTATTTGCAATCATCTGGCTCATACTTTCGCGTTTTTCGCATATTTGTTTTCCAGATCCTGGGTTTTTTCTGGTTAGGATCCCGTAGTAACGAGGTTCCACACCGAAACAGCCAATTAAACCTGGTTTCGATAAATATTTTAGAGGATAACGCCGGTTATATCTCGGTTAGGTCTGGGATTTGCCCTCATCTGGCTCGTACCTTCGCATTTTTCGCTTACTTGTTGGCCAGATCCTGGCCTTTTTCTGGCTCGGACCACGTAGTAATGTGGTGCCACACCGGAACAGTCAATTAAACCTGGTTGCGATAAATATTTTAGAGGATAACGCCGGTTATGTCTCGGTTAGGGCTGGGATTTGCCCTCATCTGGCTCGTACTTTCGCATTTCTCGCATACTTATTGGCAAGATCCTGGCCTTTTTCTGGTATGTATCACGTAGTAATGCGGCACTACACCGAAACAGTCAATTAAACCTGGTTGCGATTAATATTTTAGAGGATAACGCAGGTTATGTCTCGGTTAGTTCTGGTATTTGCAATCATCTGGCTCATACTTTCGCGTTGCTCGCATACTTGTAGGCAAGATCCTGGGCTTTTTCTGGTTTGTGTCACGTAGTAATGCGGTACCACACCGAAACAGACAATTAAACCTGGTTGCGATTAATATTTTAGAGGATAACGCCGGTTATGTCTCGGTTAGGTCTGGAATTTGCCCTCATCTGTCTCGTACTTCCGCAATTTTCGCATACTTATTGGCAAGATCCTGGCCTTTTTCTGGTATGTATCACGTAGTAATGCGGCACTACACCGAAACAGTCAATTAAACCTGGTTGCGATTAATATTTTAGAGGATAACTCTGGTTATGTCTCGGTTAGGTCTGGGATTTGCCCTCATCTGGCCCGTAATTTCGCATTTTTGCATACTTGTGGCCAGATACTAGGCTTTTTGACGGTCTGGATCACGTAGTAATGTGGTACCACACTGAAACAGTCAATAAAAGCTGGTTCCGATTAGTGTTTTAGAGGATAACGCAGGTTATGTCTCGGTTAGTTCTGGTATTTGCAATCATCTGGCTCATACTTTCACTTTTTTCGCATACTTGATGGCCAGATCCTGGGCTTTTTCTGGTTTGTGTCACGTAGTAATGCGGTACCACACCGAAACAGTCAATTAAACCTGGTTCCGATTAGTATTTTAGACGATAACGCTGGTTATGTCTTGGTTAGGTCTGGAATTTGCCCTCATCTGGCCCGTACTTTCGCATTTTTCGCATACTTGAATGGCCAGATCCTGGGTTTTTTTCTGGTTTGGATCCCGTAATAATGACGTTCCACACCGAAACAGTCAATTAAACCTGGTTGCGATTAATATTTTAGAGGATAGCGCCGGTTATGTCTCGGTTAGGGCTGAGATTTGCCCTCATCTGGCTCGTAATTCCGCATTTCTCGCATACTTGTTGGCCAGATCCTGGGCTTTTTCTGGTTTGAATCACGTAGTAATGTGGTACCACACTGAGACAGTCAATAAAAGTTGGTCCCGATAAGTATTTTAGATGATAACGCTGGTTATGTCTCGGTTAGGTCTGGGAATTGCCCGCATCTGGCCCCTACTTTCGCATTTTTCGCATACTTGTTGGCCAGATCCTGGCCTTTTTCTGGCTTGGACCAAGTAGTAATGTGGGACCACCCTGAAACAGTCAATTACACCTGGTTTCGATTTATATTTTAGAGGATACCTCAGGTAATTTCTCGGTTAGGTCTGGGATTTGCCCTCATCTGGCCCGTACTTTCGCATTTTTGCATACTTGTTGGCCAGATACTAGGCTTTTTGACGGTTTGGATCACGTAGTAATGTGGTACCACACTGAAACAGTCAATAAAAGCTGGTTTCGATTTTGTGTTTTAGAGGATAACGCTGGTTATGTCTGGGTTAGTTCTGGTATTTGCAATCACCCGGCTCATACTTTCGCTTTTTTCGCATACTTGATGGCCAGATCCTGGGTTTTTTCTGGTTTGGATTCCGTAGTAATGAGGTGCCACACCGAAACAGTCAATTAAACCTGGTTGCGATTAATATTTTAGAGGATAACGCCGGTTATGTCACGGTTAGGTCTGGGTTTTGCCCTCATCTGGCTCGTACTTTCGCATTTTTCGCATACTTGTCGGCCAGATCCTGGGCTTTTTCTGGTTTGTATCACGTAGTAATGTGGTACCACACCGAAACAGTCAGTAAAAGCTGGTTCCGAATAGTATTTTAGAGGATAACGCTGGCTATGTCTGGGTTAGTTCTGGTATTTGCAATCATCTGGCTCATACTTTCGCGTTTTTCGCATATTTGTTGGCCAGATCCTGGGTTTTTTCTGGTTAGGATCCCGTAGTAACGAGGTTCCACACCGAAACAGTCAATTAAACCTGGTTGCGATAAATATTTTAGAGGATAACGCCGGTTATGTCTCGGTTAGGGCTGGGATTTGCCCTCATCTGGCTCGTACTTTCGCATTTCTCGCATACTTGTTGGCCAGATCCAGTGCTTTTCTATTGTTAGGATCACGTAGTAATGTGGTACCACACTGAAACAGTCAATTAAACCTGGTTGCGATTAATATTTTAGAGGATAACGCCGGTTATGTCACGGTTAGGTCTGGGTTTTGCCCTCATCTGGCTCGTACTTTCGCATTTTTCGCATACTTGTTGGCCAGATCCTGGGCTTTTTCTGGTCTGTATCACGTAGTAATGTGGTACCACACCGAAACAGTCAGTAAAAGCTGGTTCCGAATAGTATTTTAGAGGATAACGCTGGCTATGTCTGGGTTAGTTCTGGTATTTGCAATCATCTGGCTCATACTTTCGCGTTTTTCGCATATTTGTTGGCCAGATCCTAGGCTTTTTGCTGGTTTGGATCACGTAGTAATGTGGTACCACACTGAAACAGTCAATGAAAGGTGGTTCCGATTAGTATTTTAGAGGATAACGCTGGCTATGTCTGGGTTAGTTCTGGTATTTGCAATCATCTGGCTCATACTTTCGCGTTTTTCGCATATTTGTTGGCCAGATCCTGGGTTTTTTCTGGTTAGGATCCCGTAGTAACGAGGTTCCACACCGAAACAGCCAATTAAACCTGGTTTCGATAAATATTTTAGAGGATAACGCCGGTTATATCTCGGTTAGGTCTGGGATTTGCCCTCATCTGGCTCGTACCGTCGCATTTTTCGCTTACTTGTTGGCCAGATCCTGGCCTTTTTCTGGCTCGGACCACGTAGTAATGTGGTGCCACACCGAAACAGTCAATTACACCTGGTTGCGATAAATATTTTAGAGGATAACGCCGGTTATGTCTCGGTTAGGGCTGGGATTTGCCCTCATCTGGCTCGTACTTTCGCATTTCTCGCATACTTGTTGGCCAGATCCAGTGCTTTTCTATTGTTAGGATCACGTAGTAATGTGGTACCACACTGAAACAGTCAATTAAACCTGGTTGCGATTAATATTTTAGGGGATAACGCCGGTTATGTCTCGGTTAGGTCTGGGATTTGCCCTCATCTGGCCCGTACTTTCGCTTTTTTCGCATATTTGTTGGCCAGATGCTGGGTTTTTTCTGGTTTGGACCACGTAGTAATAACGTACCACACTGAAACAGTCAATAAAAGCTGGTTCCGATTAGTGTTTTAGAGGATAACGCTGGTTATGTCTGGGTTAGTTCTGGTATTTGCAATCATCTGGCACATACTTTCGCTTTTTTGGCATACTTGTTGGCCAGATGCTGGTTTTTTTCTGGTTTGGATCCCGTAATAATGACTGTCCACACCGAAACATCCAATTAAACCTGGTTTCGATTAATATTTTAGAGGATAACGCCGGTTATATCTCGGTGAGGTCTGGGATTTGCCCTCATCTGGCTCGTACCTTCGCATTTTTCGCATACTTGTTGGCCAGATCCTGGCCTTTTTCTGGTTCGTATCACGTAGTAATGTGGTACACCACTGAAACAGTCAATACAAGCTGGTTCCGAATAGTATTTTAGAGGATAACGCTGGTTATGTCTCGGTTAGGTCTGGGATTTGCCCTCATCTGGCTCGTACTTTCGCATTTTTCGCATACTTGTTGGCCAGATCCTGGGCTTCTTCTGGTTTGTATCACATAGTAATGTGGTACCACACTGAAACAGTCAATTAAACCCGGTTGCGATTAATATTTTAGAGGATAACGCCGGTTATGTCTCGGTTAGGGCTGGGATTTGCCCTCATCTGGCTCGTACTTTCGCATTTCTCGCATACTTGTTGGCCAGATCCTGGGCTTTTTCTGGTTTGGATCACGTAGTAATGTGGTGCCACACTGAGACAGTCAATAAAAGTTGGTCCCGATTAGTATTGTCGAGGATGTCGCTGGTTATGTCTCGGTAAGGTCTGGGATTTGCCCTCATCTGGCCCGTACTTTCGCATTTTTCGCATACTTGTTGGCCAGATCCTGGGTTTTTGTGGTTTGGATCCCGTAATAATGACGTTCCACACCGAAACAGTCAATTAAACCTGGTTGCGATTAATATTTTAGGGGATAACGCCGGTTATGTCTCGGTTAGGTCTGGGATTTGCCCTCATCTGGCCCGTACTTTCGCACTTTTCGCATACTTGAATGGCCAGATCCAGTGCTTTTCTATTGTTAGGATCACGTAGTAATGTGGTACCACACTGAAACAGTCAATTAAACCTGGTTGCGATTAAAATTTTAGAGGATAACGCAGGTTATGTCTCGGTTAGGTCTGGGACTTGCCCTCATCTGGCCCGTACTTTCGCATTTTTCGCATACTTGAATGGCCAGATCCTGGGTTTTTCTATTGTTAGTATCACGTAGTAATGTGGTACCACACTGAGACAGTCAATAAAAGCTGGTTCCGATTAGTATTTTAGACGATAACGCTGGTTATGTCTCGGTTAGGTCTGGGATTTGCCCTCACCTGGCTCGTACTTTCGCATTTTTCGCATACTTGTTGGCCAGATCCTGGGCTTCTTCTGGTTTGGATCACGTAGTAATGTGGGACCACACTGAAACAGTCAATGAAACCTGGTTTCGATTAATATTTTAGAGGACAACTCCGGTTATTTCTCGGTTAGGTCTTGGATTTGCCCTCATCTGTCTCGTACTTCCGCTATTTTCGCATACTTATTGGCAAGATCCTGGTCTTTTTCTGGTTTGTATCACGTAGTAATGCGGTACAACACCGAAACAGTCAATTACACCTGGTTGCGATTAATATTTTAGAGGATAACGCTGGTTATGTCTCGGTTAGGTCTGGGATTTGCCCCCACCTGGCTCGTACTTTCGCTTTTTTCGCATACTTGTTGGCCAGATGCTGGGTTTTTTCTGGTTTGGATCCCGTAATAATGACGTTCCACACTGAAACAGTCAATTAAACCAGGTTACGATTAATATTTCAGAGGCTAACGCCGGCTATGTCTCGGTTAGGTCTGGGATTTGCCCTCATCTGGCTCGTACTTTCGCATTTCTCGCATACTTGTTGGCCAGATCCTGGGCTTTTTCTGGTTTGGATCACGTAGTAATGTGGTTCCACACTGAGACAGTCAATAAAAGCTGGTTCCGAATAGTATTTTAGAGGATAACGCTGGTTATGTCTGGGTTCGTTCTGGTATTTGCCCTCATCTGGCTCGTACTTTCGCATTTTTCGCATACTTGTTGGCCAGATCCTGGGCTTCTTCTGGTTTGGATCACGTAGTAATGTGGGACCACACTGAAACAGTCAATTAAACCCGGTTTCGATTAATATTTTAGAGGATAGCGCCGGTTATGTCTCGGTTAGGGCTGAGATTTGCCCTCATCTGGCTCGTACTTTCGCATTTCTCGCATACTTGTTGGCCAGATCCTGGCCTTTTTCTGGTTTGGATCACGTTGTAATGTGGTACCACACTGAAACAGTCAATAAAAGCTGGTTCCGATTAGTGTTTGGAGGATAACGCTGGTTATGTCTGGGTTAGTTCTGGTATTTGCAATCATCTGGCTCATACTTTCGCTTTTTTCGCATACTTGATGGACAGATGCTGGGTTTTTTCTGGTTTGGATCCCGTAATAATGACGATCCACACCGAAACAGCCTGGTTTCGATTAATATTTTAGAGGGTAATGCCGGTTATATCTCGGTTAGGTCTGGGATTTGCCCTCATCTGGCTCGTACCTTCGCATTTTTCGCGTACTTGTTGGCCAGATCCTGGCCTTTTTGTGGCTCGGACCACGTAGTAATGTGGTACCACACCGAAACAGTCAATGAAACCTGGTTGCGATTAATATTTTAGAGGATAACGCCGGTTATGTCTCGGTTAGGGCTGGGATTTGCCCTCATCTGGCTCGTACTTTCGCATTTCTCGCATACTTGTTGGCCAGATCCTGGGCTTTTTCTGGTTTGGATCACGTAGTAATGTGGTGCCACACTGAAACAGTCAATAAAAGCTGGACCCGAATAGTATTTTAGAGGATAATGCTGGCTATGTCTGGGTTAGTTCTGGTATTTGCAGTCATCTGGCTCATACTTTAGCTTTTTTCGCATACTTGATGGCCAGATCCTGGGTTTTATCTGGTTTGGATTCCGTAGTAATGAGGTGCCACACCGAAACAGTCAATTAAACCTGGTTGCGATTTATATTTTAGAGGATAGGGCCGGTTATGTCTCGGTTAGGGCTGAGATTTGCCCTCATCTGGCTCGTAATTCCGCATTTCTCGCATACTTGTTGGCCAGATCCTGGGCTTTTTCTGGTTTGAATCACGTAGTAATGTGGTACCACACTGAGACAGTCAATAGAAGTTGGTCCCGATTAGTATTTTAGATGATAACGCTGGTTATGTCTCGGTTAGGTCTGGGAATTGCCCTCATCTGGCCCGTACTTTCGCATTTTTCTCCTACTTGTTGGCCAGATCCTAGGCTTTTTGATGGTTTGGATCACGTAGTAATGTGGTACCACACTGAAACAGTCAATAAAAGCTGGTTCCGATTAGTGTTTTAGAGGATAACGCTGGTTATGTCTGGGTTAGTTCTGGTATTTGCAATCATCTGGCTCATACTTTCGCTTTTTTCGCATACTTGATGGCCAGATGCTGGGTTTTTTCTGGTTTGGATCCCGTAATAATGACGATCCACACCGAAACAGTCAATTAAACCTGGTAGCGATTAATATTTAGAGGATAGCGCTGGTTATGTCTCGGTTAGGGCTGGGATTTGCCCTCATCTGGCTCGTACCTTCGCATTTTTCGCATACTTGTTGGCCAGATCCTGGCCTTTTTCTGGTTTGTATCACGTAGTAATGTGGTACAACACTGAAACAGTCAATTAAACCTGGTTGCGAGTAATATTTTAGAGGGTAACGCCGGTTTTGTCTCGGTTAGGTCTGGGAAATGCCCTCATCTGGCTCGTACTTTCGCATTTTTCTCCTACTTGTTGGCCAGATCCTAGGCTTTTTGCTGGTTTGGATCACGTAGTAATGTGGTACCACACTGAAACAGTCAATAAAAGCTGGTTCCGATTTTGTGTTTTAGAGGATAACGCTGGTTATGTCTGGGTTAGTTCTGGTATTTGCAATCATCCGGCTCATACTTTCGCTTTTTTCGCATACTTGATGGCCAGATCCTGGGTTATTTCTGGTTTGGATTCCGTAGTAATGAGGTGCCACACCGAAACAGTCAATTAAACCTGGTTGCGATTAATATTTTAGAGGATAGCGCCGGTTATGTCTCGGTTAGGTCTGGGATTTGCCCTCATCTGGCTCATACTTTCGCATTTTTCGCATACTTGTTGGCCAGATCCTGGATTTTTCCTGGTTTGGATCCCGTAATAATGACGATCCACACCGAAACAGCCTGGTTTCGATTAATATTTTAGAGGATAATGCCGCTTATATCTCGGTTAGGTCTGGGATTTGCCCTCATCTGGCTCGTACCTTCGCATTTTTCGCGTACTTGTTGGCCAGATCCTGGCCTTTTTGTGGCTCGGACCACGTAGTAATGTGGTACCACACCGAAACAGTCAATGAAACCTGGTTGCGATTAATATTTTAGAGGATAACGCCGGTTATGTCTCGGTTAGGGCTGGGATTTGCCCTCATCTGGCTCGTACTTTCGCATTTCTCGCATACTTGTTGGCCAGATCCTGGGCTTTTTCTGGTTTGGATCACGTAGTAATGTGGTACCACACTGAAACAGTCAATAAAAGCTGGACCCGAATAGTATTTTAGAGGATAATGCTGGCTATGTCTGGGTTAGTTCTGGTATTTGCAATCATCTGGCTCATACTTTCGCTTTTTTCGCATACTTGATGGCCAGATCCTGGGTTTTATCTGGTTTGGATTCCGTAGTAATGAGGTGCCACACCGAAACAGTCAATTAAACCTGGTTGCGATTAATATTTTAGAGAATAGCGCCGGTTATGTCTCGGTTAGGGCTGAGATTTGCCCTCATCTGGCTCGTAATTCCGCATTTCTCGCATACTTGTTGGCCAGATCCTGGGCTTTTTCTGGTTTGAATCACGTAGTAATGTGGTACCACACTGAGACAGTCAATAGAAGTTGGTCCCGATTAGTATTTTAAAGGATAACTCCGGTTATTTCTCGGTTAGGTCTGGGATTTGCCCTCATCTGTCTCGTACTTTCGCTTTTTTCGCATACTTGATGGCCAGATGCTGGGTTTTTTCTGGTTTGGATCCCGTAGTAATGAGGTTCCACACCGAAACAGTTAATTAAACCTGGTTGCGATTAATATTTTAGAGGATAACGCCGGTGATGTCTCGGTTTGGTCTAGGATTTGCCCTGATCTGGCTCGTACTTTCGCATTTTTCGCATACTTGAATGGCCAGATCCTGTGCTTTTCTATTGTTAGGATCACGTAGTAATGTGGTACCACACTGAAACAGTCAATTAAACCTGGTTGCGATTAAAATTTTAGAGGATAACGCAGGTTATGTCTCGGTTACGTCTGGGATTTGTCCTCATCTGGCCCGTACTTTCGCATATTTCGCATACTTGAATGGCCAGATCCTGGGTTTTTCAATTGTTAGGATCACGTAGTAATGTGGTACCACACTGAGACAGTCAATAAAAGCTGGTTCCGATTAGTATTTTAGACGATAACGCTGGTTATGTCTTGGCTAGGTCTGGGATTTGCCCTCATCTGGCCCGTATTTTCGCATTTTTCGCATACTTCAATGGCCAGATCCTGGGTTTTTTTCTGGTTTGGATCCCGTAATAATGACGTTCCACACCGAAACAGTCAATTAAACCTGGTTGCGATTAATATTTTAGAGGAAAACGCTGGTTATGTCTGTGTTAGTTCTGGTATTTGCAATCATCCGGCTCATACTTTCGCTTTTTTCGCATACTTGATGGCCAGACCCTGGGTTTTTTCTGGTTTGGATTCCGTAGTATTGAGGTGCCACACCGAAACAGTCAATTAAACCTGGTTGCGATTAATATTTTAGAGGATATCGCCGGTTATGTCTCGGTTAGGGCTGAGATTTGCCCTCATCTGGCTCGTAATTCCGCATTTCTCGCATACTTGTTGGCCAGATCCTGGGCTTTTTCTGGTTTGAATCACGTAGTAATGTGGTACCACTCTGAGACAGTCAATAAAAGTTGGTCCCGATAAGTATTTTAGAGGATAACTCCGGTTATTTCTCGGTTAGGTCTGGGATTTGCCCTCATTTGTCTCGTACTTCCGCAATTTTCGCATACTTATTGGCAAGATCCTGGCCTTTTTCAGGTTTGTATCACGTAGTAATGCGGTACTACACCGAAACAGTCAATTAAACCTGGTTGCGAGTAATATTTTAGAGGGTAACGCCGGTTTTGTCTCGGTTAGGTCTGGGAAATGCCCTCATCTGGCTCGTACTTTCGCATTTTTCTCCTACTTGTTGGCCAGATCCTAGGCTTTTTGCTGGTTTGGATCACGTAGTAATGTGGTACCACACTGAAACAGTCAATAAAAGCTGGTTCCGATTTTGTGTTTTAGAGGATAACGCTGGTTATGTCTGGGTTAGTTCTGGTATTTGCAATCATCCGGCTCATACTTTCGCTTTTTTCGCATACTTGATGGCCAGATCCTGGGTTATTTCTGGTTTGGATTCCGTAGTAATGAGGTGCCACACCGAAACAGTCAATTAAACCTGGTTGCGATTAATATTTTAGAGGATAGCGCCGGTTATGTCTCGGTTAGGTCTGGGATTTGCCCTCATCTGGCTCATACTTTCGCATTTTTCGCATACTTGTTGGCCAGATCCTGGATTTTTCCTGGTTTGGATCCCGTAATAATGACATTCCACGCCGAAACAGTCAATTAAACCTGGTTTCGATTAATATTTTAGAGGATATTGCCGGTTATATCTCGGTTATGTCTGGGATTTGCCCTCATCTGGCCAGTACTTTCGCATTTTTCGCATACTTGAATGGCCAGATCATGTGTTTTTCTATTGTTAGGATCACGTAGTAATATGGTACCACACTGAAACAGTCAATTAAACCTGGTTGCGATTAAAATTTTAGAGGATAACGCAGGTTATGTCTCGGTTAGTTCTGGTATTTGCAATCATCTGGCTCATACTTTCGCGTTGCTCGCATACTTGTAGGCAAGATCCTGGGCTTTTTCTGGTTTGTGTCACGTAGTAATGCGGACCCACACCGAAACAGTCAATTAAACCTGGTTGCGATTAATATTTTAGAGGATAACGCCGGTTATGTCTCGGTTAGGTCTGGAATTTGCCCTCATCTGTCTCGTACTTCCGCAATTTTCGCATACTTATTGGCAAGATCCTGGCCTTTTTCTGGTTTGTATCACGTAGTAATGCGGCACTACACCGAAACAGTCAATTAAACCTGGTTGCGATTAATATTTTAGAGGATAACTCTGGTTATGTCTCGGTTAGGTCTGGGATTTGCCCTCATCTGGCCCGTACTTTCGCATTTTTGCATACTTGTTGGCCAGATCCTAGGCTTTTTGACGGTTTGGATCACGTAGTAATGTGGTACCACACTGAAACAGTCAATAAAAGCTGGTTCCGATTAGTGTTTTAGAGGATAACGCTGGTTATGTCTGGGTTAGTTCTGGTATTTGCAATCATCTGGCTCATACTTTCGCTTTTTTCGCATACTTGATGGCCAGATGCTGGGTTTTTTATGGTTTGGATCCCGTGATAATGACGTTCCACACCGAAACAGTCAATTAAACCTGGTTCCGATTAATATTTTAGAGGATAACGCCGTTCATGTCTCGGTTAGGTCTGGGATTTGCCCCCATCTGGCTCGTACTTTCGCATTTTTCGCATACTTGAATGGCCAGATCATGTGTTTTTCTATTGTTAGGATCACGTAGTAATGTGGTACCACACTGAAACAGTCAATTAAACCTGGTTGCGATTAAAATTTTAGAGGATAACGCAGATTATGTCTCGGTTAGTTCTGGCATTTGCAATCATCTGGCTCATACTTTCGCGTTGCTCACATACCTGTTGGCAAGATCCTGGGCTTTTTCTGGTTTGTGTCACGTAGTAATGCGGTACCACACCGAAACAGTCAATTAAACCTGGTTGCGATTAATATTTTAGAGGATAACGCCGGTTATGTCTCGGTTAGGTCTGAAATTTGCCCTCATCTGTCTCGTACTTCCGCAATTTTCGCATACTTATTGGCAAGATCCTGGCCTTTTTCTGGTTTGTATCACGTAGTAATGCGGTACTACACCGAAACAGTCAATTAAGCCTGGTTGCGATTAATATTTTACAGGATAAATCTGGTTATGTCTCGGTTAGGTCTGGGATTTGCCCTCATCTGGCCCGTACATTCGCATTTTTGCATACTTGTTGGCCAGATCCTAGGCTTTTTGCTGGTTTGGATCACGTAGTAATGTGGGACCACCCTGAAACAGTCAATTACACCTGGTTTCGATTTATATTTTAGAGGATAACTCCGGTTATTTCTCGGTTAGGTCTGGGATTTGCCCTTATCTGTCTCGTACTTCCGCAATTTTCGCATACTTATTGGCAAGATCCTGGCCTTTTTCAGGTTTGTATCATGTAGTAATGCGGTACTACACCGAAACAGTCAATTAAACCTGGTTGCGAGTAATATTTTAGAGGGTAACGCCGGTTTTGTCTCGGTTAGGTCTGGGAAATGCCCTCGTCTGGCTCGTACTTTCGCATTTTTCTCCTACTTGTTGGCCAGATCCTGGGCTTTTTCTGGTTTGGATTCCGTAGTAATGAGGTGCCACACCAAAACAGTCAATTAAACCTGGTTGCGATTAATATTTTAGAGGATAACGCCGGTTATGTCTCGGTTAGGGCTGGGATTTGCCCTCATCTGGCTCGTACTTTCGCATTTCTCGCATACTTGTTGGCCAGATCCTGGGCTTTTTCTGGTTTGGATCACGTAGTAATGTGGTTCCACACTGAGACAGTCAATAAAAGCTGGTTCCGAATAGTATTTTAGAGGATAACGCTGGTTATGTCTGGGTTCGTTCTGGTATTTGCCCTCATCTGGCTCGTACTTTCGCATTTTTAGCATACTTGTTGGCCAGATCCTGGGCTTCTTCTGGTTTGTATCACATAGTAATGTGGTACCACACTGAAACAGTCAATTAAACCCGGTTGCGATTAATATTTTAGAGGATAACGCCGGTTATGTCTCGGTTAGGGCTGGGATTTGCCCTCATCTGACTCGTACTTTCGCATTTCTCGCATACTTGTTGGCCAGATCGTGGGCATTTTCTGGTTTGGATCACGTAGTAATGTGGTGCCACACTGAGACAGTCAATAAAAGCTGGTTCCGATTAGCGTTTCAGAGGATAACGCTGGTTATGTCTGGGTTAGTTCTGGTATTTGCAATCATCCTGCTCATACTTTCGCTTTTTTCGCATATTTGTTGGCCAGATGCTGGGTTTTTTCTGGTCTGGACCACGTAGTAATAACGTACCACACTGAAACAGTCAATAAAAGCTGGTTCCGATTAGTGTTTTAGAGGATAACGCTGGTTATGTCTGGGTTCGTTCTGGTATTTGCCCTCATATGGCTCGTACTTTCGCATTTTTCGCATACTTGTTGGCCAGATCCTGGGCTTCTTCTGGTTTGTATCACGTAGTAATGCGGTACTACACCGAAACAGTCAATTAAACCTGGTTGCGATTAATATTTTAGAGGATAACGCTGCTTATGTTTCGGTTAGGTCTGGGATTTGCCTTCATCTGGCTCGTACCTTCGCATTTTTCGCATACTTGTTGGCCAGATCCTGGCCTTTTTCTGGTTTGTATCACGTAGTAATGTGGTACCACACTGAAACAGTCAATAGAAGCTGGTTCCGAATAGTATTTTAGAGGATAACGCTGGCTATGTCTGGGTCAGTTCTGGTATTTGCAATCATCTGGCACATACTTTTTGCGTTTTTCGCATATTAGTTGGCAAGATCCTGGGTTTTTTCTGCTTTGTATCACGTAGTAATGTGGTACCACACTGAAACAGTCAATAGAAGCTGGTTCCCAATAGTATTTTAGAGGATAACGCTGGTTATGTCTCGGTTAGGTCTGGGATTTGCCCTCATCTGGCTCGTACTTTCGCATTTTTCGCATACTTGTTGGCCAGATCCTGGGTTTTTGTGGTTTGGATTCCGTAGTAATGAGGTGCCACACCGAAACAGTCAATTAAACCTGGTTGCGATTAATATTTTAGAGGATAACGCCAGTTATGTCTCGGTTAGGTCTGGGATTTGCCCTCATCTGGCTCGTACTTTCGCATTTTTCGCATACTTGTTAGCCAGATCCTGGGCTTCTTCTGGTTTGTATCACATAGTAATGTGGTACCACACTGAAACAGTCAATTAAACCCGGTTGCGATTAATATTTTAGAGGATAACGCCGGTTATGTCTCGGTTAGGGCTGGGATTTGCCCTCATCTGGCTCGTACTTTCGCATTTCTCGCATACTTGTTGGCCAGATCCTGGGCCTTTTCTGGTTTGGATCACGTAGTAATGTGGTGCCACACTGAGACAGTCAATAAAAGTTGGTCCCGATTAGTATTGTCGAGGATGTCGCTGGTTATGTCTCGGTTAGGTCTGGGATTTGCCCTCATCTGGCCCGTACTTTCGCATTCTTCGCATACTTGAATGGCCAGTTCCTGGGTTTTTTCTGGTTTGGATCCCGTAGTAATGACGTTCCACACCGAAACAGTCAATTAAACCTGGTTGCGATTAATATTTTAGAGGATAACGCTGGTTATGTCTCGGTTAGGTCTGGGATTTGCCCTCACCTGGCTCGTACTCTCGCTTTTTTCGCATACTTGTTGGCCAGATGCTGGGTTTTTTCTGGTATGGATCCCGTAATAATGTCGTTCCACACCGAAACAGTCAATTAAACCTGGTTCCGATTAATATTTTAGAGGATAACGCCGGTTATGTCTCGGATAGGTCTGGGATTTGCCCTCATCTGGCTCGTACTTTCGCATTTTTCGCATACTTGTTGGCCAGATCCTGGGCTTCTTCTGGTTTGTATCACGTAGTAATGTGGTACCACACTGAAACAGTCAATAGAAGCTGGTTCCGAATAGTATTTTAGAGGATAACGCTGGTTATGTCTGGGTTCGTTCTGGTATTTGCAATCATCTGGCTCAAACTTTCGCGTTTTTCGCATATTTGTTGGCCAGATCCTGGGCTTTTTCTGGTTTGGATTCCGTAGTAATGAGGTGCCACACCAAAACAGTCAATTAAACCTGGTTGCGATTAATATTTTAGAGGATAACGCCGGTTATGTCTCGGTTAGGGCTGGGATTTGCCCTCATCTGGCTCGTACTTTCGCATTTCTCGCATACTTGTTGGCCAGATCCTGGGCTTTTTCTGGTTTGGATCACGTAGTAATGTGGTTCCACACTGAGACAGTCAATAAAAGCTGGTTCCGAATAGTATTTTAGAGGATAACGCTGGTTATGTCTGGGTTCGTTCTGGTATTTGCCCTCATCTGGCTCGTACTTTCGCATTTTTCGCATACTTGTTGGCCAGATCCTGGGCTTCTTCTGGTTTGGATCACGTAGTAATGTGGGACCACACTGAAACAGTCAATTAAACCTGGTTTCGATTAATATTTTTGAGGATAACTCCGGTTATTTCTCGGTTAGGTCTGGGATTTGCCCTCATCTGTCTCGTACTTCCGCAATTTTCGCATACTTATTGGCAAGATCCTGGCCTTTTTCTGGTTTGTATCACGTAGTAATGCGGTACTACACCGAAACAGTCAATTAAACCTGGTTGCGATTAATATTGTTGCGCCGGGGAGTATTGCTCGTCGCTCGCCTCATATTGTCTCAACACAATTAAAACAGCACAACGTAACAAACTAATGTAAACTGGGAACTTTATTAACAACAGTGCTTTTCAATACGTCTGTTCGCCTTGCGATCTGTCGTAATTCTAATCTTCAAAACGTTGCCGGTTTCTCAGCAACCGGAAGGCTCGGGATCTCGCATCCGCTCGTTTTTGTGTGGCAGCTTCACCTCATCGCGAAGCCTCTTCACACCATTGCGACGATGCAATTTCGCGGTATTGCGCGGAATCTTCATACCGTCGCAACACTGCTTCCTCTTCCTTCAGAGCGGTCGTCCCGACCGCTGCAAATTCCGTTCGAACAGCCAACTTCACCCGTAGTCTCCTAACCTCCGGGTTGTCACGAAGCTGCGTCGAACCTGTACACCTCTGTCTGTAAAGTAGATAAACTAATAGGTCGAACATTTACCTGAGTGGCCTTTATCAGACAGTCTGCGCCTTGACATTCGTCCTTCGTCCCAAGGAAAACCACTCAAAAACCTTGAGCAAGGCGCCGGTGTAAGTCCTTTGTGCGATTCCTCTGGATGGAACTTAAATCCCGACCGATCCTCGCCCTCCTCTTGACTCTTACGACTTGCGTACTTCTTTCTTGATGTCTTCCCGGATGCGGATTCCCCCCCAGCCTCACGAGAGAACTTCCCATGGGATGTTCCCCAATCTCCAAGGAGAATTTCCTCGAAGATCGGTTGTGGAACATACCACAATTCCGCCGTCCGACCGTCTGTGCCCCACTCCGCTATTAGAGTCGAGCATGACTGGGGGGCGACCCTCCCCGGGGAGAATCGCACTTCCCCGGCCGTTCTGATCTGCGGAAATGGAGAGTCCTCCGCGGCCGATAAGAAAACCCGATCCTCGCCTTCTGCGATGAAACGTCCTCTTCTTGGGCGAAGATGTCGGCCATCTTTCTCAATCCTCACCTCGCAGTTTCTTCGCAGGGGGCCTCTCGTGAATCGTACCGGGCCAGTCGATTCACATGCACCACCCTTGGTTTGGACTTCGGGGAACGGACTATCCGGTAGATCAACTCATTCAGCCGATTTTTCACCTCGTAGGGCCCTTCCCAGTCGTATTGGAGCTTCGGGCATCTTCCTTTCGTCCTTCGAGGATTGTATAACCACACCTTCTCTCCTGGAGCAAAGGAAATTGATCTCGAGAACGAATCATACCACGATTTCGTCCTCTCCGAACAAATTCGCATCCGCTGTCGAACGAATTTGTGAACTTCTTCAATCCTTTTCTTGGTTTCCTCAATGAAATCATCTTCATCCTTTCTCTCAGCAGGAACAGCTCCCCTTAGAAGATCCAGAGGAAGGCGCAGCTCCCGTCCCGTGAGGACCATTGACGGAGTATTCTGTGTCACTTCATGTTGCGAGGAACGATAAGCAAGCAAGAACGTTGGAATCCATTCGTCCCAGTCCTTTTGATGTTCTGCAACAAACTGAGACAAATATCGCAACAAGGTTCTAATCATCCGCTCAACGAGCCCGTCCGACTGAGGGTGTAATGGAGTTGTCCTTGTCTTCTTAATTCCAAGCATCTTCATCAGTTCCCTGAAGATGCTTGATTCGAAACTCCGACCCTGATCAGAATGCAGCTCTAGCGGAACTCCATGTCGGCTTATCACTTCCTTCAGCAACGCCGTGGAAATCGTTGTCGCCCGCTGGTTGGGAAGTGGAATAACCTCTGGCCACTTCGAAAAATAATCCATCACAACCAGCGCGAATCTGTTCCCAGCGAAAGACCTCGGCAGGGGACCAACAACGTCGAGCGCTACCCTCTCAAAAGGTGCTCCTACGTTATAAACCTTCATGGTTCCTCTTCCCTTCTCCGCAGGTCCTTTCCTCGCAGAACAGCTATGGCACCGGCGACACCAATCTTCCACGTCCCGACGGTGGTTCGGCCAAAAGAAGCGCTGTCGAATTTTCGCCAATGTCTTCCTCACCCCAAAGTGTCCTCCAGAAGGCGCATCATGGCATTCCTGAAGGGCTTCGGCAATTTTGCTTTTCGGTACAACCAATAACCGATTGAACTCATTTCCATCAGCAGATTCCCACCTTCGGAACAATAATCCACGTTGTACTTCCAAGGAATCCCACGTTTTCCAGAAGTACTTCGCTTCAGGAGAAAGTGCTGAAACATCCTGCCAAGTAGGCTTATTCTCTTCAATCTTCGCTTGTCGAATAAATCGCAGATCCTCATCCTCTTCCTGGGCCTTAATCCAATCTTCCGTCTTCGCAGATACGCAGGTGGTCCTGAGAACAAGATGCTCTTCTTCGCGATCTTGCTCCAGACGTAAGCAGCGTTTGCATTGCAAAGCTTCGCATGGTCTCCGGGAAAGGCTGTCTGCATTCCCGTGGTTCTTTCCTTCACGATGTTTGATCTCGAACTCGTACTGTTGAAGACGCTCTATCCATCTTGCAGTTTGTCCTTCGGGATTCTTGAAAGAGAGGAGCCATCTTAAGGAAGCATGATCCGTCCTCACCAAGAACTTGCGGCCATAGAGGTAATGGTGGAAATGCTCAATGGATTTTACGATGGCTAATAGTTCCCTTCTTGTCACACAATAATTTCTTTCCGCCTTTCCCAGCACCTTCGAGAAATACGCAATCACCTTTTCTTGCCCACCTTGAATCTGGGAAAGGACTGCACCAATTCCATTGCTCGATGCGTCGGTGTCCAAGATGAAATCCGCATCAGGCAAGGGGTAAGCCAAGATAGGGGACTTCGCAAGATGTGTCTTCAAGTCTTCGAATACCTTCTGGCATTCCTCTGTCCATTGGAACGAAATCTTACTCTCCGTCAAACGATACAAGGGCTTTGCAATCGCTGAAAAGTTTCGGACAAATTTCCTGTAATAAGTGCAAAGTCCTAAGAAACTTCGCAGTTCCGTCTGATTTTTGGGTACAGGCCATTCTCGTACCGCGGCTATCTTCTCGGGGTCCGTCTTAACGCCTTGCTCGGAAACCATGTGACCGAGGTATTTAACTTCCCGGCAAAAGAAATTGCATTTCTTCGGGCTCATGACCAATTTCGCCTTGCGCAGGCGGGTGAAAACTTTCCTCAAATTTTCAATTTCCTCCTCGAAACTTCTTCCGAAAATTATAACATCGTCCAGGTATACCAGACAGATTTTCCAGTTTAAATCCGTCAATACTGTATCCATAAGACGTTTGAAAGTAGCAGGGGCATTGCAGAGTCCAAACGGCATCACCTTGAATTGCCAAAGACCAGCACCAACACAGAAGGCGGTTTTCTCCCTATCCTCTTCGTGTACAGCAATTTGCCAGTAACCACTTTGCAAATCTATCGTCGAGAACCAGGTTGCACCAGCCAGGGCATCCAGCGTGTCCTCAATCCTGGGAAGCGGATAGGAGTCCTTCTTCGAGACTTCGTTAAGACGACGATAGTCTACACAGAATCGGGTGCTTCCATCCTTCTTCTTCACCAGTACAATTGGAGAAGACCACGGACTTCCTGATTTCTCAATTACTCCCTGCCTTTCCATTTTCGCAAGCAGCTCTTCAACTTCACCACGACGATGTATAGGCAAACGCCGCGGTGGTTGTTTAATCGGACGATGATCCCCAGTGTCAATTCTGTGTTGAACGACATCGCATCTTCCTACTTGATCGGGATCCCTTGCGAAAACGTCTTGAAATTCGTTTAATAACTTTCGGAATTCAGTCTTCTGCTGTTCGGAAAGGTCGACAGAACAACGTCCATACAGATCTTGAAGAAATTCCGGAGTAGAAGCTTCGTTCTTCATTTCCGCAAGCCTCAAGACCCGGTCTTCAGGATGATTCCTCTTCAAATCCATATCTTGATGTCCTTTAATCCGGAGTTTTCCTAGGATGAAATCCAGCTGGCAAGAATGCTTTCGGAGAAAGTTCGTTCCTAAAATGCATTCTTCAACCATTCCAATCAAAAGAAAATCTTCCTCGGTTCGGAGGCTACCAATGGTAACAGAGAAACATTGTTTTCCTAGAATTTGTAACTTTTCACCGGAAACAGAGTAAATGTTAATGTTTTCTTGTACTCCCGCCGCGCAAGACTTGTCATTCTTGTGAAATTTCATTAAGTTCACACTTGAGCCCGTGTCGATGACGAACCGACACCTCCTTCCCTCGACGGTTCCCTCGACGCTAGTCGAATCTTCTGACAAGTTTGTCTTCCTTACGACGGGGGTAGAAGAAAACGAAGCCGGAGTCTCCCCCTCTACGCCGACTTCTTCAAGTTTCCCTTCTTCGAGGGGGCCTCTTCTCTCCTCCTCTTCTTCGGGCAGTTCCGCTGTAAATGTCCCTCCTGTCCGCAGTTCCAGCACTCCGAGACCGGCTTCCCAGCAGTCCTCTTCTCCAACTTTCCCTTGGGAAAACAAGTGACACCCTGAATGCAGTCCTTAACACGGCAAGGACCAGGGGCCACAGACTCGACGGCCTCAATCTCCAGGGCTCTGATCACAGCCGCCCTGAGAGTATTGAAACCGCCTAGCCTCAGCGTCCTCCTCATTTCCTCATTGGCCAGGGCGGAGACGAACTGAGAGGCGGCCAGCTTATCCCTGACTTCCATTGGACAATCACCAAAGGAAGCCTGCGCCAACCTCTCAATCTCCGAAGCCAAATCAGAAATCGACTCCCCCTTCCGTTGAGTATAATTTTGGAATTTCACGTAATTTAGATTCGCGAAATTCTTGGTTCCGAAACGGAACTCCAAAGCGGAAACCAAGACACCAAAATCACAACGCGACTCCTCGGAAAGAGTAGTCAAAACACTCCGAGCGGGCCCCTCCAGACATGCGACCAAGGCCAACGCTTTCCTTGGTGCATCCCATCCATTCGCCTTCGCAATCGCCTCGAATTGCACCCGGTACTCCTCCCAACAAGCTCTTCCATCAAACGCTGGTGGTTTTAGGACGTACCCCAGAAATCCACCAGTCGCTTCCAACGGAGGAGCCGACTGCGAAGTGGAAGGCATCGCGAGTCCAGCAACAACAGGATTATCCCTAACAAAATTATTAACAAGGCTGGACTCGCGATCCTCGCTACGGAACGCCGCGGCCGACAGGTTATCGATCACACTTTTAAAATTCTCCGCAAGCACCTGATAACGGTCTTCCATGGCCCTTATCCTTCCTTCCACAGCAGCCTCCTTCGCCGAAGCGGCAGCCTCCTTCGCGGCCTGCCTCTCTTCGGTCCGCTTCCGATCCTCTTCCCACCTGGACTCGAAAGTTCTCTGCTGCTCCTGGAACTGCGCCGCGAGGCTCCTCTGCAGGCCCTCGAACAACAGTTCCAAGGAAGGAACGGCCTCTCCCTCCCCGGCGGTAGATCGGGTCGACATCCCGCTTCTGGCACCACTGTTGCGCCGGGGAGTATTGCTCGTCGCTCGCCTCATATTGTCTCAACACAATTAAAACAGCACAACGTAACAAACTAATGTAAACTGGGAACTTTATTAACAACAGTGCTTTTCAATACGTCTGTTCGCCTTGCGATCTGTCGTAATTCTAATCTTCAAAACGTTGCCGGTTTCTCAGCAACCGGAAGGCTCGGGATCTCGCATCCGCTCGTTTATGTGTGGCAGCTTCACCTCATCGCGAAGCCTCTTCACACCATTGCGACGATGCAATTTCGCGGTATTGCGCGGAATCTTCATACCGTCGCAACAATATTTTAGAGGATAACGCTGCTTATGTCTCGGTTAGGTCTGGGATTTGCCCTCATCTGGCCCGTACTTTCGCATTTTTGCATACTTGTTGGCCAGATCCTAGGCTATTTGCTGGTTTGGATCACGTAGTAATGTGGTACCACACTGAAACAGTCAATAAAAGCTGGTTCCGATTAGTGTTTTAGAGGATAACGCTGGTTATGTCTCGGTTAGGTCTGGGATTTGCCCTCACCTGGCTCGTACTCTCGCTTTTTTCGCATACTTGTTGGCCAGATGCTGGGTTTTTTCTGGTATGGATCCCGTAATAATGTCGTTCCACACCGAAACAGTCAATTAAACCTGGTTCCGATTAATATTTTAGAGGATAACGCCGGTTATGTCTCGGATAGGTCTGGGATTTGCCCTCATCTGGCTCGTACTTTCGCATTTTTCGCATACTTGTTGGCCAGATCCTGGCTTCTTCTGGTTTGTATCACGTAGTAATGTGGTACCACACTGAAACAGTCAATAGAAGCTGGTTCCGAATAGTATTTTAGAGGATAACGCTGGTTATGTCTGGGTTCGTCCTGGTATTTGCAATCATCTGGCTCAAACTTTCGCGTTTTCCGCATATTTGTTGGCCAGATCCTGGGCTTTTTCTGGTTTGGATTCCGTAGTAATGAGGTGCCACACCAAAACAGTCAATTAAACCTGGTTGCGATTAATATTTTAGAGGATAACGCCGGTTATGTCTCGGTTAGGGCTGGGATTTGCCCTCATCTGGCTCGTACTTTCGCATTTCTCGCATACTTGTTGGCCAGATCCTGGGCTTTTTCTGGTTTGGATCACGTAGTAATGTGGTTCCACACTGAGACAGTCAATAAAAGCTGGTTCCGAATAGCATTTTAGAGGATAACGCTGGTTATGTCTGGGTTCGTTCTGGTATTTGCCTTCATCTGGCTCGTACTTTCGCATTTTTCGCATACTTCTTGGCCAGATCCTGGGCTTCTTCTGGTTTGGATCACGTAGTAATGTGGGACCACACTGAAACAGTCAATTAAACCTGGTTTCGATTAATATTTTTGAGGATAACTCCGGTTATTTCTCGGTTAGGTCTGGGATTTGCCCTCATCTGTCTCGTACTTCCGCAATTTTCGCATACTTATTGGCAAGATCCTGGCCTTTTTCTGGTTTGTATCACGTAGTAATGCGGTACTACACCGAAACAGTCAATTAAACCTGGTTGCGATTAATATTTTAGAGGATAACGCTGCTTATGTCTCGGTTAGGTCTGGGATTTGCCCTCATCTGGCCCGTACTTTCGCATTTTTGCATACTTGTTGGCCAGATCCTAGGCTTTTTGCTGGTTTGGATCACGTAGTAATGTGGTACCACACTGAAACAGTCAATAAAAGCTGGTTCCGATTAGTGTTTTAGAGGATAACGCTGGTTATGTCTGGGTTAGTTCTGGTATTTGCAATCATCTGGCTCATACTTTCGCTTTTTTCGCATACTTGATGGCCAGATGCTGGGTTTTTTCTGGTTTGGATCCCGTAATAATGACGATCCACACCGAAACAGCCTGGTTTCGATTAATATTTTAGAGGATAATGCCGGTTATATCTCGGTTAGGTCTGGGATTTGCCCTCATCTGGTTCGTACCTTCGCATTTTTCGCGTACTTGTTGGCCAGATCCTGGCCTTTTTGTGGCTCGGACCACGCAGTAGTGTGGTACCACACCGAAACAGTCAATGAAACCTGGTTGCGATTAATATTTTAGAGAATAACGCCGGTTATGTCTCGGTTAGGGCTGGGATTTGCCCTCATCTGGCTCGTACTTTCGCATTTCTCGCATACTTGTTGGCCAGATCCTGGGCTTTTTCTGGTTTGGATCACGTAGTAATGTGGTACCACACTGAAACAGTCAATAAAAGCTGGACCCGAATAGTATTTTAGAGGATAATGCTGGCTATGTCTGGGTTAGTTCTGGTATTTGCCCTCATCTGGCTCGTAATTCCGCATTTCTCGCATACATGTTGGCCAGATCCTGGGCTTTTTCTGGTTTGAATCACGTAGTAATGTGGTACCACACTGAGACAGTCAATAGAAGTTGGTCCCGATTAGTATTTTAGATGATAACGCTGGTTATGTCTCGGTTAGGTCTGGGAATTGCCCTCATCAGGCCCGTACTTTCGCATTTTTCGCATACTTGTTGGCCAGATCCTGGCCTTTTTCTGGCTTGGACCAAGTAGTAATGTGGGACCACCCTGAAACAGTCAATTAAACCTGGTTTCGATTAATATTTTAAAGGATAACTCCGGTTATTTCTCAGTTAGGTCTGGGATTTGCAATCATCTGGCTCATACTTTCGCGTTTCTCGCATACTTGTTCGCAAGATCCTGGGCTTTTTCTGGTTTGTGTCACGTGGTAATGCGGTACCACACCGAAACAGTCAATTAAACCTGGTTGCGATTAATATTTTAGAGGATAACGCCGGTTATGTCTCGGTTAGTTCTGGTATTTGCAATCATCGGGCTCATACTTTCGCGTTGCTCGCATACTTGTTGGCCAGATCCTGGGCTTTTTCTGGTTAGGATCCCGTAGTAACGAGGTTCCACACCGAAACAGTCAATTAAACCTGGTTGCGATTAATATTTTAGAGGATAGCGCCGGTTATGTCTCGGTTAGGGCTGGGATTTGCCCTCATCTGGCTCGTACTTTCGCATTTTTCGCATACTTGTTGGCCAGATCCTGGGCTTTTTCTGGTTTGTATCACGTAGTAATGTGGTACCACACCGAAACAGTCAGTAGAAGCTGGTTCCGAATAGTATTTTAGAGGATAACGCTGGCTATGTCTGGGTTAGTTCTGGTATTTGCAATCATCTGGCTCATACTTTCGCGTTTTTCGCATATTTGTTGGCCAGATCCTGGGTTTTTTCTGGTTAGGTTCCCGTAGTAACGAGGTTCCACACCGAAACAGTCAATTAAACCTGGTTGCGATTAATATTTTAGAGGATAACGCCGGTTATGTCTCGGTTAGGTCTGAAATTTGCCCTCATCTGTCTCGTACTTCCGTAATTTTCGCATACTTATTGGCAAGATCCTGGCCTTTTTCTGGTTTGTATCACGTAGTAATGCGGTACTACACCGAAACAGTCAATTAAGCCTGGTTGCGATTAATATTTTAGAGGATAAATCTGGTTATGTCTCGGTTAGGTCTGGGATTTGCCCTCATCTGGCCCGTACACTCGCATTTTTGCATACTTGTTGGCCAGATCCTAGGCTTTTTGCTGGTTTGGATCACGTAGTAATGTGGTACCACACTGAAACAGTCAATGAAAGCTGGTTCCGATTAGTGTTTTAGAGGATAACGCTGGTTATGTCTGGGTTAGTTCTGGTATTTGCAATCATCTGGCTCATACTTTCGCTTTTTTCGCATACTTGATGGCCAGATGCTGGGTTTTTTCTGGCTTGGATCCCGTAATAATGACGATCCACACCGAAACAGCCAATTAAACCTGGTTTCGATAAATATTTTAGAGGATAACGCCGGTTATATCTCGGTTAGGTCTGGGATTTGCCCTCATCTGGCTCGTACCTTCGCATTTTTCGCGTACTTGTTGGCCAGATCCTGGCCTTTTTCTGGCTCGGACCACGTAGTAATGTGGTACCACACCGAAACAGTCAATTAAACCTGGTTGCGATAAATATTTTAGAGGATAACGCCGGTTATGTCTCGGTTAGGGCTGGGATTTGCCCTCATCTGGCTCGTACTTTCGCATTTCTCGCATACTTGTTGGCCAGATCCAGTGCTTTTCTATTGTTAGGATCACGTAGTAATGTGGTACCACACTGAAACAGTCAATTAAACCTGGTTACGATTAATATTTTAGGGGATAACGCCGGTTATGTCTCGGTTAGGGCTGGGATTTGCCCTCATCTGGCTCGTACTTTCGCATTTCTCGCATACTTGTTGGCCAGATCCTGGGCTTTTTCTGGTTTGGATCACGTAGTAATGTGGCTCCACACTGAGACAGTCAATAAGAGCTGGTTCCGAATAGTATTTTAGAGGATAACGCTGGTTATGTCTGGGTTCGTTCTGGTATTTGCCCTCATGTGGCTCGTACTTTCGCATTTTTCGCATACTTGTTGGCCAGATCCTGGGCTTCTTCTGGTTTGGATCACGTAGTAATGTGGGACCACACTGAAACAGTCAATTAAACCTGGTTTCGATTAATATTTTCGAGGATAACTCCGGTTATTTCTCGGTTAGGTCTGGGATTTGCCCTCATCTGTCTCGTACTTCCGCAATTTTCGCATACTTATTGGCAAGATCCTGGCCTTTTTCTGGTTTGTATCACGTAGTAGTGCGGTACTACACCGAAACAGTAAATTAAACCTGGTTGCGATTAATATTTTAGAGGATAACGCTGGTTATGTCTCGGTTAGGTCTGGGATTTACCCTCATCTGGCCCGTACTTTCGCATTTTTGCATACTTGTTAGCCAGATCCTAGGCTTTTTGCTGGTTTGGATCACGTAGTAATGTGGTACCACACTGAAACAGTCAATAAAAGCTGGTTCCGATTAGTGTTTTAGAGGATAACGCTGGTTATGTCTGGGTTAGTTCTGGTATTTGCAATCATCTGGCTCATACTTTCGCTTTTTTCGCATACTTGATGGCCAGATGCTGGGTTTTTTCTGGTTTGGATCCCGTAATAATGACGATCCACACCGAAACAGCCTGGTTTCGATTAATATTTTAGAGGATAATGCCGGTTATATCTCGGTTAGGTCTGGGATTTGCCCTCATCTGGCTCGTACCTTCGCATTTTTCGCGTACTTGTTGGCCAGATCCTGGCCTTTTTGTGGCTCGGACCACGTAGTAATGTGGTACCACACCGAAACAGTCAATGAAACCTGGTTGCGATTAATATTTTAGAGGATAACGCCGGTTATGTCTCGGTTAGGGCTGGGATTTGCCCTCATCTGGCTCGTACTTTCGCATTTCTCGCATACTTGTTGGCCAGATCCTGGGCTTTTTCTGGTTTGGATCACGTAGTAATGTGGTACCACACTGAAACAGTCAATAAAAGCTGGACCCGAATAGTATTTTAGAGGATAATGCTGGCTATGTCTGGGTTAGTTCTGGTATTTGCAATCATCTGGCTCATACTTTCGCTTTTTTCGCATACTTGATGGCCAGATCCTGGGTTTTATCTGGTTTGGATTCCGTAGTAATGAGGTGCCACACCGAAACAGTCAATTAAACCTGGTTGCGATTAATATTTTAGAGAATAGCGCCGGTTATGTCTCGGTTAGGGCTGAGATTTGCCCTCATCTGGCTCGTAATTCCGCATTTCTCGCATACTTGTTGGCCAGATCCTGGGCTTTTTCTGGTTTGAATCACGTAGTAATGTGGTACCACACTGAGACAGTCAATAGAAGTTGGTCCCGGTTAGTATTTTAGATGATAACGCTGGTTATGTCTCGGTTAGGTCTGGGAATTGCCCTCATCTGGCCCGTACTTTCGCATTTTTCGCATACTTGTTGGCCAGATCCTGGCCTTTTTCTGGCTTGGACCAAGTAGTAATGTGGGACCACCCTGAAACAGTCAATTAAACCTGGTTTCGATTAATATTTTAAAGGATAACTCCGGTTATTTCTCGGTTAGGTCTGGGATTTGCCCTCATCTGTCTCGTACTTCCGGTATGTTCGCATACTTATTGGCAAGATCCTGGCCTTTTTCAGGTTTGTGTCACGTAGTAATGCGGTACTACACCGAAACAGTCAATTAAACCTGGTTGCGAGTAATATTTTAGAGGGTAACGCCGGTTTTGTCTCGGTTAGGTCTGGGAGATGCCCTCATCTGGCTCGTACTTTCGCATTTTTCTCCTACTTGTTGGCCAGATCCTAGGCTTTTTGCTGGTTTGGATCACGTAGTAATGTGGTACCACACTGAAACAGTCAATAAAAGCTGGTTCCGATTTTGTGTTTTAGAGGATAACGCTGGTTATGTCACGGTTAGTTCTGGTATTTGCAATCATCTGGCTCATACTTTCGCGTTGCTCGCATACTTGTTGGCAAGGTCCTGGGCTTTTTCTGGTTTGTGTCACGTAGTAATGCGGTACCACACCGAAACAGTCAATTAAACCTGGTTGCGATTAATATTTTAGAGGATAGCGCCGGTTATGTCTCGGTTAGGACTGGGATTTGCAATCATCTGGCTCATACTTTCGCGTTTCTCGCATACTTGTTCGCAAGATCCTGGGCTTTTTCTGGTTTGTGTCACGTGGTAATGCGGTACCACACCGAAACAGTCAATTAAACCTGGTTGCGATTAATATTTTAGAGGATAACGCCGGTTATGTCTCGGTTAGTTCTGGTATTTGCAATCATCGGGCTCATACTTTCGCGTTGCTCGCATACTTGTTGGCCAGATCCTGGGCTTTTTCTGGTTAGGATCCCGTAGTAACGAGGTTCCACACCGAAACAGTCAATTAAACCTGGTTGCGATTAATATTTTAGAGGATAGCGCCGGTTATGTCTCGGTTAGGGCTGGGATTTGCCCTCATCTGGCTCGTACTTTCGCATTTTTCGCATACTTGTTGGCCAGATCCTGGGCTTTTTCTGGTTTGTATCACGTAGTAATGTGGTAGCACACTGAAACAGTCAATGAAAGCTGGTTCCGATTAGTGTTTTAGAGGATAACGCTGGTTATGTCTGGGTTAGTTCTGGTATTTGCAATCATCTGGCTCATACTTTCGCTTTTTTCGCATACTTGATGGCCAGATGCTGGGTTTTTTCTGGCTTGGATCCCGTAATAATGACGATCCACACCGAAACAGCCAATTAAACCTGGTTTCGATAAATATTTTAGAGGATAACGCCGGTTATATCTCGGTTAGGTCTGGGATTTGCCCTCATCTGGCTCGTACCTTCGCATTTTTCGCGTACTTGTTGGCCAGATCCTGGCCTTTTTCTGGCTCGGACCACGTAGTAATGTGGTACCACACCGAAACAGTCAATTAAACCTGGCTGCGATAAATATTTTAGAGGATAACGCCGGTTATGTCTCGGTTAGGACTGGGATTTGCCCTCATCTGGCTCGTACTTTCGCATTTCTCGCATACTTGTTGGCCAGATCCAGTGCTTTTCTATTGTTAGGATCACGTAGTAATGTGGTACCACACTGAAACAGTCAATAAAAGCTGGTTCCGATTAGTGTTTTAGAGGATAACGCTGGTTATGTCTGGGTTAGTTCTGGTATTTGCAATCATCTGGCTCATACTTTCGCTTTTTTCGCATACTTGATGGCCAGATGCTGGGTTTTTTCTGGTTTGGATCCCGTAATAATGACGATCCACACCGAAACAGCCTGGTTTCGATTAATATTTTAGAGGATAATGCCGGTTATATCTCGGTTAGGTCTGGGATTTGCCCTCATCTGGCTTGTACCTTCGCATTTTTCGCGTACTTGTTGGCCAGATCCTGGCCTTTTTGTGGCTCGGACCACGTAGTAATGTGGTACCACACCGAAACAGTCAATGAAACCTGGTTGCGATTAATATTTTAGAGGATAACGCCGGTTATGTCTCGGTTAGGGCTGGGATTTGCCCTCATCTGGCTCGTACTTTCGCATTTCTCGCATACTTGTTGGCCAGATCCTGGGCTTTTTCTGGTTTGGATCACGTAGTAATGTGGTACCACACTGAAACAGTCAATAAAAGCTGGACCCGAATAGTATTTTAGAGGATAATGCTGGCTATGTCTGGGTTAGTTCTGGTATTTGCAATCATCTGGCTCATACTTTCGCTTTTTTCGCATACTTGATGGCCAGATCCTGGGTTTTATCTGGTTTGGATTCCGTAGTAATGAGGTGCCACACCGAAACAGTCAATTAAACCTGGTTGCGATTAATATTTTAGAGAATAGCGCCGGTTATGTATCGGTTAGAGCTGAGATTTGCCCTCATCTGGCTCGTAATTCCGCATTTCTCGCATACTTGTTGGCCAGATCCTGGGCTTTTTCTGGTTTGAATCACGTAGTAATGTGGTACCACACTGAGACAGTCAATAGAAGTTGGTCCCGATTAGTATTTTAGATGATAACGCTGGTTATGTCTCGGTTAGGACTGGGAATTGCCCTCATCTGGCCCGTACTTTCGCATTTTTCGCGTACTTGTTGGCCAGATCCTGGCCTTTTTCTGGCTTGGACCAAGTAGTAATGTGGGACCACCCTGAAACAGTCAATTAAACCTGGTTTCAATTAATATTTTAAAGGATAACTCCGGTTATTTCTCGGTTAGGTCTGGGATTTGCAATCATCCGGCTCATACTTTCGCTTTTTTCGCATACTTGATGGCCAGATCCTGGGTTTTTTCTGGTTTGGATTCCGTAGTAATGAGGTGCCACACCGAAACAGTCAATTAAACCTGTTTGCGATTAATATTTTAGAGGATAGCGCCGGTTATGTCTCGGTTAGGTCTGGGATTTGCCCTCATCTGGCTCGTACTTTCGCATTTATCGCATACTTGTTGGCCAGATCCTGGGTTTTTCCTGGTTTGTATCACGTAGTAATGTGGTACCACACCGAAACAGTCAGTAGAAGCTGGTTCCGAATAGTATTTTAGAGGATAACGCTGGCTATGTCTGGGTTAGTTCTGGTATTTGCAATCATCTGGCTCATACTTTCGCGTTTTTCGCATATTTGTTGGCCAGATCCTGGGTTTTTTCTGGTTAGGATCCCGTAGTAACGAGGTTCCACACAGAAACAGTCAATTAAACCTGGTTGCGATTAATATTTTAGAGGATAACGCCGGTTATGTCTCGGTTAGGTCTGAAATTTGCCCTCATCTGTCTCGTACTTCCGCAATTTTCGCATACTTATTGGCAAGATCCTGGCCTTTTTCTGGTTTGTATCACGTAGTAATGCGGTACTACACCGAAACAGTCAATTAAGCCTGGTTGCGATTAATATTTTAGAGGATAAATCTGGTTATGTCACGGTTAGGTCTGGGATTTGCCCTCATCTGGCCCGTACATTCGCATTTTTGCATACTTGTTGGCCAGATCCTAGGCTTTTTGATGGTTTGGATCACGTAGTAATGTGGTACCACACTGAAACAGTCAATGAAAGCTGGTTCCGATTAGTGTTTTAGAGGATAACGCTGGTTATGTCTGGGTTAGTTCTGGTATTTGCAATCATCTGGCTCATACTTTCGCTTTTTTCGCATACTTGATGGCCAGATGCTGGGTTTTTTCTGGCTTGGATCCCGTAATAATGACGATCCACACCGAAACAGCCAATTAAACCTGGTTTCGATAAATATTTTAGAGGATAACGCCGGTTATATCTCGGTTAGGTCTGGGATTTGCCCTCATCTGGCTCGTACCTTCGCATTTTTCGCATACTTATTGGCAAGATCCTGGCCTTTTTCTGGTTTGTATCACGTAGTAATGCGGTACTACACCGAAACTGTCAATTAAGCCTGGTTGCGATTAATATTTTAGAGGATAAATCTGGTTATGTCACGGTTAGGTCTGGGATTTGCCCTCATCTGGCCCGTACATTCGCATTTTTGCATACTTGTTGGCCAGCTCCTAGGCTTTTTGATGGTTTGGATCACGTAGTAATGAGGTACCACACTGAAACAGTCAATGAAAGCTGGTTCCGAATAGTATTTTAGAGGATAACGCTGGCTATGTCTGGGTCAGTTCTGGTATTTGCAATCATCTGGCACATACTTTTTGCGTTTTTCGCATATTAGTTGGCAAGATCCTGGGTTTTTTCTGCTTTGTATCACGTAGTAATGTGGTACCACACTGAAACAGTCAATAGAAGCTGGTTCCCAATAGTATTTTAGAGGATAACGCTGGTTATGTCTCGGTTAGGTCTGGGATTTGCCCTCATCTGGCTCGTACTTTCGCATTTTTCGCATACTTGTTGGCCAGATCCTGGGTTTTTGTGGTTTGGATTCCGTAGTAATGAGGTGCCACACCGAAACAGTCAATTAAACCTGGTTGCGATTAATATTTTAGAGGATAACGCCAGTTATGTCTCGGTTAGGTCTGGGATTTGCCCTCATCTGGCTCGTACTTTCGCATTTTTCGCATACTTGTTGGCCAGATCCTGGGCTTCTTCTGGTTTGTATCACATAGTAATGTGGTACCACACTGAAACAGTCAATTAAACCCGGTTGCGATTAATATTTTAGAGGATAACGCCGGTTATGTCTCGGTTAGGGCTGGGATTTGCCCTCATCTGGCTCGTACTATCGCATTTCTCGCATACTTGTTGGCCAGATCCTGGGCTTTTTCTGGTTTGGATCACGTAGTAATGTGGTGCCACACTGAGACAGTCAATAAAAGTTGGTCCCGATTAGTATTGTCGAGGATGTCGCTGGTTATGTCTCGGTTAGGTCTGGGATTTGCCCTCATCTGGCCCGTACTTTCGCATTCTTCGCATTCTTGAATGGCCAGATCCAGGGTTTTTTCTGGTTTGGATCCCGTAATAATGACGTTCCACACCGAAACAGGCAATTAAACCTGGTTGCGATTAATATTTTAGAGGATAACGCCAGTTATGTCTCGGTTGGGTCAGGGATTTGCCCTCATCTGGCTCGTACTTTCGCATTTTTCGCATACTTGTTGGCCAGATCCTGGGTTTTTTCTGGTTTGGATCCCGTAATAATGACGTTCCACATCGAAACAGTCAATTAAACCTGGTTGCGATTAATATTTTAGGGGATAACGCCGGTTATGTCTCGGTTAGGTCTGGGATTTGCCCTCATCTGGCCCGTACTTTCGCACTTTTCGCATACTTGAATGGCCAGATCCAGTGCTTTTCTATTGTTAGGATCACGTAGTAATGTGGTACCACACTGAAACAGTCAATTAAACCTGGTTGCGATTAAAATTTTAGAGGATAACGCAGGTTATGTCTCGGTTAGGTCTGGGACTTGCCCTCATCTGGCCCGTACTTTCGCATTCTTCGCATTCTTGAATGGCCAGATCCAGGGTTTTTTCTGGTTTGGATCCCGTAATAATGACGTTCCACATCGAAACAGTCAATTAAACCTGGTTGCGATTAATATTTTAGAGGATAACGCCGGTTATGTCTCGGTTAGGGCTGGGATTTGCCCTCATCTGGCTCGTACTTTCGCATTTCTCGCAAACTTGTTGGCCAGATCCTGGGCTTTTTCTGGTTTGGATCACGTAGTAATGTGGTTCCACACTGAGACAGTCAATAAAAGTTGGTCCCGATTAGTATTTTAGAGGATAACGCTGGTTATGTCTCGGTTAGGTCTGGGATTTGTCCTCATCTGGCCCGTACTTTCGCATTTTTCGCATACTTGAATGGCCAGATCCTGGGTTTTTTCTGGTTTGGATCCCGTAATAATGACGTTCCACACCGAAACAGTCAATTAAACCTGGTTCAGATTAATATTTTAGAGGATAACGCCGGTTATGTCTCGGTTAATCTGGTATTTGCACTCATCTGGCTCGTACTTTCGCATTTTTCGCATACTTGTTGGCCAGATCCTGGGTTTTTTCTGGTTTGGATCCCGTAATAATGACGTTCCACACCGAAGCAGTCAATTAAACCTGGTTTCGATTAATATTTAAGAGGATACTGCCGGTTATATCTCGGTTAGGTCTGGGATTTGCCCTCATCTGGCCCGTACTTTCGCATTTTTCGCGTACTTGAATGGCCAGATCCTGTGCTTTTCCATTGTTAGGATCCCGTAATAATGACGTTCCACACCGAAAAAGTCAATTAAACCTGGTTGCGATTAATATTTTAGAGGATAACGCCGGTTATGTCTCGGTTAGATCTGGGATTTGGCCTCATCTGGCCGATACTTTCGCATTTTTCGCATACTTGAATGGCCAGATCCTGGGTTTTTTCTGGTTTGGATCCCGTAATAATGACACTCCACACTGAAACAGTCAATTAAACCTGGTTTCGATTAATATTTTAGAGAATAACGCCGGTTATGTCTCGGTTAGGACTGGGATTTGCCCTCATCTGGCTCGTACTTTCGCATTTTTCGCGTACTTGAATGGCCAGATCCAGGCCTTTTTTTGGTTTGTATCACGTAGTAATGCGGTACTACACCGAAACAGTCAATGAACCCCGGTTGCGATTAATATTTTAGAGGATAACGCCGGTTATGTCTCGGTTAGGGCTGGGATTTGCCCTCATCTGGCTCGTACTTTCACATTTCTCGCATACTAGTTGGCCAGATCCTGGGCTTTTTCTGGTTTGGATCACGTAGTAAGGTGGTGCCACACTGAGACAGTCAATAAAAGTTGGTCCCGATTAGTATTGTCGAGGATGTCGCTGGTTATGTCTCGGTTAGGTCTGGGATTTGCCTTCATCTGGCCCGTACTTTCGCATTTTTCGCATACTTGAATGGCCAGATCCTGGGTTTTTTCTGGTTTGGATCCCGTTATAATGACGTTCCACACCGAAACAGGCAATTAAACCTGGTTGCGATTAATATTTTAGAGGATAACGCCGGTTATGTCTCGGTTAGGTCTGGGATTTGCCCTCATCTGGCTCGTACCTTCGCATTTCTCGCATACTTGTTGGCCAGATCCTGGGTTTTTTCTGGTTTGGATCACGTAATAATGTGGTACCACACTGAAACAGTCAATAAAAGCTGGTTCCGAATAGTGTTTTAGAGGATAACGCTGGCTATGTCTGGCTTAGTTCTGGTATTTGCAATCATCTGGCTCATACTTTCGCGTTTTTCGCATATTTGTTGGCCAGATCCTGGGTTTTTTCTGGTTTGGATTCCGTAGTAATGAGGTGCCACACCGAAACAGTCAACTAAACCTGGTTGCGATTAATATTTTAGAGGATAACGCCGGTTATGTCTCGGTTAGGACTGGGATTTGCCCTCATCTGGCTCGTACTTTCGCATACTTGTTGGCCAGATCCTGGGCTTTTTCTGGTTTGGATCACGTAGTAATATGGTACGACACTGATGTAGTCAATAAAACCTGGTTCCGATTAGTGTTTTAGAGGATAACGCTGGTTATGTCTGGGTTTGTTCTGGTATTTACAATCATCTGGCACATACTTTCGCTCTTTTCGCATACTTGTTGGCCAGATGCTGGGTTTTTTTCTGGTTTGGATCCCGTAATAATGACGGTCCACACCGAAACAGCCAATTAAACCTGGGTTCGATTAATATTTTAGAGGATAACGCCGGTTATATCTCGGTTAGGTCTGGGATTTGCTCTCATCTGGCTCGTACCTTCACATTTTTCGCATACTTGTTGGCCAGATGCTGGGCATTTCTGGTTTGGATCACGTAGTAATGTGGTACCACACTGAAACAGTCAATAAAAGCTGGTTCCGGTTAGTGTTTTAGAGGATAACGCTGGTTATGTCTGGGTTAGTTCTGGTATTTGCAATCATCTTGCTCATACATTCGCTTGTTTCGCATACTTGTTGGCCAGATGCTGGGTTTCTTCTGGTTTGGATCCCGTAATAATGACGGTCCACACCGAAAAAGCCAATTAAACCTGGTTTCGATTAATATTTTAGAGGATAACGGCGTTTATATCTCGGTTAGGTCTGGGATTTGCCCTCATCTGGCTCGTACTTTCGCATTTCTCGCATTCTTGTTGGCCAGATCCTGGGCTTTTTCTGGTTTGGATCACGTAGTAATGTGGTACCACACTGAGACAGTCAATAAAAGTTGGTCCAGATTAGTATTTTAGAGGATAACGCTGGTTATGTCTCGGTTAGGTCTGGGATTTGCCCTCATCTGGCCCGTAATTTCGCATTTTTCGCATACCTGTTGGCCAGATCCTGGGCATTTCTGGTTTGGATCACGTAGTAATGTGGTACAACACTGAAACAGTCAATAAAAGCTGGTTCCGATTAGTGTTTTAGAGGATAACGCTGGTTATGTCTGGGTTAGTTCTGGTATTTGCAATCATCTTGCTCATACTTTCGCTTTTTTCGCATACTTGTTGGCCAGATGCTGGGTTTTTTCTGGTTTGCACCACGTAGTGATGACGTACCACACTGAAGCAGTCAATAAAAGCTTGTTCCGATTAGTGTTTTAGAGGACAACGCTGGTTTTGTCTGGGTTAGTTCTGGTATTTGCAATCATCTGGCACATACTTTCGCTATTTTCGCATACTTGTTGGCCAGATGCTGGGTTTTTTCTGGTTTGGATCCCGTAATAATGACCGTCCACACCGAAACAGCCAATTAAACCTGGTTTCGATTAATATTTTGGAGGGTAACGCCGGTTATATCTCGGTTAGGTCTGGGATTTGCCCTCATCTGGCTCGTACCTTCGCATTTTTCACATACTTGTTGGCCAGATCCTGGCCTTTTTCTGATTTGTGTCACGTAGTAATGTGATACCACACTGAAACAGTCAATAGAAGCTGGTTCCGAATAGTACTTTAGAGGATAACGCTGGCTATGGCTGGGTTAGTTCTGGTATTTGCAATCATCTGGCTCATACTTTCGCGTTTTTCGCATATGTGTTGGCCAGATCCTGGGTTTTTTCTGGTTTGGATCCCGTAGTGATGAGGTTCCACAACGAAACAGTCAATTAAACCTGGTTGGGATTAATATTTTAGAGGATAACGCCGGTTATGTCTCGGTTAGGACTGGGATTTGCCCCCATCTGGCTCGTACTTTCGCTTTTTTCGCATACTTGTTGGCCAGATGCTGGGTTTTTTCTGGTTTGGATCCCGTAATAATGGCGGTCCACACCGAAACAGCCAATTAAACCTGGTTTCGATTAATATTTTAGAGGATAACGCCGGTTATATCTCGGTTAGGTCTGGGATTAGCCCTCATCTGGCTCGTACCTTCGCATTTTTCGCATACTTTTTGGCCAGATCCTGGCCATTTTCTGGCTCGGACCACGTAGAAATGTGGTACCACACCGAAACAGTCAATTAAACCTGGTTGCGACTAATATTTTACAGGATAACGCCGGTTATGTCTCGGTTAGGTCTGGGATTTGCCCTCATCTGGCTCGTACTTTCGCATTTCTCCCATACTTGTTGGCCAGATCCTGGGCTATTTCTGGTTTGGATCACGTAGTAATGTGGTACCACACTGAAACAGTCAATAAAAGCTGGTTCCGAATAGTATTTTAGAGGGTAACGCTGGCTATGTCTGGCTTAGTCCTGGTATTTGCAATCATCTTGCTCATACTTTCGCTTTTTTCGCATACCTGTTGTCCAGATGCTGGGTTTTTTTCTGGTTTGGACCACGTAGTAATGACGTACCACACTGATGCAGTCAATAAAACCTGGTTCCGATTAGTGTTTTAGAGGATAACGCTGGTTATGTCTGGGTTTGTTCTCGTATTTACAATCATCTGGCACATACTTTCGCTTTTTTCGCATACTTGTTGGCCAGGTGCTGGGTTTTTCTGGTTTGGATCCCGTAATACTGACGATCCACACCGAAACAGCCAATTAAACCTGGTTTCGATTAATATTTTAGAGGATAACGGCGTTTATATCTCGGTTAGGTCTGGGATTTGCCCTCATCTGGCTCGTACCTTCGCATTTTTCGCATACTTGTTGGCCAGATGCTGGGTTTTCTCTGGTTTGGACCACGTTGTAATGACGTACCACACTGAACCAGTCAATAAAAGCTGGTTCCGATTAGTGTTTTAGAGGACAACGCTGGTTATGTCTGGGTTAGTTCTGGTATTTGCAATCATCTGGCACATACTTTCGCTTTTTTCGCATACTTGTTGGTCAGATGCTGGGTTTTTTCTGGTTTGGATCCCGTAATAATGACGGTCCACACCGAAACAGCCAATTAAACCTGGTTTCGATTAATACCTTAGAGGATAACCCCGGTTATATCTCGGTTAGGTCTGGGATTTGCCCTCATCTGGCTCGTACCTTCGCATTTTTCGCATACTTCTTGGCCAGATCCTGGCCTTTTTCTGATTTGTGTCACGTAGTAATGTGATACCACACTGAAACAGTCAATAGAAGCTGGTTCCGAATAGTATTTTAGAGAATAACGCTGGCTATGGCTGGGTTAGTTCTGGTATTTGTAATCATCTGGCTCATACTTTCGCGTTTTTCGCATATTTGTTGGCCAGATCCTGGGTTTTTTCTGGTTTGGATCCCGTAGTAATGAGGTTCCACACCGAAACAGTCAATTAATCCTGGTTGCGATTAATATTTTAGGGGATAACGCCGGTTTTTTCTCTGTTAGGACTGGGATTTGCCCTCATCTGGCCCGTACTTTCGCATTTTTGCATACTTGTTGGCCAGATCCTAGGCTTTTTGCAGGTTTGGATCACGTAGTAATGTGGTACGACACTGATACAGTCAATAAAAGCTGGTTCCGATATGTGTTTTAGAGGATAACGCTGGTTATGTCTGGGTTAGTTCTGGTATTTGCAATCATCTGGCTCATACTTTCGCCTTTTTCGCATACTTGATGGCCAGATGCTGGGTTCCTTCTGGTTTGGATCCCGTAATAATGACGATCCACACCGAAACAGCCAACTAAACCTGGTTTCGATTAATATTTTAGAGGATAACGCCGGTTATATTTCGGTTAGGTCTGGGATTTGCCCTCATCTGGCTCGTGCCTTCGCATTTTTCGCATACTTGTTGGCCAGATCCTGGCCTTTTTCTGGCTCGGACCACGTAGTAATGTGGTACCACACCGAAACAGTCAATTAAACCTGGTTGCGATTAATATTTTAGAGGATAACGCCGGTTATGTCTCGGCAAGGGCTGGGATTTGCCCTCATCTGGCTCGTACTTTCGCATTTCTCGCATACTTGTTGGCCAGATCCTGGGCTTTTTCTGGTTTGGATCACGTAGTAATGTGGTACCACACTGAAACAGTCAATAGAAGCTGGTTCCAAATAGTATTTTAGAGGATAACGCTGGCTATGTCTGGCTTAGTTCTGGTATTTGCAATCATCTGGCTCATACTTTCGCGTTTTTCGCATATTTGTTGGCCAGATCCTGGGTTTTTTCTGGTTTGGATTTCGTAGTAATGAGGTGCCACACCGAAGAAGTCAATTAAACCTGGTAGCGATTAATATTTTAGAGGATAACGCCGGTTATGTCTCGGTTAGGGCTGGGATTTGCCCTCATCTGGCTCGTACTTTCGCATTTCTCGCATACTTGTTGGCCAGATCCTGGGCTTTTTCTGGTTTGGATCACGTAGTAATGTGGTGCCACACTGAGACAGTCAATAAAAGTTGGTCCAGATTAGTATTTTAGAGGATAACGCTGGTTATGTCTCGGTTAGGTCTGGGATTTGTCCTCATCTGGCCAGTAATTTCGCATTTTTCGCATACTTGTTGGCCAGATCCTGGGCATTTCTGGTTTGGATCACGTAGTAATGTGGTACCACACTGAAACAGTCAATAAACGCTGGTTCCGAATAGTATTTTAGTGGATAACGCTGGTTATGTCTGGGTTAGTTCTGGTATTTGCAATCATCTTGCTCATACTTTCGCTTTTTTTGCATAAATGTTGGCCAGATGTTGGGTTTTTTCTGGTTTGGACCACGTAGTAATGACGTACCGCACTGAAGCAGTCAATAAAAGCTGGTTCCGATTAGTGTTTTAGAGGACAACTCTGGTTACGTCTGGGTTAGTTCTGGTATTTGCAATCATCTGGCACATACTTTCGCTTTTTTCGCATATTTGTTGGCCAGATGCTGGGCTTTCTGGTTTGGATCCCGTAATAATGACGGTCCACACCGAAACAGCCAATTAAACCTGGTTTCGATTAATATTTTAGAGGATAACGCCGGTTACATCTCGGTTATGTCTGGGATTTGCCCTCATCTGGCTCGTACCTGCGCATTTTTCGCATACTTGTTGGCCAGATCCTGGCCTTTTTCTGATTTGTGACACGTAGTAATGTGATACCACACTGAAACAGTCAATAGAAGCTGGTTCCGAATAGTATTTTAGAGGATAACGCTGGCTATGGCTGGGTTAGTTCTGGTATTTGCAATCATCTGGCTCATACTTTCGCATTCTTCGCATACTTCTTGGCCAGATGCTGGCCTTTTTCTGGTTTGGAACACGTAGTAATGCGGTACCACACCGAAACAGTCAATTATACCTGGTTACGATTAATATTTAAGAGGCTAACCCCGGTTATATCTCGGTTAGGTCTGGGATTTGCCCTCATCTGGCTCGTACTTTCGCATTTTTGCATACTTGTTGGCCAGATCCTAGGCTTTTTGCAGGTTTGGATCACGTAGTAATGCGGTACCACACCGAAACAGTCAATTAAACCTGGTTGCGAATAATATTTTAGAGGATAACGCCGGTTATGTCTGGGTTAGTTCTGGTATTTGTAATCATCTGTCTCATACTTTCGCGTTTTTCGCATACTTGTTGGCCAGATCCTGGCCTTTTTCTGGTTTGGATCACGTAGTAATGCTGTACCACACCGAAACAGTCAATTAAACCTGGTTGCGATTAATATTTAAGAGGATAGCGCCGGTTATGTCTCGGATAGGTCTGGGATTTGCCCTCATCTGGCTCGTACTTTCGCATTTTTCGCATACGTGTTGGCCAGATCCTGGCCTTTTTCCGGCTTGGACCACGTAGTAATGTGGTACCACACCGAAATAGTGAAATAAACCTGATTGCGTGTAATATTTAAGAGGATATCGCCGGTTCTGTCTCGGTTAGGTCAGGGATTTGCCCTCATCTGGCTCGTACATTCGCATTTTTCGCATACTTGTTGGCCAGATCCTGGCCTTTTTCTGGTTTGGAACACGTAGTAATGCGGTACCACACCGAAACAGTCAATTATACCTGGTTACGATTAATATTTAAGAGGATAACGCCGGTTATGTCTCGGTTAGGTCTGGGATTTGCCCTCATCTGGCTCGTACCTTCGCATTTCTCGCATACTTGTTGGCCAGATCCTGGGTTTTTTCTGGTTTGGATCACGTAATAATGTGGTACCACACTGAAACAGTCAATAAAAGCTGGTTCCGAATAGTGTTTTAGAGGATAACGCTGGCTATGTCTGGCTTAGTTCTGGTATTTGCAATCATCTGGCTCATACTTTCGCGTTTTTCGCATATTTGTTGGCCAGATCCTGGGTTTTTTCTGGTTTGGATTCCGTAGTAATGAGGTGCCACACCGAAACAGTCAACTAAACCTGGTTGCGATTAATATTTTAGAGGATAACGCCGGTTATATCTCGGTTAGGACTGGGATTTGCCCTCATCTGGCTCGTACTTTCGCTTTTTTCGCATACTTGTTGGCCAGATGCTGGGGTTTTTCTCGTTTCGATCCCGTAATAATGACGTTCCACACCGAAACAGTCAATTAAACCTGGTTTCGATTAATATTTTAGAGGATAACTCCGGTTATTTCTCGTGTAGGTCTGGGATTTGCCCTCAGCTGTCTCGTACTTCCGCAATTTTCGCATACTTGTTGGCCAGATCCTGGCCTTTTTCTGGCTCGGACCACGTAGTAATGTGGTACCACACCGAAACAGTCAATTAAACCTGGTTGCGATTAATATTTTAGAGGATAACGCCGGTAATGTCTCGGTTAGGGCTGGGATTTGCCCTCATCTGGCTCGTACTTTCGCATTTCTCGCATACTTGTTGGCCAGATCCTGGGCTTTTTCTGGTTTGGATCACGTAGTAATATGGTACGACACTGAAACAGTCAATAAAAGCTGGTTCCGAATAGTATTTCAGAGGATAACGCTGGCTATGTCTGGCTTAGTTCTGGTATTTGCAATCATCTGGCTCATACTTTCGCGTTTTTCGCATATTTGTTGGCCAGATCCTGGGTTTTTTCTGGTTTGGATTCCGTAGTAATGAGGTGCCACACCGAAACAGTCAACTAAACCTGGTTGCGATTAATATTTTAGAGGATAACGCCGGTTATGTCTCGGGTAGGGCTGGGATTTGCCCTCATCTGGCTCGTACCTTCGCATTTCTCGCATACTTGTTGGCCAGATCCTGGGCTTTTTCTGGTTTGGATCACGTAGTAATATGGTACGACACTGATGTAGTCAATAAAACCTGGTTCCGATTAGTGTTTTAGAGGATAACGCTGGTTATGTCTGGGTTTGTTCTGGTATTTGCAATCATCTGGCACATACTTTCGCTTTTTTCGCATACTTGTTGGCCAGATGCTGGGTTTTTTTCTGGTTTGGATCCCGTAATAATGACGGTCCACACCGAAACAGCCAATTAAACCTGGGTTCGATTAATATTTTAGAGGATAACGCCGGTTATATCTCGGTTAGGTCTGGGATTTGCTCTCATCTGGCTCGTACCTTCACATTTTTCGCATACTTGTTGGCCAGATGCTGGGTTTTTTCTGGTTTGGACCACGTAGTAATGACGTACCACACTGAAGCAGTCAATAAAACCTGGTTCCGATTAGTGTTTTAGAGGATAACGCTCGTTATGTCTGGGTTTGTTCTGGTATTTGCCCTCGTCTGGCTCGTACTTTCGCATTTCTCGCATACTTGTTGGCCAGATCCTGGGCTTTTTCTGGTTTGGATCACGTAGTAATGTGGTACCACACTGAGACAGTCAATAAAAGTTGGTCCAGATTAGTATTTTAGAGGATAACGCTGGTTATGTCTCGGTTAGGTCTGGGATTTGCCCTCATCTGGCCCGTAATTTCGCATTTTTCGCATACCTGTTGGCCAGATACTGGGCATTTCTGGTTTGGATCACGTAGTAATGTGGTACCACACTGAAACAGTCAATAAAAGCTGGTTCCGGTTAGTGTTTTAGAGGATAACGCTGGTTATGTCTGGGTTAGTTCTGGTATTTGCAATCATCTTGCTCATACATTCGCTTGTTTCGCATACTTGTTGGCCAGATGCTGGGTTTCTTCTGGTTTGGATCCCGTAATAATGACGGTCCACACCGAAAAAGCCAATTAAACCTGGTTTCGATTAATATTTTAGAGGATAACGGCGTTTATATCTCGGTTAGGTCTGGGATTTGCCCTCATCTGGCTCGTACTTTCGCATTTCTCGCATTCTTGTTGGCCAGATCCTGGGCTTTTTCTGGTTTGGATCACGTAGTAATGTGGTACCACACTGAGACAGTCAATAAAAGTTGGTCCAGATTAGTATTTTAGAGGATAACGCTGGTTATGTCTCGGTTAGGTCTGGGATTTGCCCTCATCTGGCCCGTAATTTCGCATTTTTCGCATACCTGTTGGCCAGATCCTGGGCATTTCTGGTTTGGATCACGTAGTAATGTGGTACAACACTGAAACAGTCAATAAAAGCTGGTTCCGATTAGTGTTTTAGAGGATAACGCTGGTTATGTCTGGGTTAGTTCTGGTATTTGCAATCATCTTGCTCATACTTTCGCTTTTTTCGCATACTTGTTGGCCAGATGCTGGGTTTTTTCTGGTTTGCACCACGTAGTGATGACGTACCACACTGAAGCAGTCAATAAAAGCTTGTTCCGATTAGTGTTATAGAGGACAACGCTGGTTTTGTCTGGGTTAGTTCTGGTATTTGCAATCATCTGGCACATACTTTCGCTATTTTCGCATACTTGTTGGCCAGATGCTGGGTTTTTTCTGGTTTGGATCCCGTAATAATGACCGTCCACACCGAAACAGCCAATTAAACCTGGTTTCGATTAATATTTTGGAGGGTAACGCCGGTTATATCTCGGTTAGGTCTGGGATTTGCCCTCATCTGGCTCGTACCTTCGCATTTTTCACATACTTGTTGGCCAGATCCTGGCCTTTTTCTGATTTGTGTCACGTAGTAATGTGATACCACACTGAAACAGTCAATAGAAGCTGGTTCCGAATAGTACTTTAGAGGATAACGCTGGCTATGGCTGGGTTAGTTCTGGTATTTGCAATCATCTGGCACATACTTTCGCTATTTTCGCATACTTGTTGGCCAGATGCTGGGTTTTTTCTGGTTTGGATCCCGTAATAATGACCGTCCACACCGAAACAGCCAATTAAACCTGGTTTCGATTAATATTTTGGAGGGTAACGCCGGTTATATCTCGGTTAGGTCTGGGATTTGCCCTCATCTGGCTCGTACCTTCGCATTTTTCACATACTTGTTGGCCAGATCCTGGCCTTTTTCTGATTTGTGTCACGTAGTAATGTGATACCACACTGAAACAGTCAATAGAAGCTGGTTCCGAATAGTACTTTAGAGGATAACGCTGGCTATGGCTGGGTTAGTTCTGGTATTTGCAATCATCTGGCTCATACTTTCGCGTTTTTCGCATATGTGTTGGCCAGATCCTGGGTTTTTTCTGGTTTGGATCCCGTAGTGATGAGGTTCCACAACGAAACAGTCAATTAAACCTGGTTGGGATTAATATTTTAGAGGATAACGCCGGTTATGTCTCGGTTAGGACTGGGATTTGCCCCCATCTGGCTCGTACTTTCGCTTTTTTCGCATACTTGTTGGCCAGATGCTGGGTTTTTTCTGGTTTGGATCCCGCAATAATGGCGGTCCACACCGAAACAGCCAATTAAACCTGGTTTCGATTAATATTTTAGAGGATAACGCCGGTTATATCTCGGTTAGGTCTGGGATTAGCCCTCATCTGGCTCGTACCTTCGCATTTTTCGCATACTTTTTGGCCAGATCCTGGCCTTTTTCTGGCTCGGACCACGTAGAAATGTGGTACCACACCGAAACAGTCAATTAAACCTGGTTGCGACTAATATTTTACAGGATAACGCCGGTTATGTCTCGGTTAGGTCTGGGATTTGCCCTCATCTGGCTCGTACTTTCGCATTTCTCCCATACTTGTTGGCCAGATCCTGGGCTATTTCTGGTTTGGATCACGTAGTAATGTGGTACCACACTGAAACAGTCAATAAAAGCTGGTTCCGAATAGTATTTTAGAGGGTAACGCTGGCTATGTCTGGCTTAGTCCTGGTATTTGCAATCATCTTGCTCATACTTTCGCTTTTTTCGCATACTTGTTGTCCAGATGCTGGGTTTTTTTCTGGTTTGGACCACGTAGTAATGACGTACCACACTGATGCAGTCAATAAAACCTGGTTCCGATTAGTGTTTTAGAGGATAACGCTGGTTATGTCTGGGTTTGTTCTCGTATTTGCAATCATCTGGCACATACTTTCGCTTTTTTCGCATACTTGTTGGCCAGGTGCTGGGTTTTTCTGGTTTGGATCCCGTAATAATGACGGTCCACACCGAAACAGCCAATTAAACCTGGTTTCGATTAATATTTTAGAGGATAACGGCGTTTATATCTCGGTTAGGTCTGGGATTTGCCCTCATCTGGCTCGTACCTTCGCATTTTTCGCATACTTGTTGGCCAGATGCTGGGTTTTCTCTGGTTTGGACCACGTAGTAATGACGTACCACACTGAACCAGTCAATAAAAGCTGGTTCCGATTAGTGTTTTAGAGGACAACGCTGGTTATGTCTGGGTTAGTTCTGGTATTTGCAATCATCTGGCACATACTTTCGCTTTTTTCGCATACTTGTTGGTCAGATGCTGGGTTTTTTCTGGTTTGGATCCCGTAATAATGACGGTCCACACCGAAACAGCCAATTAAACCTGGTTTCGATTAATACCTTAGAGGATAACCCCGGTTATATCTCGGTTAGGTCTGGGATTTGCCCTCATCTGGCTCGTACTTTCGCATTTTTGCATACCTGTTGGCCAGATCCTAGGCTTTTTGCAGGTTTGGATCACGTAGTAATGTGGTACGACACTGATACAGTCAATAAAAGCTGGTTCCGATATGTGTTTTAGAGGATAACGCTGGTTATGTCTGGGTTAGTTCTGGTATTTGCAATCATCTGGCTCATACTTTCGCCTTTTTCGCATACTTGATGGCCAGATGCTGGGTTCCTTCTGGTTTGGATCCCGTAATAATGACGATCCACACCGAAACAGCCAACTAAACCTGGTTTCGATTAATATTTTAGAGGATAACGCCGGTTATATTTCGGTTAGGTCTGGGATTTGCCCTCATCTGGCTCGTGCCTTCGCATTTTTCGCATACTTGTTGGCCAGATCCTGGCCTTTTTCTGGCTCGGACCACGTAGTAATGTGGTACCACACCGAAACAGTCAATTAAACCTGGTTGCGATTAATATTTTAGAGGATAACGCCGGTTATGTCTCGGCAAGGGCTGGGATTTGTCCTCATCTGGCTCGTACTTTCGCATTTCTCGCATACTTGTTGGCCAGATCCTGGGCTTTTTCTGGTTTGGATCACGTAGTAATGTGGTACCACACTGAAACAGTCAATAAAAGCTGGTTCCGAATAGTATTTTAGAGGATAACGCTGGCTATGTCTGGCTTAGTTCTGGTATTTGCAATCATCTGGCTCATACTTTCGCGTTTTTCGCATATTTGTTGGCCAGATCCTGGGTTTTTTCTGGTTTGGATTTCGTAGTAATGAGGTGCCACACCGAAGAAGTCAATTAAACCTGGTAGCGATTAATATTTTAGAGGATAACGCCGGTTATGTCTCGGTTAGGGCTGGGATTTGCCCTCATCTGGCTCGTACTTTCGCATTTCTCGCATACTTGTTGGCCAGATCCTGGGCTTTTTCTGGTTTGGATCACGTAGTAATGTGGTGCCACACTGAGACAGTCAATAAAAGTTGGTCCAGATTAGTATTTTAGAGGATAACGCTGGTTATGTCTCGGTTAGGTCTGGGATTTGTCCTCATCTGGCCAGTAATTTCGCATTTTTCGCATACTTGTTGGCCAGATCCTGGGCATTTCTGGTTTGGATCACGTAGTAATGTGGTACCACACTGAAACAGTCAATAAACGCTGGTTCCGAATAGTATTTTAGTGGATAACGCTGGTTATGTCTGGGTTAGTTCTGGTATTTGCAATCATCTTGCTCATACTTTCGCTTTTTTTGCATAAATGTTGGCCAGATGTTGGGTTTTTTCTGGTTTGGACCACGTAGTAATGACGTACCGCACTGAAGCAGTCAATAAAAGCTGGTTCCGATTAGTGTTTTAGAGGACAACTCTGGTTACGTCTGGGTTAGTTCTGGTATTTGCAATCATCTGGCACATACTTTCGCTTTTTTCGCATATTTGTTGGCCAGATGCTGTGCTTTCTGGTTTGGATCCCGTAATAATGACGGTCCACACCGAAACAGCCAATTAAACCTGGTTTCGATTAATATTTTAGAGGATAACGCCGGTTATATCTCGGTTATGTCTGGGATTTGCCCTCATCTGGCTCGTACCTGCGCATTTTTCGCATACTTGTTGGCCAGATCCTGGCCTTTTTCTGATTTGTGTCACGTAGTAATGTGATACCACACTGAAACAGTCAATAGAAGCTGGTTCCGAATAGTATTTTAGAGGATAACGCTGGCTATGGCTGGGTTAGTTCTGGTATTTGCAATCATCTGGCTCATACTTTCGCATTCTTCGCATACTTCTTGGCCAGATGCTGGCCTTTTTCTGGTTTGGAACACGTAGTAATGCGGTACCACACCGAAACAGTCAATTATACCTGGTTACGATTAATATTTAAGAGGCTAACGCCGGTTATGTCTCGGTTAGGTCCGGGATTTGCCCTCATCTGGCTCGTACTTTCGCATTTTTCGCATAATTGTTGGCCAGATCCAGGGCTTCTTCGGGCTTGCATCACGTAGTAATGCGGTACCACACCGAAACAGTCAATTAAACCTGGTTGCGAATAATATTTTAGAGGATAACGCCGGTTATGTCTGGGTTAGTTCTGGTATTTGTAATCATCTGTCTCATACTTTCGCGTTTTTCGCATACTTGTTGGCCAGATCCTGGCCTTTTTCTGGTTTGGATCACGTAGTAATGTGGAACCACACTGAAACAGTAATGCGGTACCACACCGAAACAGTCAATTAAACCTGGTTGCAATTAATATTTTAGAGGATAACGCCGGTTATGTCTCGGTTAGGTCTGGGATTTGCCCTCATCTGGCACGTACTTTCGCATTTTTCGCAATCTTGTTGGCCAGAACCAGGGCTTTTTCTGGCTTGCATCACGTAGTAATGCGGTACCACACCGAAACAGTCAATTAAACCTGGTTGCGATTATTATTTAGGAGGATAGCGCCGGTTACGTCTCGGTTAGGTCTGGGGTTTGCCCTCATCTGGCTCGTACTTTCGCATTTTTCGCATACTTGTTGGCCAGATCCTGGCCTTTTTCAGGTTTGGATCACGTAGTAATGCGGTACCACACCGAAGCAGTCAATTAAACCTGGTTGCGGTTAATATTTCCGAGGATAACGCCGGTTATGTCTGGGTTAGGTCTGATATTTGCCCTCATCTGGCTCGTTCTTTCGCATTCTTCGCATACTTCTTGGCCAGACCCTGGCCTTTTTCTGGTTTGAAACACGTAGTAATGCTGTACCACACCGAAACAGTCAATTAAACCTGGTTGCGATTAATATTTAAGAGGATAGCGCCGGTTATGTCTCGGATAGGTCTGGGATTTGCCCTCATCTGGCTCGTACTTTCGCATTTTTCGCATACTTGTTGGCCAGATCCTGGCCTTTTTCCGGCTTGGACCACGTAGTAATGTGGTACCACACCGAAATAGTGAAATAAACCTGATTGCGTGTAATATTTAAGAGGATAGCGCCGGTTCTGTCTCGGTTAGGTCAGGGATTTGCCCTCATCTGGCTCGTACATTCGCATTTTTCGCATACTTGTTGGCCAGATCCTGGCCTTTTTCTGGTTTGGAACACGTAGTAATGCGGTACCACACCGAAACAGTCAATTATACCTGGTTACGATTAATATTTAAGAGGATAACGCCGGTTATGTCTCGGTTAGGTCTGGGATTTGCCCTCATCTGGCTCGTACTTTCGCATTTTTCGCATAATTGTTGGCCAGATCCAGGGCTTTTTCGGGCTTGCATCACGTAGTAATACGGTACCACACCGAAACAGTCAATTAAACCTGGTTGCGATTAATATTTTAGAGGATAACGCCGGTTATGTCTGGGTTAGTTCTGGTATTTGTAATTATCTGTCTCATACTTTCGCGTTTTTCGCATACTTGTTGGCCAGATCCTGGCCTTTTTCTGGTTTGGATCACGTAGTAATGTGGAACCACACTGAAACAGTAATGCGGTACCACACCGAAATAGTGAAATAAACCTGATTGCGAGTAATATTTAAGAGGATAGCGCCGGTTCTGTCTCGGTTAGGTCTGGGATTTGCCCTCATCTGGCTCGTACTTTCGCATTTTTCGCATACTTGATGGCCAGATCCTGGGCTTTTTCTGGTTTGGATCACGTAGTAATGTGGTACCACACTGAAACAGTCAATAAAAGCTGGTTCCGAATAGTATTTTAGAGGATAACGCTGGCTATGTCTGGCTTAGTTCTGGTATTTGCAATCATCTGGCTCATACTTTCGCGTTTTTCGCATATTTGTTGGCCAGATCCTGGGTTTTTTCTGGTTTGGATTTCGTAGTAATGAGGTGCCACACCGAAGAAGTCAATTAAACCTGGTAGCGATTAATATTTTAGAGGATAACGCCGGTTATGTCTCGGTTAGGGCTGGGATTTGCCCTCATCTGGCTCGTACTTTCGCATTTCTCGCATACTTGTTGGCCAGATCCTGGGCTTTTTCTGGTTTGGATCACGTAGTAATGTGGTGCCACACTGAGACAGTCAATAAAAGTTGGTCCAGATTAGTATTTTAGAGGATAACGCTGGTTATGTCTCGGTTAGGTCTGGGATTTGTCCTCATCTGGCCAGTAATTTCGCATTTTTCGCATACTTGTTGGCCAGATCCTGGGCATTTCTGGTTTGGATCACGTAGTAATGTGGTACCACACTGAAACAGTCAATAAACGCTGGTTCCGAATAGTATTTTAGTGGATAACGCTGGTTATGTCTGGGTTAGTTCTGGTATTTGCAATCATCTTGCTCATACTTTCGCTTTTTTTGCATAAATGTTGGCCAGATGTTGGGTTTTTTCTGGTTTGGACCACGTAGTAATGACGTACCGCACTGAAGCAGTCAATAAAAGCTGGTTCCGATTAGTGTTTTAGAGGACAACTCTGGTTACGTCTGGGTTAGTTCTGGTATTTGCAATCATCTGGCACATACTTTCGCTTTTTTCGCATATTTGTTGGCCAGATGCTGGGCTTTCTGGTTTGGATCCCGTAATAATGACGGTCCACACCGAAACAGCCAATTAAACCTGGTTTCGATTAATATTTTAGAGGATAACGCCGGTTATATCTCGGTTATGTCTGGGATTTGCCCTCATCTGGCTCGTACCTGCGCATTTTTCGCATACTTGTTGGCCAGATCCTGGCCTTTTTCTGATTTGTGTCACGTAGTAATGTGATACCACACTGAAACAGTCAATAGAAGCTGGTTCCGAATAGTATTTTGGAGGATAACGCTGGCTATGGCTGGGTTAGTTCTGGTATTTGCAATCATCTGGCTCATACTTTCGCATTCTTCGCATACTTCTTGGCCAGATGCTGGCCTTTTTCTGGTTTGGAACACGTAGTAATGCGGTACCACACCGAAACAGTCAATTATACCTGGTTACGATTAATATTTAAGAGGCTAACGCCGGTTATGTCTCGGTTAGGTCTGGGATTTGCCCTCATCTGGCTCGTACTTTCGCATTTTTCGCATAATTGTTGGCCAGATCCAGGGCTTCTTCGGGCTTGCATCACGTAGTAATGCGGTACCACACCGAAACAGTCAATTAAACCTGGTTGCGAATAATATTTTAGAGGATAACGCCGGTTATGTCTGGGTTAGTTCTGGTATTTGTAATCATCTGTCTCATACTTTCGCGTTTTTCGCATACTTGTTGGCCAGATCCTGGCCTTTTTCTGGTTTGGATCACGTAGTAATGTGGAACCACACTGAAACAGTAATGCGGTACCACACCGAAACAGTCAATTAAACCTGGTTGCAATTAATATTTTAGAGGATAACGCCGGTTATGTCTCGGTTAGGTCTGGGATTTGCCCTCATCCGGCACGTACTTTCGCATTTTTCGCAATCTTGTTGGCCAGAACCAGGGCTTTTTCTGGCTTGCATCACGTAGTAATGCGGTACCACACCGAAACAGTCAATTAAACCTGGTTGCGATTATTATTTAGGAGGATAGCGCCGGTTACGTCTCGGTTAGGTCTGGGGTTTGCCCTCATCTGGCTCGTACTTTCGCATTTTTCGCATACTTGTTGGCCAGATCCTGGCCTTTTTCAGGTTTGGATCACGTAGTAATGCGGTACCACACCGAAGCAGTCAATTAAACCTGGTTGCGGTTAATATTTCCGAGGATAACGCCGGTTATGTCTGGGTTAGGTCTGATATTTGCCCTCATCTGGCTCGTTCTTTCGCATTCTTCGCATACTTCTTGGCCAGACCCTGGCCTTTTTCTGGTTTGAAACACGTAGTAATGCTGTACCACACCGAAACAGTCAATTAAACCTGGTTGCGATTAATATTTAAGAGGATAGCGCCGGTTATGTCTCGGATAGGTCTGGGATTTGCCCTCATCTGGCTCGTACTTTCGCATTTTTCGCATACTTGTTGGCCAGATCCTGGCCTTTTTCCGGCTTGGACCACGTAGTAATGTGGTACCACACCGAAATAGTGAAATAAACCTGATTGCGTGTAATATTTAAGAGGATAGCGCCGGTTCTGTCTCGGTTAGGTCAGGGATTTGCCCTCATCTGGCTCGTACATTCGCATTTTTCGCATACTTGTTGGCCAGATCCTGGCCTTTTTCTGGTTTGGAACACGTAGTAATGCGGTACCACACCGAAACAGTCAATTATACCTGGTTACGATTAATATTTAAGAGGATAACGCCGGTTATGTCTCGGTTAGGTCTGGGATTTGCCCTCATCTGGCTCGTACTTTCGCATTTTTCGCATAATTGTTGGCCAGATCCAGGGCTTTTTCGGGCTTGCATCACGTAGTAATACGGTACCACACCGAAACAGTCAATTAAACCTGGTTGCGATTAATATTTTAGAGGATAACGCCGGTTATGTCTGGGTTAGTTCTGGTATTTGTAATTATCTGTCTCATACTTTCGCGTTTTTCGCATACTTGTTGGCCAGATCCTGGCCTTTTTCTGGTTTGGATCACGTAGTAATGTGGAACCACACTGAAACAGTAATGCGGTACCACACCGAAATAGTGAAATAAACCTGATTGCGAGTAATATTTAAGAGGATAGCGCCGGTTCTGTCTCGGTTAGGTCTGGGATTTGCCCTCATCTGGCTCGTACTTTCGCATTTTTCGCATACTTGATGGCCAGATCCTGGCTTTTTTCCGGCTTGGACCACGTAGTAATGTGGTACCACACCGAGATAGTGAATTAAACCTGATTGCGTGTAATATCTAAGAGGATAGCGCCGGTTCTGTCTCGGTTAGGTCTGGGATTTGCCCTCATCTGGCTCGTACATTCGCATTTTTCGCATACTTGTTGGCCTGATCCTGGCCTTTTTCTGGTTTGGAACACGTAGTAATGCGGTACCACACCGAAACAGTCAATTATACCTGGTTACGATTAATATTTAAGAGGATAACGCCGGTTATGTCTCGGTTAGTTCTGGTATTTGTAATTATCTGTCTCATACTTTCGCGTTTTTCCCATACTTGTTGGCCAGATCCTGGCCTTTTTCTGGTTTGGATCACGTAGTAATGTGGAACCACACTGAAACAGTAATGCGGTACCACACCGAAATAGTGAAATAAACATGATTGCGAGTAATATTTAAGAGGATAGCGCCGGTTCTGTCTCGGTTAGGTCTGGGATATGCCCTCATCTGGCTCGTACATTCGCATTTTTCGCATACTTGTTGGCCAGATCCTGGCCTTTTTCTGGTTTGGAACACGTAGTAATGCGGTACCACACCGAAACAGTCAATTATACCTGGTTACGATTAATATTTTAGAGGATAACGCCGGTTATATCTCGGTTAGGTCTGGGATTTGCCCTCATCTGGCTCGTACCTTCGCATTTTTCGCATACTTGTTGGCCAGATGCTGGGTTTTTTCTGGTTTGGAACACGTAGTAATGACGTACCACACTGAAGCAGTCAATAAAACCTGGTTCCGATTAGTGTTTTAGAGGATAACGCTGGTTATGTCTGGGTTTGTTCTGGTATTTGCCCTCATCTGGCTCGGACTTTCGCATTTCTCGCATACTTGTTGGCCAGATCCTGGGCTTTTTCTGGTTTGGATCACGCAGTAATGTGGTACCACACTGAGACAGTCAATAAAAGTTGGTCCAGATTAGTATTTTAGAGGATAACGCTGGTTATGTCTCGGTTAGGTCTGGGATTTGCCCTCATCTGGCCCGTAATTTCGCATTTTACGCATACCTGTTGGCCAGATCCTGGGCATTTCTGGTTTGGATCACGTAGTAGTGTGGTACCACACTGAAACAGTCAATAAAAGCTGGTTCCGATTAGTGTTTTAGAGGATAACGCTGGTTATGTCTGGGTTAGTTCTGGAATTTGCAATCATCATTCTCATACTTTCGCTTTTTTCGCATACTTGTTGGCCAGATCCTGGGTTTTTTCTGGTTTGGACCACGTAGTAATGACGTACCACACTGAAGCAGTCAATAAAAGCTGGTTTCGATTAGTGTTTTAGAGGACAACGCTGGTTATGTCTGGGTTAGTTCTGGTATTTGCAATCATCTGGCACATACTTTCGCTTATTTCGCATACTTGTTGGCCAGATGGTGGGTTTTTTCTGGTTTGGATCCCGTAATAATGACGGTCCACACCGAAACAGCCAATTAAACATGGTTTCGATTAATATTTTAGAGGATAACGCCGGTTATGTCTCGGTTAGGTCTGGGATTTGCCCTCATCTGGCTCGTACATTCGCATTTTTCGCATACTTGTTGGCCAGATCCTGGCCTTTTTCAGGCTTGGACCACGTAGTAATGTGGTACCACACCGAAACAGCCAATTAAACCTGGTTTCGATTAATATTTTAGAGGATAACGCCGGTTATATCTCGGTTATGTCTGGGTTTTGCCCTCATCTGGCTCGTACCCTCGCATTTTTCGCATACTTGTTGGCCAGATCCTGGCCTTTTTCTGATTTGTGTCACGTAGTAATGTGATACCACACTGAAACAGTCAATAGAAGCTGGTTCCGAATAGTATTTTAGAGGACAACGCTGGCTATGGCTGGGTTAGTTCTGGTATTTGCAATCATCTGGCTCATACTTTCGCATTCTTCGCATACTTCTTGGCCAGATCCTGTCCTTTTTCCGGGTTGAAACACGTAGTAATGCGGTACCACACCGAAACAGTCAATTAAACCTGGTTGCGATTAATATTTAAGAGGATAGCGCCGGTTATGTCTCGGTTAGGTCTGGGATTTGCCCTCATCTGGCTCGTACTTTCGCATTTTTCGCATACTTGTTGGCCAGATCCTGGCCTTTTTCCGGCTTGGACCACGTAGTAATGTGGTACCACACCGAAACAGCCAATTAAACCTGGTTTCGATTAATATTTTAGAGGATAACGCCGGTTATATCTCGGTTATGTCTGGGATTTGCCCTCATCTGGCACGTACCCTCGCATTTTTCGCATACTTGTTGGCCAGATCCTGGCCTTTTTCTGATTTGAGTCACGTAGTAATGTGATACCACACTGAAACAGTCAATTGAAGCTGGTTCCGAATAGTATTTTAGAGGACAACGCTGGCAATGCCTGGGTTAGTTCTGGTATTTGCAATCATCTGGCTCATACTTTCGCATTCTTCGCATACTTCTTGGCCAGATCCTGGCCTTTTTCCGGTTTGAAACACGTAGTAATGCGGTACCACACCGAAACAGTCAATTAAACCTGGTTGCGATTAATATTTAAGGGGATAGCGCCGGTTATGTCTCGGTTAGGTCTGGGATTTGCCCTCATCTGGCTCGTACTTTCGCATTTTTCGCATACTTGTTGGCCAGATCCTGGCCTTTTTCCGGCTTGGACTTAGTAGTAATGTGGTACCACACCGAAACAGCCAATTAAACCTGGTTTCGATTAATATTTTGGAGGATAACGCCGGTTATATCTCGGTTAGGTCTGGGATTTGCCCTCATCTGGCCCGTAATTTCGCATTTTACGCATACCTGTTGGCCAGATCCTGGGCATTTCTGGTTTGGATCACGTAGTAATGTGGTACCACACTGAAACAGTCAATGAAAGCTGGTTCCGATTAGTGTTTTAGAGGATAACGCTGGTTATGTCTGGGTTAGTTCTGGAATTTGCAATCATCATTCTCATACTTTCGCTTTTTTCGCATACTTGTTGGCCAGATCCTGGGTTTTTTCTGGTTTGGACCACGTAGTAATGACGTACCACACTGAAGCAGTCAACAAAAGCTGGTTTCGATTAGTGTTTTAGAGGACAACGCTGGTTATGTCTGGGTTAGTTCTGGTATTTGCAATCATCTGGCACATACTTTCGCTTATTTCGCATACTTGTTGGCCAGATGCTGGGTTTTTTCTGGTTTGGATCCCGTAATAATGACGGTCCACACCGAAACAGCCAATTAAACATGGTTTCGATTAATATTTTAGAGGATAACGCCGGTTATGTCTCGGTTAGGTCTGGGATTTGCCCTCATCTGGCTCGTACTTTCGCATTTTTCGCATACTTGTTGGCCAGATCCTGGCCTTTTTCAGGCTTGGACCAGGTAGTAATGTGGTACCACACCGAAACAGCCAATTAAACCTGGTTTCGATTAATATTTTAGAGGATAACGCCGGTTATATCTCGGTTATGTCTGGGATTTGCCCTCATCTGGCTCGTACCCTCGCATTTTTCGCATACTTGTTGGCCAGATCCTGGCCTTTTTCTGATTTGTGTCACGTAGTAATGTGATACCACACTGAAACAGTCAATAGAAGCTGGTTCCGAATAGTATTTTAGAGGACAACGCTGGCTATGGCTGGGTTAGTTCTGGTATTTGCAATCATCTGGCTCATACTTTCGCATTCTTCGCATACTTCTTGGCCAGATCCTGGCCTTTTTCCGGTTTGAAACACGTAGTAATGCGGTACCACACCGAAACAGTCAATTAAACCTGGTTGCGATTATTATTTAGGAGGATAGCGCCGGTTACGTCTCGGTTAGGTCTGGGGTTTGCCCTCATCTGGCTCGTACTTTCGCATTTTTCGCATACTTGTTGGCCAGATCCTGGCCTTTTTCCGGCTTGGACCACGTAGTAATGTGGTACCACACCGAAATAGTGAATTAAACCTGATTGCGAGTAATATTTAAGAGGATAGCGCCGGTTCTGTCTCGGTTAGGTCTGGGATTTGCCCTCATCTGGCTCGTACATTCGCATTTTTCGCATACTTGTTGGCTAGATCCTGGCCTTTTTCTGGTTTGGAACACGTAGTAATGCGGTACCACACCGAAACAGTACCTGGTTACGATTGATATTTAAGAGGATAACGCCGGCTATGTCTGGGTTAGGTCTGGTATTTGCCCTCATCTGGCTCGTACTTTCGGATTCTTCGCATACTTCTTGGCCAGATCCTGGCCTTTTTCTGGTTTGAAACACGTAGTAATGCGGTACCACACCGAAACAGTCAATTAAACCTGGTTGCGACTAATATTTAAGAGGATAGCGCCGGTTATGTCTCGGATAGGTCTGGGATTTGCCCTCATCTGGCTCGTACTTTCGCATTTTTCGCATACTTGTTGGCCAGATCCTGGCCTTTTTCCGGCTTGGACCACGTAGTAATGTGGTACCACACCGAAATAGTGAAATAAACCTGATTGCGAGTAATATTTAAGAGGATAGCGCCGGTTATGTCTCGGTTAGGTCTGGGATTTGCCCTCATCTGGCACGTACTGTCGCATTTTTCGCATTCTTGTTGGCCAGAACCAGGGCTTTTTCTGGCTTGCATCACGTAGTAATGCGGTACCACACCGAAACAGTCAATTAAACCTGATTGCGATTAATATTTTGGAGGATAACGCCGGTTATGTCTCTGTTAGGTCTGGGATTTGCCACCATCTGGCCCGTACTATCGCATTTTTCGCATACTTGTTGGCCAGATCCTGGCCTTTTTCCGGCTTGGACCACGTAGTGATGTGGTATCACACCGAAACTGTCAATTATACCTGGTTGCGGTTAATATTTTCGAGGATAACGCCGGCTATGTCTGGGTTAGGTCTGGTATTTGCCCTCATCTGGCTCGTACTTTCGCATTTTTCGCATACTTGTTGGCAAGATCCTGGGCTTTTTCCGGTTTGGAACACGTAGTAATGCGGTACCACTCCGAAACAGTCAATTAAACCTGGTTGCGATTATTATTTAAGAGGATAGCGCCGGTTATGTCTCGGTTAGGTCTGGGATTTGCCCTCATCTGGCTCGTACATTCGCATTTTTCGCATACTTGTTGGCCAGATCCTGGCCTTTTTCTGGTTTGGAACACGTAGTAATGCGGTACCACACCGAAACAGTCAATTATACCTGGTTACGATTAATATTTAAGAGGATAACGCCGGTAATGTCTCGGTTAGGTCTGGGATTTGCCCTCATCTGGCTCGTACTTTCGCATTTTTCGCATAATTGTTGGCCAGATCCAGGGCTTTTTCGGGCTTCCATCACGTAGTAATGCGGTACCACACCGAAACAGTCAATTAAACCTGATTGCGATTAATATTTTGGAGGATAACGCCGGTTATGTCTCTGTTAGGTCTGGGATTTGCCACCATCTGGCCCGTACTATCGCATTTTTCGCATACTTGTTGGCCAGATCCTGGCCTTTTTCTGGTTTGGATCACGTAGTAATGTAGAACCACACTGCAACAGTAATGCGGTACCACACCGAAACAGTCAATTAAACCTGGTTGCAATTAATATTTTAGAGGATAACGCCGGTTATGTCTCGGTTAGGTCTGGGATTTGCCCTCATCTGGCACGTACTGTCGCATTTTTCGCATTCTTGTTGGCCAGAACCAGGGCTTTTTCTGGCTTGCATCACGTAGTAATGCGGTACCACACCGAAACAGTCAACTAACCCTGGTTGCGATTAATATTTTGGAGGATAACGCCGGTTATGTCTTGGTTAGGACTGGGATTTGTCCTCATCTGGCTCGTACTTTCGCATTTTTCGCATACTTGTTGGCAAGATCCTGGGCTTTTTCCGGTTTGGAACACGTAGTAATGCGGTACCACACCGAAACAGTCAATTAAACCTGGTTGCGATTATTATTTAAGAGGATAGCGCCGGTTATGTCTCGGTTAGGTCTGGGATTTGCCCTCATCTGGCTCGTACTTTCGCATTTTTCGCATAATTGTTGGCCAGATCCAGGGCTTTTTCGGGCTTGCATCACGTAGTAATGCGGTACCACACCGAGACAGTCAATTAAACCTGATTGCGATTAATATTTTGGAGGATAACGCCGGTTATGTCTCTGTTAGGTCTGGGATTTGCCACCATCTGGCCCGTACTATCGCATTTTTCGCATACTTGTTGGCCAGATCCTGGCCTTTTTCCGGCTTGGACCACGTAGTGATGTGGTATCACACCGAAACTGTCAATTAAACCTGGTTGCGATTAATATTTTAGAGGATAACGCCGGTTATGTCTCGGTTAGGTCTGGGATTTGCCCTCATCTGGCTCGTACTTTCGCATTTTTCGCATAATTGTTGGCCAGATCCAGGGCTTTTTCGGGCTTGCATCACGTAGTAATGCGGTACCACACCGAAACAGTCCATTAAACCTGATTGCGATTAATATTTTGGAGGATAACGCCGGTTATGTCTCTGTTAGGTCTGGGATTTGCCACCATCTGGCCCGTACTTTCGCATTTATCGCATACTTGTTGGCCAGATCCTGGCCTTTTTCCGGCTTGGACCACGTAGTAATGTGGCACCACACTGAAACAGTCAATAGAAGCTTGTTCCGATTAGTATTTTAGAGGTAAACCCTGGTTATGTCTGGGTTAGTTCTGGTATTTGCAATCATCTGGCTCATACTTTCGCGTTTTTCGCATACTTGTTGGCCAGATCCAGCGCTGTTTCTGGTTTGGGTCACGTAGTAATGTGGTACCACACTGAAACAGTCAATTAAAGCTTGTTCCGATAAGTATTTTAGAGGAAAACTCTGGTTATGTCTGAGTTAGTTCTGGTATTTGTAATCATCTGTCTCATACTTTCGCGTTTTTCGCATACTCGTTGGCCAGATCCTGGCCTTTTTCTGGATTGGATCACGTAGTAATGTAGAACCACACTGCAACAGTAATGCGGTACCACACCGAAACAGTCAATTAAACCTGGTTGCAATTAATATTTTAGAGGATAACGCCGGTTATGTCTCGGTTAGGTCTGGGATTTGTCCTCATCTGGCTCGTACTTTCGCACTTTTCGCATACTTGTTGGCAAGATACTGGGCTTTTTCCGGTTTGGAACACGTAGTAATGCGGTACCACACCGAAACAGTCAATTAAACCTGGTTGCGATTATTATTTAAGAGGATAGCGCCGGTTATGTCTCGGTTAGGTCTGGGATTTGCCCTCATCTGGCTCGTACATTCGCATTTTTCGCATACTTGTTGGCCAGATCCTGGCCTTTTTCTTGTTTGGAACACGTAGTAATGCGGTACCACACCGAAACAGTCAATTATACCTGTTTACGATTAATATTTAAGAGGATAACGCCGGTAATGTCTCGGTTAGGTCTGGGATTTGCCCTCATCTGGCTCGTACTTTCGCATTTTTCGCATAATTGTTGGCCAGATCCAGGGCTTTTTCGGGCTTGCATCACGTAGTAATGCGGTACCACACCGAGACAGTCAATTAAACCTGATTGCGATTAATATTTTGGAGGATAACGCCGGTTATGTCTCTGTTAGGTCTGGGATTTGCCACCATCTGGCCCGTACTATCGCATTTTTCGCATACTTGTTGGCCAGATCCTGGCCTTTTTCCGGCTTGGACCACATAGTGATGTGGTATCACACCGAAACTGTCAATTAAACCTGGTTGCGATTAATATTTTAGAGGATAACGCCGGTTATGTCTCGGTTAGGTCTGGGATTTGCCCTCATCTGGCTCGTACTTTCGCATTTTTCGCATAATTGTTGGCCAGATCCAGGGCTTTTTCGGGCTTGCATCACGTAGTAATGCGGTACCACACCGAAACAGTCAATTAAACCTGATTGCGATTAATATTTTGGAGGATAACGCCGGTTATGTCTCGGTTAGGTCTGGGATTTGCCACCATCTGGCCCGTACTTTCGCATTTATCGCATACTTGTTGGCCAGATCCTGGCCTTTTTCCGGCTTGGACCACGCAGTAATGTGGTACCACACTGAAACAGTCAATAGAAGCTTGTTCCGATTAGTATTTTAGAGGTAAACCCTGGTTATGTCTGGGTTAGTTCTGGTATTTGCAATCATCTGGCTCATACTTTCGCGTTTTTCGCATACTTGTTGGCCAGATCCAGCGCTGTTTCTGGTTTGGGTCACGTAGTAATGTGGTACCACACTGAAACAGTCAATTAAAGCTTGTTCCGATAAGTATTTTAGAGGAAAACTCTGGTTATGTCTGGGTTAGTTCTGGTATTTGTAATCATCTGTCTCATACTTTCGCGTTTTTCGCATACTTGTTGGCCAGATCCTGGCCTTTTTCTGGTTTGGATCACGTAGTAATGTAGAACCACACTGCAACAGTAATGCGGTACCACACCGAAACAGTCAATTAAACCTGGTTGCAATTAATATTTTAGAGGATAACGCCGGTTATGTCTCGGTTAGGTCTGGGATTTGCCCTCATCTGGCACGTACTTTCGCATTTTTCGCATTCTTGTTGGCCAGAACCAGGGCTTTTTCTGGCTTGCATCACGTAGTAATGCGGTACCACACCGAAACAGTCAACTAAACCTGGTTGCGATTAATATTTTGGAGGATAACGCCGGTTATGTCTTGGTTAGGACTGGGATTTGTCCTCATCTGGCTCGTACTTTCGCATTTTTCGTATACTTGTTGGCCAGGTCCTCGCCTTTTTCTGGTTTGGATCACGCTGTAATGCGGTACCACACCGAAATAGTGCATTAAACCAGATTGCGAGTAATATTTAAGAGGATAGCACCGGTTCTGTCTCGGTTAGGTCTGGGATTTGCCCACATCTGGTTCGTACTTTCGCATTTTTCGCATACTTGTTGGCAAGATCCTGGGCTTTTTCCGGTTTGGAATACGTAGTAATGCGGTACCACACCGAAACAGTCAATTAAACCTGGTTGCGATTAATATTTTGGAGGATAACGCCGGTTATGTCTTGGTTAGGTCTGGGATTTGCCCTCATCTGGCTCGTACTTTCGCATTTTTCGCATAATTGTTGGCCAGATCCAGGGCTTCTTCGGGCTTGCATCACGTAGTAATGCGGTACCACACCGAAACAGTCAATTAAACCTGGTTGCGAATAATATTTTAGAGGATAACGCCGGTTATGTCTGGGTTAGTTCTGGTATTTGTAATCATCTGTCTCATACTTTCGCGTTTTTCGCATACTTGTTGGCCAGATCCTGGCCTTTTTCTGGTTTGGATCACGTAGTAATGTGGAACCACACTGAAACAGTAATGCGGTACCACACCGAAACAGTCAATTAAACCTGGTTGCAATTAATATTTTAGAGGATAACGCCGGTTATGTCTCGGTTAGGTCTGGGATTTGCCCTCATCTGGCACGTACTTTCGCATTTTTCGCATTCTTGTTGGCCAGAACCAGGGCTTTTTCTGGCTTGCATCACGTAGTAATGCGGTACCACACCGAAACAGTCAACTAAACCTGGTTGCGATTAATATTTTGGAGGATAACGCCGGTTATGTCTTGGTTAGGACTGGGATTTGTCCTCATCTGGCTCGTACTTTCGCATTTTTCGCATACTTGTTGGCAAGATCCTGGGCTTCTTCCGGTTTGGATCACGTAGTAATGCGGTACCACACCGAAACAGTCAATTAAACCTGGTTGTGATTATTATTTAAGAGGATAGCGCCGGTTCTGTCTCGGTTAGGTCTGGGGTTTGCCCTCATCTGGCTCGTACTTTCGCATTTTTCGCATACTTGTTGGCCAGATCCTGGCCTTTTTCAGGTTTGGATCACGTAGTAATGCGGTACCACACCGAAGCAGTCAATTAAACCTGGTTGCGGTTAATATTTTCGAGGATAACGCCGGTTATGTCTGGGTTAGGTCTGATATTTGCCCTCATCTGGCTCGTACTTTCGCATTTTTCGCATACTGGTTGGCCAGATCCTGGCCTTTTTCCGGCATGGACCACGTAGTAATGTGGTACCACACCGAAATAGTGGAATAAACCTGATTGCGAGTAATATTTAAGAGGATAGCGCCGGTTCTGTCTCGGTTAGGTCAGGGATTTGCCCCCATCTGGCTCGTACATTCGCATTTTTCGCATACTTGTTGGCCAGATCTTGGCCTTTTTCTGGTTTGGAACACGTAGTAATGCGGTACCACACCGAAACAGTCAATTATACCTGGTTACGATTAATATTTAAGGGCATAACGCCGGTTATGTCTCGGTTAGGTCTGGGATTTGCCCTCATCTGGCTCGTGCTTTAGCATTTTTCGCATAATTGTTGCCCAGATCCAGGGCTTTTTCGGGCTTGCATGACGAAGTAATGCGGTACCACACCGAAACAGTCAATTAAACCTGGTTGCGATTAATATTTAAGAGGATAGCGCCGGTTATGTCTCGGTTAGGTCTGGGATTTGCCCTCATCTGGCTCGTACTTTCGCATTTTTCGCATACTTGTTGGCCAGATCCTGGCTTTTTTCCGGCTTGGACCACGTATTAATGTGGTACCACACCGAAATAGTGAATTAAACCTGATTGCGAGTAATATCTAAGAGGATAGCGCCGGTTCTGTCTCGGTTATGTCTGGGATTTGCCCTCATCTGGCTCGTACATTCGCATTTTTCGCATACTTGTTGGCCATATCCTGGCCTTTTTCTGGTTTGGAACTCGTAGTAATGCGGTACCACACCGAAACAGTCAATTATACCTGGTTACGATTAATATTTAAGAGGATAACGCCGGTTATGTCTCGGTTAGGTCTGGGATTTGCCCTCATCTGGCTCGTACTTTCGCATTTTTCGCATAATTGTTGGCCAGATCCAGGGCTTTTTCGGGCTTGCATCACGTAGTAATGCGGTACCACACCGAAACAGTCAATTAAACCTGGTTGCGATTAATATTTAAGAGGATAGCGCCGGTTATGTCTCGGTTAGGTCTGGGATTTGCCCTCATCTGGCTCGTACATTCGCATTTTTCGCATACTTGTTGGCCAGATCCTGGCCTTTTTCTGGTTTGGATCACGTAGTAATGTAGAACCACACTGCAACAGTAATGCGGTACCACACCGAAACAGTCAATTAAACCTGGTTGCGATTATTATTTAAGAGGATAGCGCCGGTTATGTCTCGGTTAGGTCTGGGATTTGCCATCATTAGGCTCGTACTTTAGCATTTTTCGCATAATTGTTGGCCAGATCCAGGGCTTTTTCGGGCTTGCATCACGTAGTAATGCGGTACCACACCGAGACAGTCAATTAAACCTGATTGCGATTAATATTTTGGAGGATAACGCCGGTTATGTCTCTGTTAGGTCTGGGATTTGCCACCATCTGGCCCGTACTATCGCATTTTTCGCATACTTGTTGGCCAGATCCTGGCCTTTTTCCGGCTTGGACCACGTAGTGATGTGGTATCACACCGAAACTGTCAATTAAACCTGGTTGCGATTAATATTTTAGAGGATAACGCCGGTTATGTCTCGGTTAGGTCTGGGATTTGCCCTCATCTGGCTCGTACTTTCGCATTTTTCGCATAATTGTTGGCCAGATCCAGGGCTTTTTCGGGCTTGCATCACGTAGTAATGCGGTACCACACCGAAACAGTCAATTAAACCTGATTGCGATTAATATTTTGGAGGATAACGCCGGTTATGTCTCGGTTAGGTCTGGGATTTGCCACCATCTGGCCCGTACTTTCGCATTTATCGCATACTTGTTGGCCAGATCCTGGCCTTTTTCCGGCTTGGACCACGTAGTAATGTGGCACCACACTGAAACAGTCAATAGAAGCTTGTTCCGATTAGTATTTTAGAGGTAAACCCTGGTTATGTCTGGGTTAGTTCTGGTATTTGCAATCATCTGGCTCATACTTTCGCGTTTTTCGCATACTTGTTGGCCAGATCCAGCGCTGTTTCTGGTTTGGGTCACGTAGTAATGTGGTACCACACTGAAACAGTCAATTAAAGCTTGTTCCGATAAGTATTTTAGAGGAAAACTCTGGTTATGTCTGGGTTAGTTCTGGTATTTGTAATCATCTGTCTCATACTTTCGCGTTTTTCGCATACTCGTTGGCCAGATCCTGGCCTTTTTCTGGATTGGATCACGTAGTAATGTAGAACCACACTGCAACAGTAATGCGGTACCACACCGAAACAGTCAATTAAACCTGGTTGCAATTAATATTATAGAGGATAACGCCGGTTATGTCTCGGTTAGGTCTGGGATTTGTCCTCATCTGGCTCGTACTTTCGCACTTTTCGCATACTTGTTGGCAAGATCCTGGGCTTTTTCCGGTTTGGAACACGTAGTAATGCGGTACCACACCGAAACAGTCAATTAAACCTGGTTGCGATTATTATTTAAGAGGATAGCGCCGGTTATGTCTCGGTTAGGTCTGGGATTTGCCCTCATCTGGCTCGTACATTCGCATTTTTCGCATACTTGTTGGCCAGATCCTGGCCTTTTTCTTGTTTGGAACACGTAGTAATGCGGTACCACACCGAAACAGTCAATTATACCTGGTTACGATTAATATTTAAGAGGATAACGCCGGTAATGTCTCGGTTAGGTCTGGGATTTGCCCTCATCTGGCTCGTACTTTCGCATTTTTCGCATAATTGTTGGCCAGATCCAGGGCTTCTTCGGGCTTGCATCACGTAGTAATGCGGTACCACACCGAAACAGTCAATTAAACCTGGTTGCGAATAATATTTTAGAGGATAACGCCGGTTATGTCTGGGTTAGTTCTGGTATTTGTAATCATCTGTCTCATACTTTCGCGTTTTTCGCATACTTGTTGGCCAGATCCTGACCTTTTTCTGGTTTGGATCACGTAGTAATGTGGAACCACACTGAAACAGTAATGCGGTACCACACCGAAACAGTCAATTAAACCTGGTTGCAATTAATATTTTAGAGGATAACGCCGGTTATGTCTCGGTTAGGTCTGGGATTTGCCCTCATCTGGCACGTACTTTCGCATTTTTCGCATTCTTGTTGGCCAGAACCAGGGCTTTTTCTGGCTTGCATCACGTAGTAATGCGGTACCACACCGAAACAGTCAACTAAACCTGGTTGCGATTAATATTTTGGAGGATAACGCCGGTTATGTCTTGGTTAGGACTGGGATTTGTCCTCATCTGGCTCGTACTTTCGCATTTTTCGCATACTTGTTGGCAAGATCCTGGGCTTTTTCCGGTTTGGATCACGTAGTAATGCGGTACCACACCGAAACAGTCAATTAAACCTGGTTGTGATTATTATTTAAGAGGATAGCGCCGGTTCTGTCTCGGTTAGGTCTGGGGTTTGCCCTCATCTGGCTCGTACTTTCGCATTTTTCGCATACTTGTTGGCCAGATCCTGGCCTTTTTCAGGTTTGGATCACGTAGTAATGCGGTACCACACCGAAGCAGTCAATTAAACCTGGTTGCGGTTAATATTTTCGAGGATAACGCCGGTTATGTCTGGGTTAGGTCTGATATTTGCCCTCATCTGGCTCGTACTTTCGCATTTTTCGCATACTGGTTGGCCAGATCCTGGCCTTTTTCCGGCATGGACCACGTAGTAATGCGGTACCACACCGAAACAGTCAATTATACCTGGTTACGATTAATATTTAAGGGCATAACGCCGGTTATGTCTCGGTTAGGTCTGGGATTTGCCCTCATCTGGCTCGTGCTTTAGCATTTTTCGCATAATTGTTGCCCAGATCCAGGGCTTTTTCGGGCTTGCATGACGAAGTAATGCGGTACCACACCGAAACAGTCAATTAAACCTGGTTGCGATTAATATTTAAGAGGATAGCGCCGGTTATGTCTCGGTTAGGTCTGGGATTTGCCCTCATCTGGCTCGTACTTTCGCATTTTTCGCATACTTGTTGGCCAGATCCTGGCTTTTTTCCGGCTTGGACCACGTATTAATGTGGTACCACACCGAAATAGTGAATTAAACCTGATTGCGAGTAATATCTAAGAGGATAGCGCCGGTTCTGTCTCGGTTATGTCTGGGATTTGCCCTCATCTGGCTCGTACATTCGCATTTTTCGCATACTTGTTGGCCATATCCTGGCCTTTTTCTGGTTTGGAACACGTAGTAATGCGGTACCACACCGAAACAGTCAATTATACCTGGTTACGATTAATATTTAAGAGGATAACGCCGGTTATGTCTCGGTTAGGTCTGGGATTTGCCCTCATCTGGCTCGTACTTTCGCATTTTTCGCATAATTGTTGGCCAGATCCAGGGCTTTTTCGGGCTTGCATCACGTAGTAATGCGGTACCACACCGAAACAGTCAATTAAACCTGGTTGCGATTAATATTTTAGAGGATAATGCCGGTTATGTCTGGGTTAGTTCTGGTATTTGTAATTATCTGTCTCATACTTTCGCGTTTTTCGCATACTTGTTGGCCAGATCCTGGCCTTTTTCTGGTTTGTATCACGTAGTAATGTGGAACCACACTGAAACAGTAATGCGGTACCACACCGAAATAGTGAAATAAACCTGATTGCGAGTAATATTTAAGAGGATAGCGCCGGTTCTGCCTCGGTTAGGTCTGGGATATGCCCTCATCTGGCTCGTACATTCGCATTTTTCGCATACTTGTTGGCCAGATCCTGGCCTTTTTCTGGTTTGGAACTCGTAGTAATGCGGTACCACACCGAAACAGTCAATTATACCTGGTTACGATTAGTGTTTTAGAGGATAACGCTGGTTATGTCTGGGTTTGTTGTGGTATTTGCCCTCATCTGGCCCGGACTTTCGCATTTCTCGCATACTTGTTGGCCAGATCCTGGGCTTTTTCTGGTTTGGATCACGTAGTAATGTGGTACCACACTGAGACAGTCAATAAAAGTTGGTCCAGATTAGTATTTTAGAGGATAACGCTGGTTATGTCTCGGTTAGGTCTGGGATTTGCCCTCATCTGGCCCGTAATTTCGCATTTTACGCATACCTGTTGGCCAGATCCTGGGCATTTCTGGTTTGGATCACGTAGTAATGTGGTACCACACTGAAACAGTCAATAAAAGCTGGTTCCGATTAGTGTTTTAGAGGATAACGCTGGTTATGTCTGGGTTAGTTCTGGAATTTGCAATCATCGTTCTCATACTTTCGCTTTTTTCGCATACTTTGTTGGCCAGATGCTGGGTTTTTTCTGGTTTGGACCACGTAGTAATGACGTACCACACTGAAGCAGTCAATGAAAGCTGGTTCCGATTAGTGTTTTAGAGGACAACGCTGGTTATGTCTGGGTTAGTTCTGGTATTTGCAATCATCTGGCACATACTTTCGCTTTTTTCGCATACTTGTTGGCCAGATGCTGGGTTTTTTCTGGTTTGGATCCCGTAATAATGACGGTCCACACCGAAACAGCCAATTAAACCTGGTTTCGATTAATATTTTAGAGGATAACGCCGGTTATGTCTCGGTTAGGTCTGGGATTTGCCCTCATCTGGCTCGTACTTTCGCATTTTTCGCATACTTGTTGGCCAGATCCTGGCCTTTTTCCGGCTTGGACCACGTAGTAATGTGGTACCACACCGAAACAGCCAATTAAACCTGGTTTCGATTAATATTTTAGAGGATAACGCCGGTTATATCTCGGTTATGTCTGGGATTTGCCCTCATCTAGCTCGTACCCTCGCATTTTTCGCATACTTGTTGGCCAGATCCTGGCCTTTTTCTGATTTGTGTCACGTAGTAATGTGATACCACACTGAAACAGTCAATAGAAGCTGGTTCCGAATAGTATTTTAGAGGACATCGCTGGCTGTGGCTGGGTTAGTTCTGGTATTTGCAATCATCTGGCTCATACTTTCGCATTCTTCGCATACTTCTTGGCCAGATCCTGGCCTTTTTCCGGTTTGAAACACGTAGTAATGCGGTACCACACCGAAACAGTCAATTAAACCTAGTTGCTATTAATATTTAAGAGGATAACGCCGGTTATGTCTCGGTTAGGTCTGGGATTTGCCCTCATCTGGCTCTTACTTTCGCATTTTTCGCATAATTGTTGGCCAGATCCAGGGCTTTTTCGGGCTTGCATTTCGTAGTAATGCGGTACCACACCGAAACAGTCAATTAAACCTGGTTGCGATTAATATTTTAGAGGATAACGCCGGTTATGTCTCGGTTAGTTCTGGTATTCGTAATCATCTGTCTCATACCTTCGCGTTTTTCGCATACTTGTTGGCCAGATCCTGGCCTTTTTCTGGTTTGGATCACGTAGTAATGTGGAACCACACTGAAACAGTAATGCGGTACCACACCGAAACAGTCAATTAAACCTGGTTGCAATTAATATTTTAGAGGATAACGCCCGTTATGTCTCGGTTAGGTCTGGGATTTACCCTCATCTGGCACGTACTTTCGCATTTTTCGCATTCTTGTTGGCCAGAACCAGGGCTTTTTCTGGCTTGCATCACGTAGTAATGCGGTACCACACCGAAACAGTTAATTAAACCTGGTTGCGATTATTATTTAAGAGGATAGCGCCGGTTATGTCTCGGTTAGGTCTGGGGTTTGCCCTCATCTGGCTCGTACTTTCGCATTTTTCGCATACTTGTTGGCCAGGTCCTCGCCTTTTTCTGGTTTGTCTCACGCTGTAATGCGGTACCACACCGAAATAGGGAATGAAACCTGATTGCGAGTAATATTTTCAAGGATAATGCCGGCTATGTCTCGGTTAGGTCTGGGATTTGCCCTCATCTGGCTCGTACTTTCGCATTTTTCGCATACTTGTTGGCCAGATCCTGGCCTTTTTCCGGCTTGGACCACGTAGTAATGTGGTACCACACCGAAACAGCCAATTAAACCTGGTTTCGATTAATATTTTAGAGGATAACGCCGGTTATATCTCGGTTATGTCTGGGATTTGCCCTCATCTGGCTCGTACCCTCGCATTTTTCGCATACTTGTTGGCCAGATCCTGGCCTTTTTCTGATTTGTGTCACGTAGTAATGTGATACCACACTGAAACAGTCAATAGAAGCTGGTTCCGAATAGTATTTTAGAGGACAACGCTGGCTATGGCTTGGTTAGTTCTGGTATTTGCAATCATCTGGCTCGTTCTTTCGCATTCTTCGCATACTTCTTGGCCAGATCCTGGCCTTTTTCTGGTTTGAAACACGTAGTAATGCGGTACCACACCGAAACAGTCAATTAAACCTGGTAGCGATTAATATTTTGGAGGATAACGCCGGTTATGGCTTGGTTAGGACTGGGATTTGTCCTCATCTGGCTCGTACTTTCGCATTTTTCGCATACTTGTTGGCAAGATCCTGGGCTTTTTCCGGTTTGGAACACGTAGTAATGCGGTACCACACCGAAACAGTCAATTAAACCTGGTTGCGATTATTATTTAAGAGGATAGCGCCGGTTATGTCTCGGTTAGGTCTGGGATTTGCCCTCATCTGGCCCGTACTTTCGCATTTTTCGCATACTTGTTGGCCAGATCCTGGCCTTTTTCCGGCTTGGACCACGTAGTGATGTGGTATCACACCGAAACTGTCAATTAAACCTGGTTGCGATTAATATTTTAGAGGATAACGCCGGTTATGTCTCGGTTAGGTCTGGGATTTGCCCTCATCTGGCTCGTACTTTCGCATTTTTCGCATAATTGTTGGCCAGATCCAGGGCTTTTTCGGGCTTGCATCACGTAGTAATGCGGTACCACACCGAAATAGTCAATTAAACCTGATTGCGATTAATATTTTGGAGGATAACGCCGGTTATGTCTCGGTTAGGTCTGGGATTTGCCACCATCTGGCCCGTACTTTCGCATTTTTCGCATACTTGTTGGCCAGATCCTGGCCTTTTTCCGGCTTGGACCACGTAGTAATGTGGTACCACACTGAAACAGTCAGTAGAAGCTTGTTCCGATTAGTATTTTAGAGGTAAACCCTGGTTATGTCTGGGTTAGTTCTGGTATTTGCAATCATCTGGCTCATACTTTCGCGTTTTTCGCATACTTGTTGGCCAGATCCAGCGCTGCTTCTGGTTTGGGTCACGTAGTAATGTGGTACCACACTGAAACAGTCAATTAAAGCTTGTTCCGATAAGTATTTTAGAGGAAAACTCTGGTTATGTCTGGGTTAGTTCTGGTATTTGTAATCATCTGTCTCATACTTTCGCGTTTTTCGCATACTTGTTGGCCAGATCCTGGCCTTTTTCTGGTTTGGATCACGTAGTAATGTAGAACCACACTGCAACAGTAATGCGGTACCACACCGAAACAGTCAATTAAACCTGGTTGCGATTATTATTTAAGAGGATAGCGCCGGTTATGTCTCGGTTAGGTCTGGGATTTGCCCTCATCTGGCACGTACTTTCGCATTTTTCGCATTCTTGTTGGCCAGAACCAGGGCTTTTTCTGGCTTGCATCACGTAGTAATGCGGTACCACACCGAAACAGTCAACTAAACCTGGTTGCGATTAATATTTTGGAGGATAACGCCGGTTATGTCTTGGTTAGGACTGGGATTTGTCCTCATCTGGCTCGTACTTTCGCATTTTTCGTATACTTGTTGGCCAGGTCCCCGCCTTTTTCTGGTTTGGATCACGCTGTAATGCGGTACCACACCGAAATAGTGCATTAAACCTGATTGCGAGTAATATTTAAGAGGATAGCACCGGTTCTGTCTCGGTTAGGTCTGGGATTTGCCCACATCTGGTTCGTACTTTCGCATTTTTCGCATACTTGTTGGCAAGATCCTGGGCTTTTTCCGGTTTGGAATACGTAGTAATGCGGTACCACACCGAAACAGTCAATTAAACCTGGTTGCGATTAATATTTTGGAGGATAACGCCGGTTATGTCTTGGTTAGCACTGGGATTTGCCCTCATCTGGCTCGAACTTTCGCATTCTTCGCATACTTGTTGGCCAGATCCAGGTCTTTTTCTGGCTTGCATCACGTAGTAATGCGGTACCACACCGAAACAATCAATTAAACCTGGTTGCGATTAATATTTTGGAGGATAACGCCGGTTATGTCATGGTTAGCACTGAGATTTGCCCTCATCTGGCTCGTACTTTCGCAGTTTTCGCATACTTGTTGGACAGATCCAGGTCTTTTTCTGGCTTGCACCCCGTAGTAATGCGGTACCACACCGAAACAGTCAATTAAACCTGGTTGCGATTAATATTTTCGAGGATAACGCCGGTTATGTCTTGGTTAGCTCTGGGATTTGCCCTCATCTGGCTCGTACTTTCGCATTCTTCGCATACTTCTTGGCCAGATCCTGGCTTTTTTCTGGGTTGGACCACGTAGTAATGTGGTATCACACTGAAACAGACAATTAAACCTGGTTGCGAGTAATATTTCAGAGGATAACGCCGGATATGTCTGGGTTAGGTCCGGGATTTACCCTCATCTGGCTCGTACTTTCGCATTTTTCGCATACTGGTTGGCCAGGTCCTCGCCTTTTTCTGGTTTGTCTCACGCTGTAATGCGGTACCACACCGAAATAGTGAATTAAACCTGATTGCGAGTAATATTTTCGAGGATAACGCCGGTTATGTCTGGGTTAGGTCTGATATTTGCCCTCATCTGGCTCGTACTTTCGCATTCTTCGCATACTTCTTGGCCATATCCTGGCCTTTTTCTGGTTTGGAACACGTAGTAATGCGGTACCACACCGAAACAGTCAATTAAACCTGGTTGCGATTATTATTTAAGAGGATAGCGCCGGTTATGTCTCGGTTAGGTCTGGGGTTTGCCCTCATCTGGCTCGTAATTTCGCATTTTTCGCATACTTGTTGGCCAGATCCTGGCCTTTTTCTCGTTTGGAACACGTAGTAATGCGGTACCACACCAAAACAGTCAATTACACCTGGTTACGATTAATATTTTAGAGGATAACGCCGGTTATATCTCGGTTAGGTCTGGGATATGCCCTCATCTGGCTCGTACCTTCGCATTTTTCGCATACTTGTTGGCCAGATGCTGGGTTTTTTCTGGTTTGGACCACGTAGTAATGACGTACCACACTGAAGCAGTCAATAAAACCTGGTTCCGATTAGTGTTTTAGAGGATAACGCTGGTTATGTCTCGGTTATGTCTGGGATTTGCCCTCATCTGGCTCGTACTTTCGCATTTTTCGCATACTTGTTGGCAAGATCCTGGGCTTCTTCCGGTTTGGAACACGTAGTAATGCGGTACCACACCGAAACAGTCAATTAAACCTGGTTGCGATTATTATTTAAGAGGATAGCGCCGGTTATGTCTGGGTTAAGTCTGATATTTGCCCTCATCTGGCTCGTTCTTTCGCATTCTTCGCATACTTCTTGGCCAGATCCTGGCCTTTTTCTGGTTTGAAACACGTAGTAATGCGGTACCACACCGAAACAGTCAATTAAACCTGGTTGCGATTAATATTTAAGAGGATAGCGCCGGTTATGTCTCGGATAGGTCTGGGATTTGCCCTCATCTGGCTCGTACTTTCGCATTTTTCGCATACTTGTTGGCCAGATCCTGGCCTTTTTCCGGCTTGGACCACGTAGTAATGTGGTACCACACCGAAATAGTGAAATAAACCTGATTGCGAGTAATATTTAAGAGGATAGCGCCGGTTATGTCTCGGTTAGGTCTGGGATTTGCCCTCATCTGGCACGTACTGTCGCATTTTTCGCATTCTTGTTGGCCGGAACCAGGGCTTTTTCAGGCTTGCATCACGTAGTAGTGCGGTACCACACCGAAACAGTCAACTAAACCTGGTTGCGATTAATATTTTGGAGGATAACGCCGGTTATGTCTTGGTTAGGACTGGGATTTGTCCTCATCTGGCTCGTACTTTCGCATTTTTCGCATACTTGTTGGCAAGATCCTGGGCTTTTTCCGGTTTGGAACACGTAGTAATGCGGTACCACACCGAAACAGTCAATTAAACCTGGTTGCGATTATTATTTAAGAGGATAGCGCCGGTTATGTCTCGGTTAGGTCTGGGATTTGCCCTCATCTGGCCCGTACTATCACATTTTTCGCATACTTGTTGGCCAGATCCTGGCCTTTTTCCGGCTTGGACCACGTAGTGATGTGGTATCACACCGAAACTGTCAATTAAACCTGGTTGCGATTAATATTTTAGAGGATAACGCCGGTTATGTCTCGGTTAGGTCTGGGATTTGCCCTCATCTGGCTCGTACTTTCGCATTTTTCGCATAATTGTTGGCCAGATCCAGGGCTTTTTCGGGCTTGCATCACGTAGTAATGCGGTACCACACCGAAACAGTCAATTAAACCTGATTGCGATTAATATTTTGGAGGATAACGCCGGTTATGTCTCGGTTAGGTCTGGGATTTGCCACCATCTGGCCCGTACTTTCGCATTTTTCGCATACTTGTTGGCCAGATCCTGGCCTTTTTCCGGCTTGGACCACGTAGTAATGTGGTACCACACTGAAACAGTCAGTAGAAGCTTGTTCCGATTAGTATTTTAGAGGTAAACCCTGGTTATGTCTGGGTTAGTTCTGGTATTTGCAATCATCTGGCTCATACTTTCGCGTTTTCGCATACTTGTTGGCCAGATCCAGCGCTGCTTCTGGTTTGGGTCACGTAGTAATGTGGTACCTCACTGAAACAGTCAATTAAAGCTTGTTCCGATAAGTATTTTAGAGAAAAACTCTGGTTATGTCTGGGTTAGTTCTGGTATTTGTAATCATCTGTCTCATACTTTCGCGTTTTTCGCATACTTGTTGGCCAGACCCTGGCCTTTTTCTGGTTTGGATCACGTAGTAATGTAGAACCACACTGCAACAGTAATGCGGTACCACACCGAAACAGTCAACTAATCCTGGTTGCGATTAATATTTTGGAGGATAACGCCGGTTATGTCTTGGTTAGGACTGGGATTTGTCCTCATCTGGCTCGTACTTTCGCATTTTTCGTATACTTGTTGGCAAGATCCTGGGCTTTTTCCGGTTTGGAATACGTAGTAATGCGGTACCACACCGAAACAGTCAATTAAACCTGGTTGCGATTAATATTTTGGAGGATAACGCCGGTTATGTCTTGGTTAGCACTGGGATTTGCCCTCATCTGGCTCGTACTTTCGCATTCTTCGCATACTTGTTGGCCAGATCCAGGTCTTTTTCTGGCTTGCATCACGTAGTAATGCGGTACCACACCGAAACAATCAATTAAACCTGGTTGCGATTAATATTTTGGAGGATAACGCCGGTTATGTAATGGTTAGCATTGAGATTTGCCCTCATCTGGCTCGTACTTTCGCAGTTTTCGCATACTTCTTGGCCAGATCCAGGTCTTTTTCTGGCTTGCACCCCGTAGTAATGCGGTACCACACCGAAACAGTCAATTAAACCTGGTTGCGAGTAATATTTTGGAGGATAACGCCGGTTATGTCTTGGTTAGCACTGGGATTTGCCCTCATCTGGCTCGTACTTTCGCATTTTTCGCATACTTGTTGGCCAGGTCCTCGCCTTTTTCTGGTTTGTCTCACGCTGTAATGCGGTACCACACCGAAATAGTGAATTAAACCTGATTGCGAGTAATATTTTCAAGGATAACGCCGGCTATGTCTGGGTTAGGTCTGGTATTTGCCCTCATCTGGCTCGTACTTTCGCATTCTTCGCATACTTCTTGGCCAGATCCTGGCGTTTTTCTGGTTTGGATCACGTAGTAATGCGGTACCACACCGAAGCAGTCAATAAAAGCTGGTTGCGATTAATATTTTCGAGGATAACGCCGGTTATGTCTGGGTTAGGTCTGGTATTTGCCATCATCTGGCTCGTACATTCGCATTTTTCGCATACTTGTTGGCCAGATCCTGGCCGTTTTCTGGTTTGGAACACGTAGTAATGCGGTACCACACCGAAATAGTCAATTATACCTGGTTGCGATTAATATTTAAGAGGATAACGCCGGTTATGTCTCGGTTAGGTCTGGGATTTGCCCTCGTCTGGCTCGTACTTTCGCATTTTTCGCATAATTGTTGGCCAGATCCAGGGCTTTTTCGGGCTTGCATCACGTAGTAACGCGGTATCACACCGAAACAGTCAATTAAACCTGATTGCGATTAATATTTTGGAGGATAACGCCGGTTATGTCTCAGTTAGGTCTGGGATTTGCCAGCATCTGGCCCGTACTTTCGCATTTTTCGCATACTTGTTGGCCAGATCCTGGCCTTTTTCCGGCTTGGACCACGTAGTAGTGTGGTACCACACCGAAACAGTCAATTGAACCTGGTTGCGATTAATATTTTAGAGGATAACGCCGGTTATGTCTCGGTTAGGTCTGGGATTTGCCCTCATCTGGCTCGTACTTTCGCATTTTTCGCATACTTGTTGGCCAGATCCTGGCCTTTTTCCGGCTTAGACCATGTAGTAATGTGGTACCACACCGAAATAGTGAATTAAACCTGATTGCGAGTAATATTTAAGAGGATAGCGCCTGTTCTGTCTCGGTTAGGTCTGGGATTTGCCCTCATCTGGCTCGTACATTCGCATTTTTCCCATACTTGTTGGCCAGATCCTCGCCTTTTTCCGGCTTGGACCACGTAGTAATGTGGTACCACACCGAAACAGTCAATTAAACCTGGTTGCGATTAATATTTTAGAGGATAACGCCGGTTATGTCTCGGTTAGGTCTGGGGTTTGCCCTCAACTGGCTCGTACTTTCGCATTTTTCGCACATTTGTTGGCCAGATCCAGGTCTTTTTCTGGCTTGCATCACGTAGTAATGCGGTACCACACCGAAACAGTCAATTAAACCTGGTTGCGATTAATATTTTGGAGGATAACGCCGGTTATGTCTTGGTTAGCACTGGGATTTGCCCTCATCTGGCTCGTACTTTCGCATTTTTCGCATACTTGTTGGCCAGATCCTGGCTTTTTTCTGGCTTAGACCACGTAGTAATGTGGTGTCACACTGAAACAGTCTATTAAACCTGGTTGCGAGTAATATTTTAGAGGATAACGCCGGATATGACTGGGATAGGTCTGGTATTTGCCCTCATCTGGCTCGTACTTTCGCATTCTTCGCATACTTCTTGACCAGATCCTGGCCTTTTTCTTGTTTGGATCACGTAGTAATGCGGTATCACACCGATGCAGTCAATTAAACCTGGTTGCGATTAATATTTAAGAGGATAGCGCCGGTTATGTCTCGGTCAGGTCTGGGATTTGCCCTCATCTGGCTCGTACTTTCGCATTTTTCGCATACTTGTTGGCCAGATCCAGGGCTTTTTCGGGCTTGCATCACGTAGTAATGCAGTACCACACCGAAACAGTCAATTAAACCTGATTGCGATTAATATTTTGGAGGATAACGCCGGTTATGTCTCGGTAAGGTCTGGGATTTGCCACCACCTGGCCCGTACTTTCGCATTTTTCGCATACTCGTTGGCCAGATCCTGGCCTTTTTCCGTCTTGGACCACGTAGTAATGTGGTACCACACCGAAACAGTCAATTAAACCTGGTTGCGATTAATATTTTGGAGGATAACGCCGGTTATGTCTTGGTTAGCACTGGGATTTGCCCTCATCTGGCTCGTACTTTCGCATTTTTCGCATACTTGTTGGCCATATCCTGGCTTTTTTCTGGCTTGGACCACGTAGTAATGTGGTGTCACACTGAAACAGTCTATTAAACCTGGTTGCGAGTAATATTTTAGAGGATAACGCCGGATATGACTGGGATAGGTCTGGTATTTGCCCTCATCTGGCTCGTACTTTCGCATTCTTCGCATACTTCTTGACCAGATCCTGGCCTTTTTCTTGTTTGGATCACGTAGTAATGCGGTATCACACCGATGCAGTCAATTAAACCTGGTTGCGATTAATATTTAAGAGGATAGCGCCGGTTATGTCTCGGTTAGGTCTGGGATTTGCCCTCATCTGGCTCGTACTTTCGCATTTTTCGCATACTTGTTGGCCAGATCCAGGGCTTTTTCTGGCTTGCATCACGTAGTAATGCGGTACCACACCGAAACAGTCAGTTAAACCTGGTTGCGATTAATATTTTGGAGGATAACGCCGGTTATGTCTTGGTTAGGACTGGGATTTGTCCTCATCTGGCTCGTACTTTCGCATTTTTCGCATACATGTTGGCAAGATCCTGGGCTTTTTCCGGTTTGGAACACGTAGTAATGCGGTACCTCACCGAAACAGTCAATTAAACCTGGTTGCGATTATTATTTAAGAGGATAGCGCCGGTTATGTCTCGGTTAGGTCTGGGGTTTGCCCTCATCTGGCTCGTACTTTCGCATTTTTCGCATACTTGTTGGCCAGGTCCTCGCCTTTTTCTGGTTTGTCTCACGCTGTAATGCGGTACCACACCGAAATAGTGAATTAAACCTGATTGCGAGTAATATTTTCAAGGATAACGCCGGCTATGTCTGGGTTAGGTCTGGTATTTGCCCTCATCTGGCTCGTACTTTCGCATTCTTCGCATACTTCTTGGCCAGATCCTGGCGTTTTTCTGGTTTGGATCACGTAGTAATGCGGTACCACACCGAAGCAGTCAATAAAAGCTGGTTGCGATTAATATTTTCGTGGATAACGCCGGTTATGTCTGGGTTAGGTCTGGTATTTGCCATCATCTGGCTCGTACATTCGCATTTTTCGCATACTTGTTGGCCAGATCCTGGCCGTTTTCTGGTTTGGAACACGTAGTAATGCGGTACCACACCGAAACAGTCAATTATACCTGGTTGCGATTAATATTTAAGAGGATAACGCCGGTTATGTCTCGGTTAGGTCTGGGATTTGCCCTCGTCTGGCTCGTACTTTCGCATTTTTCGCATAATTGTTGGCCAGATCCAGGGCTTTTTCGGGCTTGCATCACGTAGTAACGCGGTGCCACACCGAAACAGTCAATTAAACCTGATTGCGATTAATATTTTGGAGGATAACGCCGGTTATGTCTCAGTTAGGTCTGGGATTTGCCAGCATCTGGCCCGTACTTTCGCATTTTTCGCATACTTGTTGGCCAGATCCTGGCCTTTTTCCGGCTTGGACCACGTAGTAGTGTGGTACCACACCGAAACAGTCAATTGAACCTGGTTGCGATTAATATTTTAGAGGATAACGCCGGTTATGTCTCGGTTAGGTCTGGGATTTGCCCTCATCTGGCTCGTACTTTCGCATTTTTCGCATACTTGTTGGCCAGATCCTGGCCTTTTTCCGGCTTAGACCATGTAGTAATGTGGTACCACACCGAAATAGTGAATTAAACCTGATTGCGAGTAATATTTAAGAGGATAGCGCCTGTTCTGTCTCGGTTAGGTCTGGGATTTGCCCTCATCTGGCTCGTACATTCGCATTTTTCCCATACTTGTTGGCCAGATCCTCGCCTTTTTCCGGCTTGGACCACGTAGTAATGTGGTACCACACCGAAACAGTCAATTAAACCTGGTTGCGATTAATATTTTAGAGGATAACGCCGGTTATGTCTCGGTTAGGTCTGGGGTTTGCCCTCAACTGGCTCGTACTTTCGCATTTTTCGCACATTTGTTGGCCAGATCCAGGTCTTTTTCTGGCTTGCATCACGTAGTAATGCGGTACCACACCGAAACAGTCAATTAAACCTGGTTGCGATTAATATTTTGGAGGATAACGCCGGTTATGTCTTGGTTAGCACTGGGATTTGCCCTCATCTGGCTCGTACTTTCGCATTTTTCGCATACTTGTTGGCCAGATCCTGGCTTTTTTCTGGCTTGGACCACGTAGTAATGTGGTGTCACACTGAAACAGTCTATTAAACCTGGTTGCGAGTAATATTTTAGAGGATAACGCCGGATATGACTGGGATAGGTCTGGTATTTGCCCTCATCTGGCTCGTACTTTCGCATTCTTCGCATACTTCTTGACCAGATCCTGGCCTTTTTCTTGTTTGGATCACGTAGTAATGCGGTATCACACCGATGCAGTCAATTAAACCTGGTTGCGATTAATATTTAAGAGGATAGCGCCGGTTATGTCTCGGTCAGGTCTGGGATTTGCCCTCATCTGGCTCGTACTTTCGCATTTTTCGCATACTTGTTGGCCAGATCCAGGGCTTTTTCGGGCTTGCATCACGTAGTAATGCAGTACCACACCGAAACAGTCAATTAAACCTGATTGCGATTAATATTTTGGAGGATAACGCCGGTTATGTCTCGGTAAGGTCTGGGATTTGCCACCACCTGGCCCGTACTTTCGCATTTTTCGCATACTCGTTGGCCAGATCCTGGCCTTTTTCCGTCTTGGACCACGTAGTAATGTGGTACCACACCGAAACAGTCAATTAAACCTGGTTGCGATTAATATTTTGGAGGATAACGCCGGTTATGTCTTGGTTAGCACTGGGATTTGCCCTCATCTGGCTCGTACTTTCGCATTTTTCGCATACTTGTTGGCCATATCCTGGCTTTTTTCTGGCTTGGACCACGTAGTAATGTGGTACCACACCGAAATAGTGAAATAAACCTGATTGCGAGTAATATTTAAGAGGATAGCGCCGGTTATGTCTCGGTTAGGTCTGGGATTTGCCCTCATCTGGCACGTACTTTCGCATTTTTCGCATTCTTGTTGGCCAGAACCAGGGCTTTTTCTGGCTTGCATCACGTAGTAATGCGGTACCACACCGAAACAGTCAACTAAACCTGGTTGCGATTAATATTTTGGAGGATAACGCCGGTTATGTCTTGGTTAGGACTGGGATTTGTCCTCATCTGGCTCGTACTTTCGCATTTTTCGCATACATGTTGGCAAGATCCTGGGCTTTTTCCGGTTTGGAACACGTAGTAATGCGGTACCTCACCGAAACAGTCAATTAAACCTGGTTGCGATTATTATTTAAGAGGATAGCGCCGGTTATGTCTCGGTTAGGTCTGGGGTTTGCCCTCATCTGGCTCGTACTTTCGCATTTTTCGCATACTTGTTGGCCAGGTCCTCGCCTTTTTCTGGTTTGTCTCACGCTGTAATGCGGTACCACACCGAAATAGTGAATTAAACCTGATTGCGAGTAATATTTTCAAGGATAACGCCGGCTATGTCTGGGTTAGGTCTGGTATTTGCCCTCATCTGGCTCGTACTTTCGCATTCTTCGCATACTTCTTGGCCAGATCCTGGCCTTTTTCTGGTTTGGATCACGTAGTAATGCGGTACCACACCGAAGCAGTCAATAAAAGCTGGTTGCGATTAATATTTTGGAGGATAACGCCGGTTATGTCTCGGTTAGGTCTGGGATTTGCCACCACCTGGCTCGTACTTTCGCATTTTTCGCATACTTGTTGGCCAGATCCTGGCCTTTTTCCGGCTTGGACCACGTAGTAATGTGGTACCACACCGAAATAGTGAAATAAACCTGATTGCGAGTAATATTTAAGAGGATAGCGCCGGTTATGTCTCGGTTAGGTCTGGGATTTGCCCTCATCTGGCACGTACTTTCGCATTTTTCGCATTCTTGTTGGCCAGAACCAGGGCTTTTTCTGGCTTGCATCACGTAGTAATGCGGTACCACACCGAAACAGTCAACTAAACCTGGTTGCGATTAATATTTTGGAGGATAACGCCGGTTATGTCTTGGTTAGGACTGGGATTTGTCCTCATCTGGCTCGTACTTTCGCATTTTTCGCATACATGTTGGCAAGATCCTGGGCTTTTTCCGGTTTGGAACACGTAGTAATGCGGTACCTCACCGAAACAGTCAATTAAACCTGGTTGCGATTATTATTTAAGAGGATAGCGCCGGTTATGTCTCGGTTAGGTCTGGGGTTTGCCCTCATCTGGCTCGTACTTTCGCATTTTTCGCATACTTGTTGGCCAGGTCCTCGCCTTTTTCTGGTTTGTCTCACGCTGTAATGCGGTACCACACCGAAATAGTGAATTAAACCTGATTGCGAGTAATATTTTCAAGGATAACGCCGGCTATGTCTGGGTTAGGTCTGGTATTTGCCCTCATCTGGCTCGTACTTTCGCATTCTTCGCATACTTCTTGGCCAGATCCTGGCGTTTTTCTGGTTTGGATCACGTAGTAATGCGGTACCACACCGAAGCAGTCAATAAAAGCTGGTTGCGATTAATATTTTCGAGGATAACGCCGGTTATGTCTGGGTTAGGTCTGGTATTTGCCATCATCTGGCTCGTACATTCGCATTTTTCGCATACTTGTTGGCCAGATCCTGGCCGTTTTCTGGTTTGGAACACGTAGTAATGCGGTACCACACCGAAATAGTCAATTATACCTGGTTGCGATTAATATTTAAGAGGATAACGCCGGTTATGTCTCGGTTAGGTCTGGGATTTGCCCTCGTCTGGCTCGTACTTTCGCATTTTTCGCATAATTGTTGGCCAGATCCAGGGCTTTTTCGGGCTTGCATCACGTAGTAACGCGGTACCACACCGAAACAGTCAATTAAACCTGATTGCGATTAATATTTTGGAGGATAACGCCGGTTATGTCTCAGTTAGGTCTGGGATTTGCCAGCATCTGGCCCGTACTTTCGCATTTTTCGCATACTTGTTGGCCAGATCCTGGCCTTTTTCCGGCTTGGACCACGTAGTAGTGTGGTACCACACCGAAACAGTCAATTGAACCTGGTTGCGATTAATATTTTAGAGGATAACGCCGGTTATGTCTCGGTTAGGTCTGGGATTTGCCCTCATCTGGCTCGTACTTTCGCATTTTTCGCATACTTGTTGGCCAGATCCTGGCCTTTTTCCGGCTTAGACCATGTAGTAATGTGGTACCACACCGAAATAGTGAATTAAACCTGATTGCGAGTAATATTTAAGAGGATAGCGCCTGTTCTGTCTCGGTTAGGTCTGGGATTTGCCCTCATCTGGCTCGTACATTCGCATTTTTCCCATACTTGTTGGCCAGATCCTCGCCTTTTTCCGGCTTGGACCACGTAGTAATGTGGTACCACACCGAAACAGTCAATTAAACCTGGTTGCGATTAATATTTTAGAGGATAACGCCGGTTATGTCTCGGTTAGGTCTGGGGTTTGCCCTCAACTGGCTCGTACTTTCGCATTTTTCGCACATTTGTTGGCCAGATCCAGGTCTTTTTCTGGCTTGCATCACGTAGTAATGCGGTACCACACCGAAACAGTCAATTAAACCTGGTTGCGATTAATATTTTGGAGGATAACGCCGGTTATGTCTTGGTTAGCACTGGGATTTGCCCTCATCTGGCTCGTACTTTCGCATTTTTCGCATACTTGTTGGCCAGATCCTGGCTTTTTTCTGGCTTAGACCACGTAGTAATGTGGTGTCACACTGAAACAGTCTATTAAACCTGGTTGCGAGTAATATTTTAGAGGATAACGCCGGATATGACTGGGATAGGTCTGGTATTTGCCCTCATCTGGCTCGTACTTTCGCATTCTTCGCATACTTCTTGACCAGATCCTGGCCTTTTTCTTGTTTGGATCACGTAGTAATGCGGTATCACACCGATGCAGTCAATTAAACCTGGTTGCGATTAATATTTAAGAGGATAGCGCCGGTTATGTCTCGGTAAGGTCTGGGATTTGCCACCACCTGGCCCGTACTTTCGCATTTTTCGCATACTCGTTGGCCAGATCCTGGCCTTTTTCCGTCTTGGACCACGTAGTAATGTGGTACCACACCGAAACAGTCAATTAAACCTGGTTGCGATTAATATTTTGGAGGATAACGCCGGTTATGTCTTGGTTAGCACTGGGATTTGCCCTCATCTGGCTCGTACTTTCGCATTTTTCGCATACTTGTTGGCCATATCCTGGCTTTTTTCTGGCTTGGACCACGTAGTAATGTGGTGTCACACTGAAACAGTCTATTAAACCTGGTTGCGAGTAATATTTTAGAGGATAACGCCGGATATGACTGGGATAGGTCTGGTATTTGCCCTCATCTGGCTCGTACTTTCGCATTCTTCGCATACTTCTTGACCAGATCCTGGCCTTTTTCTTGTTTGGATCACGTAGTAATGCGGTATCACACCGATGCAGTCAATTAAACCTGGTTGCGATTAATATTTAAGAGGATAGCGCCGGTTATGTCTCGGTTAGGTCTGGGATTTGCCCTCATCTGGCTCGTACTTTCGCATTTTTCGCATACTTGTTGGCCAGATCCAGGGCTTTTTCTGGCTTGCATCACGTAGTAATGCGGTACCACACCGAAACAGTCAGTTAAACCTGGTTGCGATTAATATTTTGGAGGATAACGCCGGTTATGTCTTGGTTAGGACTGGGATTTGTCCTCATCTGGCTCGTACTTTCGCATTTTTCGCATACATGTTGGCAAGATCCTGGGCTTTTTCCGGTTTGGAACACGTAGTAATGCGGTACCTCACCGAAACAGTCAATTAAACCTGGTTGCGATTATTATTTAAGAGGATAGCGCCGGTTATGTCTCGGTTAGGTCTGGGGTTTGCCCTCATCTGGCTCGTACTTTCGCATTTTTCGCATACTTGTTGGCCAGGTCCTCGCCTTTTTCTGGTTTGTCTCACGCTGTAATGCGGTACCACACCGAAATAGTGAATTAAACCTGATTGCGAGTAATATTTTCAAGGATAACGCCGGCTATGTCTGGGTTAGGTCTGGTATTTGCCCTCATCTGGCTCGTACTTTCGCATTCTTCGCATACTTCTTGGCCAGATCCTGGCGTTTTTCTGGTTTGGATCACGTAGTAATGCGGTACCACACCGAAGCAGTCAATAAAAGCTGGTTGCGATTAATATTTTCGAGGATAACGCCGGTTATGTCTGGGTTAGGTCTGGTATTTGCCATCATCTGGCTCGTACATTCGCATTTTTCGCATACTTGTTGGCCAGATCCTGGCCGTTTTCTGGTTTGGAACACGTAGTAATGCGGTACCACACCGAAACAGTCAATTATACCTGGTTGCGATTAATATTTAAGAGGATAACGCCGGTTATGTCTCGGTTAGGTCTGGGATTTGCCCTCGTCTGGCTCGTACTTTCGCATTTTTCGCATAATTGTTGGCCAGATCCAGGGCTTTTTCGGGCTTGCATCACGTAGTAACGCGGTACCACACCGAAACAGTCAATTAAACCTGATTGCGATTAATATTTTGGAGGATAACGCCGGTTATGTCTCAGTTAGGTCTGGGATTTGCCAGCATCTGGCCCGTACTTTCGCATTTTTCGCATACTTGTTGGCCAGATCCTGGCCTTTTTCCGGCTTGGACCACGTAGTAGTGTGGTACCACACCGAAACAGTCAATTGAACCTGGTTGCGATTAATATTTTAGAGGATAACGCCGGTTATGTCTCGGTTAGGTCTGGGATTTGCCCTCATCTGGCTCGTACTTTCGCATTTTTCGCATACTTGTTGGCCAGATCCTGGCCTTTTTCCGGCTTAGACCATGTAGTAATGTGGTACCACACCGAAATAGTGAATTAAACCTGATTGCGAGTAATATTTAAGAGGATAGCGCCTGTTCTGTCTCGGTTAGGTCTGGGATTTGCCCTCATCTGGCTCGTACATTCGCATTTTTCCCATACTTGTTGGCCAGATCCTCGCCTTTTTCCGGCTTGGACCACGTAGTAATGTGGTACCACACCGAAACAGTCAATTAAACCTGGTTGCGATTAATATTTTAGAGGATAACGCCGGTTATGTCTCGGTTAGGTCTGGGGTTTGCCCTCAACTGGCTCGTACTTTCGCATTTTTCGCACATTTGTTGGCCAGATCCAGGTCTTTTTCTGGCTTGCATCACGTAGTAATGCGGTACCACACCGAAACAGTCAATTAAACCTGGTTGCGATTAATATTTTGGAGGATAACGCCGGTTATGTCTTGGTTAGCACTGGGATTTGCCCTCATCTGGCTCGTACTTTCGCATTTTTCGCATACTTGTTGGCCAGATCCTGGCTTTTTTCTGGCTTGGACCACGTAGTAATGTGGTGTCACACTGAAACAGTCTATTAAACCTGGTTGCGAGTAATATTTTAGAGGATAACGCCGGATATGACTGGGATAGGTCTGGTATTTGCCCTCATCTGGCTCGTACTTTCGCATTCTTCGCATACTTCTTGACCAGATCCTGGCCTTTTTCTTGTTTGGATCACGTAGTAATGCGGTATCACACCGATGCAGTCAATTAAACCTGGTTGCGATTAATATTTAAGAGGATAGCGCCGGTTATGTCTCGGTCAGGTCTGGGATTTGCCCTCATCTGGCTCGTACTTTCGCATTTTTCGCATACTTGTTGGCCAGATCCAGGGCTTTTTCGGGCTTGCATCACGTAGTAATGCAGTACCACACCGAAACAGTCAATTAAACCTGATTGCGATTAATATTTTGGAGGATAACGCCGGTTATGTCTCGGTAAGGTCTGGGATTTGCCACCACCTGGCCCGTACTTTCGCATTTTTCGCATACTCGTTGGCCAGATCCTGGCCTTTTTCCGTCTTGGACCACGTAGTAATGTGGTACCACACCGAAACAGTCAATTAAACCTGGTTGCGATTAATATTTTGGAGGATAACGCCGGTTATGTCTTGGTTAGCACTGGGATTTGCCCTCATCTGGCTCGTACTTTCGCATTTTTCGCATACTTGTTGGCCATATCCTGGCTTTTTTCTGGCTTGGACCACGTAGTAATGTGGTGTCACACTGAAACAGTCTATTAAACCTGGTTGCGAGTAATATTTTAGAGGATAACGCCGGATATGACTGGGATAGGTCTGGTATTTGCCCTCATCTGGCTCGTACTTTCGCATTCTTCGCATACTTCTTGACCAGATCCTGGCCTTTTTCTTGTTTGGATCACGTAGTAATGCGGTATCACACCGATGCAGTCAATTAAACCTGGTTGCGATTAATATTTAAGAGGATAGCGCCGGTTATGTCTCGGTTAGGTCTGGGATTTGCCCTCATCTGGCTCGTACTTTCGCATTTTTCGCATACTTGTTGGCCAGATCCAGGGCTTTTTCTGGCTTGCATCACGTAGTAATGCGGTACCACACCGAAACAGTCAGTTAAACCTGGTTGCGATTAATATTTTGGAGGATAACGCCGGTTACGTCTTGGTTAGCACTGGGACTTGCCCGTATCTGGCTCGTACTTTCGCATTTTTCGCATAGTTGTTGGCCAGATCCTGGCTTTTCATGGTTTGGATCACGTAGTAATGCGGTACCACACCGAAGCAGTCCATTAAACCTGGTTGCGATTAATATTTTAGAGGATAACGCCGGTTAAGTCTCGGTCAGGTCTGGGAATTGCCCTCATCTGGCTCGTACTTTCGCATTTTTTGCATACTTGTTGGCCAGATCCTGGCCTTTTCCTGGTTTGGAACACGTAGTAATGCGGTACCACACCGAAACAGTCTATTAAACCTGGGTCCCATTAATATTTTAGAGGATAACGCCGGTTATGTCTCGGTCAGGTCTGGGAATTGCCCTCATCTGGCTCGTACTTTCGCATTTTTCTTATACTTGTTGGCCAGATCCTGGGCTTTTTCTGGTTTGGATCACGTAGTAATGTGGTACCACACTGAAACAGTCAATAAAAGCTTGTTCCGATTAGTATTTTAGAGGCAAACTCTGGTTATGCCTGGGTTAGTTTTGGTATTTGCAATCATCTGGCACATACTTTCGCGTTTTTTGCATCCTTGTTGGCCAGATCCTGGCTTTTTTCTGGCTTGGACCACGTAGTAATGTGGTATCACACTGAAACAGTCAATTAAACCTGGGTCCGATTAATATTTTAGAGGATAACGCTGGTTATGTCTGGGTTAGTTCTGGTATTTGCAATCATCTGGCTCATACTTTCCAGTTTTTCGCATATTTGTTAGGCAGATCCTGCGTTTTTTCTGGTTTGGATCCCGTAGTAATGTGGTTCCTCAACGAAACAGTCTATTAAACCTGGTTGCGATTAATACTTTAGGGGAGAACGCCGGTTATGTCTCGGCCAGGTCTGTGAATTGCCCTCATCTGGCTCGTACTTTCGCATTTTTCGCATACTTGTTGGCCAGATCCTCGCCTTTTTCTGGTTTGCATCACGCAGTAGTGCGGTACCACACCGAAATAGTCAATTAAACCTGGTTACGAGTAATATTTTAGAGGATAACGCCGGTTATGTCTCGGTTAGGTCTGGGATTTGCCCTCATCTGGCTCGTATTTTGGCATTTTTCGCATACTTGTTGGCAAGATCCTGGGCTTTTTCCGGTTTGGAACACGTAGTAATGCGGTACCACACCGAAACAGTCAATTAAACCTGGTTGCGATTAATATTTTGGAGGATAACGCCGGTTATGGCTTGGTTAGCACTGGGATTTGCCCTCATCTGGCTCGTACTTTCGCATTCTTCGCATACTTGTTGGCCAGATCCAGGTCTTTTTCTGGCTTGCATCACGTAGTAATGCGGTACCACACCGAAACAGTCAATTAAACCTGGTTGCGATTAATATTTTGGAGGATAACGCCGGTTATGTCTTGGTTAGCACTGGGATTTGCCCTCATCTGGCTCGTACTTTCGCATTTTTCGCATACTTGTTGGCCAGATCCAGGACTTTTTCTGGCTTGCATCACGTAGTAATGCGGTACCACACCGAAACAGTCAATTAAACCTGGTTGCGATTAATATTTTGGAGGATAACGCCGGTTATGTCTTGGTTAGCACTGGGATTTGCCCTCATCTGGCTCGTACTTTCGCATTCTTCGCATACTTCTTGGCCAGATCCTGGCATTTTTCTGGCTTGGACCACGTAGTAATCTGGTATCACACTGAAACATTCAACTAAACCTGGTTGCGAGTAATATTTTAGAGGATAACGCCGGATATGTCTGGATTAGGACCGGGATTTGCCCTCATCTGGCTCGTACTTTTGCATTTTTCGCATACTTGTTGGCCAGGTCCTCGCCTTTTTCTGGTTTGTCTCACGCTGTAATGCGGTACCACACCGAAATAGTGAATTAAACCTGATTGCGAGTAATATTTTCGAGGATAACGCCGGCTGTGTCTGGGTTAGGTCTGGCATTTGCCCCCATCTGGCACGTACTTTCGCATTCTTCGCATACTTGTTGGCCAGATCCTGGCTTTTTTCTGGCTTGGACCACGTAGTAATGTGGTATCACACTGAAACAGTCAATTAAACCTGGGTCCGATTAATATTTTAGAGGATAACGCTGGTTATGTCTGGGTTAGTTCTGGTATTTGCAATCATCTGGCTCATACTTTCCAGTTTTTCGCATATTTGTTAGGCAGATCCTGCGTTTTTTCTGGTTTGGATCCCGTAGTAATGTGGTTCCTCAACGAAACAGTCTATTAAACCTGGTTGCGATTAATACTTTAGGGGAGAACGCCGGTTATGTCTCGGCCAGGTCTGTGAATTGCCCTCATCTGGCTCGTACTTTCGCATTTTTCGCATACTTGTTGGCCAGATCCTCGCCTTTTTCTGGTTTGCATCACGCAGTAGTGCGGTACCACACCGAAATAGTCAATTAAACCTGGTTACGAGTAATATTTTAGAGGATAACGCCGGTTATGTCTCGGTTAGCACTGGGATTTGCCCTCATCTGGCTCGTACTTTCGCATTCTTCGCATACTTGTTGGCCAGATCCAGGTCTTTTTCTGGCTTGCATCACGTAGTAATGCGGTACCACACCGAAACAGTCAATTAAACCTGGTTGCGATTAATATTTTGGAGGATAACGCCGGTTATGTCTTGGTTAGCACTGGGATTTGCCCTCATCTGGCTCGTACTTTCGCATTTTTCGCGTACTTGTTGGCCAGATCCAGGACTTTTTCTGGCTTGCATCACGTAGTAATGCGGTACCACACCGAAACAGTCAATTAAACCTGGTTGCGATTAATATTTTGGAGGATAACGCCGGGTATGTCTTGGTTAGCACTGGGATTTGCCCTCATCTGGCTCGTACTTTCGCATTCTTCGCATACTTCTTGGCCAGATCCTGGCTTTTTTCTGGCTTGGACCACGTAGTAATCTGGTATCACACTGAAACAGTCAACTAAACCTGGTTGCGAGTAATATTTTAGAGGATAACGCCGTATATGTCTGGATTAGGACCGGGATTTGCCCTCATCTGGCTCGTACTTTTGCAGTTTTCGCATACTTGTTGGCCAGGTCCTCGCCTTTTTCTGGTTTGTCTCACGCTGTAATGCGGTACCACACCGAAATAGTGAATTAAACCTGATTGCGAGTAATATTTTCGAGGATAACGCCGGCTGTGTCTGGGTTAGGTCTGGCATTTGCCCCCATCTGGCACGTACTTTCGCATTCTTCGCATACTTCTTGGCCGGATCCTGGCTTTTTTTTGGCTTGGACCACGTAGTAATGTGGTATCACACTGAAACAGTCAACTAAACCTGGTTGCGATTAATACTTTAGGGGAGAACGCCGGTTATGTCTCGGCCAGGTCTGTGAATTGCCCTCATCTGGCTCGTACTTTCGCATTTTTCGCATACTTGTTGGCAAGATCCTGGCCTTTTTCTGGTTTGGATCACGTAGTAATGCGGTACCACACCGAAGCAGTCAATTAAACCTGGTTGCGGTTAATATTTTCGAGGATAACGCCGGTTATGTCTGGGTTAGGTCTGATATTTGCCCTCATCTGGCTCGTACTTTCGCATTCTTCGCATACTTCTTGGCCGGATCCTGGCCTTTTTCTGGTTTGGAACACGTAGTAATGCGGTACCACACCGAAACTGTCAATTAAACCTGGTAGCGATTAATATTTAAGAGGATAGCGCCGGTTATGTCTCGGTTAGGTCTGGGATTTGCCCTCATCTGGCTCGTACTTTCGCATTTTTCGCATACTTGGTGGCCAGATCCAGGGCTTTTTCTGGCTTGCATCACGTAGTAATGCGGTACCACCCCGAAACAGTCAATTAAACCTGGTTGCGATTAATATTTTGGAGGATAACGCCGGTTACGTCTTGGTTAGCACTGGGATTTGCCCTCATCTGGCTCGTACTTTCGCATTTTTCGCATACTTGTTGGCCAGGTCCTCGCCTTTTTCTGGTTTGTCTCACGCTATAATGCGGTACCACACCGAAATAGTGAATTAAACCTGATTGCGAGTAATATTTTCGAGGATAATGCCGGCTATGTCTGGGTTAGGTCTGGCATTTGCCCTCATCTGGCACGTACTTTCGCATTCTTCGCATACTTCTTGGCCAGATCCTGGCTTTTTTCTGGCTTGGACCACGTAGTAATGTGGTATCACACTGAAACAGTCAACTAAACCTGGTTGCGAGTAATATTTTAGAGGATAACGCCGGATATGTCTGGATTAGGACCGGGATTTGCCCTCATCTGGCTCGTACTTTCGCATTTTTCGCATACTTGTTGGCCAGGTCCTCGCCATTTTCTGGTTTGTCTCACGCTGTAATGCGGTACCACACCGAAATAGTGAATTAAACCTGATTGCGAGTAATATTTTCGAGGATAACGCCGGCTATGTCTGGGTTAGGTCTGGCATTTGCCCTCATCTGGCACGTACTTTCGCATTCTTCGCATACTTCTTGGCCAGATCCTGGCTTTTTTCTGGCTTGGACCACGTAGTAATGTGGTATCACACTGAAACAGTCAACTAAACCTGGTTGCGAATAATATTTTCGAGGATAACGCCGGTTATGTCTGGGTTAGGGTTGGTATTTGCCATCATCTGGCTCGTACATTCGCATTTTTCGCATACTTGTTGGCCAGATCCTGGCCTTTTTCCGGCTTGGACCACGTAGTAATGTGGTACCACACCGAAACAGTCAATTAAACCTGGTTGCGATTAATATTTTAGAGGATAACGCCGGTTATGTCTCGGTCAGGTCTGGGATTTGCCCTCATCTGGCTCGTACTTTCGCATTTTTCGCATACTTGTTGGCCAGATCCTGGCCTTTTTCCGGCTTGGACCACGTAGTAATGTGGTACCACACCGAAATAGTGAATTAAACCTGATTGCGAGTAATACATAAGAGGATAGCGCCTGTTCTGTCTCGGTTAGGTCTGGGATTTGCCCTCATCTGGCTCGTACATTCGCATTTTTCGCATATTTGTTGGCCAGATCCTGGCCTTTTTCTGGTTTGGAGCACGTAGTAATGCGGTACCACACCGAAACAGTCAATTATACCTGGTAACGATTAATATTTAAGCGGATAACGCCGGTTATGTCTCGGTTAGGTCTGGGATTTGCCCTCATCTGGCTCGTACTTCCGCATTTTTCGCATACGTGTTGGCCAGATCCTGGCTTTTTTGTGGCTTGGACCACGTAGTAATGTGGTATCACACTGAAACAGTCATTTAAACCTGGTTGCGAGTAATATTTTAGAGGATAACGCCGGATATGTCTGAGTTAGGTCTGGGATTTGCCCTCATCTGGCTCGTACTTTCGCATTTTTCGCATACTTGTTGGCCAGGTCCTCGCCTTTTTCTGGTTTGGATCACGCTGTAATGCGGTACCACACCGAAATAGTGAATTAAACCTGATTGCGAGTAATATTTTCGAGGATAACGCCGGCTATGACTGGGATAGGTCTGGTATTTGCCCTCATCTGGCTCGTACTTTCGCATTCTTCGCATACTTCTTGACCAGATCCTGGCCTTTTTTTGGTTCGGATCACGTAGTAATGCGGTACCACACCGATGCAGTCAATTAAACCTGGTTGCGATTAATATTTAAGAGGATAGCGCCGGTTATGTCTCGGTTAGGTCTGGGATTTGCCCTCATCTGGCTCGTACTTTCGCATTTTTTGCATACTTGTTGGCCAGATCCTGGCTTTTCATGGTTTGGATCACGTAGTAATGCGGTACCACACCGAAGCAGTCAATTAAACCTGGTTGCGATTAATATTTTCGAGGATAACGCCGGTTATGTCTCGGTCAGGTCTGGGAATTGCCCTCATCTGGCTCGTACTTTCGCATTTTTTGCATACTTGTTGGCCAGATCCTGGCCTTTTTCTGGTTTGGAACACGTAGTAATGCGGTACCACACCGAAATAGTCAATTAAACCTGGTTGCGATTTATATTTAAGAGTATAACGCCAGTTATGTCTCGGTTAGGTCTGGGATTGGCCCTCATCTGGCTCGTACTTTCGCATTTTTCGCATAATTGTTGGCCAGATCCAGGGCTTTTTCGGGCTTGCATCACGTAGTAATGCGGTACCACACCGAAACAGTCAATTAAACCTGATTGTGATTAATATTTTGGAGGATAACGCCGGGTATGTCTCGGTTATGTCTGGGATTTGCCACCATCTGACCCGTACTTTCGCATTTTTCGCATACTTGTTGGCCAGATCATGGCCTTTTTCCGGCTTGGACCACGTAGTAATGTGGTACCACACCGAAACAGTCAATTAAACCTGGTTGCGATTAATATTTTAGAGGATAACGCCGGTTATGCCTCGGTCAGGTCTGGGAATTGCCCTCATCTGGCTCGTACTTTCGCATTTTTTGCATACTTGTTGGCCAGATCCTGGCTTTTCATGGGTTGGATCACGTAGTAATGCGGTACCACACCGAAGCAGTCAATTAAACCTGGTTGCGATTAATATTTTAGAGGATAACGCCGGTTATGTCTCGGTCAGGTCTGAGAATTGCCCTCATCTGGCTCGTACTTTCGCATTTTTCTTATACCTGTTGGCCAGATCCTGGGCTTTTTCTGGTTTGGATCACGTAGTAATGTGGTACCACACTGAAACAGTCAACAGAAGCTTGTTCCGATTAGTATTTTAGAGGCAAACTCTGGTTATGCCTGGGTTAGTTTTGGTATTTGCAATCATCTGGCTCATACTTTCGCGTTTTTCGCATACTTGTTGGCCAGATCCTGGCTTTTTTCTGGCTTGGACCACGTAGTAATGTGGTATCACACTGAAACAGTCAATTAAACCTGGGTCCGATTAATATTTTAGAGGATAACGCTGGTTATGTCTGGGTTAGTTCTGGTATTTGCAATCATCTGGCTCATACTTTCCAGTTTTTCGCATATTTGTTAGGCAGATCCTGCGTTTTTTCTGGTTTGGATCCCGTAGTAATGTGGTTCCTCAACGAAACAGTCTATTAAACCTGGTTCCGATTAATATTTTAGAGTATAACGCTGGTTATGTCTGGGCTAGGTCTGGTATTTGCCCTCATCTGGGTCGTACGTTCGCATTTTTCGCTTACTTGTTGGCCAGATACTGGCCTTTTTCTGGTTTTGATCACGTAGTAATGCGGTACCACACCGAAACAGTCAATTGAACCTGGTTGCGATTAATATTTTAGAGGATAACGCCGGTTATGTCTCGGTCAGGTCTGAGAATTGCCCTCATCTGGCTCGTACTTTCGCATTTTTCGCATACTTGTTGGCCAGATCCTCGCCTTTTTCTGGTTTGCATCACGCAGTAGTGCGGTACCACACCGAAATAGTCAATTAAACCTGGTTACGAGTAATATTTTAGAGGATAACGCCGGTTATGTCTTGGTTAGGGCTGGAATTTGTCCTCATCTGGTTCGTACTTTCGCATTTTTCGCATACTTGTTGGCCAGGTCCTCGCCTTTTTCTGGTTTGGATCACGCTGTAATGCGGTACCACACCGAAATAGTGAATTAAACCGGATTGCGAGTAATATTTAAGAGGATAGCACCGGTTCTGTCTCGGTTAGGTCTGGGATTTGCCCTCATCTGGCTCGTACTTTCGCATTTTTTGCATACTTGTTGGCCAGATCCTGGCTTTTCATGGGTTGGATCACGTAGTAATGCGGTACCACACCGAAGCAGTCAATTAAACCTGGTTGCGATTAATATTTTAGAGGATAACGCCGGTTATGTCTCGGTCAGGTCTGGGAATTGCCCTCATCTGGCTCGTACTTTCGCATTTTTTGCATACTTGTTGGCCAGATCCTGGCTTTTTTCTGGCTTGGACCACGTAGTAATGTGGTATCACACTGAAACAGTCAATTAAACCTGGGTCCGATTAATATTTTAGAGGATAACGCTGGTTATGTCTTGGTTAGGGCTGGAATTTGTCCTCATCTGGTTCGTACTTTCGCATTTTTCGCATACTTGTTGGCCAGGTCCTCGCCTTTTTCTGGTTTGGATCACGCTGTAATGCGGTACCACACCGAAATAGTGAATTAAACCGGATTGCGAGTAATATTTAAGAGGATAGCACCGGTTCTGTCTCGGTTAGGTCTGGGATTTGCCCTCATCTGGCCCGTACTTTCGCATTTTTCGCATACTTGTTGGCAAGATCCTGGGCTTTTTCCGGTTTGGAACACGTAGTAATGCGGTACCACACCGAAACAGTCAATTAAACCTGGTTGCGATTAATATTTTGGAGGATAACGCCGGTTATGTCTCGGTTAGGTCTGGGATTTGCCCTCATCTGGCACGTACTTTCGCATTCTTCGCATACTTCTTGGCCAGACCCTGGCTTTTTTCTGGCTTGGACCACGTAGTAATGTGGTATCACACTGAAACAGTCAACTAAACCTGGTTGCGAGTAATGTTTTAGAGGATAACGCCGGATATGTCTGGGTAAGGGTTGGTATTTGCCATCATCTGGCTCGTACATTCGCATTTTTCGCATACTTCTTGGCCAGACCCTGGCATTTTTCTGGTTTGGATCACGTAGTAATGCGGTACCACACCGAAGCAGTCAATTAAAGCTGGTTGCGATTAATATTTTCGAGGATAACGCCGGTTATGTCTGGGTAAGGGTTGGTATTTGCCATCATCTGGCTCGTACATTCGCATTTTTCGCATACTTGTTGGCCAGATCCTGGCCTTTTTCTGGTTTGGAACACGTAGTAATGCGGTACCACACCGAAACAGTCAATTATACCTGGTTGCGATTAATATTTAAGAGGATAACGCCGGTTATGTCTCGGTTAGGTCTGGGATTTGCCACCATCTGGCCCGTACTTTCGCATTTTTCGCATACTTGTTGGCCAGATCCTGGCCTTTTTCCGGCTTGGACCACGTAGTAATGTGGTACCACACCGAAATAGTGAATTAAACCAGATTGCGAGTAATATTTAAGAGGATAGCGCCTGTTCTGTCTCGGTCAGGTCTGGGATTGGCCCTCATCTGGCTCGTACATTCTCATTTTTCGCATACTTGTTGGCCAGATCCTGGCCTTTTTCTGGTTTGGAGCACGTAGTAATGCGGTACCACACCGAAACAGACAATTATACCTGGTTACGATTAATATTTAAGAGGATAACGCCGGTTATGTCTCGGTTAGGTCTGGGATTTGCCCTCATCTGGCTCGTACTTTCGCATTTTTCGCATAATTGTTGGCCAGATCCAGGGCTTTTTCGGGCTTGCATCACGTAGTAATGCGGCACCACACCGAAACAGTCAATAAAACCTGATTGCGATTAATATTTTGGAGGATAACGCCGGTTATGTCTCGGTTAGGTCTGGGATTTGCCTCCATCTGGCCCGTACTTTCGCATTTTTCGCACACTTGTTGGCCAGATCCAGGTCTATTTCTGGCTTGCATCACGTAGTAATGCGGTACCACACCGAAACAGACAATTAAACCTGGTTGCGATTAATATTTTGAGGATAACGCCGGATATGTCTGAGTTAGCTCTGGTATTTGCCCTCATCTGGCTCGTACATTCGCATTTTTCGCATACTTGTTGGCCAGATCCTGGCCTTTTTCTGGTTTGGAACACGTAGTAATGCGGTACCACACCGAAACAGTCATTTATACCTGGTTGCGATTAATATTTAAGAGGATAACGCCGGTTATGTCTCGGTTAGGTCTGGGATTTGCCCTCATCTGGCTCGTACTTTCGCATTTTTTGCATACTTGTTGGCCAGATCCTGGCTTTTCATGGTTTGGATCACGTAGTAATGCGGTACCACACCGAAACAGACAATTAAACCTGGTTGCGATTAATATTTTGGAGCATAACGCCGGTTATGTCTTGGTTAGCACTGGGATTTGCCCTCATCTGGCTCGTACTTCCGCATTTTTCTTATACTTGTTGGCCAGACCCTGGCCTTTTTCTGGTTTGGATCACGTAGTAATGTGGTACCACACTGAGACAGTCAATAGAAGCTTGTTCCTATTAGTATTTTAGAGGCAAACTCTGGTTATGCCTGGGTTAGTTCTGGTATTTGCAATCATCTGGCTCATACTTTCGCATTTTTCGCATACTTGTTGGCCAGATCCTGTCCTTTTTCCGGCTCGGACCACGTAGTAATGCGGTACCACACCGAAGCAGTCAATTAAACCTGGTTGCGGTTAATATTTTCGAGGATAACGCCGGTTATGTCTGGGTTAGGTCTGATATTTGCCCTCATCTGGCTCGTTCTTTCGCATTCTTCGCATACTCCTTGGCCAGATCCTGGCCTTTTTCTGGTTTGAAACACGTAGTAATGCGGTACCACACCGAAACAGTCAATTAAACCTGGTTGCGATTAATATTTAAGAGGATAGCGCCGGTTATGTCTCGGTTAGGTCTGGGATTTGCCCTCATCTGGCTCGTACTTTCGCATTTTTTGCATACTTGTTGGCCAGATCCTGGCTTTTCATGGTTTGGATCACGTAGTAATGCGGTACCACACCGAAGCAGTCAATTAAACCTGGTTGCGATTAATATTTTCGAGGATAACGCCGGTTATGTCTCGGTCAGGACTGGGAATTGCCCTCATCTGGCTCGTACTTTCGCATTTTTTGCATACTTGTTGGCCAGATCCTGGCCTTTTTCCGGCTTGGACCACGTAGTAATGTGGTACCACACCGAAATAGTGAATTAAACCTGATTGCGAGTAATACTTAAGAGGATAGCGCCTGTTCTGTCTCGGTTAGGTCTGGGATTTGCCCTCATCTGGCTCGTACATTCGCATTTTTCGCATATTTGTTGGCCAGATCCTGGCCTTTTTCTGGTTTGGAGCACGTAGTAATGCGGTACCACACCGAAACAATCAATTATACCTGGTAACGATTAATATTTAAGCGGATAACGCCGGTTATGTCTCGGTTAGGTCTGGGATTTGCCCTCATCTGGCTCGTACTTCCGCATCTTTCGCATACTTGTTGGCCAGATCCTGGCTTTTTTGTGGCTTGGACCACGTAGTAATGTGGTATCACACTGAAACAGTCATTTAAACCTGGTTGCGAGTAATATTTTAGAGGATAACGCCGGATATGTCTGAGTTAGGTCTGGGATTTGCCCTCATCTGGCTCGTACTTTCGCATTTTTCGCATACTTGTTGGCCAGGTCCTCGCCTTTTTCTGGTTTGGATCACGCTGTAATGCGGTACCACACCGAAATAGTGAATTAAACCTGATTGCGAGTAATATTTTCGAGGATAACGCCGGCTATGACTGGGATAGGTCTGGTATTTGCCCTCATCTGGCTCGTACTTTCGCATTCTTCGCATACTTCTTGACCAGATCCTGGCCTTTTTTTGGTTTAGATCACGTAGTAATGCGGTACCACACCGAAGCAGTCAATTAAACCTGGTTGCGATTAATATTTTAGAGGATAACGCCGGTTATGTCTCGGTCAGGTCTGGGAATTGCCCTCATCTGGCTCGTACTTTCGCATTTTTCTTATACCTGTTGGCCAGATCCTGGGCTTTTTCTGGTTTGGATCACGTAGTAATGTGGTACCACACTGAAACAGTCAATTAAACCTGGTTGCGATTAATATTTTAGAGGATAACGCCGGTTATGTCTCGGTCAGGTCTGGGAATTGCCCTCATCTGGCTCGTACTTTCGCATTTTTTGCATACTTGTTGGCCAGATCCTGGCCTTTTTCTGGTTTGGAATACGTAGTAATGCGGTACCACACCGAAATAGTCAATTAAACCTGGTTGCGATTTATATTTAAGAGTATAACGCCAGTTATGTCTCGGTTAGGTCTGGGATTGGCCCTCATCTGGCTCGTACTTTCGCATTTTTCGCATAATTGTTGGCCAGATCCAGGGCTTTTTCGGGCTTGCATCACGTAGTAATGCGGTACCACACCGAAACAGTCAATTAAACCTGATTGTGATTAATATTTTGGAGGATAACGCCGGCTATGTCTCGGTTAGGTCTGGGATTTGCCACCATCTGACCCGTACTTTCGCATTTTTCGCATACTTGTTGGCCAGATCATGGCCTTTTTCCGGCTTGGACCACGTAGTAATGTGGTACCACACCGAAACAGTCAATTAAACCTGGTTGCGATTAATATTTTAGAGGATAACGCCGGTTATGTCTCGGTCAGGTCTGGGAATTGCCCTCATCTGGCTCGTACTTTCGCATTTTTTGCATACTTGTTGGCCAGATCCTGGCTTTTCATGGGTTGGATCACGTAGTAATGCGGTACCACACCGAAGCAGTCAATTAAACCTGGTTGCGATTAATATTTTAGAGGATAACGCCGGTTATGTCTCGGTCAGGTCTGGGAATTGCCCTCATCTGGCTCGTACTTTCGCATTTTTTGCATACTTGTTGGCCAGATCCTGGCCTTTTCCTGGTTTGGAACACGTAGTAATGCGGTACCACACCGAAACAGTCTATTAAACCTGGGTCCGATTAATATTTTAGAGGATAACGCCGGTTATGTCTCGGTCAGGTCTGGGAATTGCCCTCATCTGGCTCGTACTTTCGCATTTTTCTTATACCTGTTGGCCAGATCCTGGGCTTTTTCTGGTTTGGATCACGTAGTAATGTGGTACCACACTGAAACAGTCAACAGAAGCTTGTTCCGATTAGTATTTTAGAGGCAAACTCTGGTTATGCCTGGGTTAGTTTTGGTATTTGCAATCATCTGGCTCATACTTTCGCGTTTTTCGCATACTTGTTGGCCAGATCCTGGCTTTTTTCTGGCTTGGACCACGTAGTAATGTGGTATCACACTGAAACAGTCAATTAAACCTGGGTCCGATTAATATTTTAGAGGATAACGCTGGTTATGTCTGGGTTAGTTCTGGTATTTGCAATCATCTGGCTCATACTTTCCAGTTTTTCGCATATTTGTTAGGCAGATCCTGCGTTTTTTCTGGTTTGGATCCCGTAGTAATGTGGTTCCTCAACGAAACAGTCTATTAAACCTGGTTCCGATTAATATTTTAGAGTATAACGCTGGTTATGTCTGGGCTAGGTCTGGTATTTGCCCTCATCTGGGTCGTACGTTCGCATTTTTCGCTTACTTGTTGGCCAGATACTGGCCTTTTTCTGGTTTTGATCACGTAGTAATGCGGTACCACACCGAAACAGTCAATTGAACCTGGTTGCGATTAATATTTTAGAGGATAACGCCGGTTATGTCTCGGTCAGGTCTGAGAATTGCCCTCATCTGGCTCGTACTTTCGCATTTTTCGCATACTTGTTCGCCAGATCCTGTCCTTCTTCCGGCTTGGACCACGTAGTAATGCGGTACCACACCGAAACAGTCATTTAAACCTGGTTGCGATTAATACTTTAGGGGAGAACGCCGGTTATGTCTCGGCCAGGTCTGTGAATTGCCCTCATCTGGCTCGTACTTTCGCATTTTTCGCATACTTGTTGGCCAGATCCTCGCCTTTTTCTGGTTTGCATCACGCAGTAGTGCGGTACCACACCGAAATAGTCAATTAAACCTGGTTACGAGTAATATTTTAGAGGATAACGCCGGTTATGTCTTGGTTAGGGCTGGAATTTGTCCTCATCTGGTTCGTACTTTCGCATTTTTCGCATACTTGTTGGCCAGGTCCTCGCCTTTTTCTGGTTTGGATCACGCTGTAATGCGGTACCACACCGAAATAGTGAATTAAACCAGATTGCGAGTAATATTTAAGAGGATAGCGCCTGTTCTGTCTCGGTCAGGTCTGGGATTTGCCCTCATCTGGCTCGTACATTCTCATTTTTCGCATACTTGTTGGCCAGATCCTGGCCTTTTTCTGGCTTGCATCACGTAGTAATGCGGTACCACACCGAAACAGACAATTAAACCTGGTTGCGATTAATATTTTGAGGATAACGCCGGATATGTCTTGGTTAGCACTGGGATTTGCCCTCATCTGGCTCGTACTTTCGCATTTTTCGCATACTTGTTGGCCAGATCCTGGCTTTTTTCTGGCTTGGACCACGTAGTAACGTGGTATCACACTGAAACAGTCAATTAAACCTGGTTGCGAGTAATATTTTAGAGGATAACGCCGGATATGTCTGAGTTAGGTCTGGGATTTGCCCTCATCTGGCTCGTACTTTCGCATTTTTCGCATACTTGTTGGCCAGGTCCTCGCCTTTTTCTGGTTTGCATCACGCTGTAATGCGGTACCACACCGAAATAGTGAATTAAACCTGATTGCGAGTAATATTTTCGAGGATAACGCCGGCTATGACTGGGATAGGTCTGGTATTTGCCCTCATCTGGCTCGTACTTTCGCATTTTTCGCATACTTGTTGTCCAGATCCTGGCTTTTCATGGTTTGGATCACGTAGTAATGCGGTACCACACCGAAGCAGTCAATTAAACCTGGTTGCGAGTAATATTTTAGAGGATAACGCCGGATATGTCTGAGTTAGCTCTGGTATTTGCCCTCATCTGGCTCGTACATTCGCATTTTTCGCATACTTGTTGGCCAGATCCTGGCCTTTTTCTGGTTTGGAACTCGTAGTAATGCGGTACCACACCGAAACAGTCATTTATACCTGGTTGCGATTAATATTTAAGAGGATAACGCCGGTTATGTCTCGGTTAGGTCTGGGATTTGCCCTCATCTGGCTCGTACTTTCGCATTTTTTGCATACTTGTTGGCCAGATCCTGGCTTTTCATGGTTTGGATCACGTAGTAATGCGGTACCACACCGAAACAGACAATTAAACCTGGTTGCGATTAATATTTTGGAGCATAACGCCGGTTATGTCTTGGTTAGCACTGGGATTTGCCCTCATCTGGCTCGTACTTCCGCATTTTTCTTATACTTGTTGGCCAGACCCTGGCCTTTTTCTGGTTTGGATCACGTAGTAATGTGGTACCACACTGAAACAGTCAATAGAAGCTTGTTCCTATTAGTATTTTAGAGGCAAACTCTGGTTATGCCTGGGTTAGTTCTGGTATTTGCAATCATCTGGCTCATACTTTCGCATTTTTCGCATACTTGTTGGCCAGATCCTGTCCTTTTTCCGGCTCGGACCACGTAGTAATGCGGTACCACACCGAAGCAGTCAATTAAACCTGGTTGCGGTTAATATTTTCGAGGATAACGCCGGTTATGTCTGGGTTAGGTCTGATATTTGCCCTCATCTGGCTCGTTCTTTCGCATTCTTCGCATACTCCTTGGCCAGATCCTGGCCTTTTTCTGGTTTGAAACACGTAGTAATGCGGTACCACACCGAAACAGTCAATTAAACCTGGTTGCGATTAATATTTAAGAGGATAGCGCCGGTTATGTCTCGGTTAGGTCTGGGATTTGCCCTCATCTGGCTCGTACTTTCGCATTTTTTGCATACTTGTTGGCCAGATCCTGGCTTTTCATGGTTTGGATCACGTAGTAATGCGGTACCACACCGAAGCAGTCAATTAAACCTGGTTGCGATTAATATTTTCGAGGATAACGCCGGTTATGTCTCGGTCAGGACTGGGAATTGCCCTCATCTGGCTCGTACTTTCGCATTTTTTGCATACTTGTTGGCCAGATCCTGGCCTTTTTCTGGTTTGGAACACGTAGTAATGCGGTACCACACCGAAATAGTCAATTAAACCTGGTTGCGATTTATATTTAAGAGTATAACGCCAGTTATGTCTCGGTTAGGTCTGGGATTGGCCCTCATCTGGCTCGTACTTTCGCATTTTTCGCATAATTGTTGGCCAGATCCAGGGCTTTTTCGGGCTTGCATCACGTAGTAATGTGGTATCACACTGAAACAGTCAACTAAACCTGGTGGCGAGTAATATTTTAGAGGATAACGCCGGATATGTCTGGATTAGGACCGGGATTTGCCCTCATCTGGCTCGTACTTTCGCATTTTTCGCATACTTGATGGCCAGGTCCTCTCCTTTTTCTGGTTTGTCTCACGCTGTAATGCGGTACCACACCGAAATAGTCAATTAAACCTGATTGCGAGTAATATTTTCGAGGATAACGCCGGCTATGTCTGGGTTAGGTCTGGCATTTGCCCTCATCTGGCACGTACTTTCGCATTCTTCGCATACTTCTTGGCCAGATCCTGGCCTTTTTCTGGTTTGGATCACGTAGTAATGCGGTACCACACCGAAGCAGTCAATTAAAGCTGGTTGCGATTAATATTTAAGAGGATAACGCCGGTTATGTCTCGGTTAGGTCTGGGATTTGCCACCATCTGGCCCGTACTTTCGCATTTTTCGCATACTTGTTGGCCAGATCCTGGCCTTTTTCCGGCTTGGACCACGTAGTAATGTGGTACCACACCGAAATAGTGAATTAAACCAGATTGCGAGTAATATTTAAGAGGATAGCGCCTGTTCTGTCTCGGTCAGGTCTGGGATTTGCCCTCATCTGGCTCGTACATTCTCATTTTTCGCATACTTGTTGGCCAGATCCTGGCCTTTTTCTGGTTTGGAGCACGTAGTAATGCGGTCCCACACCGAAACAGACAATTATACCTGGTTACGATTAATATTTAAGAGGATAACGCCGGTTATGTCTCGGTCAGGTCTGAGAATTGCCCTCATCTGGCTCGTACTTTCGCATTTTTCGCATACTTGTTCACCAGATCCTGTCCTTTTTCCGGCTTGGACCACGTAGTAATGCGGTACCACACCGAAACAGTCATTTAAACCTGGTTGCGATTAATACTTTAGGGGAGAACGCCGGTTATGTCTCGGCCAGGTCTGTGAATTGCCCTCATCTGGCTCGTACTTTCGCATTTTTCGCATACTTGTTGGCCAGATCCTCGCCTTTTTCTGGTTTCCATCACGCAGTAGTGCGGTACCACACCGAAATAGTCAATTAAACCTGGTTACGAGTAATATTTTAGAGGATAACGACGGTTATGTCTTGGTTAGGGCTGGAATTTGTCCTCATCTGGTTCGTACTTTCGCATTTTTCGCATACTTGTTGGCAAGATCCTGGGCTTTTTCCGGTTTGGAACACGTAGTAATGCGGTACCACACCGAAACAGTCAATTAAACCTGGTTGCGATTAATATTTTGGAGGATAACGCCGGTTATGTCTCGGTTAGGTCTGGGATTTGCCCTCATCTGGCACGTACTTTCGCATTCTTCGCATACTTCTTGGCCAGATCCTGGCTTTTTTCTGGCTTGGACCACGTAGTAATGTGGTATCACACTGAAACAGTCAACTAAACCTGGTTGCGAGTAATATTTTAGAGGATAACGCCGGATATGTCTGGATTAGGACCGGGATTTGCCCTCATCTGGCTCGTACTTTCGCATTTTTCGCATACTTGATGGCCAGGTCCTCTCCTTTCTCTGGTTTGTCTCACGCTGTAATGCGGTACCACACCGAAATAGTGAATTAAACCTGATTGCGAGTAATATTTTCGAGGATAACGCCGGCTATGTCTGGGTTAGGTCTGGCATTTGCCCTCATCTGGCACGTACTTTCGCATTCTTCGCATACTTCTTGGCCAGATCCTGGCCTTTTTCTGGTTTGGATCACGTAGTAATGCGGTACCACACCGAAGCAGTCAATTAAAGCTGGTTGCGATTAATATTTTCGACGATAACGCCGGTTATGTCTCGGTCAGGTCTGGGAATTGCCCTCATCTGGCTCGTACTTTCGCATTTTTTGCATACTTGTTGGCCAGATCCTGGCCTTTTTCTGGTTTGGAACACGTAGTAATGCGGTACCACACCGAAACAGTCAATTATACCTGGTTGCGATTAATATTTAAGAGGATAACGCCGGTTATGTCTCGGTTAGGTCTGGGATTTGCCACCATCTGGCCCGTACTTTCGCATTTTTCGCATACTTGTTGGCCAGATCCTGGCCTTTTTCCGGCTTGGACCACGTAGTAATGTGGTACCACACCGAAATAGTGAATTAAACCAGATTGCGAGTAATATTTAAGAGGATAGCGCCTGTTCTGTCTCGGTCAGGTCTGGGATTTGCCCTCATCTGGCTCGTACATTCTCATTTTTCGCATACTTGTTGGCCAGATCCTGGCCTTTTTCTGGTTTGGAGCACGTAGTAATGCGGTCCCACACCGAAACAGACAATTATACCTGGTTACGATTAATATTTAAGAGGATAACGCCGGTTATGTCTCGGTTAGGTCTGGGATTTGCCCTCATCTGGCTCGTACTTTCGCATTTTTCGCATAATTGTTGGCCAGATCCAGGGCTTTTTCGGGCTTGCATCACGTAGTAATGCGGTACCACACCGAAACAGTCAATAAAACCTGATTGCGATTAATATTTTGGAGGATAACGCCGGTTATGTCTCGGTTAGGTCTGGGATTTGCCTCCTTCTGGCCCGTACTTTCGCATTTTTCGCACACTTGTTGGCCAGATCCAGGTCTTTTTCTGGCTTGCATCACGTAGTAATGCGGTACCACACCGAAACAGACAATTAAACCTGGTTGCGATTAATAGTTTGAGGATAACGCCGGATATGTCTTGGTCAGCACTGGGATTTGCCCTCATCTGGCTCGTACTTTCGCATTTTTCGCATACTTGTTGGCCAGATCCTGGCTTTTTTCTGGCTTGGACCACGTAGTAACGTGGTATCACACTGAAACAGTCAATTAAACCTGGTTGCGAGTAATATTTTAGAGGATAACGCCGGATATGTCTGAGTTAGGTCTGGGATTTGCCCTCATCTGGCTCGTACTTTCGCATTTTTCGCATACTTGTTGGCCAGGTCCTCGCCTTTTTCTGGTTTGGATCACGCTGTAATGCGGTATCACACCGAAATAGTGAATTAAACCTGATTGCGAGTAATATTTTCGAGGATAACGCCGGCTATGGCTGGGATAGGTCTGGTATTTGCCCTCATCTGGCTCGTACTTTCGCATTTTTCGCATACTTGTTGTCCAGATCCTGGCTTTTCATGGTTTGGATCACGTAGTAATGCGGTACCACACCGAAGCATGACTGCTTCCATTAAACCTGGTTGCGAGTAATATTTTAGAGGATAACGCCGGATATGTCTGAGTTAGCTCTGGTATTTGCCCTCATCTGGCTCGTACATTCGCATTTTTCGCATACTTGTTGGCCAGATCCTGGCCTTTTTCTGGTTTGGAACACGTAGTAATGCGGTACCACACCGAAACAGTCATTTATACCTGGTTGCGATTAATATTTAAGAGGATAACGCCGGTTATGTCTCGGTTAGGTCTGGGATTTGCCCTCATCTGGCTCGTACTTTCGCATTTTTTGCATACTTGTTGGCCAGATCCTGGCTTTTCATGGTTTGGATCACGTAGTTATGCGGTACCACACCGAAACAGACAATTAAACCTGGTTGCGATTAATATTTTGGAGCATAACGCCGGTTATGTCTTGGTTAGCACTGGGATTTGCCCTCATCTGGCTCGTACTTCCGCATTTTTCGTATACTTGTTGGCCAGACCCTGGCCTTTTTCTGGTTTGGATCACGTAGTAATGTGGTACCACACTGAAACAGTCAATAGAAGCTTGTTCCTATTAGTATTTTAGAGGCAAACTCTGGTTATGCCTGGGTTAGTTCTGGTATTTGCAATCATCTGGCTCATACTTTCGCATTTTTCGCATACTTGTTGGCCAGATCCTGTCCTTTTTCCGGCTCGGACCACGTAGTAATGTGGTATCACACTGAAACAGTCAATTAAACCTGGGTCCGAGTAATAGTTTAGAGGATAACGCTGGTTATGTCTGGGTTAGTTCTGGTATTTGCAATCATCTGGCTCATACTTTCGCGTTTTTCGCATACTTGTTGGCCAGATCCTGGCTTTTTTCTGGCTTGGACCACGTAGTAATGTGGTATCACACTGAAACAGTCAATTAAACCTGGGTCCGAGTAATAGTTTAGAGGATAACGCTGGTTATGTCTGGGCTAGGTCTGGTATTTGCCCTCATCCGGCTCGTACGTTCGCATTTTTCGCTTACTTGTTGGCCAGATCCTGGCCTTTTTCTGGTTTGGAACACGTAGTAATGCGGTACCACACCGAAACAGTCAATTAAACCTGGCTGCGATTAATATTTAAGAGGATAACGCCGGTTATGTCTCGGTCAGGTCTGGGAATTGCCCTCATCTGGCTCGTACTTTCGCATTTTTCGCATACTTGTTGGCCAGATCCTGGGCTTTTTCTGGTTCGGATCACGTAGTAATGTGGTACCACACTGAAACAGTCAATAAAAGCTTGTTCCGATTAGTATTTTAGAGGATAACGCTGGTTGTGTCTGGGTTAGTCATGGTATTTGCAATCATCTGGCTCGTACTTTCGAATTTTTCGCATACTTGTTGGCCAGATCGTCGCCTTTTTCTGGTTTGGATCACGCAGTAGTGCGGTACCACACCGAAAAAGTCAATTAAACCTGGTTGCGAGTAATATTTTAGAGGATAACGCCGGTTATGTCTGGGTTAGGTCTGGGGTTTGCCCACATCTGGCTCGTACCTTCGCATTTTTCGCATACTTGTTGGCCAGATCCTGGCCTTTTTCTGGTTTGGAACACGTAGTAATGCGGTACCACACCGAAACAGTCAATTAAACCTGGCTGCGATTAATATTTAAGAGGATAACGCCGGTTATGTCTCGGTCAGGTCTGGGAATTACCCTCTGGCTCGTACTTTCGCATTTTCCGCATACTTGTTGGCCAGATCCTGGGCTTTTTCTGGTTCGGATCACGTAGTAATGTGGTACCACACTGAAACAGTCAATAAAAGCTTGTTCCGATTAGTATTTTAGAGGATAACGCTGGTTGTGTCTGGGTTAGTCATGGTATTTGCAATCATCTGGCTCGTACTTTCGAATTTTTCGCATACTTGTTGGCCAGATCCTCGCCTTTTTCTGGTTTGGATCACGCAGTAGTGCGGTACCACACCGAAATAGTCAATTAAACCTGGTTGCGAGTAATATTTTAGAGGATAACGCCGGTTATGTCTGGGTTAGGTCTGGGGTTTGCCCTCATCTGGCTCGTACCTTCGCATTTTTCGCATACTTCTTGGCCATATCCCGGCCTTTTTCTGGTTTGGAACACGTAGTAATGCGGTACCACACCGAAACAGTCAATCAAACCTGGTTGCGATTAATATTTAAGAGGATAGCGCCGGTTATGTCTCGGTTAGGTCTGGGATTTGCCCTCATCTGGCTCGTACTTTCGCATTTTTCGCATACTTGTTGGCCAGATCCAGGGCTTTTTCTGGCTTGCATCACGTAGTAATGAGGTACCACACCGAAACAGTCAGTTAAAGCTGGTTGCGATTAATATTTTGGAGGATAACGCCGGTTACGACTTGGTTAGCACTGGGATTTGCCCTTGTCTGGCTCGTACTTTCGCATTTTTCGCATACTTGTTGGCCAGATCCTGGCTTTTCGTGATTTGGATCACGTAGTAATGCGGTACCACACCGAAGCATTCAATTAAAGCTGGTTGCGATTAGTATTTTAGAGGTAAACTCTGGTTATGTCTGGGTTAGTTCTGGTATTTGCAATCATCTGGCTCATACTTTCGCATTTTTCGCATAGTTGTTGGCCAGGTCCTCGCCTTTTTCTGGTTTGGATCACGCTGTAATGCGGTACCACACCGAAATAGTGAATTAAACCTGATTGCGAGTAATATTTAAGAGGATAGCGCCGGTTCTGTCTCGGTTAGGTCTGGGATTTGCCCTCATCTGGCTCGTACTTTCGCATTTTTCGCATACTTGTTTGCCAGATCCAGGTCTTTTTCTGGCTTGGACCACGTAGCAATGTGGTATCACACTGAAACAGTCAATTAAACCTGGTTGCGAGTAATATTTTAGAGGATAACGCCGGATATGTCTGGGTTAGGTCTGGGATTTGCCCTCACCTGGCTCGTACTTTCGCATTTTTCGCATACTTGTTGGCCAGATCCTCGCCTTTTTCTGGTTTGGATCACGCAGTAGTGCGGTACCACACCGAAATAGTCAATTAAACCTGGTTGCGAGTAATATTTTAGAGGATAACGCCGGTTATGTCTGGGTTAGGTCTGGGGTTTGCCCTCATCTGGCTCGTACCTTCGCATTTTTCTCTTACTTCTTGGCCAGATCCTGGCCTTTTTCTGGTTTGGAACACGTAGTAATGCGGTACCACACCGAAACAGTCAATCAATCCTGGTTGCGATTAATATTTAAGAGGATAGCGCCGGTTATGTCTCGGTTAGGTCTGGGATTTGCCCTCATCTGGCTCGTACTTTCGCATTTTTCGCATACTTGTTGGCCAGATCCAGGGCTTTTCCTGGCTTGCATCACGTAGTAATGCGGTACCACATCGAAACAGTCAGTTAAACCTGGTTGCGACTAATATTTTGGAGGATAACGCCGGTTACGTCTTGGTTAGCACTGGGATTTGCCCTCATCTGGCTCGTACCTTCGCATTTTTCGCATACTTGTTGGCCAGATCCTGGCCATTTCCTGGTTTGGAACACGTAGTAATGTGGTACCGCACTGAAACAGTCAATAGAAGCTTGCTCCGATTAGTATTTTAGAGGCAAACTCTGGTTATGCCTGGGTTAGTTCTGGTATTTGCAATCATCTGGCTCATACTTTCGCGTTTTTCGCATACGTGTTGGCCAGATCCTGGCTTTTTCCTGGCATGGACCACGTAGTAATGTGGTGTCACACTGAAACAGTCAATTAAACCTGGGTCCGATTAATATTTTAGAGGATAACGCTGGTTATGTCTGGGTTAGTTCTGGTATTTGCAATCATCTGGCTCATACTTTCCTGTTTTTCGCATATTTGTTGGCCAGATCCTGCGTTTTTTCTGGTTTGGATCCCGTAGTAATGTGGTTCCTCAACGAAACAGTCAATCAAACCTGGTTGCGATTAATATATAAGAGGATAGCGCCGGTTATGTCTCGGTTAGGTCTGGGATTTGCCCTCATCTGGCTCGTACTTTCGCATTTTTCGCATACTTGTTGGCCAGATCCAGGGCTTTTCCTGGCTTGCATCACGTAGTAATGCGGTACCACACCGAAACAGTCAGTTAAACCTGGTTGCGATTAATATTTTGGAGGATAACGCCGGTTACGTCTTGGTTAGCACTGGGACTTGCCCTTATCTGGCTCGTACTTTCGCATTTTTCGCATACGTGTTGGCCAGATCCTGGCTTTTCGTGGTTTGGATCACGTAGTAATGCGGTACCACACCGAAGCAGTCAATTAAAGCTGGTTGCGACTAATATTTTCGAGGATAACGCCGGTTTTGTCTGGGTTAGGCCTGGTATTTGCCCTCATCTGGCTCGTACTTTCGAATTTTTCGCATACTTGTTGGCCAGATCCTCGCCTTTTTCTGGTTTGGATCACGCAGTAGTGCGGTACCACACCGAAATAGTCAATTAAACCTGGTTACGAGTAATATTTTAGAGGATAACGCCGGTTATGTCTTGGTTAGGGCTGGAATTTGTCCTCATCTGGTTCGTACTTTCGCATTTTTCGCATACTTGTTGGCCAGGTCCTCGCCTTTTTCTGGTTTGGATCACGCTGTAATGCGGTACCACACCGAAATAGTGAATTAAACCGGATTGCGAGTAATATTTAAGAGGATAGCACCGGTTCTGTCTCGGTTAGGTCTGGGATTTGCCCTCATCTGGCCCGTACACTCGCATTTTTCGCATACTTGTTGGCAAGATCCTGGGCTTTTTCCGGTTTGGAACACGTAGTAATGCGGTACCACACCGAAACAGTCAATTAAACCTGGTTGCGATTAATATTTTGGAGGATAACGCCGGTTATGTCTCGGTTAGGTCTGGGATTTGCCCTCATCTGGCACGTACTTTCGCATTCTTCGCATACTTCTTGGCCAGATCCTGGCTTTTTTCTGGCTTGGACCACGTAGTAATGTGGTATCACACTGAAACAGTCAACTAAACCTGGTTGCGAGTAATATTTTAGAGGATAACGCCGGATATGTCTGGATTAGGACCGGGATTTGCCCTCATCTGGCTCGTACTTTCGCATTTTTCGCATACTTGATGGCCAGGTCCTCTCCTTTTTCTGGTTTGTCTCACGCTGTAATGCGGTACCACACCGAAATAGTGAATTAAACCTGATTGCGAGTAATATTTTCGAGGATAACGCCGGCTATGTCTGGGTTAGGTCTGGCATTTGCCCTCATCTGGCACGTACTTTCGCATTCTTCGCATACTTCTTGGCCAGATCCTGGCCTTTTTCTGGTTTGGATCACGTAGTAATGCGGTACCACACCGAAGCAGTCAATTAAAGCTGGTTGCGATTAATATTTTCGAGGATAACGCCGGTTATGTCTCGGTCAGGTCTGGGAATTGCCCTCATCTGGCTCGTACTTTCGCATTTTTTGCATACTTGTTGGCCAGATCCTGGCCTTTTTCTGGTTTGGAACACGTAGTAATGCGGTACCACACCGAAACAGTCAATTATACCTGGTTGCGATTAATATTTAAGAGGATAACGCCGGTTATGTCTCGGTTAGGTCTGGGGTTTGCCCACATCTGGCTCGTACCTTCGCATTTTTCGCATACTTGTTGGCCAGATCCTGGCCTTTTTCTGGTTTGGAACACGTAGTAATGCGGTACCACACCGAAACAGTCAATTAAACCTGGCTGCGATTAATATTTAAGAGGATAACGCCGGTTATGTCTCGGTCAGGTCTGGGAATTACCCTCTGGCTCGTACTTTCGCATTTTCCGCATACTTGTTGGCCAGATCCTGGGCTTTTTCTGGTTCGGATCACGTAGTAATGTGGTACCACACTGAAACAGTCAATAAAAGCTTGTTCCGATTAGTATTTTAGAGGATAACGCTGGTTGTGTATGGGTTAGTCATGGTATTTGCAATCATCTGGCTCGTACTTTCGAATTGTTCGCATACTTGTTGGCCAGATCCTCGCCTTTTTCTGGTTTTGATCACGCAGTAGTGCGGTACCACACCGAAATAGTCAATTAAACCTGGTTGCGAGTAATATTTTAGAGGATAACGCCGGTTATGTCTGGGTTAGGTCTGGGGTTTGCCCTCATCTGGCTCGTACCTTCGCATTTTTCGCATACTTCTTGGCCATATCCCGGCCTTTTTCTGGTTTGGAACACGTAGTAATGCGGTACCACACCGAAACAGTCAATCAAACCTGGTTGCGATTAATATTTAAGAGGATAGCGCCGGTTATGTCTCGGTTATTTCTGGGATTTGCCCTCATCTGGCTCGTACTTTCGCATTTTTCGCATACTTGTTGGCCAGATCCAGGGCTTTTTCTGGCTTGCATCACGTAGTAATGAGGTACCACACCGAAACAGTCAGTTAAAGCTGGTTGCGATTAATATTTTGGAGGATAACGCCGGTTACGACTTGGTTAGCACTGGGATTTGCCCTTGTCTGGCTCGTACTTTCGCATTTTTCGCATACTTGTTGGCCAGATCCTGGCTTTTCGTGATTTGCATCACGTAGTAATGCGGTACCACACCGAAGCATTCAATTAAAGCTGGTTGCGATTAGCATTTTAGAGGTAAACTCTGGTTATGTCTGGGTTAGCTCTGGTATTTGCAATCATCTGGCTCATACTTTCGCATTTTTCGCATAGTTGTTGGCCAGGTCCTCGCCTTTTTCTGGTTTGGATCATGCTGTAATGCGGTACCACACCGAAATAGTGAATTAAACCTGATTGCGAGTAATATTTAAGAGGATAGCGCCGGTTCTGTCTCGGTTAGGTCTGGGATTTGCCCTCATCTGGCTCGTACTTTCGCATTTTTCGCATACTTGTTTGCCAGATCCAGGTCTTTTTCTGGCTTGGACCACGTAGCAATGTGGTATCACACTGAAACAGTCAATTAAACCTGGTTGCGAGTAATATTTTAGAGGATAACGCCGGATATGTCTGGGTTAGGTCTGGGATTTGCCCTCACCTGGCTCGTACTTTCGCATTTTTCGCATACTTGTTGGCCAGATCCTCGCCTTTTTCTGGTTTGGATCACGCAGTAGTGCGGTACCACACCGAAATAGTCAATTAAACCTGGTTGCGAGTAATATTTTAGAGGATAACGCCGGTTATGTCTGGGTTAGGTCTGGGGTTTGCCCTCATCTGGCTCGTACCTTCGCATTTTTCTCTTACTTCTTGGCCAGATCCTGGCCTTTTTCTGGTTTGGAACACGTAGTAATGCGGTACCACACCGAAACAGTCAATCAATCCTGGTTGCGATTAATATTTAAGAGGATAGCGCCGGTTATGTCTCGGTTAGGTCTGGGATTTGCCCTCATCTGGCTCGTACTTTCGCATTTTTCGCATACTTGTTGGCCAGATCCAGGGCTTTTCCTGGCTTGCATCACGTAGTAATGCGGTACCACATCGAAACAGTCAGTTAAACCTGGTTGCGACTAATATTTTGGAGGATAACGCCGGTTACGTCTTGGTTAGCACTGGGATTTGCCCTCATCTGGCTCGTACCTTCGCATTTTTCGCATACTTGTTGGCCAGATCCTGGCCATTTCCTGGTTTGGAACACGTAGTAATGTGGTACCGCACTGAAACAGTCAATAGAAGCTTGCTCCGATTAGTATTTTAGAGGCAAACTCTGGTTATGCCTGGGTTAGTTCTGGTATTTGCAATCATCTGGCTCATACTTTCGCGTTTTTCGCATACGTGTTGGCCAGATCCTGGCTTTTTCCTGGCATGGACCACGTAGTAATGTGGTGTCACACTGAAACAGTCAATTAAACCTGGGTCCGATTAATATTTTAGAGGATAACGCTGGTTATGTCTGGGTTAGTTCTGGTATTTGCAATCATCTGGCTCATACTTTCCTGTTTTTCGCATATTTGTTGGCCAGATCCTGCGTTTTTTCTGGTTTGGATCCCGTAGTAATGTGGTTCCTCAACGAAACAGTCAATCAAACCTGGTTGCGATTAATATATAAGAGGATAGCGCCGGTTATGTCTCGGTTAGGTCTGGGATTTGCCCTCATCTGGCTCGTACTTTCGCATTTTTCGCATACTTGTTGGCCAGATCCAGGGCTTTTCCTGGCTTGCATCACGTAGTAATGCGGTACCACACCGAAACAGTCAGTTAAACCTGGTTGCGATTAATATTTTGGAGGTTAACGCCGGTTACGTCTTGGTTAACACTGGGACTTGCCCTTATCTGGCTCGTACTTTCGCATTTTTCGCATACTTGTTGGCCAGATCCTGGCTTTTCGTGGTTTGGATCACGTAGTAATGCGGTACCACACCGAAGCAGTCAATTAAAGCTGGTTGCGACTAATATTTTCGAGGATAACGCCGGTTTTGTCTGGGTTAGGCCTGGTATTTGCCATCATCTGACTCGTACATTCGCATTTTTCGCATACTTGTTGGCCTGATCCTGCCGTTTTTCTGGTTTGGAACACGTAGTAATGCGGTACCACACCGAAACAGTCAATTATACCTGGTTGCGATTAATATTTAAGAGGATAACGCCGGTTATGTCTTGGTTAGGTCTGGGATTTGCCCTCATCTGGCTCGTACTTTCGCATTTTTCGCATAATTGTTGGCCAGATCCAGGGCTTTTTCGGGCTTGCATCACGTAGTAATGCGGTACCACACCGAAAGAGTCAATTAAACCTGGTTGCGATTAATATTTTAGAGGATAACGCCGGTTATGTCTCGGTCAGGTCTGGGATTTGCCCTCATCTGGCTCGTTCTTTCGCATTTTTCCCATACTTGTTGGCCAGATCCTCGCCTTTTTCTGGTTTGGATCACGCAGTAGTGTGGTGCCACACCGAAACAGTCAATTAAACCTGGTTGCGAGTAATATTTTAGAGGATAACGCCGGTTATGTCTGGATTAGCACTGGGGTTTGCCCTCATCTGGCTCGTACCTTCGCATTTTTCGCATACTTGTTGGCCAGATCCTGGCCTTTTCCTGGTTTGGAACACGTAGTAATGCGGTACCACACCGAAACAGTCAATTAAACCTTGTTGCGATTAATATTTAAGAGGATAACGCCGGTATTGTCTCGGTTAGGTCTGGGATTTGCCCTCATCTGGCTCGTTCTTTCGCATTTTTCGCATACCTGTTGGACAGATCCAGGGCTTTTTCTGGCTTGCATCACGTAGTAATGCGGTACCACACCGAAACAGTCAATAAAACCTGGTTGCGATTAATATTTTGGAGCATAACGCCGGTTATGTCATGGTTAGCACTGGGATTTGCCCTCATCTGGCTCGTACTTTCGCATTTTTCTTATACTTGTTGGCCAGATCCTGGGCTTTTTCTGGTTTGGATCACGTAGTAATGTGGTACCACACTGAAACAGTCAATAGAAGCTTGTTCCGATTAGTATTTTAGAGGCAAACTCTGGTTATGCCTGGGTTAGTTCTGGTATTTGCAATCATCTGGCTCATACTTTCGCGTTTTTCGCATACTTGTTGGCCAGATCCCGGCTTTTTCCTGGTTTGCAACACGTAGTAATGCGGTATCACACCGAAACAGTCAATTAAACCTGGTTGGGATTAATATTTTGGAGGATAACGCCGGTCACGTGTTGGTAAGCACTGGGATTTGCCCTTATCTGGCTCGTACTTTCGCATTTGTCGCATACTTGTTGGCCAGATCCTGGCTTTTCGTGGTTTGGATCACGTAGTAATGTGGTATCACACTGAAACAGTCAATTAAACCTGGTTGGGATTAATATTTTAGAGGATAACGCTGGTTATGTCTGGGTTAGTTCTGGTATTTGCAATCATCTGGCACATACTTTCCAGTTTTTCGCATATCTGGTGACCAGATCCTGCGTTTTTTCTGGTTTGGATCCCGTAGTAATGTGGTTCCTCAACGAAACAGGCTATTAAACCTGGTTCCGATTAATATTTTAGAGGATAACGCTGGTTATGTGTGGGTTAGGTCTGGTATTTGCCCTCATCTGGCTCGTACTTTCGCATTTTTCGCATACTTGTTGGCCAGGTCCTCGCCTTTTTCTGCTTTGGATTACGCTGTAATGCGGTACCACACCGAAATAGTGAATTAAACCTGATTGCGAGTAATATATTCGAGGATAACGCCGGCTATGTCTTGGTTAGTTCTGGGGTTTGCCCTCATCTGGCTCGTACCTTCGCATTTTTCGCATACTTCTTGGCCAGATCCTGGCCTTTTTCTGGTTTGGAACACGTAGTAATGCGGTACAACACCGAAACAGTCAATCAAACCTGGTTGCGATTAATATTTAAGAGGATAGCGCCGGGTATGTCTCGGTTAGGTCTGGGATTTGCCCTCATCTGGCTCGTACTTTCGCATTATTCGCATACTTGTTGGCCAGATCCAGGGCTTTTCCTGGCTTGCATCACGTAGTAATGCGGTACCACACCGAACCAGTCAATTAAAGCAGGTTGCGATTAATATTTAAGAGGATACCGCCGGTTATGTCTGGGTTAGGTCTGGTATTTGCCCTCATCTGGCTCGTACTTTCGCATTTTTCGCATACTTGTTCGCCAGGTCCTCGTCTTTTTCTGGTTTGGATCACGCTGTAATGCGGTACCACACCGAAATAGTGAATTAAACCTGATTGCGAGTAATATATTCGAGGATAACGCCGGCTATGTCTTGGTTAGTTCTGGGGTTTGCCCTCATCTGGCTCGTACCTTCGCATTTTTCGCATACTTTTTGGCCAGATCCTGGCCTTCTTCTGGTTTGGAACACGTAGTAATGCGGTACCACACCGAAACAGTCAATCAAACCTGGCTGCGATTAATATTTAAGAGGATAGCGCCGGTTATGTCTCGGTTAGCACTGGGATTTGCCCTTATCTGGCTCGTACTTTCGCTTTTTTCGCATACTTGTTGGCCAGATGCTGGGTTTTTTCTGGTTTGGATCCCGTAATAATGACGGTCCACACCGAAACAGCCAATTAAACCTGGTTTCGATTAATATTTTAGAGGATAACGCCGGTTATATCTCGGTTAGGTCTAGGATTTGCCCTCATTTGGCTCGTACCTTCGCATTTTTCGCATACTTGTTGGCCAGATCCTGGCCTTTTTCTGATTTGTGTCACGTAGTAATGTGATACCACACTGAAACAGTCAATAGAAGCTGGTTCCGAATAGTATTTTAGAGGATAACGCTGGCTATGGCTGGGTTAGTTCTGGTATTTGCAATCATCTGGCTCATACTTTCGCATTCTTCGCATACTTCTTGGCCAGATCCTGGCCTTTTTCCGGTTTGAAACACGTAGTAATGCGGTACCACACCGAAACAGTCGATTAAACCTGGTTGCGATTAATATTTAAGAGGATAGCGCCGGTTATGTCTCGGTTAGGTCTGGGATTTGCCCTCATCTGGCTCGTACTTTCGCATTTTTCGCATACTTGTTGGCCAGATCCTGGCCTTTTTCTGGTTTGGATCACGTAGTAATGCGGTACCACACCGAAGCAGTCAATTAAACCTGGTTGCGGTCAATATTTTCGAGGATAATGCCGGTTATGTCTCGGATAGGTCTGGGATTTGCCCTCATCTGGCTCGTACTTTCGCATTTTTCGCATACTTGTTGGCCAGATCCTGGCCTTTTTCCGGCTTGGACCACGTAGTAATGTGGTACCACACCGAAATAGTGAAATAAACCTGATTGCGAGTAATATTTAAGAGGATAGAGCCGGTTATGTCTCGGTTAGGTCTGGGATTTGCCCTCATCTGGCACGTACTTTCGCATTTTTCGCATTCTTGTTGGCCAGAACCAGGGCTTTTTCTGGCTTGCATCACGTAGTAATGCGGTACCACACCGAAACAGTCAACTAAACCTGGTTGCGATTAATATTTCGGAGGATAACGCCGGTTATGTCTTGGTTAGGACTGGGATTTGTCCTCATCTGGCTCGTACTTTCGCATTTTTCGCATACATGTTGGCAAGATCCTGGGCTTTTTCCGGTTTGGAACACGTAGTAATGCGGTACCTCACCGAAACAATCAATTAAACCTGGTTGCGATTATTATTTAAGAGGATAGCGCCGGTTATGTCTCGGTTAGGTCTGGGGTTTGCCCTCATCTGGCTCGTACTTTCGCATTTTTCGCATACTTGTTGGCCAGGTCCTCGCCTTTTTCTGGTTTGTCTCACGCTGTAATGCGGTACCACACCGAAATAGTGAATTAAACCTGATTGCGAGTAATATTTTCAAGGATAACGCCGGCTATGTCTGGGTTAGGTCTGGTATTTGCCCTCATCTGGCTCGTACTTTCGCATTCTTCGCATACTTCTTGGCCAGATCCTGGCCTTTTTCTGGTTTGGATCACGTAGTAATGCGGTACCACACCGAAGCAGTCAATAAAAGCTGGTTGCGATTAATATTTTCGAGGATAACGCCGGTTATGTCTGGGTTAGGTCTGGTATTTGCCATCATGTGGCTCGTACATTCGCATTTTTCGCATACTTGTTGGCCAGATCCTGGCCGTTTTCTGGTTTGGAACACGTAGTAATGCGGTACCACACCGAAACAGTCAATTATACCTGGTTGCGATTAATATTTAAGAGGATAACGCCGGTTATGTCTCGGTTAGGTCTGGGATTTGCCCTCGTCTGGCTCGTACTTTCGCATTTTTCGCATAATTGTTGGCCAGATCCAGGGCTTTTTCGGGCTTGCATCACGTAGTAACGCGGTACCACACCGAAACAGTCAATTAAACCTGATTGCGATTAATATTTTGGAGGATAACGCCGGTTATGTCTCAGTTAGGTCTGGGATTTGCCAGCATCTGGCCCGTACTTTCGCATTTTTCGCATACTTGTTGGCCAGATCCTGGCCTTTTTCCGGCTTGGACCACGTAGTAGTGTGGTACCACACCGAAACAGTCAATTGAACCTGGTTGCGATTAATATTTTAGAGGATAACGCCGGTTATGTCTCGGTCAGGTCTGGGATTTGCCCTCATCTGGCTCGTACTTTCGCATTTTTCGCATACTTGTTGGCCAGATCCTGGCCTTTTTCTGGTTTGTCTCACGCTGTAATGCGGTACCACACCGAAATAGTGAATTAAACCTGATTGCGAGTAATATTTTCAAGGATAACGCCGGCTATGTCTGGGTTAGGTCTGGTATTTGCCCTCATCTGGCTCGTACTTTCGCATTCTTCGCATACTTCTTGGCCAGATCCTGGCCTTTTTCTGGTTTGGATCACGTAGTAATGCGGTACCACACCGAAGCAGTCAATAAAAGCTGGTTGCGATTAATATTTTCGAGGATAACGCCGGTTATGTCTGGGTTAGGTCTGGTATTTGCCATCATGTGGCTCGTACATTCGCATTTTTCGCATACTTGTTGGCCAGATCCTGGCCGTTTTCTGGTTTGGAACACGTAGTAATGCGGTACCACACCGAAACAGTCAATTATACCTGGTTGCGATTAATATTTAAGAGGATAACGCCGGTTATGTCTCGGTTAGGTCTGGGATTTGCCCTCGTCTGGCTCGTACTTTCGCATTTTTCGCATAATTGTTGGCCAGATCCAGGGCTTTTTCGGGCTTGCATCACGTAGTAACGCGGTACCACACCGAAACAGTCAATTAAACCTGATTGCGATTAATATTTTGGAGGATAACGCCGGTTATGTCTCAGTTAGGTCTGGGATTTGCCAGCATCTGGCCCGTACTATCGCATTTTTCGCATACTTGTTGGCCAGATCCTGGCCTTTTTCCGGCTTGGACCACGTAGTAGTGTGGTACCACACCGAAACAGTCAATTGAACCTGGTTGCGATTAATATTTTAGAGGATAACGCCGGTTATGTCTCGGTCAGGTCTGGGATTTGCCCTCATCTGGCTCGTACTTTCGCATTTTTCGCATACTTGTTGGCCAGATCCCGGCCTTTTTCCGGCTTAGACCATGTAGTAATGTGGTACCACACCGAAATAGTGAATTAAACCTGATTGCGAGTAATATTTAAGAGGATAGCGCCTGTTCTGTCTCGGTGAGGTCTGGGATTTGCCCTCATCTGGCTCGTACATTCGCATTTTTCCCATACTTGTTGGCCAGATCCTCGCCTTTTTCCGGCTTGGACCACGTAGTAATGTGGTACCACACCGAAACAGTCAATTAAACCTGGTTGCGATTAATATTTTGGAGGATAACGCCGGTTATGTCTTGGTTAGCACTGGGATTTGCCCTCATCTGGCTCGTACTTTCGCATTTTTCGCATACTTGTTGGCCAGATCCTGGCTTTTTTCTGGCTTGGACCACGTAGTAATGTGGTATCACACTGAAACAGTCAATTAAACCTGGTTGCGAGTAATATTTTAGAGGATAACGCCGGATATGACTGGGATAGGTCTGGTATTTGCCCTCATCTGGCTCGTACTTTCGCATTCTTCGCATACTTCTTGACCAGATCCTGGCCTTTTTCTTGTTTGGATCACGTAGTAATGCGGTATCACACCGATGCAGTCAATTAAACCTGGTTGCGATTAATATTTAAGAGGATAGCGCCGGTTATGTCTCGGTCAGGTCTGGGATTTGCCACCATCTGGCCCGTACTTTCGCATTTTTCGCATACTTGTTGGCCAGATCCTGGCCTTTTTCCGTCTTGGACCACGTAGTAATGTGGTACCACACCGAAACAGTCAATTAAACCTGGTTGCGATTAATATTTTGGAGGATAACGCCGGTTATGTCTTGGTTAGCACTGGGATTTGCCCTCATCTGGCTCGTACTTTCGCATTTTTCGCATACTTGTTGGCCATATCCTGGCTTTTTTCTGGCTTGGACCACGTAGTAATGTGGTGTCACACTGAAACAGTCTATTAAACCTGGTTGCGAGTAATATTTTAGAGGATAACGCCGGATATGACTGGGATAGGTCTGGTATTTGCCCTCATCTGGCTCGTACTTTCGCATTCTTCGCATACTTCTTGACCAAATCCTGGCCTTTTTCTTGTTTGGATCACGTAGTAATGTGGTATCACACTGAAACAGTCAACTAAACCTGGTTGCGAGTAATATTTTAGAGGATAACGCCGGATATGTCTGTATTAGGACCGGGATTTGCCCTCATCTGGCTCGTACTTTCGCATTTTTCGCATACTTGTTGGCCAGGTCCTCGCCATTTTCTGGTTTGTCTCACGCTGTAATGCGGTACCACACCGAAATAGTGAATTAAACCTGATTGCGAGTAATAATTTCGAGGATAACGCCGGCTATGTCTGGGTTAGGTCTGGCATTTGCCCTCATCTGGCACGTACTTTCGCATTCTTCGCATACTTCTTGGCCAGATCCTGGCTTTTTTCTGGCTTGGACCACGTAGTAATGTGGTATCACACTGAAACAGTCAACTAAACCTGGTTGCGAATAATATTTTCGAGGATAACGCCGGATATGTCTGGGTTAGGGTTGGTATTTGCCATCATCTGGCTCGTACATTCGCATTTTTCGCATACTTGTTGGCCAGATCCTGGCCTTTTTCTGGTTTGGAACACGTAGTAATGCGGTACCACACCGAAACAGTCAATTATACCTGGTTGCGATTAATGTTTAAGAGGATAACGCCGGTTATGTCTCGGTTAGGTCTGGGATTTGCCACCATCTGGCCCGTACTTTCGCATTTTTCGCATACTTGTTGGCCAGATCCTGGCCTTTTTCCGGCTTGGACCACGTAGTAATGTGGTACCACACCGAAACAGTCAATTAAACCTGGTTGCGATTAATATTTTAGAGGATAACGCCGGTTATGTCTCGGTGAGGTCTGGGATTTGCCCTCATCTGGCTCGTACTTTCGCATTTTTCGCATACTTGTTGGCCAGATCCTGGCCTTTTTCCGGCTTGGACCACGTAGTAATGTGGTACCACACCGAAATAGTGAATTAAACCTGATTGCGAGTAATATTTAAGAGGATAGCGCCTGTTCTGTCTCGGTTAGGTCTGGGATTTGCCCTCATCTTGCTCGTACATTCGCATTTTTCGCATATTTGTTGGCCAGATCCTGGCCTTTTTCTGGTTTGGAGCACGTAGTAATGCGGTACCACACCGAAACAGTCAATTATACCTGGTTACGATTAATATTTAAGCGGATAACGCCGGTTATGTCTCGGATAGGTCTGGGATTTGCCCTCATCTGGCTCGTACCTCCGCATTTTTCGCATACTTGTTGGCCAGATCCTGGCTTTTTTGTGGCTTGGACCACGTAGTAATGTGGTATCACACTGAAACAGTCATTTAAACCTGGTTGCGAGTAATATTTTAGAGGATAACGCCGGATATGCCTGAGTTAGGTCTGGGATTTGCCCTCATCTGGCTCGTACTTTCGCATTTTTCGCATACTTGTTGGCCAGGTCCTCGCCTTTTTCTGGTTTGGATCACGCTGTAATGCGGTACCACACCGAAATAGTGAATTAAACCTGATTGCGAGTAATATTTTCAAGGATAACGCCGGCTATGACTGGGATAGGTCTGGTATTTGCCCTCATCTGGCTCGTACTTTCGCATTCTTCGCATACTTCTTGACCAGATCCTGGCCTTTTTTTGGTTTGGATCACGTAGTAATGCGGTACCACACCGATGCAGTCAATTAAACCTGGTTGCGATTAATATTTAAGAGGATAGCGCCGGTTATGTCTCGGTTAGGTCTGGGATTTGCCCTCATCTGGCTCGTACTTTCGCATTTTTTGCATACTTGTTGGCCAGATCCTGGCTTTTCATGGTTTGGATCACGTAGTAATGCGGTACCACACCGAAGCAGTCAATTAAACCTGGTTGCGATTAATATTTTCGAGGATAACGCCGGTTATGTCTCGGTCAGGTCTGGGAATTGCCCTCATCTGGCTCGTACTTTCGCATTTTTTGCATACTTGTTGGCCAGATCCTGGCCTTTTTCTGGTTTGGAACACGTAGTAATGCGGTACCACACCGAAACAGTCTATTAAACCTGGTTGCGATTAATATTTTCGAGGATAACGCCGGTTATGTCTCGGTCAGGTCTGGGAATTGCCCTCATCTGGCTCGTACTTTCGCATTTTTTGCATACTTGTTGGCCAGATCCTGGCCTTTTTCTGGTTTGTCTCACGCTGTAATGCGGTACCACACCGAAATAGTCAATTAAACCTGGTTGCGATTTATATTTAAGAGTATAACGCCAGTTATGTCTCGGTTAGGTCTGGGATTGGCCCTCATCTGGCTCGTACTTTCGCATTTTTCGCATAATTGTTGGCCAGATCCAGGGCTTTCTCGGGCTTGCATCACGTAGTAATGCGGTACCACACCGAAACAGTCAATTAAACCTGATTGTGATTAATATTTTCGAGGATAACGCCGGCTATGTCTCGGTTAGGTCTGGGATTTGCCACCATCTGACCCGTACTTTCGCATTTTTCGCATACTTGTTGGCCAGATCATGGCCTTTTTCCGGCTTGGACCACGTAGTAATGTGGTACCACACCGAAACAGTCAATTAAACCTGGTTGCGATTAATATTTTAGAGGATAACGCCGGTTATGTCTCGGTCAGGTCTGGGAATTGCCCTCATCTGGCTCGTACTTTCGCATTTTTTGCAAACTTGTTGGCCAGATCCTGGCTTTTCATGGGTTGGATCACGTAGTAATGCGGTACCACACCGAGGCAGTCAATTAAACCTGGTTGCGATTAATATTTTAGAGGATAACGCCGGTTATGTCTCGGTCAGGTCTGGGAAATGCCCTCATCTGGCTCGTACTTTCGCATTTTTTGCATACTTGTTGGCCAGATCCTGGCCTTTTCCTGGTTTGGAACACGTAGTAATGCGGTACCACACCGAAACAGTCTATTAAACCTGGGTCCGATTAATATTTTAGAGGATAACGCCGGTTATGTCTCGGTCAGGTCTGGGAATTGCCCTCATCTGGCTCGTACTTTCGCATTTTTCTTATACCTGTTGGCCAGATCCTGGGCTTTTTCTGGTTTGGATCACGTAGTAATGTGGTACCACACTGAAACAGTCAACAGAAGCTTGTTCCGATTAGTATTTTAGAGGCAAACTCTGGTTATGCCTGGGTTAGTTTTGGTATTTGCAATCATCTGGCTCATACTTTCGCGTTTTTCGCATACTTGTTGGCCAGATCCTGGCTTTTTTCTGGCTTGGACCACGTAGTAATGTGGTATCACACTGAAACAGTCAATTAAACCTGGGTCCGATTAATATTTTAGAGGATAACGCTGGTTATGTCTGGGTTAGTTCTGGTATTTGCAATCATCTGGCTCATACTTTCCAGTTTTTCGCATATTTGTTAGGCAGATCCTGCGTTTTTTCTGGTTTGGATCCCGTAGTAATGTGGTTCCTCAACGAAACAGTCTATTAAACCTGGTTCCGATTAATATTTTAGAGTATAACGCTGGTTATGTCTGGGCTAGGTCTGGTATTTGCCCTCATCTGGCTCGTACGTTCGCATTTTTCGCTTACTTGTTGGCCAGATACTGGCCTTTTTCTGGTTTTGATCACGTAGTAATGCGGTACCACACCGAAACAGTCAATTGAACCTGGTTGCGATTAATATTTTAGAGTATAACGCCGGTTATGTCTCGGTCAGGTCTGAGAATTGCCCTCATCTGGCTCGTACTTTCACATTTTTCGCATACTTGTTCGCCAGATCCTGTCCTTTTTCCGGCTTGGAGCACGTAGTAATGCGGTACCACACCGAAACAGTCATTTAAACCTGGTTGCGATTAATACTTTAGGGGAGAACGCCGGTAATGTCTCGGCCAGGTCTGTGAATTGCCCTCATCTGGCTCGTACTTTCGCATTTTTCGCATACTTGTTGGCCAGATCCTCGCCTTTTTCTGGTTTGCATCACGCAGTAGTGCGGTACCACACCGAAATAGTCAATTAAACCTGGTTACGAGTAATATTTTAGAGGATAACGCCGGTTATGTCTTGGTTAGGGCTGGAATTTGTCCTCATCTGGTTCGTACTTTCGCATTTTTCGCATACTTCTTGGCCAGATCCTGGGCTTTTTCCGGTTTGGAACACGTAGTAATGCGGTACCACACCGAAACAGTCAATTAAACCTGGTTACGATTAATATTTTGGAGGATAACGCCGGTTATGTCTCGGTTAGGTCTGGGATTTGCCCTCATCTGGCACGTACTTTCGCATTCTTCGCATACTTCTTGGCCAGATCCTGGCTTTTTTCTGGCTTGGACCACGTAGTAATGTGGTATCACACTGAAACAGTCAACTAAACCTGGTTGCGAGTAATATTTTAGAGGATAACGCCGGATATGTCTGGATTAGGACCGGGATTTGCCCTCATCTGGCTCGCACTTTCGCATTTTTCGCATACTTGATGGCCAGGTCCTCGCCTTTTTCTGGTTTGTCTCACGCTGTAATGCGGTACCACACCGAAATAGTGAATTAAACCTGATTGCGAGTAATATTTTCGAGGATAACGCCGGCTATGTCTGGGTTAGGTCTGGCATTTGCCCTCATCTGGCACGTACTTTCGCATTCTTCGCATACTTCTTGGCCAGATCCTGGCCTTTTTCTGGTTTGGATCACGTAGTAATGCGGTACCACACCGAAGCAGTCAATTAAAGCTGGTTGCGATTAATATTTTCGAGGATAACGCCGGTTATGTCTGGGTAAGGGTTGGTATTTGCCATCATCTGGCTCGTACATTCGCATTTTTCGCATACTTGTTGGCCAGATCCTGGCCTTTTTCTGGTTTGGAACACGTAGTAATGCGGTACCACACCGAAACAGTCAATTATACCTGGTTGCGATTAATATTTAAGAGGATAACGCCGGTTATGTCTCGGTTAGGTCTGGGATTTGCCACCATCTGGCCCGTACTTTCGCATTTTTCGCATACTTGTTGGCCAGATCCTGGCCTTTTTCCGGCTTGGACCACGTAGTAATGTGGTACCACACCGAAATAGTGAATTAAACCATATTGCGAGTAATATTTAAGAGGATAGCGCCTGTTCTGTCTCGGTCAGGTCTGGGATTTGCCCTCATCTGGCTCGTACATTCGCATTTTTCGCATACTTGTTGGCCAGATCCTGGCCTTTTTCTGGTTTGGAGCACGTAGTAATGCGGTACCACACCGAAACAGTCAATTATACCTGGTTACGATTAATATTTAAGAGGATAACGCCGGTTATGTCTCGGTTAGGTCTGGGATTTGCCCTCATCTGGCTCGTACTTTCGCATTTTTCGCATAATTGTTGGCCAGATCCAGGGCTTTTTCGGGCTTGCATCACGTAGTAATGCGGTACCACACCGAAACAGTCAATAAAACCTGATTGCGATTAATATTTTGGAGGATAACGCCGGTTATGTCTCGGTTAGGTCTGGGATTTGCCTCCATCTGGCCCGTACTTTCGCATTTTTCGCACACTTGTTGGCCAGATCCAGGTCTTTTTCTGGCTTGCATCACGTAGTAATGCGGTACCACACCGAAACAGACAATTAAACCTGGTTGCGATTAATATTTTCAGGATAACGCCGGATATGTCTTGGTTAGCACTGGGATTTGCCCTCATCTGGCTCGTACTTTCGCATTTTTCGCATACTTGTTGGCCAGATCCTGGCTTTTTTCTGGTTTGGATCACGCTGTAATGCGGTACCACACCGAAATAGTGAATTAAACCTGATTGCGAGTAATATTTTCGAGGATAACGCCGGCTATGACTGGGATAGGTCTGGTATTTGCCCTCATCTGGCTCGTACTTTCGCATTTTTCGCATACTTGTTGTCCAGATCCTGGCTTTTCATGGTTTGGATCACGTAGTAATGCGGTACCACACCGAAGCAGTCAATTAAACCTGGTTGCGAGTAATATTTTAGAGGATAACGCCGGATATGTCTGAGTTAGCTCTGGTATTTGCCCTCATCTGGCTCGTACATTCGCATTTTTCGCATACTTGTTGGCCAGATCCTGGTCTTTTTCTGGTTTGGAACACGTAGTAATGCGGTACCACACCGAAACAGTCATTTATACCTGGTTGCGATTAATATTTAAGAGGATAACGCCGGTTATGTCTCGGTTAGGTCTGGGATTTGCCCTCATCTGGCTCGTACTTTCGCATTTTTTGCATACTTGTTGGCCAGATCCTGGCTTTTCATGGTTTGGATCACGTAGTAATGCGGTACCACACCGAAACAGACAATTTAACCTGGTTGCGATTAATATTTTGGAGCATAACGCCGGTTATGTCATGGTTAGCACTGGGATTTGCCCACATCTGGCTCGTACTTCCGCATTTTTCTTATACTTGTTGGCCAGACCCTGGCCTTTTTCTGGTTTGGATCACGTAGTAATGTGGTACCACACTGAAACAGTCAATAGAAGCTTGTTCCTATTAGTATTTTAGAGGCAAACTCTGGTTATGCCTGGGTTAGTTCTGGTATTTGCAATCATCTGGCTCATACTTTCGCATTTTTCGCATACTTGTTGGCCAGATCCTGTCCTTTTTCCGGCTCGGACCACGTAGTAATGTGGTATCACACTGAAACAGTCAATTAAACCTGGGTCCGAGTAATAGTTTAGAGGATAACGCTGGTTATGTCTGGGTTAGTTCTCGTATTTGCAATCATCTGGCTCATACTTTCGCGTTTTTCGCATACTTGTTGGCCAGATCCTGGCTTTTTTCTGGCTTGGACCACGTAGTAATGTGGTATCACACTGAAACAGTCAATTAAACCTGGGTCCGAGTAATATTTTTGAGGATAACGCCGGATATGTCTGAGTTAGCTCTGGTATTTGCCCTCATCTGGCTCGTACTTTCGCATTTTTCGCATACTTGTTGGCCAGATCCTGGCTTTTTTCTGGTTTGGATCACGCTGTAATGCGGTACCACACCGAAATAGTGAATTAAACCTGATTGCGAGTAATATTTTCGAGGATAACGCCGGTTATGTCTGGGCTAGGTCTGGTATTTGCCCTCATCCGGCTCGTACGTTCGCATTTTTCGCTTACTTGTTGGCCAGATCCTGGCCTTTTTCTGGTTTGGAACACGTAGTAATGCGGTACCACACCGAAACAGTCAATTAAACCTGGCTGCGATTAATATTTAAGAGGATAACGCCGGTTATGTCTCGGTCAGGTCTGGGAATTGCCCTCATCTGGCTCGTACTTTCGCATTTTTCGCATACTTGTTGGCCAGATCCTGTCCTTTTTCCGGCTTGGACCACGTAGTAATGCGGTACCACACCGAAATAGTCAATTAAACCTGGTTGCGAGTAATATTTTTGAGGATAACGCCGGTTATGTCTGGGTTAGGTGTGGGGTTTGCCCTCATCTGGCTCGTACTTTCGCATTTTTCGCATACTTGTTGGCCAGATCCTGGCCTTTTTCTGGTTTGGAACACGTAGCAATGCGGTACCACACCGAAACAGTCAATTAAACCTGGCTGCGATTAATATTTAAGAGGATAACGCCGGTTATGTCTCGGTCAGGTCTGGGAATTGCCCTCTGGCTCGTACTTTCGCATTTTCCGCATACTTGTTGGCCAGATCCTGGGCTTTTTCTGGTTCGGATCACGTAGTAATGTGGTACCACACTGAAACAGTCAATAAAAGCTTGTTCCGATTAGTATTTTAGAGGATAACGCTGGCTGTGTCTGGGTTAGTCATGGTATTTGCAATCATCTGGCTCGTACTTTCGAATTTTTCGCATACCTGTTGGCCAGATCCTCGCCTTTTTCTGGTTTGGATCACGCAGTAGTGCGGTACCACACCGAAATAGTCAATTAAACCTGGTTGCGAGTAATATTTTAGAGGATAACGCCGGTTATGTCTGGGTTAGGTCTGGGGTTTGCCCTCATCTGGCTCGTACCTTCGCATTTTTCGCATACTTCTTGGCCATATCCCGGCCTTTTTCTGGTTTGGAACACGTAGTAATGCGGTACCACACCGAAACAGTCAATCAAACCTGGTTGCGATTAATATTTAAGAGGATAGCGCCGGTTATGTCTCGGTTAGGTCTGGGATTTGCCCTCATCTGGCTCGTACTTTCGCATTTTTCGCATACTTGTTGGCCAGATCCGGGGCTTTTTCTGGCTTGCATCACGTAGTAATGAGGTACCACACCGAAGCATTCAATTAAAGCTGGTTGCGATTAGTATTTTAGAGGTAAACTCTGGTTATGTCTGGGTTAGTTCTGGTATTTGCAATCATCTGGCTCATACTTTCGCATTTTTCGCATAGTTGTTGGCCAGGTCCTCGCCTTTTTCTGGTTTGGATCACGCTGTAATGCGGTACCACTCCGAAATAGTGAATTAAACCTGATTGCGAGTAATATTTAAGAGGATAGCGCCGGTTCTGTCTCGGTTAGGTCTGGGATTTGCCCTCATCTGGCTCGTACTTTCGCATTTTTCGCATACTTGTTTGCCAGATCCAGGTCTTTTTCTGGCTTGGACCACGTAGCAATGTGGTATCACACTGAAACAGTCAATTAAACCTGGTTGCGAGTAATATTTTAGAGGATAACGCCGGATATGTCTGGGTTAGGTCTGGGATTTGCCCTCACCTGGCTCGTACTTTCGCATTTTTCGCATACTTGTTGGCCAGATCCTCGCCTTTTTCTGGTTTGGATCACGCAGTAGTGCGGTACCACACCGAAATAGTCAATTAAACCTGGTTGCGAGTAATATTTTAGAGGATAACGCCGGTTATGTCTGGGTTAGGTCTGGGGTTTGCCCTCATCTGGCTCGTACCTTCGCATTTTTCGCTTACTTCTTGGCCAGATCCTGGCCTTTTTCTGGTTTGGAACACGTAGTAATGCGGTACCACACCGAAACAGTCAATCAATCCTGGTTGCGATTAATATTTAAGAGGAGAGCGCCGGTTATGTCTCGGTTAGGTCTGGGATTTGCCCTCATCTGGCTCGTACTTTCGCATTTTTCGCATACTTGTTGGCCAGATCCAGGGCTTTTCCTGGCTTGCATCACGTAGTAATGCGGTACCACATCGAAACAGTCAGTTAAACCTGGTTGCGACTAATATTTTGGAGGATAACGCCGGTTACGTCTTGGTTAGCACTGGGATTTGCCCTCATCTGGCTCGTACCTTCGCATTTTTCGCATACTTGTTGGCCAGATCCTGGCCATTTCCTGGTTTGGAACACGTAGTAATGTGGTACCACACTGAAACAGTCAATAGAAGCTTGCTCCGATTAGTATTTTAGAGGCAAACTCTGGTTATGCCTGGGTTAGTTCTGGTATTTGCAATCATCTGGCTCATACTTTCGCGTTTTTCGCATACGTGTTGGCCAGATCCTGGCTTTTTCCTGGCATGGACCACGTAGTAATGTGGTGTCACACTGAAACAGTCAATTAAACCTGGGTCCGATTAATATTTTAGAGGATAACGCTGGTTATGTCTGGGTTAGTTCAGGTATTTGCAATCATCTGGCTCATACTTTCCAGTTTTTCGCATATTTGTTGGCCAGATCCTGCGTTTTTTCTGGTATGGATCCCGTAGTAATGTGGTTCCTCAACGAAACAGTCAATCAAACCTGGTTGCGATTAATATATAAGAGGATAGCGCCGGTTATGTCTCGGTTAGGTCTGGGATTTGCCCTCATCTGGCTCGTACTTTCGCATTTTTCGCATACTTGTTGGCCAGATCCAGGGCTTTTCCTGGCTTGCATCACGTAGTAATGCGGTACCACACCGAAACAGTCAGTTAAACCTGGTTGCGATTAATATTTTGGAGGATAACGCCGGTTACGTCTTGGTTAGCACTGGGACTTGCCCTTATCTGGCTCGTACTTTCGCATTTTTCGCATACTTGTTGGCCAGATCCTGGCTTTTCGTGGTTTGGATCACGTAGTAATGCGGTACCACACCGAAGCAGTCAATTAAAGCTGGTTGCGACTAATATTTTCGAGGATAACGCCGGTTTTGTCTGGGTTAGGCCTGGTATTTGCCATCATCTGGCTCGTACATTCGCATTTTTCGCATACTTGTTGGCCAGATCCTGCCCTTTTTCTGGTTTGGAACACGTAGTAATGCGGTACCACACCGAAGCAGTCAATTATACCTGGTTGCGATTAATATTTAAGAGGATAACGCCGGTTATGTCTTGGTTAGGTCTGGGATTTGCCCTCATCTGGCTCGTACTTTCGCATTTTTCGCATAATTGTTGGCCAGATCCAGGGCTTTTTCGGGCTTGCATCACGTAGTAATGCGGTACCACACCGAAAGAGTCAATTAAACCTGGTTGCGATTAATATTTTAGAGGATAACGCCGGTTATGTCTCGGTCAGGTCTGGGATTTGCCCTCATCTGGCTCGTTCTTTCGCATTTTTCCCATACTTGTTGGCCAGATCCTCGCCTTTTTCTGGTTTGGATCACGCAGTAGTGTGGTGCCACACCGAAACAGTCAATTAAACCTGGTTGCGAGTTATATTTTAGAGGATAACGCCGGTTATGTCTGGATTAGGACTGGGGTTTGCCTTCATCTGGCTCGTACCTTCGCATTTTTCGCATACTTGTTGGCCAGATCCTGGCCTTTTCCTGGTTTGGAACACGTAGTAATGCGGTACCACACCGAAACAGTCAATTAAACCTGGTTGCGATTAATATTTAAGAGGATAACGCCGGTATTGTCTCGGTTAGGTCTGGGATTTGCCCTCATCTGGCTCGTTCTTTCGCATTTTTCGCATACCTGTTGGACAGATCCAGGGCTTTTTCTGGCTTGCATCACGTAGTAATGCGGTACCACACCGAAACAGTCAATAAAACCTGGTTGCGATTAATATTTTGGAGCATAACGCCGGTTATGTCATGGTTAGCACTGGGATTTGCCCTCATCTGGCTCGTACTTTCGCATTTTTCTTATACTTGTTGGCCAGATCCTGGGCTTTTTCTGGTTTGGATCACGTAGTAATGTGGTACCACACTGAAACAGTCAATAGAAGCTTGTTCCGATTAGTATTTTAGAGGCAAACTCTGGTTATGCCTGGGTTAGTTCTGGTATTTGCAATCATCTGGCTCATACTTTCGCGTTTTTCGCATACTTGTTGGCCAGATCCCGGCTTTTTCCTGGTTTGGAACACGTAGTAATGCGGTATCACACCGAAACAGTCAATTAAACCTGGTTGCGATTAACATTTTAGAGGATAACGCTGGTTATGTCTGGGTTAGTTCTGGTATTTGCAATCATCTGGCTCATACCTTCCAGTTTTTCGCATATTTGTTGGCCAGATCCTGCGTTTTTTCTGGTTTGGATCCCGTAGTAATGTGGTTCCTCAACGAAACAGTCTATTAAACCTGGCTCCGATTAATATTTTAGAGGATACCGCCGGTATTGTCTCGGTTAGGTCTGGGATTTGCCCTCATCTGGCTCGTTCTTTCGCATTTTTCGCATACTTTTTGGCCAGATCCTGGCCTTTTTCTGGTTTGGAACACGTAGCAATGCGGTACCACACCGAAACAGTCAATTAAACCTGATTGCGATTAATATTTTGGAGGATAACGCCGGTTATGTCTCGGTCAGGTCTGGGATTTGCCCTCATCTGGCTCGTTCTTTCGCATTTTTCCCATACTTGTTGGCCAGATCCTCGCCTTTTTCTGGTTTGGATCACGCTGTAATGCGGTACCACACCGAAATAGTGAATTAAACCTGATTGCGAGTAATATATTCGAGGATAACGCCGGTTATGTCTGGATTAGGACTGGGGTTTGCCCTCATCTGGCTCGTACCTTCGCATTTTTCGCATACTTGTTGGCCAGATCCTGGCCTTTTCCTGGTTTGGAACACGTAGTAATGCGGTACCACACCGAAACAGTCAATTAAACCTGGTTGCGATTAATATTTAAGAGGATAACGCCGGTATTGTCTCGGTTAGGTCTGGGATTTGCCCTCATCTGGCTCGTTCTTTCGCATTTTTCGCATACCTGTTGGACAGATCCAGGGCTTTTTCTGGCTTGCATCACGTAGTAATGCGGTACCACACCGAAACAGTCAATAAAACCTGGTTGCGATTAATATTTTGGAGCATAACGCCGGTTATGTCATGGTTAGCACTGGGATTTGCCCTCATCTGGCTCGTACTTTCGCATTTTTCTTATACTTGTTGGCCAGATCCTGGGCTTTTTCTGGTTTGGATCACGTAGTAATGTGGTACCACACTGAAACAGTCAATAGAAGCTTGTTCCGATTAGTATTTTAGAGGCAAACTCTGGTTATGCCTGGGTTAGTTCTGGTATTTGCAATCATCTGGCTCATACTTTCGCGTTTTTCGCATACTTGTTGGCCAGATCCCGGCTTTTTCCTGGTTTGGAACACGTAGTAATGCGGTATCACACCGAAACAGTCAATTAAACCTGGTTGCGATTAACATTTTAGAGGATAACGCTGGTTATGTCTGGGTTAGTTCTGGTATTTGCAATCATCTGGCTCATACCTTCCAGTTTTTCGCATATTTGTTGGCCAGATCCTGCGTTTTTTCTGGTTTGGATCCCGTAGTAATGTGGTTCCTCAACGAAACAGTCTATTAAACCTGGCTCCGATTAATATTTTAGAGGATACCGCCGGTATTGTCTCGGTTAGGTCTGGGATTTGCCCTCATCTGGCTCGTTCTTTCGCATTTTTCGCATACTTTTTGGCCAGATCCTGGCCTTTTTCTGGTTTGGAACACGTAGCAATGCGGTACCACACCGAAACAGTCAATTAAACCTGATTGCGATTAATATTTTGGAGGATAACGCCGGTTATGTCTCGGTCAGGTCTGGGATTTGCCCTCATCTGGCTCGTTCTTTCGCATTTTTCCCATACTTGTTGGCCAGATCCTCGCCTTTTTCTGGTTTGGATCACGCTGTAATGCGGTACCACACCGAAATAGTGAATTAAACCTGATTGCGAGTAATATATTCGAGGATAACGCCGGTTATGTCTGGATTAGGACTGGGGTTTGCCCTCATCTGGCTCGTACCTTCGCATTTTTCGCATACTTGTTGGCCAGATCCTGGCCTTTTCCTGGTTTGGAACACGTAGTAATGCGGTACCACACCGAAACAGTCAATTAAACCTGGTTGCGATTAATATTTAAGAGGATGACGCCGGTATTGTCTCGGTTAGGTCTGGGATTTGCCCTCATCTGGCTCGTTCTTTCGCATTTTTCGCATACCTGTTGGACAGATCCAGGGCATTTTCTGGCTTGCATCACGTAGTAATGCGGTACCACACCGAAACAGTCAATAAAACCTGGTTGCGATTAATATTTTGGAGCATAACGCCGGTTATGTCATGGTTAGCACTGGGATTTGCCCTCATCTGGCTCGTACTTTCGCATTTTTCTTATACTTGTTGGCCAGATCCTGGGCTTTTTCTGGTTTGGATCACGTAGTAATGTGGTACCACACTGAAACAGTCAATAGAAGCTTGTTCCGATTAATATTTTAGAGGCAAACTCTGGTTATGCCTGGGTTAGTTCTGGTATTTGCAATCATCTGGCTCATACTTTCGCGTTTTTCGCATACTTGTTGGCCAGATCCCGGCTTTTTCCTGGTTTGGAACACGTAGTAATGCGGTATCACACCGATACAGTCAATTAAACCTGATTGCGATTAATATTTTGGAGGATAACGCCGGTTATGTCTCGGTCAGGTCTGGGATTTGCCCTCATCTGGCTCGTTCTTTCGCATTTTTCCCATACTTGTTGGCCAGATCCTCGCCTTTTTCTGGTTTGGATCACGCAGTAGTGTGGTACCACACCGAAACAGTCAATTAAACCTGGTTGCGAGTAATATTTTAGGGGATAACGCCGGTTATGTCTGGGTTAGGTCTGGGGTTTGCCCTCATCTGGCTCGTACCTTCGCATTTTTCGCATACTTGTTGGCCAGATCCTGGGCTTGTTCTGGTTTGGATCACGTAGTAATGTGGTACCACACTGAAACAGTCAATAGAAGCTTGTTCCGATTAGTATTTTAGAGGCAAACTCTGGTTATGCCTGGGTTAGTTCTGGTATTTGCAGTCATCTGGCTCATACTTTCGCGTTTTTCGCATACTTGTTGGCCAGATCCTGGCTTTTTTCTGGCTTGGACCACGTAGTAATGTGGTATCACACTGAAACAGTCAATTAAACCTGGTTGGGATTAACATTTTGGAGGATAACGCCGGTTACGTCTTGGTAAGCACTGGGATTTGCCCTTATCTGGCTCGTACTTTCGCATTTGTCACATACTTGTTGGCCAGATCCTGGCTTTTCGTGGTTTGGATCACGTAGTAATGTGGTATCACACTGAAACAGTCAATTAAACCTGGTTGCGAGTAATATTTTAGAGGATAACGCTGGTTATGTCTGGGTTAGTTCTGGGGTTTGCCCTCATCTGGCTCGTACCTTCGCATTTTTCGCATACTTCTTGGCCAGATCCTGGCCTTTTTCTGGTTTGGAACACGTAGTAATGCGGTACAACACCGAAACAGTCAATCAAACCTGGTTGCGATTAATATTTAAGAGGATAGCGCCGGTTATGTCTCGGTTAGGTCTGGGATTTGCCCTCATCTGGCTCGTTCTTTCGCATTTTTCCCATACTTGTTGGCCAGATCCTCGCCTTTTTCTGGTTTGGATCACGCAGTAGTGTGGTACCACACCGAAACAGTCAATTAAACCTGGTTGCGAGTAATATTTTAGGGGATAACGCCGGTTATGTCTGGGTTAGGTCTGGGGTTTGCCCTCATCTGGCTCGTACTTTCGCATTTTTCTTATACTAATTGGCCAGATCCTGGGATTTTTCTGGTTTGGATCACGTAGTAATGTGGTACCACACTGAAACAGTCAATAGAAGCTTGTTCCGATTAGTATTTTAGAGGCGAACTCTGGTTATGCCTGGGTTAGTTCTGGTATTTGCAATCATCTGGCTCATACTTCCGCGTTTTTCGCATACTTGTTGGCCAGATCCTGGCTTTTTTCGGGCTTGTACCACGTAGTAATGCGGTACCACACAGAAACAGTCAATTAAACCTGGTTGCGAGTAATATTTAAGAGGATAGCGCCGCTTATGTCTCGGTTAGGTCTGGGATTTGCTCTCATCTGGCACGTACTTTCGCATTTTTCGCATTCTTGTTGGCCAGAACCAGGGCTTTTTCTGGCTTGCATCACGTAGTAATGCGGTACCACACCGAAACACTCAACTAAACCTGGTTGCGTTTAATATTTTGGAGGATAACGCCGGTTATGTCTTGGTTAGCACTGGGATTTGCCCTCATCTGGCTCGTACTTTCGCATTTTTCGCATAGTTGTTGGCCAGGTCCTCGCCTTTTTCTGGTTTGGATCACGCTGTAATGCGGTACCACACCGAAATAGTGAATTAAACCTGATTGCGAGTAATATTTAAGAGGATAGCGCCGGTTCTGTCTCGGTTAGGTCTGGGATTTGCCCTCATCTGGCTCGTACTTTCGCACTTTTCGCATACTTGTTGGCAAGATCCTGGGCTTTTTCTGGTTTGGATCACGTAGTAATGCGGTGCCACACCGAAGCAGTCAATTAAACCTGGTTGCGGTTAATATTTTCGAGGATAACGCCGGTTATGTCTGGGTTAGGTCTGGTATTTGCCCTCATCTGGCTCGTACTTTCGCATTCTTCGCATACTTCTTGGCCAGATCCTGGGCTTTTTCTGGTTTGGAACACGTACTAATGCGGTACCACACCGAAACAGTCAATTAAACCTGGTTGCGATTATTATTTAACAGGATAGCGCCGGTTATGTCTCGGTTAGGTCTGGGGTTTGCCCTCATCTGACTCGTACTTTCGCATTTTTCGCATACTTGTTGGCCAGATCCTGGCTTTTTTCTGGCTTGGACCACGTAGTAATGTGGTATCACACTGAAACAGTCAATTAAACCTGGTTGCGAGTAATATTTAAGAGGATAGCGCCGGTTCTGTCTCGGTTAGGTCTGGGATTTGCCCTCATCTGGCTCGTACTTTCGCACTTTTCGCATACTTGTTGGCAAGATCCTGGGCTTTTTCTGGTTTGGATCACGTAGTAATGTGGTACCACACTGAAACAGTCAATAAGAGCTTGTTCCGATTAGTATTTTAGAGGATAACGCCGGTTATGTCTGGGTTAGGTCTGGTATTTGCCCTCATCTGGCTCGTACTTTCGCATTCTTCGCATACTTCTTGGCCAGATCCTGGGCTTTTTCTGGTTTGGAACACGTACTAATGCGGTACCACACCGAAACAGTCAATTAAACCTGGTTGCGATTATTATTTAACAGGATAGCGCCGGTTATGTCTCGGTTAGGTCTGGTATTTGCCCTCATCTGGCTCGTACTTTCGCATTCTTCGCATACTTCTTGGCCAGATCCGGGGCTTTTTCTGGTTTGGAACACGTACTAATGCGGTACCACACCGAAACAGTCAATTAAACCTGGTTGCGATTATTATTTAACAGGATAGCGCCGGTTCTGTCTCGGTTAGGTCTGGGATTTGCCCTCATCTGGCTCGTACTTTCGCACTTTTCGCATACTTGTTGGCAAGATCCTGGGCTTTTTCTGGTTTGGATCACGTAGTAATGTGGTACCACACTGAAACAGTCAATAAGAGCTTGTTCCGATTAGTATTTTAGAGGAAAACTCTGGTTATGTCTGGGTTAGTTCTGGTATTTGTAATCATCTATCTCATACTTTCGCGTTTTTCGCATACTTGTTGGCCAGATCCTGGCCCTTTTCTGGTTTGGATCACGTAGTAATGTGGTACAACACTGAAACAGTAATGCGGTTCCACACCGAAACAGACAATTAAACCTGGTTGCGATTAATATTTTAGAGGATAACGCCGGTTATGCCTCGGTTAGGTCTGGGATTTGCCCTCATCTGGCTCGTACTTTCGCATTTTTCGCATTCTTGTTGGCCAGATCCAGGGCTTTTTCTTGCTTGCATCACGTAGTAATGCGATACCACACCGAAACAGTCAACTAAACCTGGTTGCGATTCATATTTTGTAGGATTTCGCCGGTTATGTCTTGGTTAGGACTGGGATTTGCCATTATCTGGCTCGTACTTTCGCATTTTTCGCTTACTTGTTGGCCAGATACAAGGCTTTTTCTGGCTTGTATCACGTAGTAATGCGGTACCACACCGACACAGTCATTTAAACTTGGTTGCGATAAAAATTTTAGAGGATAACGCCGGTTATGTCTCGGTTAGGTCTGGGATTTGCCCTCATCTGGCTCGTACTTTCGCATTTTTCGCATACTTGTTGGCCAGATCCAGGGCTTTTCCTGGCTTGCATCACGTAGTAATGCGGTACCACACCGAAACAGTCAGTTAAACCTGGTTGCGATTAATATTTTGGAGGATAACGCCGGTTATGCCTCGGTTAGGTCTGGGATTTGCCCTCATCTGGCTCGTACTTTCGCATTTTTCGCATTCTTGTTGGCCAGATCCAGGGCTTTTTCTTGCTTGCATCACGTAGTAATGCGATACCACACCGAAACAGTCAACTAAACCTGGTTGCGATTCATATTTTGTAGGATTTCGCCGGTTATGTCTCGGTTAGGTCTGGGATTTGCCACCATCTGGCCCGTACTTTCGCATTTTTGGCATACTTGTTGGCCAGATCCTGGCCTTTTCCCGGCTTGGACCACGTAGTAATGTGGTACCACACCGAAACAGTCAATTAAACCTGGTTGCGATTAATATTTTAGAGGATAACGCCGGTTATGTCTCGGTCAGGTCTGGGATTTGCCCTCATCTGGCTCGTTCTTTCGCATTTTTCGCATACTTGTTGGCCAGATCCTGGCTTTTTTCTGGCTTGGATCACGTAGTAATGCGGTACCACACCGAAACAGTCAATTGAACCTGGTTGCGATTAATATTTTAGAGGATAACGCCGGTTATGTCTCGGTCAGGTCTGAGAATTGCCCTCATCTGGCTCGTACTTTCGCATTTTTCGCATACTTGTTGGCCAGATCCTGGGCTTTTTCTGGTTTGGATCACGTAGTAATGCGGTAGCACACCGAAACAGTCAATTAAACTTGGTTGCGATTAATATTTTAGAGGATAACGCCGGTTATGTCTCGGTTAGCTCTGGGATTTGCCCTCATCTGGCTCGTACCTTCGCATTTTTCGCATACTTGTTGGCCAGATCCAGGGCTTTTTCTGGCTTGCATCACGTAGTAATGCGGTACCACACCGAAACAGTCAATAGAAGCATATTCCGATTAGTATTTTAGAGGCAAACTCTGGTTATGCCTGGGTTAGTTCTGGTATTTGCAATCCTCTGGCTCATACTTTCGCGTTTTTCGCATACTTGTTGGCCAGATCCAGCGCTGTTTCTGGTTTGGATCACGTAGTAATGTGGTACCACACTGAAACAGTCAACAAGAGCTTGTTCCGATTAGTATTTTAGAGGAAAACTCTGGTTATGTCTGGGTTAGTTCTGGTATTTGTAATCATCTATCTCATACTTTCGCGTTTTTCGCATACTTGTTGGCCAGATCCTGGCCCTTTTCTGGTTTGGATCACGTAGTAATGTGGTACAACACTGAAACAGTAATGCGGTTCCACACCGAAACAGACAATTAAACCTGGTTGCGATTAATATTTTAGAGGATAACGCCGGTTATGCCTCGGTTAGGTCTGGGATTTGCCCTCATCTGGCTCGTACTTTCGCATTTTTCGCATTCTTGTTGGCCAGATCCAGGGCTTTTTCTTGCTTGCATCACGTAGTAATGCGATACCACACCGAAACAGTCAACTAAACCTGGTTGCGATTCATATTTTGTAGGATTTCGCCGGTTATGTCTTGGTTAGGACTGGGATTTGCCATTATCTGGCTCGTACTTTCGCATTTTTCGCTTACTTGTTGGCCAGATACAAGGCTTTTTCTGGCTTGTATCACGTAGTAATGCGGTACCACACGGAAACAGTTTTTTAACTTGGTTGCGATAAAAATTTTAGAGGATAACGCCGGTTATGTCTCGGTTAGGTCTGGGATTTGCCCTCATCTGGCTCGTACTTTCGCATTTTTCGCATACTTGTTGGCCAGATCCAGGGCTTTTTCTTGCTTGCATCACGTAGTAATGCGATACCACACCGAAACAGTCAACTAAACCTGGTTGCGATTCATATTTTGTAGGATTTCGCCGGTTATGTCTCGGTTAGGTCTGGGATTTGCCACCATCTGGCCCGTACTTTCGCATTTTTGGCATACTTGTTGGCCAGATCCTGGCCTTTTCCCGGCTTGGACCACGTAGTAATGTGGTACCACACCGAAACAGTCAATTAAACCTGGTTGCGATTAATATTTTAGAGGATAACGCCGGTTATGTCTCGGTCAGGTCTGGGATTTGCCCTCATCTGGCTCGTTCTTTCGCATTTTTCCCATACTTGTTGGCCAGATCCTCGCCTTTTTCTGGTTTGGATCAGGCAGTAGTGTGGTACCACACCGAAACAGTCAATTAAACCTGGTTGCGAGTAATATTTTAGAGGATAACGCCGGTTATGTCTGGGTTAGGTCTGGGGTTTGCCCTCATCTGGCTCGTACCTTCGCATTTTTCGCATACCTGTTGGCCAGATCCTGGCCTTTTCCTGGTTTGGAACACGTAGTAATGCGGTACTACAACGAAACAGTTAAGTAAACCTGGTTGCGATTAATATTTAAGAGGATAACGCCGGTATTGTCTCCGTTAGGTCTGGGATTTGCCCTCATCTGGCTCGTACTTTCGCATTTTTCGCATACCTGTTGGCCAGATTCAGGGCTTTTTCTGGCTTGCATCACGTAGTAATGCGGTACCACACCGAAACAGTCAATTAAACCTGGTTGCGATTAATATTTTGGTGCATAAAGCCGGTTATGTCTTGGTTAGTACTGGGATTTGCCCTCATCGGGCTCGTACTTTCGCATTTTTCTTATACTAATTGGCCAGATCCTGGGATTTTTCTGGTTTGGATCACGTAGTAATGTGGTACCACACTGAAACAGTCAATAGAAGCTTGTTCCGATTAGTATTTTAGAGGCCAACTCTGGTTATGCCTGGGTTAGTTCTGGTATTTGCAATCATCTGGCTCATACTTTCGCGTTTTTCGCATACTTGTTGGCCAGATCCCGGCTTTTTTCGGGCTTGTACCACGTAGTAATGCGGTACCACACAGAAACAGTCAATTAAACCTGGTTGCGAGTAATATTTAAGAGGATAGCGCCGCTTATGTCTCGGTTAGGTCTGGGATTTGCTCTCATCTGGCACGTACTTTCGCATTTTTCGCATTCATGTTGGCCAGAACCAGGGCTTTTTCTGGCTTGCATCACGTAGTAATGCGGTACCATACCGAAACACTCAACTAAACCTGGTTGCGTTTAATATTTTGGAGGATAACGCCGGTTATGTCTTGGTTAGCACTGGGATTTGCCCTCATCTGGCTCGTACTTTCGCATTTTTCGCATAGTTGTTGGCAAGATCCTGGGCTTTTTCTGGTTTGGATCACGTAGTAATGCGGTACCACACCGAAGCAGTCAATTAAACCTGGTTGCGGTTAATATTTTCGAGGATAACGCCGGTTATGTCTGGGTTAGGTCTGGTATTTGCCCTCATCTGGCTCGTACTTTCGCATTCTTCGCATACTTCTTGGCCAGATCCTGGGCTTTTTCTGGTTTGGAACACGTACTAATGCGGTACCACACCGAAACAGTCAATTAAACCTGGTTGCGATTATTATTTAACAGGATAGCGCCGGTTATGTCTCGGTTAGGTCTGGGGTTTGCCCTCATCTGACTCGTACTTTCGCATTTTTCGCATACTTGTTGGCCAGGTCCTGGCTTTTTTCTGGCTTGGACCACGTAGTAATGTGGTATCACACTGAAACAGTCAATTAAACCTGGTTGCGAGTAATATTTTAGAGGATAGCGCCGCTTATGTCTCGGTTAGGTCTGGGATTTGCTCTCATCTGGCACGTACTTTCGCATTTTTCGCATTCATGTTGGCCAGAACCAGGGCTTTTTCTGGCTTGCATCACGTAGTAATGCGGTACCACACCGAAACACTCAACTAAACCTGGTTGCGTTTAATATTTTGGAGGATAACGCCGGTTATGTCTTGGTTAGCACTGGGATTTGCCCTCATCTGGCTCGTACTTTCGCATTTTTCGCATAGTTGTTGGCAAGATCCTGGGCTTTTTCTGGTTTGGATCACGTAGTAATGCGGTACCACACCGAAGCAGTCAATTAAACCTGGTTGCGGTTAATATTTTCGAGGATAACGCCGGTTATGTCTGGGTTAGGTCTGGTATTTGCCCTCATCTGGCTCGTACTTTCGCATTCTTCGCATACTTCTTGGCCAGATCCTGGGCTTTTTCTGGTTTGGAACACGTACTAATGCGGTACCACACCGAAACAGTCAATTAAACCTGGTTGCGATTATTATTTAACAGGATAGCGCCGGTTATGTCTCGGTTAGGTCTGGGGTTTGCCCTCATCTGACTCGTACTTTCGCATTTTTCGCATACTTGTTGGCCAGATCCTGGCTTTTTTCTGGCTTGGACCACGTAGTAATGTGGTATCACACTGAAACAGTCAATTAAACCTGGTTGCGAGTAATATTTTAGAGGATAACACCGGATATGTCTGGGTTAGGTCTGGGATTTGCCCTCATCTGTCACGTACTTTCGCATTTTTCGCATACTTGTTGGCCAGGTCCTCGCCTTTTTCTGGTTTGGATCACGCTGTAGTGCGGTACTACACCCAAATAGTGAATTAAACCTGATTGCGAGTAATATATTCGAGGATAACGCCGGCTATGTCTTGGTTAAGTCTGGTATTTGCCCTCATCTGGCTCGTACTTTCGCATTCTTCGCATACTTCTTGGCCAGATCCTGGCCTTTTTCTGGTTTGGATCACGTAGTAATGCGGTACCACACCGAAACAGTCAGTTAAACCTGGTTGCGATTAATATTTTGGAGGATAACGCCGGTTACGTCTTGGTTAGCACTGGGATTTGCCCTCATCTGGCTCGTACTTTCGCATTTTTCGCATACTTGTTGGCCAGATCCTGGCTTTTCGTGGTTTGGATCACGTAGTAATGCGGTACCACACCGAAGCAGTCAATTAAAGCTGGTTGCGATTAATATTTTCGAGGATAACGCCGGTTATGTCTGGGTTAGGTCTGGTATTTGCCATAATCTGGCTCGTACATTCGCATTTTTCGCATACTTGTTGGCCAGATCCTGGCCTTTTTCTGGTTTGGAACACGTAGTAATGCGGAACCACACCGAAACAGTCAATAATACCTGGTTGCGATTAATATTTAAGAGGATAACGCCGGTAATGTCTCGGTTAGGTCTGGGATTTGCCCTCACTGGCTCGTACTTTCGCATTTTTCGCATAATTGTTGGCCAGATCCAGGGCTTTTTCGGGCTTGCATCACGTAGTAATGCGGTACCACACCGAAACAGTCAATTAAACCTGATTGCGATTAATATTTTGGTGGATAACGCCGGTTATGTCTCGGTTAGGTCTGGGATTTGCCACCATCTGGCCCGTACTTTCGCATTTTTCGCATACTTGTTGGCCAGATCCTGGCCTTTTTCCGGCTTGGACCACGTAGTAATCTGGTACCACACCAAAACAGTCAATTAGACCTTGTTGCGATTAATATTTTAGAGGATAACGCCGGTTATGTCTCGGTCAGATCTGGGATTTGCCCTCATCTGGCTCGTACCTTCGCATTTTTCGCATACTTGTTGGCCAGATCCTGGCCTTTTCCTGGTTTGGAACACGTAGTAATGCGGTACCACACCGAAACAGTCAATTAAACCTGGTTGCGATTAATATTTAAGAGGATAACGCCGGTATTGTCTCGGTTAGGTCTGGGATTTGCCCTCATCTGGCTCGTACTTTCGCATTTTTCGCATACCTGTTGGCCAGATGCAGGGCTTTTTCTGGCTTGCATCACGTAGTAATGCGGTACCACACCGAAAAAGTCAATAGAAGCTTGTTCCGATTAGTATTTTAGAGGCAAACTCTGGTTATGCCTGGGTTAGTTCTGGTATTTGCAATCATCTGGCTCATACTTTCGCGTTTTTCGCATACTTGTTGGCCAGATCCAGCGCTGTTTCTGGTTTGGATCACGTAGTAATGTGGTGCCACACTGAAACAGTCAATAAAAGCTTGTTCCGATTAGTATTTTAGAGGAAAACTCTGGTTATGTCTGGGTTAGTTCTGGTATTTGTAATCATCTGTCACATACATTCGCATTTTTCGCATACTTGTTGGCCAGATCCTGGCCTTTTTCTGGTTTGGAACACGTAGTAATGCGGAACCACACCGAAACAGTCAATAATACCTGGTTGCGATTAATATTTAAGAGGATATCGCCGGTAATGTCACGGTCAGGTCTGGGATTTGCCCTCATCTGGCTCGTACCTTCGCATTTTTCGCATACTTGTTGGCCAGATCCTGGCCTTTTCCTGGTTTGGAACACGTAGTAATGCGGTACCACACCGAAACAGTCAATTAAACCTGGTTGCGATTAATATTTAAGAGGATAGCGCCGGTTATGTCTCGGTTAGGTCTGGGATTTGCCACCATCTGGCCCGTACTTTCGCATTTTTCGCATACTTGTTGGCCAGATCCTGGCCTTTTTCCGGCTTGGACCACGTAGTAATGTGGTACCACACCGAAACAGTCAATTAAACCTAGTTGCGATTAATATTTTAGAGGATAACGCCGGTTATGTCTCGGTCAGGTCTGGGATTTGCCCTCATCTGGCTCGTACCTTCGCATTTTTCGCATACTTGTTGGCCAGATCCAGGGCTTTTTCTGGCTTGCATCACGTAGTAATGCGGTACCACACCGAAACAGTCAATAGAAGCATATTCCGATTAGTATTTTAGAGGCAAACTCTGGTTATGCCTGGGTTAGTTCTGGTATTTGCAATCCTCTGGCTCATACTTTCGCGTTTTTCGCATACTTGTTGGCCAGATCCAGCGCTGTTTCTGGTTTGGATCACGTAGTAATGTGGTACCACACTGAAACAGTCAGTTAAACCTGGTTGCGATTAATACTTTAGAGGATGACGCCGGTTATGTCTCGGTCAGGTCTGTTAATTGCCCTCATCTGGCTCGTACTTTCGCATTTTTCGCATACTTGTTGGCCAGATCCTCGCCTTTTTCTGGTTTGCATCACGCAGTAGTGCGGTACCACACCGAAACAGTCAATTAAACCTGATTGCGATTAATATTTTGGAGGATAACGCCGGTTACGTCTTGGTTAGCACTGGGATTTGCCCTCATCTGGCTCGCACATTCGCATTTTTCGCATACTTGTTGGCCAGATCCTGGCCTTTTTCTGGTTTGGAACACGTAGTAATGCGGAACCACACCGAAACAGTCAATAATACCTGGTTGCGATTAATATTTAAGAGGATAACGCCGGTAATGTCTCGGTTAGGTCTGGGATTTGCCCTCACTGGCTCGTACTTTCGCATTTTTCGCATAATTGTTGGCCAGATCCAGGGCTTTTTCGGGCTTGCATCACGTAGTAATGCGGTACCACACCGAAACAGTCAATTAAACCTGATTGCGATTAATATTTTGGTGGATAACGCCGGTTATGTCTCGGTTAGGTCTGGGATTTGCCACCATCTGGCCCGTACTTTCGCATTTTTCGCATACTTGTTGGCCAGATCCTGGCCTTTTGCCGGCTTGGACCACGTAGTAATGTGGTACCACACCGAAACAGTCAATTAGACCTTGTTGCGATTAATATTTTAGAGGATAACGCCGGTTATGTCTCGGTCAGATCTGGGATTTGCCCTCATCTGGCTCGTACCTTCGCATTTTTCGCATACTTGTTGGCCAGATCCTGGCCTTTTCCTGGTTTGGAACACGTAGTAATGCGGTACCACACCGAAACAGTCAATTAAACCTGGTTGCGATTAATATTTAAGAGTATAACGCCGGTATTGTCTCGGTTAGGTCTGGGATTTGCCCTCATCTGGCTCGTACTTTCGCATTTTTCGCATACCTGTTGGCCAGATGCAGGGCTTTTTCTGGCTTGCATCACGTAGTAATGCGGTACCACACCGAAAAAGTCAATTGAAGCTTGTTCCGATTAGTATTTTAGAGGCAAACTCTGGTTATGCCTGGGTTAGTTCTGGTATTTGCAATCATCTGGCTCATACTTTCGCGTTTTTCGCATACTTGTTGGCCAGATCCAGCGCTGTTTCTGGTTTGGATCACGTAGTAATGTGGTGCCACACTGAAACAGTCAATAAAAGCTTGTTCCGATTAGTATTTTAGAGGAAAACTCTGGTTATGTCTGGGTTAGTTCTGGTATTTGTAATCATCTGTCACATACATTCGCATTTTTCGCATACTTGTTGGCCAGATCCTGGCCTTTTTCTGGTTTGGAACACGTAGTAATGCGGAACCACACCGAAACAGTCAATAATACCTGGTTGCGATTAATATTTAAGAGGATATCGCCGGTAATGTCTCGGTCAGGTCTGGGATTTGCCCTCATCTGGCTCGTACCTTCGCATTTTTCGCATACCTGTTGGCCAGATCCTGGCCTTTTCCTGGTTTGGAACACGTAGTAATGCGGTACCACACCGAAACAGTCAATTAAACCTGGTTGCGATTAATATTTAAGAGGATAGCGCCGGTTATGTCTCGGTTAGGTCTGGGATTTGCCACCATCTGGCCCGTACTTTCGCATTTTTCGCATACTTGTTGGCCAGATCCTGGCCTTTTTCCGGCTTGGACCACGTAGTAATGTGGTACCACACCGAAACAGTCAATTAAACCTAGTTGCGATTAATATTTTAGAGGATAACGCCGGTTATGTCTCGGTCAGGTCTGGGATTTGCCCTCATCTGGCACGTACTTTCGCATTTTTCGCATTCATGTTGGCCAGAACCAGGGCTTTTTCTGGCTTGCATCACGTAGTAATGCGGTACCACACCGAAACAGTCAATTAGACCTAGTTGCGATTAATATTTTAGAGGATAACGCCGGTTATGTCTTGGTTAGCACTGGGATTTGCCCTCATCTGGCTCGTACTTTCGCATTTTTCGCATAGTTGTTGGCAAGATCCTGGGCTTTTTCTGGTTTGGATCACGTAGTAATGCGGTACCACACCGAAGCAGTCAATTAAACCTGGTTGCGGTTAATATTTTCGAGGATAACGCCGGTTATGTCTGGGTTAGGTCTGGTATTTGCCCTCATCTGGCTCGTACTTTCGCATTCTTCGCATACTTCTTGGCCAGATCCTGGGCTTTTTCTGGTTTGGAACACGTACTAATGCGGTACCACACCGAAACAGTCAATTAAACCTGGTTGCGATTATTATTTAACAGGATAGCGCCGGTTATGTCTCGGTTAGGTCTGGGGTTTGCCCTCATCTGACTCGTACTTTCGCATTTTTCGCATACTTGTTGGCCAGATCCTGGCTTTTTTCTGGCTTGGACCACGTAGTAATGTGGTATCACACTGAAACAGTCAATTAAACCTGGTTGCGAGTAATATTTTAGAGGATAACACCGGATATGTCTGGGTTAGGTCTGGGATTTGCCCTCATCTGTCACGTACTTTCGCATTTTTCGCATACTTGTTGGCCAGGTCCTCGCCTTTTTCTGGTTTGGATCACGCTGTAGTGCGGTACTACACCCAAATAGTGAATTAAACCTGATTGCGAGTAATATATTCGAGGATAACGCCGGCTATGTCTTGGTTAAGTCTGGTATTTGCCCTCATCTGGCTCGTACTTTCGCATTCTTCGCATACTTCTTGGCCAGATCCTGGCCTTTTTCTGGTTTGGATCACGTAGTAATGCGGTACCACACCGAAACAGTCAGTTAAACCTGGTTGCGATTAATATTTTGGAGGATAACGCCGGTTACGTCTTGGTTAGCACTGGGATTTGCCCTCATCTGGCTCGTACTTTCGCATTTTTCGCATACTTGTTGGCCAGATCCTGGCCTTTTCCTGGTTTGGAACACGTAGTAATGCGGTACCACACCGAAACAGTCAATTAAACCTGGTTGCGATTAATATTTAAGAGGATAACGCCGGTATTGTCTCGGTTAGGTCTGGGATTTGCCCTCATCTGGCTCGTACTTTCGCATTTTTCGCATACCTGTTGGCCAGATGCAGGGCTTTTTCTGGCTTGCATCACGTAGTAATGCGGTACCACACCGAAAAAGTCAATAGAAGCTTGTTCCGATTAGTATTTTAGAGGCAAACTCTGGTTATGCCTGGGTTAGTTCTGGTATTTGCAATCATCTGGCTCATACTTTCGCGTTTTTCGCATACTTGTTGGCCAGATCCAGCGCTGTTTCTGGTTTGGATCACGTAGTAATGTGGTGCCACACTGAAACAGTCAATAAAAGCTTGTTCCGATTAGTATTTTAGAGGAAAACTCTGGTTATGTCTGGGTTAGTTCTGGTATTTGTAATCATCTGTCACATACATTCGCATTTTTCGCATACTTGTTGGCCAGATCCTGGCCTTTTTCTGGTTTGGAACACGTAGTAATGCGGAACCACACCGAAACAGTCAATAATACCTGGTTGCGATTAATATTTAAGAGGATATCGCCGGTAATGTCACGGTCAGGTCTGGGATTTGCCCTCATCTGGCTCGTACCTTCGCATTTTTCGCATACTTGTTGGCCAGATCCTGGCCTTTTCCTGGTTTGGAACACGTAGTAATGCGGTACCACACCGAAACAGTCAATTAAACCTGGTTGCGATTAATATTTAAGAGGATAGCGCCGGTTATGTCTCGGTTAGGTCTGGGATTTGCCACCATCTGGCCCGTACTTTCGCATTTTTCGCATACTTGTTGGCCAGATCCTGGCCTTTTTCCGGCTTGGACCACGTAGTAATGTGGTACCACACCGAAACAGTCAATTAAACCTAGTTGCGATTAATATTTTAGAGGATAACGCCGGTTATGTCTCGGTCAGGTCTGGGATTTGCCCTCATCTGGCTCGTACCTTCGCATTTTTCGCATACTTGTTGGCCAGATCCAGGGCTTTTTCTGGCTTGCATCACGTAGTAATGCGGTACCACACCGAAACAGTCAATAGAAGCATATTCTGATTAGTATTTTAGAGGCAAACTCTGGTTATGCCTGGGTTAGTTCTGGTATTTGCAATCCTCTGGCTCATACTTTCGCGTTTTTCGCATACTTGTTGGCCAGATCCAGCGCTGTTTCTGGTTTGGATCACGTAGTAATGTGGTACCACACTGAAACAGTCAATAAGAGCTTGTTCCGATTAGTATTTTAGAGGAAAACTCTGGTTATGTCTGGGTTAATTCTGGTATTTGTAATCATCTGTCTCATACTTTCGCGTTTTTCGCATACTTGTTGGCCAGATCCTGGCCCTTTTCTGGTTTGGATCACGTAGTAATGTGGTACAACACTGAAACAGTAATGCGGTTCCACACCGAAACAGACAATTAAACCTGGTTGCGATTAATATTTTAGAGGATAACGCCGGTTATGCCTCGGTTAGGTCTGGGATTTGCCCTCATCTGGCTCGTACTTTCGCATTTTTCGCATTCTTGTTGGCCAGATCCAGGGCTTTTTCTTGCTTGCATCACGTAGTAATGCGATACCACACCGAAACAGTCAACTAAACCTGGTTGCGATTCATATTTTGTAGGATTTCGCCGGTTATGTCTTGGTTAGGACTGGGATTTGCCATTATCTGTCTCGTACTTTCGCATTTTTCGCTTACTTGTTGGCCAGATACAAGGCTTTTTCTGGCTTGTATCACGTAGTAATGCGGTACCACACCGAAACAGTCATTTAAACTTGGTTGCGATAAAAATTTTAGAGGATAACGCCGGTTATGTCTCGGTTAGGTCTGGGATTTGCCCTCATCTGGCTCGTACTTTCGCATTTTTCGCATACTTGTTGGCCAGATCCTGGCTTTTTTCTGGCTTGGATCACGTAGTAATGCGGTACCACACCGAAACAGTTAATTGAACCTGGTTGCGATTAATATTTTAGAGGATAACGCCGGTTATGTCTCGGTCAGGTCTGAGAATTGCCCTCATCTGACTCGTACTTTCGCATTTCTCGCATACTTGTTGGCCAGATCCTAGCCTTTTTCTGGTTTGGAACACGTAGTAATGCGGTACCACACCGAAACAGTCATTTAAACCTGGTTGCGATTAATATTTTAGAGGATAACGCCGGTTATGTCTAGGTTAGGTCTGGTATTTGCCATCATCTGGCTCGTACATTCGCATTTTTCGCATACTTGTTGGCCAGATCCTGGCCTTTTTCTGGTTTGGAACACGTAGTAATGCGGTACCACACCGAAACAGTCAATTGTACCTGGTTGCGATTAATATTTAAGAGGATAACGCCGGTTATTTCTCGGTTAGGTCTGGGGTTTGCCCTCATCTGGCTCGTACTTTCGCATTTTTCGCATACTTGTTGGCAAGATCCTGGGCTTTTTCTGGTTTGGATCACGTAGTAATGCGTTACCACACCGAAACAGTCAATTAAACTTGGTTGCGATTAATATTTTAGAGGATAACGCCGGTTATGTCTCGGTTAGGTCTGGGATTTGCCCTCATCTGGCTCGTACTTTCGCATTTTTCGCATACTTGTTGGCCAGATCCTGGCTTTTTTCTGGCTTGGACCACGTAGTAATGTGGTATCACACTGAAACAGTCAATTAAACCTGGTTGCGATTAATATTTTAGAGGATAACGCCGGTTATGTCTCGGTCAGGTCTGAGAATTGCCCTCATCTGGCTCATACTTTCGCGTTTTTCGCATACATGTTGGCCAGATCCCGGCCCTTTTCTGGTTTGGATCACGTAGTAATGTGGTACAACACTGAAACAGTAATGCGGTTCCACACCGAAACAGTCAATTAAACTTGGTTGCGATTAATATTTTAGAGGATAACGCCGGTTATGTCTCGGTTAGGTCTGGGATTTGCCCTCATCTGGCTCGTACTTTCGCATTTTTCGCATACTTGTTGGCAAGATCCTGGCTTTTTTCTGGCTTGGACCACGTAGTAATGCGGTACCACACCGAAACAGTCAGTTAAACCTGGTTGCGATTAATACTTTAGAGGATGACGCCGGTTATGTCTCGGTCAGGTCTGTGAATTGCCCTCATCTGGCTCGTACTTTCGCATTTTTCGCATACTTGTTGGCCAGATCCTGGCCTTTTTCTGGTTTGGAACACGTAGTAATGCGGAACCACACCGAAACAGTCAATAATACCTGGTTGCGATTAATATTTAAGAGGATAACGCCGGTAATGTCACGGTCAGGTCTGGGATTTGCCCTCATCCGGCTCGTACCTTCGCATTTTTCGCATACTTGTTGGCAAGATCCTGGCCTTTTCCTGGTTTGGAACACGTAGTAATGCGGTACCACACCGAAACAGTCAATTAAACCTGGTTGCGATTAATATTTAAGAGGATAGCGCAGGTTATGTCTCGGTTAGGTCTGAGAATTGCCCTCATCTGGCTCATACTTTCGCGTTTTTCGCATACTTGTTGGCCAGATCCTGGCCCTTTTCTGGTTTGGATGACGTAGTAATGTGGTACAACACTGAAACAGTAATGCGGTTCCACACCGAAACAGTCAATTAAACCTGGTTGCGATTAATATTTTAGAGGATAACGCCGGTTATGCCTCGGTTAGGTCTGGGATTTGCCCTCATCTGGCTCGTACTTTCGCATTTTTCGCATTCTTGTCGGCCAGATCCAGGGCTTTTTCTTGCTTGCATCACGTAGTAATGCGATACCACACCGAAACAGTCAACTAAACCTGGTTGCGATTAATATTTAAGAGGATAACGCCGGTATTGTCTCGGATAGGTCTGGGATTTGCCCTCATCTGGCTCGTACTTTCGCATTTTTCGCATACCTGTTGGCCAGATGCAGGGCTTTTTCTGGCTTGCATCACGTAGTAATGCGGTACCACACCGAAAAAGTCAATAGAAGCTTGTTCCGATTAGTATTTTAGAGGCAAACTCTGGTTATGTCTGGGTTAGTTCTGGTATTTGTAATCATCTGTCTCATACTTTCGCGTTTTTCGCATACTTGTTGGCCAGATCCTGGCCTTTTTCTGGTTTGGATCACGTAGTAATGTGGTACAACACTGAAACAGTAATGCGGTTCCACACCGAAACAGCCAATTAAACCAGGTTGCGAATAATATTTTGGAGGATAACGCCGGTTATGTCTTGGTTAGCACTGGGATTTGCCCTCATCTGGCTCGTACTTTCGCATTTTTCGCATACTTGTTGGCCAGATCCTGGCTTTTTTCTTGCTTGGACCACGTAGTAATGCGGTACCACACCGAAACAGTCAGTTAAACCTGGTTGCGATTAATACTTTAGAGGGTAACGCCGGTTATGTCTCGGTCATGTCTGTGAATTGCCCTTATCTGGCTCGTACTTTCGCATTTTTCGCATACTTGTTGGCCAGATCCTCGCCTTTTTCTGGTTTGCATCACGCAGTAGTGCGGTACCACACCGAAACAGTCAATTAAACCTGATTGCGATTAATATTTTGGAGGATAACGCCGGTTATGTCTCGGTTAGGTCTGGGATTTGCCACCATCTGGCCCGTACTTTCGCATTTTTCGCATACTTGTGGGCCAGATCCTGGCCTTTTTCCGGCTTGGACCACGTAGTAATGTGGTACCACACCGAAACAGTCAATTAGACCTAGTTGCGATTAATATTTTAGAGGATAACGCCGGTTATGTCTCGGTCAGATCTGGGATTTGCCCTCATCTGGCTCGTACCTTCGCATTTTTCGCATACTTGTTGGCCAGATCCTGGCCTTTTCCTGGTTCGGAACACGTAGTAATGCGGTACCACACCGAAACAGTCAATTAAATCTGGTTGCGATTAATATTTAAGAGGATAACGCCGGTATTGTTTCGGTTAGGTCTGGGATTTGCCCTCATCTGGCTCGTACTTTCGCATTTTTCGCATACTTGTTGGCCAGATCCTGGCCTTTTTCCGGCTTGGACCACGTAGTAATGTGGTACCACACCGGAACAGTCAATTAGACCTAGTTGCGATTAATATTTTAGAGGATAACGCCGGTTATGTCTCGGTCAGATCTGGGATTTGCCCTCATCTGGCTCGTACCTTCGCATTTTTCGCATACTTGTTGGCCAGATCCAGGCCTTTTTCCGGCTTGGACCACGTAGTAATGCGGTACCACACCGAAACAGTCAATTAGACCTAGTTGCGATAAATATTTTAGAGGATAACGCCGGTTATGCCTCGGTTAGGTCTGGGATTTGCCCTCATCTGGCTCGTACGTTCGCATTATTCGCATTCTTGTTGGCCACATCCAGGGCTTTTTCTTGCTTGCATCACGTAGTAATGCGGTACCAGACCGAAACAGTCAACTAAACCTGGTTGCGATTAATATTTTGGAGGATAACGCCGGTTATGTCTTGGTTAGGACTGGGATTTGCCATCATCTGGCTCGTACTTTCGCATTTTTCGCTTACTTGTTGGCCAGATACAAGGCTTTTTCTTGCTTGCATCACGTAGTAATGCGGTACCACACCGAAACCGTCAACTAAACCTGGTTGCGATTAATATTTTAGAGGATAACGCCGGTTATGCCTCGGTTAGGTCTGGGATTTGCCCTCATCTGGCTCGTACTTTCGCATTTTTCGCATTCTTGTCGGCCAGATCCAGGGCTTTTTCTTGCTTGCATCACGTAGTAATGCGATACCACACCGAAACAGTCAACTAAACCTGGTTGCGATTAATATTTAAGAGGATAACGCCGGTATTGTCTCGGATAGGTCTGGGATTTGCCCTCATCTGGCTCGTACTTTCGCATTTTTCGCATACCTGTTGGCCAGATGCAGGGCTTTTTCTGGCTTGCATCACGTAGTAATGCGGTACCACACCGAAAAAGTCAATAGAAGCTTGTTCCGATTAGTATTTTAGAGGCAAACTCTGGTTATGTCTGGGTTAGTTCTGGTATTTGTAATCATCTGTCTCATACTTTCGCGTTTTTCGCATACTTGTTGGCCAGATCCTGGCCTTTTTCTGGTTTGGATCACGTAGTAATGTGGTACAACACTGAAACAGTAATGCGGTTCCACACCGAAACAGCCAATTAAACCAGGTTGCGAATAATATTTTGGAGGATAACGCCGGTTATGTCTTGGTTAGCACTGGGATTTGCCCTCATCTGGCTCGTACTTTCGCATTTTTCGCATACTTGTTGGCCAGATCCTGGCTTTTTTCTTGCTTGGACCACGTAGTAATGCGGTACCACACCGAAACAGTCAGTTAAACCTGGTTGCGATTAATACTTTAGAGGGTAACGCCGGTTATGTCTCGGTCATGTCTGTGAATTGCCCTTATCTGGCTCGTACTTTCGCATTTTTCGCATACTTGTTGGCCAGATCCTCGCCTTTTTCTGGTTTGCATCACGCAGTAGTGCGGTACCACACCGAAACAGTCAATTAAACCTGATTGCGATTAATATTTTGGAGGATAACGCCGGTTATGTCTCGGTTAGGTCTGGGATTTGCCACCATCTGGCCCGTACTTTCGCATTTTTCGCATACTTGTTGGCCAGATCCTGGCCTTTTTCCGGCTTGGACCACGTAGTAATGTGGTACCACACCGAAACAGTCAATTAGACCTAGTTGCGATTAATATTTTAGAGGATAACGCCGGTTATGTCTCGGTCAGATCTGGGATTTGCCCTCATCTGGCTCGTACCTTCGCATTTTTCGCATACTTGTTGGCCAGATCCTGGCCTTTTCCTGGTTCGCAACACGTAGTAATGCGGTACCACACCGAAACAGTCAATTAAATCTGGTTGCGATTAATATTTAAGAGGATAACGCCGGTATTGTTTCGGTTAGGTCTGGGATTTGCCCTCATCTGGCTCGTACTTTCGCATTTTTCGCATACTTGTTGGCCAGATCCTGGCCTTTTTCCGGCTTGGACCACGTAGTAATGTGGTACCACACCGGAACAGTCAATTAGACCTAGTTGCGATTAATATTTTAGAGGATAACGCCGGTTATGTCTCGGTCAGATCTGGGATTTGCCCTCATCTGGCTCGTACCTTCGCATTTTTCGCATACTTGTTGGCCAGATCCAGGCCTTTTTCCGGCTTGGACCACGTAGTAATGCGGTACCACACCGAAACAGTCAATTAGACCTAGTTGCGATAAATATTTTAGAGGATAACGCCGGTTATGCCTCGGTTAGGTCTGGGATTTGCCCTCATCTGGCTCGTACGTTCGCATTATTCGCATTCTTGTTGGCCACATCCAGGGCTTTTTCTTGCTTGCATCACGTAGTAATGCGGTACCAGACCGAAACAGTCAACTAAACCTGGTTGCGATTAATATTTTGGAGGATAACGCCGGTTATGTCTTGGTTAGGACTGGGATTTGCCATCATCTGGCTCGTACTTTCGCATTTTTCGCTTACTTGTTGGCCAGATACAAGGCTTTTTCTTGCTTGCATCACGTAGTAATGCGGTACCACACCAAAACCGTCAACTAAACCTGGTTGCGATTAATATTTTGGAGGATAACGCCGGTTATGTCTTGGTTAGGACTGGGATTTGCCATCATCTGGCTCGTACTTTCGCATTTTTCGCTTACTTGTTGGCCAGATACAAGGCTTTTTCTGGCTTGTATCACGTAGTAATGCGGTACCACACTGTAACAGTCAATTAAACCTGGGTCCGATTAATATTTTAGAGGATAACGCTGGTTATGTCTGGGTTAGTTCTGGTATTTGCAATCATCTGGCTCATACTTTCCAGTTTTTCGCATATTTGTTGGCCAGATCCTGCGTTTTTCCTGGTTTGGATCCCGTAGTAATGTGGTTCCTCAACGAAACAGTCTATTAAATCTGGTTCCGATTAATATTTTAGAGGATAACGCCGGTTATGCCTCGGTTAGGTCTGGGATTTGCCCTCATCTGGCTCGTACGTTCGCATTTTTCGCATTCTTGTTGGCCACATCAAGGGCTTTTTCTCGCTTGCATCACGTAGTAATGCGGTACCAGACCGAAACAGTCAACTAAACCTGGTTGCGATTAATATTTTGGAGGATAACGCCGGTTATGTCTTGGTTAGGACTGGGATTTGCCATCATCTGGCTCGTACTTTCGCATTTTTCGCTTACTTGTTGGCCAGATACAAGGCTTTTTCTTGCTTGCATCACGTAGTAATGCGGTACCACACCGAAACAGTCAACTAAACCTGGTTGCGATTAATATTTTGGAGGATAACGCCGGTTATGTCTTGGTTAGGACTGGGATTTGCCATCATCTGGCTCGTACTTTCGCATTTTTCGCTTACTTGTTGGCCAGATACAAGGCTTTTTCTGGCTTGTATCACGTAGTAATGCGGTACCACACTGTAACAGTCAATTAAACCTGGGTCCGGTTAATATTTTAGAGGATAACGCTGGTTATGTCTGGGTTAGTTCTGGTATTTGCAATCATCTGGCTCATACTTTCCAGTTTTTCGCATATTTGTTGGCCAGATCCTGCGTTTTTCCTGGTTTGGATCCCGTAGTAATGTGGTTCCTCAAGGAAACAGTCTATTAAACCTGGTTCCGATTAATATTTTAGAGGATAACGCTGGTTATGTCTGGGCTAGGTCTTGTATTTGCCCTCATCTGGCTCGTACGTTCGCATTTTTCGCTTACTTGTTGGCCAGATCCTGGCCTTTTTCTGGCTTGGATCACGTAGTAATGCGGTACCACATCGAAACAGTCAATTGAACCTGGTTGCGATTAATATTTTAGAGGATAACGCCGGTTATGTCTCGGTCATGTCTGAGAATTGCCCTCATCTGGCTCGTACTTTCGCATTTTTCGCATACTTGTTGGCCAGATCCTGAGCTTTTTCTGGTTTGGATGACGTAGTAATGCGGTACCACACCGAAACAGTCATTTAAACCTGGTTGCGATTAATATTTTAGAGGATAACGCTGGTTATGTCTGGGCTAGGTCTGGTATTTGCCCTCATCTGGCTCGTACGTTCGCATTTTTCGCTTACTTGTTGGCCAGATACTGGCCTTTTTCAGGTTTGGATCACGTATGATGCGGTACCACACCGAAACAGTCAATTATACCTGGTTGCGCTTAATATTTTGGAGGATAACGCCGGTTATGTCACGGATAGGTCTGGGATTTGTCACTATCTGGCCCGTACTTTCGCATTTTTCGCATACTTGTTGGCCAGATCCTGTCCTTTTTCCGGCTTGGACCACGTAGTAATGCGGTACCACACCGAAACAGTCATTTAAACCTGGTTGCGATTAATACTTTAGAGGATAACGCCGGTTATGTCTCGGTCAGGTCTGTGAATTGCCCTCATCTGGCTCGTACTTTCGCATTATTCGCATACTTGTTGGCCAGATCCTCGCCTTTTTCTGGTTTGCATCACGCAGTAGTGCGGTACCACACCGAAATAGGCAATTAGACCTGGTTGCGAGTAATATTTTAGAGGATAACGCCGGTCATGTCTGGGTTAGGTGTGGGGTTTGCCCTCATCTGGCTCGTACTTTCGCATTTTTCGCATAATTGTTGGCCAGATCCAGGGCTTTTTCTGTCTTGTATCACGTAGTAATGCGGTACCACGCCGAAACAGTCAATTAAACCTGGGTGCGATTAATATTTTGGAGGATAACGCCGGTTATGTCTTGGTAACACTGGGATTTGCCCTCATCTGGCTCGTACTTTCGCATTTTTCTTATACTTGTTGGGCAGATCATGGGCTTTTTCTGGTTTGGATCACGTAGTAATGTGGTACCACACTGAAACAGTCAATAAAAGCTGGTTCCGATTAGTATTTTAGAGGATAACGCTGGTTATGTCTGGGTTAGTTCTGGTATTTGCAAGCATCTGGCTCATACTTTCGCGTTTTTCGCATAGTTGTTGGCCAGATCCAGCGTTTTTTCTGGATTGGATCCCGCAGTAATGTGGTTCCACACCGAAACAGTCAATTAATCCTGGTTGCGATTAATATTTTAGAGGATAACGCCGGTTATGTCTGGGTTAGGTCTGGGGTTTGCCCTCATCTGGCTCGTACCTTCGCATTTTTCACATACTTGTTGGCACGATCCTGGGCATTTTGTAGTTTGGATCACGTAGTAATGCGGTACCACACCGAAGCAGTCAATTAAAGCTGGTTGCGGTTAATACTTTCGAGGATAACGCCGGTTATGTCTGGGTTAGGTCTGGTATTTGCCATCATCTGGCCCGTACTTTCGCATTTTTCGCATACTTGTTGGCCTGATCCTGGCCTTTTTCTGGTTTCGAACACGTAGTAATGCGGTACCACACCGAAACAGTCAATTTAACCTGGGTGCGATTAATATTTAAGAGGATAACGCCGGTTATGTCTCGGTTAGGTCTAGGATTTGCCCTCATCAGGCTCGTACTTTCGCATTTTTCGCATAATTGTTGGCCAGATCCAGGGCTTTTTCTGTCTTGCATCACGTAGTAATGCGGTACCACGCTGGAACAGCCAATTAAACCTGGTTGCGATTAATATTTTGGAGGATAACGCCGGTTATGTCTTGGTTAGCACTGGGATTTGCCCTCATCTGGCTCGTACTTTCGCGTTTTTCACATACTTGTTGGCCAGATCCTGGCCTTTATCTGGCTTGGATCACGTAGTAATGTGGTACCACACCGAAACAGTAATGCGGTACCACACCGAAACAGTCAACTAAACCTGGTTGCGATTAATATTTTGGAGGATAACGCCGGTTGTGTCTTGGTTAGGACTGGGATTTGCCCTCATCTGGCTCGTACTTTCGCGTTTTTCGCATACTTGTTGGCCAGATCCAGGCCATTTTCTGGTTTGGATCACGTAGTAATGCGGTACCACACCGAAACAGTCAATTAAAGCTGGTTGCGCTTAATATTTTAGAGGATAACGTCGGTTATCTCTCGGTTAGGTCTGGAATTTGCCCTCATCTGGCTCGTACTTTCGGACTTTTCGCATACTTGTTGGCCAGATCCTGGGCTTTTTCTGGTTTGGATCCCGTAGTACTGTGGTACCACACCGAAACAGACAATAAAAGCTGGTTCCGATTAATAGTTTGCAGGATAACGCTGGTTACGTTTGGGTTAGTTCTGGTATTAGCAATCACCTGGCTCGAACTTTCGCATTTTTCGCATACTTGTTGGCCAGATCCTGGCCTTTTTCTGGCGTGGATCGCGTAGTAATGCGGTACCACACCGAAACAGTCAATCAAACCTGGTTGCGATTTATATTTTAGAGGATAACGCCGCATATGTCTCGGTTAGGTCTGGGATTTGCAATCATCTGGCACGTACTTTCGCATTTTTCGCATACTTTTTGGCCAGATCCTGGCCTTTTTCTGGCTTAGACCACGTAGTAATGTGGTACCACGCCGGAACAGTCAATTAAACTTGGTTGCGAATAATATTTTAGAGGATAACGGTGGTTATGACTGGGTTAGTTCTGGTATTTCCAACCATCTGGCTCGAACTTTCGCATTTTTCGCATACTTGTCCGGCAGATCCTGGGTTTTTTGTGGCTTGGATCCCGTTGTAATGTGGTTCCACACCGAAACAGTCAATTAAACCTGGTTGCGATTAATATTTTAGAGGATAACGCCGGTTATGTCTCGGTTAGGTCTGGTATTTGCCCTGATCTGGCTCGTACTTTCGCACTTTTCGCATACTTGTTGGCCAGATTCTGGGTTTTTTCTGGTTTGGATCCCCTAGTAATGTGGTTCCACACCGAAACAGTCAATTAAACCTGGTTGCGATTAATATTTTAGAGGATAACGCCGGTTATGTCTGGGTTACGTCTAGTATTTGCCCTCATGTGTCTCATACTTTCGCGTTTTTCGCATACGTGTTGTCCAGATTCTGGGCATTTTCTCGTTTGGATCACGTAGTAATGTGGTACCACACTGAAACAGTCAATTAAACCTGGTTGCGAATAATATTTTAGAGGATAACGCTGGTTTTGTCTGGGATAGTTCTGGTATTTGCAATCATCTGGCTCATACTTTCGCATTTTTCGCATACTTGTTTGACAGTTTCTGGGGTTTTTCTGGTTTGGATCCCGTAGTAATGTGGTACCACACTGAAGCAGTCAATTAAACCTGGTTGCGATTAATATTTTAGAGGATAACGCCGGTTATGTCAGGGTTAGGTCTGGGATTTGCCCTCATCTGGCTCGTACATTCGCGTTTTTCGCATACTTGTTGGCCAGATCCTGGCCTTTTTCTGGTTTGGATCACGTAGTAATGTGGTACCACACAGAAACAGTCAATAGAAGCTGGTTCCGCTTAGTATTTTAGAGGATAACGCTGGTTATGCCTGGGTTAGTTCTGGTATTTGCAATCATCTGGCTCGTACTTTCGCATTTCTCGCATACTTGTTGGCCAGATCCTGGCCTTTTTCTGGCTTTGACAACGTAGTAATGTGGTACCACACTGAAACAGTCAATTAAACCAGGTTGCGATTAATATTTTAGAGGATAACGCCGGTTATGTCTGGGTTACGTCTGGTATTTGCCCTCATCTGGCTCGTGCATTCGCATTGTTCACTTACTAGTTGGCCAGATCTCGGGTTTTTTGTGGTTTGGATCCCGTCGTAATGTGGTTCCACACCGAAACAGTCAATTAAACCTGGTTGCGATTAATATTTTGGAGGACAACGCTGGTTACGTTTGGGATAGTTCTGGTATTAGCAATCATCTGGCTCGTACTTTCGCATTTTTGGCATACTTGTTGGCCTGGTCCTGGCCTTTTCCCGGCTAGGACCACGTAGTAATGTGGTACCACACCGAAACAGTCAGTTATACCTGGTTCCGATTAATATTTTAGAGGATAACGCCGGTTATGTCTCGGTTAGGTCTGGGATTTGCCATCATCTGGCTCGTGCTTTCGTATTTTTCGCATACTTGTTGGCCAGATCCTAGGCTTTTTCTGGTTTGAATCACGTACTAATGTATTACCACACTGGAACAGTCAATAAAAGCTGGCTCCGAATAGTATTTTAGAGGATAACGCTGGTTATGTCTAGATTAGTTCTGGTATTTGCCCTCATCTGGCTCCTACTTTCGCATTTCTCACTTACTTGTTGGCCAGATCTCGGGTTTTTTGTGGTTTGGATCCCGTCGTAATGTGGTTCCACACCGAACCAGTCAACTAAACCTGGTTGCGATTAATATTTTGGAGGGCAACGCTGGTTATGTTTGGGTTAGTTCTGGTATTTGCAATCATCAGGCACATACGTTCGCATTTCTCGCATACTCGTTGGGCAGATCCTGGCCTTTTTCTGGCTTGGACCACGTAGTAATGCGGTACCACACCGAAACAGTCAATCATACCTGGTTGCGATTAATATTTTAGAGGATAACGCTGGTTATGTGTAGATTAGTTTTGGTATTTGCAATCATCTGGCACACACTTTCGCGTTTTTCGCATACTTGTTGGGCAGATCCTGGGTTTTTTCTGGTTTGGATCATGTAGTAATGTGGTACCACACTGAAACAGTCAATATGAGCTGCTTCCGATTAATAGTTTGGAGGATAACGCTGATTACGTTTGGGTTAGTTCTGGTATAAGCAATCATCTGGCTCGTACTTTCGCATTTTTCGCATACTTGTTGGCCAGATCCAGGCCTTTTTCTGGTTTGAAATCACGTAGTAATGCGGTACCACACCGAAACAGTCAATATGAGCTGCTTCCGATTAATTGTTTGGAGGATAACGCCGGTTACGTTTGGGTTAGTTCTGGTATTAGCAATCATCTGGCTCGTGCTTTCGCATTTTTCGCATACTTGTTGGCCAGATCCAGGCCTTTTTCTGGTTTGGATCACGTAGTAATGCGGTACCACACCGAAACAGTCAATATGAGCTGCTTCCGATTAATAGTTTGGAGGATAACGCCGGTTACGTTTGGGTTAGTTCTGGTATTAGCAATCATCTGTCCCATACTTTCGCATTTTTCGCATACTTGTTGACCAGATCCAGGGCTTTTTCTGGTTTGGATCGCGTACTAATGCGGTACCACACCGAAACAGTCAATTAAACCTGGTTGCGATTAATATTTTGGAGGATAACGCCGGTTATGTCTCGGTTAGGTCTGGGATTTGCCATCATCTGGCTCGTGCTTTCGTATTTTTCGCATACTTGTTGGCCAGATCCTAGGCTATTTCCGGTTTGGATCACGTACTAATGTGGTACCACACTGGAACAGTCAATAGGAGCTGGTTCCGAATAGTATTTTAGAGGATAACGCTGGTTATTTCTAGATTAGTTCTGGTATTTGCCCTCATCTGGCTCGTACTTTCGCATTTTTCACTTACTTGTTGGCCAGATCTCGGGCTTTTTGTGGTTTGGATCCCGTCGCAATGTGGTTCCACACCGAACCAGTCAATCATACCTGGCTGCGATTAATACTTTAGAGGATAACACTGGTTATGTCTAGATTAGTTTTGGTATTTGCCCTCACCTGGCTCGTACTTTCGCATTGATCGCATACTTGTTGGCCAGATCCTGGGCTTTTTCTGACTTGGATCACGTAGTAATGTGGTACCACACTGTCAATAAAAGCTGGTTCCGATTAGTATTTTAGAGGAAACGCTGGTTATGTCTGGGTTAGTTCTGGTATTTGCAATCATCAGGCACATACTTTCCCATTTCTCGCTTACTTGCCGGGCAGATCCTGGGTTTTTTGTGGTTTGGATACCGTCGTAATGTGGATCCACACCGAAACAGTCAATTAAACCTGGTTGCGATTAATATTTTGGTGGACAACGCCGGTTATGTCTCGGTTAGGTCTGGGTTTTGCCATCATCTGGCTCGTACTTTCGCATTTTTCGCATACTTGTTGGCCAGATCCTGGCCTTTTTCTGGTTTGGATCACGTAGTAATGTGGCACCACACTGAAACAGTCAATAGAGGCTGGTTCCGCTTAGTATTTTAGAGGATAACGCTGGTAATGTCTGGGTTAGTTCTGGTATTTGCTATCATCTGGCACATGCCTTCGAGTTTTTCGCATACTTGTTGGCCAGATCCTGGGCTTTTTCTGGTTTGGATCACGTAGTAATGTGGTACCACACTGAAACAGTCAATAGAAGCTGGTTCCGATAAGCATTTGAGAGGAAAACGCTGGTTATGTCTCGGTTAGTTCTGGGATTTGCCATCATCTGTCTCGTGCATTCGTATTTTTCGCATACTTGTTGGCCAGATCCTGGGTTTTTTGTGGTTTGGATACCGTCGTAATGTGGTACAACACTGAAACAGTAATGCGGTTCCACACCGAAACAGTCAATTAAACCTGGTTGCGATTAATATTTTAGAGGATAACGCCGGTTATGTCTGGGTTAGTTCTGGTATTTGCTATCATCTGGCACATACCATCGAGTTTTTCGCATACTTGTTGGCCAGATCCTGGGCTTTTTCTGGTTTGGATCACGTAGTAATGTGGTACCACACTGAAACAGTCAATAGAAGCTGGTTCCGATAAGTATTTGAGAGGAAAACGCTGGTTATGTCTCGGTTAGTTCTGAGATTTGCCATCATCTGTCTCGTGCATTCGTATTTTTCGCATACTTGTTGGCCAGATCCTAGGCTTTTTCTGGTTTGGATCACGCACTAATGTGATACCACACTGGAACAGTCAATTAAACCTGGTTGCGATTAGTATTTTAGAGGATAACGCCGGTTATGTCTGGGTTAGGTCTGGGATTTGCCCTCATCTGGCTCGTACTATCGCGTTTTTCGCATACTTGTTGGCCAGATCCTGGCCTTTTTCTGGTTTGGATCACGTAGTAATGTGGTACCACACTGGAACAGTCAATAGAAGCTGGTTCCGAATAGTATTTTAGAGGACAACGCTGGTTATGTCTAGATTATTTCTGGTATTTGCCCTCATCTGGCTCGTACTTTCGCGTTTTTCGCATACTTGTTGGCCAGATCCTGGCCTTTTTCTGGTTTGGATCACGTAGTAATGTGGTACCACACTGAAACAGTCAATAGAAGCTGGTTCCGCTTAGTATTTTAGAGGATAACGCTGGTTATGCCTCGGTTAGTTCTGGTATTTGCAATCATCAGGCTCATACTTTCGCATTTTTCGCATACTTGTCCGGCAGATCCTGGGTTTTTTGTGGCTTGGATCCCGTTGTAATGTGTTTCCACACCGAAACAGTCAATTAAACCTGGTTGCGATTAATATTTTAGACGATAACGCCGTTTATGTCTCGGTTAGGTCTGGTATTTGCCCTCATCTGGCTCGTACTTTCGCTTTTTTCGCATACGTGTTGGCCAGATCTTGGCCTTCTTCTGGTTTGGATCACGTAGCACTGTGGTACCACACTGAAACAGTCAATAAAAGCTGGTTCCGATTAATAGTTTGCAGGATAACGCTGGTTATGTCTGGGTTAGTTCTGGTATTTGCTATCATCTGGCACATGCATTCGAGTTTTTCGCATACTTGTTGGCCAGATCCTGGGCTCTTTCTGGTTTGGATCACGTAGTAATGTGGTACCACACTGAAACAGTCAATAGAAGCTGGTTCCGATAAGTATTTGAGAGGAAAACGCTGGTTATGTCTCGGTTAGTTCTGGGATTTGCCATCATCTGGCTCGTGCATTCGTATTTTTCGCATACTTGTTGGCCAGATCCTAGGCTTTTTCTGGTTTGGATCACGCACTAATGTGATACCACACTGGAACAGTCAATAGAAGCTGGTTCCGAATAGTAATTTAGAGGATAACGCTGGTTATGCCTGGGTTAGTTCTGGTATTTGCAATCATCAGGCTCATACTTTCGCGTTTTTCGCATACTTGATGGCCAGATCCTGGGGTTTTTCTGGTTTGGATCCCGTAGTAGTGAGATTCCACAACGAAACAGTCCATTAAACTGGTTGCGATTAATATTTTAGAGGATGACGCCGGTTATGCCTCGGGTAGGTCTGGGATTTGTCCTCATCTGGCTCGTACTTTCGCGTTTTTCGCATACTTGTTGGCCAGATCCTGGCCTTTTTCTGGTTTGGATCACGTAGTAATGTGGTTCCACACCGAAACAGTCAATTAAACCTGGTTGCGATTAATATTTTAGAGGATAACGCCGGTTATGTCGCGGTTAGGTCTGGTATTTGCCCTCATCTGGCTCGTACTTTCGCATTTTTCGCATACTTGTTGGCCAGACCCTGGCCTTTTTCTGGATTGGACCACGTAGTAAAGTGGTTCCACACTGAAACAGTCAATTAAACCTTGGTCCGATTAATATTTTAGAGGATAACGCCGGTTATGTCTGGGTTAGGTCTGGTATTTGCCCACATCTGGCTCGTACTTTCGCATTTTTCGCATACTTGTTGGCCAGATCCTGGGATTTTTCTGGCTTGGATCACGTAGCAATGTGGTACCACACTGTCAATAAAAGCTGGTTCCGATTAGTATTTTAGAGGATAACGCTGGTTACGCTTGGGTTAGTTCTAGGATTTGCCGTCATCTGTCTCGTACTTCGCGTTTTTCGCATACATGTTGGCCAGATCCTGGGCTTTTTCTGGCTTGGATCACGTAATAATGTGGTACCACACTGTCAATAAAAGCTGGTTCCGATTAGTATTTTAGAGGATAACGCTGGTTATGTCTGGGTTAGTCCTGGTATTTGCAATCATCTGGCTCATACCTTCGCATTTTTCGCATACCTGTTGGCCAGATCCTGGCCTTTTTCTGGCTTTGACATGGCAGTAATGTGGTTCCACACCGAAACAGTCAATTAAACCTTGGTCCGATTAATATTTTAGAGGAAAACGCCGGTTATGTCTGGGTTAGGTCTGGTATTTGCCCTCATCTGGCTAGTACCTTCGCATTTTTCGCAGACTTGTTGGCCAGATCCTGGCCTTTTTCTGGTTAGGGTCTCGTAGTAACGCGGCACCACACCGATACAGTCAATTAAACCTGGTTGCGATTACTATTTTGGAGGATAACGCCGGTAATGTCTGGGATAGGTCTGGTATTTGCCCTCATCTGGCTCTTACTTTCGCGTTTTTCGCCTACTTGTTGGCCAGATCCTGGGCTTTTTCTGGTTTGGATCACGTAGTAATGTGGTACCACACTGAAACAGTCAATAGAAGCTGTTTCCGATAAGTATTTGAGAGGATAACGCTGGTTATGTCTAGATTAGGTCTGGGATGTGCCATCATCTGGCTCGTGCTTTCGTATTTTTCGCATACTTGTTGGCCAGATCCTGGGATTTTTCTAGTTTGGATCCCGCAGTAATGTGGTTCCACACCGAAGCAGTCAATTAAACCTGGTTGCGATTAATATCTTAGAGGATAACGCCGGTTATGTCTGGGTTAGGTCTGGTATTTGCCCTCATCTGGCTCGTACTTTCGCGTTTTCCGCATACTTGTTGGACAGATCCTGTGATTTTTCCGGTTTCGATCCCGTAGCAATGCGGTACCACACTGAAACAGTCAATAGAAGCTGGTTCCGATAAGTATTTTAGAGGATAACGCTGGTTATGTCTGGGTTAGTTCTGGTATTTGCTATCATCTGGCACATACCTTCGAGTTTTTCGCATACTTGTTGGCCAGAGCCTGGGCTTTTTCTAGTTTGGATCACGTAGTAATGTGGTACCACACTGAAACAGTCAATAGAAGTTGGTTCCGATAGGTATTTGAGAGGATAACGCTGGTTATGTCTCGGTTAGGTCTGGGATTTGCCATCATCTGGCTCGTGCTTTCGTATTTTTCGCATACTTGTTGGCCAGATCCTAGGCTTTTTCTGGTTTCGATCACGTAGTAATGTGGTACCACACTGAAACAGTCAATTAAACCTGTTTGCGATTATTATTTTAGAGGATATCGCCGGTTATGTCTAGGTTAGGCCTGGCATTTGCCCTCATCTGGCTCGTACTTTCACATTTTTCGCATACTTGTTGGCCAGATCCTGGCCTCTCTCTGGCTTGGACCAAGTAGTAATGTGGTACCACACTGAAACAGTCAATAGAAGCTGGTTCCGATAAGTATTTTAGAGGATAACGCTGGTTATGTCTGGGTTAGTTCTGGTATTTGCTATCATCTGGCACATACCTTCGAGTTTTTCGCATACTTGTTGGCCAGATCCTGGGCTTTTTCTAGTTTGGATCACGTAGTAATGTGGTACCACACTGAAACAGTCAATAGAAGTTGGTTCCGATAGGTATTTGAGAGGATAACGCTGGTTATGTCTCGGTTAGGTCTGGGATTTGCCATCATCTGGCTCGTGCGTTCGTATTTTTCGCATACTTGTTGGCCAGATCCTAGGCTTTTTCTGGTTTCGATCACGTAGTAATGTGGTACCACACTGAAACAGTCAATTAAACCTGTTTGCGATTGTTATTTTAGAGGATATCGCCGGTTATGTCTAGGTTAGGCCTGGTATTTGCCCTCATCTGGCTCGTACTTTCGCATTTTTCGCATACTTGTTGGCCAGATCCTGGCCTCTTTCTGGCTTGGACCAAGTAGTAATGTGGTACCACACTGAAACAGTCAATTAAACCTGGTTGCGATTAATATTTTAGAGGATAACGCCGGTTATGTCTGAGTTAGTTCTGGTATTTGCAATCATCAGGCTCATACTTTCGCGTTTTTCGCATACTTGATGGCCAGATCCTGGGGTTTTTCTGGTTTGGATCCCGTAGTAGTGAGATTCCACAACGAAACAGTCCATTAAACTGGTTGCGATTAATATTTTAGAGGATGACGCCGGTTATGCCTCGGGTAGGTCTGGGATTTGTCCTCATCTGGCTCGTACTTTCGCGTTTTTCGCATACTTGTTGGCCAGATCCTGGCCTTTTTGTGGTTTGGATCACGTAGTAATGTGGTTCCACACCGAAACAGTCAATTAAACCTGGTTGCGATTAATATTTTAGAGGATAACGCCGGTTATGTCGCGGTTAGGTCTGGTATTTGCCCTCATCTGGCTCGTACTTTCGCATTTTTCGCATACTTGTTGGCCAGACCCTGGCCTTTTTCTGGATTGGACCACGTAGTAAAGTGGTTCCACACTGAAACAGTCAATTAAACCTTGGTCCGATTAATATTTTAGAGGATAACGCCGGTTATGTCTGGGTTAGGTCTGGTATTTGCCCACATCTGGCTCGTACTTTCGCATTTTTCGCATACTTGTTGGCCAGATCCTGGGATTTTTCTGGCTTGGATCACGTAGCAATGTGGTACCACACTGTCAATAAAAGCTGGTTCTGATTAGTATTTTAGAGGATAACGCTGGTTACGCTTGGGTTAGTTCTAGGATTTGCCGTCATCTGTCTCGTACTTTCGCGTTTTTCGCATACATGTTGGCCAGATCCTGGGCTTTTTCTGGCTTGGATCACGTAATAATGTGGTACCACACTGTCAATAAAAGCTGGTTCCGATTAGTATTTTAGAGGATAACGCTGGTTATGTCTGGGTTAGTCCTGGTATTTGCAATCATCTGGCTCATACCTTCGCATTTTTCGCATACTTGTTGGCCAGATCCTGGCCTTTTTCTGGCTTTGACATGGCAGAAATGTGGTTCCACACCGAAACAGTCAATTAAACCTTGGTCCGATTAATATTTTAGAGGATAACGCCGGTTATGTCTGGGTTAGGTCTGGTATTTGCCCTCATCTGGCTAGTACCTTCGCATTTTTCGCAGACTTGTTGGCCAGATCCTGGCCTTTTTCTGGTTAGGGTCACGTAGTAACGCGGCACCACACCGATACAGTCAATTAAACCTGGTTGCGATTACTATTTTGGAGGATAACGCCGGTAATGTCTGGGGTAGGTCTGGGATTTGCCCTCATCTGGCTCTTACTTTCGCGTTTTTCGCATACTTGTTGGCCAGGTCCTGAGTTTTTTCTGGTTCGGATCCCGTCCCAATGTGGTACCACACTGAAACAGTCAATTAAAGCTGGTTCCGAATGGTATTTTAGAGGATAACGCTGGTTATGTCTAGATTAGGTCTGGGATTTGCCATCATCTGGCTCGTGCTTTCGTATTTTTCGCATACTTGTTGGCCAGATCCTGGGATTTTTCTGGTTTGGATCCCGCAGTAATGTGGTTCCACACCGAAGCAGTCAATTAAACCTGGTTGCGATTAATATTTTAGAGGATAACGCCGGTTATGTCTGGGTTAGGTCTGGTATTTGCCCTCATCTGGCTCGTACTTTCGCGTTTTTCGCATACTTGTTGGACAGATCCTGAGATTTTTCCGGTTTCGATCCCGTAGCAATGCGGTACCACACTGAAACAGTCAATAGAAGCTGGTTCCGATAAGTATTTTAGAGGATAACGCTGGTTATGTCTGGGTTAGTTCTGGTATTTGCTATCATCTGGCACATACCTTCGAGTTTTTCGCATACTTGTCGGCCAGATCCTGGGCTTTTTCTGGCTTGGATCACGTAATAATGTGGTACCACACTGTCAATAAAAGCTGGTTCCGATTAGTATTTTAGAGGATAACGCTGGTTATGTCTGGGTTAGTCCTGGTATTTGCAATCATCTGGCTCATACTTTCGCATTTTTCGCATACTTGTTGGCCAGATCCTGGCCTTTTTCTGGCTTCGACATGGCAGTAAAGTGGTTCCACACCGAAACAGTCAATTAAACCTTGGTCCGATTAATATTTTAGAGGATAACGCCGGTTATGTCTGGGTTAGGTCTGGTATTTGCCCTCATGTGGCTCGTACTTTCGGACTTTTCGCATACTTGTTGGCCAGATCCTGGGCTTTTTCTGGCTTGGATCACGTAATAATGTGGTACCACACTGTCAATAAAAGCTGGTTCCGATTAGTATTTTAGAGGATAACGCTGGTTATGTCTGGGTTAGTCCTGGTATTTGCAATCATCTGGCTCATACTTTCGCATTTTTCGCATACTTGTTGGCCAAATCCTGGCCTTTTTCTGGTTAGGGTCACGCAGTAACGCGGTGCCACACTGAAACAGTCAATTAAGCCTGTTTGCGATTATTATTTTAGAGGATATCGCCGGTTATGTCTAGGTTAGGCCTGGTATTTGCCATCATCTGGCTCGTACTTTCGGACTTTTCGCATACTTGTTGGCCAGATCGTGGCCTCCTTCTGGCTTGGACCAAGTGGTAATGTGGGACCACACTGAAACAGTCAATTAAACCTGGTTGCGATTAATATTTTAGAGGATAATGCCGGTTATGTCTCGGTTAGGTCTAGGATTTGCCGTCATCTGTCTCGTACTTTCGCGTTTTTCGCATACTTGTTGGCCAGATCCAGGCCTTTTTCTGGTTTGGATCACGTAGTAATGCGGTACCACACTGTCAATAAAAGCTGGTTCCGATTAGTATTTAAGAGGATAACGCTGGTTATGTCTGGGTTAGTCTTGGTATTTGCAATCATCTGGCTCATACCTTCGCATTTTTCGCATACTTGTTGGCCAGATCCTGGCCTTTTTCTGGTTAGGGTCACGTAGTAACGCGGTACCACACCGATACAGTCAATTAAACCTGGTTGCGATTACTATTTTGGAGGATAACGCCGGTAATGTCTGGGATAGGTCTGGGATTTGCCCTCATGTGGCTCCTACTTTCGCGTTTTTCGCATACTTGTTGGCCAGATCCTGAGTTTTTTCTGGTTTGGATCCCGTCCCAATGTGGTACCACATTGAAACAGTCAATTAAAGCTGGTTCCGATTAGTATTTTCGAGGATAACGCTGGTTATGTCTGTGTTAGTTCTGGTATTTGCAATCACCTGGCTCATACTTTCGCGTTTTTCGCATAGTTGTTGGCCAGATCCTGGGATTTTTCTGGATTGAATCCCGTAGTAATGTGGTTCCACACCGTAACAGTCAATAGAAGCTGGTTCCGATAAGTATTTTAGAGGATAACGCTGGTTATGTCTGGGTTAGTTCTGGTATTTGCCATCATCTGGCTCGTGCTTTCGTATTTTTCGCTTACTTCTTGGCCAGATCCTAGGCTTTTTCTGGCTTGGATCACGTACTAATGTGGTACCACACTGGAACAGTCAATAGAAGCTGGTTCCGAATAGTATTTTAGAGGATAACGCTGGTTATGTCTAGATTAGGTCTGGGATTTGCCATCATCTGGCTCGTGCTTTCGTATTTTTCGCATACTTGTTGGCCAGATCCTGAGTTTTTTCTGGTTTGGATCCCGTACCAATGTGGTACCACACTGAAACAGTCAATTAAAGCTGGTTCCGATTAGTATTTTCGAGGATAACGCTGGTTATGTCTGTGTTAGTTCTGGTATTTGCAATCATCTGGCTCATACTTTCGCGTTTTTCGCATAGTTGTTGGCCAGATCCTGGGATTTTTCTGGTTTGGATCCCGCAGTAATGTGGTTCCACACCGAAGCAGTCAATTAAACCTGGTTGCGATTAATATTTTAGAGGATAACGCCTGTTATATCTGGGTTAGGTCTGGTATTTGCCCTCATCTGGCTCGTACTTTCGCGTTTTTCGCATACTTGTTGGTCAGATCCTGAGATTTTTCCGGTTTCGATCCCGTAGCAATGCGGTACCACACTGAAACAGTCAATAGAAGCTGGTTCCGATAAGTATTTTAGAGGATAACGCTGGTTATGTCTGGGTTAGTTCTGGTATTTGCTATCATCTGGCACATACCTTCGAGTTTTTCGCATACTTGTCGGCCAGATCCTGGGCTTTTTCTGGCTTGGATCACGTAATAATGTGGTACCACACTGTCAATAAAAGCTGGTTCCGATTAGTATTTTAGAGGATAACGCTGGTTAGGTCTGGGTTAGTCCTGGTATTTGCAATCATCTGGCTCATACTTTCGCATTTTTCGCATACTTGTTGGCCAGATCCTGGCCTTTTTCTGGCTTCGACATGGCAGTAATGTGGTTCCACACCGAAACAGTCAATTAAACCTTGGTCCGATTAATATTTTAGAGGATAACGCCGGTTATGTCTGGGTTAGGTCTGGTATTTGCCCTCATGTGGCTCGTACTTTCGGACTTTTCGCATACTTGTTGGCCAGATCCTGGGCTTTTTCTGGCTTGGATCACGTAATAATGTGGTACCACACTGTCAATAAAAGCTGGTTCCGATTAGTATTTTAGAGGATAACGCTGGTTATGTCTGGGTTAGTCCTGGTATTTGCAATCATCTGGCTCATACTTTCGCATTTTTCGCATACTTGTTGGCCAAATCCTGGCCTTTTTCTGGTTAGGGTCATGTAGTAACGCAGTGCCACACTGAAACAGTCAATTAAGCCTGTTTGCGATTATTATTTTAGAGGATATCGCCGGTTATGTCTAGGTTAGGCCTGGTATTTGCCATCATCTGGCTCGTACTTTCGGACTTTTCGCATACTTGTTGGCCAGATCCTGGCCTCCTTCTGGCTTGGACCAAGTAGTAATGTGGGACCACACTGAAACAGTCAATTAAACCTGGTTGCGATTAATATTTTAGAGGATAGTGCCGGTTATGTCTCGGTTAGGTCTAGGATTTGCCGTCATCTGTCTCGTACTTTCGCGTTTTTCGCATACTTGTTGGCCGCATCCATGCCTTTTTCTGGTTTGGATCACGTAGTAATGCGGTACCACACCGAAACAGTCAATTAAAGCTGGTTGCGATTAATATTTTAGTGGATAACGCCGGTTATGTCTCGGTTAGGTCTGGGATTTGCCCTCATCTGGCTTGTACTTTCGGACTTTTCGCATACTTGTTGGCCAGATCCTGGGCTTTTTCTGGCTTGGATCACGTAATAATGTGGTACCACACTGTCAATAAAAGCTGGTTCCGATTAGTATTTTAGAGGATAACGCTGGTTATGTCTGGGTTAGTCCTGGTATTTGCAATCATCTGGCTCAGACTTTCGCGTTTTTCGCATACTTGTTGGGCAGATCCTGGGTTTTTTCTGGTTTGGATCACGTAGTACTGTGGTACCACACTGAAACAGTCAATAGAAGCTGGTTCCGATAAGTATTTGAGAGGAAAACGCTGGTTATGTCTAGGTTAGTTCTGGGATTTGCCATCATCTGGCTCCTGCATTCGTATTTTTCGCATACTTGTTGGCCAGATCCTAGGCTTTTTCTGGTTTGGATCACGCACTAATGTGGTACCACACTGGAACAGTCAATAGAAGCTGGTTCCGAATAGTAATTTAGAGGATAACGCTGGTTATGTCTAGATTAGTTCTGGTATTTGCCCTCATCTGGCTCGTACTTTCGCGTTTTTCGCATACTTGTTGGACAGATCCTGGCCTTTTTCTGGTTTGGATCACGTAGTAATGTGGTACCACACTGAAACAGTCAATTAAACCTGTTTGCGATTATTATTTTAGAGGATATCGCCGGTTATGTCTAGGTTAGGTCTGGTATTTGCCCTCATCTGGCTCGTACTTTCGCATTTTTCGCATACTTGTTGGCCAGATCCTGGCCTCTTTCTGGCTTGGACCAAGTAGTAATTTGGGTCCACACTGAAACAGTCAATTAAACCTGGTTGCAATTAATATTTTAGAGGATAATGCCGGTTATGTCTCGGTTAGGTCTAGGATTTGCCGTCATCTGCCTCGTACTTTCGCGTTTTTCGCTTACTTGTTGGCCAGATCCAGGCCTTTTTCTGGTTTGGATCACGTAGTAATGCGGTACCTCACCGAAACAGTCAATTAAAGCTGGTTGCGATTAATATTTTAGAGGATAATGCCGGTTATGTCTCGGTTAGGTCTAGGATTTGCCGTCATCTGTCTCGTACTTTCGCGTTTTTCGCATACTTGTTGGCCAGATCCTGGGCTTTTTCTGGCTTGGATCACGTAATAATGTGGTACCACAGTGTCAATAAAAGCTGGTTCCGATTAGTATTTTAGAGGATAACGTTGGTTATGTCTGGGTTAGTCCTGGTATTTGCAATCATCTGGCTCATACCTTCGCATTTTTCGCATACTTGTTGGCCAGATCCTGGCCTTTTTCTGGTTAGGGTCACGTAGTAACGCGGTACCACACCGATACAGTCAATTAAACCTGGTTGCGATTACTATTTTGGAGGATAACGCCGGTAATGTCTGGGATAGGTCTGGGATTTGCCCTCATCTGGCTCCTGCTTTCGCGTTTTTCGCATACTTGTTGGCCAGATCCTGAGTTTTTTCTGGTTTGGATCCTGTCCCAATGTGGTACCACACTGATACAGTCAATTAAAGCTGGTTCCGGTGAGTATTTTCGAGGATAACGCTGGTTATGTCTGTGTTAGTTCTGGTATTTGCAATCACCTGGCTCATACTTTCGCGTTTTTCGCATAGTTGTTGGCCAGATCCTGGGATTTTTCTGGATTGAATCCCGTAGTAATGTGGTTCCACACCGAAACAGTCAATAGAAGCTGGTTCCGATAAGTATTTTAGAGGATAACGCTGGTTATGTCTGGGTTAGTTCTGGTATTTGCCATCATCTGGCTCGTGCTTTCGTATTTTTCGCATACTTGTTGGCCAGATCCTAGGCTTTTTCTGGCTTGGATCACGTACTAATGTGGTACCAAACTGGAACAGTCAATAGAAGCTGGTTCCGATAGGTATTTGAGAGGATAACGCTGGTTATGTCTCGGTTAGGTCTGGGATTTGCCATCATCTGGCTCGTGCTTTCGTATTTTTCGCATGCTTGTTGGCCAGATCCTAGGCTTTTTCTGGTTTCGATCACGTAGTAATGTGGTACCACACTGAAACAGTCAATTAAACCTGTTTGCGATTATTATTTTAGAGGATATCGCCGGTTATGTCTGGGTTAGGTCTGGTATTTGCCCTCATCTGGCTCGTACCTTCGCATTTTTCGCAGACTTGTTGGCCAGATCCTGGCCTTTTTCTGGCTTGGACCACGTAGTAACGCGGTGCCACACTGAAACAGTCAATTAAGCCTGTTTGCGATTATTATTTTAGAGGATATCGCCAATTATGTCTAGGTTAGGCCTGGTATTTGCCATCATCTGGCTCGTACTTTCGCATTTTTCGCATACTTGTTGGCCAGATCCTGGCCTTTTTCTGGTTTGGATCACGTAGTAATGCGGTACCACACTGTCAATAAAAGCAGGTTCCGATTAGTATTTTAGAGGATAACGCTGGTTATGTCTGGGTTAGTCCTGGTATTTGCAATCATCTGGCTCATACCTTCGCATTTTTCGCATACTTGTTGGCCAGATCCTGGCCTTTTTCTGGTTAGGGTCACGTAGTAACGCGGTACCACATCGATACAGTCAATTAAACCTGGTTGCGATTACTATTTTGGAGGATAACGCCGGTAATGTCTGGGATAGGTCTGGGATTTGCCCTCATCTGGCTCCTACTTTCGCGTTTTTCGCATACTTGTTGGCCAGATCCTGAGTTTTTTCTGGTTTGGATCCCGTCCCAATGTGGTACCACATTGAAACAGTCAATTAAAGCTGGTTCCGATTAGTATTTTCGAGGATAACGCTGGTTATGTCTGTGTTAGTTCTGGTATTTGCAATCACCTGGCTCATACTTTCGCGTTTTTCGCATAGTTGTTGGCCAGATCCTGGGATTTTTCTGGATTGAATCCCGTAGTAATGTGGTTCCACACCGTAACAGTCAATAGAAGCTGGTTGCGATAAGTATTTTGGAGGATAACGCTGGTTATGTCTGGGTTAGTTCTGGTATTTGCCATCATCTGGCTCGTGCTTTCGTATTTTTCGCTTACTTCTTGGCCAGATCCTAGGCTTTTTCTGGCTTGGATCACGTACTAATGTGGTACCACACTGGAACAGTCAATAGAAGCTGGTTCCGAATAGTATTTTAGAGGATAACGCTGGTTATGTCTAGATTAGGTCTGGGATTTGCCATCATCTGGCTCGTGCTTTCGTATTTTTCGCATACTTGTTGGCCAGATCCTGAGTTTTTTCTGGTTTGGATCCCGTACCAATGTGGTACCACACTGAAACAGTCAATTAAAGCTGGTTCCGATTAGTATTTTCGAGGATAACGCTGGTTATGTCTGTGTTAGTTCTGGTATTTGCAATCATCTGGCTCATACTTTCGCGTTTTTCGCATAGTTGTTGGCCAGATCCTGGGATTTTTCTGGTTTGGATCCCGCAGTAATGTGGTTCCACACCGAAGCAGTCAATTAAACCTGGTTGCGATTAATATTTTAGAGGATAACGCCGGTTATGTCTGGGTTAGGTCTGGTATTTGCCCTCATCTGGCTCGTACTTTCGCGTTTTTCGCATACTTGTTGGACAGATCCTGAGATTTTTCCGGTTTCGATCCCGTAGCAATGCGGTACCACACTGAAACAGTCAATAGAAGCTGGTTCCGATTAGTATTTTAGAGGATAACGCTGGTTATGTCTGGGTTAGTCCTGGTATTTGCAATCATCTGGCTCATACTTTCGCATTTTTGGCATACTTGTTGGCCAAATCCTGGCCTTTTTCTGGTTAGGGTCACGTAGTAACGCGGTGCCACATTGAAACAGTCAATTAAGCCTGTTTGTGATTATTATTTTAGAGGATATCGCCGGTTATGTCTAGGTTAGGCCTGGTATTTGCCATCATCTGGCTCGTACTTTCGGACTTTTCGCATACTTGTTGGCCAGATCCTGGCCTCCTTCTGGCTTGGACCAAGTAGTAATGTGGGACCACACTGAAACAGTCAATTAAACCTGGTTGCGATTAATATTTTAGAGGATAGTGCCGGTTATGTCTCGGTTAGGTCTAGGATTTGCCGTCATCTGTCTCGTACTTTCGCGTTTTTCGCATACTTGTTGGCCACATCCAGGCCTTTTTCTGGTTTGGATCACGTAGTAATGCGGTACCACACCGAAACAGTCAATTAAAGCTGGTTGCGATTAATATTTTAGTGGATAACGCCGGTTATGTCTCGGTTAGGTCTGGGATTTGCCCTCATCTGGCTTGTACTTTCGGACTTTTCGCATACCTGTTGGCCAGATCCTGGGCTTTTTCTGGCTTGGATCACGTAATAATGTGGTACCACACTGTCAATAAAAGCTGGTTCCGATTAGTATTTTAGAGGATAACGCTGGTTATGTCTGGGTTAGTCCTGGTATTTGCAATCATCTGGCTCATACTTTCGCGTTTTTCGCATACTTGTTGGGCAGATCCTGGGTTTTTTCTGGTTTGGATCACGTAGTACTGTGGTACCACACTGAAACAGCCTATAAAAGCTGGTTCCGATTAATAGTTTGCAGGATAACGCTGGTTACGTTTGGGTTAGTTCTGGTATTAGCAATCATCTGGCTCGTACTTTCGCATTTTTCGCATACTTGTTGGGCAGATCCTGGGTTTTTTCTTGTTTGGATCACGTAGTACTGTGGTACCACACTGAAACAGTCAATAGAAGCTGGTTCCGATAAGTATTTGAGAGGAAAACGCTGGTTATGTCTCTGTTAGTTCTGGGATTTGCCATCATCTGGCTCGTGCATTCGTATTTTTCGCATACTTGTTGGCCAGATCCTAGGCTTTTTCTGGTTTGGATCACGCACTAATGTGGTACCACACTGGAACAGTCAATAGAAGCTGGTTCCGAATAGTAATTTAGAGGATAACGCTGGTTATGTCTAGATTAGTTCTGGTATTTGCCCTCATCTGGCTCGTACTTTCGCGTTTTTCGCATACTTGTTGGCCAGATCCTGGCCTTTTTCTGGTTTGGATCACGTAGTAATGTGGTACCACACTGAAACAGTCAATTAAACCTGTTTGCGATTATTATTTTAGAGGATATCGCCGGTTATGTCTCGGTTAGGTCTAGGATTTGCCGTCATCTGTCTCGTACTTTCGCGTTTTTCGCATACTTGTTGGCCAGATCCAGGCCTTTTTCTGGTTTGGATCACGTAGTAATGCGGTACCACACCGAAACAGTCAATTAAACCTGGTTGCGATTACTATTTTGGAGGATAACGCCGGTAATGTCTGGGATAGGTCTGGGATTTGCCCTCATCTGGCTCCTGCTTTCGCGTTTTTCGCATACTTGTTGGCCAGATCCTGAGTTTTTTCTGGTTTGGATCCCGTCCCAATGTGGTACCACACTGAAACACTCAATTAAAGCTGGTTCCGATTAGTATTTTCGAGGATAACGCTGGTTATGTCTGTGTTAGTTCTGGTATTTGCAATCACCTGGCTCATACTTTCGCGTTTTTCGCATAGTTGTTGGCCAGATCCTGGGATTTTTCTGGATTGAATCCCGTAGTAATGTGGTTCCACACCGAATCAGTCAATAGAAGCTGGTTCCGATAAGTATTTTAGAGGGTAACGCTGGTTATGTCTGGGTTAGTTCTGGTATTTGCCATCATCTGGCTCGTGCTTTCGTATTTTTCGCATACTTCTTGGCCAGATCCTAGGCTTTTTCTGGCTTGGATCACGTACTAATGTGGTACCACACTGGAACAGTCAATAGAAGCTGGTTCCGTATAGTAATTTAGAGGATAACGCTGGTTATGCCTGGGTTAGTTCTGGTATTTGCAATCATCTGGCTCGTGCTTTCGTATTTTTCGCATACTTGTTGGCCAGATCGTAGGCTTTTTCTGGTTTGGATCACGTACTAATGTGGTACCACACTGGAACAGTCAATAGAAGCTGGTTCCGAATAGTATTTTAGAGGATAACGCTGGTTATGTCTAGATTAGGTCTGGGATTTGCCATCATCTGGCTCGTGCTTTCGTATTTTTCGCATGCTTGTTGGCCAGATCCTAGGCTTTTTCTGGTTTCGATCACGTAGTAATGTGGTACCACACTGAAACAGTCAATTAAACCTGTTTGCGATTATTATTTTAGAGGATATCGCCGGTTATGTCTAGGTTAGGCCTGGTATTTGCCCTCATCTGGCTCGTACTTTCGCATTTTTCGCATACTTGTTGGCCAGATCCTGGCCACTTTCTGGCTTGGACCAAGTAGTAATGTGGGACCACACTGAAACAGTCAATTAATCCTGGTTGCGATTAATATTTTAGAGGATAACGTCGGTTATGTCTCGGTTGGGTCTGGGATTTGCCCTCATCTGGCTCGTACTTTCGGACTTTTCGCATACTTGTTGGCCAGGTCCTGGGCTTTTTCTGGCTTGGATCACATAATAATGTGGTACCACACTGTCAATAAAAGCTGGTTCCGATTAGTATTTTAGAGGATAACGCTGGTTATGTCTGGGTTAGTCCTGGTATTTGCAATCATCTGGCTCATACTTTCGCATTTTTCGCATACTTGTTGGCCAGATCCTGGCCTTTTTCTGGCTTCGACATGGCAGTAATGTGGTTCCACACCGAAACAGTCAATTAAACCTTGGTCCGATTAATATTTTAGAGGATAACGCCGGTTATGTCTGTGTTAGGTCTGGTATTTGCCCTCATCTGGCTCGTAACTTCGCATTTTTCGCAGACTTGTTGGCCAGATCCTGGCCTTTTTCTGGCTTGGACCACGTACTAAAGTGGTTCCACACTGAAACTGTCAATTAAATCTTGGTCCGATTAATATTTTAGAGGATAACGCTGGTTATGTCTGGGTTAGTTCTGGTATTTGCTATCATCTGGCACATACCTTCGAGTTTTTCGCATACTTGTTGGCCAGATCCTGGGCTTTTTCTAGTTTGGATCACGTAGTAATGTGGTACCACACTGAAACAGTCAAGAGAAGTTGGTTCCGATTAATATTTTAGAGGATAACGCTGGTTATGTCTCGGTTAGTTCTGGTATTTGCAATCATATGGCTCATACTTTCGCGTTTTTCGCATACTTGTTGGGCAGATCCTGGGTTTTTTCTGGCTTGGATCACGTAGTACTGTGGTACCACACTGAAACAGTCAATAGAAGCTGGTTCCGATAAGTATTTGAGAGGAAAACGCTGGTTATGTCTCGGTTAGTTCTGGGATTTGCCATCATCTGGGTCGTGCATTCGTATTTTTCGCATACTTGTTGGCCAGATCCTAGGCTTTTTCTGGTTTGGATCACGCACTAATGTGGTACCACACTGGAACTGTCAATAGAAGCTGGTTCCGAATAGTAATTTAGAGGATAACGCTGGTTATGTCTAGATTAGTTCTGGTTTTTGCCCTCATCTGGCTCGTACTTTCGCGTTTTTCGCATACTTGTTGGCCAGATCCTGGCCTTTTTCTGGTTTGGATCACGTAGTAATGTGGTACCGCACTGAAACAGTCAATAGAAGCTGGTTCCGCTTAGTATTTTAGAGGATAACGCTGGTTATGCCTGGGTTAGTTCTGGTATTTGCAATCATCTGGCTCGTGCTTTCGTATTCTTCGCATACTCGTTGGCCAGATCCTAGGCATTTTCTGGTTTCGATCACGTACTAATGTGGTACCACACAGGAACAGTCAATAGAAGCTGGTTCCGAATAGTATTTTAGAGGATAACGCTGGTTATGTCTAGATTAGGTCTGGGATTTGCCATCATCTGGCTCGTGCTATCGTATTTTTCGCATACTTGTTGGCCAGATCCTGAGTTTTTTCCGGTTTCGATCCCGTAGTAATGCGGTACCACACTGAAACAGTCAATAGAAGCTGGTTCCGATAAGTATTTTAGAGGATAACGCTGGTTATGTCTGGGTTAGTTCTGGTATTTGCTATCATCTGGCACATACCTTCGAGTTTTTCGCATACTTGTTGGCCAGATCCTGGGCTTTTTCTGGTTTGGATCACGTAGTAATGCGGTACCACAGCGAAACAGTCAATTGAAGCTGGTTGCGATTAATATTTTAGAGGATAACGTCGGTTATGTCTCGGTTAGGTCTGGGATTTGCCCTCATCTGGCTCGTACTTTCGGACTTTTCGCATACTTGTTGGCCAGATCCTGGGCTTTTTCTGGCTTGGATCACGTAATAATGTGGTACCACACTGTCAATAAAAGCTGGTTCCGATTAGTATTTTAGAGGATAACGCTGGTTATGTCTGGGTTAGTCCTGGTATTTGCAATCATCTGGCTCATACTTTCGCATTTTTCGCATACCTGTTGGCCAGATCCTGGCCTTTTTCTGGCTTTGACATGGCAGTAATGTGGTTCCACACCGAAACAGTCAATTAAACCTTGGTCCGATTAATATTTTAGAGGATAACGCCGGTTATGTCTGGGTTAGGTCTGGTATTTGCCCTCATCTAGCTCGTACCTTCGCATTTTTCGCAGACTTGTTGGCCAGATCCTGGCCTTTTTCTGGCTTGGACCACGTAGTAAAGTGGTTCCACACTGAAACAGTCAATTAAACCTTGGTCCGATTAATATTTTAGAGGATAACGCCGGTTATGTCTGGGTTAGGTCTGGTATTTGCCCTCATCTGGCTCGTACTTTCGCATTTTTCGCATACTTGTTGGCCAAATCCTGGCCTTTTTCTGGTTAGGGTCACGTAGTAACGCGGTACCACACCGATACAGTCAATTAAACCTGGTTGCGATTACTATTTTGGAGGATAACGCCGGTAATGTCAGGGATAGGTCTGGGATTTGCCCTCATCTGGCTCTTACTTTCGCGTTTTTCGCATACTTATTGGCCAGATCCTGAGTTTTTTCTGGTTTGGATCCCGTACCCATGTGGTACCACACTGAAACAGTCAATTAAAGCTGGTTCCGATTAGTATTTTTGAGGATAACGCTGGTTATGTCTGTGTTAGTTCTGGTATTTGCAATCATCTGGCTCGTGCTTTCGTATTTTTCGCATACTTGTTGGCCAGATCGTTGGCTTTTTCTGGTTTGGATCACGTACTAATGTCGTACCGCACTGGAACAGTCAATAGAAGCTGGTTCCGAATAGTATTTTAGAGGATAACGCTGGTTATGTCTAGATTAGGTCTGGGATTTGCCATCATCTGGCTCGTGCTTTCGTATTTTTCGCATACTTGTTGGCCAGATCGTTGGCTTTTTCTGGTTTGGATCACGTACTAATGTCGTACCGCACTGGAACAGTCAATAGAAGCTGGTTCCGAATAGTATTTTAGAGGATAACGCTGGTTATGTCTAGATTAGGTCTGGGATTTGCCATCATCTGGCTCGTGCTTTCGTATTTTTCGCATACTTGTTGGCCAGATCCTGAGTTTTTTTCTGGTTTGGATCCCGTACCAATGTGGTACCACACTGAAACAGTCAATTAAAGCTGGTTCCGATTAGTATTTTCGAGGATAACGCTGGTTATGTCTGTGTTAGTTCTGGTATTTGCAATCATCTAGCTCATACTTTCGCGTTTTTCGCATAGTTGTTGGCCAGATCCTGGGATTTTTCTGGTTTGGATCCCGTAGTAATGTGGTTCCACACCGAAACAGTCAATTAAACCTGGTTGCGATTAATATTTTAGAGGATAACGCCGGTTATGTCTGGGTTAGATCTGGTATTTGCCCTCATCTGGATCGTACTTTCGCGTTTTTCGCATACTTGTTGGACAGATCCTGAGTTTTTTCTGGTTTCGATCCCGTAGTAATGCGGTACCACACCGAAACAGTCAATAGAAGCTGGTTCCGATAAGTATTTTAAAGGATAACGCTGGTTATGTCTGGGTTAGTTCTGGTATTTGCCATCATCTGGCTCGTGCTTTCGTATTTTTCGCATACTTGTTGGCCAGATCCTAGGCTTTTTCTGGTTTGGATCACGTACTAATGTGGTACCACACTGGAACAGTCAATAGAAGCTGGTTCCGAATAGTAATTTAGAGGGAAACGCTGGTTATGTCTGTGTTAGTTCTGGTATTTGCAATCATCTGGCACATACCTTCGAGTTTTTCGCATACTTGTTGGCCAGATCCTGGGCTTTTTCTGGTTTGGATCACGTAGTAATGTGGTACCACACTGAAACAGTCAATAGAAGTTGGTTCCGATAGGTATTTGAGAGGATAACGCTGGTTATGTCTCGGTTAGGTCTGGGATTTGCCATCATCTGGCTCGTGCTTTCGTATTTTTCGCATACTTGTTGGCCAGATCCTAGGCTTTTTCTGGTTTCGATCACGTAGTAATGTGGTACCACACTGAAACAGTCAATTAAACCTGTTTGCGATTATTATTTTAGAGGATATCGCCGGTTATGTCTAGGTTAGGTCTGGTATTTGCCCTCATCTGGCTCGTACTTTCGCATTTTTCGCATACTTGTTGGCCAGATCCTGGCCTCTTTCTGGCTTGGACCAAGTAGTAATGTGGGACCACACTGAAACAGTCTATTAAACCTGGTTGCGATTAATATTTTAGAGGATAATGCCGGTTATGTCTCGGTTAGGTCTAGGATTTGCCGTCATCTGTCTCGTACTTTCGCGCTTTTCGCATACTTGTTGGCCAGATCCAGGCCTTTTTCTGGTTTGGATCACGTAGTAATGCGGTTCCACACCGAAACAGTCAATTAAAGCTGGTTGCGATTAATATTTTAGTGGATAACGCCGGTTATGTCTCGGTTAGGTCTAGGATTTGCCCTCATCTGGCTTGTACTGTCGGACTTTTCGCATACTTGTTGGCCAGATCCTGGGCTTTTTCTGGTTTGGATCACGTAGTAATGTGGTACCGCACTGAAACAGTCAATAGAAGCTGGTTCCGCTTAGTATTTTAGAGGATAACGCTGGTTATGCCTGGGTTAGTTCTGGTATTTGCAATCATCTGGCTCGTGCTTTCGTATTCTTCGCATACTTGTTGGCCAGATCCTAGGCATTTTCTGGTTTCGATCACGTACTAATGTGGTACCACACAGGAACAGTCAATAGAAGCTGGTTCCGAATAGTATTTTAGAGGATAACGCTGGTTATGTCTAGATTAGGTCTGGGATTTGCCATCATCTGGCTCGTGCTATCGTATTTTTCGCATACTTGTTGGCCAGATCCTTTGTTGTTTCTTGTTTGGATCCCGTACCAATGTGGTACCACACTGAAACATTCAATTAAAGCTGGTTCCGATTAGTATTTTCGAGGATAACGCTGGTTATGTCTGGGTTAGTTCTGGTATTTGCTATCATCTGGCACATACCTTCGAGTTTTTCGCCTACTTGTTGGCCAGATCCTGGGATGTTTCTGGTTTGGATCCCGCAGTAATGTGGTTCCACACCGAAGCAGTCAATTAAACCTGGTTGCGATTAATATTTTAGAGGATAACGCCGGTTATGTCTGGGTTAGGTCTGGTATTTGCCCTCATCTGTCTCGTACTTTCGCGTTTTTCGCATACTTGTTGGACAGATCCTGAGTTTTTTCCGGTTTCGATCCCGTAGTAATGCGGTACCACACTGAAACAGTCAATAGAAGCTGGTTCCGATAAGTATTTTAGAGGATAACGCTGGTTATGTCTGGGTTAGTTCTGGTATTTGCTATCATCTGGCACATACCTTCGAGTTTTTCGCATACTTGTTGGCCAGATCCTGGGCTTTTTCTGGTTTGGATCACGTAGTAATGCGGTACCACAGCGAAACAGTCAATTGAAGCTGGTTGCGATTAATATTTTAGAGGATAACGTCGGTTATGTCTCGGTTAGGTCTGGGATTTGCCCTCATCTGGCTCGTACTTTCGGACTTTTCGCATACTTGTTGGCCAGATCCTGGGCTTTTTCTGGCTTGGATCACGTAATAATGTGGTACCACACTGTCAATAAAAGCTGGTTCCGATTAGTATTTTAGAGGATAACGCTGGTTATGTCTGGGTTAGTCCTGGTATTTGCAATCATCTGGCTCATACTTTCGCATTTTTCGCATACCTGTTGGCCAGATCCTGGCCTTTTTCTGGCTTTGACATGGCAGTAATGTGGTTCCACACCGAAACAGTCAATTAAACCTTGGTCCGATTAATATTTTAGAGGATAACGCCGGTTATGTCTGGGTTAGGTCTGGTATTTGCCCTCATCTAGCTCGTACCTTCGCATTTTTCGCAGACTTGTTGGCCAGATCCTGGCCTTTTTCTGGCTTGGACCACGTAGTAAAGTGGTTCCACACTGAAACAGTCAATTAAACCTTGGTCCGATTAATATTTTAGAGGATAACGCCGGTTATGTCTGGGTTAGGTCTGGTATTTGCCCTCATCTGGCTCGTACTTTCGCATTTTTCGCATACTTGTTGGCCAAATCCTGGCCTTTTTCTGGTTAGGGTCACGTAGTAACGCGGTACCACACCGATACAGTCAATTAAACCTGGTTGCGATTACTATTTTGGAGGATAACGCCGGTAATGTCAGGGATAGGTCTGGTATTTGCCCTCATCTGTCTCGTACTTTCGCGCTTTTCGCATACTTGTTGGCCAGATCCAGGCCTTTTTCTGGTTTGGATCACGTAGTAATGCGGTACCACACCGAAACAGTCAATTAAAGCTGGTTGCGATTAATATTTTAGTGGATAACGCCGGTTATGTCTCGGTTAGGTCTAGGATTTGCCCTCATCTGGCTTGTACTGTCGGACTTTTCGCATACTTGTTGGCCAGATCCTGGGCTTTTTCTGGCTTGGATCACGTAATAATGTGGTACCACACTGTCAATAAAAGCTGGTTCCGATTAGTATTTTAGAGGATAACGCTGGTTATGCCTGGGTTAGTCCTGGTATTTGCAATCATCTGGCTCATACTTTCGCGTTTTTCGCATACTTGTTGGGCAGATCCTGAGTTTTTTCTGGTTTCGATCCCGTAGTAATGCGGTACCACACCGAAACAGTCAATAGAAGCTGGTTCCGATAAGTATTTTAAAGGATAACGCTGGTAATGTCTGGGTTAGTTCTGGTATTTGCCATCATCTGGCTCGTGCTTTCGTATTTTTCGCATACTTGTTGGCCAGATCCTAGGCTTTTTCTGGTTTGGATCACGTACTAATGTGGTACCACACTGGAACAGTCAATAGAAGCTGGTTCCGAATAGTAATTTAGAGGGAAACGCTGGTTATGTCTGTGTTAGTTCTGGTATTTGCAATCATCTGGCACATACCTTCGAGTTTTTCGCATACTTGTTGGCCAGACCCTGGGCTTTTTCTGGTTTGGATCACGTAGTAATGTGGTACCACACTGAAACAGTCAATAGAAGTTGGTTCCGATAGGTATTTGAGAGGATAACGCTGGTTATGTCTTGGTTAGGTCTGGGATTTGCCATCATCTGGCTCGTGCTTTCGTATTTTTCGCATACTTGTTGGCCAGATCCTAGGCTTTTTCTGGTTTCGATCACGTAGTAATGTGGTACCACACTGAAACAGTCAATTAAACCTGTTTGCGATTATTATTTTAGAGGATATCGCCGGTTATGTCTAGGTTAGGTCTGGTATTTGCCCTCATCTGGCTCGTACTTTCGCATTTTTCGCATACTTGTTGGCCAGATCCTGGCCTCTTTCTGGCTTGGACCAAGTAGTAATGTGGGACCACACTGAAACAGTCTATTAAACCTGGTTGCGATTAATATTTTAGAGCATAATGCCGGTTATGTCTCGGTTAGGTCTAGGATTTGCCGTCATCTGTCTCGTACTTTCGCGCTATTCGCATACTTGTTGGCCAAATCCTGGCCTTTTTCTGGTTAGGGTCACGTAGTAACGCGGTACCACACCGATACAGTCAATTAAACCTGGTTGCGATTACTATTTTGGAGGATAACGCCGGTAATGTCAGGGATAGGTCTGGGATTTGCCCTCATCTGGCTCTTACTTTCGCGTTTTTCGCATACTTATTGGCCAGATCCTGAGTTTTTTCTGGTTTGGATCCCGTACCCATGTGGTACCACACTGAAACAGTCAATTAAAGCTGGTTCCGATTAGTATTTTTGAGGATAACGCTGGTTATGTCTGTGTTAGTTCTGGTATTTGCAATCATCTGGCTCGTGCTTTCGTATTTTTCGCATACTTGTTGGCCAGATCGTTGGCTTTTTCTGGTTTGGATCACGTACTAATGTCGTACCGCACTGGAACAGTCAATAGAAGCTGGTTCCGAATAGTATTTTAGAGGATAACGCTGGTTATGTCTAGATTAGGTCTGGGATTTGCCATCATCTGGCTCGTGCTTTCGTATTTTTCGCATACTTGTTGGCCAGATCGTTGGCTTTTTCTGGTTTGGATCACGTACTAATGTCGTACCGCACTGGAACAGTCAATAGAAGCTGGTTCCGAATAGTATTTTAGAGGATAACGCTGGTTATGTCTAGATTAGGTCTGGGATTTGCCATCATCTGGCTCGTGCTTTCGTATTTTTCGCATACTTGTTGGCCAGATCCTGAGTTTTTTTCTGGTTTGGATCCCGTACCAATGTGGTACCACACTGAAACAGTCAATTAAAGCTGGTTCCGATTAGTATTTTCGAGGATAACGCTGGTTATGTCTGTGTTAGTTCTGGTATTTGCAATCATCTAGCTCATACTTTCGCGTTTTTCGCATAGTTGTTGGCCAGATCCTGGGATTTTTCTGGTTTGGATCCCGTAGTAATGTGGTTCCACACCGAAACAGTCAATTAAACCTGGTTGCGATTAATATTTTAGAGGATAACGCCGGTTATGTCTGGGTTAGATCTGGTATTTGCCCTCATCTGGATCGTACTTTCGCGTTTTTCGCATACTTGTTGGACAGATCCTGAGTTTTTTCTGGTTTCGATCCCGTAGTAATGCGGTACCACACCGAAACAGTCAATAGAAGCTGGTTCCGATAAGTATTTTAAAGGATAACGCTGGTTATGTCTGGGTTAGTTCTGGTATTTGCCATCATCTGGCTCGTGCTTTCGTATTTTTCGCATACTTGTTGGCCAGATCCTAGGCTTTTTCTGGTTTGGATCACGTACTAATGTGGTACCACACTGGAACAGTCAATAGAAGCTGGTTCCGAATAGTAATTTAGAGGGAAACGCTGGTTATGTCTGTGTTAGTTCTGGTATTTGCAATCATCTGGCACATACCTTCGAGTTTTTCGCATACTTGTTGGCCAGATCCTGGGCTTTTTCTGGTTTGGATCACGTAGTAATGTGGTACCACACTGAAACAGTCAATAGAAGTTGGTTCCGATAGGTATTTGAGAGGATAACGCTGGTTATGTCTCGGTTAGGTCTGGGATTTGCCATCATCTGGCTCGTGCTTTCGTATTTTTCGCATACTTGTTGGCCAGATCCTAGGCTTTTTCTGGTTTCGATCACGTAGTAATGTGGTACCACACTGAAACAGTCAATTAAACCTGTTTGCGATTATTATTTTAGAGGATATCGCCGGTTATGTCTAGGTTAGGTCTGGTATTTGCCCTCATCTGGCTCGTACTTTCGCATTTTTCGCATACTTGTTGGCCAGATCCTGGCCTCTTTCTGGCTTGGACCAAGTAGTAATGTGGGACCACACTGAAACAGTCTATTAAACCTGGTTGCGATTAATATTTTAGAGGATAATGCCGGTTATGTCTCGGTTAGGTCTAGGATTTGCCGTCATCTGTCTCGTACTTTCGCGCTTTTCGCATACTTGTTGGCCAGATCCAGGCCTTTTTCTGGTTTGGATCACGTAGTAATGCGGTTCCACACCGAAACAGTCAATTAAAGCTGGTTGCGATTAATATTTTAGTGGATAACGCCGGTTATGTCTCGGTTAGGTCTAGGATTTGCCCTCATCTGGCTTGTACTGTCGGACTTTTCGCATACTTGTTGGCCAGATCCTGGGCTTTTTCTGGTTTGGATCACGTAGTAATGTGGTACCGCACTGAAACAGTCAATAGAAGCTGGTTCCGCTTAGTATTTTAGAGGATAACGCTGGTTATGCCTGGGTTAGTTCTGGTATTTGCAATCATCTGGCTCGTGCTTTCGTATTCTTCGCATACTTGTTGGCCAGATCCTAGGCATTTTCTGGTTTCGATCACGTACTAATGTGGTACCACACAGGAACAGTCAATAGAAGCTGGTTCCGAATAGTATTTTAGAGGATAACGCTGGTTATGTCTAGATTAGGTCTGGGATTTGCCATCATCTGGCTCGTGCTATCGTATTTTTCGCATACTTGTTGGCCAGATCCTTTGTTGTTTCTTGTTTGGATCCCGTACCAATGTGGTACCACACTGAAACATTCAATTAAAGCTGGTTCCGATTAGTATTTTCGAGGATAACGCTGGTTATGTCTGGGTTAGTTCTGGTATTTGCTATCATCTGGCACATACCTTCGAGTTTTTCGCCTACTTGTTGGCCAGATCCTGGGATGTTTCTGGTTTGGATCCCGCAGTAATGTGGTTCCACACCGAAGCAGTCAATTAAACCTGGTTGCGATTAATATTTTAGAGGATAACGCCGGTTATGTCTGGGTTAGGTCTGGTATTTGCCCTCATCTGTCTCGTACTTTCGCGTTTTTCGCATACTTGTTGGACAGATCCTGAGTTTTTTCCGGTTTCGATCCCGTAGTAATGCGGTACCACACTGAAACAGTCAATAGAAGCTGGTTCCGATAAGTATTTTAGAGGATAACGCTGGTTATGTCTGGGTTAGTTCTGGTATTTGCTATCATCTGGCACATACCTTCGAGTTTTTCGCATACTTGTTGGCCAGATCCTGGGCTTTTTCTGGTTTGGATCACGTAGTAATGCGGTACCACAGCGAAACAGTCAATTGAAGCTGGTTGCGATTAATATTTTAGAGGATAACGTCGGTTATGTCTCGGTTAGGTCTGGGATTTGCCCTCATCTGGCTCGTACTTTCGGACTTTTCGCATACTTGTTGGCCAGATCCTGGGCTTTTTCTGGCTTGGATCACGTAATAATGTGGTACCACACTGTCAATAAAAGCTGGTTCCGATTAGTATTTTAGAGGATAACGCTGGTTATGTCTGGGTTAGTCCTGGTATTTGCAATCATCTGGCTCATACTTTCGCATTTTTCGCATACCTGTTGGCCAGATCCTGGCCTTTTTCTGGCTTTGACATGGCAGTAATGTGGTTCCACACCGAAACAGTCAATTAAACCTTGGTCCGATTAATATTTTAGAGGATAACGCCGGTTATGTCTGGGTTAGGTCTGGTATTTGCCCTCATCTAGCTCGTACCTTCGCATTTTTCGCAGACTTGTTGGCCAGATCCTGGCCTTTTTCTGGCTTGGACCACGTAGTAAAGTGGTTCCACACTGAAACAGTCAATTAAACCTTGGTCCGATTAATATTTTAGAGGATAACGCCGGTTATGTCTGGGTTAGGTCTGGTATTTGCCCTCATCTGGCTCGTACTTTCGCATTTTTCGCATACTTGTTGGCCAAATCCTGGCCTTTTTCTGGTTAGGGTCACGTAGTAACGCGGTACCACACCGATACAGTCAATTAAACCTGGTTGCGATTACTATTTTGGAGGATAACGCCGGTAATGTCAGGGATAGGTCTGGTATTTGCCCTCATCTGTCTCGTACTTTCGCGCTTTTCGCATACTTGTTGGCCAGATCCAGGCCTTTTTCTGGTTTGGATCACGTAGTAATGCGGTACCACACCGAAACAGTCAATTAAAGCTGGTTGCGATTAATATTTTAGTGGATAACGCCGGTTATGTCTCGGTTAGGTCTAGGATTTGCCCTCATCTGGCTTGTACTGTCGGACTTTTCGCATACTTGTTGGCCAGATCCTGGGCTTTTTCTGGCTTGGATCACGTAATAATGTGGTACCACACTGTCAATAAAAGCTGGTTCCGATTAGTATTTTAGAGGATAACGCTGGTTATGCCTGGGTTAGTCCTGGTATTTGCAATCATCTGGCTCATACTTTCGCGTTTTTCGCATACTTGTTGGGCAGATCCTGAGTTTTTTCTGGTTTCGATCCCGTAGTAATGCGGTACCACACCGAAACAGTCAATAGAAGCTGGTTCCGATAAGTATTTTAAAGGATAACGCTGGTAATGTCTGGGTTAGTTCTGGTATTTGCCATCATCTGGCTCGTGCTTTCGTATTTTTCGCATACTTGTTGGCCAGATCCTAGGCTTTTTCTGGTTTGGATCACGTACTAATGTGGTACCACACTGGAACAGTCAATAGAAGCTGGTTCCGAATAGTAATTTAGAGGGAAACGCTGGTTATGTCTGTGTTAGTTCTGGTATTTGCAATCATCTGGCACATACCTTCGAGTTTTTCGCATACTTGTTGGCCAGACCCTGGGCTTTTTCTGGTTTGGATCACGTAGTAATGTGGTACCACACTGAAACAGTCAATAGAAGTTGGTTCCGATAGGTATTTGAGAGGATAACGCTGGTTATGTCTTGGTTAGGTCTGGGATTTGCCATCATCTGGCTCGTGCTTTCGTATTTTTCGCATACTTGTTGGCCAGATCCTAGGCTTTTTCTGGTTTCGATCACGTAGTAATGTGGTACCACACTGAAACAGTCAATTAAACCTGTTTGCGATTATTATTTTAGAGGATATCGCCGGTTATGTCTAGGTTAGGTCTGGTATTTGCCCTCATCTGGCTCGTACTTTCGCATTTTTCGCATACTTGTTGGCCAGATCCTGGCCTCTTTCTGGCTTGGACCAAGTAGTAATGTGGGACCACACTGAAACAGTCTATTAAACCTGGTTGCGATTAATATTTTAGAGCATAATGCCGGTTATGTCTCGGTTAGGTCTAGGATTTGCCGTCATCTGTCTCGTACTTTCGCGCTATTCGCATACTTGTTGGCCAAATCCTGGCCTTTTTCTGGTTAGGGTCACGTAGTAACGCGGTACCACACCGATACAGTCAATTAAACCTGGTTGCGATTACTATTTTGGAGGATAACGCCGGTAATGTCTGGGATAGGTCTGGGATTTGCCCTCATCTGGCTCTTACTTTCGCGTTTTTCGCATACTTATTGGCCAGATCCTGAGTTTTTTCTGGTTTGGATCCCGTACCCATGTGGTACCACACTGAAACAGTCAATTAAAGCTGGTTCCGATTAGTATTTTCGAGGATAACGCTGGTTATGTCTGTGTTAGTTCTGGTATTTGCAATCATCTGGCTCGTGCTTTCGTATTTTTCGCATACTTGTTGGCCAGATCGTTGGCTTTTTCTGGTTTGGATCACGTACTAATGTCGTACCGCACTGGAACAGTCAATAGAAGCTGGTTCCGAATAGTATTTTAGAGGATAACGCTGGTTATGTCTAGATTAGGTCTGGGATTTGCCATCATCTGACTCGTGCTTTCGTATTTTTCGCATACTTGTTGGCCAGATCGTTGGCTTTTTCTGGTTTGGATCACGTACTAATGTCGTACCGCACTGGAACAGTCAATAGAAGCTGGTTCCGAATAGTATTTTAGAGGATAACGCTGGTTATGTCTAGATTAGGTCTGGGATTTGCCATCATCTGGCTCGTGCTTTCGTATTTTTCGCATACTTGTTGGCCAGATCCTGAGTTTTTTTCTGGTTTGGATCCCGTACCAATGTGGTACCACACTGAAACAGTCAATTAAAGCTGGTTCCGATTAGTATTTTCGAGGATAACGCTGGTTATGTCTGTGTTAGTTCTGGTATTTGCAATCATCTAGCTCATACTTTCGCGTTTTTCGCATAGTTGTTGGCCAGATCCTGGGATTTTTCTGGTTTGGATCCCGTAGTAATGTGGTTCCACACCGAAACAGTCAATTAAACCTGGTTGCGATTAATATTTTAGAGGATAACGCCGGTTATGTCTGGGTTAGATCTGGTATTTGCCCTCATCTGGATCGTACTTTCGCGTTTTTCGCATACTTGTTGGACAGATCCTGAGTTTTTTCTGGTTTCGATCCCGTAGTAATGCGGTACCACACCGAAACAGTCAATAGAAGCTGGTTCCGATAAGTATTTTAAAGGATAACGCTGGTTATGTCTGGGTTAGTTCTGGTATTTGCCATCATCTGGCTCGTGCTTTCGTATTTTTCGCATACTTGTTGGCCAGATCCTAGGCGTTTTCTGGTTTGGATCACGTACTAATGTGGTACCACACTGGAACAGTCAATAGAAGCTGGTTCCGAATAGTAATTTAGAGGGAAACGCTGGATATGTCTGTGTTAGTTCTGGCATTTGCAATCATCTGGCACATACCTTCGAGTTTTTCGCATACTTGTTGGCCAGATCCTAGGCTTTTTCTGGCTTGGACCAAGTAGTAATGTGGGACCACACTGAAACAGTCTATTAAACCTGGTTGCGATTAATATTTTAGAGGATAATGCCGGTTATGTCTCGGTTAGGTCTAGGATTTGCCGTCATCTGTCTCGTACTTTCGCGCTTTTCGCATACTTGTTGGCCAGATCCAGGCCTTTTTCTGGTTTGGATCACGTAGTAATGCGGTACCACACCGAAACAGTCAATTAAAGCTGGTTGCGATTAATATTTTAGTGGATAACGCCGGTTATGTCTCGGTTAGGTCTAGGATTTGCCCTCATCTGGCTTGTACTGTCGGACTTTTCGCATACTTGTTGGCCAGATCCTGGGCTTTTTCTGGCTTGGATCACGTAATAATGTGGTACCACACTGTCAATAAAAGCTGGTTCCGATTAGTATTTTAGAGGATAACGCTGGTTATGCCTGGGTTAGTCCTGGTATTTGCAATCATCTGGCTCATACTTTCGCGTTTTTCGCATACTTGTTGGGCAGATCCTGAGTTTTTTCTGGTTTCGATCCCGTAGAAATGCGGTACCACACCGAAACAGTCAATAGAAGCTGGTTCCGATAAGTATTTTAAAGGATAACGCTGGTTATGTCTGGGTTAGTTCTGGTATTTGCCATCATCTGGCTCGTGCTTTCGTATTTTTCGCATACTTGTTGGCCAGATCCTAGGCTTTTTCTGGTTTGGATCACGTACTAATGTGGTACCACACTGGAACAGTCAATAGAAGCTGGTTCCGAATAGTAATTTACAGGGAAACGCTGGTTATGTCTGTGTTAGTTCTGGTATTTGCAATCATCTGGCACATACCTTCGAGTTTTTCGCACACTTGTTGGCCAGATCCTGGGCTTTTTCTGGTTTGGATCACGTAGTAATGTGGTACCACACTGAAACAGTCAATAGAAGTTGGTTCCGATAGGTATTTGAGAGGATAACGCTGGTTATGTCTCGGTTAGGTCTGGGATTTGCCATCATCTGGCTCGTGCTTTCGTATTTTTCGCATACTTGTTGGCCAGATCCTAGGCTTTTTCTGGTTTGGATCACGTAGTAATGTGGTACCACACTGAAACAGTCAATAGAAGTTGGTTCCGATAGGTATTTGAGAGGATAACGCTGGTTATGTCTCGGTTAGGTCTGGGATTTGCCATCATCTGGCTCGTGCTTTCGTATTTTTCGCATACTTGTTGGCCAGATCCAGGCCTTTTTCTGGTTTGGATCACGTAGTAATGCGGTACCACACCGAAACAGTCAATTAAAGCTGGTTGAGATTAATATTTTAGTGGATAACGCCGGTTATGTCTCGGTTAGGTCTAGGATTTGCCCTCATCTGGCTTGTACTGTCGGACTTTTCGCATACTTGTTGGCCAGATCCTGGGCTTTTTCTGGCTTGGATCACGTAATAATGTGGTACCACACTGTCAATAAAAGCTGGTTCCGATTAGTATTTTAGAGGATAACGCTGGTTATGCCTGGGTTAGTCCTGGTATTAGCTATCAGCTGGCTCGTTCTGTCGCATTTTTCGCATACTTGTTGGCCAGGTCCTGGCCTTTTTTTGGCTTGGACCACGTAGTAATGTGGTACCACAACGCAACAGTCAGTTAAACCTGGTTGCGATTAATATTTTAGAGGATAACGCCGGTCATGTCTCGGTTAGGTCTGGTATTTGCCTTCATCTGGCTCGTACTTTCGCATTTTTCGCATACTTGTTTTCCAGAACCTGGGCATCTTCTCGTTTGGATCACGTAGTAATGTGGTACCACACTGAAACAGTCAATTAAACCTGGTTGCGAATAATATTTTAGAGGATAACGCTGGTTATGTCTGGGATAGTTCTGGTACTTGCAATCATCTGGCTCGTACTTTCGCATTTTTCGCATACTTGTTTGCCAGATCCTGGGTTTTTTCTGGTTTGGATCCCGTAGTAATGCGGTTCCACACCGAAACGGTCAATTAAACCTGGTCGCGATTAATATTTTAGAGGATAACGCCGGTTATGTCTGGGCTAGGTCTGGTATTTGCCCTCATCTGGCTCGTACTTTCGCGTTTTTCGCATACTTGTTGGCCAGATCCTGAGTTTTTTCTGGTTTGGATCCCGTAGCAATGCGGTACCACACCGAAACAGTCAATAGAAGCTGGTTCCGATTAGTATTTTAGAGGATAACGCTGGTTATGTCTGGGTTAGTTCTGGTATTTGCTATCATCTGGCACATACCTTCGAGTTTTTCGCATACTTGTTGGCCAGATCCTGGCCTTTTTCTGGTTTGGATCACGTAGTAATGTGGTACCACACTGAAACAGTCAATTAAACCTGGTTGCGATTAATATTTTAGAGGATAACGCCGGTTATGTCAAGGGGAGGTTTGGGATTTGTCCACATGTGGCTCGTACTTTCGCATTTTTCGCATACTTGTTGGCCAGATCCTGGCCTTTTTCTGGCGTGGATCACGTAGTAATGCGGAACCACACCGAAACAGTCAACTAAACCTGGTTGCGATTAATATTTTAGAGGATAACGCTGGTTATGTCTGGGATAGTTCTGGTATTTGCAAACATTTGGCTCATACTTTCGCATTTTTCGCATACTTGTTTGCCAGATCCTGGGTTTTTTCTGGTTTGGATCCCGTAGTAATGTGGTTCCACACCGAAACAGTCAATTAAACCTGGTTGCGAATAATATTTTAGAGGATAACGCTGGTTATGTCTGGGATAGTTCTGGTATTTGCAAACATCTGGCTCATACTTTCGCATTTTTCGCATACTTGTTTGCCAGATCCTGGGATTTTTCTGGTTTGGATCACGTAGTAATGTGGTACCACACTGAAACAGTCAATTAAACCTGTTTGCGATTATTATTTTAGAGGATATCGCCGGTCATGTCTAGGTTAGGTCTGGTATTTGCCCTCATCTGGCTCGTACTTTCGCATTTTTCGCATACTTGTTGGCCAGATCCTGGCCTCTTTCTGGCTTGGACCAAGTAGTAATTTGGGTCCACACTGAAACAGTCAATTAAACCTGGTTGCAATTAATATTTTAGAGGATAATGCCGGTTATGTCTCGGTTAGGTCTAGGATTTGCCGTCATCTGTCTCGTACTTTCGCGTTTTTCGCTTACTTGTTGGCCAGATCCAGGCCTTTTTCTGGTTTGGATCACGTAGTAATGCGGTACCACACCGAAACAGTCAATTAAAGCTGGTTGCGATTAATATTTTAGAGGATAATGCCGGTTATGTCTCGGTTAGGTCTAGGATTTGCCGTCATCTGTCTCGTACTTTCGCGTTTTTCGCATACTTGTTGGCCAGATCCTGGGCTTTTTCTGGCTTGGATCACGTAATAATGTGGTACCACAGTGTCAATAAAAGCTGGTTCCGATTAGTATTTTAGAGGATAACGCTGGTTATGTCTGGGATAGTTCTGGTATTTGCAAACATCTGGCTCATACTTTCGCATTTTTCGCATACTTGTTTGCCAGATCCTGGGATTTTTCTGGTTTGGATCACGTAGTAATGTGGTACCACACTGAAGCAGTCAAGTAAACATGTTCGCGATAAATATTTTAGAGGATATCGCCGGATATGTCTGGGTTAGGTCTGGGATTTGCCCTCATATGGCTCGTACTTTCGCGTTTTTCGCATACTTGTTGGCCAGATCCTGAGTTTTTTCTGGTTTGGATCCCGTACCAATGTGGTACCACACTGAAACAGTCAATAAAAGCTGCTACCGATTAATAGTTTGGAGGATAACGCCAGTTATGTCTGGGTTAGGTCTGGTATTTTCCCTCATCTGGCTCGTACTTTCGCATTTTTCGCATACTTGTTGGCCAGATCCTGGGATTTTTCTGGTTTGGATCCCGTAGTAATGTGGTACCACACTGAAACAGTCAATAGAAGCTTGTTCCGATAAGTATTTTAGAGGATAACGCTGGTTATATCTGGGTTAGTTCTGGTATTTGCTATCATCTGGCTCATACCTTCGAGTTTTTCGCATACTTGTTGGCCAGATACTGGCCCTTTTCTGGTTTGGATCACGTAGTAATGTGGTACCACACTGAAACAGTCAATTAAACCTGGTTGCGATTAATATTTTAGAGGATAACGCCGTTATGTCTCGGGTAGGTTTGGGATTTGTCCACATCTGGCTCGTACTTTCGCATTTTTCGCATTCTTGTTGGCCAGATCCTGGGCTTTTTCTGGTTTGGATCACGTAGTAATGTGTTACCACACTGAAACAGTCAATTAAACCTAGTTGCGATAAATATTTTAGAGGATATCGCCGGTTATGTCTGGGTTAGGTCTGGGATATGCCCTCATGTGGCTCGTACTTTCGCATTTTTCGCATACTTGTTGGCCAGATCCTGGGCTTTTTCTGGTTTGGATCACGTAGTAATGTGGTACCACACTGAAACAGTCAATAGAAGCTGGTTCCGATGAGTATTTGAGAGGATAACGCTGGTTATGTCTGGGTTAGTTCTGGTATTTGCTATCATCTGGCGCATACCTTCGAGTTTTTCGCATACTTGTTGGCCAGATCATGGCCCTTTTCTGGCAAGGACCATGTAGTAAAGTGGTACCGCACTGAAACAGTCAATTAAACCTGGGTCCGATTAATATTTTAAAGGATAACGCTGGTTATGTATGGGTTAGTTCTGGTATTTGCAATCATCTGGCTCATACTTTCTCGTTTTTCGCATACTTGTTGGCAGATCCTGGCCACCTTCTGGCTTGGACCACGTAGTAATGTGGTACCACACTGAAACTGTCAATTAAACCTGGTTTCGAATAATATTTTAGAGGATAACGCCGGTTATGTCTGGGTTAGGTCTGGTATTTGCTCTCATCTGGCTCATACTTTCGCAATTTTCGTGTACTTGTTGGCCAGATCTCGGGTGTTTTGTGGCTTGGATCCCGTCGTAATGTGGTTCCACATCGAAACAGACAATTAAACCTGGTTGCGATTAATATTTTGGAGGATAACGCTGGTTATGTTTGGGTTAGTTCTGGTATTTGCAATCATCGGGCTCATACTTTCACATTTTTCGCATACTTGTTGTGCAGATCCTGGGTTTTTTCTGGTTTGGATCACGTAGTACTGTGGTATCACACTGAGACAGTCAATAAAAGCTGGTTCCGATTAATAGTTTGGAGGATAACGCTGGTTACGTTTGGGTTAGTTCTGGTATTAGCGATCATCTGGCTCGTACTTTCGCATTTTTCGCATACTTGTTGGCCAGATCCTGGCCTTTTTCTGGTTTGGATCACGTAGTAATGCGGTACCACACCGAAACAGTTAATTAATCCTGGTTCCGATTAATATTTTAGAGGATAACGCTGGTTATGTCTGGGTTAGTTCTGGTATTTGCAATCATCCGGCTCATAGTTTCGCAATTTTCGTGTACTTGTTGGCCAGATCTCGGGTGTTTTGTGGCTTGGATCCCGTCGTAATGTGGTTCCACATCGAAACAGTCAATTAAACCTGGTTGCGATTAATATTTTGGAGGATAACGCTGGTTATGTTTGGGTTAGTTCTGGTATTTGCAATCATAAGGCACATACCTTCGCATTTTTCGCATACTTGTTGGCCAGATCCTGGGATATTTCTGGTTTGCATCACGCACTAATGTGGTACCACACTGGAACAGTCAATAGAATCTGGTTCCGAATAGTAATTTAGAGGATAACGCTGGTTATGTCTAGATTAGTTCTGGTATTTGCCCTCATCTGGCTCGTACTTTCGCGTTTTTCGCATACTTGTTGGCCAGATCCTGGCCTTTTTCTGGTTTGGATCACGTAGTAATGTGGTACCACACTGAAACAGTCAATTAAACCTGTTTGCGATTATTATTTTAGAGGATATCGCCGGTCATGTCTAGGTTAGGTCTGGTATTTGCCCTCATCTGGCTCGTACTTTCGCATTTTTCGCATACTTGTTGGCCAGATCCTGGCCTCTTTCTGGCTTGGACCAAGTAGTAATTTGGGTCCACACTGAAACAGTCAATTAAACCTGGTTGCAATTAATATTTTAGAGGATAATGCCGGTTATGTCTCGGTTAGGTCTAGGATTTGCCGTCATCTGTCTCGTACTTTCGCGTTTTTCGCTTACTTGTTGGCCAGATCCAGGCCTTTTTCTGGTTTGGATCACGTAGTAATGCGGTACCACACCGAAACAGTCAATTAAAGCTGGTTGCGATTAATATTTTAGAGGATAATGCCGGTTATGTCTCGGTTAGGTCTAGGATTTGCCGTCATCTGTCTCGTACTTTCGCGTTTTTCGCATACTTGTTGGCCAGATCCTGGGCTTTTTCTGGCTTGGATCACGTAATAATGTGGTACCACAGTGTCAATAAAAGCTGGTTCCGATTAGTATTTTAGAGGATAACGTTGGTTATGTCTGGGTTAGTCCTGGTATTTGCAATCATCTGGCTCATACCTTCGCATTTTTCGCATACTTGTTGGCCAGATCCTGAGTTTTTTCTGGGTTTGGATCCTGTCCCAATGTGGTACCACACTGATACAGTCAATTAAAGCTGGTTCCGATTAGTATTTTCGAGGATAACGCTGGTTATGTCTGTGTTAGTTCTGGTATTTGCAATCATCTGGCACATACCTTCGAGTTTTTCGCATACTTGTTGGCCAGATCCTGGGCTTTTTCTAGTTTGGATCACGTAGTAATGTGGTACCACACTGAAACAGTCAATAGAAGTTGGTTCCGATAGGTATTTGAGAGGATAACGCTGGTTATGTCTCGGTTAGGTCTGGGATTTGCCATCATCTGGCTCGTGCTTTCGTATTTTTCGCATGCTTGTTGGCCAGATCCTAGGCTTTTTCTGGTTTCGATCACGTAGTAATGTGGTACCACACTGAAACAGTCAATTAAACCTGTTTGCGATTATTATTTTAGAGGATATCGCCGGTTATGTCTAGGTTAGGCCTGGTATTTGCTATCATCTGGCACATACCTTCGAGTTTTTCGCATACTTGTTGGCCAGATCCTAGGCTTTTTCTGGTTTCGATCACGTAGTAATGTGGTACCACACTGAAACAGTCAATTAAACCTGTTTGCGATTATTATTTTAGAGGATATCGCCGGTTATGTCTAGGTTAGGCCTGGTATTTGCCCTCATCTGGCTCGTACTTTCGCATTTTTCGCATACTTGTTGGCCAGATCCTGGCCTCTTTCTGGCTTGGACCAAGTAGTAATGTGGGACCACACTGAAACAGTCAATTAATCCTGGTTGCGATTAATATTTTAGAGGATAACGTCGGTTATGTCTCGGTTAGGTCTGGTATTTGCCCTCATCTGGCTCGTACTTTCGGACTTTTCGCATACTTGTTGGCCAGGTCCTGGGCTTTTTCTGGCTTGGATCACGTAATAATGTGGTACCACACTGTCAATAAAAGCTGGTTCCGATTAGTATTTTAGAGGATAACGCTGGTTATGTCTGGGTTAGTCCTGGTATTTGCAATCATCTGGCTCATACTTTCGCATTTTTCGCATACTTGTTGGCCAGATCCTGGCCTTTTTCTGGCTTCGACATGGCAGTAATGTGGTTCCACACCGAAACAGTCAATTAAACCTTGGTCCGATTAATATTTTAGAGGATAACGCCGGTTATGTCTGGGTTAGGTCTGGTATTTGCCCTCATCTGGCTCGTACCTTCGCATTTTTCGCAGACTTGTTGGCCAGATCCTGGCCTTTTTCTGGCTTGGACCACGTAGTAAAGTGGTTCCACACTGAAACTGTCAATTAAATCTTGGTCCGATTAATATTTTAGAGGATAACGCCGGTTATGTCTGGGTTAGGTCTGGTATTTGCCCTCATCTGGCTCGTACTTTCGCATTTTTCGCATACTTGTTGGCCAAATCCTGGCCTTTTTCTGGTTAGGGTCACGTAGTAACGCGGTGCCACACTGAAACAGTCAATTAAGCCTGTTTGCGATTATTATTTTAGAGGATATCGCCGGTTATGTCTAGGTTAGGCCTGGTATTTGCCATCATCTGGCTCGTACTTTCGCATTTTTCGCATACTTGTTGGCCAGATCCTGGCCTTTTTCTGGTTTGGATCACGTAGTAATGCGGTACCACACTGTCAATAAAAGCTGGTTCCGATTAGTATTTTAGAGGATAACGCTGGTTATGTCTGGGTTAGTCCTGGTATTTGCAATCATCTGGCTCATACCTTCGCATTTTTCGCATACTTGTTGGCCAGATCCTGGCCTTTTTCTGGTTAGGGTCACGTAGTAACGCGGTACCACACCGATACAGTCAATTAAACCTGGTTGCGATTACTATTTTGGAGGATAACGCCGGTAATGTCTGGGATAGGTCTGGGATTTGCCCTCATCTGGCTCCTACTTTCGCGTTTTTCGCATACTTGTTGGCCAGATCCTGAGTTTTTTCTGGTTTGGATCCCGTCCCAATGTGGTACCACATTGAAACAGTCAATTAAAGCTGGTTCCGATTAGTATTTTCGAGGATAACGCTGGTTATGTCTGTGTTAGTTCTGGTATTTGCAATCACCTGGCTCATACTTTCGCGTTTTTCGCATAGTTGTTGGCCAGATCCTGGGATTTTTCTGGATTGAATCCCATAGTAATGTGGTTCCACACCGTAACAGCCAATAGAAGCTGGTTCCGATAAGTATTTTGGAGGATAACGCTGGTTATGTCTGGGTTAGTTCTGGTATTTGCCATCATCTGGCTCGTGCTTTCGTATTTTTCGCTTACTTCTTGGCCAGATCCTAGGCTTTTTCTGGCTTGGATCACGTACTAATGTGGTACCACACTGGAACAGTCAATAGAAGCTGGTTCCGAATAGTATTTTAGAGGATAACGCTGGTTATGTCTAGATTAGGTCTGGGATTTGCCATCATCTGGCTCGTGCTTTCGTATTTTTCGCATACTTGTTGGCCAGATCCTGAGTTTTTTCTGGTTTGGATCCCGTACCAATGTGGTACCACACTGAAACAGTCAATTAAAGCTGGTTCCGATTAGTATTTTCGAGGATAACGCTGGTTATGTCTGTGTTAGTTCTGGTATTTGCAATCATCTGGCTCATACTTTCGCGTTTTTCGCATAGTTGTTGGCCAGATCCTGGGATTTTTCTGGTTTGGATCCCGCAGTAATGTGGTTCCACACCGAAGCAGTCAATTAAACCTGGTTGCGATTAATATTTTAGAGGATAACGCCGGTTATGTCTGGGTTAGGTCTGGTATTTGCCCTCATCTGGCTCGTACTTTCGCGTTTTTCGCATACTTGTTGGACAGATCCTGAGATTTTTCCGGTTTCGATCCCGTAGCAATGCGGTACCACACTGAAACAGTCAATAGAAGCTGGTTCCGATAAGTATTTTAGAGGATAACGCTGGTTATGTCTGGGTTAGTTCTGGTATTTGCTATCATCTGGCTCGTACTTTCGGACTTTTCGCATACTTGTTGGCCAGGTCCTGGGCTTTTTCTGGCTTGGATCACGTAATAATGTGGTACCACACTGTCAATAAAAGCTGGTTCCGATTAGTATTTTAGAGGATAACGCTGGTTATGTCTGGGTTAGTCCTGGTATTTGCAATCATCTGGCTCATACTTTCGCATTTTTGGCATACTTGTTGGCCAAATCCTGGCCTTTTTCTGGTTAGGGTCACGTAGTAACGCGGTGCCACATTGAAACAGTCAATTAAGCCTGTTTGTGATTATTATTTTAGAGGATATCGCCGGTTATGTCTAGGTTAGGCCTGGTATTTGCCATCATCTGGCTCGTACTTTCGGACTTTTCGCATACTTGTTGGCCAGATCCTGGCCTCCTTCTGGCTTGGACCAAGTAGTAATGTGGGACCACACTGAAACAGTCAATTAAACCTGGTTGCGATTAATATTTTAGAGGATAGTGCCGGTTATGTCTCGGTTAGGTCTAGGATTTGCCGTCATCTGTCTCGTACTTTCGCGTTTTTCGCATACTTGTTGGCCACATCCAGGCCTTTTTCTGGTTTGGATCACGTAGTAATGCGGTACCACACCGAAACAGTCAACTAAAGCTGGTTGCGATTAATATTTTAGTGGATAACGCCGGTTATGTCTCGGTTAGGTCTGGGATTTGCCCTCATCTGGCTTGTACTTTCGGACTTTTCGCATACTTGTTGGCCAGATCCTGGGCTTTTTCTGGCTTGGATCACGTAATAATGTGGTACCACACTGTCAATAAAAGCTGGTTCCGATTAGTATTTTAGAGGATAACGCTGGTTATGTCTGGGTTAGTCCTGGTATTTGCAATCATCTGGCTCATACTTTCGCGTCTTTCGCATACTTGTTGGGCAGATCCTGGGTTTTTTCTGGTTTGGATCACGTAGTACTGTGGTACCACACTGAAACAGCCTATAAAAGCTGGTTCCGATTAATAGTTTGCAGGATAACACTGGTTACGTTTGGGTTAGTTCTGGTATTAGCAATCATCTGGCTCGTACTTTCGCATTTTTCGCATACTTGTTGGGCAGATCCTGGGTTTTTTCTTGTTTGGATCACGTAGTACTGTGGTACCACACTGAAACAGTCAATAGAAGCTGGTTCCGATAAGTATTTGAGAGGAAAACGCTGGTTATGTCTCGGTTAGTTCTGGGATTTGCCATCATCTGGCTCGTGCATTCGTATTTTTCGCATACTTGTTGGCCAGATCCTAGGCTTTTTCTGGTTTGGATCACGCACTAATGTGGTACCACACTGGAACAGTCAATAGAAGCTGGTTCCGAATAGTAATTTAGAGGATAACGCTGGTTATGTCTAGATTAGTTCTGGTATTTGCCCTCATCTGGCTCGTACTTTCGCGTTTTTCGCATACTTGTTGGCCAGATCCTGGCCTTTTTCTGGTTTGGATCACGTAGTAATGTGGTACCACACTGAAACAGTCAATTAAACCTGTTTGCGATTATTATTTTAGAGGAAGTCGCCGGTTATGTCTAGGTTAGGTCTGGTATTTGCCCTCATCTGGCTCGTACTTTCGCATTTTTCGCATACTTGTTGGCCAGATCCTGGCCTCTTTCTGGCTTGGACCAAGTAGTAATTTGGGTCCACACTGAAACAGTCAATTAAACCTGGTTGCAATTAATATTTTAGAGGATAATGCCGGTTATGTCTCGGTTAGGTCTAGGATTTGTCGTCATCTGTCTCGTACTTTCGCGTTTTTCGCATACTTGTTGGCCAGATCCAGGCCTTTTTCTGGTTTGGATCACGTAGTAATGCGGTACCACACCGAAACAGTCAATTAAAGCTGGTTGCGATTAATATTTTAGAGGATAATGCCGGCTATGTCTCGGTTAGGTCTAGGATTTGCCGTCATCTGTCTCGTACTTTCGCGTTTTTCGCATACCTGTTGGCCAGATCCTGGGCATTTTCTGGCTTGGATCACGTAATAATGTGGTACCACAGTGTCAATAAAAGCTGGTTCCGATTAGTATTTTAGAGGATAACGCTGGTTATGTCTGGGTTAGTCCTGGTATTTGCAATCATCTGGCTCATACCTTCGCATTTTTCGCATACTTGTTGGCCAGATCCTGGCCTTTTTCTGGTTAGGGTCACGTAGTAACGCGGTACCACACCGATACAGTCAATTAAACCTGGTTGCGACTACTATTTTGGAGGATAACGCCGGTAATGTCTGGGATAGGTCTGGGATTTGCCCTCATCTGGCTCCTGCTTTCGCGTTTTTCGCATACTTGTTGGCCAGATCCTGAGTTTTTTCTGGTTTGGATCCCGTCCCAATGTGGTACCACACTGAAACACTCAATTAAAGCTGGTTCCGATTAGTATTTTCGAGGATAACGCTGGTTATGTCTGTGTTAGTTCTGGTATTTGCAATCACCTGGCTCATACTTTCGCGTTTTTCGCATAGTTGTTGGCCAGATCCTGGGATTTTTCTGGATTGAATCCCGTAGTAATGTGGTTCCACACCGAAACAGTCAATAGAAGCTGGTTCCGATAAGTATTTTAGAGGATAACGCTGGTTATGTCTGGGTTAGTTCTGGTATTTGCCATCATCTGGCTCGTGCTTTCGTATTTTTCGCATACTTCTTGGCCAGATCCTAGGCTTTTTCTGGCTTGGATCACGTACTAATGTGGTACCACACTGGAACAGTCAATAGAAGCTGGTTCCGTATAGTAATTTAGAGGATAACGCTGGTTATGCCTGGGTTAGTTCTGGTATTTGCAATCATCTGGCTCGTGCTTTCGTATTTTTCGCATACTTGTTGGCCAGATCGTAGGCTTTTTCTGGTTTGGATCATGTACTAATGTGGTACCACACTGGAACAGTCAATAGAAGCTGGTTCCGAATAGTATTTTAGAGGATAACGCTGGTTATGTCTAGATTAGGTCTGGGATTTGCCATCATCTGGCTCGTGCTTTCGTATTTTTCGCATACTTGTTGGCCAGATCGTAGGCTTTTTCTGGTTTGGATCCCGTACCAATGTGGTACCACACTGAAACAGTCAATTAAAGCTGGTTCCGATAAGTATTTTAGAGGATAACGCTGGTTATGTCTGGGTTAGTTCTGGTATTTGCTATCATCTGGCACATACCTTCGAGTTTTTCGCATACTTGTTGGCCAGATCCTGGGCTTTTTCTAGTTTGGATCACGTAGTAATGTGGTACCACACTGAAACAGTCAATAGAAGTTGGTTCCGATAGGTATTTGAGAGGATAACGCTGGTTATGTCTCGGTTAGGTCTGGGATTTGCCATCATCTGGCTCGTGCTTTCGTATTTTTCGCATGCTTGTTGGCCAGATCCTAGGCTTTTTCTGGTTTCGATCACGTAGTAATGTGGTACCACACTGAAACAGTCAATTAAAGCTGTTTGCGATTAATATTTTAGAGGATAACGTCGGTTATGTCTCGGTTAGGTCTGGGATTTGCCCTCATCTGGCTCGTACTTTCGGACTTTTCGCATACTTGTTGGCCAGGTCCTGGGCTTTTTCTGGCTTGGATCACGTAATAATGTGGTACCACACTGTCAATAAAAGCTGGTTCCGATTAGTATTTTAGAGGATAACGCTGGTTATGTCTGGGTTAGTCCTGGTATTTGCAATCATCTGGCTCATACTTTCGCATTTTTCGCATACTTGTTGGCCAGATCCTGGCCTTTTTCTGGCTTCGACATGGCAGTAATGTGGTTCCACACCAAAACAGTCAATTAAACCTTGGTCCGATTAATATTTTAGAGGATAACGCCGGTTATGTCTGGGTTAGGTCTGGTATTTGCCCTCATCTGGCTCGTAACTTCGCATTTTTCGCAGACTTGTTGGCCAGATCCTGGCCTTTTTCTGGCTTGGACCACGTACTAAAGTGGTTCCACACTGAAACTGTCAATTAAATCTTGGTCCGATTAATATTTTAGAGGATAACGCTGGTTATGTCTGGGTTAGTTCTGGTATTTGCTATCATCTGGCACATACCTTCGAGTTTTTCGCATACTTGTTGGCCAGATCCTGGGCTTTTTCTAGTTTGGATCACGTAGTAATGTGGTACCACACTGAAACAGTCAAGAGAAGTTGGTTCCGATTAATATTTTAGAGGATAACGCTGGTTATGTCTCGGTTAGTTCTGGGATTTGCCATCATCTGGGTCGTGCATTCGTATTTTTCGCATACTTGTTGGCCAGATCCTAGGCTTTTTCTGGTTTGGATCACGCACTAATGTGGTACCACACTGGAACTGTCAATAGAAGCTGGTTCCGAATAGTAATTTAGAGGATAACGCTGGTTATGTCTAGTTTAGTTCTGGTATTTGCCCTCATCTGGCTCGTACTTTCGCGTTTTTCGCATAGTTGTTGGCCAGATCCTGGGCTTTTTCTGGCTTGGATCACGTAATAATGTGGTACCGCACTGTCAATAAAAGCTGGTTCCGATTAGTATTTTAGAGGATAACGCTGGTTATGTCTGGGTTAGTCCTGGTATTTGCAATCATATGGCTCATACTTTCGCGTTTTTCGCATACTTGTTGGGCAGATCCTGGGTTTTTTCTGGTTTGGATCACGTAGTACTGTGGTACCACACTGAAACAGCCAATGAAAGCTGGTTCCGATTAATAGTTTGCAGGATAACGCTGGTTACGTTTGGGTTAGTTCTGGTATTAGCAATCATCTGGCTCGTACTTTCGCATTTTTCGCATACTTGTTGGCCAGATCCTGCCCTTTTTCTGGCTTTGACATGGCAGTAATGTGGTTCCACACCGAAACAGTCAATTAAACCTTGGTCCGATTAATATTTTAGAGGATAACGCCGGTTATGTCTGGGTTAGGTCTGGTATTTGCCCTCATCTAGCTCGTACCTTCGCATTTTTCGCAGACTTGTTGGCCAGATCCTGGCCTTTTTCTGGCTTGGACCACGTAGTAAAGCGGTTCCACACTGAAACAGTCAATTAAACCTTGGTCCGATTAATATTTTAGAGGATAACGCCGGTTATGTCTGGGTTAGGTCTGGTATTTGCCTTCATCTGGCTCGTACTTTCGCATTTTTCGCATACTTGTTGGCCAAATCCTGGCCTTTTTCTGGTTAGGGTCACGTAGTAACGCGGTACCACACCGATACAGTCAATTAAACCTGGTTGCGATTACTATTTTGGAGGATAACGCCGGTAATGTCTGGGATAGGTCTGGGATTTGCCCTCATCTGGCTCTTACTTTCGCGTTTTTCGCATACTTATTGGCCAGATCCTGAGTTTTTTCTGGTTTGGATCCCGTACCAATGTGGTACCACACTGAAACAGTCAATTAAAGCTGGTTCCGATTAGTATTTTCGAGGATAACGCTGGTTATGTCTGTGTTAGTTCTGGTATTTGCAATCACCTGGCTCATACTTTCGCGTTTTTCGCATAGTTGTTGGCCAGATCCTGGGATTTTTCTGGATTGAATCCCGTAGTAATGTGGTTCCACACCGAAACAGTCTATAGAAGCTGGTTCCGATAAGTATTTTAGAGGATAACGCTGGTTATGTCTGGGTTAGTTCTGGTATTTGCCATCATCTGACTCGTGCTTTCGTATTTTTCGCATACTTGTTGGCCAGATCCTAGGCTTTTTCTGGTTTGGATCACGTACTAATGTGGTACCACACTGGAACAGTCAATAGAAGCTGGTTCCGACTAGTAATTTAGAGGATAACGCTGGTTATGCCTGGGTTAGTTCTGGTATTTGCAATCATCTGGCTCGTGCTTTCGTATTTTTCGCATACTTGTTGGCAAGATCGTTGGCTTTTTCTGGTTTGGATCACGTACTAATGTCGTACCGCACTGGAACAGTCAATAGAAGCTGGTTCCGAATAGTATTTTAGAGGATAACGCTGGTTATGTCTAGATTAGGTCTGGGATTTGCCATCATCTGGCTCGTGCTTTCGTATTTTTCGCATACTTGTTGGCCAGATCCTGAGTTTTTTTCTGGTTTGGATCCCGTACCAATGTGGTACCACACTGAAACAGTCAATTAAAGCTGGTTCCGATTAGTATTTTCGAGGATAACGCTGGTTATGTCTGTGTTAGTTCTGGTATTTGCAATCATCTAGCTCATACTTTCGCGTTTTTCGCATAGTTGTTGGCCAGATCCTGGGATTTTTCTGGTTTGGATCCCGTAGTAATGTGGATCCACACCGAAACAGTCAATTAAACCTGGTTGCGATTAATATTTTAGAGGATAACGCCGGTTATGTCTGGGTTAGATCTGGTATTTGCCCTCATCTGGATCGTACTTTCGCGTTTTTCGCATACTTTTTGGACAGATCCTGAGTTTTTTCTGGTTTCGATCCCGTAGTAATGCGGTACCACACCGAAACAGTCAATAGAAGCTGGTTCCGATAAGTATTTTAAAGGATAACGCTGGTTATGTCTGGGTTAGTTCTGGTATTTGCCATCATCTGGCTCGTGCTTTCGTATTTTTCGCATACTTGTTGGCCAGATCCTAGGCTTTTTCTGGTTTGGATCACGTACTAATGTGTTACCACACTGGAACAGTCAATAGAAGCTGGTTCCGAATAGTAATTTAGAGGGAAACGCTGGTTATGTCTGTGTTAGTTCTGGTATTTGCAATCATCTGGCACATACCTTCGAGTTTTTCGCATACTTGTTGGCCAGATCCTGGGCTTTTTCTGGTTTGGATCACGTAGTAATGTGGTACCACACTGAAACAGTCAATAGAAGTTGGTTCCGATAGGTATTTGAGAGGATAACGCTGGTTATGTCTCGGTTAGGTCTGGGATTTGCCATCATCTGGCTCGTGCTTTCGTATTTTTCGCATACTTGTTGGCCAGATCCTAGGCTTTTTCTGGTTTCGATCACGTAGTAATGTGGTACCACACTGAAACAGTCAATTAAACCGGTTTGCGATTATTATTTTAGAGGATATCGCCGGTTATGTCTAGGTTAGGTCTGGTATTTGCCCTCATCTGGCTCGTACTTTCGCATTTTTCGCATACTTGTTGGCCAGATCCTCGCCTCTTTCTGGCTTGGACCAAGTAGTAATGTGGGACCACACTGAAACAGTCTATTAAACCTGGTTGCGATTAATATTTTAGAGGATAATGCCGGTTATGTCTCGGTTAGGTCTAGGATTTGCCGTCATCTGTCTCGTACTTTCGCGCTTTTCGCATACTTGTTGGCCAGATCCAGGCCTTTTTCTGGTTTGGATCACGTAGTAATGCGGTACCACACCGAAACAGTCAATTAAAGCTGGTTGCGATTAATATTTTAGTGGATAACGCCGGTTATGTCTCGGTTAGGTCTAGGATTTGCCCTCATCTGGCTTGTACTGTCGGACTTTTCGCATACTTGTTGGCCAGATCCTGGGCTTTTTCTGGCTTGGATCACGTAATAATGTGGTACCACACTGTCAATAAAAGCTGGTTCCGATTAGTATTTTAGAGGATAACTCTGGTTATGCCTGGGTTAGTCCTGGTATTTGCAATCATCTGGCTCGTACTTTCGCGTTTTTCGCATAGTTGTTGGCCAGTTCCTGGGATTTTTCTGGATTGAATCCCGTAGTAATGTGGTTCCACACCGAAACAGTCAATTAAACTTGGTTGCGAATAATATTTTAGAGGATAACGCTGGTTATGACTGGGTTAGTTCTAATATTTCCAATCATCTGGCTCATACTTTCGCGTTTTTCGCATACTTGTTGGCCAGATCCTGGCCTTTCTCTGGCTTTGACATGGCAGTAATGTGGTACCACACTGAAACAGTCAATAAAAGCTGATTCCGATTAATAGTTTGGAGGATAACGCTGGTTACGATTGGGTTAGTGCTGGTATTTGCAATCATCTGGCTCGTTCTTTCGCATTTTTCGCAAACTTGTTGGCCAGGTCCTGGCCTTTTTCCGGCTTGGACCACGTAGTAATGTGGTACCACACCGCAACAGTCAGTAAAACCTGGTTGCGGTTAATATTTTTGAGGATAACGCCGGTTATGTCTGGGTTAGTTCTGGTATTTCCAACCATCTGGCTCGTACTTTCGCATTTTTCGCATACTTGTCCACCAGATCCTGGGCTTTTTCTGGTTCGGATCACGTAGTAATGTGGTACCGCACTGACACAGTCAATTAAACCTGGTTGCGAATAATATTTTAGAGGATAACGCTGGTTATGTCTGGTATAGTTCTGGTATTTGCAAACATTTGGCTCATACTTTCGCATTTTTCGCATACTTGTTTGCCAGATCCTGGGTTTTTTCTGGTTTGGATCCCGTAGTAATGTGGTTCCACACCGAAACAGTCAATTAAACCTGGTTGCGATTAATATTTTAGAGGATAACGCTGGTTATGTCTGGGATAGTTCTGGTATTTGCAAACATCTGGCTCATACTTTCGCATTTTTCGCATACTTGTTTGCCAGATCCTGGGATTTTTCTGGTTTGGATCACGTAGTAATGTGGTACCACACTGAAGCAGTCAAGAAAACATGTTCGCGATAAATATTTTAGAGGATATCGCCGGATATGTCTGGGTTAGGTCTGGGATTTGCCCTCATATGGCTCGTACTTTCGCGTTTTTCGCATACTTGTTGGCCAGATCCTGAGTTTTTTCTGGTTTGGATCCCGTACCAATGTGGTACCACACTGAAACAGTCAATAAAAGCTGCTACCGATTAATAGTTTGGAGGATAACGCCAGTTATGTCTGGGTTAGGTCTGGTATTTTCCCTCATCTGGCTCGTACTTTCGCATTTTTCGCATACTTGTTGGCCAGATCCTGGGATTTTTCTGGTTTGGATCACGTAGTAATGTGGTACCGCACTGACACAGTCAATTAAACCTGGTTGCGAATAATATTTTAGAGGATAACGCTGGTTATGTCTGGTATAGTTCTGGTATTTGCAAACATTTGGCTCATTCTTTCGCATTTTTCGCATACTTGTTTGCCAGATCCTGGGTTTTTTCTGGTTTGGATCCCGTAGTAATGTGGTTCCACACCGAAACAGTCAATTAAACCTGGTTGCGAATAATATTTTAGAGGATAACGCTGGTTATGTCTGGGATAGTTCTGGTATTTGCAAACATCTGGCTCATACTTTCGCATTTTTCGCATACTTGTTTGCCAGATCCTGGGATTTTTCTGGTTTGGATCACGTAGTAATGTGGTACCACACTGAAGCAGTCAAGAAAACATGTTCGCGATAAATATTTTAGAGGATATCGCCGGATATGTCTGGGTTAGGTCTGGGATTTGCCCTCATATGGCTCGTACTTTCGCGTTTTTCGCATACTTGTTGGCCAGATCCTGAGTTTTTTCTGGTTTGGATCCCGTACCAATGTGGTACCACACTGAAACAGTCAATAAAAGCTGCTACCGATTAATAGTTTGGAGGATAACGCCAGTTATGTCTGGGTTAGGTCTGGTATTTTCCCTCATCTGGCTCGTACTTTCGCATTTTTCGCATACTTGTTGGCCAGATCCTGGGATTTTTCTGGTTTGGATCACGTAGTAATGTGGTACCGCACTGACACAGTCAATTAAACCTGGTTGCGAATAATATTTTAGAGGATAACGCTGGTTATGTCTGGTATAGTTCTGGTATTTGCAAACATTTGGCTCATTCTTTCGCATTTTTCGCATACTTGTTTGCCAGATCCTGGGTTTTTTCTGGTTTGGATCCCGTAGTAATGTGGTTCCACACCGAAACAGTCAATTAAACCTGGTTGCGAATAATATTTTAGAGGATAACGCTGGTTATGTCTGGGATAGTTCTGGTATTTGCAAACATCTGGCTCATACTTTCGCATTTTTCGCATACTTGTTTGCCAGATCCTGGGATTTTTCTGGATGGATCACGTAGTAATGTGGTACCACACTGAAGCAGTCAAGTAAACATGTTCGCGATAAATATTTTAGAGGATATCGCCGGATATGTCTGGGTTAGGTCTGGGATTTGCCCTCATATGGCTCGTACTTTCGCGTTTTTCGCATACTTGTTGGCCAGATCCTGAGTTTTTTCTGGTTTGGATCCCGTACCAATGTGGTACCACACTGAAACAGTCAATAAAAGCTGCTACCGATTAATAGTTTGGAGGATAACGCCAGTTATGTCTGGGTTAGGTCTGGTATTTTCCCTCATCTGGCTCGTACTTTCGCATTTTTCGCATACTTGTTGGCCAGATCCTGGGATTTTTCTGGTTTGGATCACGTAGTAATGTGGTACCGCACTGACACAGTCAATTAAACCTGGTTGCGAATAATATTTTAGAGGATAACGCTGGTTATGTCTGGTATAGTTCTGGTATTTGCAAACATTTGGCTCATTCTTTCGCATTTTTCGCATACTTGTTTGCCAGATTCTGGGTTTTTTCTGGTTTGGATCCCGTAGTAATGTGGTTCCACACCGAAACAGTCAATTAAACCTGGTTGCGAATAATATTTTAGAGGATAACGCTGGTTATGTCTGGGATAGTTCTGGTATTTGCAAACATCTGGCTCATACTTTCGCATTTTTCGCATACTTGTTTGCCAGATCCTGGGATTTTTCTGGTTTGGATCACGTTGTAATGTGGTACCACACTGAAGCAGTCAAGTAAACATGTTCGCGATAAATATTCTAGAGGATATCGCCGGATATGTCTTGGTTAGGTCTGGGATTTGCCCTCATATGGCTCGTACTTTCGCGTTTTTCGCATACTTGTTGGCCAGATCCTGAGTTTTTTCTGGTTTGGATCCCGTACCAATGTGGTACCACACTGAAACAGTCAATAAAAGCTGCTACCGATTAATAGTTTGGAGGATAACGCTAGTTATGTCTGGGTTAGGTCTGGTATTTTCCCTCATCTGGCTCGTACTTTCGCATTTTTCGCATACTTGTTGGCCAGATCCTGGGATTTTTCTGGTTTGGATCACGTAGTAATGTGGTACCGCACTGACACAGTCAATTAAACCTGGTTGCGAATAATATTTTAGAGGATAACGCTGGTTATGTCTGGTATAGTTCTGGTATTTGCAAACATTTGGCTCATACTTTCGCATTTTTCGCATACTTGTTTGCCAGATCCTGGGTTTTTTCTGGTTTGGATCCCGTAGTAATGTGGTTCCACACCGAAACAGTCAATTAAACCTGGTTGCGAATAATATTTTAGAGGATAACGCTGGTTATGTCTGGGATAGTTCTGGTATTTGCAAACATCTGGCTCATACTTTCGCATTTTTCGCATAGTTGTTTGCCAGATCCTGGGATTTTTCTGGTTTGGATCACGTAGTAATGTGGTACCACACTGAAGCAGTCAAGTAAACATGTTCGCGATAAATATTTTAGAGGATATCGCCGGATATGTCTGGGTTAGGTCTGGGATTTGCCCTCATATGGCTCGTACTTTCGCGTTTTTCGCATACTTGTTGGCCAGATCCTGAGTTTTTTCTGGTTTGGATCCCGTACCAATGTGGTACCACACTGAAACAGTCAATAAAAGCTGCTACCGATTAATAGTTTGGAGGATAACGCCAGTTATGTCTGGGTTAGGTCTGGTATTTTCCCTCATCTGGCTCGTACTTTCGCATTTTTCGCATACTTGTTGGCCAGATCCTGGGATTTTTCTGGTTTGGATCCCGTAGTAATGTGGTACCACACTGAAACAGTCAATAGAAGCTGGTTCCGATAAGTATTTTAGAGGATAACGCTGGTTATATCTGGGTTAGTTCTGGTATTTGCTATCATCTGGCTCATACCTTCGAGTTTTTCGCATACTTGTTGGCCAGATCCTGGCCCTTTTCTGGTTTGGATCACGTAGTAATGTGGTACCACACTGAAACAGTCAATTAAACCTGGTTGCGATTAATATTTTAGAGGATAACGCCGGTTATGTCTCGGGTAGGTTTGGGATTTGTCCACATCTGGCTCGTACTTTCGCATTTTTCGCATTCTTGTTGGCCAGATCCTGGGCTTTTTCTGGTTTGGATCACGTAGTAATGTGTTACCACACTGAAACAGTCAATTAAACCTAGTTGCGATAAATATTTTAGAGGATATCGCCGGTTATGTCTGGGTTAGGTCTGGGATATGCCCTCATGTGGCTCGTACTTTCGCATTTTTCGCATACTTGTTGGCCAGATCCTGGGCTTTTTCTGGTTTGGATCACGTAGTAATGTGGTACCACACTGAAACAGTCAATAGAAGCTGGTTCCGATGAGTATTTGAGAGGATAACGCTGGTTATGTCTGGGTTAGTTCTGGTATTTGCTATCATCTGGCGCATACCTTCGAGTTTTTCGCATACTTGTTGGCCAGATCATGGCCCTTTTCTGGCAAGGACCATGTAGTAAAGTGGTACCGCACTGAAACAGTCAATTAAACCTGGGTCCGATTAATATTTTAAAGGATAACGCTGGTTATGTATGGGTTAGTTCTGGTATTTGCAATCATCTGGCTCTTACTTTCTCGTTTTTCGCATACTTGTTGGCAGATCCTGGCCACCTTCTGGCTTGGACCACGTAGTAATGTGGTACCACACTGAAACTGTCAATTAAACCTGGTTTCGAATAATATTTTAGAGGATAACGCCGGTTATGTCTGGGTTAGGTCTGGTATTTGCCCTCATCTGGCTCATACCTTCGCAATTTTCGTGTACTTGTTGGCCAGATCTCGGGTGTTTTGTGGCTTGGATCCCGTCGTAATGTGGTTCCACATCGAAACAGACAATTAAACCTGGTTGCGATTAATATTTTGGAGGATAACGCTGGTTATGTTTGGGTTAGTTCTGGTATTTGCAATCATCGGGCTCATACTTTCACATTTTTCGCATACTTGTTGTGCAGATCCTGGGTTTTTTCTGGTTTGGATCACGTAGTACTGTGGTATCACACTGAGACAGTCAATAAAAGCTGGTTCCGATTAATAGTTTGGAGGATAACGCTGGTTACGTTTGGGTTAGTTCTGGTATTAGCGATCATCTGGCTCGTACTTTCGCATTTTTCGCATACTTGTTGGCCAGATCCTGGCCTTTTTCTGGTTTGGATCACGTAGTAATGCGGTACCACACCGAAACAGTTAATTAATCCTGGTTCCGATTAATATTTTAGAGGATAACGCTGGTTATGTCTGGGTTAGTTCTGGTATTTGCAATCATCCGGCTCATACTTTCGCAATTTTCGGGTACTTGTTGGCCAGATCTCGGGTGTTTTGTGGCTTGGATCCCGTCGTAATGTGGTTCCACATCGAAACAGTCAATTAAACCTGGTTGCGATTAATATTTTGGAGGATAACGCTGGTTATGTTTGGGTTAGTTCTGGTATTTGCAATCATAAGGCACATACCTTCGCATTTTTCGCATACTTGTTGGCCAGATCCTGGGATATTTCTGGTTTGCATCACGTAGTAATGCGGTACCACACCGAAACAGTCAAACAAAACCTGGTTGCGATTAATATTTTAGAGGATAACGCCGGTTAAGTCTCGGTTAGGTCTGGTATTTACAATCATCTGGCTCATACTTTCGCGTTTTCGCATACTTGTTGGCCAGATCCTGGGTTTCTTCAGGTTTGGATCCCGTAGTAATGTGGTTCCACACCGAAACGGTCAATTAAACCTGGTTGCGATTAATTTTTTAGAGGATAACGCCGGTGATGTCTGGGTTAGGTTTGGTATTTGCCCTCATCTGGCTCGTACTTTCGCATTTTTCGCATACTTTTTGCCCAGATCCTGGCCTTTTTCTGGTTTGGACCACGAAGTAATGTGGTACCACACTGTCAATAAAAGCTGGTTCAGATTAGTATTTTAAAGGATAACGCTGGTTATGTCTGGGTTAGTTCTGGTATTTGCAATCATCTGGCTCATACTTTCTCGTTTTTCGCATACTTGTTGGCAGATCCTGGCCACCTTCTGGCTTGGACCACGTAGTAATGTGGTACCACACTGAAACTGTCAATTAAGCCTGGTTTCGAATAATATTTTAGAGGATAACGCCGGTTATGTCTGGGTTAGGTCTGGTATTTGCCCTCATCTGGCTCATACTTTCGCAATTTTCGTGTACTTGTTGGCCAGATCTCGGGTGTTTTGTGGCTTGGATCCCGTCGTAATGTGGTTCCACATCGAAACAGACAATTAAACCTGGTTGCGATGAATATTTTGGAGGATAACGCTGGTTATGTTTGGGTTAGTTCTGGTATTTGCAATCATCAGGCACATACTTTCGCATTTTTCGCATACTTGTTGGCCAGATCCTGGGATTTTTCTGGATTGAATCCCGTAGTAATGTGGTTCCACACCGAAACAGTCAATTAAACCTGGTTGCGATTAATATTTTAGAGGATAACGCCGGTTATGTCTGGGTTAGGTCTGGGATTTGCAATCATCTGGCTCGTACTTTCGCATTTTTCGCATACTTGTTGTCCAGATCCTGGGCTTTTTCTCGTTTGGATCACGTAGTAATGTGGTACCACACCGAAACAGTCAATTAAACTTGGTTGCGAATAATATTTTAGAGGATAACGCTGGTTATGACTGGGTTAGTTCTAATATTTCCAATCATCTGGCTCATACTTTCGCGTTTTTTGCATACTTGTTGGCCAGATCCTGGCCTTTCTCTGGCTTTGACATGGCAGTAATGTGGTACCACACTGAAACAGTCAATAAAAGCTGATTCCGATTAATAGTTTGGAGGATAACGCTGGTTACGTTTGGGTTAGTGCTGGTATTAGCAATCATCTGTCTCGTTCTTTCGCATTTTTCGCAAACTTGTTGGCCAGGTCCTGGCCTTTTTCCGGCTTGGACCACGTAGTAATGTGGTACCACACCGCAACAGTCAGTAAAACCTGGTTGCGGTTAATATTTTTGAGGATAACGCCGGTTATGTCTGGGTTAGTTCTGGTATTTCCAACCATCTGGCTCGTACTTTCGCATTTTTCGCATACTTGTCCACCAGACCCTGGGCTTTTTCTGGTTTGGATCACGTAGTAATGTGGTACCGCACAGACACAGTCAATTAAACCTGGTTGCGAATAATATTTTAGAGGATAACGCTGGTTATGTCTGGTATAGTTCTGGTATTTGCAAACATTTGGCTGATACTTTCGCATTTTTCGCATACTTGTTTGCCAGATCCTGGGTTTTTTCTGGTTTGGATCCCGTAGAAATGTGGTTCCACACCGAAACAGTCAATTAAACCTGGTTGCGAATAATATTTTAGAGGATAACGCTGGTTATGTCTGGTATAGTTCTGGTATTTGCAAACATTTGGCTGATACTTTCGCATTTTTCGCATACTTGTTTGCCAGATCCTGGGTTTTTTCTGGTTTGGATCCCGTAGAAATGTGGTTCCACACCGAAACAGTCAATTAAACCTGGTTGCGAATAATATTTTAGAGGATATCGCCGGATATGTCTGGGTTAGGTCTGGGATTTGCCCTCATATGGCTCGTACTTTCGCGTTTTTCGCATACTTGTTGGCCAGATCCTGACTTTTTTCTGGTTTGGATCCCGTACCAATGTGGTACCACACTGAAACAGTCAATAAAAGCTGCTACCGATTAATAGTTTGGAGGATAACGCCAGTTATGTCTGGGTTAGGTCTGGTATTTTCCCTCATCTGGCTCGTACTTTCGCATTTTTCGCATACTTGTTGGCCAGATCCTGGGATTTTTCTGGTTTGGATCCCGTAGTAATGTGGTACCACACTGAAACAGTCAATAGAAGCTGGTTCCGATAAGTATTTTAGAGGATAACGCTGGTTATGGCTGGGTTAGTTCTGGTATTTGCTATCATCTGGCTCATACCTTCGAGTTTTTCGCATACTTGTTGGCCAGATCCTGGCCCTTTTCTGGTTTGGATCACGTAGTAATGTGGTACCACACTGAAACAGTCAATTAAACCTGGTTGCGATTAATATTTTAGAGGATAACGCCGGTTATGACTCGGGTAGGTTTGGGATTTGTCCACATCTGGCTCGTACTTTCGCATTTTTCGCATTCTTGTTTGCCAGATCCTGGGTTTTTTCTGGTTTGGATCCCGTAGAAATGTGGTTCCACACCGAAACAGTCAATTAAACCTGGTTGCGAATAATATTTTAGAGGATATCGCCGGATATGTCTGGGTTAGGTCTGGGATTTGCCCTCATATGGCTCGTACTTTCGCGTTTTTCGCATACTTGTTGGCCAGATCCTGGGCTTTTTCTGGTTTGGATCACGTAGTAATGTGGTACCACACTGAAACAGTCAATAGAAGCTGGTTCCGATGAGTATTTGAGAGGATAACGCTGGTTATGTCTGGGTTAGTTCTGGTATTTGCTATCATCTGGCGCATACCTTCGAGTTTTTCGCATACTTGTTGGCCAGATCATGGCCCTTTTCTGGCAAGGACCATGTAGTAAAGTGGTACCGCACTGAAACAGTCAATTAAACCTGGGTCCGATTAATATTTTAAAGGATAACGCTGGTTATGTATGGGTTAGTTCTGGTATTTGCAATCATCTGGCTCATACTTGCTCGCTTTTCGCATACTTGTTGGCAGATCCTGGCCACCTTCTGGCTTGGACCACGTAGTAATGTGGTACCACACTGAAACTGTCAATTAAACCTGGTTTCGAATAATATTTTAGAGGATAACGCCGGTTATGTCTGGGTTAGGTCTGGTATTTGCCCTCATCTGGCTCATACTTTCGCAATTTTCGTGTACTTGTTGGCCAGATCTCGGGTGTTTTGTGGCTTGGATCCCGTCGTAATGTGGTTCCACATCGAAACAGACAATTAAACCTGGTTGCGATTAATATTTTGGAGGATAACGCTGGTTATGTTTGGGTTAGTTCTGGTATTTGCAATCATCGGGCTCATACTTTCACATTTTTCGCATACTTGTTGTGCAGATCCTGGGTTTTTTCTGGTTTGGATCACGTAGTACTGTGGTATCACACTGAGACAGTCAATAAAAGCTGGTTCCGATTAATAGTTTGGAGGATAACGCTGGTTACGTTTGGGTTAGTTCTGGTATTAGCGATCATCTGGCTCGTACTTTCGCATTTTTCGCATACTTGTTGGCCAGATCCTGGCCTTTTTCTGGTTTGGATCACGTAGTAATGCGGTACCACACCGAAACAGTTAATTAATCCTGGTTCCGATTAATATTTTAGAGGATAACGCTGGTTATGTCTGGGTTAGTTCTGGTATTTGCAATCATCCGGCTCATACTTTCGCAATTTTCGGGTACTTGTTGGCCAGATCTCGGGTGTTTTGTGGCTTGGATCCCGTCGTAATGTGGTTCCACATCGAAACAGTCAATTAAACCTGGTTGCGATTAATATTTTGGAGGATAACGCTGGTTATGTTTGGGTTAGTTCTGGTATTTGCAATCATCAGGCACATACCTTCGCATTTTTCGCATACTTGTTGGCCAGATCCTGGGATATTTCTGGTTTGCATCACGTAGTAATGCGGTACCACACCGAAACAGTCAAACAAAACCTGGTTGCGATTAATATTTTAGAGGATAACGCCGGTTAAGTCTCGGTTAGGTCTGGTATTTACAATCATCTGGCTCATACTTTCGCGTTTTTCGCATACTTGTTGGCCAGATCCTGGGTTTCTTCAGGTTTGGATCACGTAGTAATGTGGTACCACACCGAAACAGTCAATTAAACTTGGTTGCGAATAATATTTTAGAGGATAACGCTGGTTATGACTGGGTTAGTTCTAATATTTCCAATCATCTGGCTCATACTTTCGCGTTTTTCGCATACTTGTTGGCCAGATCCTGGCCTTTCTCTGGCTTTGACATGGCAGTAATGTGGTACCACACTGAAACAGTCAATAAAAGCTGATTCCGATTAATAGTTTGGAGGATAACGCTGGTTACGTTTGGGTTAGGTCTGGTATTTTCCCTCATCTGGCTCGTACTTTCGCATTTTTCGCATACTTGTTGGCCAGATCCTGGGATTTTTCTGGTTTGGATCCCGTAGTAATGTGGTACCACACTGAAACAGTCAATAGAAGCTGGTTCCGATAAGTATTTTAGAGGATAACGCTGGTTATGGCTGGGTTAGTTCTGGTATTTGCTATCATCTGGCTCATACCTTCGAGTTTTTCGCATACTTGTTGGCCAGATCCTGGCCCTTTTCTGGTTTGGATCACGTAGTAATGTGGTACCACACTGAAACAGTCAATTAAACCTGGTTGCGATTAATATTTTAGAGGATAACGCTGGTTATGTATGGGTTAGTTCTGGTATTTGCAATCATCTGGCTCATACTTTCTCGCTTTTCGCATACTTGTTGGCAGATCCTGGCCACCTTCTGGCTTGGACCACGTAGTAATGTGGTACCACACTGAAACTGTCAATTAAACCTGGTTTCGAATAATATTTTAGAGGATAACGCCGGTTATGTCTGGGTTAGGTCTGGTACTTGCCCTCATCTGGCTCATACTTTCGCAATTTTCGTGTACTTGTTGGCCAGATCTCGGGTGTTTTGTGGCTTGGATCCCGTCGTAATGTGGCTCCACATCGAAACAGACAATTAAACCTGGTCGCGATTAATATTTTGGAGGATAACGCTGGTTATGTTTGGGTTAGTTCTGGTATTTGCAATCATCGGGCTCATACTTTCACATTTTTCGCATACTTGTTGTGCAGATCCTGGGTTTTTTCTGGTTTGGATAACGTAGTACTGTGGTATCACACTGAGACAGTCAATAAAAGCTGGTTCCGATTAATAGTTTGGAGGATAACGCTGGTTACGTTTGGGTTAGTTCTGGTATTAGCGATCATCTGGCTCGTACTTTCGCATTTTTCGCATACTTGTTGGCCAGATCCTGGCCTTTTTCTGGTTTGGATCACGTAGTAATGCGGTACCACACCGAAACAGTTAATTAATCCTGGTTCCGATTAATATTTTAGAGGATAACGCTGGTTATGTCTGGGTTAGTTCTGGTATTTGCAATCATAAGGCACATACCTTCGCGTTTTTCGCATACTTATTGGCCAGATCCTGGGTTTCTTCAGGTTTGGATCCCGTAGTAATGTGGTTCCACACCGAAACGGTCAATTAAACCTGGTTGCGATTAATTTTTTAGAGGATAACGCCGGTGATGTCTGGGTTAGGTTTGGTATTTGCCCTCATCTGGCTCGTACTTTCGCATTTTTCGCATACTTTTTGCCCAGATCCTGGCCTTTTTCTGGTTTGGACCACGAAGTGATGTGGTACCACACTGTCAATAAAAGCTGGTTCAGATTAGTATTTTAAAGGATAACGCTGGTTATGTCTGGGTTAGTTCTGGTATTTGCAATCATCTGGCTCATACTTTCTCGTTTTTCGTATACTTGTTGGCAGATCCTGGCCACCTTCTGGCTTGGACCACGTAGTAATGTGGTACCACACTGAAACTGTCAATTAAACCTGGTTTCGAATAATATTTTAGAGGATAACGCCGGTTATGTCTGGGTTAGGTCTGGTATTTGCCCTCATCTGGCTCATACTATCGCGTTTTTCGCATACTTGTTGGCCAGATCCTGGGTTTCTTGAGGTTTGGATCCCGTAGTAATGTGGTTCCACACCGAAACAGTCAGTTAAACCTGGTTGCGATTAATATTTTGGAGGATAACGCCGGTTATGTCTGGGTTAGTTCTGGTACCTGCAATCATCTGGCTCATACTTCCGCGTTTTTCGCATACTTGTTGTGCAGATCCTGGGTTTTTTCTGGTTTGGATCACGTAGTACTGTGGTATCACACTGAAACAGTCAATAAAAGCTGGTTCCGATTAATAGTTTGGAGGATAACGCTGGTTACGTTTGAGTTAGTTCTGGTATTAGCAATCATCTGGCTCGTACTTTCGCATTTTTCGCATACTTGTTGTTCAGATCCTGGCCTTTTTCTGGCTTGGGCCACGTAGTAATGCGGTACCACACCGAAACAGTCAATCAAACCTGGTTGCGATTAATATTTTAGAGGTTAACGCCGGTTATGTCTCGGTTAGGTCTGGGATTTGCAATCATCTGGCTCGTACTTTCGCATTTCTCGCATACTTTTTGTCCAGATCCTGGCCTTTTTCTGGCTTGGACCACGTAGTAATGTGGTACCACACCGAAACAGTCAATTAACCCTGGTTGCGAATAATATTTTAGAGGATAACGCTGGTAATGTCTGGGTTAGTTCCGGTATTAGCAATCTTCTGGCTCATACTTTCTCGTTTTTCGCATACTTGTTGGCCAGATCCTGGCCTTTTTCTGGCTTTGACATGGCAGTAATGTGGTACCACACTGTAGCAGTCAATTAAACCTGGTTCCGATTAATATTTTAGAGGATAACGCTGGTTATGTCTAGATTAGTTCTGGGATTTGCAATCATCTGGCTCATACTTTCGCATTTTTCGCATACTTGTTGGCCAGATCCTGGCCTTTTTCCGGCTTGGACCACGCAGTAATGTGGTACCACACCGAAACAGTCAGTTAAACCTGGTTCCGGTTATTATTTTAGAGGATAACGCTGGTTATGTCTGGGATAGTTCTGGTATTTGCAATCATCTGGCTCATACTTTCGCATTTTGCGTATACTTGTTTGCCAGATCCTGGGCTTTTTCTGGCTTGGATCACGTAGTAACGCGGTACCACACCGAAAAAGTCAAATAATCCTGGTTGCGATTAATATTTTAGAGGATAACGCCGGTTATGTATAGGTTAGGTCTGGTATTTACCCTCATCTGGCTCGTCCTTTCGCGTTTTTCGCATACTTGGTGGCCAGATCCTGGGCCTTTTCTGGTTTGGATCACGTAGTAATGTGGTACCACACAGAAACAGTCAATAAAAGCTGGTTCCGATTAATAGTTTGGAGGATAACGCAGGTTACGTTTGGGTTAGTACTGGTATTTGCAATCATCAGGCACATACTTTCGCATTTTTCGCATACTTGTTGGCCAGATCCAGGCCTTTTTCTGGTTTGGATCACGTAGTAATGCGGTACCACACCGAAACAGTCAATTAAACCTGGTTGCGATTAATATTTTAGAGGATAACGCCGGCTATGTCTCGGGTAGTTCTGGGATTTTTCCACATCTGTCTCGTACTTTCGCATTTTTCGCATTCTTGTTGGCCGGATCCTGGCCTTTTTCTGGTTTGGATCACGTAGTAATGCGGTACCACACCGAAACAGGCAATTAAATCTGGCTGCGATTAATATTTTAGACGATAACGCAGGTTACGTTTGGGTTAGTACTGGCATTTGCAATCATCAGGCACATACTTTCGCATTTTTCGCATACTTGTTGGCCGGATCCTGGCCTTCTTCTGGCTTGGACCACGTAGTAATGTGGTAACACACTGAAACAGTCAATTAAACCTGGTTCTGATTAATATTTTAGAGGATAACGCTGGTTATGTCTGGGTTAGTTCCGGTATTTGCAATCTTCTGGCTCATACCTTCGCGTTTTTCGCAAACTTGTGGGCCAGATCCTGGCCTTTTTCTGGCTTAGACCACGTAGTAATGTGGTACCACACCGAAACAGTCAATTAATCCGGGTTTCGATTAATATTTTAGAGGATAACGCTGGTTATGCCTGGCTTAGTTCTGGTATTTGCAATCATCCGGCCCATACTTTCGCAATTTTCGTGTACTTGTTGGCCAGATCTCGGGTGTTTTGTGGCTTGGATCCCGTCGTAATGTGGTTCCACATCGAAACAGTCAATTAAATCTGGTTGCGATTAATATTTTGCAGGATAACGCTGGTTATGTTTGGGTTAGTTCTGGTATTTGCAATCATAAGGCACATACTTTCGCATTTTTCGCATACTTGATGGCCAGATCCTGGGATATTTCTGGTTTGCGTCACGTAGTAATGCGGTACCACACCGAAACAGTCAAACAAAACCTGGTTGCGATTAATATTTTAGAGGATAACGCCGGTTAAGTCTCGGTTAGGTCTGGTATTTACAATCATCTGGCTCATACTTTCGCGTTTTTCGCAAACTTGTTGGCCAGATCCTGGGTTTCTTCAGGTTTGGATCCCGTAGTAATGTGGTTCCACACCGAAACGGTCAATTAAACCTGGTTGCGATTAATTTTTTAGAGGATAACGCCGGTGATGTCTGGGTTAGGTTTGGTATTTACCCTCATCTGGCTCGTACTTTCGCAGTTTTCGCATACTTTTTGGCCAGATCCTGGCCTTTTTCTGGTTTGGACCACGAAGTAATGTGGTACCACACTGTCAATAAAAGCTGGTTCAGATTAGTATTTTAGAGGATAACGCTGGTTATGTCTGGGTTAGTTCTGGTATTTGCAATCATCTGGCTCATACTTTCTCGTTTTTCGCATACTTGTTGGGCAGATCCTGGCCTCCTTCTGGCTTGGACCATGTAGTAGTGTGGTACCGCACTGAAACTGTCAATTAAACCTGGTTTCGAAAAATATTTTAGAGGATAACGACGGTTATGTCTGGGTTAGGTCTGGTATTTGCCCTCATCTGGCTCATACTTTCGCAATTTTCGTTTACTTGTTGGCCAGATCTCGGGAGTTTTGTGGCTTGGATCCCGTCGTCATGTGGTTCCACATCGAAACATACAATTAAACCTGGTTGCGATTAATATTCTGGAGGATAACGATGGTTATGTTTGGGTTAGTTCTGGTATTTGCAATCATCTGGCTCATACTTTCGCTTTTTCCGCACACTTGTTGGCCAGATCCTGGGATATTTCTGGTTTGGATCACGTAGTAATGCGGTACCACACCGAAACAGTCAACTAAACCTTTTTGCGGTTAATATTATAGAGGGTAACGCCGGTTATGTCTAGGTTAGGTCTGGTATTTGCAATCAACTGACTTATACTTTCGCGTTTTTCGCATACTTGTTGGGCAGATCCCGGGTTTTCTCTGGTTTGGATCACGTAATAATGTGGTACCACACTGAAACAGTCAATAGAAGCTGGTTCCGATATGTATTTTAGAGGATAACGCTGGTTATGTCTGGGTTAGTTCTGGTATTTGCCATCATCTGGCTCATACTTTCGCGTTTTTCGCATACTTGTTGGCCAGATCCTGGGTTTCTTGAGGTTTGGATCCCGTAGTAATGTGGTTCCACACCGAAACAGTCAGTTAAACCTGGTTGCGATTAATATTTTGGAGGATAACGCCGGTTATGTCTGGGTTAGTTCTGGTACCTGCAATCATCTGGCTCATACTTCCGCGTTTTTCGCATACTTGTTGTGCAGATCCTGGGTTTTTTCTGGTTTGGATCACGTAGTACTGTGGTATCACACTGAAACAGTCAATAAAAGCTGGTTCCGATTAATAGTTTGGAGGATAACGCTGGTTACGTTTGAGTTAGTTCTGGTATTAGCAATCATCTGGCTCGTACTTTCGCATTTTTCGCATACTTGTTGTTCAGATCCTGGCCTTTTTCTGGCTTGGGCCACGTAGTAATGCGGTACCACACCGAAACAGTCAATCAAACCTGGTTGCGATTAATATTTTAGAGGTTAACGCCGGTTATGTCTCGGTTAGGTCTGGGATTTGCAATCATCTGGCTCGTACTTTCGCATTTCTCGCATACTTTTTGTCCAGATCCTGGCCTTTTTCTGGCTTGGACCACGTAGTAATGTGGTACCACACCGAAACAGTCAATTAACCCTGGTTGCGAATAATATTTTAGAGGATAACGCTGGTTATGTCTGGGTTAGTTCCGGTATTAGCAATCTTCTGGCTCATACTTTCGCGTTTTTCGCATACTTGTTGGCCAGATCCTGGCCTTTTTCTGGCTTTGACATGGCAGTAATGTGGTACCACACTGTAGCAGTCAATTAAACCTGGTTCCGATTAATATTTTAGAGGATAACGCTGGTTATGTCTAGATTAGTTCTGGGATTTGCAATCATCTGGCTCATACTTTCGCATTTTTCGCATACTTGTTGGCCAGATCCTGGCCTTTTTCCGGCTTGGACCACGCAGTAATGTGGTACCACACCGAAACAGTCAGTTAAACCTGGTTCCGGTTATTATTTTAGAGGAAAACGCCGGTTATGTCTGGGTTACGTCTAGTATTTGCCCTCATGTGTCTCATACTTTCGCGTTTTTCGCATACCTGTTGGCCAGATCCTGGGCTTTTTCTGGTTTGGATCACGTAGTAATGTGGTACCACTCTGAAACAGTAAATTATACCTGGTTGCGAATAATATTTTAGAGGATAACGCTGGTTATGTCTGGGATAGTTCTGGTATTTGCAATCATCTGGCTCATACTTTCGCATTTTTCGCATACTTATTTGCCAGATCCTGGGTTTTTTCTGGTTTGGATCCCGTAGTAATGTGGTTCCACACCGAAACAGTCAATTAAACCTGGTTGTGATTAATATTTTAGAGGATAACGCCGGTTATGTCTCGGTTAGGTCTGGTATTTGCCCACATCTGGCTCGTACTTTCGCATTTTACGCATACTTGTTGGCCAGATATTGGCCTTTTTCTCGCTTGGACCACGTAGTAATGTGGTACCACACTGAAACAGTCAATTAAACCCGGGTCCGATTAATATTTTAGAGGATACCGCCGGTTATGTCTCGGATAGGTCTAGGATTTGCCCTCATCTGGCTTGTACTTTCGCATTTTTCGCAAACTTTTTGGCCAGATCCTGGCCTTTTTCTGGTTTGGACCACGAAGTAATGTGGTACCACACTGTCAATAAAAGCTGGTTCCGATTAGTATTTTAGAGGATAACGCTGGTTATGTCTGGGTTAGTTCTGGTATTTCCAACCATCTGGCTCGTACTTTCGCATTTTTCGCATACTTGTCCGGCAGATCCTGGGTTTTTTGTGGCTTGGATCCCGTTGTAATGTGGTTCTACACCGAAACAGTCAATTAAACCTGGTTGCGATTAATATTTTACAGTATAACGCCGGTTATGTCTGGGTTAGGACTGGGATTTGCCCCCATCTGGCTCGTACTTTCGCATTTTTCGCATACTTGTTGGCCAGATCCTGGGTTTCTTCAGGTTTGGATCCCGCAGTAATGTGGTTCCACACCGAAACGGTCAATTAAACCTGGTTGCGATTAATTTTTTAGAGGATAACGCCCGTGATGTCTGGGTTAGGTTTGGTATTTGCCCTCATCTGGCTCGTACTTTCGCATTTTTCGCATACTTGTTGGCCAGATCCTGAGTTTTTTCTGGTTTGGATCCTGTAGTAATGCGGTACCACACTGAAACAGTCAATAGAAGCTGGTTCCGATAAGTATTTTAGAGGATAACGCTGGTTATGTCTGGGATAGTTCTGGTATTTGCAATCATCTGGCTCATACTTTCGCATTTTGCGTATACTTGTTTGCCAGATCCTGGGCTTTTTCTGGCTTGGATCACGTAGTAACGCGGTACCACACCGAAAAAGTCAAATAATCCTGGTTGCGATTAATATTTTAGAGGATAACGCCGGTTATGTATAGGTTAGGTCTGGTATTTACCCTCATCTGGCTCGTCCTTTCGCGTTTTTCGCATACTTGGTGGCCAGATCCTGGGACTTTTCTGGTTTGGATCACGTAGTAATGTGGTACCACACAGAAACAGTCAATAAAAGCTGGTTCCGATTAATAGTTTGGAGGATAACGCAGATTACGTTTGGGTTAGTACTGGTATTTGCAATCATCAGGCACATACTTTCGCATTTTTCGCATACTTGTTGTTCAGATCCTGGCCTTTTTCTGGCTTGGATCACTTAGTAACGCGGTACCACACCGAAACAGTCAAATAATCGTGGTTGCGATTAATATTTTAGAGGATAACGCCGTTTATGTATAGGTTAGGTCTGGTATTTGCCCTCATCTGGCTTGTCCTTTCGCATTTTTCGCATACTTGTTGGCCAGATCCAGGCCTTTTTCTGGTTTGGATCACGTAGTAATGCGGTACCACACCGAAACAGTCAATTAAACCTGGTTGCGATTAATATTTTAGAGGATAACGCCGGCTATGTCTCGGGTAGTTCTGGGATTTTTCCACATCTGTCTCGTACTTTCGCATTTTTCGCATTCTTGTTGGCCGGATCCTGGCCTTTTTCTGGTTTGGATCACGTAGTAATGCGGTACCACACCGAAACAGGCAATTAAATCTGGCTGCGATTAATATTTTAGACGATAACGCAGGTTACGTTTGGGTTAGTACTGGTATTTGCAATCATCAGGCACATACTTTCGCATTTTTCGCATACTTGTTGGCCGGATCCTGGCCTTCTTCTGGCTTGGACCACGTAGTAATGTGGTAACACACTGAAACAGTCAATTAAACCTGGTTCTGATTAATATTTTAGAGGATAACGCTGGTTATGTCTGGGTTAGTTCCGGTATTTGCAATCTTCTGGCTCATACCTTCGCGTTTTTCGCAAACTTGTGGGCCAGATTCTGGCCTTTTTCTGGCTTAGACCACGTAGTAATGTGGTACCACACCGAAACAGTCAATTAACCCTGGTTGCGAATAATATTTTAGAAGATAACGCAGGTTATGTCTGGGTTAGGTCTGGTATTTGCCCTCATCTGGCACGTACTTTCACATTTTTCGCATACTTGTTGGCCAGATCCTGGCCTTTTTCCGGCTTGGACCACGTAGTAATGTGGTAACACACTGAAACAGTCAATTAAACCTGGTTCTGATTAATATTTTAGAGGATAACGCCGGTTATGTCTGGGTTACGTCTGGTATTTGCCCTCATATGGCTCGTACTTTCGCATTTTTCGCTTACTTTTTGGCCAGATCCTGGCCTTTTTCTGGCTTTGACATGGCAGTAATGTGGTACCACACTGAAACAGTCAATTAATCCTGGTTTCGATTAATATTTTAGAGGATAACGCTGGTTATGCCTGGCTTAGTTCTGGTATTTGCAATCATCCGGCCCATACTTTCGCAATTTTCGTGTACTTGTTGGCCAGATCCTGGGATATTTCTGGTTTGCGTCACGTAGTAATGCGGTACCACACCGAAACAGTCAAACAAAACCTGGTTGCGATTAATATTTTAGAGGATAACGCCGGTTAAGTCTCGGTTAGGTCTGGTATTTACAATCATCTATCTCATACTTTTGCGTTTTTCGCAAACTTGTTGGCCAGATCCTGGGTTTCTTCAGGTTTGGATCCCGCAGTAATGTGGTTCCACACCGAAACGGTCAATTAAACCTGGTTGCGATTAATTTTTTAGAGGATAACGCCGGTGATGTCTGGGTTAGGTTTGGTATTTACCCTCATCTGGCTCGTACTTTCGCAGTTTTCGCATACTTTTTGGCCAGATCCTGGCCTTTTTCTGGTTTGGACCACGAAGTAATGTGGTACCACACTGTCAATAAAAGCTGGTTCAGATTAGTATTTTAGAGGATAACGCTGGTTATGTCTGGGTTAGTTCTGGTATTTGCAATCATCTGGCTCATACTTTCTCGTTTTTCGCATACTTGTTGGGCAGATCCTGGCCTCCTTCTGGCTTGGACCATGTAGTAGTGTGGTACCGCACTGAAACTGTCAATTAAACCTGGTTTCGAATAATATTTTAGAGGATAACGACGGTTATGTCTGGGATAGGTCTGGTATTTGCCCTCATCTGGCTCATACTTTCGCAATTTTCGTTTACTTGTTGGCCAGATCTCGGGAGTTTTGTGGCTTGGATCCCGTCGTCATGTGGTTCCACATCGAAACAGACAATTAAACCTGGTTGCGATTAATATTCTGGAGAATAACGATGGTTATGCTTGGGTTAGTTCTGGTATTTGCAATCATCTGGCTCATACTTTCGCATTTTCCGCACACTTGTTGGCCAGATCCTGGGATATTTCTGGTTTGCATCACGTAGTAATGCGGTACCACACCGAAACAGTCAAACAAAACCTGGTTGCGGTTAATATTTTAGAGGATAACGCCGGTTATGTCTTGGTTAGGTCTGGTATTTACAATCATCTGGCTCATACTTTCGCGTTTTTCGCATACTTGTTGGCCAGATCCTGGGTTTCTTGAGGTTTGGATCCCGTAGTAATGTGGTTCCACACCGAAACGGTCAATTAAACCTGGTTGCGATTAATATTTTGGAGGATAACGCTGGTTATGCTTGGGTTAGTTCTGGTATATGCAATCGCCAGGCACATACTTTCGCATTTTTCGCATACTTGTTGGCCAGATCCTGGCCTTCTTCTGGCTTGGACCACGTAGTAAAGTGGCACCACACTGAAACACTCAATTAACCCTGGTTGCGAATAATATTTTAGAAGATAACGCTGGTTATGTCTGGGTTAGTTCCGGTATTTGCAATCTTCTGGCTCATACTTTCGCGTTTTTCGCATACTTGTTGGCCAGATCCTGGCCTTTTGCTGGCTTTGACATGGCAGTAATGTGGTACCACACTGAAGCAGTCAATTAAACCTGGTTCCGATTAATATTTTAGAGGATAACGCAGGTTATGTCTGGGTTAGGTCTGGTATTTGCCTTCATCTGTCACGTACTTTCACATTTTTCGCATACTTGTTGGCCAGATCCTGGCCTTTTTCCGGCTTGGACCACGTAGTAACGTGGTACCACACTGAAACAGTCAATTAACCCTGGTTGCGAATAATATTTTAGGGGATAACGCTGGTTATGTCTGGGTTAGTTCCGGTATTTGCAATCTTCTGGCTCATACTTTCGCGTTTTTCGCATACTTGTTGGCCAGATCCTGGCCTTTTTCTGGCTTTGACATGGCAGTAATGTGGTACCACACTGAAACAGTCAATTAAACCTGGTTCCGATTAATATTTTAGAGGATAACGCAGGTTATGTCTGGGGTAGATCTGGTATCTGCAATCATCTGGCTCATACTTTCACATTTTTCGCATACTTGTTGTGCAGATCCTGGGTTTTTTCTGGTTTGGATCACGTAGTACTGTGGTATCACACTGAGACAGTCAATAAAAGCTGGTTCCGATTAATAGTTTGGAGGATAACGCTGGTTACGTTTGGGTTAGTTCTGGTATTGGCAATCATCTGGCTCGTACTTTCGCATTTTTCGCATACTTGTTGTTCAGATCCTGGCCTTTTTCTGGCTTGGACCACGTAGTAATGTGGTACCACACTGAAACGGTCAATTAAACCTGGTACCGATTACTATTTTAGAGGATAACGCCGGTTATATCTGGGTTACGTCTGGTATTTTCCCTCATATGGCTCGTACTTTCGCATTTTTCGCTTACTTGTTGGCCAGATCCTGGCCTTTTTCTGGTTTGGATCACGTAGTAATGCGGTACCACACTGAAACATTCAATGAAACCTGGTCTGGATAAATATTTTAGAGGATAACGCATCTTAGGTCTGGGTTAGGTCTAAGATTTGCCCTCGTCAGGCTCACAGTTTAGCGTTTTTCACATACTTCTAAAACAGATCCTGGGCTTTCTCTGGTTTGGATCACGAAATAGTGTGGTACCACACTGAAACAGTCCATTAAACCTGGTTTCGCTCAATATTTTAGAGGATAACGCATGTTAGGTCTAGGTTAGGTCTGGGATTTGCTCTCATCAGGCTCATTCTTTCGCATATTTCTCATACTTGATGGCTAGATCCTGGGCTTTTTCTGGATTGCATCACGTAGTAATGTAGTACCACCCTGAAACAGTTAATGAAACCTGGTTTCCATCAATATTTTAGAGGACAACGCAACTTAGGTCTGGGATAGGTCTGGGATTTGACCTCAACAGACTCATACTTTCGCATATTTCTCATACTTGATGGCTAGATCCTGGGCTTTTTCTGGATTGCATCACGTAGTAAAGTGGTACCACGCTGAAACAGTCAATGAAACCTGGTTTCCATCAATATTTTAGAGGACAACGCAAGTTAGGTCTAGGTAAGGCCTGAGATTTTCACTGATCAGACTCATACTTTCGCATTCTTCACATGCTTGTTGAACGGATCCTGGGTTTTTTCTGGTTTGGATCACGTAGTAATGTGGGACCACACTGAAACAGTCAATTAAACCTGGTTTCGATCAACATTTTAGAGAATAATTCATGTTAGGTCTAGGTTAGGACTGGGATTTGCTCTCATCAGGCTCATTCTTTCGCATATTTCTCATACTTGATGGCTAGATCCTGGGCTTTTTCTGGATTGCATCAGGTAGTAATGAAGTACAACACTGAAACAGTCAATTAAACCTGGTTTCCATCAATATCTTAGAGGACAACGCAAGTTAGGTCTGGGATATGTCTGGGATTTCCCCTCATCAGGCTCATACTTTCGCGTTTTTCACATACTTGTTGAACAGATCCTGGGTTTTTTCTGGTTTGGATCCCGTAGTAGTGTGGTACCACGCTGAAACAGTCCATTAGACCTGGTTTGGATCAATATTATAGAGGATAACGCATGTTAGGTCTAGGTTAGGCCTGGGATTTTCACTCATCAGACTCATACTTTCGCATTCTTCACATACTTGTTGAACGGATCCTGGGTTATTTCTGGTTTGTATCACGTAGCAATGTGGGACCACACTGAAACAGTCAATTAAACCAGGTTTCGATCAATATTTTAGAGATTAATTCATGTTAGGTCTATGTTAGGTCTGGGATTTGCTCTCATCAGGCTCATTCTTTCGCATATTCCTCATACATTTTGAACAGATCCTGGGTTTTTTCTGGTTTGGATCACGTAGTAATGTGGGACCACACTGAAACAATCAATTAAACCTGGTCTTGATAAATATTTTAGAGGATAACGCATGTTAGGTCTGGGTTAGGTCTAGGATTTGCCCTCATCAGGCTCATACTTTCGCATATTTCTCATACTTCAAGGCTAGATCCTGTGCTATTTCTGGATTGGATCACGTAGTAAAGTGGTACCACACTGAAACAGTCCATTAAACCTGGTTTCGCTCAATATTTTAGAGGATAACGCATGTAAGGTCTAGGTTAGGTCTGGGATTTGCTCTCATCAGGCTCATTCTTTCGCATATTTCTCATACTTGATGGCTAGATCCTGGGTTTTTTATGGTTTGGATCACGTAGTAATGTGGTACCACACTGAAACAGTCGATTAAACCTGGTTTCGATCAATATTTTAGAGGATAACGCAAGTTAGGTCTGGGATAGGTCTAGGATTTGCCCTCATCAGGCTCTTACTTTCGCATATTTCTCATACTTCATGGCTAGATCCTGGGCTATTCCTGGATTGGATCACGCAGTAAAGTGGTACCACACTGAAACATTCAATGAAACCTGGTCTGGATAAATATTTTAGAGGATAACGCATCTTAGGTCTGGGTTAGGTCTAAGATTTGCCCTCATCAGGCTCACAGGTTAGCGTTTTTCACATACTTCTTGAACAGATCCTGGGCTTTCTCTGGTTTGGATCACGAAGTAGTGTGGTACCACACTGAAACAGTCCATTAAACCTGGTTTCGCTCAATATTTTAGAGGATAACGCATGTTAGGTCTAGGTTAGGTCTGGGATTTGCTCTCATCAGGCTCATTCTTTCGCAAATTTCTCATACTTGATGGCTAGATCCTGGGCTTTTTCTGGATTGCATCACGTAGTAATGAAGTACAACACTGAAACAGTCAATTAAACCTGGTTTCGATCAATATTTTAGAGAATAATTCATGTTAGGTCTAGGTTAGGTCTGGGATTTGCTCTCATCAGGCTCATTCCTTCTCATATTTCTCATACTTGATGGCTAGATCCTGGGCTTTTTCTAGATTGCATCACGTAGTAATGTAGTACCGCACTGAAACAGTCAATGAATCCTAGTTTCCACCAATATCTTAGAGGACAACGCATGTTAGATCTGGGTTAGGTCTAGGATTTGCCCCCATCAGGCTCATACTTTCGCATATTTCTCATACTTCATGGCTAGATCCTGGGCTATTTCTGGATTGGATCACGTAGTAATGTGGTACCACACTGAAACAGTCAATTAAACCTGGTTTTGATCAATATTTTAGAGAATAATTCATTGTTGGTCTAGGTTAGGTCAGGGACTTGCTCCCATCAGGCTCACTCTTTCGCATATTTCTCATACTTGATGGCTAGATCTTGGGCTTTTTCTGGATTGCATCACGTAGTAATGAAGTACAACACTGAAACAGTCAATTAAACCAGGTTTCCATCAATATTTTAGAGGATAACGCATGTTAGGTCTAGGTTAGGTCTGTGATTTGCCCTCATCAGGGTCATACTTTCGCAGTTTTAACATGCATGTTGACCTGATCGAGGGTTTTTTTTGCTTTGGATCACGTAGTAAAGTGGTGCCACACTGAAACAGTCCATTAAACCTGGTTTCGATCAATATTTTAGAGGACAACGCAAGTTAGGTCTAGGAAAAGCCTGAGATTTTCACTCATCAGACTCATACTTTCGCATTCTTCACATACTTGTTGAACGGATCCTGGGTTTTTTCTGGTTTGGTTCTCGTAGTAATGTGGGACCACACTGAAACAGTCAATTAAACCAGGTTTCGATCAATATTTTAGAGATTAATTCATGTTAGGTCTATGTTAGGTCTGGGATTTGCTCTCATCAGGCTCATTCTTTCGCATATTCCTCATACATTTTGAACAGATCCTGGGTTTTTTCTGGTTTGGATCACGTAGTAATGTGGGACCACACTGAAACAATCAATTAAACCTGGTCTTGATAAATATTTTAGAGGATAACGCATGTTAGGTCTGGGTTAGGTCTAGGATTTGCCCTCATCAGGCTCATACTTTCGCATATTTCTCATACTTCAAGGCTAGATCCTGTGCTATTTCTGGATTGGATCACGTAGTAAAGTGGTACCACACTGAAACAGTCCATTAAACCTGGTTTCGCTCAATGGTTTAGAGGATAACGCATGTAAGGTCTAGGTTAGGTCTGGGATTTGCTCTCATCAGGCTCATTCTTTCGCATATTTCTCATACTTGATGGCTAGATCCTGGGTTTTTTATGGTTTGGATCACGTAGTAATGTGGTACCACACTGAAACAGTCGATTAAACCTGGTTTCGATCAATATTTTAGAGGATAACGCAAGTTAGGTCTGGGATAGGTCTAGGATTTGCCCTCATCAGGCTCTTACTTTCGCATATTTCTCATACTTCATGGCTAGATCCTGGGCTATTCCTGGATTGGATCACGCAGTAAAGTGGTACCACACTGAAACATTCAATGAAACCTGGTCTGGATAAATATTTTAGAGGATAACGCATCTTAGGTCTGGGTTAGGTCTAAGATTTGCCCTCATCAGGCTCACAGGTTAGCGTTTTTCACATACTTCTTGAACAGATCCTGGGCTTTCTCTGGTTTGGATCACGAAGTAGTGTGGTACCACACTGAAACAGTCCATTAAACCTGGTTTCGCTCAATATTTTAGAGGATAACGCATGTTAGGTCTAGGTTAGGTCTGGGATTTGCTCTCATCAGGCTCATTCTTTCGCAAATTTCTCATACTTGATGGCTAGATCCTGGGCTTTTTCTGGATTGCATCACGTAGTAATGAAGTACAACACTGAAACAGTCAATTAAACCTGGTTTCGATCAATATTTTAGAGAATAATTCATGTTAGGTCTAGGTTAGGTCTGGGATTTGCTCTCATCAGGCTCATTCCTTCTCATATTTCTCATACTTGATGGCTAGATCCTGGGCTTTTTCTAGATTGCATCACGTAGTAATGTAGTACCGCACTGAAACAGTCAATGAATCCTAGTTTCCACCAATATCTTAGAGGACAACGCATGTTAGATCTGGGTTAGGTCTAGGATTTGCCCCCATCAGGCTCATACTTTCGCATATTTCTCATACTTCATGGCTAGATCCTGGGCTATTTCTGGATTGGATCACGTAGTAATGTGGTACCACACTGAAACAGTCAATTAAACCTGGTTTTGATCAATATTTTAGAGAATAATTCATTGTTGGTCTAGGTTAGGTCAGGGACTTGCTCCCATCAGGCTCACTCTTTCGCATATTTCTCATACTTGATGGCTAGATCTTGGGCTTTTTCTGGATTGCATCACGTAGTAATGAAGTACAACACTGAAACAGTCAATTAAACCAGGTTTCCATCAATATTTTAGAGGATAACGCATGTTAGGTCTAGGTTAGGTCTGTGATTTGCCCTCATCAGGGTCATACTTTCGCAGTTTTAACATGCATGTTGACCTGATCGAGGGTTTTTTTTGCTTTGGATCACGTAGTAAAGTGGTGCCACACTGAAACAGTCCATTAAACCTGGTTTCGATCAATATTTTAGAGGACAACGCAAGTTAGGTCTAGGAAAAGCCTGAGATTTTCACTGATCAGACTCATACTTTCGCATTCTTCACATACTTGTTGAACGGATCCTGGGTTTTTTCTGGTTTGGTTCTCGTAGTAATGTGGTACCACACTGAAACAGTCAATTAAACCCGGTTTCGATCAATATTTTAGAGGATAACGCATGTTAGGTTTGGGTTAGGTCTAAGATTTGCCCTCATCAGGCTCATACTTTCGCATATTTCTCATACTTCATGGCTAGATCCTGGGCTGTTTCTGGATTGTATCAGGTAGTAATGTGGTACCACACTGAAACAGTCGATTAAACCTGGTTTCGATCAATATTTTAGAGGATAACGCAAGTTAGGTCTGGGATAGGTCTGGGATTTGACCTCGTCAGACTCATACTTTCGCATTCTTCACATACTTGTTGAACGGATCCTGGGTTTTTTCTGGTTTGGTTCTCGTAGTAATGTGGGACCACACTGAAACAGTCAATTAAATCTGGTTTTGATCAATATTTTAGAGAATAATTCATGTTAGGTCTAGGTTAGGCCTAGGATTTTCACTCATCAGACTCATACTTTCGCATTCTTCACATACTTGTTGAACGGACCCTGGGTTTTTTCTGGTTTGGATCACGTAGTAATGTGGGACCACACTGAAACAGTCAATTAAACCTGGTTTCGATCAATATTTTAGAGAATAATTCATGTTAGGTCTAGGTTAGGTCTGGGATTTGCTCTCATCAGGCTCATTCCTTCTCATATTTCTCATACTTGATGGCTAGATCCTGGGCTTTTTCTAGATTGCATCACGTAGTAATGTAGTACCACACTGAAACAGTCAATGAAACCTAGTTTCCATCAATATCTTAGAGGACAACGCATGTTAGATCTGGGTTAGGTCTAGGATTTGCCCCCGTCAGGCTCATACTTTCGCATATTTCTCATACTTCATGGCTAGATCCTGGGCTATTTCTGGATTGGATCACGTAGTAATGTGGTACCACACTGAAACAGTCAATTAAACCTGGTTTTGATCAATATTTTAGAGGACAACGCATGTTAGATCTGGGTTAGGTCTAGGATTTGCCCCCGTCAGGCTCATACTTTCGCATATTTCTCATACTTCATGGCTAGATCCTGGGCTATTTCTGGATTGCATCACGTAGTAATGAAGTACAACACTGAAACAGTCAATTAAACCTGGTTTCGATCAATATTTTAGAGAATAATTCATGTTAGGTCTAGGTTAGGTCTGGGATTTGCTCTCATCAGGCTCATTCCTTCTCATATTTCTCATACTTGATGGCTAGATCCTGGGCTTTTTCTAGATTGCATCACGTAGTAATGTAGTACCGCACTGAAACAGTCAATGAATCCTAGTTTCCACCAATATCTTAGAGGACAACGCATGTTAGATCTGGGTTAGGTCTAGGATTTGCCCCCATCAGGCTCATACTTTCGCATATTTCTCATACTTCATGGCTAGATCCTGGGCTATTTCTGGATTGGATCACGTAGTAATGTGGTACCACACTGAAACAGTCAATTAAACCTGGTTTTGATCAATATTTTAGAGAATAATTCATTGTTGGTCTAGGTTAGGTCAGGGACTTGCTCCCATCAGGCTCACTCTTTCGCATATTTCTCATACTTGATGGCTAGATCTTGGGCTTTTTCTGGATTGCATCACGTAGTAATGAAGTACAACACTGAAACAGTCAATTAAACCAGGTTTCCATCAATATTTTAGAGGATAACGCATGTTAGGTCTAGGTTAGGTCTGTGATTTGCCCTCATCAGGGTCATACTTTCGCAGTTTTAACATGCATGTTGACCTGATCGAGGGTTTTTTTTGCTTTGGATCACGTAGTAAAGTGGTGCCACACTGAAACAGTCCATTAAACCTGGTTTCGATCAATATTTTAGAGGACAACGCAAGTTAGGTCTAGGAAAAGCCTGAGATTTTCACTGATCAGACTCATACTTTCGCATTCTTCACATACTTGTTGAACGGATCCTGGGTTTTTTCTGGTTTGGTTCTCGTAGTAATGTGGTACCACACTGAAACAGTCAATTAAACCCGGTTTCGATCAATATTTTAGAGGATAACGCATGTTAGGTTTGGGTTAGGTCTAAGATTTGCCCTCATCAGGCTCATACTTTCGCATATTTCTCATACTTCATGGCTAGATCCTGGGCTGTTTCTGGATTGTATCAGGTAGTAATGTGGTACCACACTGAAACAGTCGATTAAACCTGGTTTCGATCAATATTTTAGAGGATAACGCAAGTTAGGTCTGGGATAGGTCTGGGATTTGACCTCGTCAGACTCATACTTTCGCATTCTTCACATACTTGTTGAACGGATCCTGGGTTTTTTCTGGTTTGGTTCTCGTAGTAATGTGGGACCACACTGAAACAGTCAATTAAATCTGGTTTTGATCAATATTTTAGAGAATAATTCATGTTAGGTCTAGGTTAGGCCTAGGATTTTCACTCATCAGACTCATACTTTCGCATTCTTCACATACTTGTTGAACGGACCCTGGGTTTTTTCTGGTTTGGATCACGTAGTAATGTGGGACCACACTGAAACAGTCAATTAAACCTGGTTTCGATCAATATTTTAGAGAATAATTCATGTTAGGTCTAGGTTAGGTCTGGGATTTGCTCTCATCAGGCTCATTCCTTCTCATATTTCTCATACTTGATGGCTAGATCCTGGGCTTTTTCTAGATTGCATCACGTAGTAATGTAGTACCACACTGAAACAGTCAATGAAACCTAGTTTCCATCAATATCTTAGAGGACAACGCATGTTAGATCTGGGTTAGGTCTAGGATTTGCCCCCGTCAGGCTCATACTTTCGCATATTTCTCATACTTCATGGCTAGATCCTGGGCTATTTCTGGATTGGATCACGTAGTAATGTGGTACCACACTGAAACAGTCAATTAAACCTGGTTTTGATCAATATTTTAGAGAATAATTCATTGTAGGTCTAGGTTAGGTCAGTGATTTGCTCCCATCAGGCTCACTCTTTCGCATATTTCTCATACTTTATGGCTAGATCTTGGGCTTTTTCTGGATTGCATCACGTAGTAATGAAGTACAACACTGAAACAGTCAATTAAACCAGGTTTCCATCAATATTTTAGAGGATAACGCATGTTAGGTCTAGGTTAGGTCTGTGATTTGCCCTCATCAGGGTCATACTTTCGCAGTTTTAACATGCATGTTGACCTGATCGAGGGTTTTTTTTGCTTTGGATCACGTAGTAAAGTGGTGCCTCACTGAAACAGTCCATTAAACCTGGTTTCGATCAATATTTTAGAGGACAACGCAAGTTAGGTCTAGGAAAAGCCTGAGATTTTCACTGATCAGACTCATACTTTCGCATTCTTCACATACTTGTTGAACGGATCCTGGGTTTTTTCTGGTTTGGTTCTCGTAGTAATGTGGTACCACACTGAAACAGTCAATTAAACCTGGTTTCGATCAATATTTTAGAGAATAATTCATGTTAGGTCTAGGTTAGGCCTGGGATTTTCTCTCATCAGACTCATACTTTCGCATATTTCTCATACTTCATGGCTAGATCCTGGGCTATTTCTGGATTGGATCACGTAGTAATGTGGTACCACACTGAAACATTCAATTAAACCTGGTCTTGATAAATATTTTAGAGGACAACGCATTTTAGGTCTAGGTTAGGCCTGGGATTTGCCCTCATTAGGGACATACTTTCGCAGTTTTAACATACATGTTGACCTGATCGAGGGTTTTTTCTGCTTTGGATCACGTAGTAAAGTGGTGCCACACTGAAACAGTCCATTAAACCTGGTTTGGATCAATATTTTAGAGGATAACGCATGTTAGGTCTAGGTTAGCCCTGGGGTTTTCACTCATCAGACTCATACTTTCGCATTCTTCACATACTTGTTGAACTGATCCTGGGTTTTTTCTGGTTTGGTTCACGTAGTAATGTGGTAGCACACTGAAACATTCAATTAAACCTGGTCTTGATAAATATTTTAGAGGATAACGCATGTTAGGTTTGGGTTAGGTCTAGGATTTGCCCCCGTCGGCGTGTCGTTGGTTTGTTATGCCGACGACACCCTGGTGATAGCCGGCGGGGATACGTGGTGGAGGGCCGTGGCCCTCGCGGAGGAAGGGACGGCACGAGTCGTCGCCGAGGTAGAGCGTCTGGGGTTGCGCGTGGCACCCCAAAAGACCGAGGCCATCTGGCTGTGTAACGTCAGTGGTCGAGGGGTGCCGCGCCAGGCGTCTCTACGGGTGGGTGGAGCCCAAGTCGGGGTGGGGCGCCGGATGAAGTACCTGGGCCTCACCCTCGACAGCTACTGGCGGTTCGGGCATCATTTGGAAGGGTTGGGTCCCCGTATTGAAAGGGCAGCGGCCGCGTTAGGTCGCATAATGCCCAATCTCGGGGGACCCAACATGGCGGCACGGCGGCTGTATTTGGGAGTCGTCCGGTCCATGGCGCTTTATGGCGCGCCTATATGGGCCGGCGGTCTGATGGCCAATCGGCGGGGTGCATTTGTACTCCGTCGGTTACAGAGGTTGGTCGCCAACAGAGTCGTGCGGGGTTATCGCACGATCTCCTACACAGCCGCCACCTTGCTGGCGGGTTCCGCACCGTTTCACCTGCTGGCGAAAATGGACGCAGAGGTCTATCAAAACCTCTGCGACCTTCGCCAGCGGGGTGTGGACCCGCACGGCGAGGAGGCCGCCAGGGCCCGAAGCCAGGCGCGGCGACGCGTCTATAGTCGGTGGCTGGTCTGGTTATCCAAGCCAGACCAGCGGGATGATCGCGTCGCCGCGGCGGTCCGCCCAGAGTTTTATGCCTGGGTGGGCCGTAGCTGGGGTACGCCCACCTACCGCCTGACACAGGTACTGACCGGACACGGTTGCTTCGGTCAGTACCTGCATCGGATAGGGCGGGAGGCGACGGCTGCGTGCCATCATTGCAGGGGAAGGGAGGACACCGCGCAGCACACGCTGCAGTTTTGCCCGGCGTGGGCAGCGCAGCGCGGTGTCCTTATTAGAGCGATTGGAGCGGACCTCTCGCTGCCGGCCGTCATTCGTGCGATGGTCGGCAGTAAGGAGGCGTGGGCGGCCATGGCCTTGTTTTGTGAAGAGGTCATGGCCGCGAAGGAGGACGCCGAAAGGGCGCGAGAGGAGGTGGGGGGCAGGCGGCGACGCCGACCGTAAGACCCTCCACCGCTCCCCGTGGCAGGGGGAGCGCGAAGGGGTCGGTGATGGTGTTTGTGGTGCGAGGTGAGGGACTTTATCCCCTCATTCCCCCTCGCACCCAGCCTATCACCGGACCGGGGGCCCGTGGTAGGGGCCCCGTCTAGCGGGGGCGGCAGTGTTAGCCGGCCCCGCAGCCGTGGTCGCGATCGGGTGGGGGCCCGGTCGCGGCTAGTAGCAACGGCGCGATTGGGGGCGACGTCGCGTGTGACCGCGCGGCGTCGCCGGGGGGCAATCAGTTTAGTTTGCCCCCCATTGGGGGAGGAGGATCGCTTCTCCTCCCCCGGGAAGGGCCCGTAGTAGGGTGTTGCGCCAACGGGGAGAGTCACGGTAGTATCGCTAGTTTGGTTCCCGTGACTCTCCCCAGATAAAGGGCGCAGGCGGTCACCGTGGTGTTTTAGCCGGTAAGAGTCCGGCACTACCCCGGCCTCCCCCCCAGGGAGCCGGGGTGTCCATGAGGATTTCACCACGTTAAAAAAAAAAAAAAAAAAAGGTCTAGGATTTGCCCTCATCAGGCTCATACTTTCGCATATTTCTCATACTTCATGGCTAGATCCTGGGCTGTTTCTGGCTTGTATCAGGTAGTAATGTGGTACCACGCTGAAACAGTCAATTAAACCTGGCTTCGATCAATATTTTAGAGGATAACGCAAGTTAGGTCTGGGATAGGTCTGGGATTCGCCCTAATCAGGCTCATACTTTCGCGTTTTTCACATACTTGTTGAACTGATCCCGGGTTTTTTCTGGTTTGGATCAGGTAGTAATGTGGTACCACACTGAAACAGTCGATTAAACCTGGTTTCGATCAATATTTTAGAGGATAACGCAAGTTAGGTCTGGGATAGGTCTGGGATTTGACCTCGTCAGACTCATACTTTCGCACCCTTCACATACTCGTTGAACAGATCCTGGGTTATTTTCTGGTTTGGATCACATAGTAATATGGTACCACACTGAAACAGTCGATTAAACCAGGTTTCGATCAATATTTTTGAGGATAACGCATGTTAGGTCTAGATTAGGCCTGGGATTTTCACTCATCAGACTCATACTTTCGCATTCTTCACATACTTGTTGAACGGACCCTGGGTTTTTTCTGGTTTGGATCACGTAGTAATGTGGGACCACACTCAAACAGTCAATTAAATCTGGTTTTGATCAATATTTTAGAGAATAATTCATGTTAGGTCTAGGTTAGGCCTAGGATTTTCACTCATCAGACTCACACTTTCGCATTCTTCACATACTTCTTGAACGGATCCTGGGTTTTTTCCGGTTTGGATCACGTAGTAATGTGGGACCACACTGAAACAGTCAATTAAACCTGGTTTCGACGAATATTTTAGAGAATAATTCATGTTAGGTCTAGGTTAGGTCTGGGATTTGCTCTTATCAGGCTCATTCTTTCGCATATTTCTCATACTTGATGGCTAGATCCTGGGCTTTTTCTGGATTGCATAACGTAGTAAAGAAGTACAACACTGAAATAGTCAATTAAACCTGGTTTCCATCAATATTTTAGAGGACAACGCATGTTAGGTCTAGGTTAGGCCTGGGATTTGCCCTCATCAGGGTCATACTTTCGCAGTTTTAACATACATGTTGACCTGATCGAGGGTTTTTTCTGCTTTGGATCACGTAGTAATGTGGGACCACACTGAAAAAGTCAATTAAACCTGGTATCGATCAATATTTTAGAGAATAATTCATGTTAAGTCTAGGTTAGGTCTCGGATTTGCTCTTATCAGGCTCATTCTTTCGCATATTTCTCATACTTGATGGCTAGATCCTGGGTTTTTTCTGGTTTGGATCACGTAGTAATGTGGTACCACACTGAAACAGTCGATTAAACCTGGTTTCGATCAATATTTTAGAGGATAACGCATGTTATGTCTAGGTTAGGCCTGGGATTTTCCCTAATCAGGCTCATACTTTCGCGTTTTTCACATACTTGTTGAACTGATCCTGGGCTTTTTCTGGATCGCATCACGTAGTAATGAAGTACAACACTGAAACAGTCAATTAAACCAGGTTTCCATCAATATTTTAGAGGATAACGCATGTTAGGTCTAGGTTAGGTCTGGGATTTTCACTCATCAGACTCATACTTTCGCATTTTTCACATACTTGTTGAACAGATCCTGGGTTTTTTCTGGTTTGGATCACGTAGTAGTTTGGTACCACACTGAAACAGTCCATTATACCTGGTTTGGATCAATATATTAGAGGATAACGGATGTTAGGTCTAGGTTAGGTCTGGGATTTGCACTCATCAGACTCATACTTTCGCAGTCTTCACATACCTGTTGAACGGATCCTGGGTTTTTTCTGGTTTGCATCACGTAGTAATGTGGTACCACACTGAAACAGTCAATTAAACCTGGTTTCGATCAATATTTTAGAGAATAATTCATGTTAGGTCTAGGTTAGGCCTAGGATTTGCTCTCATCAGGCTCATTCTTTCGCATATTTCTCATACTTGATGGCTAGATCCTGGGTTTTTTCTGGTTTGGATCACGTAGTAATGTGGTACCACACTGAAACAGTCGATTAAACCTGGTTTCGATCAATATTTTAGAGGATAACGCATGTTATGTCTAGGTTAGGCCTGGGATTTTCCCTCATCAGACTCATACTTTCGCATTCTTCACATACTTGTTGAACGGATTCTGGGTTTTTTCTGGTTTGGATCACGTAGTAATGTGGGACCACACTGAAACAGTCAATTAAACCTGGTTTCGATCAATATTGTAGAGAATAATTCATGTTAGGTCTAGTTTAGGTCTGAGATTTGCTCTCATCAGGCTCATTCTTTCGCATATTTCTCATACTTCATGGCTAGATCCTGGGCTTTTTCTGGATTGCATCACGTAGTAATGTAGTACCACACTGAAACAGTCAATGAAACCTGGTTTCCATCAATATTTTAGAGGACAACGGAAGTTAGGTCTAGGTAAGGCCTGAGATTTTCACTGATCAGACTCATACTTTCGCATTCTTCACATACTTGTTGAACGGATCCTGGGTTTTTTCTGGTTTTGATCACGTAGTAATGAGGTACCACAATGAAACATTCAATTAAACCTGGTCTTGATAAAAATTTTACAGAATAACGCATGTTAGGTCTGGGTTAGGTCTAGGATTTGCACTCATCAGGCTCATACTTTCGCATATTTCTCATACTTCATGGCTAGATCCTGGGCTATTTCTGGATTGGATCACGTAGTAATGTGGTACCACACTGAAACAGTCAATTAAACCTGGTTTCGACGAATATTTTAGAGAATAATTCATGTTAGGTCTAGGTTAGGTCTGGGATTTGCTCTCATCAGGCTCATTCTTTCGCATATTTTTCATACATGTAGAACAGATCCTGGGTTTTTTCTGTTTTGGACCACGTAGTAATGAAGTACAACACTGAAACAGTCAATTAAACCTGGTTTCCATCAATATTTTACAGAATAACGCATGTTAGGTCTGGGTTAGGTCTAGGATTTGCCCTCATCAGGCTCATTCTTTCGCATATTTCTCATACTTCATGGCTAGATCCTGGGCTGTTTCTGGATTGCATCACGTAGTAATGAAGTACAACACTGAAACAGTCAATTAAACCTGGTTTCGATCAATATTTTAGAGAATAATTCATGTTAGGTCTAGGTTAGGTCTGGGATTTGCTCTCATCAGGCTCATTCTTTCGCATATTTCTCATACTTGATGGCTAGATCCTGGGCTTTTTCTGGATTGCATCACGTAGTGATGAAGTACAACACTGAAACAGTCAATTAAACCTGGTTTCGATCAATATTTTAGAGAATAATTCATGTTAGGTTTGGGTTAGGTCTAGGATTTGCCCTCATCAGGCTCATACTTTCGCATATTTCTCATACTTCATGGCAAGATCCTGGGCTGTTTCTGGATTGTATCACGTAGGAATGTGGTACCACGCTGAAACAGTCGATTAAACCTGGTTTCGATCAATATTTTAGAGGATAACGCATGTTATGTCTAGGTTAGGCCTGGGATTTTCCCTCATCAGACTCATACTTTCGCATTCTTCACATACTTGTTGAACGGATCCTGGGTTTTTTCTGGTTTGGATCACGTAGTAATGTGGGACCACACTGAAGCAGTCGAGTAAACCTGGTTTCGATCAATATTTTAGAGAATAGTTCATGTTAGGTCTAGGTTAGGTCTGGGATTTGCTCTCATCAGGCTCATCCTTTCGCATATTTCTCATACTTGATGGCTAGATCCTGGGCTTTTTCTGGATTGCATCACGTAGTAATGAAGTACAACACTGAAACAGTCAACTAAACCTGGTTTCGATCAATATTTTAGAGAATAATTCATGTTAGGTCTAGGTTAGGTCTGGGATTTGCTCTCATCAGGCTCATTCTTTCCCATATTTCTCATACTTGATGGCTAGATCCTGGGCTTTTTCTGGATTGCATCACGTAGTAATGTAGTACCACACTGAAACAGTCCATTAAACCTGGTTTCGATCAATATTTTAGAGGACAACGCTAGTTAGGTCTAGGTAAAGCCTGAGATTTTCACTGATCAGACTCATACTTTCGCATTCTTCACATACTTGTTGAACGGATCCTGGGTTTTTTCTGGTTTGGTTCTCGTAGTAATGTGGTACCACACTGAAATAGTCAATTAAACCTGGTTTCGATCAATATTTTAGAGAATAATTCATGTTAGGCCTAGGTTAGGCCTGGGATTTTCACTCATCAGACTCATACTTTCGCATATTTCTCATACTTCATGACTAGATCCTGGGCTATTTCTGGATTGGATCACGTAGTAATGTGGTACCACACTGAAACATTCAATTAAACCTGGTCTTGATAAATATTTTAGAGGACAACGCATGTTAGGTCTAGGTTAGGCCTGGGATTTGCCCTCATCAGGGACATACTTTCGCAGTTTTAACATACATGTTGACCTGATCGAGGGTTTTTTCTGCTCTGGATCACGTAGTAAAGTGGTACCACACTGAAACATTCAATTAAACCTGGTCTTGATAAATATTTTAGAGGATAACGCATGTTAGGTTTGGGTTAGGTCTAGGATTTGCCCTCAGCAGGCTCATACTTTCGCATATTTCTCATACTTCATGGCTAGATCCTGGGCTGTTTCTGGATTGTATCAGGTAGTAATGTGGTACCACGCTGAAACAGTCAATTAAACCTGGCTTCGACCAATATTTTAGAGGATAACGCAAGTTAGGTCTGGGATAGGTCTGGGATTCGCCCTAATCAGGCTCATACTTTCGCGTTTTTCACATACTTGTTGAACTGATCCTGGGTTTTTTCTGTTTTGGACCACGTAGTAATGAAGTACAACACTGAAACAGTCAATTAAACCTGGTTTCCATCAATATTTTACAGAATAACGCATGTTAGGTCTGGGTTAGGTCTAGGATTTGCCCTCATCAGGCTCATTCTTTCGCATATTTCTCATACTTCATGGCTAGATCCTGGGCTGTTTCTGGATTGCATCACGTAGTAATGAAGTACAACACTGAAACAGTCAATTAAACCTGGTTTCGATCAATATTTTAGAGAATAATTCATGTTAGGTCTAGGTTAGGTCTGGGATTTGCTCTCATCAGGGTCATTCTTTCGCATATTTCTCATACTTGATGGCTAGATCCTGGGCTTTTTCTGGATTGCATCACGTAGTGATGAAGTACAACACTGAAACAGTCAATTAAACCTGGTTTCGATCAATATTTTAGAGAATAATTCATGTTAGGTTTGGGTTAGGTCTAGGATTTGCCCTCATCAGGCTCATACTTTCGCATATTTCTCATACTTCATGGCAAGATCCTGGGCTGTTTCTGGATTGTATCACGTAGGAATGTGGTACCACGCTGAAACAGTCGATTAAACCTGGTTTCGATCAATATTTTAGAGGATAACGCAAGTTAAGTCTGGGATAGGTCTGGGATTTGACCTCATCAGACTCATACTTTCGCATTCTTCACATACTTGTTGAACGGATCCTGGGTTTTTTCTGGTTTGGATCACGTAGTAATGTGGGACCACACTGAAACAGTCGACTAAACCTGGTTTCGATCAATATTTTAGAGGATAACGCATGTTATGTCTAGGTTAGGCCTGGGATTTTCCCTCATCAGACTCATACTTTCGCATTCTTCACATACTTGTTGAACGGATCCTGGGTTTTTTCTGGTTTGGATCACGTAGTAATGTGGGACCACACTGAAGCAGTCGAGTAAACCTGGTTTCGATCAATATTTTAGAGAATAGTTCATGTTAGGTCTAGGTTAGGTCTGGGATTTGCTCTCATCAGGCTCATCCTTTCGCATATTTCTCATACTTGATGGCTAGATCCTGGGCTTTTTCTGGATTGCATCACGTAGTAATGAAGTACAACACTGAAACAGTCCATTAAACCTGGTTTCGATCAATATTTTAGAGGACAACGCTAGTTAGGTCTAGGTAAAGCCTGAGATTTTCACTGATCAGACTCATACTTTCGCATTCTTCACATACTTGTTGAACGGATCCTGGGTTTTTTCTGGTTTGGTTCTCGTAGTAATGTGGTACCACACTGAAATAGTCCATTAAACCTGGTTTCGATCAATATTTTAGAGGACAACGCTAGTTAGGTCTAGGTAAAGCCTGAGATTTTCACTGATCAGACTCATACTTTCGCATTCTTCACATACTTGTTGAACGGATCCTGGGTTTTTTCTGGTTTGGTTCTCGTAGTAATGTGGTACCACACTGAAATAGTCAATTAAACCTGGTTTCGATCAATATTTTAGAGAATAATTCATGTTAGGCCTAGGTTAGGCCTGGGATTTTCACTCATCAGACTCATACTTTCGCATATTTCTCATACTTCATGACTAGATCCTGGGCTATTTCTGGATTGGATCACGTAGTAATGTGGTACCACACTGAAACATTCAATTAAACCTGGTCTTGATAAATATTTTAGAGGACAACGCATGTTAGGTCTAGGTTAGGCCTGGGATTTGCCCTCATCAGGGACATACTTTCGCAGTTTTAACATACATGTTGACCTGATCGAGGGTTTTTTCTGCTCTGGATCACGTAGTAAAGTGGTACCACACTGAAACATTCAATTAAACCTGGTCTTGATAAATATTTTAGAGGATAACGCATGTTAGGTTTGGGTTAGGTCTAGGATTTGCCCTCAGCAGGCTCATACTTTCGCATATTTCTCATACTTCATGGCTAGATCCTGGGCTGTTTCTGGATTGTATCAGGTAGTAATGTGGTACCACGCTGAAACAGTCAATTAAACCTGGCTTCGACCAATATTTTAGAGGATAACGCAAGTTAGGTCTGGGATAGGTCTGGGATTCGCCCTAATCAGGCTCATACTTTCGCGTTTTTCACATACTTGTTGAACTGATCCCGGGTTTTTTCTGGTTTGGATCAGGTAGTAATGTGGTACCACACTGAAACAGTCGATTAAACCTGGTTTCGATCAATATTTTAGAGGATAGCGCAAGTTAGGTCTGGGATAGGTCTGGGATTTGACCTCGTCAGACTCATACTTTCGCACCCTTTACATACTCGTTGAACAGATCCTGGGTTATTTTCTGGTTTGGATCACATAGTAATATGGTACCACACTGAAACAGTCGATTAAACCTGGTTTCGATCAATATTTTAGAGGATAGCGCATGTTAGGTCTGGGATAGGTCTGGGATTTGACCTCGTCAGACTCATACTTCCGCACCCTTTACATACTCGTTGAACAGATCCTGGGTTATTTTCTGGTTTGGATCACATAGTAATATGGTACCACACTGAAACAGTCGATTAAACCAGGTTTCGATCAATATTTTTGAGGATAACGCATGTTAGGTCTAGATTAGGCCTGGGATTTTCACTCATCAGACTCATACTTTCGCATTCTTCACATACTTGTTGAACGGACCCTGGGTTTTTTCTGGTTTGGATCACGTAGTAATGTGGGACCACACTGAAACCGTCAATTAAATCTGGTTTTGATCAATATTTTAGAGAATAATTCATGTTAGGTCTAGGTTAGGCCTAGGATTTTCACTCATCAGACTCATACTTTCGCATTCTCCACATACTTGTTGAACGGATCCTGGGTTTTTTCCGGTTTGGATCACGTAGTAATGTGGGACCACACTGAAACAGTCAATTAAACCTGGTTTCGATCAATATTTTAGAGAATAATTCACGTTTGGTCTAGGTTAGGTATGGGATTTGCTCTCATCAGGCTCATTCTTTCGCATATTTCTCATACATGTAGAACAGATCCTGGGTTTTTTCTGTTTTGGATCACGTAGTAATGTGGGACCACACTGAAACAATCAATTAAACATGGTCTTGATAAATATTTTAGAGGATAACGCATGTTAGGCCTGGGTTAGGTCTAGGATTTGCCCTCATCAGGCTCATACTTTCGCATATTGCTCATACTTCATGGCTAGATCCTGGGCTGTTTCTGGATTGTATCACGTAGTAATGTGGTACCACGCTGAAACAGTCGATTAAACCTGGTTTCGATCAATATTTTAGAGGATAACGCATGTTATGTCTAGGTTAGGCCTGGGATTTTCCCTCATCAGTCTCATACTTTCGCATTCTTCACATACTTGTTGAACGGATTCTGGGTTTTTTTCTGGTTTGGATCACGTAGTAATGTGGGACCACACTGAAACAGTCAATTAAACCTGGTTTCGATCAATATTGTAGAGAATAATTCATGTTAGGTCTAGGTTAGGTCTGAGATTTGCTCTCATCAGGCTCATTCTTTCGCATATTTCTCATACTTCATGGCTAGATCCTGGGCTTTTTCTGGATTGCATCACGTAGTAATGTAGTACCACACTGAAACAGTCAATGAAACCTGGTTTCCATCAATATTTTAGAGGACAACGCATGTTAGGTCTGGGTTAGGTCTAGGATTTGCCCCCATCAGGCTCATACTTTCGCATATTTCTCATACTTCATGGCTATATCCTGGGCTATTTCTGGATTGGATCACGTAGTAATGTGGTACCACACTGAAACAGTCAATTAAACCTGGTTTTGATCAATATTTTAGAGAATAATTCATTGTAGGTCTAGGTTAGGTCAGGGATTTGCTCCCATCAGGCTCACTCTTTCGCATATTTCTCATACTTGATGGCTAGATCTTGGGCTTTTTCTGAATTGCATCACGTAGTAATGAAGTACAACACTGAAACAGTCAATTAAACAAGGTTTCGATCAATATTTTTGAGGATAACGCATGTTAGGTCTTGGTTAGGCCTGGGATTTTCACTCATCAGACTCATACTTTCGCATTCTTCACATACTTGTTGAACGGACCCTGGGTTTTTTCTGGTTTGGATCACGTAGTAATGTGGGACCATACTGAAACAGTCAATTAAACCTGGTTTCGATCAATATTTTACAGAATAATTCATGTTAGGTCTAGGTTAGGCCTGGGATTTTCACTCATCCGACTCATACTTTCGCATTCTTCACATACTTGTCGAACGGATCCTGGGTTTTTTCCGGTTTGGATCACGTAGTAATGTGGGACCACACTGAAACAGTCAATTAAACCTGGTTTCGATCAATATTTTAGAGAATAATTCATGTCAGGTCTAGGTTAGGTCTGGGATTTGCTCTCATCAGGCTCATTCTTTCGCATATTTCTCATACATGTAGAACAGATCCTGGGTTTTTTCTGTTTTGGATCACGTAGTAATGTGGGACCACACTGAAACAATCAATTAAACCTGGTCTTGATTAATATTTTAGAGGATAACGCATGTTAGGTCTGGGTTAGGTCTAGGATTTGCCCTCATCAGGCTCATACTTTCGCATATTGCTCATACTTCATGGCTAGATCCTGGGCTGTTTCTGCTTTGGATCACGTAGTAAAGTGGTGCCACACTGAAACAGTCCATTAAACCTGGTTTGGATCAATATTTTAGAGGATAACGCATGTTAGGTCTGGGTTAGGTCTAGGATTTGCCCTCATCAGGCTCATACTTTCGCATATTGCTGATACTTCATGGCTAGATCCTGGGCTGTTTCTGGATTGTATCACGTTGTAATGTGGTACCACGCTGAAACAGTCAATTAAACCTGGTTTCGATCAATATTTTAGAGGATAACGCAAGTTTCGTCTGGGATAGGTCTGGGATTTGCCCTCATCAGGCTCATACTTTCGCGTTTTTCACATACTTGTTGAACGGATTCTGGGTTTTTTCTGGTTTGGATCACGTAGTAATGTGGGACCACACTGAAACAGTCAATTAAACCTGGTTTCGATCAATATTGTAGAGAATAATTCATGTTAGGTCTAGGTTAGGTCTGAGATTTGCTCTCATCAGGCTCATTCTTTCGCATATTTCTCATACTTCATGGCTAGATCCTGGGCTTTTTCTGGATTGCATCACGTAGTAATGTAGTACCACACTGAAACAGTCAATGAAACCTGGTTTCCATCAATATTTTAGAGGACAACGCATGTTAGGTCTGGGTTAGGTCTAGGATTTGCCCCCATCAGGCTCGTACTTTCGCATATTTCTCATACTTCATGGCTATATCCTGGGCTATTTCTGGATTGGATCACGTAGTAATGTGGTACCACACTGAAACAGTCAATTAAACCTGGTTTTGATCAATATTTTAGAGAATAATTCATTGTAGGTCTAGGTTAGGTCAGGGATTTGCTCCCATCAGGCTCACTCTTTCGCATATTTCTCATACTTGATGGCTAGATCTTGGGCTTTTTCTGAATTGCATCACGTAGTAATGAAGTACAACACTGAAACAGTCAATTAAACAAGGTTTCGATCAATATTTTTGAGGATAACGCATGTTAGGTCTTGGTTAGGCCTGGGATTTTCACTCATCAGACTCATACTTTCGCATTCTTCACATACTTGTTGAACGGACCCTGGGTTTTTTCTGGTTTGGATCACGTAGTAATGTGGGACCATACTGAAACAGTCAATTAAACCTGGTTTCGATCAATATTTTACAGAATAATTCATGTTAGGTCTAGGTTAGGCCTGGGATTTTCACTCATCCGACTCATACTTTCGCATTCTTCACATACTTGTCGAACGGATCCTGGGTTTTTTCCGGTTTGGATCACGTAGTAATGTGGGACCACACTGAAACAGTCAATTAAACCTGGTCTTGATAAATATTTTAGAGGATAACGCATGTTAGGTTTGGGTTAGGTCTAGGATTTGCCCTCATCAGGCTCATACTTTCGCATATTGCTCATACTTCATGGCTAGATCCTGGGCTGTTTCTGCTTTGGATCACGTAGTAAAGTGGTGCCACACTGAAACAGTCCATTAAACCTGGTTTGGATCAATATTTTAGAGGATAACGCATGTTAGGTCTGGGTTAGGTCTAGGATTTGCCCTCATCAGGCTCATACTTTCGCATATTGCTGATACTTCATGGCTAGATCCTGGGCTGTTTCTGGATTGTATCACGTTGTAATGTGGTACCACGCTGAAACAGTCAATTAAACCTGGTTTCGATCAATATTTTAGAGGATAACGCAAGTTTCGTCTGGGATAGGTCTGGGATTTGCCCTCATCAGGCTCATACTTTCGCGTTTTTCACATACTTGTTGAACAGATCCTGGGTTTTTTCTGGTTTGTGTCACGTAGTAATGTGGTACGACACTGAAACATTCAATTAAACCTGGTCTTGATAAATATTTTAGAGGATAACGCATGTTAGGTTTGGGTTAGGTCTAGGATTTGCCCTCATCAGGCTCATTCTTTCGCATATTACTCATACTTGATGGCTAGATCCTGGGCTTTTTCTGGATTGGATCACGTAGTAATGTGGGACCACACTGAAACAATCAATTAAACCTGGTCTTGATAAATATTTTAGAGGATACCGCATGTTAGGTCTGGGATAGGTCTGGGATTTGCCCTAATCAGACTCATACTTTCGCACACTTCACATACTCGTTGAACTGATCCTGGGTTATTTTCTGGTTTGGATCACATAGTAATGTGGTACCACACTGAAACAGTCGATTAATCCAGGTTTCGATCAATATTTTTGAGGATAACGCATGTTAGGTCTGGGTTAGGTCTGGGATTTGCTCTCATCAGGCTCATTCATTCGCATATTTCTCATACTTGATGGCTAGACACTGGGCTTTTTCTGGATCGCATCACGTAGTAATGAAGTACAACACTGAAACAGTCAATTAAACCAGGTTTCCATCAATATTTTAGAGGATAACGCATGTTAGGTCTAGGTTAGGTCTGTGATTTGCCCTCATCAGGGTCATACTTTCGCAGTTTTAACATGCACGTTGACCTGATCGAGGGTTTTTTTTGCTTTGGATCACGTAGTAAAGTGGTACCACACTAAAACAGTCGATTAAACCTGGTTTCGATCAATATTTTAGAGGATAACGCATGTTAGGTCTGGGATAGGTCTGGGATCAGCCCCCATCAGGGTCATACTGTCGCACACTTGACATACTCGTTGATCAGATCCTGGGTTTTTTTCTGGTTTGGATCACGTAGTAATGTGGTACCACACTGAAACAGTCTATTACACCTGGTTTCGATCAATATTTTAGAGAATAATTCATGTTAGATCTAGGTTAGGTCTGGGATTTGCTCTCATCAGGCTCATTCTTTCGCATATTTCTCATACATGTAGAACAGATCCTGGGTTTTTTCTGTTTTGGGTCACGTAGTAATGTGGGACCACACTGAAACAATCAATTAAACCTGGTCTTGATAAATATTTTAGAGGATAACGCATGTTAGGCCTGGGTTAGGTCTAGGATTTGCCCTCATCAGGCTCATACTTTCGCATATTGCTCATACTTCATGGCTAGATCCTGGGCTGTTTCTGGATTGTATCACGTAGTAATGTGGTACCACGCTGAAACAGTCAATTAAACCTGGTTTCGATCAATATTTTAGAGGATAACGCAAGTTAGGTCTGGGATAGGTCTAGGATTTGCCCTCATCAGGCTCATACTTTCGCATATTTCTCATACCTCATGGCTAGATCCTGGGCTGTTTCTGGATTGTATCACGTAGTAATGTGGCACCACAGTGAAATAATCAATTATACCTGGTCTTGATAAATATGTTAGAGGATAACGCATGTTAGGTCTGGGTTAGGTCTAGGATTTGCCCTCATCAGCCTCATACTTTCGCATATTGCTCATACTTCATGGCTAGATCCTGGGATGTTTCTGGATTGTATCACGTAGTAATGTGGTACCACGCTGAAACAGTCAATTAAACCTGGTTTCGATCAATATTTTAGAGGATAACGCAAGTTACGTCTGGGATAGGTCTGGGATTTGCCCACATCAGGCTCATACTTTCGCGTTTTTCACATACTTGTTGAACAGATCCTGGGTTTTTTCTGATTTGGGTCACGTAGTAATGTGGTACCACACTGAAACATTCAATTAAACCTGGTCTTGATAAATATTTTAGAGGATAACGCATGTTAGGTCTGGGTTAGGTCTAGGATTTGCCATCATCAGGCTCATACTTTCGCATATTTCTCATACTTGATGGCTAGATCCTGGGCTTTTTATGGATTGCATCACGTTGTAATGAAGTACAACACTGGAACAGTCAATTAAACCTGGTTTCGATCAATATTTTAGAGAATAATACATGTTAGGTCTAGGTTAGGTCTGGGATTTGCTCTCATCAGGCTCATTCTTTCGCATATTTCTCATACTTGGTGGCTAGATCCTGGGCTTTTTCTGGATCGCATCACGTAGTATTGAAGTACAACACTGAAACAGTCAATTAAACCTGGTTTCCATCAATATCTTAGAGGACAACGCAAGTTAGATCTGGGATGGGTCTGGGACTTGCCCTCATCAGGCTCATACTTTCGCGTTTTTCACATACTTGTTGAACAGATCCTGGGTTTTTTCTGGTGTGGATCACGTAGTAGTGTGGTACCACACTGAAACAGTCCATTAAACCTGGTTTCGATCAATATTTTAGAGGATAACGCAAGCTAGGTCTGGGATAGGTCTGGGATTCGCCCTAATCAGGCTCATACATTCGCACCCTTCACATACTCGTTGAACAGATCCTGGGTTATCTTCTGGTTTGGATCACATAGTAATATGGTACCACACTGAAACATTCGATTAAACCAGGTTTCGATCAATATTTTTGAGGATAACGCATGTTAGGTCTTGGTTAGGCCTGGGATTTTCACTCATCAGACTCATACTTTCGCATTCTTCACATACTTGTTGAACGGACCCTGGGTTTTTTCTGGTTTGGATCACGTAGTAATGTGGGACCATACTGAAACAGTCAATTAAACCTGGTTTCGATCAATATTTTACAGAATAATTCATGTTAGGTCTAGGTTAGACCTGGGATTTTCACTCATCCGACTCATACTTTCGCATTCTTCACATACTTGTCGAACGGATCCTGGGTTTTTTCCGGTTTGGATCACGTAGTAATGTGGGACCACACTGAAACAGTCAATTAAACCTGGTTTCGATCAATATTTTAGAGAATAATTCATGTTAGGTCTAGGTTAGGTCTGGGATTTGCTCTCATCAGGCTCATTCTTTCGCATATTTCTCATACATGTAGAACAGATCCTGGGTTTTTTCTGCTTTGGATCACGTAGTAATGTGGGACCACACTGAAACAATCAATTAAACCTGGTCTTGATAAATATTTTAGAGGATAACGCATGTTATGTCTGGGTTAGGTCTAGGATTTGCCCTCATCAGGCTCATACTTTCGCATATTGCTCATACTTCATGGCTAGATCCTGGGCTGTTTCTGCTTCGGATCACGTAGTAAAGTGGTGCCACACTGAAACAGTCCATTAAACCTGGTTTGGATCAATATTTTAGAGGATAACGCAAGTTAGGTCTGGGATAGGTCTGGGATTCGCCCTAATCAGGCTCATACTTTCGCGTTTTTCACATACTTGTTGAACTGATCCCGGGTTTTTTCTGGTTTGGATCAGGTAGAAATGTGGTACCACACTGAAACAGTCGATTAAACCTGGTTTCGATCAATATTTTAGAGGATAGCGCAAGTTAGGTCTGGGATAGGTCTGGGATTTGACCTCGTCAGACTCATACTTTCGCACCCTTTACATACTCGTTGAACAGATCCTGGGTTATTTTCTGGTTTGGATCACATAGTAATATGGTACCACACTGAAACAGTCGATTAAACCTGGTTTCGATCAATATTTTAGAGGATAGCGCATGTTAGGTCTGGGATAGGTCTGGGATTTGACCTCGTCAGACTCATACTTCCGCACCCTTTACATACTCGTTGAACAGATCCTGGGTTATTTTCTGGTTTGGATCACATAGTAATATGGTACCACACTGAAACAGTCGATTAAACCAGGTTTCGATCAATATTTTTGAGGATAACGCATGTTAGGTCTAGATTAGGCCTGGGATTTTCACTCATCAGACTCATACTTTCGCATTCTTCACATACTTGTTGAACGGACCCTGGGTTTTTTCTGGTTTGGATCACGTAGTAATGTGGGACCACACTGAAACCGTCAATTAAATCTGGTTTTGATCAATATTTTAGAGAATAATTCATGTTAGGTCTAGGTTAGGCCTAGGATTTTCACTCATCAGACTCATACTTTCGCATTCTCCACATACTTGTTGAACGGATCCTGGGTTTTTTCCGGTTTGGATCACGTAGTAATGTGGGACCACACTGAAACAGTCAATTAAACCTGGTTTCGATCAATATTTTAGAGAATAATTCACGTTTGGTCTAGGTTAGGTCTGGGATTTGCTCTCATCAGGCTCATTCTTTCGCATATTTCTCATACATGTAGAACAGATCCTGGGTTTTTTCTGTTTTGGATCACGTAGTAATGTGGGACCACACTGAAACAATCAATTAAACATGGTCTTGATAAATATTTTAGAGGATAACGCATGTTAGGCCTGGGTTAGGTCTAGGATTTGCCCTCATCAGGCTCATACTTTCGCATATTGCTCATACTTCATGGCTAGATCCTGGGCTGTTTCTGGATTGTATCACGTAGTAATGTGGTACCACGCTGAAACAGTCGATTAAACCTGGTTTCGATCAATATTTTAGAGGATAACGCATGTTATGTCTAGGTTAGGCCTGGGATTTTCCCTCATCAGTCTCATACTTTCGCATTCTTCACATACTTGTTGAACGGATTCTGGGTTTTTTTCTGGTTTGGATCACGTAGTAATGTGGGACCACACTGAAACAGTCAATTAAACCTGGTTTCGATCAATATTGTAGAGAATAATTCATGTTAGGTCTAGGTTAGGTCTGAGATTTGCTCTCATCAGGCTCATTCTTTCGCATATTTCTCATACTTCATGGCTAGATCCTGGGCTTTTTCTGGATTGCATCACGTAGTAATGTAGTACCACACTGAAACAGTCAATGAAACCTGGTTTCCATCAATATTTTAGAGGACAACGCATGTTAGGTCTGGGTTAGGTCTAGGATTTGCCCCCATCAGGCTCATACTTTCGCATATTTCTCATACTTCATGGCTATATCCTGGGCTATTTCTGGATTGGATCACGTAGTAATGTGGTACCACACTGAAACAGTCAATTAAACCTGGTTTTGATCAATATTTTAGAGAATAATTCATTGTAGGTCTAGGTTAGGTCAGGGATTTGCTCCCATCAGGCTCACTCTTTCGCATATTTCTCATACTTGATGGCTAGATCTTGGGCTTTTTCTGAATTGCATCACGTAGTAATGAAGTACAACACTGAAACAGTCAATTAAACAAGGTTTCGATCAATATTTTTGAGGATAACGCATGTTAGGTCTTGGTTAGGCCTGGGATTTTCACTCATCAGACTCATACTTTCGCATTCTTCACATACTTGTTGAACGGACCCTGGGTTTTTTCTGGTTTGGATCACGTAGTAATGTGGGACCATACTGAAACAGTCAATTAAACCTGGTTTCGATCAATATTTTACAGAATAATTCATGTTAGGTCTAGGTTAGGCCTGGGATTTTCACTCATCCGACTCATACTTTCGCATTCTTCACATACTTGTCGAACGGATCCTGGGTTTTTTCCGGTTTGGATCACGTAGTAATGTGGGACCACACTGAAACAGTCAATTAAACCTGGTTTCGATCAATATTTTAGAGAATAATTCATGTCAGGTCTAGGTTAGGTCTGGGATTTGCTCTCATCAGGCTCATTCTTTCGCATATTTCTCATACATGTAGAACAGATCCTGGGTTTTTTCTGTTTTGGATCACGTAGTAATGTGGGACCACACTGAAACAATCAATTAAACCTGGTCTTGATTAATATTTTAGAGGATAACGCATGTTAGGTCTGGGTTAGGTCTAGGATTTGCCCTCATCAGGCTCATACTTTCGCATATTGCTCATACTTCATGGCTAGATCCTGGGCTGTTTCTGCTTTGGATCACGTAGTAAAGTGGTGCCACACTGAAACAGTCCATTAAACCTGGTTTGGATCAATATTTTAGAGGATAACGCATGTTAGGTCTGGGTTAGGTCTAGGATTTGCCCTCATCAGGCTCATACTTTCGCATATTGCTGATACTTCATGGCTAGATCCTGGGCTGTTTCTGGATTGTATCACGTTGTAATGTGGTACCACGCTGAAACAGTCAATTAAACCTGGTTTCGATCAATATTTTAGAGGATAACGCAAGTTTCGTCTGGGATAGGTCTGGGATTTGCCCTCATCAGGCTCATACTTTCGCGTTTTTCACATACTTGTTGAACGGATTCTGGGTTTTTTCTGGTTTGGATCACGTAGTAATGTGGGACCACACTGAAACAGTCAATTAAACCTGGTTTCGATCAATATTGTAGAGAATAATTCATGTTAGGTCTAGGTTAGGTCTGAGATTTGCTCTCATCAGGCTCATTCTTTCGCATATTTCTCATACTTCATGGCTAGATCCTGGGCTTTTTCTGGATTGCATCACGTAGTAATGTAGTACCACACTGAAACAGTCAATGAAACCTGGTTTCCATCAATATTTTAGAGGACAACGCATGTTAGGTCTGGGTTAGGTCTAGGATTTGCCCCCATCAGGCTCGTACTTTCGCATATTTCTCATACTTCATGGCTATATCCTGGGCTATTTCTGGATTGGATCACGTAGTAATGTGGTACCACACTGAAACAGTCAATTAAACCTGGTTTTGATCAATATTTTAGAGAATAATTCATTGTAGGTCTAGGTTAGGTCAGGGATTTGCTCCCATCAGGCTCACTCTTTCGCATATTTCTCATACTTGATGGCTAGATCTTGGGCTTTTTCTGAATTGCATCACGTAGTAATGAAGTACAACACTGAAACAGTCAATTAAACAAGGTTTCGATCAATATTTTTGAGGATAACGCATGTTAGGTCTTGGTTAGGCCTGGGATTTTCACTCATCAGACTCATACTTTCGCATTCTTCACATACTTGTTGAACGGACCCTGGGTTTTTTCTGGTTTGGATCACGTAGTAATGTGGGACCATACTGAAACAGTCAATTAAACCTGGTTTCGATCAATATTTTACAGAATAATTCATGTTAGGTCTAGGTTAGGCCTGGGATTTTCACTCATCCGACTCATACTTTCGCATTCTTCACATACTTGTCGAACGGATCCTGGGTTTTTTCCGGTTTGGATCACGTAGTAATGTGGGACCACACTGAAACAGTCAATTAAACCTGGTCTTGATAAATATTTTAGAGGATAACGCATGTTAGGTTTGGGTTAGGTCTAGGATTTGCCCTCATCAGGCTCATACTTTCGCATATTGCTCATACTTCATGGCTAGATCCTGGGCTGTTTCTGCTTTGGATCACGTAGTAAAGTGGTGCCACACTGAAACAGTCCATTAAACCTGGTTTGGATCAATATTTTAGAGGATAACGCATGTTAGGTCTGGGTTAGGTCTAGGATTTGCCCTCATCAGGCTCATACTTTCGCATATTGCTGATACTTCATGGCTAGATCCTGGGCTGTTTCTGGATTGTATCACGTTGTAATGTGGTACCACGCTGAAACAGTCAATTAAACCTGGTTTCGATCAATATTTTAGAGGATAACGCAAGTTTCGTCTGGGATAGGTCTGGGATTTGCCCTCATCAGGCTCATACTTTCGCGTTTTTCACATACTTGTTGAACAGATCCTGGGTTTTTTCTGGTTTGTGTCACGTAGTAATGTGGTACGACACTGAAACATTCAATTAAACCTGGTCTTGATAAATATTTTAGAGGATAACGCATGTTAGGTTTGGGTTAGGTCTAGGATTTGCCCTCATCAGGCTCATTCTTTCGCATATTACTCATACTTGATGGCTAGATCCTGGGCTTTTGCTGGATTGGATCACGTAGTAATGTGGGACCACACTGAAACAATCAATTAAACCTGGTCTTGATAAATATTTTAGAGGATACCGCATGTTAGGTCTGGGATAGGTCTGGGATTTGCCCTAATCAGACTCATACTTTCGCACACTTCACATACTCGTTGAACTGATCCTGGGTTATTTTCTGGTTTGGATCACATAGTAATGTGGTACCACACTGAAACAGTCGATTAATCCAGGTTTCGATCAATATTTTTGAGGATAACGCATGTTAGGTCTGGGTTAGGTCTGGGATTTGCTCTCATCAGGCTCATTCATTCGCATATTTCTCATACTTGATGGCTAGACACTGGGCTTTTTCTGGATCGCATCACGTAGTAATGAAGTACAACACTGAAACAGTCAATTAAACCAGGTTTCCATCAATATTTTAGAGGATAACGCATGTTAGGTCTAGGTTAGGTCTGTGATTTGCCCTCATCAGGGTCATACTTTCGCAGTTTTAACATGCACGTTGACCTGATCGAGGGTTTTTTTTGCTTTGGATCACGTAGTAAAGTGGTACCACACTAAAACAGTCGATTAAACCTGGTTTCGATCAATATTTTAGAGGATAACGCATGTTAGGTCTGGGATAGGTCTGGGATCAGCCCCCATCAGGGTCATACTGTCGCACACTTGACATACTCGTTGATCAGATCCTGTGTTTTTTTCTGGTTTGGATCACGTAGTAATGTGGTACCACACTGAAACAGTCTATTACACCTGGTTTCGATCAATATTTTAGAGAATAATTCATGTTAGATCTAGGTTAGGTCTGGGATTTGCTCTCATCAGGCTCATTCTTTCGCATATTTCTCATACATGTAGAACAGATCCTGGGTTTTTTCTGTTTTGGGTCACGTAGTAATGTGGGACCACACTGAAACAATCAATTAAACCTGGTCTTGATAAATATTTTAGAGGATAACGCATGTTAGGCCTGGGTTAGGTCTAGGATTTGCCCTCATCAGGCTCATACTTTCGCATATTGCTCATACTTCATGGCTAGATCCTGGGCTGTTTCTGGATTGTATCACGTAGTAATGTGGTACCACGCTGAAACAGTCAATTAAACCTGGTTTCGATCAATATTTTAGAGGATAACGCATGTTAGGTCTGGGTTAGGTCTAGGATTTGCCCTCATCAGCCTCATACTTTCGCATATTGCTCATACTTCATGGCTAGATCCTGGGATGTTTCTGGATTGTATCACGTAGTAATGTGGTACCACGCTGAAACAGTCAATTAAACCTGGTTTCGATCAATATTTTAGAGGATAACGCAAGTTACGTCTGGGATAGGTCTGGGATTTGCCCACATCAGGCTCATACTTTCGCGTTTTTCACATACTTGTTGAACAGATCCTGGGTTTTTTCTGATTTGGGTCACGTAGTAATGTGGTACCACACTGAAACATTCAATTAAACCTGGTCTTGATAAATATTTTAGAGGATAACGCATGTTAGGTCTGGGTTAGGTCTAGGATTTGCCATCATCAGGCTCATACTTTCGCATATTTCTCATACTTGATGGCTAGATCCTGGGCTTTTTATGGATTGCATCACGTTGTAATGAAGTACAACACTGGAACAGTCAATTAAACCTGGTTTCGATCAATATTTTAGAGAATAATACATGTTAGGTCTAGGTTAGGTCTGGGATTTGCTCTCATCAGGCTCATTCTTTCGCATATTTCTCATACTTGGTGGCTAGATCCTGGGCTTTTTCTGGATCGCATCACGTAGTATTGAAGTACAACACTGAAACAGTCAATTAAACCTGGTTTCCATCAATATCTTAGAGGACAACGCAAGTTAGATCTGGGATGGGTCTGGGACTTGCCCTCATCAGGCTCATACTTTCGCGTTTTTCACATACTTGTTGAACAGATCCTGGGTTTTTTCTGGTGTGGATCACGTAGTAGTGTGGTACCACACTGAAACAGTCCATTAAACCTGGTTTCGATCAATATTTTAGAGGATAACGCAAGCTAGGTCTGGGATAGGTCTGGGATTCGCCCTAATCAGGCTCATACATTCGCACCCTTCACATACTCGTTGAACAGATCCTGGGTTATCTTCTGGTTTGGATCACATAGTAATATGGTACCACACTGAAACATTCGATTAAACCAGGTTTCGATCAATATTTTTGAGGATAACGCATGTTAGGTCTTGGTTAGGCCTGGGATTTTCACTCATCAGACTCATACTTTCGCATTCTTCACATACTTGTTGAACGGACCCTGGGTTTTTTCTGGTTTGGATCACGTAGTAATGTGGGACCATACTGAAACAGTCAATTAAACCTGGTTTCGATCAATATTTTACAGAATAATTCATGTTAGGTCTAGGTTAGACCTGGGATTTTCACTCATCCGACTCATACTTTCGCATTCTTCACATACTTGTCGAACGGATCCTGGGTTTTTTCCGGTTTGGATCACGTAGTAATGTGGGACCACACTGAAACAGTCAATTAAACCTGGTTTCGATCAATATTTTAGAGAATAATTCATGTTAGGTCTAGGTTAGGTCTGGGATTTGCTCTCATCAGGCTCATTCTTTCGCATATTTCTCATACATGTAGAACAGATCCTGGGTTTTTTCTGTTTTGGATCACGTAGTAATGTGGGACCACACTGAAACAATCAATTAAACCTGGTCTTGATAAATATTTTAGAGGATAACGCATGTTATGTCTGGGTTAGGTCTAGGATTTGCCCTCATCAGGCTCATACTTTCGCATATTGCTCATACTTCATGGCTAGATCCTGGGCTGTTTCTGCTTCGGATCACGTAGTAAAGTGGTGCCACACTGAAACAGTCCATTAAACCTGGTTTGGATCAATATTTTAGAGGATAACGCAAGTTAGGTCTGGGATAGGTCTGGGATTCGCCCTAATCAGGCTCATACTTTCGCGTTTTTCACATACTTGTTGAACTGATCCCGGGTTTTTTCTGGTTTGGATCAGGTAGAAATGTGGTACCACACTGAAACAGTCGATTAAACCTGGTTTCGATCAATATTTTAGAGGATAGCGCAAGTTAGGTCTGGGATAGATCTGGGATTTGACCTCGTCAGACTCATACTTTCGCACCCTTCACATACTCGTTGAACAGATCCTGGGTTATTTTCTGGATTGGATCACATAGTAATATGGTACCACACTGAAGCAGTCAATTAAACCAGGTTTCGATCAATATTTTTGAGGATAACGCATGTTAGGTCTAGATTAGGCCTGGGATTTTCACTCATCAGACTCATACTTTCGCATTCTTCACATACTTGTTGAACGGACCCTGGGTTTTTTCTGGTTTGGATCACGTAGTAATGTGGGACCACACTGAAACAGTCAATTAAATCTGGTTTTGATCAATATTTTAGAGAATAATTCATGTTAGGTCTAGGTTAGGCCTAGGATTTTCACTCATCAGACTCATACTTTCGCATTCTTCACATACTTGTTGAACGGATCCTGGGTTTTTTCCGGTTTGGATCACGTAGTAATGTGGGACCACACTGAAACAGTCAATTAAACCTGGTTTCGATCAATATTTTAGAGAATAATTCATGTTTGGTCTAGGTTAGGTCTGGGATTTGCTCTCATCAGGCTCATTCTTTCGCATATTTCTCATACATGTAGAACAGATCCTGGGTTTATTCTGTCTTGGATCACGTACTAATGTGGGACCACACTGAAACAATCAATTAAACATGGTCTTGATAAATATTTTAGAGGATAACGCATGTTAGGCCTGGGTTAGGTCTAGGATTTGCCCTCATCAGGCTCATACTTTCGCATATTGCTCATACTTCATGGCTAGATCCTGGGCTGTTTCTGGATTGTATCACGTAGTAATGTGGTACCACGCTGAAACAGTCAATTAAACCTGGTTTCGATCAATATTTTAGAGGATAACGCAAGTTAGGTCTGGGATAGGTCTAGGATTTGCCCTCATCAGGCTCATACTTTCGCATATTTCTCATACTTCATGGCTAGATCCTGGGCTGTTTCTGGATTGTATCACGTAGTAATGTGGGACCACACTGAAACAATCAATTAAACCTGGTCTTGATAAATATTTTAGAGGATAACGCATGTTAGGTCTGGGTTAGGTCTAGGTTTTGCCCTCATCAGGCTCATACTTTCGCATATTGCTGATACTTCATGGCTAGATCCTGGGCTGTTTCTGGATTGTATCACGTTGTAATGTGGTACCACGCTGAAACAGTGAATTAAACCTGGTTTCGATCAATATTTTAGAGGATAAGGCAAGTTTCGTCTGGGATAGGTCTGGGATTTGCCCTCATCAGGCTCATACTTTCGCGTTTTCCACATACTTGTTGAACAGATCCTGGGTTTTTTCTGGTTTGTGTCACGTAGTAATGTGGTACGACACTGAAACATTCAATTAAACCTGGTCTTGATAAATATATTAGAGGATAACGCATGTCAGGTTTGGGTTAGGTCTAGGATTTGCCCCCATCAGGCTCATTCTTTCGCATATTTCTCATACTTGATGGCTAGATACTGGGCTTTTTCTGGATCGCATCACGTAGTAATGAAGTACAACACTGAAACAGTCAATTAAACCAGGTTTCCATCAATATTTTAGAGGATAACGCATGTTAGGTCTGGGATAGGTCTGGGATCAGCCCTCATCAGGGTCATACTGTCGCACACTTGACATACTCGTTGATCAGATCCTGGGTTTTTTTCTGGTTTGGATCACGTAGTAATGTGGTACCACACTGAAACAGTCGATTAAACCTGGTTTCGATCAATATTATTGAGGATAACGCATGTTAGGTCTAGGTTAGGCCTGGGATTTTCACTCATCAGACTCATACTTTCGCATATTTCTCATATTTCATGGCTAGATCCTGGGCTATTTCTGGATTGGATCACGTAGTAATGTGGTACCACACTGAAACAGTCGATTAAACCTGGTTTCGATCAATATTTTAGAGGATAACGCAAGTTAAGTATGGGATAGGTCTGGGATTTGACCTCATCAGACTCATACTTTCGCGTTTTTCACATACTTGTTGAACAGATCCTGGGTTTTTTCTGTTTTGGATCACGTAGTAGTGTGGTACCACACTGAAACAGTCCATTAAACTTGGTTGCGATCAATATTCTAGAGGATAGCGCATGTTAAGTCTGGGTTAGGTCTAGGATTAGCCCTCATCAGGCTCATTCTTTCGCATATTTCTCAAACTTGGTGGCTAGATCCTGGGCTTTTTCTGGATTGCATCACGTAGTAATGTGGTACCACACTGAAACATTCAATTAAACCTGGTTTCGATCAATATTTTAGAGGATAACGCATGTTAGGTCTGGGTTAGGTCTAGGATATGCCCTCATCAGGCTCATCCTTTCGCATATTTCTCATACTTCATGGCTAGATCCTGGGCTGTTTCTGGATTGTATCACGTAGTAAAGTGATACCACGCTGAAACAGTCGATTAAACCTGGTTTCGATCAATATTTTAGAGGATAACGCAAGTTAAGTCTGGGATAGGTCTGGGATTTGACCTCATCAGACTCATACTTTCGCGTTTTTCACATACTTGTTGAACAGATCCTGGGTTTTTTCTGGTTTGGATCACGTAGTAGTGTGGTACCACACTGAAACAGTCCATTAAACTTGGTTGCGATCAATATTCTAGAGGATAGCGCATGTTAGGTCTGGGTTAGGTCTAGGATTTGCCCTCATCAGGCTCATTCTTTCGCATATTTCTCAAACTTGGTGGCTAGATCCTGGGCTTTTTCTGGATTGCATCACGTAGTAATGTGGTACTACACTGAAACATTCAATTAAACCTGGTCTTGATAAATATTTTAGAGGATAACGCATGTTAGGTCTGGGTTAGGTCTAGGATTTGCCCTCATCAGACTCATACTTTCGCATTCTTCACATACTTGTTGAACGGATCCTGGGTTTTTTCTGGTTTGGATCACGTAGTAATGTGGGACCACACTGAAACAGTCAATTAAACCTGGTTTCGATCAATATTTTAGAGAATAATTCATGTTAGGTCTAGGTTAGGTCTGGGATTTGCTCTTATCAGGCTCATTCTTTCGCATATTTCTCATACTTGATGGCTAGATCCTGGGCTTTTTCTGGATTGCATAACGTAGTAAAGAAGTACAACACTGAAATAGTCAATTAAACCTGGTTTCCATTAATATTTTAGAGGACAACGCATGTTAGGTCTAGGTTAGGCCTGGGATTTGCCCTCATCAGGGTCATACATTCGCAGTTTTAACATACATGTTGACCTCATCGAGGGTTTTTTCTGCTTTGGATCACGTAGTAATGTGGGACCACACTGAAACAGTCAATTAAACCTGGTTTCGATCAATATTTTAGAGAATAATTCATGATAGGTCTAGGTTAGGTCTCGGATTTGCTCTTATCAGGCTCATTCTTTCGCATATTTCTCATACTTCATGGATAGATGCTGGGCTTTTTCTGGATCGCATCACGTAGTAATGAAGTACAACACTGAAACACTCAATTAAACTAGGTTTCCATCAATATTTTAGAGGATAACGCATGTTAGGTCTAGGTTAGGTCTGGGATTTTCACTCATCAGACTCATACTTTCGCATTTTTCACATACTTGTTGAACGGATCCTGGGTCTTTTCTGGTTTGGATCACGTAGTAATGTGGTTCCACACTGAAACATTCAATTAAACCTGGTCTTGATAAATATTTTAGAGGATAACGCATGTTAGGTTTGGGTTAGGTCTAGGATTTGCCCTCATCAGGCTCATACTTTCGCATATTTCTCATACTTCATGGCTAGATCCTGGGCTGTTTCTGGATTGTATCAGGTAGTAATGTGGTACCACGCTGAAACAGTCAATTAAACCTGGTTTCGATCAATATTTTAGAGGATAACGCAAGCTAGGTCTGGGATAGGTCTGGGATTCGCCCTAATCAGGCTCATACTTTCGCGATTTTCACATACTTGTTGAACTGATCCTGGGTTTTTTCTGGTTTGGATCACGTAGTAATGTGGTACCACACTGAAACAGTCGATTAAACCTGGTTTCGATCAATATTTTAAAGGATAACGCAAGTTAGGTCTGGGGTAGGTCTGGGATTTGACCTCGTCAGACTCATACTTTCGCACCCTTCACATACTCGTTGAACAGATCCTGGGTTATTTTCTGGTTTGGATCACATAGTAATATGGTACCACACTGAAACAGTCGATTAAACCAGGTTTCGATCAATATTTTTGAGGATAACGCATGTTAGGTCTAGGTTAGGCCTGGGATTTTCACTCATCAGACTCATACTTTCGCATTCTTCACATACTTGTTGAACGGACCCTGGGTTTTTTCTGGTTTGGATCACGTAGTAATGTGGGACCATACTGAAACAGTCAATTAAACCTGGTTTCGATCAATATTTTACAGAATAATTCATGTTAGGTCTAGGTTAGGCCTGGGATTTTCACTCATCCGACTCATACTTTCGCATTCTTCACATACTTGTCGAACGGATCCTGGGTTTTTTCCGGTTTGGATCACGTAGTAATGTGGGACCACACTGAAACAGTCAATTAAACCTGGTTTCGATCAATATTTTAGAGAATAATTCATGTTAGATCTAGGTTAGGTCTGGGATTTGCTCTCATCAGGCTCATTCTTTCGCATATTTCTCATACATGTAGAACAGATCCTGGGTTTTTTCTGTTTTGGGTCACGTAGTAATGTGGGACCACACTGAAACAATCAATTAAACCTGGTCTTGATAAATATTTTAGAGGATAACGCATGTTAGGTCTGGGTTAGGTCTAGGATTTTCACTCATCAGACTCATACTTTCACATTCTTCACATACTTGTTGAACAGATCCTGGGATATTTTCTGGTTTGGATCACATAGTAATGTGGTACCACTCTGGGACAGTCGATTAAACCAGGTTTCGATCAATATCTTAGAGAATATTTCATGTTAGGTCTAGGTTAGGTCTGGGATTTACTCTCATCAGGCACATTCTTTCGCATATTACTCATACTTGATGGCTAGATCCTGGGCTTTTTCTGGATTGGATCACGTAGTAATGTGGGACCACACTGAAACAATCAATTAAACCTGGTCTTGATAAATATTTTAGAGGATAGCGCATGTTAGGTCTGGGATTGGTCTGGGATTTGCCCTAATCTGACTCATACTTTCGCACACTTCACATACTCGCTGAACTGATCCTGGGTTATTTTCTGGTTTGGATCACATAGTAATGTGGTACCACACTGATACTGTCGATTAAACCAGGTTTCGATCAATATTTTTGAGGATAACGCATGTTAGGTCTGGGTTAGGTCTGGGATTTGCTCTCATCAGGCTCATTCTTTCGCATATTTCTCATACTTGATGGCTAGAGCCTGGGCTTTTTCTGGATCGCATCACGTAGTAATGAAGTACAACACTGAAACAGTCAATTAAACCAGGTTTCCATCAATATTTTAGAGGATAACGCATGTTAGGTCTAGGTTAGGTCTGGGGATTTCACTCATCAGACTCATACTTTCGCATATTTCTCATACTTCATGGCTGGATCCTGGGCTGTTTCTGGATTGTATCCCGTACTAATGTGGGACCACACTGAAACAATCAATTAAACCTGGCCTTGATAAATATTTTAGTGGATAGCGCATATTAGGTCTGGGATAGGTCTGCGATTTGCCCTAATCAGACTCATACTTTCGCACACTTCACATACTTGTTGAACGGATCCTGGGATTTTTCTGGTTTGGATCACGTAGTAATGTGGTACCACACTGAAACAGTCGACTAAACCTGGTTTCGATCAATATTTTAGAGGATAACACAAGTTAGGTCTGGGATAGGTCTGGGATTTGACCTCATCAGACTGATACTTTCGCGTGTTTCACATACTTGTTGAACAGATCCTGGGTTTTTTCTGGTTTGGATCACGTAGTAGTGTGGTACCACACTGAAACAGTGCATTAAACCAGGTTTCGATCAATATTTTAGAGGATAACGCATGTTAGGTCTGGGATTGGTCTGGGATTTGCCCTAATCTGACTCATACTTTCGCACACTTCACATACTCGCTGAACTGATCCTGGGTTATTTTCTGGTTTGGATCACATAGTAATGTGGTACCACACTGATACTGTCGATTAAACCAGGTTTCGATTTTTTTTTTTGAGGATAACGCATGTTAGGTCTGGGTTAGGTCTGGGATTTGCTCTCATCAGGCTCATTCTTTCGCATATTTCTCATACTTGATGGCTAGATCCTGGGCTTTTTCTGGAACGCATCACGTAGTAATGAAGTACAACACTGAAACAGTCAATTAAACCAGGTTTCCATCAATATTTTAGAGGATAACGCATGTTAGGTCTAGGTTAGGTCTGGGGATTTCACTCATCAGACTCATACTTTCGCATATTTCTCATACTTCATGGCTGGATCCTGGGCTGTTTCTGGATTGTATCCCGTAGTAATGTGGGACCACACTGAAACAATCAATTAAACCTGGTCTTGATAAATATTTTAGTGGATAGCGCATATTAGGTCTGGGATAGGTCTGCGATTTGCCCTAATCAGACTCATACTTTCGCACACTTCACATACTTGTTGAACGGATCCTGGGATTTTTCTGGTTTGGATCACGTAGTAATGTGGTACCACACTGAAACAGTCGATTAAACCAGGTTTCGATCAATATTTTTGAGGATAACGCATGTTAGGTCTGGGTTAGGTCTGGGATTTACTCTCATCAGGCTCATTCTTTCGCATATTACTCACACTTGATGGCTAGATCCTGGGCTTTTTCTGGATTGGATCACGTAGTAATGTGGTACCACACTGAAACATTCAATTAAACCTGGTCTAGATAAATATTTTAGAGGATAACGCATGTTAGGTTTGAGTTAGGTCTAGGATTTGCCCTCATCAGGCTCATACTTTCGCATATTTCTCATACTTCATGGCTGGATCCTGGGCTGTTTCTGGATTGTATCACGTAGTAATGTGGTACCACGCTGAAACAGACAATTAAACCTGGTTTCGATCAATATTTTAGAGAATAATTCATGTTAGGTCTAGGTTAGGTCTGGGATTTACTCTCATCAGGCTCATTCTTTCGCATATCACTCATACTTGATGGCTAGATCCTGGGCTTTTTCTGGATTGGATCACGTAGTAATGTGGGACCACACTGAAACAATCAATTAAACCTGGTCTTGATAAATATTTTAGAGGGTAGCGCATGTTAGGTCTGGGATAGGTCTGGGATTTGACCTCATCAGACTCCTACTTTCTCGTTTTTCACATACTTGTTGAACAGATCCTGGGTTTTTTCTGGTTTGGATCACGTAGTAGTGTGGTACCACACTGAAACAGTGCATTAAACCAGGTTTCGATCAATATTTTAGAGGATAACACAAGTTTCGTCTGGGTTAGGTCTAGGATTTGCTCTCGTCAGTCTCATACTTTCGCATATTTCTCATACTTCATGGCTAGATCCTGGGCTATTTCTGGATTGGATCACGTAGCAATGTGGTACCACACTGAAACATTCAATTAAACCTGGTCTTGATAAATATTTTAGAGGATAACGCATGTTAGGTTTGGGTTAGGTCTAGGATTTGCCCTCATCAGGCTCATACTTTCGCATATTTCTCATACTTCATGGCTAGATCCTGGGCTGTTTCTGGACTGCATCACGTAGTAATGAAGTACAACACTGAAACAGTAAATTAAACCTGGTTTCGATCAATATTTTAGAGGATAACGCAAGTTAGGTCTGGGATAGGTCTAGGATTTGCCCTCATCAGGCTCATACTTTCGCATATTTCTCATACCTCATGGCTAGATCCTGGGCTGTTTCTGGATTGTATCACGTAGTAAAGTGGTGCCACGCTGAAACAGTCAATTAAACCTGGTTTCGATCAATACTTTAGAGGATAACGCAAGTTAGGTCTGGGATAGGTCTAGGATTTGCCCTCATCAGGTTCATACTTTCGCATATTTCTCATACTTGTTGAAGGGATCCTGGGTTTTTTCTGGTTTGGATCACGTAGTAATGTGGGACCACACTGAAACAGTCAATTAAACCTGGTTTCGATCAATATTTTAGAGAATAATTCATGTCAGGTCTAGGTTATGTCTGGGATTTGCTCTCATCCGGCTCATTCTTTCGCATATTTCTCATACTTGATGGCTAGATCCTGGGCTTTTTCTGGATTGCATCACGTAGTAATGAAGTACAACACTGAAACAGTAAATTAAATCTGGTTTCGATCAATATTTTAGAGGATAACGCAAGTTAGGTCTGGGATAGGTCTAGGATTTGCCCTCATCAGGCTCATACTTTCGCATATTTCTCATACCTCATGGCTAGATCCTGGGCTGTTTCTGGTTTGGATCACATAGTAAAGTGGTACCACACTGAAACATTCAATGAAACCTGGTCTGGATAAATATTTTAGAGGATAACGCATGTTAGGTCTGGGTTAGGTCTGGGATTTTCACTCATCAGACTCATACTTTCGCATTCTTCACATACTTGTTGAACAGATCCTGGGATATTTTCTGGTTTGGGTCACATAGTAATGTGGTACCACTCTGGGACAGTCGATTAAACCAGGTTTCGATCAATATCTTAGAGAATAATTCATGTTAGGTCTAGGTTAGGTCTGGGATTTACTCTCATCAGGCTGATTCTTTCGCATATTACTCATACTTGATGGCTAGATCCTGGGCTTTTTCTGGATTGGATCAGGTAGTAATGTGGGACCACACTGAAACAATCAATTAAACCTGGTCTTGATAAATATTTTAGAGGATAGCGCATGTTAGGTCTGGGATAGGTCTGGGATTTGCCCTAATCAGACTCATACTTTCGCACACTTCACATACTCGTTGAACTGATCCTGGGTTATTTTCTGGTTTGGATCACGTAGTAATGTGGGACCACACTGAAACAGTCGATTAAACCTGGTTTCGATCAATATTTTAGAGAATAATTCATGTTAGGTCTAGGTTAGGTCTGGGATTTGCTCTCATCAGGCTCATTCTTTCGCATATTTCTCATACTTGATGGCTAGATCCTGGGCTTTTTCTTGATTGCATCACGTAGTAATGAAGTACAACACTGAAACAGTCAATTAAACCAGGTTTCCATCAATATTTTAGAGGATAACGCATGTTAGGTCTAGATTAGGTCTGGGATTTGCTCTCATCAGGCTCATTCTTTCGCATATTTCTCATACTTGGTGGCTAGATCCTGGGCTTTTTCTGGATTGCATCACGTAGTAGTGTGGTACCACACTGAAACAGTCCATTAAACCTGGTTTGGATCAATATTTTAGAGGATAACGCATGTTAGGTCTGGGTTAGGTCTAGGATTTGCCCTCATCAGGCTCATACTTTCGCATATTTCTCATACTTGATGGCTAGATCCTGGGCTTTTTATGGATTGCATCACGTAGTAATGAAGTACAACACTGAAACAGTCAATTAAACCTGGTTTCGATCAATATTTTAGAGAATAATTCATGTTAGGTCTAGGTTAGGTCTGGGATTTGCTCTCATCAGGCTCATTCTTTCGCATATTTCTCATACATGTAGAACAGATCCTGGGTTTTTTCTGGTTTGGATCACGTATTAATGTGGTACCACACTGAAACAGTCGACTAAACCTGGTTTCGATCAATATTTTAGAGGATAACGCATGTTAGGTCTGGGTTAGGTCTAGGATTTGCCCTCATCAGGCTCATACTTTCGCATATTTCTCATACTTGATGGCTAGATCCTGGGCTTTTTATGGATTGCATCACGTAGTAATGAAGTACAACACTGAAACAGTCAATTAAACCTGGTTTCGATCAATATTTTAGAGAATAATTCATGTTAGGTCTAGGTTAGGTCTGGGATTTGCTCTCATCAGGCTCATTCTTTCGCATATTTCTCATACATGTAGAACAGATCCTGGGTTTTTTCTGGTTTGGATCACGTAGTAGTGTGGTACCACACTGAAACAGTGCATTAAACCAGGTTTCGATCAATATTTTAGAGGATAACACAAGTTTGGTCTGGGTTAGGTCTAGGATTTGCTCTCGTCAGTCTCATACTTTCGCATATTTCTCATACTTCATGGCTAGATCCTGGGCTATTTCTGGATTGGATCACGTAGCAATGTGGTACCACACTGAAACATTCAATTAAACCTGGTCTTGATAAATATTTTAGAGGATAACGCATGTTAGGTTTGGGTTAGGTCTAGGATTTGCCCTCATCAGGCTCATACTTTCGCATATTTCTCATACTTCATGGCTAGATCCTGGGCTGTTTCTGGACTGCATCACGTAGTAATGAAGTACAACACTGAAACAGTAAATTAAACCTGGTTTCGATCAATATTTTAGAGGATAACGCAAGTTAGGTCTGGGATAGGTCTAGGATTTGCCCTCATCAGGCTCATACTTTCGCATATTTCTCATACCTCATGGCTAGATCCTGGGCTTTTTCTGGATTGTATCACGTAGTAAAGTGGTGCCACGCTGAAACAGTCAATTAAACCTGGTTTCGATCAATACTTTAGAGGATAACGCAAGTTAGGTCTGGGATAGGTCTAGGATTTGCCCTCATCAGGCTCATACTTTCGCATATTTCTCATACTTGTTGAAGGGATCCTGGGTTTTTTCTGGTTTGGATCACGTAGTAATGTGGGACCACACTGAAACAGTCAATTAAACCTGGTTTCGATCAATATTTTAGAGAATAATTCATGTCAGGTCTAGGTTATGTCTGGGATTTGCTCTCATCCGGCTCATTCTTTCGCATATTTCTCATACTTGATGGCTAGATCCTGGGCTTTTTCTGGATTGCATCACGTAGTAATGAAGTACAACACTGAAACAGTAAATTAAACCTGGTTTCGATCAATATTTTAGAGGATAACGCAAGTTAGGTCTGGGATAGGTCTAGGATTTGCCCTCATCAGGCTCATACTTTCGCATATTTCTCATACCTCATGGCTAGATCCTGGGCTGTTTCTGGTTTGGATCACATAGTAAAGTGGTACCACACTGAAACATTCAATGAAACCTGGTCTGGATAAATATTTTAGAGGATAACGCATGTTAGGTCTGGGTTAGGTCTGGGATTTTCACTCATCAGACTCATACTTTCGCATTCTTCACATACTTGTTGAACAGATCCTGGGATATTTTCTGGTTTGGGTCACATAGTAATGTGGTACCACTCTGGGACAGTCGATTAAACCAGGTTTCGATCAATATCTTAGAGAATAATTCATGTTAGGTCTAGGTTAGGTCTGGGATTTACTCTCATCAGGCTGATTCTTTCGCATATTACTCATACTTGATGGCTAGATCCTGGGCTTTTTCTGGATTGGATCACGTAGTAATGTGGGACCACACTGAAACAATCAATTAAACCTGGTCTTGATAAATATTTTAGAGGATAGCGCATGTTAGGTCTGGGATAGGTCTGGGATTTGCCCTAATCAGACTCATACTTTCGCACACTTCACATACTCGTTGAACTGATCCTGGGTTATTTTCTGGTTTGGATCACGTAGTAATGTGGGACCACACTGAAACAGTCGATTAAACCTGGTTTCGATCAATATTTTAGAGAATAATTCATGTTAGGTCTAGGTTAGGTCTGGGATTTGCTCTCATCAGGCTCATTCTTTCGCATATTTCTCATACTTGATGGCTAGATCCTGGGCTTTTTCTTGATTGCATCACGTAGTAATGAAGTACAACACTGAAACAGTCAATTAAACCAGGTTTCCATCAATATTTTAGAGGATAACGCATGTTAGGTCTAGATTAGGTCTGGGATTTGCTCTCATCAGGCTCATTCTTTCGCATATTTCTCATACTTGGTGGCTAGATCCTGGGCTTTTTCTGGATTGCATCACGTAGTAGTGTGGTACCACACTGAAACAGTCCATTAAACCTGGTTTGGATCAATATTTTAGAGGATAACGCATGTTAGGTCTGGGTTAGGTCTAGGATTTGCCCTCATCAGGCTCATACTTTCGCATATTTCTCATACTTGATGGCTAGATCCTGGGCTTTTTATGGATTGCATCACGTAGTAATGAAGTACAACACTGAAACAGTCAATTAAACCTGGTTTCGATCAATATTTTAGAGAATAATTCATGTTAGGTCTAGGTTAGGTCTGGGATTTGCTCTCATCAGGCTCATTCTTTCGCATATTTCTCATACATGTAGAACAGATCCTGGGTTTTTTCTGGTTTGGATCACGTATTAATGTGGTACCACACTGAAACAGTCGACTAAACCTGGTTTCGATCAATATTTTAGAGGATACGCAAGTTACGTCTGGGATAGGTCTGGGATTTGCCCTCATCAGCCTCATACTTTCGCATATTGCTCATACTTCATGGCTAGATCCTGGGCTGTTTCTGGATTGTATCACGTAGTAAAGTGGTGCCACGCTGAAACAGTCAATTAAACCTGGTTTCGATCAATACTTTAGGGGATAACGCAAGTTAGGTCTGGGATAGGTCTAGGATTTGCCCTCATCAGGCTCTTACTTTCGCGTTTTTCATATACTTGTTGAACAGATCCTGGGTTTTTTCTGGTTTGGGTCACGTAGTAATGTGGTACCACACTGAAACATTCAATTAAGCCTGGTTTCGATCAATATTTTTAGAGGATAACGCAAGTTACGTCTGGGATAGGTCTGGGATTTGCCCTCATCAGGCTCATACTTTCGCGTTTTTCATATACTTGTTGAACAGATCCTGGGTTTTTTCTGGTTTGGGTCACGTAGTAATGTGGTACCACACTGAAACATTCAATTAAACCTGGTCTTGATAAATATTTTAGAGGCTAACGCATGTTAGGTCTGGGTTAGGTCCAGGATTGGCCCTCATCAGGCTCATACTTTCGCAATATTTCTCATACCTCATGGCTAGATCCTGGGCTGTTTCTGGATTGTATCACGTAGTAAAGTGGTACCACGCTGAAACAGTCAATTAAACCTGGTTTCGATCAATACTTTAGAGGATAACGGAAGTTAGGTCTGGGATAGGTCTAGGATTTGCCCTCATCAGGCTCTTACTTTCGCATATTTCTCATACTTCATGGCTAGATGCTGGGCAATTTCTGGATTGGATCACATAGTAAAGTGGTACCACACTGAAACATTCAACGAAACCTGGTCTGGATAAATATTTTAGAGGATAACGCATGTTAGGTCTGGGTTAGGTCTGGGATTTTCACTCATCAGACTCATACTTTCGCATTCTTCACATACTTGAAGAACAGATCCTGGGAGATTTTCTGGTTTGGATCACATAGTAATGTGGTACCACACTGAAACAGTCGATTAAACCAGGTTTCGATCAATATTTTTGAGGCTAACGCATGTTAGGTCTGGGTTAGGTCTGGGATTTGCTCTCATCAGGCTCATTCTTTCGCATATTTCTCATACTTGATGGCTAGATCCTGGGCTTTTTCTGGATCGCATCACGTAGTAATGAAGTACAACACTGAAACAGTCAATTAAACCAGGTTTCCATCAATATTTTAGAGGATAACGCATGTTAGGTCTAGGTTAGGTCTGGGATTTTCACTCATCAGACTCATACTTTCGCATATTTCTCATACTTGTTGAACGGATCCTGGGTTATTTTCTGGTTTGGATCACATAGTATTGTGGTACCACACTGAAACAGTCGATTAAACCAGGTTTCGATCAATATTTTTGAGGATAACGCATGTTAGGTCTGGGTTAGGTCTAGGATTTGCTCTCGTCAGGCTCATACTTTCGCATATTTCTCATACTTGTTGAACGGATCCTGGGTTTTTTCTGGTTTGGATCACGTAGTAATGTGGTACCACACTGAAACAGTCGACTAAACCTGGTTTCGATCAATATTTTAGAGGATAACACAAGTTAGGTCTGGTATAGGTCTAGGATTTGCTCTCGTCAGGCTCATACTTTCGCGTTTTTCACATACTTGTTGAACAGATCCTGGGTTTCTTCTGGTGTGGATCACGTAGTAGTGTGGTACCACACTGAAACAGTCCATTGAACCTGGTTTGGATCAATATTTTAGAGGATAACGCATGTTAGGTCTGGGTTAGGTCTAGGATTTGCCCTCATCAGGCTCATACTTTCGCATATTTCTCATACTTGATGGCTAGATCCTGGGCTTTTTATGGATTGCATCACGTAGTAATGAAGTACAACACTGAAACAGTCAATTAAACCTGGTTTCGATCAATATTTTAGAGAATAATTCATGTTAGGTCTAGGTTAGGTCTGGGATTTGCTCTCATCAGGCTCATTCTTTCGCATATTTCTCATACATGTAGAACAGATCCTGGGTTTTTTCTGGTTTGGATCACGTATTAATGTGGTACCACACTGAAACAGTCGACTAAACCTGGTTTCGATCAATATTTTAGAGGATGACGCAAGTTACGTCTGGGATAGGTCTGGGATTTGCCCTCATCAGCCTCATACTTTCGCATATTGCTCATACTTCATGGCTAGATCCTGGGCTGTTTCTGGATTGTATCACGTAGTAAAGTGGTGCCACGCTGAAACAGTCAATTAAACCTGGTTTCGATCAATACTTTAGAGGATAACGCAAGTTAGGTCTGGGTTAGGTCTGGGATTTTCACTCATCAGACTCATACTTTCGCATTCTTCACATACTTGAAGAACAGATCCTGGGATATTTTCTGGTTTGGATCACATAGTAATGTGGTACCACACTGAAACAGTCGATTAAACCAGGTTTCGATCAATATTTTTGAGGCTAACGCATGTTAGGTCTGGGTTAGGTCTGGGATTTGCTCTCATCAGGCTCATTCTTTCGCATATTTCTCATACTTGATGGCTAGATCCTGGGCTTTTTCTGGATCGCATCACGTAGTAATGAAGTACAACACTGAAACAGTCAATTAAACCAGGTTTCCATCAATATTTTAGAGGATAACGCATGTTAGGTCTAGGTTAGGTCTGGGATTTTCACTCATCAGACTCATACTTTCGCATATTTCTCATACTTGTTGAACGGATCCTGGGTTTTTTCTGGTTTGGACCACGTAGTAATGTGGTACCACACTGAAACAGTCGACTAAACCTGGTTTCGATCAATATTTTAGAGGATAACACAAGTTAGGTCTGGGATAGGTCTAGGATTTGCTCTCGTCAGGCTCATACTTTCGCATATTTCTCATACTTCATGGCTAGATCCTGGGCTATTTCTGGATTGGATCACGTAGTAATGTGGTACCACACTGAAACAGTCAATTAAACCTGGTCTTGATAAATATTTTAGAGGATAACGCATGTTAGGTCTGGGATAGGTCTGGGATTTGCCCTAATCAGACTCATACTTTCGCACACTTCACATAATCGTTGAACTGATCCTGGGTTATTTTCTGGTTTGGATCACATAGTATTGTGGTACCACACTGAAACAGTCGATTAAACCAGGTTTCGATCAATATTTTTGAGGATAACGCATGTTAGGTCTGGGTTAGGTCTAGGATTTGCTCTCGTCAGGCTCATACTTTCGCATATTTCTCATACTTGTTGAACGGATCCTGGGTTTTTTCTGGTTTGGATCACGTAGTAATGTGGTACCACACTGAAACAGTCGACTAAACCTGGTTTCGATCAATATTTTAGAGGATAACGCAAGTTAGGTCTGGGATAGGTCTAGGATTTGCTCTCGTCAGGCTCATACTTTCGCATATTTCTCATACTTCATGGCTAGATCCTGGGCTATTTCTGGATTGGATCACGTAGTAATGTGGTACCACACTGAAACAGTCAATTAAACCTGGTCTTGATAAATATTTCAGAGGATAACGCATGTTAGGTCTGGGATAGGTCTGGGATTTGCCCTAACCAGACTCATACTTTCGCACACTTCACATACTCGTTGAACTGATCCTGGGTTATTTTCTGGTTTGGATCACATAGTATTGTGGTACCACACTGAAACAGTCGATTAAACCAGGTTTCGATCAATATTTTTGAGGATAACGCATGTTAGGTCTGGGTTAGGTCTAAGATTTGCTCTCGTCAGGCTCATACTTTCGCATATTTCTCGTACTTCATGGCTAGATCCTGGGCTATTTCTGGATTGGATCACGTAGTAATGTGGTACCACACTGAAACATTCAATTAAACCTGGTCTTGGTAAATATTTTAGAGGATAACGCATGTTAGGTTTGAGTTAGGTCTAGGATTTGCCCTCATCAGGCTCATACTTTCGCATATTTCTCATACTTCATGGCTAGATCCTGGGTCTTTTCTGGTTTGGATCACGTAGTAATGTGGTACCACACTGAAACAGTCGATTAAACCTGGTTTCGATCAATATCTTAGAGGATAACACAAGTTAGATCTGGGATAGGTCTGGGATTTGACCTCATCAGACTCATACTTTCGCACCCTTCACATACTCGTTGAGCAGATCCTGGGTTATTTTCTGGTTTGGATCACATAGTAATGTGGTACCACACTGAAACAGTCGATTAAACCAGGTTTCGATCAATATTTTTCAGGATAACGCATGTTAGGTCTAGGTTGGGCCTGGGATTTTCACTCATCAGACTCATACTTTCGCATTCTTCACATACTTGTTGAACGGATCCTGGGTTATTTTCTGGTTTGGATCACATAGTAATGTGGTACCACACAGAAACTGTCCATTAAACCTGGTTGCGATCAATATTTTAGAGGATAACGCAAGTAGGGTCTGGGATAGGTCTAGGATTTGCCCTCATCAGGCTCTTACTATCGCATATTTCTCATACTTCATGGCTAGATCCTGGGCTATTTCTGAATTGGTTCATGTAGTAATGTGGTACCACACTGAAACAGTCAATTAAACCTGGTTTCGATCAATATTTTAGAGGATAACGCAAGTTAGGTCTGGGATAGGTCTGGGATTTGCCCTCATCAGGCTCATACTTTCGCGTTTTTCACATACTTGTTGAACAGATCCTGGGTGTTTTCTGGTTTGGATCACGTAGTAATGTGGTACCACACTAAAACAGTCAATTAAACCTGGTTTCGATCAATATTTTAGAGGATAACGCAAGTTAGGTCTGGGATAGGTCTGGGATTAGCCCTCATCAGACTCATACTTTCGCAAACTTCACATACTGGATGACAAGATCCTGGGTTTTTTTCTGGTTTGGATCACGTAGTAATGTGTTTCCACACTGAAACAGTCGATTAAACCTGGTTTCGATCAATATTTTAGAGGCTAACGCAAGTTAGGTCTGGGATAGGTCTGGGATTTGCTCTCATCAGGCTCAGTCTGTCGCATATTTCACATACTCGTTGAATAGATCCTGGGTTATTTTCTGGTTTGGATCACATAGTAATGTGGTACCACACTGAAACAGTCGATTAAACCAGGTTTCGCTCAATATTTTAGAGGATAACGCATGTTAGGTCTAGGTTAGGCATGGGATTTTCACTCATCAGACTCATACTTTCGCATTCTTCACATACTTGTTGAGCGGAGCCTGGGTTTTTTCTGGTTTGGATCACGTAGTAATATGGGTCCACACTGATACATTCAACTAAACCTGGTCTTGATAAATATCTTAGAGGATAACGCATGTTAGGTCTGGGATAGGACTGGGATTTGCCCTCATCAGACTCATACTTTCGCACACTTCACATACTCGTTGAATAGATCCTGGGTTATTTTCTGGTTTGGATCACATAGTAATGTGGTACCACACTGAAACAGTCGATTAAACCAGGTTTCGATCAATATTTTTGAGGATAACGCATGTTAGGTCTAGGTTAGGCATGGGATTTTCACTCATCAGACTCATACTTTCGCATTCTTCACATACTTGTTGAGCGGATCCTGGGTTTTTTCTGGTTTGGATCACGTCGTAATGTGGGCCCACACTGAAACAATCAATTAAACCTGGTCTTGATAAATATTTTAGAGGATAACGCATGTTAGGTCTGGGATAGGTCTGGGATTTGCCCTCATCAGACTCATACTTTCGCACACTTCACATACGCGTTGAACAGATCCTGGGTTATTTTCTGGTTTTGATCACGTAGTAATGTGGTTCCACACTGAAACAGTCGATTAAACCTGGTTTCGATTAATATTTTAGAGGATAACGCAAGTTAAGTCTGGGATTGGTCTGGGATTTGACCTCATCAGACTCATACTTTCGCACACTTCACATACTCGTTGTACAGATCCTGGGTTATTTTCTGGTTTGGATCACATAGTAATGTGGTACCACACTGAAACATTCAATTAAACCTGGTTTCGATCAATATTTTAGAGGATAACGCAAGTTAGGTCTGGGATAGGTCTGGGATTTGCCCTCATCAGGCTCATACTTTCGCGTTTTTCACATACTAGTTGAACAGATCCTAGGTTTTGTCTGGTTTGGATCCCGTAGTAGTGAGGTACCACACTGAAACAGTCCATTAAACCTGGTTTCGCTCAATATTTTAGAGGATAACGCATGTTAGGTCTAGGTCAGGCCTGGTTTTTTCACTCATCAGACTCATACTTTCGCATTCTTCACATACTTGTTGAACGGATCCTGGGTTTTTTCTGGTTTGGGTCACGTAGTAATGTGGGACCACACTGAAACAGTCAATTAAACCTGGTTTCGACCAATATTTTAGAGAATAATTCATGTTAGGTCTAGGTTCGGTCTGGGATTTGCTCTCATCAGGCTCATACTTCCGCACACTTCACATACTTGTTGAACGGATCCTGGGTTTTTTCTGGTTTGGATCACGTAGTAGTGTGGTGCCACACTGAAACAGTCCATTAAACCTGGTTTCGCTCAATATTTTAGAGGATAACGCATGTTAGGTCGAGGTCAGGCCTGGGATTTTCATTCATCAGACTCATACTTTCGCATTCTTCACATACTTGTTGAACGGATCCTGGGTTTTTTCTGGCTTGGATCAGGTAGTAATGTGGGTCCACACTGAAACAATCAATTAAACCTGGTCTTGATAAATATTTTAGAAGATAACGCATGTTAGGTCTGGGATAGGTCTGGGATTTGCCCTCATCAGGCTTATACTTTCGCACACTTCACATACTCGTTGAACAGATCCTGCGTTATTTTCTGGTTTGGATCACATAGTAATGTGGTACCACACTGAAACAGTCGATTAAACCAGGTTTCGATCAATATTTTTGAGGATAACGCATGTTAGGTCTAGGTTAGGCCTGGGATTTTCACTCATCAGCCTCATACTTTCGCATTCTTCACATACTTGTTGAACGGATCCTGGGTTTTTTCTGGTTTGGATCACGTAGTAATGTGGGTCCACTCTGAAACAATCAATTAAACCTGGTCTTGATAAATATTTTAGAGGATAACGCATGTTAGGTCTGGGATAGGTCTGGGATTTGTCCTCATCAGACTCATACTTTCGCACACTTCACATACTCGTTGAACAGATCCTGGGTTATTTTCTGGTTTGGATCACATAGTAATGTGGTACCACACTGAAACAGTCGATTAAACCAGGTTTCGATCAATATTTTTGAGGAGAACGCATGTTAGGTCTAGGTTAGGCCTGGGGTTTTCACTCATCAGACTCATACTTTCGCATTCTTCACATACTTGTTGAACTGATCCTGGGTTTTTTCTGGTTTGGATCACGTAGTAATGTGGTTCCACACTGAAACAGTCAATTAAACCTGGTTTCGACCAATATTTTAGAGAATAATTCATGTTAGGTCTAGGTTAGGACTGGGATTTCCTCTCATCCGGCTCATTCTTTCGCATATTTCTCATACTTGATGGCTAGATCCTGGGCTTTTTCTGGATTGCATCACGTAGTAATGAAGTACAACACTGAAACAGTCAATTAAACCTGGTTTCCATCAATATTTTAGAGGAAAACGCAAGTTAGGTCTGGGATAGGTTTGGGATTTGCACGCATCAGGCTCATTCTTTCGCATATTTCTCATACTTGATGGCTAGCTCCTGAGCTTTTTCTGGATTGCATCACGTAGTAATGAAGTACAACACTGGAACAGTCAATTAAACCTGGTTTCCGTCAATATTTTAGAGGACAACGCAAGTTATGTCTGGGATAGGTCTGGGATTTGCCCTCATCAGGCTCATACTGTCGCACACTTCACATACTCGTTGAACAGATCCTGGGTTTTTTTCTGGTTTGGATCACATAGTAATGTGGTACCACACTGAAACAGTCGATTTAACCAGGTTTCGATCAATATTTTTGAGGATAACGCATGTTAGGTCTAGGTTAGGCCTGGGATTTTCACTCATCAGCCTCATACTTTCGCATTCTTCACATACTTGTTGAACGGATCCTGGGTTTTTTCTGGTTTGGATCACGTAGTAATGTGGGTCCACTCTGAAACAATCAATTAAACCTGGTTTCGACCAATATTTTAGAGAATAATTCATGTTAGGTCAAGGTTAGGTCTGGGATTTGCTCTCATCAGGCTCATTCTTTCGCATATTTCTCATACTTGATGGCTAGATCCTGGGCTTTTTCTGGATTGCATCACGTCGTAATGAAGTACAACACTTAAACAGTCAATTAAACCTGGTTTCCATCAATATTTTACAGGAAAACGCAAGTTAGGTCTGGGATAGGTCTGGGATTTGCCCTCATCAGGCTCATACTTTCGCGTTTTTCACATACTTGTTGAACAGAGCCTGGGATTTTTCTGGTTTGGATCCCATAGTAGTGTGGTACCACACTGAAACAGTCCATTAAACCTGGTTTCGCTCAATATTTTAGAGGATAACGCATGTTAGGACTAGGTCAGGCCTGGGATTTTCACTCATCAGACTCATACCTTCGCATTCTTCACATACTTGTTGAACGGATCCTGGGTTTTTTCTGGTTTGGATCACGTAGTAATGTGGGTCCACACTGAAACAATCGATTAAACCTGGTCTTGTTAAATATTTTAGAGGATAACGCATGTTAGGTCTGGGATAGGTCTGGGATTTGCCCTCATCAGACTCATACTTTCGCACACTTCACATACTCGTTGAAAAGATCCTGGGTTATTTTCTGGTTTGGATCACATAGTAATGTGGTACCACACTGAAACAGTCGATTAAACCAGGTTTCGATCAATATTTTAGAGGATAACGCAAGTTAGGTCTGGGATAGGTCTGGGATTTGCCCTCATCAGGCTCATACTTTCGCGTTTTTCACGTACTTGTTGAACAGAGCCTGGGTTTTTTCTGGTTTGGATCCCATAGTAGTGTGGTACCACACTGAAACAGTCCATTAAACCTGGTTTCGCTCAATATTTTAGAGGATAACGCATGTTAGGTCTGGGTTAGGTCTAGGATTTGCCCTCATCAGACTCATTCTTTCGCATATGTCTCATACTTGATGGCTAGATCCTGGGCTTTTTCTGGATTGCATCACGTTGTAATGTAGTACCACAGTGAAACTGCCAATGAAACCTGGTTTCCATCAATATTTTAGAGGACAACGCAAGTTAGGTCTAGGTAAGGCCTGAGATTGTCACTGATCAGACTCATACATTCGCATTCTTTACATACTTGTTGAACGGATCCTGGGTTTTTTCTGGTTTGGATCACGTAGTAATGTGGAACCACACTGAAACATTCAACTAACCTGGTCTTGATAAATATTTTAGAGGATAACGCATGTTAGGTCTGGGTTACGTCTAGGATTTGCCCTCATCAGGCTCATATTTTCGCATATTTCTCATACTTCATGGCTAGATCCTGGGCTGTTTCTGCATTGTATCACGTAGTAATGTGGTACCACGCTGAAACAGTCAATTAAACATGGTTTCGATCAATATTTTAGAGGATAACGCAAGTTAGGTCTGGGATAGGTCTAGGATTTGCCCTCATCAGGCTCTTACTATCGCATATTTCTCATACTTCATGGCTAGATTCTGGGCTATTTCTGGATTGGATCACGTAGTAAAGTGGTACCACACTGAAACATTGAATGAAACCTGGTCTGGATAAATATTTTAGAGGATAACGCATCTTAGGTCTGGGTTAGGTCTAAGATTTGCCCTCATCAGGCTCACAGTTTCGCGTTTTCCACATACTTGTTGGACAGATCCTGGGTTTTTTTCTGGTTTGGATCACGTAGTAATGTGGTACCACACTGAAACTGTCGATTAAACCAGGTTTCGATCAATATTTTTGAGGATAACGCATGTTAGGTCTAGGTTAGGCCTGGGATTTTCACTCATCAGACTCATACTTTCGCATTCTTCACATACTTGTTGAACGGATCCTGGGTTTTTTCTGGTTTGGATCACGTAGTAATGTGGGTCCACTCTGGTACAATCAATTAAACCTGGTCTTGATAAATATATTAGAGGATAACGCATGTTAGGTCTGGGATAGGTCTGGGATTTGTCCTCATCAGACTCATACTTTCGCACACTTCACATACTCGTTGAACAGATCCTGGGTTATTTTCTGGTTTGGATCACATAGTAATGTGGTACCACACTGAAACAGTCGATTAAACCAGGTTTCGATCAATATTTTTGAGGACAACGCATGTTAGGTCTAGGTTAGGCCTGGGGTTTTCACTCATCAGACTCATACTTTCGCATTCTTCACATACTTGTTGAACTGATCCTGGGTTTTTTCTGGTTTGGATCACGTAGTAATGTGGTTCCACACTGAAACAGTCAATTAAACCTGGTTTCGACCAATATTTTAGAGAATAATTCATGTTAGGTCAAGGTTAGGTCTGGGATTTGCTCTCATCAGGCTCATTCTTTCGCATATTTCTCATACTTGATGGCTAGATCCTGGGCTTTTTCTGGATTGCATCACGTAGTAATGAAGTACAACACTTAAACAGTCAATTAAACCTGGTTTCCATCAATATTTTAGAGGACAACGCAAGTTAGGTCTGGGATAGGTCTGGGATTTGCCCTCATCAGGCTCATACTTTCGCGTTTTTCACATACTTGTTGAACAGATCCTGGGTTTTTTCTGGTTTGGATCCCATAGTAGTGTGGTACCACACTGAAACAGTCCATTAAACCTGGTTTCGCTCAATATTTTAGAGGATAACGCATGTTAGGTCTAGGTCAGGCCTGGGATTTTCACTCATCAGACTCATACCTTCGCATTCTTCACATACTTGTTGAACGGATCCTGGGTTTTTTCTGGTTTGGATCACGTAGTAATGTGGGTCCACACTGAAACAATCGATTAAACCTGGTCTTGTTAAATATTTTACAGGATAACGCATGTTAGGTCTGGGATAGGTCTGGGTTTTGCCCTCATCAGACTCATACTTTCGCACACTTCACATACTCGTTGAAAAGATCCTGGGTTATTTTCTGGTTTGGATCACATAGTAATGTGGTACCACACTGAAACAGTCGATTAAACCAGGTTTCGATCAATATTTTAGAGGATAACGCAAGGTAGGTCTGGGATAGGTCTGGGATTTGCCCTCATCAGGCTCATACTTTCGCGTTTTTCACATACTTGTTGAACGGATCCTGGGTTTTTTCTGGTTTGGATCAGGTAGTAATGTGGGTCCACACTGAAACAATCAATTAAACGTGGTTTTGATAAATATTTTAGAGGATAACGCATGTTAGGACTGGGATAGGTCTGGGATTTGCCCTCATCAGGCTCATACTTTCGCACACTTCACATACTCGTTGAACAGATCCTGTGTTATTTTCTGGTTTGGATCACATAGTAATGTGGTACCACACTGAAACATTCAATTAAACCTGGTCTTGATAAATATTTTAGAGGATAACGCATGTTAGGTCTAGGTCAGGCCTGGTTTTTTCACTCATCAGACTCATACTTTCGCATTCTTCACATACTTGTTGAACGGATCCTGGGTTTTTTCTGGTTTGGATCACGTAGTAATGTGGGTCCACTCTGAAACAATCAATTAAACCTGGTCTTGATAAATATTTTAGAGGATAACGCATGTTAGGTCTGGGATAGGTCTGGGATTTGTCCTCATCAGACTCATACTTTCGCATACTTCACATACTCGTTGAACAGATCCTGGGTTATTTTCTGGTTTGGATCACATAGTAGTGTGGTACCACACTGAAACAGTCCATTAAACCTGGTTTCGCTCAATATTTTAGAGGATAACGCATGTTAGGTCTAGGTCAGGCCTGGGATTTTCACTCATCAGACTCATACCTTCGCATTCTTCACATACTTGTTGAACGGATCCTGGGTTTTTTCTGGTTTGGATCACGTAGTAATGTGGGTCCACACTGAAACAATCGATTAAACCTGGTCTTGTTAAATATTTTAGAGGATAACGCATGTTAGGTCTGGGATAGGTCTGGGATTTGCCCTCATCAGACTCATACTTTCGCAAACTTCACTTACTCGTTGAAAAGATCCTGGGTTATTTTCTGGTTTGGATCACATAGTAATGTGGTACCACACTGAAACAGTCGATTAAACCAGGTTTCGATCAATATTTTAGAGGATAACGCAAGTTAGGTCTGGGATAGGTCTGGGATTTGCCCTCATCAGGCTCATACTTTCGCGTTTTTCACATACTTGTTGAACAGAGCCTGGGTTTTTTCTGGTTTGGATCACATAGTAATGTGGTACCACACTGAAACAGTCGATTTAACCAGGTTTCGATCAATATTTTTGAGGATAACGCATGTTAGGTCTAGGTTAGGCCTGGGATTTTCACTCATCAGCCTCATACTTTCGCATTCTTCACATACTTGTTGAACGGATCCTGGGTTTTTTCTGGTTTGGATCACGTAGTAATGTGGGTCCACTCTGAAACAATCAATTAAACCTGGTCTTGATAAATATTTTAGAGGATAACGCATGTTAGGTCTGGGATAGGTCTGGGATTTGTCCTCATCAGACTCATACTTTCGCACACTTCACATACTCGTTGAACAGATCCTGGGTTATTTTCTGGTTTGGATCACATAGTAGTGTGGTACCACACTGAAACAGTCCATTAAACCTGGTTTCGCTCAATATTTTAGAGGATAACGCATGTTAGGTCTAGGTCAGGCCTGGGATTTTCACTCATCAGACTCATACCTTCGCATTCTTCACATACTTGTTGAACGGATCCTGGGTTTTTTCTGGTTTGGATCACGTAGTAATGTGGGTCCACACTGAAAGAATCGATTAAACCTGGTCTTGTTAAATATTTTAGAGGATAACGCATGTTAGGTCTGGGATAGGTCTGGGATTTGCCCTCATCAGACTCATACTTTCGCAAACTTCACTTACTCGTTGAACAGATCCTGGGTTATTTTCTGGTTTGGATCACATAGTAATGTGGTACCACACTGAAACAGTCGATTAAACCAGGTTTCGATCAATATTTTAGAGGATAACGCAAGTTAGGTCTGGGATCCGGGGAGGGGTGGCATTGGCAATATCCTTGGATATTGCCAATGCCTTTAACACCCTCCCCTGGGAAGAGATAAGGAGGGGACTCGAATATCATCGGGTCCCCCCTTGTCTCAGGGCGGTCGTCGGGGATTATCTCCGCGGCAGGTGGATCGAGTATCCGGGCCGGGATGGTGATATGCGGAGGGAGGTGTACTGCGGTGTTCCGCAGGGGTCGGTCCTCGGGCCACTCCTGTGGAACATCGCGTACGACTCGGTGTTGCGGGCCGGCCTCCCCGACGGCGTCAGCACGGTGTGTTATGCGGATGACACACTGGTGCTGGCCGTCGGGGCGCACTGGGGGAGGGCCATGCGTCGCGCGGAGGAGGGGTCGCAACGCGTCGTCGACCGGATCAGGGGGATGGGGATGACGGTGGCGGTCCATAAGACCGAGGTGATTGCGTTTCATTCACCTCGGCAGGATCCGCCACCCCCTCTGATCCGGGTGGGTGGGGCTGACATCGAGGTGAAGCCCCAGATCAGGTATCTAGGGCTGATCCTCGATAGCCACTGGCGTTTTGAGGAGCATTTCCGCTGCCTGGTCCCCCGGTTGGAAAGGATGGTTGCGGCTCTGGGCCGGATCCTGCCCAACCTGGGGGGCCCGGCGGGCCGAGTTCGTCGCCTCTATGTGGCAATGGTCCAGTCGGTGGCCCTATACGGGGCCCCCGTCTGGGCGGACGACCTGGCTGCCTCCCGGCGCAGCATGACTATGCTGCGTCGGGTGCAGAGGCGCATGGCGCTCAGGGTCGTCCGCGGGTATCGGACCATGTCACATGAGGCGGCGACGGTTCTAGCGGGGATGCCGCCCATGGACCTGCTCGCGCGGTCGCACGCGGTGATGTACCGGCACCGCGTCGACCGTCGCGCGGGGGTGGGGGCGGTCCCGGGCGGGCAGGAACCTGCTTGGGGCGATTTGAAGCGCCAGGCCCGGCAGTCCGTGTTGCTCGCGTGGCAGGAGCGGCTGGCTCTGCCAACCGCGGGGCACCGGACTGTCGGGGCGGTTCGGCCACTCCTGAAGGAGTGGCTGGACAGAGGCCATGGCAGCCTTACCTACCGGATGGCACAGGTATTTTCCGGGCATGGCAGCTTCGGAAGATACCTGTGCCGGATAGGGAAGGAGCCGACGGCGCGTTGCTGCCACTGCGACGCTGAGCAGGACACGGCGGATCATACCCTGGAGGTATGCCCCGCGTGGGAGGGGGAGCGCCGTGTCCTGGTCGGCGTCGTCGGGCGGGATGTCTCGCTGCCGGGCGTGGTGCGCGCCATGCTCGGCAGCGAGGAGAAGTGGAGGGCCGTGGCCTCCTTCTGCGAGAACGTAATGTTGCAGAAGGAGGCCGCGGGGAGGGAGCGCGAGCTTCACCGGCGCGCTGAAGCTCGCGCTCCTGCGGTGGCCCGAGGTCGTCGCCCGGTCGCGAGGCGTCGCGGGCGGCCGCCTCGGCGTGGCGGATGACCTAGGCTGGGAGGGGGGTCCTGAGGGGACCCTCCTCCCGCCAGGCGGCGCCGGGTCGGACCGGTTGGGGGTAGGAGTGCCTCCCCCTACCGGCCCGACGCAAGGGGAGGCACCCTCGGCGGTCTGGTGCGGCCATGAACGCCCGGCCGCCGAGGGGTGGAAACGGGGTCGCGGGCGGTTGCGAGTTGGGGCTCGCAGCCGCCACTAAACGCGGCCCCGGGACGGATAGCGGCGGGATGGAGTGGCCCCGTCCCGCCGCTATGAGGCAGTGTGTCTACTGGGGGGACCGATTGTCCCCCCGGGGGATGGGCGCGAAAGCGCGGGCACGGGGAGGATACCGGAAGAATGCTTCGAGCGATTCCCGGTATCCTCCCAAAGCGTGCCGAAGGGTCACCGTGGGGTTTTTAGTGGGTAGGTCCCGCGCCTGTCGTTGTACGGGCGCGGGGAATCCCACACACCCCTCCCACCTCGCCCCAAGGAGGTGGGAGGGAGTCTTTCGAAGATTTTCCCCACGACAAAAAAAAAAAAAAAAAAAAAAAAAAAAAAAAAAAAAAAAAAAAAAAAGTTAGGTCTGGGATAGGTCTGGGATTTGCCCTCATCAGGCTCATACTTTCGCGTTTTTCACATACTTGTTGAACAGAGCCTGGGTTTTTTCTGGTTTGGATCCCATAGTAGTGTGGTACCACACTGAAACAGTCCATTAAACCTGGTTTCGCTCAATATTTTAGAGGATAACGCATGTTAGGTCTGGGTTAGGTCTAGGATTTGCCCTCATCAGACTCATACTTTCGCATATTTCTCACACTTCATGGCTAGATCCTGGGCTATTTCTGGATTGGATCACGTAGTAAAGTGGTACCACACTGAAACATTCAACGAAACCTGGTCTGCATAAATATTTTAGAGGACAACGCATCTTAGGTCTGGGATAGGTCTAAGATTTGCCCTCATCAGGCTCACATTTTCGCGTTTTTCACATACTTGTTGAACAGATCCTGGGTTTTTTCTGGTTTGGATCACGAAGTAGTGTGGTACCACACTGAAACCGTCCATTAAACCTGGTTTCGCTCAATATTTTAGAGGATAACACATGTTAGGTCTAGGTTAGGTCTGGGATTTGCTCTCATCAGGCTCATTCTTTCGCATATGTCTCATACTTGATGGCTAGATCCTGGGCTTCTTCTGGATTGCATCACGTTGTAACGTAGTACCACACTGAAACTGCCAATGAAACCTGGTTTCCATCAATATTTTAGAGGACAACGCAAGTTAGGTCTAGGTAAGGCCTGAGATTGTCACTGATCAGACTCATACATTCGCATTCTTTACATACTTGTTGAACGGATCCTGGGTTTTTTCTGGTTTGGATCACGTAGTAATGTGGAACCACACTGAAACATTCAACTAACCTGGTCTTGATAAATATTTTAGAGGATAACGCATGTTAGGTCTGGGTTACGTCTAGGATTTGCCCTCATCAGGCTCATATTTTCGCATATTTCTCATACTTCATGGCTAGATCCTGGGCTGTTTCTGCATTGTATCACGTAGTAATGTGGTACCACGCTGAAACAGTCAATTAAACATGGTTTCGATCAATATTTTAGAGGATAACGCAAGTTAGGTCTGGGATAGGTCTAGGATTTGCCCTCATCAGGCTCTTACTATCGCATATTTCTCATACTTCATGGCTAGATTCTGGGCTATTTCTGGATTGGATCACGTAGTAAAGTGGTACCACACTGAAACATTGAATGAAACCTGGTCTGGATAAATATTTTAGAGGATAACGCATCTTAGGTCTGGGTTAGGTCTAAGATTTGCCCTCATCAGGCTCACAGTTTCGCGTTTTCCACATACTTGTTGGACAGATCCTGGGTTTTTTCTGGTTTGGATCACGTAGTAATGTGGTACCACACTAAAACAGTCAATTAAACCTGGTTTCGATCAATATTTTGGAGGATAACGCAAGTTAGGTCTGGGATAGGTTTGGGATTTGCACGCATCAGGCTCATTCTTTCGCATATTTCTCATACTTGATGGCTAGCTCCTGAGCTTTTTCTGGATTGCATCACGTAGTAATGAAGTACAACACTGAAACAGTCAATTAAACCTGGTTTCCGCCAATATTTTAGAGGACAACGCAAGTTAGGTCTGGGATAGGTCTGGGATTTGCCCTCATCAGGCTCATACTGTCGCGTTTTTCACATACTTGTTGAACAGATCCGGGGTTTTTTCTGGTTTGGATCCCGTAGTAGTGTGGTACCACACTGAAACTGTCGATTAAACCAGGTTTCGATCAATATTTTTGAGGATAACGCATGTTAGGTCTAGGTTAGGCCTGGGATTTTCACTCATCAGACTCATACTTTCGCATTCTTCACATACTTGTTGAACGGATCCTGGGTTTTTTCTGGTTTGGATCACGTAGTAATGTGGGTCCACTCTGGTACAATCAATTAAACATGGTCTTGATAAATATATTAGAGGATAACGCATGTTAGGTCTGGGATAGGTCTGGGATTTGTCCTCATCAGACTCATACCTTCGCATTCTTCACATACTTGTTGAACGGATCCTGGGTTTTTTCTGGTTTGGATCACGTAGTAATGTGGGTCCACACTGAAACAATCGATTAAACCTGGTCTTGTTAAATATTTTACAGGATAACGCATGTTAGGTCTGGGATAGGTCTGGGTTTTGCCCTCATCAGACTCATACTTTCGCACACTTCACATACTCGTTGAAAAGATCCTGGGTTATTTTCTGGTTTGGATCACATAGTAATGTGGTACCACACTGAAACAGTCGATTAAACCAGGTTTCGATCAATATTTTAGAGGATAACGCAAGGTAGGTCTGGGATAGGTCTGGGATTTGCCCTCATCAGGCTCATACTTTCGCGTTTTTCACATACTTGTTGAACGGATCCTGGGTTTTTTCTGGTTTGGATCAGGTAGTAATGTGGGTCCACACTGAAACAATCAATTAAACGTGGTTTTGATAAATATTTTAGAGGATAACGCATGTTAGGACTGGGATAGGTCTGGGATTTGCCCTCATCAGGCTCATACTTTCGCACACTTCACATACTCGTTGAACAGATCCTGTGTTATTTTCTGGTTTGGATCACATAGTAATGTGGTACCACACTGAAACATTCAATTAAACCTGGTCTTGATAAATATTTTAGAGGATAACGCATGTTAGGTCTAGGTCAGGCCTGGTTTTTTCACTCATCAGACTCATACTTTCGCATTCTTCACATACTTGTTGAACGGATCCTGGGTTTTTTCTGGTTTGGATCACGTAGTAATGTGGGTCCACTCTGAAACAATCAATTAAACCTGGTCTTGATAAATATTTTAGAGGATAACGCATGTTAGGTCTGGGATAGGTCTGGGATTTGTCCTCATCAGACTCATACTTTCGCATACTTCACATACTCGTTGAACAGATCCTGGGTTATTTTCTGGTTTGGATCACATAGTAGTGTGGTACCACACTGAAACAGTCCATTAAACCTGGTTTCGCTCAATATTTTAGAGGATAACGCATGTTAGGTCTAGGTCAGGCCTGGGATTTTCACTCATCAGACTCATACCTTCGCATTCTTCACATACTTGTTGAACGGATCCTGGGTTTTTTCTGGTTTGGATCACGTAGTAATGTGGGTCCACACTGAAACAATCGATTAAACCTGGTCTTGTTAAATATTTTAGAGGATAACGCATGTTAGGTCTGGGATAGGTCTGGGATTTGCCCTCATCAGACTCATACTTTCGCAAACTTCACTTACTCGTTGAAAAGATCCTGGGTTATTTTCTGGTTTGGATCACATAGTAATGTGGTACCACACTGAAACAGTCGATTAAACCAGGTTTCGATCAATATTTTAGAGGATAACGCAAGTTAGGTCTGGGATAGGTCTGGGATTTGCCCTCATCAGGCTCATACTTTCGCGTTTTTCACATACTTGTTGAACAGAGCCTGGGTTTTTTCTGGTTTGGATCACATAGTAATGTGGTACCACACTGAAACTGTCGAGTTAACCAGGTTTCGATCAATATTTTTGAGGATAACGCATGTTAGGTCTAGGTTAGGCCTGGGATTTTCACTCATCAGCCTCATACTTTCGCATTCTTCACATACTTGTTGAACGGATCCTGGGTTTTTTCTGGTTTGGATCACGTAGTAATGTGGGTCCACTCTGAAACAATCAATTAAACCTGGTCTTGATAAATATTTTAGAGGATAACGCATGTTAGGTCTGGGATAGGTCTGGGATTTGTCCTCATCAGACTCATACTTTCGCACACTTCACATACTCGTTGAACAGATCCTGGGTTATTTTCTGGTTTGGATCACATAGTAGTGTGGTACCACACTGAAACAGTCCATTAAACCTGGTTTCGCTCAATATTTTAGAGGATAACGCATGTTAGGTCTAGGTCAGGCCTGGGATTTTCACTCATCAGACTCATACCTTCGCATTCTTCACATACTTGTTGAACGGATCCTGGGTTTTTTCTGGTTTGGATCACGTAGTAATGTGGGTCCACACTGAAACAATCGATTAAACCTGGTCTTGTTAAATATTTTAGAGGATAACGCATGTTAGGTCTGGGATAGGTCTGGGATTTGCCCTCATCAGACTCATACTTTCGCAAACTTCACTTACTCGTTGAACAGATCCTGGGTTATTTTCTGGTTTGGATCACATAGTAATGTGGTACCACACTGAAACAGTCGATTAAACCAGGTTTCGATCAATATTTTAGAGGATAACGCAAGTTAGGTCTGGGATAGGTCTGGGATTTGCCCTCATCAGGCTCATACTTTCGCGTTTTTCACATACTTGTTGAACAGAGCCTGGGTTTTTTCTGGTTTGGATCCCATAGTAGTGTGGTACCACACTGAAACAGTCCATTAAACCTGGTTTCGCTCAATATTTTAGAGGATAACGCATGTTAGGTCTGGGTTAGGTCTAGGATTTGCCCTCATCAGACTCATACTTTCGCATATTTCTCACACTTCATGGCTAGATCCTGGGCTATTTCTGGATTGGATCACGTAGTAAAGTGGTACCACACTGAAACATTCAACGAAACCTGGTCTGCATAAATATTTTAGAGGACAACGCATCTTAGGTCTGGGATAGGTCTAAGATTTGCCCTCATCAGGCTCACATTTTCGCGTTTTTCACATACTTGTTGAACAGATCCTGGGTTTTTTCTGGTTTGGATCACGAAGTAGTGTGGTACCACACTGAAACCGTCCATTAAACCTGGTTTCGCTCAATATTTTAGAGGATAACACATGTTAGGTCTAGGTTAGGTCTGGGATTTGCTCTCATCAGGCTCATTCTTTCGCATATGTCTCATACTTGATGGCTAGATCCTGGGCTTCTTCTGGATTGCATCACGTTGTAACGTAGTACCACACTGAAACTGCCAATGAAACCTGGTTTCCATCAATATTTTAGAGGACAACGCAAGTTAGGTCTAGGTAAGGCCTGAGATTGTCACTGATCAGACTCATACATTCGCATTCTTTACATACTTGTTGAACGGATCCTGGGTTTTTTCTGGTTTGGATCACGTAGTAATGTGGAACCACACTGAAACATTCAACTAACCTGGTCTTGATAAATATTTTAGAGGATAACGCATGTTAGGTCTGGGTTACGTCTAGGATTTGCCCTCATCAGGCTCATATTTTCGCATATTTCTCATACTTCATGGCTAGATCCTGGGCTGTTTCTGCATTGTATCACGTAGTAATGTGGTACCACGCTGAAACAGTCAATTAAACATGGTTTCGATCAATATTTTAGAGGATAACGCAAGTTAGGTCTGGGATAGGTCTAGGATTTGCCCTCATCAGGCTCTTACTATCGCATATTTCTCATACTTCATGGCTAGATTCTGGGCTATTTCTGGATTGGATCACGTAGTAAAGTGGTACCACACTGAAACATTGAATGAAACCTGGTCTGGATAAATATTTTAGAGGATAACGCATCTTAGGTCTGGGTTAGGTCTAAGATTTGCCCTCATCAGGCTCACAGTTTCGCGTTTTCCACATACTTGTTGGACAGATCCTGGGTTTTTTCTGGTTTGGATCACGTAGTAATGTGGTACCACACTAAAACAGTCAATTAAACCTGGTTTCGATCAATATTTTGGAGGATAACGCAAGTTAGGTCTGGGATAGGTTTGGGATTTGCACGCATCAGGCTCATTCTTTCGCATATTTCTCATACTTGATGGCTAGCTCCTGAGCTTTTTCTGGATTGCATCACGTAGTAATGAAGTACAACACTGAAACAGTCAATTAAACCTGGTTTCCGCCAATATTTTAGAGGACAACGCAAGTTAGGTCTGGGATAGGTCTGGGATTTGCCCTCATCAGGCTCATACTGTCGCGTTTTTCACATACTTGTTGAACAGATCCGGGGTTTTTTCTGGTTTGGATCCCGTAGTAGTGTGGTACCACACTGAAACTGTCGATTAAACCAGGTTTCGATCAATATTTTTGAGGATAACGCATGTTAGGTCTAGGTTAGGCCTGGGATTTTCACTCATCAGACTCATACTTTCGCATTCTTCACATACTTGTTGAACGGATCCTGGGTTTTTTCTGGTTTGGATCACGTAGTAATGTGGGTCCACTCTGGTACAATCAATTAAACATGGTCTTGATAAATATATTAGAGGATAACGCATGTTAGGTCTGGGATAGGTCTGGGATTTGTCCTCATCAGACTCATACTTTCGCACACTTCACATACTCGTTGAACAGATCCTGGGTTATTTTCTGGTTTGGATCACATAGTAATGTGGTACCACACTGAAACAGTCGATTAAACCAGGTTTCGATCAATATTTTTGAGGACAACGCATGTTAGGTCTAGGTTAGGCCTGGGGTTTTCACTCATCAGACTCATACTTTCGCATTCTTCACATACTTGTTGAACTGATCCTGGGTTTTTTCTGGTTTGGATCACGTAGTAATGTGGTTCCACACTGAAACAGTCAATTAAACCTGGTTTCGACCAATATTTTAGAGAATAATTCATGTTAGGTCAAGGTTAGGTCTGGGATTTGCTCTCATCAGGCTCATTCTTTCGCATATTTCTCATACTTGATGGCTAGATCCTGGGCTTTTTCTGGATTGCATCACGTAGTAATGAAGTACAACACTTAAACAGTCAATTAAACCTGGTTTCCATCAATATTTTAGAGGACAACGCAAGTTAGGTCTGGGATAGGTCTGGGATTTGCCCTCATCAGGCTCATACTTTCGCGTTTTTCACATACTTGTTGAACAGATCCTGGGTTTTTTCTGGTTTGGATCCCATAGTAGTGTGGTACCACACTGAAACAGTCCATTAAACCTGGTTTCGCTCAATATTTTAGAGGATAACGCATGTTAGGTCTAGGTCAGGCCTGGGATTTTCACTCATCAGACTCATACCTTCGCATTCTTCACATACTTGTTGAACGGATCCTGGGTTTTTTCTGGTTTGGATCACGTAGTAATGTGGGTCCACACTGAAACAATCGATTAAACCTGGTCTTGTTAAATATTTTACAGGATAACGCATGTTAGGTCTGGGATAGGTCTGGGATTTGCCCTCATCAGACTCATACTTTCGCACACTTCACATACTCGTTGAAAAGATCCTGGGTTATTTTCTGGTTTGGATCACATAGTAATGTGGTACCACACTGAAACAGTCGATTAAACCAGGTTTCGATCAATATTTTAGAGGATAACGCAAGTTAGGTCTGGGATAGGTCTGGGATTTGCCCTCATCAGGCTCATACTTTCGCGTTTTTCACATACTTGTTGAACGGATCCTGGGTTTTTTCTGGTTTGGATCAGGTAGTAATGTGGGTCCACACTGAAACAATCAATTAAACCTGGTTTTGATAAATATTTTAGAGGATAACGCATGTTAGGACTGGGATAGGTCTGGGATTTGCCCTCATCAGGCTCATACTTTCGCACACTTCACATACTCGTTGAACAGATCCTGGGTTATTTTCTGGTTTGGATCACATAGTAATGTGGTACCACACTGAAACATTCAATTAAACCTGGTCTTGATAAATATTTTAGAGGATAACGCATGTTAGGTCTGGGTTAGGTCTAGGATTTGCCCTCATCAGGCTCATACTTTCGCATATTTCTCACACTTCATGGCTAGATCCTGGGCTATTTCTGGATTGGATCACGTAGTAAAGTGGTACCACACTGAAACATTCAATGAAACCTGGTCTGCATAAATATTTTAGAGGACAACGCATCTTAGGTCTGGGATAGGTCTAAGATTTGCCCTCATGAGGCTCACAGTATCGCGTTTTTCACATACTTGTTGATCAGATCCTGGGTTTTTTCTGGTTTGGATCACGAAGTAGTGTGGTACCACACTGAAACCGTCCATTAAACCTGGTTTCGCTCAATATTTTAGAGGATAACACATGTTAGGTCTAGGTTAGGTCTGGGATTTGCTCTCATCAGGCTCATTCTTTCGCATATGTCTCATACTTGATGGCTAGATCCTGGGCTTTTTCTGGATTGCATCACGTAGTAACGTAGTACCACACTGAAACAGCCAATGAAACCTGGTTTCCATCAATATTTTAGTGGACAACGCAAGTTAGGTCTAGGTAAGGCCTGAGATTTTCACTGATCAGACTCATACATTCGCATTCTTTACATACTTGTTGAACGGATCCTGGGTTTTTTCTGGTTTGGATCACGTAGTAATGTGGTACCACACTGAAACATTCAACTAACCTGGTCAAGATAAATATTTTAGAGGATAACGCATGTTAGGTCTGGGTTACGTCTAGGATTTGCCCTCATCAGGCTCATATTTTCGCATATTTCTCATACTTCATGGCTAGATCCTGGGCTGTTTCTGCATTGTATCACGTAGTGATGTGGTACCACGCTGAAACAGTCAATTAAACATGGTTTCGATCAATATTTTAGAGGATAACGCAAGTTAGGTCTGGGATAGGTCTAGGATTTGCCCTCATCGGGCTCTTACTATCGCATATTTCTCATACTTCATGGCTAGATTCTGGGCTATTTCTGGATTGGATCACGTAGTAAAGTGGTACCACACTGAAACATTCAATGAAACCTGGTCTGGATAAATATTTTAGAGAATAACGCATCTTAGGTCTGGGTTAGGTCTAAGATTTGCCCTCATCAGGCTCATACTTTCGCGTTTTTCACATACTTGTTGAACAGAGCCTGGGTTTTTTCTGGTTTGGATCCCATAGTAGTGTGGTACCACACTGAAACAGTCCATTAAACCTGGTTTCGCTCAATATTTTAGAGGATAACGCATGTTAGGTCTGGGTTAGGTCTAGGATTTGCCCTCATCAGACTCATACTTTCGCATATTTCTCACACTTCATGGCTAGATCCTGGGCTATTTCTGGATTGGATCACGTAGTAAAGTGGTACCACACTGAAACATTCAACGAAACCTGGTCTGCATAAATATTTTAGAGGACAACGCATCTTAGGTCTGGGATAGGTCTAAGATTTGCCCTCATCAGGCTCACATTTTCGCGTTTTTCACATACTTGTTGAACAGATCCTGGGTTTTTTCTGGTTTGGATCACGAAGTAGTGTGGTACCACACTGAAACCGTCCATTAAACCTGGTTTCGCTCAATATTTTAGAGGATAACACATGTTAGGTCTAGGTTAGGTCTGGGATTTGCTCTCATCAGGCTCATTCTTTCGCATATGTCTCATACTTGATGGCTAGATCCTGGGCTTCTTCTGGATTGCATCACGTTGTAACGTAGTACCACACTGAAACTGCCAATGAAACCTGGTTTCCATCAATATTTTAGAGGACAACGCAAGTTAGGTCTAGGTAAGGCCTGAGATTGTCACTGATCAGACTCATACATTCGCATTCTTTACATACTTGTTGAACGGATCCTGGGTTTTTTCTGGTTTGGATCACGTAGTAATGTGGAACCACACTGAAACATTCAACTAACCTGGTCTTGATAAATATTTTAGAGGATAACGCATGTTAGGTCTGGGTTACGTCTAGGATTTGCCCTCATCAGGCTCATATTTTCGCATATTTCTCATACTTCATGGCTAGATCCTGGGCTGTTTCTGCATTGTATCACGTAGTAATGTGGTACCACGCTGAAACAGTCAATTAAACATGGTTTCGATCAATATTTTAGAGGATAACGCAAGTTAGGTCTGGGATAGGTCTAGGATTTGCCCTCATCAGGCTCTTACTATCGCATATTTCTCATACTTCATGGCTAGATTCTGGGCTATTTCTGGATTGGATCACGTAGTAAAGTGGTACCACACTGAAACATTGAATGAAACCTGGTCTGGATAAATATTTTAGAGGATAACGCATCTTAGGTCTGGGTTAGGTCTAAGATTTGCCCTCATCAGGCTCACAGTTTCGCGTTTTCCACATACTTGTTGGACAGATCCTGGGTTTTTTCTGGTTTGGATCACGTAGTAATGTGGTACCACACTAAAACAGTCAATTAAACCTGGTTTCGATCAATATTTTGGAGGATAACGCAAGTTAGGTCTGGGATAGGTTTGGGATTTGCACGCATCAGGCTCATTCTTTCGCATATTTCTCATACTTGATGGCTAGCTCCTGAGCTTTTTCTGGATTGCATCACGTAGTAATGAAGTACAACACTGAAACAGTCAATTAAACCTGGTTTCCGCCAATATTTTAGAGGACAACGCAAGTTAGGTCTGGGATAGGTCTGGGATTTGCCCTCATCAGGCTCATACTGTCGCGTTTTTCACATACTTGTTGAACAGATCCGGGGTTTTTTCTGGTTTGGATCCCGTAGTAGTGTGGTACCACACTGAAACTGTCGATTAAACCAGGTTTCGATCAATATTTTTGAGGATAACGCATGTTAGGTCTAGGTTAGGCCTGGGATTTTCACTCATCAGACTCATACTTTCGCATTCTTCACATACTTGTTGAACTGATCCTGGGTTTTTTCTGGTTTGGATCACGTAGTAATGTGGTTCCACACTGAAACAGTCAATTAAACCTGGTTTCGACCAATATTTTAGAGAATAATTCATGTTAGGTCAAGGTTAGGTCTGGGATTTGCTCTCATCAGGCTCATTCTTTCGCATATTTCTCATACTTGATGGCTAGATCCTGGGCTTTTTCTGGATTGCATCACGTAGTAATGAAGTACAACACTTAAACAGTCAATTAAACCTGGTTTCCATCAATATTTTAGAGGACAACGCAAGTTAGGTCTGGGATAGGTCTGGGATTTGCCCTCATCAGGCTCATACTTTCGCGTTTTTCACATACTTGTTGAACAGATCCTGGGTTTTTTCTGGTTTGGATCCCATAGTAGTGTGGTACCACACTGAAACAGTCCATTAAACCTGGTTTCGCTCAATATTTTAGAGGATAACGCATGTTAGGTCTAGGTCAGGCCTGGGATTTTCACTCATCAGACTCATACCTTCGCATTCTTCACATACTTGTTGAACGGATCCTGGGTTTTTTCTGGTTTGGATCACGTAGTAATGTGGGTCCACACTGAAACAATCGATTAAACCTGGTCTTGTTAAATATTTTACAGGATAACGCATGTTAGGTCTGGGATAGGTCTGGGATTTGCCCTCATCAGACTCATACTTTCGCACACTTCACATACTCGTTGAAAAGATCCTGGGTTATTTTCTGGTTTGGATCACATAGTAATGTGGTACCACACTGAAACAGTCGATTAAACCAGGTTTCGATCAATATTTTAGAGGATAACGCAAGTTAGGTCTGGGATAGGTCTGGGATTTGCCCTCATCAGGCTCATACTTTCGCGTTTTTCACATACTTGTTGAACGGATCCTGGGTTTTTTCTGGTTTGGATCAGGTAGTAATGTGGGTCCACACTGAAACAATCAATTAAACCTGGTTTTGATAAATATTTTAGAGGATAACGCATGTTAGGACTGGGATAGGTCTGGGATTTGCCCTCATCAGGCTCATACTTTCGCACACTTCACATACTCGTTGAACAGATCCTGGGTTATTTTCTGGTTTGGATCACATAGTAATGTGGTACCACACTGAAACATTCAATTAAACCTGGTCTTGATAAATATTTTAGAGGATAACGCATGTTAGGTCTGGGTTAGGTCTAGGATTTGCCCTCATCAGGCTCATACTTTCGCATATTTCTCACACTTCATGGCTAGATCCTGGGCTATTTCTGGATTGGATCACGTAGTAAAGTGGTACCACACTGAAACATTCAATGAAACCTGGTCTGCATAAATATTTTAGAGGACAACGCATCTTAGGTCTGGGATAGGTCTAAGATTTGCCCTCATGAGGCTCACAGTATCGCGTTTTTCACATACTTGTTGATCAGATCCTGGGTTTTTTCTGGTTTGGATCACGAAGTAGTGTGGTACCACACTGAAACCGTCCATTAAACCTGGTTTCGCTCAATATTTTAGAGGATAACACATGTTAGGTCTAGGTTAGGTCTGGGATTTGCTCTCATCAGGCTCATTCTTTCGCATATGTCTCATACTTGATGGCTAGATCCTGGGCTTTTTCTGGATTGCATCACGTAGTAACGTAGTACCACACTGAAACAGCCAATGAAACCTGGTTTCCATCAATATTTTAGTGGACAACGCAAGTTAGGTCTAGGTAAGGCCTGAGATTTTCACTGATCAGACTCATACATTCGCATTCTTTACATACTTGTTGAACGGATCCTGGGTTTTTTCTGGTTTGGATCACGTAGTAATGTGGTACCACACTGAAACATTCAACTAACCTGGTCAAGATAAATATTTTAGAGGATAACGCATGTTAGGTCTGGGTTACGTCTAGGATTTGCCCTCATCAGGCTCATATTTTCGCATATTTCTCATACTTCATGGCTAGATCCTGGGCTGTTTCTGCATTGTATCACGTAGTGATGTGGTACCACGCTGAAACAGTCAATTAAACATGGTTTCGATCAATATTTTAGAGGATAACGCAAGTTAGGTCTGGGATAGGTCTAGGATTTGCCCTCATCGGGCTCTTACTATCGCATATTTCTCATACTTCATGGCTAGATTCTGGGCTATTTCTGGATTGGATCACGTAGTAAAGTGGTACCACACTGAAACATTCAATGAAACCTGGTCTGGATAAATATTTTAGAGAATAACGCATCTTAGGTCTGGGTTAGGTCTAAGATTTGCCCTCATCAGGCTCACAGTTTCGCGTTTTTCACATACTTGTTGGACAGATCCTGGGTTTTTTCTGGTTTGGATCACGTAGTAAAGTGGTACCACACTGAAACCGTCCATTAAACCTGGTTTCGCTCAATATTTTAGAGGATAACACATGTTAGGTCTAGGTTAGGTCTGGGATTTGCCCTCATCAGACTCATACTTTCGCACACTTCACATACTCGTTGAACAGATCCTGGGCTATTTTCTGGTTTCGATCACGTAGTAATGTGGGTCCACACTGAAACAATCGATTAAACCTGGTCTTGTTAAATATTTTACAGGATAACGCATGTTAGGTCTGGGATAGGTCTGGGATTTGCCCTCATCAGACTCATACTTTCGCACACTTCACATACTCGTTGAAAAGATCCTGGGTTATTTTCTGGTTTGGATCACATAGTAATGTGGTACCACACTGAAACGGTCGATTAAACCAGGTTTCGATCAATATTTTAGAGGATAACGCAAGTTAGGTCTGGGATAGGTCTGGGATTTGCCCTCATCAGGCTCATACTTTCGCGTTTTTCACATACTTGTTGAACGGATCCTGGGTTTTTTCTGGTTTGGATCAGGTAGTAATGTGGGTCCACACTGAAACAATCAATTAAACCTGGTTTTGATAAATATTTTAGAGGATAACGCATGTTAGGACTGGGATAGGTCTGGGATTTGCCCTCATCAGGCTCATACTTTCGCACACTTCACATACTCGTTGAACAGATCCTGGGTTATTTTCTGGTTTGGATCACATAGTAATGTGGTACCACACTGAAACATTCAATTAAACCTGGTCTTGATAAATATTTTAGAGGATAACGCATGTTAGGTCTGGGTTAGGTCTAGGATTTGCCCTCATCAGGCTCATACTTTCGCATATTTCTCACACTTCATGGCTAGATCCTGGGCTATTTCTAGATTGGATCACGTAGTAAAGTGGTACCACACTGAAACATTCAATGAAACCTGGTCTGCATAAATATTTTAGAGGACAACGCATCTTAGGTCTGGGATAGGTCTAAGATTTGCCCTCATGAGGCTCACAGTATCGCGTTTTTCACATACTTGTTGATCAGATCCTGGGTTTTTTCTGGTTTGGATCACGAAGTAGTGTGGTACCACACTGAAACCGTCCATTAAACCTGGTTTCGCTCAATATTTTAGAGGATAGCACATGTTAGGTCTAGGTTAGGTCTGGGATTTGCTCTCATCAGGCTCATTCTTTCGCATATGTCTCATACTTGATGGCTAGATCCTGGGCTTTTTCTGGATTGCATCACGTAGTAACGTAGTACCACACTGAAACAGCCAATGAAACCTGGTTTCCATCAATATTTTAGAGGACAACGCAAGTTAGGTCTAGGTAAGGCCTGAGATTTTCACTGATCAGACTCATACATTCGCATTCTTTACATTCTTGTTGAACGGATCCTGGGTTTTTTCTGGTTTGGATCACGTAGTAATGTGGTACCACACTGAAACATTCAACTAACCTGGTCAAGATAAATATTTTAGAGGATAACGCATGTTAGGTCTGGGTTACGTCTAGGATTTGCCCTCATCAGGCTCATATTTTCGCATATTTCTCATACTTCATGGCTAGATCCTGGGCTGTTTCTGCATTGTATCACGTAGTGATGTGGTACCACGCTGAAACAGTCAATTAAACATGGTTTCGATCAATATTTTAGAGGATAACGCAAGTTAGGTCTGGGATAGGTCTAGGATTTGCCCTCATCGGGCTCTTACTATCGCATATTTCTCATACTTCATGGCTAGATTCTGGGCTATTTCTGGATTGGATCACGTAGTAAAGTGGTACCACACTGAAACATTCAATGAAACCTGGTCTGGATAAATATTTTAGAGAATAACGCATCTTAGGTCTGGGTTAGGTCTAAGATTTGCCCTCATCAGGCTCACAGTTTCGCGTTTTTCACATACTTGTTGGACAGATCCTGGGTTTTTTCTGGTTTGGATCACGTAGTAAAGTGGTACCACACTGAAACCGTCCATTAAACCTGGTTTCGCTCAATATTTTAGAGGATAACACATGTTAGGTCTAGGTTAGGTCTGGGATTTGCCCTCATCAGACTCATACTTTCGCACACTTCACATACTCGTTGAACAGATCCTGGGTTATTTTCTGGTTTCGATCCCGTAGTAATGTGGTACCACACTGAAACAGTCGATTAAACCAGGTTTCGATCAATATTTTTGAGGATAACGCATGTTAGGTCTAGGTTAGGCCTGGGATTTTCACTCATCAGACTCATACTTTCGCATTCTTCACATACTTGTTGAATGGATCCTGGGTTTTTTCTGGTTTGGATCACATAGTAATGTGGTACCACACTGAAACTGTCGATTAAACCAGGTTTCGATCAATATTTTTGAGGATAACGCATGTTAGGTCTAGGTTAGGCCTGGGATTTTCACTCATCAGACTCATACTTTCGCATTCTTCACATACTTGTTGAACGGATCCTGGGTTTTTTCTGGTTTGGAACACGTAGTAATGTGGGTCCACTCTGAAACAATCAATTAAACCTGGTCTTGATAAATATTTCAGAGGATAACGCATGTTAGGTCTGGGATAGGTCTGGGATTTGTCCTCATCAGACTCATACTTTCGCACACTTCACATACTCGTTGAACAGATCCTGGGTTATTTTCTGGTTTGGATCACATAGTAATGTGGTACCACACTGAAACAGTCGATTAAACCAGGTTTCGATCAATATTTTTGAGGACAACGCATGTTAGGTCTAGTTTAGGCCTGGGGTTTTCACTCATCAGACTCATACTTTCGCATTCTTCACATACTTGTTGAACTGATCCTGGGTTTTTTCTGGTTTGGATCACGTAGTAATGTGGTTCCACACTGAAACAGTCAATTAAACCTGGTTTCGACCAATATTTTAGAGAATAATTCATGTTAGGTCTAGGTTAGGTCTGGGATTTGCTCTCATCAGGCTCATTCTTTCGCATATTTCTCATACTTGATGGCTAGATCCTGAGCTTTTTCTGGATTGCATCACGTAGTAATGAAGTACAACACTGAAACAGTCAATTAAACCTGGTTTCCGTCAATATTTTAGAGGACAACGCAAGTTAGGTCTGGGATAGGTCTGGGATTTGCCCTCATCAGGCTCATACTGTCGCGTTTTTCACATACTTGTTGAACAGATCCTGGGTTTTTTCTGGTTTGGATCCCGTAGTAGTGTGGTACCACACTGAAACAGTCCATTAAACCTGGTTTCGCTCAATATTTTAGAGGATAACGCATGTTAGGTCTAGGTCGGGCCTGGTTTTTTCACTCATCAGACTCATACTTTCGCATTCTTCACATACTTGTTGAACGGATCCTGGGTTTTTTCTGGTTTGGATCACGCAGTAATGTGGGTCCACACTGAGACAATCAATTAAACCTGGTCTTGATAAATATTTTAGAGGATAACGCATGTTAGGTCTGGGATAGGTCTGGGATTTGCCCTCATCAGACTCATACTTTCGCACACTTCACATACTCGTTGAACAGATCCTGGGTTATTTTCTGGTTTGGATCACATAGTAATGTGGGTCCACACTGAAACAGTCGATTAAACCAGGTTTCGATCAATATTTTTGAGGATAACGCATGTTAGGTCTAGGTTAGGCCTGGGATTTTCACTCATCAGACTCATACTTTCGCATTCTTCACATACTTGTTGAATGGATCCTGGGTTTTTTCTGGTTTGGATCACGTAGTAATGTGGGTCCACTCTGAAACAATCAATTAAACCTGGTCTTGATAAATATTTTAGAGGATAACGCATGTTAGGTCTGGGATAGGTCTGGGATTTGTCCTCATCAGACTCATACTTTCGCATGCTTCACATACTCGTTGAACAGATCCTGGGTTATTTTCTGGTTTGGATCACATAGTAATGTGGTACCACACTGAAACAGTCGATTAAACCAGGTTTCGATCAATATTTTAGTAGATAACGCATGTTAGGTCTAGGTTAGGCCTGGGATTTTCACTCATCAGACTCATTCTTTCGCATTCTTCACATACTTGTTGAACGGATCCTGTGCTTTTACTGGTTTGGTTCACGTAGTAATGTGGTACCACACTGACACATTCAATTAAACCTGGTCTTGATAAATATTTTTGAGGATATCGCATGCTAGGTCTAGGTTAGGCCTGGGATTTGCCCCCATAAGACCCATACCTTCGCATATTTCTCATACTTCATGGCTAGATCCTGGGCTATTTATAGATTGGATCACGTAGTAAAGTGGTACCACACTAAAACAGTCAATTAAACCTGGTTTCGACCAATATTTTAGAGAATAATTCATGTTAGGTCTAGGTTAGGTCTGGGATTTGCTCTCATCAGGCTCATTCTTTCGCATATTTCTCATACTTGATGGCTAGATCCTGAGCTTTTTCTGGATTGCATCACGTAGTAATGAAGTACAACACTGAAACAGTCAATTAAACCTGGTTTCCGTCAATATTTTAGAGGACAACGCAAGTTAGGTCTGGGATAGGTATGGGATTTGCCCTCATCAGGCTCATACTTTCGGGTTTTTCACATGCTTCTTGAACAGATCCTGGGTTTTTTCTGCTATGGATGACGTAGTAATGTGGTACCACTCTGAAACAGTCGATTAAACCTGGTTTCGATCAATATTTTTGAGGATAACGCAAGTTATGTCTGGGATAGGTCTGGGGATTTGCCCTCATCAGTCTCATACTTTCGCATTCTTCACATACTTCTTGAACAGATCCCGGGTTTTTTCTGGTTTCGATCACGTAGTAATGAAGTACAACACCGAAACAGTCAATTAAACCTGGTTTCCATCAATATTTTAGAGGACAGCGCATGTTAGGTCTAGGTTAAGCCTGGGATTTGCCCTCATCAGGGTCATACTTTCGCATATTTCTCATACTTCATGGCTAGATCCTGGGCTATTTCTGGATTGCATCACGTAGTAATGTAGTACCACACTGAAACAGTCAATTAAACCTGGTTTCCATCACTATTTTAGAGGACAACTCAAGTTAAGTCTGGGATAGGTCTGGGATTTGCCCTCGTCAGGATCATACTTTCGCATTTTTCACATTCTTGTTGAACAGATCCTGGGTTTTTTCTGGTTTGGATCACGCATTAGTGTAGTACCACACGGAAACATTCAATTAAACCTGGTCTTGATAAATATTTTAGAGGATAACGCATGACAGGTCTAGGTTAGGCCTGGGATTTGCCCTGATCAGGCTCATTCTTTCGCATATTTCTCATACTTGATGGCTAGATCCTGGGCTTTTTTTGGATTGGATCACGTAGTAATGTAGAACCACACTGAAACAGTCAACTAACTCTGGTTACGATCACTATTTTAGAAGATAACGCATGTTAGGTCTGGAATAGGTCTGGGATTTTCACACATCAGACTCATACTTTCGCATTCTTCACATACTTGTTGAACGGATCCTGTGCTTTTACTGGTTTGGTTCACGTAGTAATGTGGTACCACACTGACACATTCAATTAAACCTGGTCTTGATAAATATTTTTGAGGATATCGCATGCTAGGTCTAGGTTAGGCCTGGGATTTGCCCCCATAAGACCCATACCTTCGCATATTTCTCATACTTCATGGCTAGATCCTGGGCTATTTATAGATTGGATCACGTAGTAATGTGGCACCACACTGAAACAGTCAATTAAACCTGGTTTCGATCAATATTTTAGCGGATAACGCAAGTTATGTCTAGGATAGGGCTGGGATATGCCCTCATCAGACTCATACTTTCACGTTTTTCACATACTTGTTGAACAGATCCTGGGTTTTTTCTGATTCGGATCACGTAGTAATGTGGTACCACACTGAAACAGTCCATTAAACCTGGTTTCGATCAATATTTTAGAGGATAACGCAAGTTAGGTCTGGGATAGGTCTGGGATTCGCCCTCATCAGGCACATACTTTCGCGTTATTCACATTCTTCTTGAACATATCCTGGGTTTTTTCTGGTTTGGATCACATAGTAATGTGGTACCACACTGAAACAGTCCATTAAACCTGGTTTCGATCAATATTTTAGAGGATAATGCATGTTATGTCTAGGTTAGGCCTGGGACTAGCCCTCATCAGATTCATACTTTCGCATACTTCACATACTTGTTGAACAGATCCTGGGTTTTTTTCTGGTTTGGATCACGTAGTAATGAGGTACCACACTGAAACAGTCGATTAAACCTGGTTTCGATCTATATTTTTGAGGATAACGCATGTTAGGTCTAGGTTAGGCCTGGGATTTTCACTCATCAGACTCATACTTTCACATTCTTCACATACTTGTTGAACGGATCCAGACTTTTTACTGGTTTGGATCACGTAGTGATGTGGTACCACACTGAAACATTCAATTAAACCTGGTCTTGATAAATATTTTAGAGGATAACGCATGTTAGGTCAGGGTAAGGTCTAGGATTTGCCCCCATCAGGCTCATACTTTCGCATATTTCTAATACTTCATGGCTAGATCCTGGGCTCTTTCTGGATTGGATCACGTAGTAATGAGGTACCACACTGAAACAGTCGATTAAACCTGGTTTCGATCTATATTTTTGAGGATAACGCATGTTAGGTCTAGGTTAGGCCTGGGATTTTCACTCATCAGACTCATACTTTCACATTCTTCACATACTTGTTGATCAGATCCTGGGTTTTCTCTGGTTTGGATCACGAAGTAGTGTGGTACCACACTGAAACCGTCCATTAAACCTGGTTTCGCTCAATATTTTAGAGGATAACACATGTTAGGTCTAGGTTAGGTCTGGGATTTGCTCTCATCAGGCTCATTCTTTCGCATATGTCTCATACTTGATGGCTAGATCCTGGGCTTTTTCTGGATTGCATCACGTAGTAACGTAGTACCACACTGAAACAGCCAATGAAACCTGGTTTCCATCAATATTTTAGTGGACAACGCAAGTTAGGTCTAGGTAAGGCCTGAGATTTTCACTGATCAGACTCATACATTCGCATTCTTTACATACTTGTTGAACGGATCCTGGGTTTTTTCTGGTTTGGATCACGTAGTAATGTGGTACCACACTGAAACATTCAACTAACCTGGTCAAGATAAATATTTTAGAGGATAACGCATGTTAGGTCTGGGTTACGTCTAGGATTTGCCCTCATCAGGCTCATATTTTCGCATATTTCTCATACTTCATGGCTAGATCCTGGGCTGTTTCTGCATTGTATCACGTAGTGATGTGGTACCACGCTGAAACAGTCAATTAAACATGGTTTCGATCAATATTTTAGAGGATAACGCAAGTTAGGTCTGGGATAGGTCTAGGATTTGCCCTCATCGGGCTCTTACTATCGCATATTTCTCATACTTCATGGCTAGATTCTGGGCTATTTCTGGATTGGATCACGTAGTAAAGTGGTACCACACTGAAACATTCAATGAAACCTGGTCTGGATAAATATTTTAGAGAATAACGCATCTTAGGTCTGGGTTAGGTCTAAGATTTGCCCTCATCAGGCTCACAGTTTCGCGTTTTTCACATACTTGTTGGACAGATCCTGGGTTTTTTCTGGTTTGGATCACGTAGTAAAGTGGTACCACACTGAAACCGTCCATTAAACCTGGTTTCGCTCAATATTTTAGAGGATAACACATGTTAGGTCTAGGTTAGGTCTGGGATTTGCCCTCATCAGACTCATACTTTCGCACACTTCACATACTCGTTGAACAGATCCTGGGCTATTTTCTGGTTTCGATCACGTAGTAATGTGGGTCCACACTGAAACAATCGATTAAACCTGGTCTTGTTAAATATTTTACAGGATAACGCATGTTAGGTCTGGGATAGGTCTGGGATTTGCCCTCATCAGACTCATACTTTCGCACACTTCACATACTCGTTGAAAAGATCCTGGGTTATTTTCTGGTTTGGATCACATAGTAATGTGGTACCACACTGAAACGGTCGATTAAACCAGGTTTCGATCAATATTTTAGAGGATAACGCAAGTTAGGTCTGGGATAGGTCTGGGATTTGCCCTCATCAGGCTCATACTTTCGCGTTTTTCACATACTTGTTGAACGGATCCTGGGTTTTTTCTGGTTTGGATCAGGTAGTAATGTGGGTCCACACTGAAACAATCAATTAAACCTGGTTTTGATAAATATTTTAGAGGATAACGCATGTTAGGACTGGGATAGGTCTGGGATTTGCCCTCATCAGGCTCATACTTTCGCACACTTCACATACTCGTTGAACAGATCCTGGGTTATTTTCTGGTTTGGATCACATAGTAATGTGGTACCACACTGAAACATTCAATTAAACCTGGTCTTGATAAATATTTTAGAGGATAACGCATGTTAGGTCTGGGTTAGGTCTAGGATTTGCCCTCATCAGGCTCATACTTTCGCATATTTCTCACACTTCATGGCTAGATCCTGGGCTATTTCTGGATTGGATCACGTAGTAAAGTGGTACCACACTGAAACATTCAATGAAACCTGGTCTGCATAAATATTTTAGAGGACAACGCATCTTAGGTCTGGGATAGGTCTAAGATTTGCCCTCATGAGGCTCACAGTATCGCGTTTTTCACATACTTGTTGATCAGATCCTGGGTTTTTTCTGGTTTGGATCACGAAGTAGTGTGGTACCACACTGAAACCGTCCATTAAACCTGGTTTCGCTCAATATTTTAGAGGATAGCACATGTTAGGTCTAGGTTAGGTCTGGGATTTGCTCTCATCAGGCTCATTCTTTCGCATATGTCTCATACTTGATGGCTAGATCCTGGGCTTTTTCTGGATTGCATCACGTAGTAACGTAGTACCACACTGAAACAGCCAATGAAACCTGGTTTCCATCAATATTTTAGAGGACAACGCAAGTTAGGTCTAGGTAAGGCCTGAGATTTTCACTGATCAGACTCATACATTCGCATTCTTTACATTCTTGTTGAACGGATCCTGGGTTTTTTCTGGTTTGGATCACGTAGTAATGTGGTACCACACTGAAACATTCAACTAACCTGGTCAAGATAAATATTTTAGAGGATAACGCATGTTAGGTCTGGGTTACGTCTAGGATTTGCCCTCATCAGGCTCATATTTTCGCATATTTCTCATACTTCATGGCTAGATCCTGGGCTGTTTCTGCATTGTATCACGTAGTGATGTGGTACCACGCTGAAACAGTCAATTAAACATGGTTTCGATCAATATTTTAGAGGATAACGCAAGTTAGGTCTGGGATAGGTCTAGGATTTGCCCTCATCGGGCTCTTACTATCGCATATTTCTCATACTTCATGGCTAGATTCTGGGCTATTTCTGGATTGGATCACGTAGTAAAGTGGTACCACACTGAAACATTCAATGAAACCTGGTCTGGATAAATATTTTAGAGAATAACGCATCTTAGGTCTGGGTTAGGTCTAAGATTTGCCCTCATCAGGCTCACAGTTTCGCGTTTTTCACATACTTGTTGGACAGATCCTGGGTTTTTTCTGGTTTGGATCACGTAGTAAAGTGGTACCACACTGAAACCGTCCATTAAACCTGGTTTCGCTCAATATTTTAGAGGATAACACATGTTAGGTCTAGGTTAGGTCTGGGATTTGCCCTCATCAGACTCATACTTTCGCACACTTCACATACTCGTTGAACAGATCCTGGGTTATTTTCTGGTTTCGATCCCGTAGTAATGTGGTACCACACTGAAACAGTCGATTAAACCAGGTTTCGATCAATATTTTTGAGGACAACGCATGTTAGGTCTAGTTTAGGCCTGGGGTTTTCACTCATCAGACTCATACTTTCGCATTCTTCACATACTTGTTGAACTGATCCTGGGTTTTTTCTGGTTTGGATCACGTAGTAATGTGGTTCCACACTGAAACAGTCAATTAAGCCTGGTTTCGACCAATATTTTAGAGAATAATTCATGTTAGGTCTAGGTTAGGTCTGGGATTTGCTCTCATCAGGCTCATTCTTTCGCATATTTCTCATACTTGATGGCTAGATCCTGAGCTTTTTCTGGATTGCATCACGTAGTAATGAAGTACAACACTGAAACAGTCAATTAAACCTGGTTTCCGTCAATATTTTAGAGGACAACGCAAGTTAGGTCTGGGATAGGTCTGGGATTTGCCCTCATCAGGCTCATACTGTCGCGTTTTTCACATACTTGTTGAACAGATCCTGGGTTTTTTCTGGTTTGGATCCCGTAGTAGTGTGGTACCACACTGAAACAGTCCATTAAACCTGGTTTCGCTCAATATTTTAGAGGATAACGCATGTTAGGTCTAGGTCGGGCCTGGTTTTTTCACTCATCAGACTCATACTTTCGCATTCTTCACATACTTGTTGAACGGATCCTGGGTTTTTTCTGGTTTGGATCACGCAGTAATGTGGGTCCACACTGAGACAATCAATTAAACCTGGTCTTGATAAATATTTTAGAGGATAACGCATGTTAGGTCTGGGATAGGTCTGGGATTTGCCCTCATCAGACTCATACTTTCGCACACTTCACATACTCGTTGAACAGATCCTGGGTTATTTTCTGGTTTGGATCACATAGTAATGTGGTACCACACTGAAACAGTCGATTAAACCAGGTTTCGATCAATATTTTTGAGGATAACGCATGTTAGGTCTAGGTTAGGCCTGGGATTTTCACTCATCAGACTCATACTTTCGCATTCTTCACATACTTGTTGAATGGATCCTGGGTTTTTTCTGGTTTGGATCACGTAGTAATGTGGGTCCACTCTGAAACAATCAATTAAACCTGGTCTTGATAAATATTTTAGAGGATAACGCATGTTAGGTCTGGGATAGGTCTGGGATTTGTCCTCATCAGACTCATACTTTCGCATGCTTCACATACTCGTTGAACAGATCCTGGGTTATTTTCTGGTTTGGATCACATAGTAATGTGGTACCACACTGAAACAGTCGATTAAACCAGGTTTCGATCAATATTTTAGTAGATAACGCATGTTAGGTCTAGGTTAGGCCTGGGATTTTCACTCATCAGACTCATTCTTTCGCATTCTTCACATACTTGTTGAACGGATCCTGTGCTTTTACTGGTTTGGTTCACGTAGTAATGTGGTACCACACTGACACATTCAATTAAACCTGGTCTTGATAAATATTTTTGAGGATATCGCATGCTAGGTCTAGGTTAGGCCTGGGATTTGCCCCCATAAGACCCATACCTTCGCATATTTCTCATACTTCATGGCTAGATCCTGGGCTATTTATAGATTGGATCACGTAGTAAAGTGGTACCACACTAAAACAGTCAATTAAACCTGGTTTCGACCAATATTTTAGAGAATAATTCATGTTAGGTCTAGGTTAGGTCTGGGATTTGCTCTCATCAGGCTCATTCTTTCGCATATTTCTCATACTTGATGGCTAGATCCTGAGCTTTTTCTGGATTGCATCACGTAGTAATGAAGTACAACACTGAAACAGTCAATTAAACCTGGTTTCCGTCAATATTTTAGAGGACAACGCAAGTTAGGTCTGGGATAGGTATGGGATTTGCCCTCATCAGGCTCATACTTTCGGGTTTTTCACATGCTTCTTGAACAGATCCTGGGTTTTTTCTGCTATGGATGACGTAGTAATGTGGTACCACTCTGAAACAGTCGATTAAACCTGGTTTCGATCAATATTTTTGAGGATAACGCAAGTTATGTCTGGGATAGGTCTGGGGATTTGCCCTCATCAGTCTCATACTTTCGCATTCTTCACATACTTCTTGAACAGATCCCGGGTTTTTTCTGGTTTCGATCACGTAGTAATGAAGTACAACACCGAAACAGTCAATTAAACCTGGTTTCCATCAATATTTTAGAGGACAGCGCATGTTAGGTCTAGGTTAAGCCTGGGATTTGCCCTCATCAGGGTCATACTTTCGCATATTTCTCATACTTCATGGCTAGATCCTGGGCTATTTCTGGATTGCATCACGTAGTAATGTAGTACCACACTGAAACAGTCAATTAAACCTGGTTTCCATCACTATTTTAGAGGACAACTCAAGTTAAGTCTGGGATAGGTCTGGGATTTGCCCTCGTCAGGATCATACTTTCGCATTTTTCACATTCTTGTTGAACAGATCCTGGGTTTTTTCTGGTTTGGATCACGCATTAGTGTAGTACCACACGGAAACATTCAATTAAACCTGGTCTTGATAAATATTTTAGAGGATAACGCATGACAGGTCTAGGTTAGGCCTGGGATTTGCCCTGATCAGGCTCATTCTTTCGCATATTTCTCATACTTGATGGCTAGATCCTGGGCTTTTTTTGGATTGGATCACGTAGTAATGTAGAACCACACTGAAACAGTCAACTAACTCTGGTTACGATCACTATTTTAGAAGATAACGCATGTTAGGTCTGGAATAGGTCTGGGATTTTCACACATCAGACTCATACTTTCGCATTCTTCACATACTTGTTGAACGGATCCTGTGCTTTTACTGGTTTGGTTCACGTAGTAATGTGGTACCACACTGACACATTCAATTAAACCTGGTCTTGATAAATATTTTTGAGGATATCGCATGCTAGGTCTAGGTTAGGCCTGGGATTTGCCCCCATAAGACCCATACCTTCGCATATTTCTCATACTTCATGGCTAGATCCTGGGCTATTTATAGATTGGATCACGTAGTAATGTGGCACCACACTGAAACAGTCAATTAAACCTGGTTTCGATCAATATTTTAGCGGATAACGCAAGTTATGTCTAGGATAGGGCTGGGATATGCCCTCATCAGACTCATACTTTCACGTTTTTCACATACTTGTTGAACAGATCCTGGGTTTTTTCTGATTCGGATCACGTAGTAATGTGGTACCACACTGAAACAGTCCATTAAACCTGGTTTCGATCAATATTTTAGAGGATAACGCAAGTTAGGTCTGGGATAGGTCTGGGATTCGCCCTCATCAGGCACATACTTTCGCGTTATTCACATTCTTCTTGAACATATCCTGGGTTTTTTCTGGTTTGGATCACATAGTAATGTGGTACCACACTGAAACAGTCCATTAAACCTGGTTTCGATCAATATTTTAGAGGATAATGCATGTTATGTCTAGGTTAGGCCTGGGACTAGCCCTCATCAGATTCATACTTTCGCATACTTCACATACTTGTTGAACAGATCCTGGGTTTTTTTCTGGTTTGGATCACGTAGTAATGAGGTACCACACTGAAACAGTCGATTAAACCTGGTTTCGATCTATATTTTTGAGGATAACGCATGTTAGGTCTAGGTTAGGCCTGGGATTTTCACTCATCAGACTCATACTTTCACATTCTTCACATACTTGTTGAACGGATCCAGACTTTTTACTGGTTTGGATCACGTAGTGATGTGGTACCACACTGAAACATTCAATTAAACCTGGTCTTGATAAATATTTTAGAGGATAACGCATGTTAGGTCAGGGTAAGGTCTAGGATTTGCCCCCATCAGGCTCATACTTTCGCATATTTCTAATACTTCATGGCTAGATCCTGGGCTCTTTCTGGATTGGATCACGTAGTAATGTGGTACCACACTGAAACAGTCCATTAAACCTGGTTTCGATCAATATTTTTGAGGATAACACATGTTAGGTCTAGGTTAGGACTGGGATTTGCTCTCATCAGTCTCATACTTTCGCATTCTTCACATACTTCTTGAACAGATCCCGGGTTTTCTCTGGTTTCGATCTCGTAGTAATGTGGTACCACACTGAAGCATACCAATAAACCTGGTTTCGATTTTTATTTTAGAGGATAACACATGTTAGGTCTAGGTTATGTCTGGGATTTGCCCTCATCAGGCTCATACTTTCGCATATTTCTCATAATTCATGCCTAGATCCTGGGCTATTTCTGGATTGCATCACATAGTGATGTAGTACCACACTGAAACAGTCAATTAAACCTGGTTTCCATCACTATTTTAGAGGACAACGCAAGTTAGGTCTGGGATAGGTCTAGGATTTGCCCTCATCGGGCTCTTACTATCGCATATTTCTCATACTTCATGGCTAGATTCTGGGCTATTTCTGGATTGGATCACGTAGTAAAGTGGTACCACACTGAAACATTCAATGAAACCTGGTCTGGATAAATATTTTAGAGAATAACGCATCTTAGGTCTGGGTTAGGTCTAAGATTTGCCCTCATCAGGCTCACAGTTTCGCGTTTTTCACATACTTGTTGGACAGATCCTGGGTTTTTTCTGGTTTGGATCACGTAGTAAAGTGGTACCACACTGAAACCGTCCATTAAACCTGGTTTCGCTCAATATTTTAGAGGATAACACATGTTAGGTCTAGGTTAGGTCTGGGATTTGCCCTCATCAGACTCATACTTTCGCACACTTCACATACTCGTTGAACAGATCCTGGGTTATTTTCTGGTTTCGATCCCGTAGTAATGTGGTACCACACTGAAACAGTCGATTAAACCAGGTTTCGATCAATATTTTTGAGGATAACGCATGTTAGGTCTAGGTTAGGCCTGGGATTTTCACTCATCAGACTCATACTTTCGCATTCTTCACATACTTGTTGAATGGATCCTGGGTTTTTTCTGGTTTGGATCACATAGTAATGTGGTACCACACTGAAACTGTCGATTAAACCAGGTTTCGATCAATATTTTTGAGGATAACGCATGTTAGGTCTAGGTTAGGCCTGGGATTTTCACTCATCAGACTCATACTTTCGCATTCTTCACATACTTGTTGAACGGATCCTGGGTTTTTTCTGGTTTGGAACACGTAGTAATGTGGGTCCACTCTGAAACAATCAATTAAACCTGGTCTTGATAAATATTTCAGAGGATAACGCATGTTAGGTCTGGGATAGGTCTGGGATTTGTCCTCATCAGACTCATACTTTCGCACACTTCACATACTCGTTGAACAGATCCTGGGTTATTTTCTGGTTTGGATCACATAGTAATGTGGTACCACACTGAAACAGTCGATTAAACCAGGTTTCGATCAATATTTTTGAGGACAACGCATGTTAGGTCTAGTTTAGGCCTGGGGTTTTCACTCAACAGACTCATACTTTCGCATTCTTCACATACTTGTTGAACTGATCCTGGGTTTTTTCTGGTTTGGATCACGTAGTAATGTGGTTCCACACTGAAACAGTCAATTAAACCTGGTTTCGACCAATATTTTAGAGAATAATTCATGTTAGGTCTAGGTTAGGTCTGGGATTTGCTCTCATCAGGCTCATTCTTTCGCATATTTCTCATACTTGATGGCTAGATCCTGAGCTTTTTCTGGATTGCATCACGTAGTAATGAAGTACAACACTGAAACAGTCAATTAAACCTGGTTTCCGTCAATATTTTAGAGGACAACGCAAGTTAGGTCTGGGATAGGTCTGGGATTTGCCCTCATCAGGCTCATACTGTCGCGTTTTTCACATACTTGTTGAACAGATCCTGGGTTTTTTCTGGTTTGGATCCCGTAGTAGTGTGGTACCACACTGAAACAGTCCATTAAACCTGGTTTCGCTCAATATTTTAGAGGATAACGCATGTTAGGTCTAGGTCGGGCCTGGTTTTTTCACTCATCAGAGTCATACTTTCGCATTCTTCACATACTTGTTGAACGGATCCTGGGTTTTTTCTGGTTTGGATCACGTAGTAATGTGGGTCCACACTGAGACAATCAATTAAACCTGGTCTTGATAAATATTTTAGAGGATAACGCATGTTAGGTCTGGGATAGGTCTGGGATTTGCCCTCATCAGACTCATACTTTCGCACACTTCACATACTCGTTGAACAGATCCTGGGTTATTTTCTGGTTTGGATCACATAGTAATGTGGTACCACACTGAAACAGTCGATTAAACCAGGTTTCGATCAATATTTTTGAGGATAACGCATGTTAGGTCTAGGTTAGGCCTGGGATTTTCACTCATCAGACTCATACTTTCGCATTCTTCACATACTTGTTGAATGGATCCTGGGTTTTTTCTGGTTTGGATCACGTAGTAATGTGGGTCCACTCTGAAACAATCAATTAAACCTGGTCTTGATAAATATTTTAGAGGATAACGCATGTTAGGTCTGGGATAGGTCTGGGATTTGTCCTCATCAGACTCATACTTTCGCATGCTTCACATACTCGTTGAACAGATCCTGGGTTATTTTCTGGTTTGGATCACATAGTAATGAGGTACCACACTGAAACAGTCGATTAAACCAGGTTTCGATCAATATTTTAGTAGATAACGCATGTTAGGTCTAGGTTAGGCCTGGGATTTTCACTCATCAGACTCATTCTTTCGCATTCTTCACATACTTGTTGAACGGATCCTGTGCTTTTACTGGTTTGGTTCACGTAGTAATGTGGTACCACACTGACACATTCAATTAAACCTGGTCTTGATAAATATTTTTGAGGATATCGCATGCTAGGTCTAGGTTAGGCCTGGGATTTGCCCCCATAACACCCATACCTTCGCATATTTCTCATACTTCATGGCTAGATCCTGGGCTATTTATAGATTGGATCACGTAGTAATGTGGCACCACACTGAAACAGTCAATTAAACCTGGTTTCGATCAATATTTTAGCGGATAACGCAAGTTATGTCTAGGATAGGGCTGGGATATGCCCTCATCAGACTCATACTTTCACGTTTTTCACATACTTGTTGAACAGATCCTGGGTTTTTTCTGATTCGGATCACGTAGTAATGTGGTACCACACTGAAACAGTCCATTAAACCTGGTTTCGATCAATATTTTAGAGGATAACGCAAGTTAGGTCTGGGATAGGTCTGGGATTCGCCCTCATCAGGCACATACTTTCGCGTTATTCACATTCTTCTTGAACATATCCTGGGTTTTTTCTGGTTTGGATCACATAGTAATGTGGTACCACACTGAAACAGTCCATTAAACCTGGTTTCGATCAATATTTTAGAGGATAATGCATGTTATGTCTAGGTTAGGCCTGGGACTAGCCCTCATCAGATTCATACTTTCGCATACTTCACATACTTGTTGAACAGATCCTGGGTTTTTTTCTGGTTTGGATCACGTAGTAATGAGGTACCACACTGAAACAGTCGATTAAACCTGGTTTCGATCTATATTTTTGAGGATAACGCATGTTAGGTCTAGGTTAGGCCTGGGATTTTCACTCATCAGACTCATACTTTCACATTCTTCACATACTTGTTGAACGGATCCAGACTTTTTACTGGTTTGGATCACGTAGTAATGTGGTACCACACTGAAACATTCAATTAAACCTGGTCTTGATAAATATTTTAGAGGATAACGCATGTTAGGTCAGGGTAAGGTCTAGGATTTGCCCCCATCAGGCTCATACTTTTGCATATTTCTAATACTTCATGGCTAGATCCTGGGCTCTTTCTGGATTGGATCACGTAGTAATGTGGTACCACACTGAAACAGTCCATTAAACCTGGTTTCGATCAATATTTTTGAGGATAACACATGTTAGGTCTAGGTTAGGACTGGGATTTGCTCTCATCAGTCTCATACTTTCGCATTCTTCACATACTTCTTGAACAGATCCCGGGTTTTCTCTGGTTTCGATCTCGTAGTAATGTGGTACCACACTGAAGCATACCAATAAACCTGGTTTCGATTTTTATTTTAGAGGATAACACATGTTAGGTCTAGGTTATGTCTGGGATTTGCCCTCATCAGGCTCATACTTTCGCATATTTCTCATAATTCATGACTAGATCCTGGGCTATTTCTGGATTGCATCACATAGTGATGTAGTACCACACTGAAACAGTCAATTAAACCTGGTTTCCATCACTATTTTAGAGGACAACTCAAGTTAGGTCTCGGATAGTCTCATCAGGGTCATGCTTTCGCATATTTCTCATACTTGATGGCCAGATTCTGGGCCTTTTCTGGTTTGGATCACGCAGTAGTGTGGTACCACACTGAAACATTCAATTAAACCTGGTTTCGATCAATATTTTAGAGGACAACGCAAGTTAGGTCTGGGATAGGTATGGGATTTGCCCTCATCAGGGTCATACTTTCGCATTTTTCACATACTTGTTGAACAGATCCTGGGTTTTTTCTGGTTTGGATCACGCAGTAATGTGGTACCACACTGAAACTGTCCACTAAACCTGGTTTCGATCAATATTTGAGAGGATAACGTATGTTATGTCTAGGTTAGGCCTGGGATTTGCCCTCATCAGACTCATACTTACGCATACTTCACATACTTGTTAAACAGATCCTGCGTTTTTTTCTGGTTTGGATCACGTCGTAATATGGTACCACTCTGAAACAGTCCATTAAACCTGGTTTCGATCAATATTTTTGAGGATAACGCATGTTAGGTCTGGGTGAGGTCTAGGATTTGCCCTCATCAGGCTCATACTTTCGCATATTTCTCATAATTCATGGCTAGATCCTGGGCTTTTTCTGGATTGCATCACGTAGTAACGTAGTACCACACTGAAACAGCCAATGAAACCTGGTTTCCATCAATATTTTAGAGGACAACGCAAGTTAGGTCTAGGTAAGGCCTGAGATTTTCACTGATCAGACTCATACATTCGCATTCTTTACATTCTTGTTGAACGGATCCTGGGTTTTTTCTGGTTTGGATCACGTAGTAATGTGGTACCACACTGAAACATTCAACTAACCTGGTCAAGATAAATATTTTAGAGGATAACGCATGTTAGGTCTGGGTTACGTCTAGGATTTGCCCTCATCAGGCTCATATTTTCGCATATTTCTCATACTTCATGGCTAGATCCTGGGCTGTTTCTGCATTGTATCACGTAGTGATGTGGTACCACGCTGAAACAGTCAATTAAACATGGTTTCGATCAATATTTTAGAGGATAACGCAAGTTAGGTCTGGGATAGGTCTAGGATTTGCCCTCATCGGGCTCTTACTATCGCATATTTCTCATACTTCATGGCTAGATTCTGGGCTATTTCTGGATTGGATCACGTAGTAAAGTGGTACCACACTGAAACATTCAATGAAACCTGGTCTGGATAAATATTTTAGAGAATAACGCATCTTAGGTCTGGGTTAGGTCTAAGATTTGCCCTCATCAGGCTCACAGTTTCGCGTTTTTCACATACTTGTTGGACAGATCCTGGGTTTTTTCTGGTTTGGATCACGTAGTAAAGTGGTACCACACTGAAACCGTCCATTAAACCTGGTTTCGCTCAATATTTTAGAGGATAACACATGTTAGGTCTAGGTTAGGTCTGGGATTTGCCCTCATCAGACTCATACTTTCGCACACTTCACATACTCGTTGAACAGATCCTGGGTTATTTTCTGGTTTCGATCCCGTAGTAATGTGGTACCACACTGAAACAGTCGATTAAACCAGGTTTCGATCAATATTTTTGAGGATAACGCATGTTAGGTCTAGGTTAGGCCTGGGATTTTCACTCATCAGACTCATACTTTCGCATTCTTCACATACTTGTTGAATGGATCCTGGGTTTTTTCTGGTTTGGATCACATAGTAATGTGGTACCACACTGAAACTGTCGATTAAACCAGGTTTCGATCAATATTTTTGAGGATAACGCATGTTAGGTCTAGGTTAGGCCTGGGATTTTCACTCATCAGACTCATACTTTCGCATTCTTCACATACTTGTTGAACGGATCCTGGGTTTTTTCTGGTTTGGAACACGTAGTAATGTGGGTCCACTCTGAAACAATCAATTAAACCTGGTCTTGATAAATATTTCAGAGGATAACGCATGTTAGGTCTGGGATAGGTCTGGGATTTGTCCTCATCAGACTCATACTTTCGCACACTTCACATACTCGTTGAACAGATCCTGGGTTATTTTCTGGTTTGGATCACATAGTAATGTGGTACCACACTGAAACAGTCGATTAAACCAGGTTTCGATCAATATTTTTGAGGACAACGCATGTTAGGTCTAGTTTAGGCCTGGGGTTTTCACTCATCAGACTCATACTTTCGCATTCTTCACATACTTGTTGAACTGATCCTGGGTTTTTTCTGGTTTGGATCACGTAGTAATGTGGTTCCACACTGAAACAGTCAATTAAACCTGGTTTCGACCAATATTTTAGAGAATAATTCATGTTAGGTCTAGGTTAGGTCTGGGATTTGCTCTCATCAGGCTCATTCTTTCGCATATTTCTCATACTTGATGGCTAGATCCTGAGCTTTTTCTGGATTGCATCACGTAGTAATGAAGTACAACACTGAAACAGTCAATTAAACCTGGTTTCCGTCAATATTTTAGAGGACAACGCAAGTTAGGTCTGGGATAGGTCTGGGATTTGCCCTCATCAGGCTCATACTGTCGCGTTTTTCACATACTTGTTGAACAGATCCTGGGTTTTTTCTGGTTTGGATCCCGTAGTAGTGTGGTACCACACTGAAACAGTCCATTAAACCTGGTTTCGCTCAATATTTTAGAGGATAACGCATGTTAGGTCTAGGTCGGGCCTGGTTTTTTCACTCATCAGACTCATACTTTCGCATTCTTCACATACTTGTTGAACGGATCCTGGGTTTTTTCTGGTTTGGATCACGCAGTAATGTGGGTCCACACTGAGACAATCAATTAAACCTGGTCTTGATAAATATTTTAGAGGATAACGCATGTTAGGTCTGGGATAGGTCTGGGATTTGCCCTCATCAGACTCATACTTTCGCACACTTCACATACTCGTTGAACAGATCCTGGGTTATTTTCTGGTTTGGATCACATAGTAATGTGGTACCACACTGAAACAGTCGATTAAACCAGGTTTCGATCAATATTTTTGAGGATAACGCATGTTAGGTCTAGGTTAGGCCTGGGATTTTCACTCATCAGACTCATACTTTCGCATTCTTCACATACTTGTTGAATGGATCCTGGGTTTTTTCTGGTTTGGATCACGTAGTAATGTGGGTCCACATCTGAAACAATCAATTAAACCTGGTCTTGATAAATATTTTAGAGGATAACGCATGTTAGGTCTGGGATAGGTCTGGGATTTGCCCTCATCAGACTCATTCTTTCGCATTCTTCACATACTTGTTGTACAGATCCTGGGTTTTATCCGGTTTGGATCACGCAGTAGTGTGGTACCACACTGAAACATTCAATTAAACCTGGTCTTGATAAATATTTTAGAGGACAACGCATGTTAGGTCTAGGTTAAGCCTGGGATTTGCCCTCATCAGGGTCATACTTTCGCATATTTCTCATACTTCATGGCTAGATCCTGGGCTATTGCTGGATTGCATCACGTAGTAATGTAGTACCACACTGAAACAGTCCATTAAACCTGGTTTCGATCAATATTTTTGAGGATAACGCATGTTAGATCTGGGTGAGGTCTAGGATTTGCCCCCATCAGGCTCATACTTTCGTATGTTTCTCATAATTCATGCCTAGATCCTGGGCTATTTCTGGATTGCATCAAGTAGTGATGTAGTACCACACTGAAACAGTCAATTAAACCTTTCCATCACTATTTTAGAGGACAACTCAAGTTAGGTCTGGGATAGTCTCATCAGGGTCATGCTTTCGCATATTTCGCATACTTGATGGCCAGATTCTGGGCCTTTTCTGGTTTGGATCACGTAGTAATGTGGTACCACACTGAAACAGTCCATTAAACCTGGTTTCGATCAATATTTTTGAGGATAACGCATGTTAGGTCTGGGTTAGGTCTAGGATTTGCCCTCATCAGGCTCATACTTTCGCATATTTCTCATACTTCATGGCTAGATCCTGGGCTTTTTCTGGATTGCATCACGTAGTAATGAAGTACAACACCGAAACAGTCAATTAAACCTGGTTTCCATCAATATTTTAGAGGACAGCGCATGTTAGGTCTAGGTTAGGCCTGGGATTTGCCCTCATCAGGGTCATACTTTCGCAGTTTTAACATACATGTCGACCTGATCGAGGGTTTTTTCTGCTTTGGATCACGTAGTAATGTGTTACCACACTGAAGCATTCAATTAAACCTGGTCTTGATAAATATTTTAGAGGATAACGCATGCTAGGTCTAGGTTAGGCCTGGGATTTGCCCCCATCAGACCCATACCTTCGCATATTTCTCATACTTCATGGCTAGATCCTGGGCTATTTATAGATTGGATCACGTAGTAATGTGGCACCACACTGAAACAGTCAATTAAACCTGGTTTCGATCAATATTTTAGAGGATAACGCAAGATATGTCTGGGTTAGGTCTAGGATTTGCCCTCATCAGGCTCATACTTCCGCATATTTCTCATGCTTCATGGCTAGATCCTGGGCTATTTCTGGATTGCATCACGTAGTAATGTAGTACCACTCTGAAACAGTCAATTAAACCTGGTTTCCATCACTATTTTAGAGGACAACTCAAGTTAAGTCTGGGATAGGTCTGGGATTTGCCCTCGTCAGGATCATACTTTCGCATTTTTCACATTCTTGTTGAACAGATCCTGGGTTTTTTCTGGTTTGGATCACGCATTAGTGTAGTACCACACGGAAACATTCAATTAAACCTGGTCTTGATAAATATTTTAGAGGATAACGCATGACAGGTCTAGGTTAGGCCTGGGATTTGCCCTGATCAGGCTCATTCTTTCGCATATTTCTCATACTTGATGGCTAGATCCTGGGCTTTTTTTGGATTGGATCACGTAGTAATGTAGAACCACACTGAAACAGTCAACTAACTCTGGTTACGATCACTATTTTAGAAGATAACGCATGTTAGGTCTGGAATAGGTCTGGGATTTTCACACATCAGACTCATACTTTCGCGTTCTTCACATACTTGTTGAACGGATCCTGTGCTTTTACTGGTTTGGTTCACGTAGTAATGTGGTACCACACTGACACATTCAATTAAACCTGGTCTTGATAAATATTTTTGAGGATATCGCATGCTAGGTCTAGGTTAGGCATGGGATTTGCCCCCATAAGACCCATACCTTCGCATATTTCTCATACTTCATGGCTAGATCCTGGGCTATTTATAGATTGGATCACGTAGTAATGTGGCACCACACTGAAACAGTCAATTAAACCTGGTTTCGATCAATATTTTAGCGGATAACGCAAGTTATGTCTAGGATAGGGCTGGGATATGCCCTCATCAGACTCATACTTTCACGTTTTTCACATACTTGTTGAACAGATCCTGGGTTTTTTCTGATTCGGATCACGTAGTAATGTGGTACCACACTGAAACAGTCCATTAAACCTGGTTTCGATCAATATTTTAGAGGATAACGCAAGTTAGGTCTGGGATAGGTCTGGGATTCGCCCTCATCAGGCACATACTTTCGCGTTATTCACATTCTTCTTGAACATATCCTGGGTTTTTTCTGGTTTGGATCACATAGTAATGTGGTACCACACTGAAACAGTCCATTAAACCTGGTTTCGATCAATATTTTAGAGGATAATGCATGTTATGTCTAGGTTAGGCCTGGGACTAGCCCTCATCAGATTCATACTTTCGCATACTTCACATACTTGTTGAACAGATCCTGGGTTTTTTTCTGGTTTGGATCACGTAGTAATGAGGTACCACACTGAAACAGTCGATTAAACCTGGTTTCGATCTATATTTTTGAGGATAACGCATGTTAGGTCTAGGTTAGGCCTGGGATTTTCACTCATCAGACTCATACTTTCACATTCTTCACATACTTGTTGAACGGATCCAGACTTTTTACTGGTTTGGATCACGTAGTAATGTGGTACCACACTGAAACATTCAATTAAACCTGGTCTTGATAAATATTTTAGAGGATAACGCATGTTAGGTCAGGGTAAGGTCTAGGATTTGCCCCCATCAGGCTCATACTTTCGCATATTTCTAATACTTCATGGCTAGATCCTGGGCTCTTTCTGGATTGGATCACGTAGTAATGTGGTACCACACTGAAACAGTCCATTAAACCTGGTTTCGATCAATATTTTTGAGGATAACACATGTTAGGTCTAGGTTAGGACTGGGATTTGCTCTCATCAGTCTCATACTTTCGCATTCTTCACATACTTCTTGAACAGATCCCGGGTTTTCTCTGGTTTCGATCTCGTAGTAATGTGGTACCACACTGAAGCATACCAATAAACCTGGTTTCGATTTTTATTTTAGAGGATAACACATGTTAGGTCTAGGTTATGTCTGGGATTTGCCCTCATCAGGCTCATACTTTCGCATATTTCTCATAATTCATGCCTAGATCCTGGGCTATTTCTGGATTGCATCACATAGTGATGTAGTACCACACTGAAACAGTCAATTAAACCTGGTTTCCATCACTATTTTAGAGGACAACTCAAGTTAGGTCTCGGATAGTCTCATCAGGGTCATGCTTTCGCATATTTCTCATACTTGATGGCCAGATTCTGGGCCTTTTCTGGTTTGGATCACGCAGTAGTGTGGTACCACACTGAAACATTCAATTAAACCTGGTTTCGATCAATATTTTAGAGGACAACGCAAGTTAGGTCTGGGATAGGTATGGGATTTGCCCTCATCAGGGTCATACTTTCGCATTTTTCACATACTTGTTGAACAGATCCTGGGTTTTTTCTGGTTTGGATCACGCAGTAATGTGGTACCACACTGAAACTGTCCACTAAACCTGGTTTCGATCAATATTTGAGAGGATAACGTATGTTATGTCTAGGTTAGGCCTGGGATTTGCCCTCATCAGACTCATACTTACGCATACTTCACATACTTGTTAAACAGATCCTGCGTTTTTTTCTGGTTTGGATCACGTCGTAATATGGTACCACTCTGAAACAGTCCATTAAACCTGGTTTCGATCAATATTTTTGAGGATAACGCATGTTAGGTCTGGGTGAGGTCTAGGATTTGCCCTCATCAGGCTCATACTTTCGCATATTTCTCATAATTCATGGCTAGATCCTGGGCTTTTTCTGGATTGCATCACGTAGTAACGTAGTACCACACTGAAACAGCCAATGAAACCTGGTTTCCATCAATATTTTAGAGGACAACGCAAGTTAGGTCTAGGTAAGGCCTGAGATTTTCACTGATCAGACTCATACATTCGCATTCTTTACATTCTTGTTGAACGGATCCTGGGTTTTTTCTGGTTTGGATCACGTAGTAATGTGGTACCACACTGAAACATTCAACTAACCTGGTCAAGATAAATATTTTAGAGGATAACGCATGTTAGGTCTGGGTTACGTCTAGGATTTGCCCTCATCAGGCTCATATTTTCGCATATTTCTCATACTTCATGGCTAGATCCTGGGCTGTTTCTGCATTGTATCACGTAGTGATGTGGTACCACGCTGAAACAGTCAATTAAACATGGTTTCGATCAATATTTTAGAGGATAACGCAAGTTAGGTCTGGGATAGGTCTAGGATTTGCCCTCATCGGGCTCTTACTATCGCATATTTCTCATACTTCATGGCTAGATTCTGGGCTATTTCTGGATTGGATCACGTAGTAAAGTGGTACCACACTGAAACATTCAATGAAACCTGGTCTGGATAAATATTTTAGAGAATAACGCATCTTAGGTCTGGGTTAGGTCTAAGATTTGCCCTCATCAGGCTCACAGTTTCGCGTTTTTCACATACTTGTTGGACAGATCCTGGGTTTTTTCTGGTTTGGATCACGTAGTAAAGTGGTACCACACTGAAACCGTCCATTAAACCTGGTTTCGCTCAATATTTTAGAGGATAACACATGTTAGGTCTAGGTTAGGTCTGGGATTTGCCCTCATCAGACTCATACTTTCGCACACTTCACATACTCGTTGAACAGATCCTGGGTTATTTTCTGGTTTCGATCCCGTAGTAATGTGGTACCACACTGAAACAGTCGATTAAACCAGGTTTCGATCAATATTTTTGAGGATAACGCATGTTAGGTCTAGGTTAGGCCTGGGATTTTCACTCATCAGACTCATACTTTCGCATTCTTCACATACTTGTTGAATGGATCCTGGGTTTTTTCTGGTTTGGATCACATAGTAATGTGGTACCACACTGAAACTGTCGATTAAACCAGGTTTCAAACAATATTTTTGAGGATAACGCATGTTAGGTCTAGGTTAGGCCTGGGATTTTCACTCATCAGACTCATACTTTCGCATTCTTCACATACTTGTTGAACGGATCCTGGGTTTTTTCTGGTTTGGAACACGTAGTAATGTGGGTCCACTCTGAAACAATCAATTAAACCTGGTCTTGATAAATATTTCAGAGGATAACGCATGTTAGGTCTGGGATAGGTCTGGGATTTGTCCTCATCAGACTCATACTTTCGCACACTTCACATACTCGTTGAACAGATCCTGGGTTATTTTCTGGTTTGGATCACATAGTAATGTGGTACCACACTGAAACAGTCGATTAAACCAGGTTTCGATCAATATTTTTGAGGACAACGCATGTTAGGTCTAGTTTAGGCCTGGGGTTTTCACTCATCAGACTCATACTTTCGCATTCTTCACATACTTGTTGAACTGATCCTGGGTTTTTTCTGGTTTGGATCACGTAGTAATGTGGTTCCACACTGAAACAGTCAATTAAACCTGGTTTCGACCAATATTTTAGAGAATAATTCATGTTAGGTCTAGGTTAGGTCTGGGATTTGCTCTCATCAGGCTCATTCTTTCGCATATTTCTCATACTTGATGGCTAGATCCTGAGCTTTTTCTGGATTGCATCACGTAGTAATCAAGTACAACACTGAAACAGTCAATTAAACCTGGTTTCCGTCAATATTTTAGAGGACAACGCAAGTTAGGTCTGGGATAGGTCTGGGATTTGCCCTCATCAGGCTCATACTGTCGCGTTTTTCACATACTTGTTGAACAGATCCTGGGTTTTTTCTGGTTTGGATCCCGTAGTAGTGTGGTACCACACTGAAACAGTCCATTAAACCTGGTTTCGCTCAATATTTTAGAGGATAACGCATGTTAGGTCTAGGTCGGGCCTGGTTTTTTCACTCATCAGACTCATACTTTCGCATTCTTCACATACTTGTTGAACGGATCCTGGGTTTTTTCTGGTTTGGATCACGCAGTAATGTGGGTCCACACTGAGACAATCAATTAAACCTGGTCTTGATAAATATTTTAGAGGATAACGCATGTTAGGTCTGGGATAGGTCTGGGATTTGCCCTCATCAGACTCATACTTTCGCACACTTCACATACTCGTTGAACAGATCCTGGGTTATTTTCTGGTTTGGATCACATAGTAATGTGGTACCACACTGAAACAGTCGATTAAACCAGGTTTCGATCAATATTTTTGAGGATAACGCATGTTAGGTCTAGGTTAGGCCTGGGATTTTCACTCATCAGACTCATACTTTCGCATTCTTCACATACTTGTTGAATGGATCCTGGGTTTTTTCTGGTTTGGATCACGTAGTAATGTGGGTCCACTCTGAAACAATCAATTAAACCTGGTCTTGATAAATATTTTAGAGGATAACGCATGTTAGGTCTGGGATAGGTCTGGGATTTGTCCTCATCAGACTCATACTTTCGCATGCTTCACATACTCGTTGAACAGATCCTGGGTTATTTTCTGGTTTGGATCACATAGTAATGTGGTACCACACTGAAACAGTCGATTAAACCAGGTTTCGATCAATATTTTAGTAGATAACGCATGTTAGGTCTAGGTTAGGCCTGGGATTTTCACTCATCAGACTCATTCTTTCGCATTCTTCACATACTTGTTGAACGGATCCTGTGCTTTTACTGGTTTGGTTCACGTAGTAATGTGGTACCACACTGACACATTCAATTAAACCTGGTCTTGATAAATATTTTTGAGGATATCGCATGCTAGGTCTAGGTTAGGCCTGGGATTTGCCCCCATAAGACCCATACCTTCGCATATTTCTCATACTTCATGGCTAGATCCTGGGCTATTTATAGATTGGATCACGTAGTAAAGTGGTACCACACTAAAACAGTCAATTAAACCTGGTTTCGACCAATATTTTAGAGAATAATTCATGTTAGGTCTAGGTTAGGTCTGGGATTTGCTCTCATCAGGCTCATTCTTTCGCATATTTCTCATACTTGATGGCTAGATCCTGAGCTTTTTCTGGATTGCATCACGTAGTAATGAAGTACAACACTGAAACAGTCAATTAAACCTGGTTTCCGTCAATATTTTAGAGGACAACGCAAGTTAGGTCTGGGATAGGTATGGGATTTGCCCTCATCAGGCTCATACTTTCGGGTTTTTCACATGCTTCTTGAACAGATCCTGGGTTTTTTCTGCTATGGATGACGTAGTAATGTGGTACCACTCTGAAACAGTCGATTAAACCTGGTTTCGATCAATATTTTTGAGGATAACGCAAGTTATGTCTGGGATAGGTCTGGGGATTTGCCCTCATCAGTCTCATACTTTCGCATTCTTCACATACTTCTTGAACAGATCCCGGGTTTTTTCTGGTTTCGATCACGTAGTAATGAAGTACAACACCGAAACAGTCAATTAAACCTGGTTTCCATCAATATTTTAGAGGACAGCGCATGTTAGGTCTAGGTTAAGCCTGGGATTTGCCCTCATCAGGGTCATACTTTCGCATATTTCTCATACTTCATGGCTAGATCCTGGGCTATTGCTGGATTGCATCACGTAGTAATGTAGTACCACACTGAAACAGTCCATTAAACCTGGTTTCGATCAATATTTTTGAGGATAACGCATGTTAGATCTGGGTGAGGTCTAGGATTTGCCCCCATCAGGCTCATACTTTCGTATGTTTCTCATAATTCATGCCTAGATCCTGGGCTATTTCTGGATTGCATCAAGTAGTGATGTAGTACCACACTGAAACAGTCAATTAAACCTGGTTTCCATCACTATTTTAGAGGACAACTCAAGTTAGGTCTGGGATAGTCTCATCAGGGTCATGCTTTCGCATATTTCGCATACTTGATGGCCAGATTCTGGGCCTTTTCTGGTTTGGATCACGTAGTAATGTGGTACCACACTGAAACAGTCCATTAAACCTGGTTTCGATCAATATTTTTGAGGATAACGCATGTTAGGTCTGGGTTAGGTCTAGGATTTGCCCTCATCAGGCTCATACTTTCGCATATTTCTCATACTTCATGGCTAGATCCTGGGCTTTTTCTGGATTGCATCACGTAGTAATGAAGTACAACACCGAAACAGTCAATTAAACCTGGTTTCCATCAATATTTTAGAGGACAGCGCATGTTAGGTCTAGGTTAGGCCTGGGATTTGCCCTCATCAGGGTCATACTTTCGCAGTTTTAACATACATGTCGACCTGATCGAGGGTTTTTTCTGCTTTGGATCACGTAGTAATGTGTTACCACACTGAAGCATTCAATTAAACCTGGTCTTGATAAATATTTTAGAGGATAACGCATGCTAGGTCTAGGTTAGGCCTGGGATTTGCCCCCATCAGACCCATACCTTCGCATATTTCTCATACTTCATGGCTAGATCCTGGGCTATTTATAGATTGGATCACGTAGTAATGTGGCACCACACTGAAACAGTCAATTAAACCTGGTTTCGATCAATATTTTAGAGGATAACGCAAGATATGTCTGGGTTAGGTCTAGGATTTGCCCTCATCAGGCTCATACTTCCGCATATTTCTCATGCTTCATGGCTAGATCCTGGGCTATTTCTGGATTGCATCACGTAGTAATGTAGTACCACACTGAAACAGTCAATTAAACCTGGTTTCCATCACTATTTTAGAGGACAACTCAAGTTAAGTCTGGGATAGGTCTGGGATTTGCCCTCGTCAGGATCATACTTTCGCATTTTTCACATTCTTGTTGAACAGATCCTGGGTTTTTTCTGGTTTGGATCACGCATTAGTGTAGTACCACACGGAAACATTCAATTAAACCTGGTCTTGATAAATATTTTAGAGGATAACGCATGACAGGTCTAGGTTAGGCCTGGGATTTGCCCTGATCAGGCTCATTCTTTCGCATATTTCTCATACTTGATGGCTAGATCCTGGGCTTTTTTTGGATTGGATCACGTAGTAATGTAGAACCACACTGAAACAGTCAACTAACTCTGGTTACGATCACTATTTTAGAAGATAACGCATGTTAGGTCTGGAATAGGTCTGGGATTTTCACACATCAGACTCATACTTTCGCATTCTTCACATACTTGTTGAACGGATCCTGTGCTTTTACTGGTTTGGTTCACGTAGTAATGTGGTACCACACTGACACATTCAATTAAACCTGGTCTTGATAAATATTTTTGAGGATATCGCATGCTAGGTCTAGGTTAGGCCTGGGATTTGCCCCCATAAGACCCATACCTTCGCATATTTCTCATACTTCATGGCTAGATCCTGGGCTATTTATAGATTGGATCACGTAGTAATGTGGCACCACACTGAAACAGTCAATTAAACCTGGTTTCGATCAATATTTTAGCGGATAACGCAAGTTATGTCTAGGATAGGGCTGGGATATGCCCTCATCAGACTCATACTTTCACGTTTTTCACATACTTGTTGAACAGATCCTGGGTTTTTTCTGATTCGGATCACGTAGTAATGTGGTACCACACTGAAACAGTCCATTAAACCTGGTTTCGATCAATATTTTAGAGGATAACGCAAGTTAGGTCTGGGATAGGTCTGGGATTCGCCCTCATCAGGCACATACTTTCGCGTTATTCACATTCTTCTTGAACATATCCTGGGTTTTTTCTGGTTTGGATCACATAGTAATGTGGTACCACACTGAAACAGTCCATTAAACCTGGTTTCGATCAATATTTTAGAGGATAATGCATGTTATGTCTAGGTTAGGCCTGGGACTAGCCCTCATCAGATTCATACTTTCGCATACTTCACATACTTGTTGAACAGATCCTGGGTTTTTTTCTGGTTTGGATCACGTAGTAATGAGGTACCACACTGAAACAGTCGATTAAACCTGGTTTCGATCTATATTTTTGAGGATAACGCATGTTAGGTCTAGGTTAGGCCTGGGATTTTCACTCATCAGACTCATACTTTCACATTCTTCACATACTTGTTGAACGGATCCAGACTTTTTACTGGTTTGGATCACGTAGTAATGTGGTACCACACTGAAACATTCAATTAAACCTGGTCTTGATAAATATTTTAGAGGATAACGCATGTTAGGTCAGGGTAAGGTCTAGGATTTGCCCCCATCAGGCTCATACTTTCGCATATTTCTAATACTTCATGGCTAGATCCTGGGCTCTTTCTGGATTGGATCACGTAGTAATGTGGTACCACACTGAAACAGTCCATTAAACCTGGTTTCGATCAATATTTTTGAGGATAACACATGTTAGGTCTAGGTTAGGACTGGGATTTGCTCTCATCAGTCTCATACTTTCGCATTCTTCACATACTTCTTGAACAGATCCCGGGTTTTCTCTGGTTTCGATCTCGTAGTAATGTGGTACCACACTGAAGCATACCAATAAACCTGGTTTCGATTTTTATTTTAGAGGATAACACATGTTAGGTCTAGGTTATGTCTGGGATTTGCCCTCATCAGGCTCATACTTTCGCATATTTCTCATAATTCATGCCTAGATCCTGGGCTATTTCTGGATTGCATCACATAGTGATGTAGTACCACACTGAAACAGTCAATTAAACCTGGTTTCCATCACTATTTTAGAGGACAACTCAAGTTAGGTCTCGGATAGTCTCATCAGGGTCATGCTTTCGCATATTTCTCATACTTGATGGCCAGATTCTGGGCCTTTTCTGGTTTGGATCACGCAGTAGTGTGGTACCACACTGAAACATTCAATTAAACCTGGTTTCGATCAATATTTTAGAGGACAACGCAAGTTAGGTCTGGGATAGGTATGGGATTTGCCCTCATCAGGGTCATACTTTCGCATTTTTCACATACTTGTTGAACAGATCCTGGGTTTTTTCTGGTTTGGATCACGCAGTAATGTGGTACCACACTGAAACTGTCCACTAAACCTGGTTTCGATCAATATTTGAGAGGATAACGTATGTTATGTCTAGGTTAGGCCTGGGATTTGCCCTCATCAGACTCATACTTACGCATACTTCACATACTTGTTAAACAGATCCTGCGTTTTTTTCTGGTTTGGATCACGTCGTAATATGGTACCACTCTGAAACAGTCCATTAAACCTGGTTTCGATCAATATTTTTGAGGATAACGCATGTTAGGTCTGGGTGAGGTCTAGGATTTGCCCTCATCAGGCTCATACTTTCGCATATTTCTCATAATTCATGCCTAGATCCTGGGCTATTTCTGGATTGCATCACGTAGTGATGTAGTACCACACTGAAACAGTCAATTAAACCTGGTTTCCATCACTATTTTAGAGGACAACTCAAGTTAGGTCTGAGATAGTCTCATCAGGATCATGCTTTCGCATATTTCTCATACTTGATGGCCAGATTCTGGGCCTTTTCTGGTTTGGATCACGCAGTAGTGTGGTACCACACTGAAACATTCAATTAAACCTGGTCTTGATAAATATTTTAGAGGATAACGCATGTTATGTCTAGGTTAGGCCTGGGATTTGCCCTCATCAGGGTCATACTTTCGCAGTTTTAACATACGTGTTAACCTAATCGGGGGTTTTTTCTGCTATGGATCACGTAGTAAAGTGGTACCACACTAAAACAGTCAATTAAACCTGGTTTCGATCAATATTTTAGAGGACAACGCAAGTTAGGTCTGGGATAGGTATGGGATTTGCCCTCATCAGGCTCATACTTTCGCGTTTTTCACATTCTTCTTGAACAGATCCTGGGTTTTTTCTGCTATGGATGACGTAGTAATGTGGTACCACTCTGAAACAGTCGATTAAACCTGGTTTCGATCAATATTTTTGAGGATAACGCAAGTTATGTCTGGGATAGGTCTGGGGATTTGCCCTCATCAGTCTCATACTTTCGCATTCTTCACATACTTCTTGAACAGATCCCGGGTTTTTTCTGGTTTCGATCACGTAGTAATGAAGTACAACACCGAAACCGTCAATTAAACCTGGTTTCCATCAATATTTTAGAGGACAGCGCATGTTAGGTCTAGGTTAGGCCTGGGATTTGCCCTCATCAGGGTCATACTTTCGCATATTTCTCATAATTCATGGCTAGATCCTGGGCTATTCCTGGATTGCATCACGTAGTAATGTAGTACCACACTGAAACAGTCAATTAAACCTGGTTTCCATCACTATTTTAGAGGACAACTCAAGTTAGGTCTGGGATAGGTCTGGGATTTGCCCTCGTCAGGATCATACTTTCGCATTTTTCACATACTTGTTGTACAGATCCTGGGTTTTATCCGGTTTGGATCACGCAGTAGTGTGGTACCACACTGAAACATTCAATTAAACCTGGTCTTGATAAATATTTTAGAGGACAACGCATGTTAGGTCTAGGTTAGGCCTGGGATTTGCCCACATCAGGGTCATACTTTTGCATATTTCTCATACTTGATGGCCAGATTCTGGGCCTTTTCTGGTTTGGATCACGTAGTAATGTGGCACCACACTGAAACAGTCCATTGAACCTGGTTTCGATCAATATTTTTGAGGATAACGCATGTTAGGTCTGGGTTAGGTCTAGGATTTGCCCTCATCAGGCTCATACTTTCGTATGTTTCTCATAATTCATGCCTAGATCCTGGGCTATTTCTGGATTGCATCACGTAGTGATGTAGTACCACACTGAAACAGTCAATTAAACCGGGTTTCCATCACTATTTTAGAGGACAACTCAAGTTAGGTCTGGGATAGTCTCATCAGGGTCATGCTTTCGCATATTTCGCATACTTGATGGCCAGATTCTGGGCCTTTTCTGGTTTGGATCACGTAGTAATGTGGTACCACACTGAAACAGTCCATTAAACCTGGTTTCGATCAATATTTTTGAGGATAACGCATGTTAGGTCTGGGTTAGGTCTAGGATTTGCCCTCATCAGGCTCATACTTTCGCATATTTCTCATAATTCATGGCTAGATCCTGGGCTATTTCTGGATTGCATCACGTAGTAATGTAGTACCACACTGAAACAGTCAATTAAACCTGGTTTCCATCACTAGTTTAGAGGACAACTCAAGTTAGGTCTGGGATAGGTCTGGGATTTGCCCTCGTCAGGATCATACTTTCGCATTTTTCACATACTTGTTGAACAGATCCTGGGTTTTTTCTGGTTTGGATCACGCATTAGTGTAGTACCACACGGAAACATTCAATTAAACCTGGTCTTGATAAATATTTTAGAGGATAACGCATGATAGGTCTAGGTTAGGCCTGGGATTTGCTCTCATCAGGCTCGTACTTTCGCATATTTCTCATACTTAATGGGCAGATTCTGGGCTTTTTGTGGATTGGATCACGTAGTAATGAAGTACAACACCGAAACAGTCAATTAAACCTGGTTTCCATCAATATTTTAGAGGACAGCGCATGTTAGGTCTAGGTTAGGCCTGGGATTTGCCCTCATCAGGGTCATACTTTCGCAGTTTTAACATACATGTCGACCTGATCGAGGGTTTTTTCTGCTTTGGATCACGTAGTAAAGTGGTACCACACTGAAACAGTCCGTTAAACCTGGTTTGGATCAATATTTTAGAGGATAACGCATGTTCGGTCTAGGTTAGCCCTGGGATTTTCACTCATCAGACTCATACTTTCGCATTCTTCACATACTTGTTGAACGGATCCTGGGTTTTTTCTGGGTTGGTTCACGTAGTAATGTGTTACCACACTGAAGCATTCAATTAAACCTGGTCTTGATAAATATTTTAGAGGATAACGCATGCTAGGTCTAGGTTAGGCCTGGGATTTGCCCCCATCAGACCCATACCTTCGCATATTTCTCATACTTCATGGCTAGATCCTGGGCTATTTATAGATTGGATCACGTAGTAATGTGGCACCACACTGAAACAGTCAATTAAACCTGGTTTCGATCAATATTTTAGAGGATAACGCAAGTTATGTCTGGGTTAGGTCTAGGATTTGCCCTCATCAGGCTCATACTTCCGCATATTTCTCATGCTTCATGGCTAGATCCTGGGCTATTTCTGGATTGCATCACGTAGTAATGTAGTACCACACTGAAACAGTCAATTAAACCTGGTTTCCATCACTATTTTAGAGGACAACTCAAGTTAAGTCTGGGATAGGTCTGGGATTTGCCCTCGTCAGGATCATACTTTCGCATTTTTCACATTCTTGTTGAACAGATCCTGGGTTTTTTCTGGTTTGGATCACGCATTAGTGTAGTACCACACGGAAACATTCAATTAAACCTGGTCTTGATAAATATTTTAGAGGATAACGCATGATAGGTCTAGGTTAGGCCTGGGATTTGCTCTCATCAGGCTCGTACTTTCGCATATTTCTCATACTTAATGGGCAGATTCTGGGCTTTTTGTGGATTGGATCACGTAGTAATGAAGTACAACACCGAAACAGTCAATTAAACCTGGTTTCCATCAATATTTTAGAGGACAGCGCATGTTAGGTCTAGGTTAGGCCTGGGATTTGCCCTCATCAGGGTCATACTTTCGCAGTTTTAACATACATGTCGACCTGATCGAGGGTTTTTTCTGCTTTGGATCACGTAGTAAAGTGGTACCACACTGAAACAGTCCGTTAAACCTGGTTTGGATCAATATTTTAGAGGATAACGCATGTTCGGTCTAGGTTAGCCCTGGGATTTTCACTCATCAGACTCATACTTTCGCATTCTTCACATACTTGTTGAACGGATCCTGGGTTTTTTCTGGGTTGGTTCACGTAGTAATGTGTTACCACACTGAAGCATTCAATTAAACCTGGTCTTGATAAATATTTTAGAGGATAACGCATGCTAGGTCTAGGTTAGGCCTGGGATTTGCCCCCATCAGACCCATACCTTCGCATATTTCTCATACTTCATGGCTAGATCCTGGGCTATTTATAGATTGGATCACGTAGTAATGTGGCACCACACTGAAACAGTCAATTAAACCTGGTTTCGATCAATATTTTAGAGGATAACGCAAGTTATGTCTGGGTTAGGTCTAGGATTTGCCCTCATCAGGCTCATACTTCCGCATATTTCTCATGCTTCATGGCTAGATCCTGGGCTATTTCTGGATTGCATCACGTAGTAATGTAGTACCACACTGAAACAGTCAATTAAACCTGGTTTCCATCACTATTTTAGAGGACAACTCAAGTTAAGTCTGGGATAGGTCTGGGATTTGCCCTCGTCAGGATCATACTTTCGCATTTTTCACATTCTTGTTGAACAGATCCTGGGTTTTTTCTGGTTTGGATCACGCATTAGTGTAGTACCACACGGAAACATTCAATTAAACCTGGTCTTGATAAATATTTTAGAGGATAACGCATGATAGGTCTAGGTTAGGCCTGGGATTTGCTCTCATCAGGCTCGTACTTTCGCATATTTCTCATACTTAATGGGCAGATTCTGGGCTTTTTGTGGATTGGATCACGTAGTAATTTAGTAGCACACTGAAACAGTCAAGTAAACCTGGTTTCGATCAATATTTTAGAAGACAACGCAAGTTAGGTCTGGGATAGGTCTGGGATATGCCCTGATCAGGCTCATTCTTTCGCATATTTCTCATACTTGATGGCTAGATCCTGGGCTTTTTTTGGATTGGATCACGTAGTAATGTAGAACCACACTGAAACAGTCAACTAACTCTGGTTACGATCACTATTTTAGAAGATAACGCATGTTAGGTCTGGGATAGGTCTGGGATTTTCACACGTCAGACTCATACTTTCGCATTCTTCACATACTTGTTGAACGGATCCTGTGCTTTTACTGGTTTGGTTCACGTAGTAATGTGGTACCACACTGACACATTCAATTAAACCTGGTCTTGATAAATATTTTTGAGGATATCGCATGCTAGGTCTAGGTTAGGCCTGGGATTTGCCCCCATAAGACCCATACCTTCGCATATTTCTCATACTTCATGGCTAGATCCTGGGCTATTTATAGATTGGATCACGTAGTAATGTGGCACCACACTGAAACAGTCAATTAAACCTGGTTTCGATCAATATTTTAGCGGATAACGCAAGTTATGTCTAGGATAGGGCTGGGATATGCCCTCATCAGGCTCATACTTTCACGTTTTTCACATACTTGTTGAACAGATCCTGGGTTTTTTCTGATTCGGATCACGTAGTAATGTGGTACCACACTGAAACAGTCCATTAAACCTGGTTTCGATCAATATTTTAGAGGATAACGCAAGTTAGGTCTGGGATAGGTCTGGGATTTGCCCTCATCAGGGTCATACTTTCGCATATTTCTCATACTTCATGGCTAGATCCTGGGCTATTGCTGGATTGCATCACGTAGTAATGTAGTACCACACTGAAACAGTCCATTAAACCTGGTTTCGATCAATATTTTAGAGGATAACGCAAGTTATGTCTGGGTTAGGTCTAGGATTTGCCCTCATCAGGCTCATACTTTCGAATATTTCTCATACTTCATGGCTAGATCCTGGGCTATTCCTGGATTGCATCACGTAGTAATGTAGTACCACACTGAAACAGTCAATTAAACCTGGTTTCCATCACTCTTTTAGAGGACAACTCAAGTTAGGTCTGGGATAGGTCTGGGATTTGCCCTCGTCAGGATCATACTTTCGCATTTTTCACATACTTGTTGTACAGATCCTGGGTTTTATCCGGTTTGGATCACGCAGTAGTGTGGTACCACACTGAAACATTCAATTAAACCTGGTCTTGATAAATATTTTAGAGGACAACGCATGTTAGGTCTAGGTTAAGCCTGGGATTTGCCCTCATCAGGGTCATACTTTCGCATATTTCTCATACTTCATGGCTAGATCCTGGGCTATTGCTGGATTGCATCACGTAGTAATGTAGTACCACACTGAAACAGTCCATTAAACCTGGTTTCGATCAATATTTTTGAGGATAACGCATGTTAGATCTGGGTGAGGTCTAGGATTTGCCCCCATCAGGCTCATACTTTCGTATGTTTCTCATAATTCATGCCTAGATCCTGGGCTATTTCTGGATTGCATCAAGTAGTGATGTAGTACCACACTGAAACAGTCAATTAAACCTGGTTTCCATCACTATTTTAGAGGACAACTCAAGTTAGGTCTGGGATAGTCTCATCAGGGTCATGCTTTCGCATATTTCGCATACTTGATGGCCAGATTCTGGGCCTTTTCTGGTTTGGATCACGTAGTAATGTGGTACCACACTGAAACAGTCCATTAAACCTGGTTTCGATCAATATTTTTGAGGATAACGCATGTTAGGTCTGGGTTAGGTCTAGGATTTGCCCTCATCAGGCTCATACTTTCGCATATTTCTCATACTTCATGGCTAGATCCTGGGCTTTTTCTGGATTGCATCACGTAGTAATGAAGTACAACACCGAAACAGTCAATTAAACCTGGTTTCCATCAATATTTTAGAGGACAGCGCATGTTAGGTCTAGGTTAGGCCTGGGATTTGCCCTCATCAGGGTCATACTTTCGCAGTTTTAACATACATGTCGACCTGATCGAGGGTTTTTTCTGCTTTGGATCACGTAGTAATGTGTTACCACACTGAAGCATTCAATTAAACCTGGTCTTGATAAATATTTTAGAGGATAACGCATGCTAGGTCTAGGTTAGGCCTGGGATTTGCCCCCATCAGACCCATACCTTCGCATATTTCTCATACTTCATGGCTAGATCCTGGGCTATTTATAGATTGGATCACGTAGTAATGTGGCACCACACTGAAACAGTCAATTAAACCTGGTTTCGATCAATATTTTAGAGGATAACGCAAGATATGTCTGGGTTAGGTCTAGGATTTGCCCTCATCAGGCTCATACTTCCGCATATTTCTCATGCTTCATGGCTAGATCCTGGGCTATTTCTGGATTGCATCACGTAGTAATGTAGTACCACACTGAAACAGTCAATTAAACCTGGTTTCCATCACTATTTTAGAGGACAACTCAAGTTAAGTCTGGGATAGGTCTGGGATTTGCCCTCGTCAGGATCATACTTTCGCATTTTTCACATTCTTGTTGAACAGATCCTGGGTTTTTTCTGGTTTGGATCACGCATTAGTGTAGTACCACACGGAAACATTCAATTAAACCTGGTCTTGATAAATATTTTAGAGGATAACGCATGACAGGTCTAGGTTAGGCCTGGGATTTGCCCTGATCAGGCTCATTCTTTCGCATATTTCTCATACTTGATGGCTAGATCCTGGGCTTTTTTTGGATTGGATCACGTAGTAATGTAGAACCACACTGAAACAGTCAACTAACTCTGGTTACGATCACTATTTTAGAAGATAACGCATGTTAGGTCTGGAATAGGTCTGGGATTTTCACACATCAGACTCATACTTTCGCATTCTTCACATACTTGTTGAACGGATCCTGTGCTTTTACTGGTTTGGTTCACGTAGTAATGTGGTACCACACTGACACATTCAATTAAACCTGGTCTTGATAAATATTTTTGAGGATATCGCATGCTAGGTCTAGGTTAGGCCTGGGATTTGCCCCCATAAGACCCATACCTTCGCATATTTCTCATACTTCATGGCTAGATCCTGGGCTATTTATAGATTGGATCACGTAGTAATGTGGCACCACACTGAAACAGTCAATTAAACCTGGTTTCGATCAATATTTTAGCGGATAACGCAAGTTATGTCTAGGATAGGGCTGGGATATGCCCTCATCAGACTCATACTTTCACGTTTTTCACATACTTGTTGAACAGATCCTGGGTTTTTTCTGATTCGGATCACGTAGTAATGTGGTACCACACTGAAACAGTCCATTAAACCTGGTTTCGATCAATATTTTAGAGGATAACGCAAGTTAGGTCTGGGATAGGTCTGGGATTCGCCCTCACCAGGCACATACTTTCGCGTTATTCACATTCTTCTTGAACATATCCTGGGTTTTTTCTGGTTTGGATCACATAGTAATGTGGTACCACACTGAAACAGTCCATTAAACCTGGTTTCGATCAATATTTTAGAGGATAATGCATGTTATGTCTAGGTTAGGCCTGGGACTAGCCCTCATCAGATTCATACTTTCGCTTACTTCACATACTTGTTGAACAGATCCTGGGTTTTTTTCTGGTTTGGATCACGTAGTAATGAGGTACCACACTGAAACAGTCGATTAAACCTGGTTTCGATCTATATTTTTGAGGATAACGCATGTTAGGTCTAGGTTAGGCCTGGGATTTTCACTCATCAGACTCATACTTTCACATTCTTCACATACTTGTTGAACGGATCCAGACTTTTTACTGGTTTGGATCACGTAGTAATGTGGTACCACACTGAAACATTCAATTAAACCTGGTCTTGATAAATATTTTAGAGGATAACGCATGTTAGGTCAGGGTAAGGTCTAGGATTTGCCCCCATCAGGCTCATACTTTCGCATATTTCTAATACTTCATGGCTAGATCCTGGGCTCTTTCTGGATTGGATCACGTAGTAATGTGGTACCACACTGAAACAGTCCATTAAACCTGGTTTCGATCAATATTTTTGAGGATAACACATGTTAGGTCTAGGTTAGGACTGGGATTTGCTCTCATCAGTCTCATACTTTCGCATTCTTCACATACTTCTTGAACAGATCCCGGGTTTTCTCTGGTTTCGATCTCGTAGTAATGTGGTACCACACTGAAGCATACCAATAAACCTGGTTTCGATTTTTATTTTAGAGGATAACACATGTTAGGTCTAGGTTATGTCTGGGATTTGCCCTCATCAGGCTCATACTTTCGCATATTTCTCATAATTCATGCCTAGATCCTGGGCTATTTCTGGATTGCATCACATAGTGATGTAGTACCACACTGAAACAGTCAATTAAACCTGGTTTCCATCACTATTTTAGAGGACAACTCAAGTTAGGTCTCGGATAGTCTCATCAGGGTCATGCTTTCGCATATTTCTCATACTTGATGGCCAGATTCTGGGCCTTTTCTGGTTTGGATCACGCAGTAGTGTGGTACCACACTGAAACATTCAATTAAACCTGGTTTCGATCAATATTTTAGAGGACAACGCAAGTTAGGTCTGGGATAGGTATGGGATTTGCCCTCATCAGGGTCATACTTTCGCATTTTTCACATACTTGTTGAACAGATCCTGGGTTTTTTCTGGTTTGGATCACGCAGTAATGTGGTACCACACTGAAACTGTCCACTAAACCTGGTTTCGATCAATATTTGAGAGGATAACGTATGTTATGTCTAGGTTAGGCCTGGGATTTGCCCTCATCAGACTCATACTTACGCATACTTCACATACTTGTTAAACAGATCCTGCGTTTTTTTCTGGTTTGGATCACGTCGTAATATGGTACCACTCTGAAACAGTCCATTAAACCTGGTTTCGATCAATATTTTTGAGGATAACGCATGTTAGGTCTGGGTGAGGTCTAGGATTTGCCCTCATCAGGCTCATACTTTCGCATATTTCTCATAATTCATGCCTAGATCCTGGGCTATTTCTGGATTGCATCACGTAGTGATGTAGTACCACACTGAAACAGTCAATTAAACCTGGTTTCCATCACTATTTTAGAGGACAACTCAAGTTAGGTCTGAGATAGTCTCATCAGGATCATGCTTTCGCATATTTCTCATACTTGATGGCCAGATTCTGGGCCTTTTCTGGTTTGGATCACGCAGTAGTGTGGTACCACACTGAAACATTCAATTAAACCTGGTCTTGATAAATATTTTAGAGGATAACGCATGTTATGTCTAGGTTAGGCCTGGGATTTGCCCTCATCAGGGTCATACTTTCGCAGTTTTAACATACGTGTTAACCTAATCGGGGGTTTTTTCTGCTATGGATCACGTAGTAAAGTGGTACCACACTAAAACAGTCAATTAAACCTGGTTTCGATCAATATTTTAGAGGACAACGCAAGTTAGGTCTGGGATAGGTATGGGATTTGCCCTCATCAGGCTCATACTTTCGCGTTTTTCACATTCTTCTTGAACAGATCCTGGGTTTTTTCTGCTATGGATGACGTAGTAATGTGGTACCACTCTGAAACAGTCGATTAAACCTGGTTTCGATCAATATTTTTGAGGATAACGCAAGTTATGTCTGGGATAGGTCTGGGGATTTGCCCTCATCAGTCTCATACTTTCGCATTCTTCACATACTTCTTGAACAGATCCCGGGTTTTTTCTGGTTTCGATCACGTAGTAATGAAGTACAACACCGAAACCGTCAATTAAACCTGGTTTCCATCAATATTTTAGAGGACAGCGCATGTTAGGTCTAGGTTAGGCCTGGGATTTGCCCTCATCAGGGTCATACTTTCGCATATTTCTCATAATTCATGGCTAGATCCTGGGCTATTCCTGGATTGCATCACGTAGTAATGTAGTACCACACTGAAACAGTCAATTAAACCTGGTTTCCATCACTATTTTAGAGGACAACTCAAGTTAGGTCTGGGATAGGTCTGGGATTTGCCCTCGTCAGGATCATACTTTCGCATTTTTCACATACTTGTTGTACAGATCCTGGGTTTTATCCGGTTTGGATCACGCAGTAGTGTGGTACCACACTGAAACATTCAATTAAACCTGGTCTTGATAAATATTTTAGAGGACAACGCATGTTAGGTCTAGGTTAGGCCTGGGATTTGCCCACATCAGGGTCATACTTTTGCATATTTCTCATACTTGATGGCCAGATTCTGGGCCTTTTCTGGTTTGGATCACGTAGTAATGTGGCACCACACTGAAACAGTCCATTGAACCTGGTTTCGATCAATATTTTTGAGGATAACGCATGTTAGGTCTGGGTTAGGTCTAGGATTTGCCCTCATCAGGCTCATACTTTCGTATGTTTCTCATAATTCATGCCTAGATCCTGGGCTATTTCTGGATTGCATCACGTAGTGATGTAGTACCACACTGAAACAGTCAATTAAACCGGGTTTCCATCACTATTTTAGAGGACAACTCAAGTTAGGTCTGGGATAGTCTCATCAGGGTCATGCTTTCGCATATTTCGCATACTTGATGGCCAGATTCTGGGCCTTTTCTGGTTTGGATCACGTAGTAATGTGGTACCACACTGAAACAGTCCATTAAACCTGGTTTCGATCAATATTTTTGAGGATAACGCATGTTAGGTCTGGGTTAGGTCTAGGATTTGCCCTCATCAGGCTCATACTTTCGCATATTTCTCATAATTCATGGCTAGATCCTGGGCTATTTCTGGATTGCATCACGTAGTAATGTAGTACCACACTGAAACAGTCAATTAAACCTGGTTTCCATCACTAGTTTAGAGGACAACTCAAGTTAGGTCTGGGATAGGTCTGGGATTTGCCCTCGTCAGGATCATACTTTCGCATTTTTCACATACTTGTTGAACAGATCCTGGGTTTTTTCTGGTTTGGATCACGCATTAGTGTAGTACCACACGGAAACATTCAATTAAACCTGGTCTTGATAAATATTTTAGAGGATAACGCATGATAGGTCTAGGTTAGGCCTGGGATTTGCTCTCATCAGGCTCGTACTTTCGCATATTTCTCATACTTAATGGGCAGATTCTGGGCTTTTTGTGGATTGGATCACGTAGTAATGAAGTACAACACCGAAACAGTCAATTAAACCTGGTTTCCATCAATATTTTAGAGGACAGCGCATGTTAGGTCTAGGTTAGGCCTGGGATTTGCCCTCATCAGGGTCATACTTTCGCAGTTTTAACATACATGTCGACCTGATCGAGGGTTTTTTCTGCTTTGGATCACGTAGTAAAGTGGTACCACACTGAAACAGTCCGTTAAACCTGGTTTGGATCAATATTTTAGAGGATAACGCATGTTCGGTCTAGGTTAGCCCTGGGATTTTCACTCATCAGACTCATACTTTCGCATTCTTCACATACTTGTTGAACGGATCCTGGGTTTTTTCTGGGTTGGTTCACGTAGTAATGTGTTACCACACTGAAGCATTCAATTAAACCTGGTCTTGATAAATATTTTAGAGGATAACGCATGCTAGGTCTAGGTTAGGCCTGGGATTTGCCCCCATCAGACCCATACCTTCGCATATTTCTCATACTTCATGGCTAGATCCTGGGCTATTTATAGATTGGATCACGTAGTAATGTGGCACCACACTGAAACAGTCAATTAAACCTGGTTTCGATCAATATTTTTGAGGATAACGCATGTTAGGTCTGGGTTAGGTCTAGGATTTGCCCTCATCAGGCTCATACTTCCGCATATTTCTCATGCTTCATGGCTAGATCCTGGGCTATTTCTGGATTGCATCACGTAGTAATGTAGTACCACACTGAAACAGTCAATTAAACCTGGTTTCCATCACTATTTTAGAGGACAACTCAAGTTAAGTCTGGGATAGGTCTGGGATTTGCCCTCGTCAGGATCATACTTTCGCATTTTTCACATTCTTGTTGAACAGATCCTGGGTTTTTTCTGGTTTGGATCACGCATTAGTGTAGTACCACACGGAAACATTCAATTAAACCTGGTCTTGATAAATATTTTAGAGGATAACGCATGATAGGTCTAGGTTAGGCCTGGGATTTGCTCTCATCAGGCTCGTACTTTCGCATATTTCTCATACTTAATGGGCAGATTCTGGGCTTTTTGTGGATTGGATCACGTAGTAATTTAGTAGCACACTGAAACAGTCAAGTAAACCTGGTTTCGATCAATATTTTAGAAGACAACGCAAGTTAGGTCTGGGATAGGTCTGGGATATGCCCTGATCAGGCTCATTCTTTCGCATATTTCTCATACTTGATGGCTAGATCCTGGGCTTTTTTTGGATTGGATCACGTAGTAATGTAGAACCACACTGAAACAGTCAACTAACTCTGGTTACGATCACTATTTTAGAAGATAACGCATGTTAGGTCTGGGATAGGTCTGGGATTTTCACACGTCAGACTCATACTTTCGCATTCTTCACATACTTGTTGAACGGATCCTGTGCTTTTACTGGTTTGGTTCACGTAGTAATGTGGTACCACACTGACACATTCAATTAAACCTGGTCTTGATAAATATTTTTGAGGATATCGCATGCTAGGTCTAGGTTAGGCCTGGGATTTGCCCCCATAAGACCCATACCTTCGCATATTTCTCATACTTCATGGCTAGATCCTGGGCTATTTATAGATTGGATCACGTAGTAATGTGGCACCACACTGAAACAGTCAATTAAACCTGGTTTCGATCAATATTTTAGCGGATAACGCAAGTTATGTCTAGGATAGGGCTGGGATATGCCCTCATCAGGCTCATACTTTCACGTTTTTCACATACTTGTTGAACAGATCCTGGGTTTTTTCTGATTCGGATCACGTAGTAATGTGGTACCACACTGAAACAGTCCATTAAACCTGGTTTCGATCAATATTTTAGAGGATAACGCAAGTTAGGTCTGGGATAGGTCTGGGATTCGCCCTCATCAGGCACATACTTTCGCGTTATTCACATTCTTCTTGAACATATCCTGGGTTTTTTCTGGTTTGGATCACATAGTAATGTGGTACCACACTGAAACAGTCCATTAAACCTGGTTTCGATCAATATTTTAGAGGATAATGCATGTTATGTCTAGGTTAGGCCTGGGACTAGCCCTCATCAGATTCATACTTTCGCATACTTCACATACTTGTTGAACAGATCCTGGGTTTTTTTCTGGTTTGGATCACGTAGTAATGAGGTACCACACTGAAACAGTCGATTAAACCTGGTTTCGATCTATATTTTTGAGGATAACGCATGTTAGGTCTAGGTTAGGCCTGGGATTTTCACTCATCAGACTCATACTTTCACATTCTTCACATACTTGTTGAACGGATCCAGACTTTTTACTGGTTTGGATCACGTAGTAATGTGGTACCACACTGAAACATTCAATTAAACCTGGTCTTGATAAATATTTTAGAGGATAACGCATGTTAGGTCAGGGTAAGGTCTAGGATTTGCCCCCATCAGGCTCATACTTTCGCATATTTCTAATACTTCATGGCTAGATCCTGGGCTCTTTCTGGATTGGATCACGTAGTAATGTGGTACCACACTGAAACAGTCCATTAAACCTGGTTTCGATCAATATTTTTGAGGATAACACATGTTAGGTCTAGGTTAGGACTGGGATTTGCTCTCATCAGTCTCATACTTTCGCATTCTTCACATACTTCTTGAACAGATCCCGGGTTTTCTCTGGTTTCGATCTCGTAGTAATGTGGTACCACACTGAAGCATACCAATAAACCTGGTTTCGATTTTTATTTTAGAGGATAACACATGTTAGGTCTAGGTTATGTCTGGGATTTGCCCTCATCAGGCTCATACTTTCGCATATTTCTCATAATTCATGCCTAGATCCTGGGCTATTTCTGGATTGCATAACATAGTGATGTAGTACCACACTGAAACAGTCAATTAAACCTGGTTTCCATCACTATTTCAGAGGACAACTCAAGTTAGGTCTCGGATAGTCTCATCAGGGTCATGCTTTCGCATATTTCTCATACTTGATGGCCAGATTCTGGGCCTTTTCTGGTTTGGATCACGCAGTAGTGTGGTACCACACTGAAACATTCAATTAAACCTGGTTTCGATCAATATTTTAGAGGACAACGCAAGTTAGGTCTGGGATAGGTATGGGATTTGCCCTCATCAGGGTCATACTTTCGCATTTTTCACATACTTGTTGAACAGATCCTGGGTTTTTTCTGGTTTGGATCACGCAGTAATGTGGTACCACACTGAAACTGTCCACTAAACCTGGTTTCGATCAATATTTGAGAGGATAACGTATGTTATGTCTAGGTTAGGCCTGGGATTTGCCCTCATCAGACTCATACTTACGCATACTTCACATACTTGTTAAACAGATCCTGCGTTTTTTTCTGGTTTGGATCACGTCGTAATATGGTACCACTCTGAAACAGTCCATTAAACCTGGTTTCGATCAATATTTTTGAGGATAACGCATGTTAGGTCTGGGTGAGGTCTAGGATTTGCCCTCATCAGGCTCATACTTTCGCATATTTCTCATAATTCATGCCTAGATCCTGGGCTATTTCTGGATTGCATCACGTAGTGATGTAGTACCACACTGAAACAGTCAATTAAACCTGGTTTCCATCACTATTTTAGAGGACAACTCAAGTTAGGTCTGAGATAGTCTCATCAGGATCATACTTTCGCATATTTCTCATACTTGATGGCCAGATTCTGGGCCTTTTCTGGTTTGGATCACGCAGTAGTGTGGTACCACACTGAAACATTCAATTAAACCTGGTCTTGATAAATATTTTAGAGGATAACGCATGTTATGTCTAGGTTAGGCCTGGGATTTGCCCTCATCAGGGTCATACTTTCGCAGTTTTAACATACGTGTTAACCTAATCGGGGGTTTTTTCTGCTATGGATCACGTAGTAAAGTGGTACCACACTAAAACAGTCAATTAAACCTGGTTTCGATCACTATTTTAGAGGACAACGCAAGTTAGGTCTGGGATAGGTATGGGATTTGCCCTCATCAGGCTCATACTTTCGCGTTTTTCACATTCTTCTTGAACAGATCCTGGGTTTTTTCTGCTATGGATGACGTAGTAATGTGGTACCACTCTGAAACAGTCGATTAAACCTGGTTTCGATCAATATTTTTGAGGATAACGCAAGTTATGTCTGGGATAGGTCTGGGGATTTGCCCTCATCAGTCTCATACTTTCGCATTCTTCACATACTTCTTGAACAGATCCCGGGTTTTTTCTGGTTTCGATCACGTAGTAATGAAGTACAACACCGAAACAGTCAATTAAACCTGGTTTCCATCAATATTTTAGAGGACAGCGCATGTTAGGTCTAGGTTAGGCCTGGGATTTGCCCTCATCAGGGTCATACTTTCGCATATTTCTCATACTTCATGGCTAGATCCTGGGCTATTCCTGGATTGCATCACGTAGTAATGTAGTACCACACTGAAACAGTCAATTAAACCTGGTTTCCATCACTATTTTAGAGGACAACTCAAGTTAGGTCTGGGATAGGTCTGGGATTTGCCCTCGTCAGGATCATACTTTCGCATTTTTCACATACTTGTTGTACAGATCCTGGGTTTTATCCGGTTTGGATCACGCAGTAGTGTGGTACCACACTGAAACATTCAATTAAACCTGGTCTTGATAAATATTTTAGAGGACAACGCATGTTAGGTCTAGGTTAGGCCTGGGATTTGCCCACATCAGGGTCATACTTTTGCATATTTCTTATACTTAATGGGCAGATTCTGGGCTTTTTGTGGATTGGATCACGTAGTAATTTAGTAGCACACTGAAACAGTCAAGTAAACCTGGTTTCGATCAATATTTCAGAAGACAACGCAAGTTAGGTCTGGGATAGGTCTGGGATATGCCCTGATCAGGCTCATACTTTCGTATGTTTCTCATAATTCATGCCTAGATCCTGGGCTATTTCTGGATTGCATCACGTAGTGATGTAGTACCACACTGAAACAGTCAATTAAACCGGGTTTCCATCACTATTTTAGAGGACAACTCAAGTTAGGTCTGGGATAGTCTCATCAGGGTCATGCTTTCGCATATTTCGCATACTTGATGGCCAGATTCTGGGCCTTTTCTGGTTTGGATCACGTAGTAATGTGGTACCACACTGAAACAGTCCATCAAACCTGGTTTCGATCAATATTTTTGAGGATAACGCATGTTAGGTCTGGGTTAGGTCTAGGATTTGCCCTCATCAGGCTCATACTTTCGCATATTTCTCATAATTCATGGCTAGATCCTGGGCTATTTCTGGATTGCATCACGTAGTAATGTAGTACCACACTGAAACAGTCAATTAAACCTGGTTTCCATCACTAGTTTAGAGGACAACTCAAGTTAGGTCTGGGATAGGTCTGGGATTTGCCCTCGTCAGGATCATACTTTCGCATTTTTCACATACTTGTTGAACAGATCCTGGGTTTTTTCTGGTTTGGATCACGCATTAGTGTAGTACCACACGGAAACATTCAATTAAACCTGGTCTTGATAAATATTTTAGAGGATAACGCATGATAGGTCTAGGTTAGGCCTGGGATTTGCTCTCATCAGGCTCGTACTTTCGCATATTTCTCATACTTAATGGGCAGATTCTGAGCTTTTTGTGGATTGGATCACGTAGTAATTTAGTAGCACACTGAAACAGTCAAGTAAACCTGGTTTCGATCAATATTTTAGAAGACAACGCAAGTTAGGTCTGGGATAGGTCTGGGATATGCCCTGATCAGGCTCATTCTTTCGCATATTTCTCATACTTGATGGCTAGATCCTGGGCTTTTTTTGGATTGGATCACGTAGTAATGTAGAACCACACTGAAACAGTCAACTAACTCTGGTTACGATCACTATTTTAGAAGATAACGCATGTTAGGTCTGGGATAGGTCTGGGATTTTCACACATCAGACTCATACTTTCGCATTCTTCACATACTTGTTGAACGGATCCTGTGCTTTTACTGGTTTGGTTCACGTAGTAATGTGGTACCACACTGACACATTCAATTAAACCTGGTCTTGATAAATATTTTTGAGGATATCGCATGCTAGGTCTAGGTTAGGCCTGGGATTTGCCCCCATAAGACCCATACCTTCGCATATTTCTCATACTTCATGGCTAGATCCTGGGCTATTTATAGATTGGATCACGTAGTAATGTGGCACCACACTGAAACAGTCAATTAAACCTGGTTTCGATCAATATTTTAGCGGATAACGCAAGTTATGTCTAGGATAGGGCTGGGATATGCCCTCATCAGGCTCATACTTTCGCATACTTCACATACTTGTTGAACAGATCCTGGGTTTTTTTCTGGTTTGGATCACGTAGTAATGAGGTACCACACTGAAACAGTCGATTAAACCTGGTTTCGATCTATATTTTTGAGGATAACGCATGTTAGGTCTAGGTTAGGCCTGGGATTTTCACTCATCAGACTCATACTTTCACATTCTTCACATACTTGTTGAACGGATCCAGACTTTTTACTGGTTTGGATCACGTAGTAATGTGGTACCACACTGAAACATTCAATTAAACCTGGTCTTGATAAATATTTTAGAGGATAACGCATGTTAGGTCAGGGTAAGGTCTAGGATTTGCCCCCATCAGGCTCATACTTTCGCATATTTCTAATACTTCATGGCTAGATCCTGGGCTCTTTCTGGATTGGATCACGTAGTAATGTGGTACCACACTGAAACAGTCCATTAAACCTGGTTTCGATCAATATTTTTGAGGATAACACATGTTAGGTCTAGGTTAGGACTGGGATTTGCTCTCATCAGTCTCATACTTTCGCATTCTTCACATACTTCTTGAACAGATCCCGGGTTTTCTCTGATTTCGATCTCGTAGTAATGTGGTACCACACTGAAGCATACCAATAAACCTGGTTTCGATTTTTATTTTAGAGGATAACACATGTTAGGTCTAGGTTATGTCTGGGATTTGCCCTCATCAGGCTCATACTTTCGCATATATCTCATAATTCATGCCTAGATCCTGGGCTATTTCTGGATTGCATCACATAGTGATGTAGTACCACACTGAAACAGTCAATTAAACCTGGTTTCCATCACTATTTTAGAGGACAACTCAAGTTAGGTCTGGGATAGTCTCATCAGGGTCATGCTTTCGCATATTTCTCATACTTGATGGCCAGATTCTGGGCCTTTTCTGGTTTGGATCACGCAGTAGTGTGGTACCACACTGAAACATTCAATTAAACCTGGTTTCGATCAATATTTTAGAGGACAACGCAAGTTAGGTCTGGGATAGGTATGGGATTTGCCCTCATCAGGGTCATACTTTCGCATTTTTCACATACTTGTTGAACAGATCCTGGGTTTTTTCTGGTTTGGATCACGCAGTAATGTGGTACCACACTGAAACTGTCCACTAAACCTGGTTTCGATCAATATTTGAGAGGATAACGTATGTTATGTCTAGGTTAGGCCTGGGATTTGCCCTCATCAGACTCATACTTACGCATACTTCACATACTTGTTAAACAGATCCTGCGTTTTTTTCTGGTTTGGATCACGTCGTAATATGGTACCACTCTGAAACAGTCCATTAAACCTGGTTTCGATCAATATTTTTGAGGATAACGCATGTTAGGTCTGGGTGAGGTCTAGGATTTGCCCTCATCAGGCTCATACTTTCGCATATTTCTCATAATTCATGCCTAGATCCTGGGCTATTTCTGGATTGCATCACGTAGTGATGTAGTACCACACTGAAACAGTCAATTAAACCTGGTTTCCATCACTATTTTAGAGGACAACTCAAGTTAGGTCTGAGATAGTCTCATCAGGGTCATGCTTTCGCATATTTCTCATACTTGATGGCCAGATTCTGGGCCTTTTCTGGTTTGGATCACGCAGTAGTGTGGTACCACACTGAAACATTCAATTAAACCTGGTCTTGATAAATATTTTAGAGGATAACGCATGTTATGTCTAGGTTAGGCCTGGGATTTGCCCTCATCAGGGTCATACTTTCGCATATTTCTCATACTTCATGGCTAGGTCCTGGGCTATTCCTGGATTGCATCACGTAGTAATGTAGTACCACACTGAAACAGTCAATTAAACCTGGTTTCCATCACTATTTTAGAGGACAACTCAAGTTAGGTCTGGGATAGGTCTGGGATTTGCCCTCGTCAGGATCATACTTTCGCATTTTTCACATACTTGTTGTACAGATCCTGGGTTTTATCCGGTTTGGATCACGCAGTAGTGTGGTACCACACTGAAACATTCAATTAAACCTGGTCTTGATGAATATTTTAGAGGACAACGCATGTTAGGTCTAGGTTAGGCCTGGGATTTGCCCACATCAGGGTCATACTTTTGCATATTTCTCATACTTGATGGCCAGATTCTGGGCCTTTTCTGGTTTGGATCACGTAGTAATGTGGCACCACACTGAAACAGTCCATTAAACCTGGTTTCGATCAATATTTTTGAGGATAACGCATGTTAGATCTGGGTGAGGTCTAGGATTTGCCCCCATCAGGCTCATACTTTCGTATGTTTCTCATAATTCATGCCTAGATCCTGGGCTATTTCTGGATTGCATCACGTAGTGATGTAGTACCACACTGAAACAGTCAATTAAACCGGGTTTCCATCACTATTTTAGAGGACAACTCAAGTTAGGTCTGGGATAGTCTCATCAGGGTCATGCTTTCGCATATTTCGCATACTTGATGGCCAGATTCTGGGCCTTTTCTGGTTTGGATCACGTAGTAATGTGGTACCACACTGAAACAGTCCATTAAACCTGGTTTCGATCAATATTTTTGAGGATAACGCATGTTAGGTCTGGGTTAGGTCTAGGATTTGCCCTCATCAGGCTCATACTTTCGCATATTTCTCATAATTCATGGCTAGATCCTGGGCTATTTCTGGATTGCATCACGTAGTAATGTAGTACCACACTGAAACAGTCAATTAAACCTGGTTTCCATCACTAGTTTAGAGGACAACTCAAGTTAGGTCTGGGATAGGTCTGGGATTTGCCCTCGTCAGGATCATACTTTCGCATTTTTCACATACTTGTTGAACAGATCCTGGCTTTTTTCTGGTTTGGATCACGCAGTAATGTGGTACCACACTGAAACTGTCCACTAAACCTGGTTTCGATCAATATTTTAGAGGATAACGTATGTTATGGCTAGGTTAGGCCTGGGATTTGCCCTCATCAGACTCATACTTACGCATACTTCACATACTTGTTAAACAGATCCTGGGTTTTTTTCTGGTTTGGATCACGTAGTAATGTGGTACCACTCTGAAACAGTCGATTAAACATGGTTTCGATCAATATTTTTGAGGATAACGCAAGTTATGTCTGGGATAGGTCTGGGGATTTACCATCATCAGTCTCATACTTTCGCATTCCTCACATACTTCTTGAACAGATCCCGGGTTTTTTCTGGTTTCGATCACGTAGTAATGTGGTACCACACTGAAGCATACCAATAAACCTGGTTTCGATTTTTATTTTAGAGGATAACACATGTTATGTCTAGGTTAGGTCTAGGATTTGCCCTCGTCAGGATCATACTTTCGCATATTTCTCATACTTGATGGCTAGATCCTGGGCTTTTTCTGGATTGCATCACGTAGTAATGTAGTACCACACTGAAACAGTCAATTAAACGTGGTTCCCATCAATATTTTAGAGGATAACGCATGCTAGGTCTGGGACAGGTCTGGGATTTGCCCTCATCAGACCCATACTTTCGCATATTTCTCATACTTGATGGCTAGATCCTGGGCTTTTTCTGGATTGCATCACGTAGTAATGAAGTACAACACCGAAACAGTCAATTAAACCTGGTTTCCATCAATATTTTAGAGGACAGCGCATGTTAGGTCTAGGTTAGGCCTGGGATTTGCCCTCATCAGGGTCATACTTTCGCAGTTTTAACATACATGTCGACCTGATCGAGGGTTTTTTCTGCTTTGGATCACGTAGTAAAGTGGTACCACACTGAAACAGTCCATTAAACCTGGTTTGGATCAATATTTTAGAGGATCACGCATGTTCGGTCTAGGTTAGCCCTGGGATTTTCACTCATCAGACACATACTTTCGCATTCTTCACATACTTGTTGGACGGATCCTGGGTTTTTTCTGGGTTGGTTCACGTAGTAATGTGTTACCACACTGAAGCATTCAATTAAACCTGGTCTTGATAAATATTTTAGAGGATAACGCATGCTAGGTCTAGGTTAGGCCTGGGATTTGCCCTCATCAGGCTCATACTTTCGCATATTTCTCATACTTCATGGCTAGATCCTGGGCTATTTCTGGATTGGATCACGTAGTAATGTGTTACCACACTGAAACAGTCAAGTAAACCTGGTTTCGATCAATATTTTAGAAGACAACGCAAGTTAGGTCTGGGATAGGTCTGGGATTTGCCCTGATCAGGCTCATTATTTCGCATATTTCTCATACTTGATGGCTAGATCCTGGGCTTTTTTGGATTGGATCACGTAGTAATGTAGAACCACACTGAAACAGTCAACTAACTCTGGTTACGATCACTATTTTAGAAGATAACGCATGTTAGGTCTGGGATAGGTCTGGGATTTTCACACATCAGACTCATACTTTCGCATACTTCACATACTTGTTGAACAGATCCTGGGTTTTTTCCAGTTTGGATCACGTAGTAATGTGGTACCACACTGAAACAGTCCATTAAACCTGGTTTCGATCAATATTTTTGAGGATAACACATGTTAGGTCTAGGTTAGGACTGGGATTTGCTCTCATCAGGCTCATACTTTCGCATATTTCTCATAATTCATGCCTAGATCCTGGGCTATTTCTGCTATGGATCACGTAGTAAAGTGGTACCACACTAAAACAGTCAATTAAACCTGGTTTCGATCAATATTTTAGAGGACAACGCAAGTTAGGTCTGGGATAGGTATGGGATTTGCCCTCATCAGGGTCATACTTTCGCATTTTTCACATACTTGTTGAACAGATCCTGGGTTTTTTCTGGTTTGGATCACGCAGTAATGTGGTACCACACTGAAACTGTCCACTAAACCTGGTTTCGATCAATATTTGAGAGGATAACGTATGTTATGTCTAGGTTAGGCCTGGGATTTGCCCTCATCAGACTCATACTTACGCATACTTCACATACTTGTTAAACAGATCCTGCGTTTTTTTCTGGTTTGGATCACGTAGTGATGTAGTACCACACTGAAACAGTCAATTAAACCTGGTTTCCATCACTATTTTAGAGGACAACTCAAGTTAGGTCTGGGATAGTCTCATCAGGGTCATGCTTTCGCATATTTCGCATACTTGATGGCCAGATTCTGGGCCTTTTCTGGTTTGGATCACGTAGTAATGTGGTACCACACTGAAACAGTCCATTAAACCTGGTTTCGATCAATATTTTTGAGGATAACGCATGTTAGGTCTGGGTTAGGTCTAGGATTTGCCCTCATCAGGCTCATACTTTCGCATATTTCTCATAATTCATGGCTAGATCCTGGGCTATTTCTGGATTGCATCACGTAGTAATGTAGTACCACACTGAAACAGTCAATTAAACCTGGTTTCCATCACTATTTTAGACGACAACTCAAGTTAGGTCTGGGATAGGTCTGGGATTTGCCCTCGTCAGGATCATACTTTCGCATTTTTCACATACTTGTTGAACAGATCCTGGGTTTTTTCTGGTTTGGATCACGCAGTAGTGTGGTACCACACTGAAACTGTCCACTAAACCTGGTTTCGATCAATATTTTAGAGGATAACGTATGTTATGTCTAGGTTAGGCCTGGGATTTGCCCACATCAGACTCATACTTACGCATACTTCACATACTTGTTAAACAGATCCTGGGTTTTTTTCTGGTTTGGATCACGTAGTAATGTGGTACCACTCTGAAACAGTCGATTAAACATGGTTTCGATCAATATTTTTGAGGATAACGCATGTTAGGTCTAGGTTAGGTCTAGGATTTGCCCTCATCAGGCTCATACTTTCGCATATTTCTCATACTTCATGGCTAGATCCTGGGCTTTTTCTGGATTGCATCACGTAGTAATGAAGTACAACACCGAAACAGTCAATTAAACCTGGTTTCCATCAATATTTTAGAGGACAGCGCATGTTAGGTCTAGGTTAGGCCTGGGATTTGCCCTCATCAGGGTCATACTTTCGTAGTTTTAACATACATGTCGACCTGATCGAGGGTTTTCTCTGCTTTGGATCACGTAGTAAAGTGGTACCACACTGAAACAGTCCATTAAACCTGGTTTGGATCAATATTTTAGAGGATAACGCATGTTCGGTCTAGGTTAGCCCTGGGATTTTCACTCATCAGACTCATACTTTCGCATTCTTCACATACTTGTTGAACGGATCCTGGGTTTTTTCTGGGTTGGTTCACGTAGTAATGTGTTACCACACTGAAGCATTCAATTAAACCTGGTCTTGATAAATATTTTAGAGGATAACGCATGCTAGGTCTAGGTTAGGCCTGGGATTTGCCCCCATCAGACCTATACCTTGGCATATTTCTCATACTTCATGGCTAGATCCTGGGCTATTTATAGATTGGATCACGTAGTAATGTGGCACCACACTGAAAGAGTCAATTAAACCTGGTTTCGATCAATATTTTAGAGGATAACGCAAGTTATGTCTGGGTTAGGTCTAGGATTTGCCCTCATCAGGCTCATACTTTCGCATATTTCTCATACTTCATGGCTAGATCCTGGGCTATTTCTGGATGGCATCACGTAGTAATGTAGTACCACACTGAAACAGTCAATTAAACCTGGTTTCCATCACTATTTTAGAGGACAACTCAAGTTATGTCTGGGATAGGTCTGGGATTTGCCCTCGTCAGGATCATACTTTCGCATTTTTCACATACTTGTTGAACAGATCCTGGGTTTTTTCTGGTTTGGATCACGCATTAGTGTGGTACCACACTGAAACATTCAATTAAACCTGGTCTTGATAAATATTTTAGAGGATAACGCATGTTAGGTCTAGGTTAGGCCTGGGATTTGCTCTCATCAGGCTCGTACTTTCGCATATTTCTCATACTTAATGGGCAGATTCTGGGCTTTTTGTGGATTGGATCACGTAGTAATTTAGTAGCACACTGAAACAGTCCATTAAACCAGGTTTCGATCAATATATATGAGCATAACGCATGTTAGGTCTAGATTAGGCCTGGGATTCGCCCTCATCAGACTCATACTTTCGCATTCTTCATATACCTGTTGAACGGATCCTGTGTTTTTACTGGTTTGGATCACGTAGTAATGTGGTACCACACTGAAACATTCAATTAAACCTGGTCTTGATAAATATTTTAGAGGATAACGCATGTTAGGTCAGGGTAAGGTCTAGGATTTGCCCTCATCAGACACATACTTTCGCATTCTTCACGTACTTGTTGAACAGCTCCAGGGTTTTTTTCTGGTTTGGATCACGTAGTAATGTGGTACCACACTGAAACAGTCGATTAAACCTGGTTTCGATCAATATTTTTGAGGATAACGCATGTTAGGTCTGGGATAGGTCTGGGATTTGCCCTCATCAGGGTCATACTTTCGCAGTTCTGACATGCATGTTGACCTGATCGAGGGCTTTTCTGCTTTGGATCACGTAGTAAAGTGGTGCCACACTAAAACGGTCAATTAAACCTGGTTTCGATCAATATTTTAGAGGATAACGCATGTTAGGTCTAGGTTAGGCCTGAGATTTTCACTCATCAGACACATACTTTCGCATTTTTCACATACTTCTTGAACAGATCCTGGCTTTTTCTGGTGTGGATCACGTAGTAATGCGGTACCACACTGAAACAATCAATTAAACCTGGTCTTGATAAATATTTTAGAGGATAACGCATGTTAGGTCTGGGTTATGTCTGGGATTTGCCCTCATCAGGCTCATACTTTCGCATATTTCTCATACTTCATGGCTAGATCCTGGGCTATTTCTGGATTGGATCACGTAGTAATGTGTTACCACACTGAAACAGCAAAGTAAACCTGGTTTCGATCAATATTTTAGAGGATAACGCAAGTTAGGTCTGGGATAAGTCTGGGATACGCACTCATCAGGCTCATACTTTCGCGTTTTTCACATACTTGTTGAACAGATCTCGGTTTTTTCTGGTTTGGATCACGTTGTAATGTGTTACCACACTGAAACAATCCCTTAAACCTGGTTTCGATGAATATTTTAGAGGGTAACGCATGTTAGGTCTAGGATAGGCCTGCGATTTGCCCTCATCAGGATCATACTTTCGCAGTTTTAACATACATGTTGACCTGATCGAGGGTTTTTTCTGCTTTGGATCACGTAGTAAAGTGGTGCCACACTGAAACATTCCATTAAACCTGGTTTCGATCAATATTTTAGAGGATAACGCAAGTTAGGTCTGGGATAGGTCTTGGATTCGCCCTCATCAGGCTCATACATTCGCGTTTTTCACATACTTCTTGAACAGATCCTGGGTTTTTTCTGGTTTGGATCACATAGTAATGTGGTACCACACTGAAACAGTCCATTAAACCTGGTTTCGATCAATATTTTAGAGGATAGTGCATGTTAGGTCTATGTTAGGCCTGGGATTTGCCCTCATCAGGGTCATACTTTCGCGTTTTTCACATACTTGTTGAACAGATCCTGGGTTTTTTCTAGTTTGGATCACGTAGTAATGTGGTACCACACTGAAACAGTCCATTAAACCTGGTTTCGATCAATATTTTTGAGGATAACGCATGTTAGGTCTGGGTTAGGTCTGGGATTTGCTCTCATCAGGCTCATTCTTTCGCATATTTCACATACTTGATGGCTAGATACTGGGTTTTTCCTGGTTTGGATCACGCAGTAATGTGGTACCACACTGAAACAGTCCACTCAACCTTGTTTCGATCAATATTTTAGAGGCTAACGAATGTTATGTCCAGGTTAGGCCTGGGATTAGCCCTCATCAGATTCATACTTTCGCATACTTCACATACTTGTTGAACAGATCCTGGGTTTTTTTCTGGTTTGGATCACGTAGTAATGTGGTACCACACTGAAACAGTCGATTAAACCTGGTTTCGATCTATATTTTTGAGGATAACGCATGTTAGGTCTAGGTTAGGCCTGGGATTTTCACTCATCAGACTCATACTTTCGCATATTTCTCATACTTGATGGCTAGATCCTGGGCTTTTTCTGGATTGCATCACGTAGTAATGTAGAACCACACTGAAACAGTCAATTAAACGTGGTCCCATCAATATTTTAGAGGATAACGCATGCTAGGTCTGGGACAGGTCTGGGATTTGCCCTCATCAGACCCATACTTTCGCATATTTCTCATACTTCATGGCTAGATCCTGGCCTTTTTCTGGATTGCATCACGTAGTAATGAAGTACAACACTGAAACAGTCATTTAAACCTGGTTTCGATCCATATTTTAGAGGATAACGCAAGTTAGGTCTGGGATAGGTCTGGGATTCGCCCTCATCAGGCTCATACTTTCGCGTTTTTCACATACTTCTTGAACAGATCCTGGGTTTTTTCTGGTTTGGATCACATAGTAATGTGGTACCACACTGAAACAGTCCATTAAACCTGGTTTCGATCAATATTTTAGAGGATAATGCATGTTAGGTCTATGTTAGGCCTGGGATTTGCCCTCATCAGACTTATATTTTCGCATACTTCACATACTTGTTGAACAGATCCTGGGTTTTGTTCCGGTTTCGATCACGTAGTAGTGTGGTGCCACACTGAGACAGTCCATTAAACCTGGTTTCGATCAATATTTTAGAGAATAATTCATGTTAGGTCTAGGTTAGGTCTGGGATTTTCTCTCATCAGGCTCGTACTTTCGCATATTTCTCATACTCGATGGCTAGATCCTGGGCATTTTCTAGATTGGATCACGTAGTAATGTAGTACCACACTGAAACAGTCGATTAACCTTGGTTTCGATCAATATTTTAGAGGATAACGCATGTTAGGTCTAGGTTAGGCCTGGGATATGCCCTCATCAGGGTCATACTTTCGCAGTTTTAACATACATGTTGACCTCATCGAGGGTTTTTTCTGCTTTGGATCACGTAGTAAAGTGGTGCCACACTAAAACTGTCAATTAAACCTGGTTTCGACCAATATTTTAGAGGATAACGCAAGTTATGTCTGGGATAGGTCTGGGGATTTGCCCTCATCAGGCTCATACTTTCGCGTTTTTCACATTCTAGTTGAACATATCCTGGGTTCTTTCTGGTTTGGATCACCTAGTAATGTGGTACCACACTGAGACAGTCCATTAAACCTGGTTTCGATCAATATTTTAAGGAATAATTCATGTTAGGTCTAGGTTAGGTCTGGGATTTTCTCTCATCAGGCTCATTCTTTCGCATATTTCTCATACTTGATGGGCAGATTCTGGGCTTTTTCTGGTTTGGATCACGTAGTAATGTGGTACCACACGGAAACAGATCATTAAACCTGCTTTCGATCAATATTTTAGAAGATAACGCATGTTAGGTCTAGGTTAGGCCTGGGATATGCCCTCATCAGACACATACTTTCGCATTTTTCACGTACTTGTTGAACAGCTCCTGGGTTTTTTTCTGGTTTGGATCACGTAGTAGTGTGGTACCGCACTGAAACATTCAATTAAACCTGGTTTCGAACAATATTTTAGAGGATAACGCAAGTTAGGTCTGGGATAGGTCTGGGATTTGCCCTCATCAGACTCATACTTTCGCATTCTTCACATACTCGTTGAACGGGGCCTGGGTTTTTACAGGTTTGGTTCACGTAGTAATGTGGTACCACACTGAAACATTCAATTAAACCTGGTTTCCAACAATATTTTAGAGGACAACGCTAGTTAGGTCTGGGTTAGGCCTGGGATTTGCCCTCATCAGACTTATATTTTCGCATACTTCACATACTTGTTGAACAGATCCTGGGTTTTGTTCCGGTTTCGATCACGTAGTAGTGTGGTACCACACTGAAACAGTTGATTAAACCTGGTTTCGATCAATATGTTTGAGCATAACGCATGTTAGGTCTAGGTTAGGTCTGGGATTTGCTCTCATCAGGCTCGTACTTTCGCATATTTCTCATACTTGATGGGCAAATTCTGGGCTTTTTCTGGTTTGGATCACGTAGTAATGTGGTACCATACGGAAACAGTCCATTAAACCTGGTTTCGATCAATATTTTAGAAGATAACGCATGTTAGGTCTAGGTTAGGCCTGGGATTTGCGCTCATCAGACACATACTTTCGCATTCTTCACATACTTGTTGAACAGATCCTGGGTTTTTTTCTGGTTTGGATCACGTAGCTATGTGGCACCACACTGAAACAGTCCATTAAACCTGGTTTCGACCAATATTTTAGAGGATAACGCATGTTAGGTCTGGGATAGGTCTGGGATTTGCCCTCATCAGGGTCATACTTTCGCATTTTTCACATACATGTTGAACAGATCCTGGGTTTTTTCTGGTTTGGATCACGGAGTAATGTGGTACTACACTGAAACAGTCCACTAAACCTGGTTTCGATCAATATTTTAGAGGATAACTCATGCTAGGTCTAGGTTTGGCCTGGGATTTGCCCCCATCAGACCCATACTTTCGCATATTTCTCATACTTCATGGCTAGATCCTGGGCTATTAATGGATTGGATCACGTAGTAATGTGGTACCACACTGAAACAGTCCATTAAACCTGGTTTCGATGAATATTTTAGAGGATAACGTATGTTAGGTCTAGGTTAGGCCTGCGATTTGCCCTCATCAGGGTCATACTTTCGCAGTTTTAACATACATGTTGACCTGATCGAGGGTTTTTTCTGCTCTGGATCACGTAGTAAAGTGGTATCACACTGAAACAGTCCATTAAACCTGGTTTCGATCACTATTTTAGAGGATAACGCATGTTAGGTCTGGGATAGGTCTGGGATTCGCCCTCATCAGGCTCATACTTTCGCGTTTTTCACATACTTCTTGAACAGATCCTGGGTTTTTTCTGGTTTGGATCACATAGTAATGTGGTACCACACTGAAACTGTCCACTCAACCTGGTTTCGATCAATATTTTACAGGATAACGCAAGTTAGGTCTGGGTTAGGTCTAGGATTTGCCCTCATCAGTCTCATACTTTCGCATATTTCTCATAATTCATGGCTAGATCCCGGGCTATTTCTGGATTGCATCACGTAGTAATGTAGTACCACACTGAAACAGTCCATTAAACCTGGTTTCGATCAACATTTTTGAGGATAACACATGTTAGGTCTAGGTTAGGTCTGGGATTTGCTCTCATCAGGCTCATTCTTTCGCATATTTCTCATACTTGATGGCTAGATCCTGGGCTTTTTCTGGATTGGATCACGTAGTAATGTAGAACCACACTGAAACAGTCAATTAACCCTTGTTTCGATCACTATTTTAGAGGATAACGCATGTTAGGTATGAGATAGTTCTGGGATTTGCCCTCATCAGACTCATAGTTTCGCACACTTCACATACTCGCTGAACAGATCCTGGTTTTTTTTCTGGTTTGGATCACGTTGTAATGCGGTGCCACACTGACACAGTTGATTAAACCTGTTTTCGATCAATATTATTGAGGATAACGCATGTTAGGTCTAGGTTAGTCCTGGGATTTGCCCTCATCAGGCTCATACTTTCGCATATTTTTCATAATTCATGGCTAGATTCCGGGCTATTTCTGGATTGCATCACGTAGTAATGTAGTACCACACTGAAACAGTCCATTAAACCTGGTTTCGATCAACATTTTTGAGGAAAGCGCAAGTTAGGTCTGGGTTAGGTCTAGGATTTGCCCTCATCAGTCTCATACTTTCGCATATTTCTAATACTTCATGGCTAGATCCTTGGCTCTTTCTGGATTGGATCACGTATTATTGTTGTGCCACACTGAAACCGTCCATTAAACCTGGTTTCGATCAATATTTTTGAGGATAACACATGTTAGGTCTGGGTTAGGTCTGGGATTTGCTCTCATCAGGCTCATTCTTTCGCATATTTCTCATACTTGATGGCTAGATCCTGGGCTTTTTCTGGATTGGATCACGTTCTAATGTAGAACCACACTGAAACAGTCAATTAACCCTGGTTTCGATCACTATTTTAGAGGATAACGCATGTTGGGTATGGGATAGTTCTGGGATTTGCCCTCATCAGACTCATACTTTCGCATTCTTCACATACTTGTTGAACGGATCCTGTGTTTTTACTGGTTTGGTTCACGTAGTAATGTGGTACCACACTGAGACATTCAATTATACCTGGTCTTGATAAATATTTTAGAGGATAACGCATGCTAGGTCTAGGTTAGGCCTGGGATTTGCCCCCATCAGACCCATGCCTTCGCATATTTCTCATACTTCATGGCTAGACCCTGGGCTATTTATAGTTTCGATCACGTAGTAATGTGGTACCACACTGAAACAGTCCATTAAACCTGGTTTCGATCAATATTTTAGAGGATAACGCAAGTTATGTCTGGGTTAGGTCTAGGATTTGCCCTCATCAGGATCATACTTTCGCATATTTCTAATACTTCATGGCTAGATCCTGGGCTCTTCCTGGATTGGATCACGTAGTAATGTGGTACCACACTGAAACAGTCCATTAAACCTGGTTTCGATCAATATTTTTGAGGATAACACATGTTAGGTCTAGGTTAGGTCTGGGATTTGCTCTCATCAGGCTCATTCTTTCGCATATTTCACATACTTGATGGCTAGATACTGGGTTTTTCCTGGTTTGGATCACGCAGTAATGTGGTACCACACAGAAACAGTCCACTCAACCTGGTTTCGATCAATATTTTAGAGGATAACGCATGTTATGTCTAGGTTAGGCCTGGGATTAGCCCTCATCAATTTCATACTTTCGCATACTTCACATACTTGTTGAACAGATCCTGGGTTTTTTCTGGTTTGGATCACGTAGTAATGTGGTACCACACTGAAACAGTCGATTAAACCTGGTTTCGATCTATAGTTTTGAGGATAACGCATGTTAGGTCTAGGTTAGGCCTGGGATTTGCCCTCATCAGGCTCATACTTTCGCATATTTCTCATACTTCATAGCTAGATCCTGAGCTATTTCTGCATTGGATCACGTAGTAATGTGGTACCACACTGAAACAGCCCACTCAACGTGGTTTCTATCAATATTTTAGAGGATAACGCATGTTATGTCTAGGTTAGGCCTGGGATTTGCCCTCATAAGACTCATACTTTCGGATTTTTCACATACTTGTTGAACAGATCCTGGGTTTTTTATGGTTTGGATTACGTAGTAATGTGGTACCACACTAAAACAGTCCATGAAACCTGGTTTCGATCAATATTTTAGAGAATAATTCATGTTAGGTCTAGGTTAGGTCTGGGATTTGCTCACGTCAGGCTCATTCTTTCGCATATTTCTCATACTTGATGGCTAGATCCTAGGCTTTTCCTGGATTGCATCACGTAGTAATGTAGTACCACACTGAAACAGTCAATAAATCTTGGTTTCCATCAATATTTTAGAGAATAATTCATGTTAGGTCTAGTTTAGGTGTGGGATTTGCTCTCATCAGACTCATTCTTCCGCGTATTTCTCATACTTGATGGCTAGATCCTGGGCTTTTTCTGGATTGCGTCACGCAGTAATGTAGTACAACACTGAAACAGTCAATTAAACCTGGTTTCCATCAATATTGTAGAGGACAACGCATGTTAGGTCTAGGTTAGGCCTGGGATTTGCCCTCATCAGGGTCATACTTTCGCATATTTCTCACACTTGATGGCCAGATTCTGGGCCTTTTCTGGTTTGGATCACGTAGTAATGTGATACCACACTGAAACAGTCCATTAAACCTGGTTTCGATCAATATTTTTGAGGATAACGCATGTTAGGTCTGGGTGAGGTCTAGGATTTGCCCTCATCAGGCTCATACTTTCGCATATTTCTCATAATTCATGGCTAGATCCTGGGCTCTTCCTGGATTGGATCACGTAGTAATGTGGTACCACACTGAAGCATACCAATAAACCTGGTTTCGATTTTTATTTTAGAGTATAACACATGTTAGGTCTAGGTTATGTCTAGGATTTGCCCTCGTCAGGATCATACTTTCGTATTTTTCACATACTTGTTGAACAGATCCTGGGTTTTTTCTGGTTTGGATCACGCAGTAGTGTGGTACCACACTGAAACATTTAATTAAACCTGGTTTTGATAAATATTTTAGAGGATAACGCATGTTAGGTCTAGGTTAGGCCTGGGATTTGCCCTCATCAGGGTCATACTTTCGCAGTTTTAACATACATGTTGACCTAATCGAGGGTTTTTTCTGCTATGGATAACGTAGTAAAGTGGTACCACACTAAAACAGTCAATTAAACCTGGTTTCCATCAATATTTTAGAGGACAACGCAAGTTAGGTCTGGGTTAGGCCTGGGATTTGCCCTCATCAGACTCATACTTTCGCATACTTCACATACTTGTTGAACAGATCCTGGGTTTTTTTCCGGTTTGGATCACGTAGAAATGTGGTACCACACTGAAACATTCAATTAAACCTGGTACTGATAAATATTTTTGAGGGAAACGCATGTTAGGTCTAGGTTAGGCCTGGGATTTTCCCTCATCAGACACATACTTTCGCATACTTCACATACTTGTTGCACGGATCCTGGGTATTTTTCTGGTTTGCATCACGTAGTGATGTGGTACCACACTGAAACAGTCCATGAAACCTGGTTTCGATCAATACTTTTGAGAATAACTCATGTTAGGTCTAGGTTAGGTCTGGGATTTGCTCTTATCAGGCTCGTACTTTCGCAAATTTCTCATACTTGATGGCCAGATTCTGTGCTTTTTCTGGTTTGGATCACGTAGTAATGTGGTACCACACTGAAACAGTCCATTAAACCTGGTTTCGGTCAATATTTTAGAGAATAACGCATGTTAGCTCTTGGTTAGGTCTGGGATTTTCCCTCATCAGACACATACTTTCGCATTCTTCGCATACTTGTTGAACGTATCCTGGGTTTTTTCTGGTTTGGATCACGTAGTAATGTGGTACCACACTGAAACTGTCGATTAAACCTGCTTTCGATCAATATATTTGAGAATAACTCATGTTAGGTCTAGGTTAGGTCTGGGATTTGCTCTCATCAGGGTCATATTTCCGCGTTCTTCACATACTTGTTGAACAGATCCTGGGCATTTTTCTGGTTTGGATCACGTAGTAATGTGGCACCACACAGAAATAGTCGATTAAACCTGGTTTCCATCAATATTTTAGAGGTCAACGCATGTTAGGTCTAGGTTGGCCTGGGATTTTCCCTCATCAGACACATACTTTCGCATTCTTCACATACCTGTTGAACAGATCCTGGGTTTTTTCTGGTTTGGATCACGTAGTAATGAGGTACCGCACTGAAACAGTCCATTAAACCCGGTTTCGATCAATATTTTAGAGGTCAACGCATGTTAGGTGTAGGATAGGTCTGGGATTTGCCCTCATCACGCTCATAGTTTCGCGTTTTTCACATACTTGTTGAACAGATCCTGGGCATTTTTCTGGTTTGGATCACGTAGTAATGTGGTACCACACTGAAACAGTCGATTAAACCTGGTTTCTAACAATATTTTTGAGGGTAACGCATGGTAGGTCTAGGTTAGGCCTGGGATTTTCCCTCATCCGACACATACTTTCGCATTCTTCACATACTTGTTGAACGGATCCTGGGTTTAATCTGGTTTGGATCACGTAGTAATGTGGTAGCACACTGAAACAGTCCATTAAACCTGGTTTCGATCAATATTTTAGAGGATAACGCATGTTATGTCTAGGTTAGGCCTGGGATTTGCTCTCATCAGACACATACTTTCGCATTCTCCACATACTTGTTGAACAGATCCTGGGTTTTCTCAGGTTTGGACACATAGTGATGTGGTACCACACTGAAACATTCAATTAAACCTGGTCTTGATAAATATTATAGAGGATAACGCATGTTAGGTCTGGGTTAGGTCTAGGATTTGCCCTCATCAGGCTCATACTTTCGCATACTTCTCATACTTGATAGCTAGATCCAGGGCTTTTTCTGGATTGGATGACGTAGTAATGTGGTAGCACACTGAAACAGTCCATTAAACCTGGTTTCGATCAATATCTTAGACGATAACGCTAGTTATGTCTGGGATAGGTCTGGGATTTGCCCTCGTCAGGCTCATACTTTCGCATTCTTCACATACTTGTTGAACGTATCCTGGGTTTTTTCTGGTTTGGATCACGTAGTAATGAGGTACCGCACTGAAACAGTCCATTAAACCCGGTTTCGATTAATATTTTAGAGAATAACGCATGATAGAGCTTGGTTAGGTCTGGGATTTGCTCTCATCAGGCTCGTACTTTCGCATATTTCTCATACTTGATGGCCAGATTCTGGACTTTTTCTAGTTTGGATCCTGTAGTAATGTGGTACCACACTGAAACAGTCCATTTAACCTGGTTTCGATCAACATTTTAGAGGATAACGCATGTTATGTCTAGGTTAGGCCTGGGATTTGCCCTCATCAGACACAATCTTTCGCATTCTCCACATACTTGTTGAACAGATCCTGGGTTTTTCAGGTTTGGATCACGTAGGAATGTGGTACCGCACTGAAACATTCAATTAAACCTGGTCTTGATAAATATTTTAGAGGATAACGCATGTTATGTCTGGGTTAGGTCTAGGATTTGCCCTCATCAGGCTCATACTTTCGCATATTTCTCATACTTGATGGCTAGATCTAGGGCTTTTTCTGGATTGGATCACGTAGTAATGTGGAACCACACTGAAACAGTCAATTAAACCTGGTTTCCATCAATATTTTAGAGGTCAACGCATGTTAGGTCTGGTATAGGTCTGGGATTTGCCCTCATCAGGGTCATATTTTCGCGTTCTTCACATACTTGTTGTACAGATCCTGGGTTTTTTTCTGGTTTGGATCACGTAGTAATGTGGTACCACACTGAAACAGTCGGTTAAACCTGGTCTTGATAAATATTCTTGAGGGTAACGCATGTTAGGTCTAGGTTAGGCATGTGATTTTCCCTCATCCGACACATACTTTCGCATTCTTCGCATACTTGTTGAACGTATCCTGGGTTTTTTCTGGTTTGGATCACGTAGTAATGTGGTACCACACTGAAACTGTCGATTAAACCTGCTTTCGATCAATATATTTGAGAATAACTGATGTTAGGTCTAGGTTAGGTCTGGGATTTGCTCTCATCAGGCTCGTACTTTCGCAAATTTCTCATACTTGATGGCCTGATTCTGTGCTTTTTCTGGTTTGGATCCCGTAGTAATGTGGTACCACACTGAAACAGTCCATTAAACCTGGTTTCGATCAATATTTTTGAGGATAACGCATGTTATGTCTAGGTTAGGCCTGTGATTTGCCCTCATCAGACACATACTTTCGCATTCTTCACATACTTGTTGAACGGATCCTGGGTATTTTTCTGGTTTGGATCAGGTAGTGATGTGGTACCATACTAAAACAGTCCATTAAACCTGGTTTCGATCAATATTTTAGAGGATAACGCATGTTATGTCTAGTTTAGGCCTGTGATTTGCCCTCGTCAGACACATATTTTCGCATTCTCCACATACTTGTTGAACAGATCCTGGGTTTTTTCAGGTTTGGATCACGTAGTAATGTGGTACCACACTGTAACATTCAATTAAACCTGGTCTTGATAAATATTTTAGTGGATAACGCATGTTAGGTCTGGGTTAGGTCTAGGATTTGCCCACTTCAGGCTCATACTTTCGCATATTTCTCATACTTGATGGCTAGACCAAGGGCTTTTTCTGGATTGGATCACGTAGTAATGTGGTACCACACTGAAACAGTCAATTAAACCTGGTTTCCATCAATATTTTAGAGGTCAACGCATGTTAGGTCTGGTATAGGTCTGGGATTTGCCCTCATCAGGGTCATATTTTCGCGTTCTTCACATACTTGTTGTACAGATACTGGGTTTTTTTCTGGTTTGGATCACGTAGTAATGTGGTACCACACTGAAACAGTCGGTTAAACCTGGTCTTGATAAATATTCTTGAGGGTAACGCATGTTAGGTCTAGGTTAGGCATGGGATTTTCCCTCATCCGACACATACTTTCGCATTCTTCACATACTTGTTGAACGGATCCTGGGTTTTTTCTGGTTTGGATCACGTAGTAATGTGGTAGCACACTGAAACAGTCGATTAAACCAGGTTTCTAACAATATTTTTGAGGGTAACGCATGTTAGGTCTAGGTTAGGCCTGGGATTTTCCCTCATCCGACACATACTTTCGCATTCTTCACATACTTGTTGAACGGATCCTGGGTTTTTTCTGGTTTGGATCACGTAGTAATGTGGTAGCACACTGAAACAGTCCATTAAACCTGGTTTCGATCAATATTTTAGAGGATAACGCATGTTATGTCTAGGTTAGGTCTGGGATTTGCCCCCATCGGGGTCATATTTTCGTGTTCTCCACATACTTGTTGGACAGATCCTGGGTTTTTTCAGGTTTGGACACATAGTAATGTGGTACCACACTGAAACATTCAATTAAACCTGGTCTTGATAAATATTTTAGAGGATAACGCATGTTAGGTCTGGGTTAGGTCTAGGATTTGCCCTCATAAGGCTCATACTTTCGCATATTTCTCATACTTGATGGCTAGATCCAGGGCTTTTTCTGGATTGAATCACGTAGTAATGTGGTAGCACAGTGAAACAGTCCATTAAACCTGGTTTCGATCAATATCTTAGATGATAACGCTAGTTATGTCTGAGATAGATCTGGGATTTGCCCTCATCAGACACATACTTTCGCATTCTTCACATACTTGTTGAACGGATCCTGGGTTTTTTCTGGTTTGGATCACGTAGTAATGTGGTACCACAATGAAACTGTCGATTAAACCTGCTTTCGATCAATATATTTGAGAATTACTCATGTTAGGTCTAGGTTAGGTCTGGGATTTGCTCTCATCAGGCTCGTACTTTCGCAAATTTCTCATACTTGATGGCCTGATTCTGTGCTTTTTCTGGTTTGGATCCCGTAGTAATGTGGTACCACACTGAGACAGTCCATTAAACCTGGTTTCGATTAATAGTTTTGAGGATAACGCATGTTATGTCTAGGTTAAGCCTGTGATTTGCCCTAATCAGACACATACCTTCGCATTCTTCACATACTTGTTGAACGGATCCTGGTTATTTTTCTCGTTTGGATCACGTAGTGATGTGGTGCCACACTGAAACAGTCCATTAAACCTGCTTTCGATCAATATATTTGAGAATTACTCATGTTAGGTCTAGGTTAGGTCTGGGATTTGCTCTCATCAGGCCCGTACTTTCGCAAATTTCTCATACTTGATGGCCTGATTCTGTGCTTTTTCTGGTTTGGATCCCGTAGTAATGTGGTACCACACTGAAACTGTCGATTAAACCTGGTTTCGATCAATATCTTAGATGATAACGCTAGTTAGGTCTGGTATAGGTCTGGGATTTGCCCTCCTCAGGGTCATATTTTCGCGTTCTTCACATACCTGTTGAACAGATCCTGGGTATTTTTCTGGTTTGGATCAGGTAGTAATGTGGTACCACACTGGAACAGTCCATTAAACCTGGTTTCGATCAGTATTTTAGAGAATAACGTATGTTAGCTCTTGGTTAGGTCTGGGATTTGCTCTCATCAGGCTCGTACTTTCGCATATTTCTTATAGTTGATGGCCAGATTCTGGGCTTTTTCTGGTTTGGATCACGTAGTAACGTGGTACCACACTGAAACAGTCGATTAAACCAGGTTTCTAACAATATTTTTGAGGGTAACGCATGTTAGGTCTAGGTTAGGCCTGGGATTTTCCCTCATCCGACACATACTTTCGCATTCTTCACATACTTGTTGAACGGATCCTGGGTTTTTTCTGGTTTGGATCGGGTAGTAATGTGGTAGCACACTGAAACAGTCCATTAAACCTGGTTTCGATCAATATTTTAGAGGATAACGCATGTTATGTCTAGGTTAGGCCTCTGATTTGCCCTCATCAGACACATACTTTCGCATTCTTCACATACTTGTTGAACGGATCCTGGGTTTTTTCTGGTTTGGATCACGTAGTAATGTGGTAGCACACTGAAACAGTCCATTAAACCTGGTTTCGATCAATTTTTTAGAGGACAACGCATGTTCTGTCTAGGTTAGGCCTGGGATTTGCCCTCATCAGACACATACTTTCGCATTCTTCACATACTTGTTGAACGGATCCTGGGTTTTTTCTGGTTTGGATGACGTAGTAATGTGGTACCACACTGAATCTGTCGATTAAACCTGCTTTCGATCAATATTTTTGAGAATAACTCATGTTAGGTCTAGGTTAGGTCTGGGATTTGCTCTCATCAGGCTCGTACTTTCGCAAATTTCTCATACTTGATGGCCTGATTCTGTGCTTTTTCTGGTTTGGATCCCGTAGTAATGTGGTACCATACTGAAACATTCCATTAAACCTGGTTTCGATCAATATCTTAGATGATTACGCTAGTTATGTCTGGGATAGATCTGGGATTTGCCCTCGTCAGGCTCATACTTTCGCATTCTTCACATACTTGTTGAACGTATCCTGAGTATTTTTCTGGTTTGGATCACGTAGTGATGTGGTACCACACTGAAACAGTCCATTAAACCTGGTTTCGATCAATATTTTTGAGGATAACGCATGTTATGTCTAGGTTAGGCCTGTGATTTGCCCTCATCAGACACACACATTCGCATTCTCCACATACTTGTTGAACAGATCCTGGGTTTTTTCAGGTTTGGATCACGTAGTAATGTGGTACCACACTGAAACATTCAATTAAACCTGGTCTTGTTAAATATTTTAGAGGATAACGCATGTTAGGTCTGGGTTAGGTCTAGGATTTGCCCACATCAGGCTCATACTTTCGCATATTTCTCATACTTGATGGCTAGACTCAGGGCTTTTTCTGGATTGGATCACGTAGTAATGTGGTACCACACTGAAACAGTCAATTAAACCTGGTTTCCATCAATATTTTAGAGGTCAACGCAAGTTAGGTCTGGTATAGGTCTGGGATTTGCCCTCATCAGGGTCATATTTTCGCGTTCTTCACATACTTGTTGAACAGATCCAGGGTATTTTTCTGGTTTGGATCAGGTAGTAATGTGGTACCACACTGAAGCAGTCGATTAAACCTGGTTTCGATCAATATTTTTGAGGATAACGCATGTTAGGTCTAGGTTAGGCCCGGGATTTGCCCTCATCAGGGTCATATTTCCGCGTTCTTCACATACTTGTTGAACAGATCCTGGGTATTTTTCTGGTTTGGATCAGGCAGTAATGTGGTACCACACTGAAACAGTCGATTAAACCTGGTTTCGATCAATATCTTAGATGATAGCGCTATTTATGTCTGGGATAGGTCTGGGATTTGCCCTCGTCAGGCTCATACTTTCGCATTCTTCACATACTTGTTGTGCAGATCCTGGGTTTTTTTCTGGTTTGGATCACGTAGTAATGTGGTTCCACACTGAAACAGTCGATTAAACCTGGTTTTGATAAATATTCTTCAGGGTAACGCATGTTAGGTCTCGGCTAGGACTGGGATTTTCCCTCATCCGACACATACTTTCGCATTCTTCACATACTTGTTGAACGGATCCTGGGTTTTTTCTGGTTTGGATCACGTAGTAATGTGGTAGCACACTGAAACAGTCCATTAAACCTGGTTTCGATCAATATTTTAGAGAATAACTCATGTTAGGTCTAGGTTAGGTCTGGGATTTTCCTTCATCAGACTCATACTTCCGCATTCTTCACATACTTGTTGGACGGATCCTGGATTTTTTCTGGTTTGGATCACGTAGTAATGTGGTATCACACTGAAACAGTCCATTAAACCAGGTTTCGATCAATATTTTAGAGAATAACGCATGTTAGGTCTTGGTTAGGTCTGGGATTTGCTCTCATCAGGCTCGTACTTTCGCATATTTCTCATAGTTGATGGCCAGATTCTGAGCTTTTTCTGGTTTGGATCACGCAGTAATGTGGTACCACACTGAAATAGTCGATTAAACCTGGTTTCGATCAATATTTTAGAGAATAACTCATGTTAGGTCTAGGTTAGGTCTGGGATTTTCCTTCATCAGGCTCATAGTTTCGCGTTTTTCACATACTTGTTGAACAGATCCTGGGTTTTTTCTGGTTTGGATCACGTAGTAATGTGGTACCACACTGAAACTGTCGATTAAACCTGCTTTCGATCAATATTTTTGAGAATAACTCATGTTAGGTCTAGGTTAGGTCTGGGATTTGCTCTTATCAGGCTCGTACTTTCGCAAATTTCTCATACTTGATGGCCAGATTCTGTGCTTTTACTGCTTTGGATCACGTAGTAATGTGGTACCACACTGAAACAGTCGATTAAACCTGGTTTCGATCAATATTTTTGAGAATAACTCATGTTAGGTCTAGGTTAGGTCTGGGATTTGCTCTTATCAGGCTCGTACTTTCGCAAATTTCTCATACTTGATGGCCAGATTCTGTGCTTTTACTGCTTTGGATCACGTAGGAATGTGGTACCACACTGAAACAGTCGATTAAACCTGGATTCGATCAATATCTTAGATGATAACGCTAGTTAGGTCTGGTATAGGTCTGGGATTTGCCCTCCTCAGGGTCATATTTTCGCGTTCTTCACATACCTGTTGAACAGATCCTGGGTATTTTTCTGGTTTGGATCAGGTAGTGATGTGGCACCACACAGAAATAGTCGATTAAACCTGGTTTCGATCAATATTTTTGAGGATAACGCATGTTATGTCTAGGTTAGGCCTGTGATTTGCCCTCATCAGACACATACTTTCGCATTCTTCACATACTTGTTGAACGGATCCTGGGTTTTTTCTGGTTTGGATCTCGTAGTAATGTGGTAGCACACTGAAACAGTCCATTAAACCTGGTTTCGATCAATATTTTAGAGGATAACGCATGTTATGTCTAGGTTAGGCCTGGGATTTGCCCTCATCAGACACATACTTTCGCATTCTCCACATACTTGTTGAACAGATCCTGGGTTTTTTCAGGTTTGGACACATAGTAATGTGGTACCGCATTGAAACATTCAATTAAACCTGGTCTTGATAAATATTTTAGAGGATAACGCATCTTAGGTCTGGGTTAGGTCTAGGATTTGCCCTCATCAGGCTCATACTTTCGCAAATTTCTCATACTTGATGGCCTGATTCTGTGCTTTTTCTGGTTTGGATCCCGTAGTAATGTGGTACCACACTGAAACATTCAATTAAACCTGGTCTTGATAAATATTTTAGAGGATAACGCATGTTAGGTCTGGGATAGGTCTAGGATTTGCCCACATCAGGGTCATACCTTCGCATATTTCTCATACTCGATGGCTAGACCCAGGGCTTTTTCTGGAATGGATCAGGTAGTAATGTGGTACCACACTGAAACAGTCGATTAAACCTGGTTTCGATCAATATTTTTGAGGATAACGCATGTTAGGTCTAGGTTAGGCCCGGGATTTGCCCTCATCAGGGTCATATTTCCGCGTTCATCACATACTTGTTGAACAGATCCTGGGTATTTTTCTGGTTTGGATCACGCAGTAATGTGGTACCACCCTGAAACAGTCAGCTAAACCTGGTTTCGATCAATATTTTAGAGAATAACTCATGTTAGGTCTAGGTTAGGTCTGGGATTTTCCTTCATCAGACTCATACTTTCGCATTCTTCACGTACTTGTTGAACGGATCCTGGGTTTTTTCTGGTTTGGATCACGTAGCAATGTGGTATCACACTGAAACAGTCCATTAAACCTGGTGTCGATCAATATTTTAGAGGATAACGCATGTTAGGTCTAGGTTAGGACTGGGATTTTCTCTCATCCGACACATACTTTCGCATTCTTCACATACTTGTTGAACGGATCCTGGGTTTTTTCTGGTTTGAATCACGTAGTAATGTGGTAGCACACTGAAACAGTCCATTAAACCTGGTTTGGATCAATATTTTAGAGAATAACTCATGTTAGGTCTAGGTTAGGCCTGGGATTTTCCTTCATCAGACTCATACTTTCGCATTCTTCACATACTTGTTGGATGGATCCTGGATTTTTTCTGGTTTGGATCACGTAGTAATGTGGTACCACACTGAAACATTCAATTAAACCTGGTCTTGATAAATATTTTAGAGGATAACGCATGTTAGGTCTGGGTTAGGTCTAGGATTTGCCCTCATCAGACACATACCTTCGCATTCTCCACATACTTGTTGAACAGATCCTGGGTTTTGTCAGGTTTGGACACATAGTAATGTGGTACCACACTCAAACTGTCGATTAAACCTGCTTTCGATCAATATTTTTGAGAATAACTCATGTTAGGTCTAGGTTAGGTCTGGGATTTGCTCTCATCAGGCTCGTACTTTCGCAAATTTCTCATACTTGATGGCCTGATTCTGTGCTTTTTCTGGTTTGGATCCCGTAGTAATGTGGTACCACACTGAAACAATCCATTAAACCTGGTTTCGATCAATATATTAGAGGATAACGCATGTTAGGTCTAAGTTAGGCCTGGGATTTTCCCTCATCAGACATATACTTTCGCATTCTTCACATACTTGTTGAACGTATCTTGGGTTTTTTCTGGTTTGGATCACGTAGTAATGTGGTACCACACTGAAACAGTCGATTAAACCTGGTTTCGATGAATATTTCAGAGAATAACGCATGTTAGGTCTTGGTTAGGTCTGGGATTTGCTCTCATCAGGCTCGTACTTTCGCAAATTTCTCATACTTGATGGCCTGATTCTGTGCTTTTTCTGGTTTGGATCCCGTAGTAACGTGGTACTACACTGAAACAGTCCATTAAACCTGGTTTCGATCAATATTTCAGAGAATAACGCTTGTTAGGTCTTGGTTAGGTCTGGGATTTGCTCTCATCAGGACCGTACTTTCGCATATTTCTCATAGTTGATGCCCAGATTCTGGGCTTTTTCTGGTTTGGATCACGTAGTAATGTGGCACCACACTGAAATAGTCGATTAAACCTGGTTTCTATCAATATTTTTGAGGGTAACGCATGTTAGGTCTAGGTTAGGTCTGGGATTTTCCCTCATCCGACACATATTTTCGCATTCTTCACATACTTGTTGAACGGATCCTGGGTTTTTTCTGGTTTGGATCACGTAGTAATGTGGTATCACACTGAAACAGTCCATTAAACCTGGTTTCGATCAATATTTTAGAGAATAACGCATGTTAGGTCTTGGTTAGGTCTGGGATTTTCCTTCATCAGACTCATACTTTCGCATTCTTCACATACTTGTTGAACGGATCCTGGGTTTTTTCTGGTTTGAATCACGTAGTAATGTGGTAGCACACTGAAACAGTCCATTAAACCTGGTTTCGATCAATATTTTAGAGAATAACTCATGTTAGGTCTAGGTTAGGTCTGGGATTTTCCTTCATCAGACTCATACTTTCGCATTCTTCACATACTTGTTGAACGGATCCTGGGTTTTTTCTGGTTTGGATCACGTAGTAATGTGGTATCACACTGAAACAGTCCATTAAACCTGGTTTCGATCAATATTTTAGAGAATAACGCATGTTAGGCCTTGGTTAGGTCTGGGATTTGCTCTCATCAGGCTCGTACTTTCGCATTCTTCACATACTTGTTGAACGTATCCTGGGTTTTTTCTGGTTTGGATCACGTAGTAATGTGGCACCACACTGAAACTGTCGATTAAACCTGCTTTCGATGAATATTTTTGAGAATAACTCAAGTTAGGTCTAGGTTAGGTCTGGGATTTGCTCTTATCAGGCTCGTACTTTCGCAAATTTCTCTTACTTGATGGCCAGATTCTGTGCTTTTTCTGGTTTGGATCACGTAGTAATGTGGTACCACACTGAAACAGTCCATTAAACCTGGTTTCGATCAATATTTTAGAGAATAACGCATGTTAGGTCTTGGTTAGGTCTGGGATTTGCTCGCATCAGGCTCGTACTTTCGCATGCTTCACATACTTGTTGAACGGATCCTGGGTTTTTTCTGGTTTGGTTCACGTAGTAATGTGGCACCACACACAAATAGTAGATTAAACCTGGTTTCGATCAATAGTTTAGAGGATAACTCATGTTATGTCTAGGATAGGTCTGGGATTTGCCCTCATCACGCTCATAGTTTCGCGTTTTTCACATACTTGTTGAACAGATCCTGGGTTTTTTCTGGTTTCGAACATGTAGTAATGTGGTACCACACTGGAACAGTCCATTAAACCTGGTTTCGATCAGTATTTTAGAGAATAACGCATGTTAGGTCTTGGTTAGATCTGGGATTTGCTCTCATCAGGCTCGTACTTTCGCATATTTCTCATAGATGATGGCCAGATTCTGTGCTTATTCAGGTTTGGATCACGTAGTAATGTGGTACCACACTGAAACAGTCGATTAAACCTGGTTTCTAACAATATTTTTGAGGGTAACGCATGTTAGGTCTAGGTTAGGCCTGGGATTTTCCCTCATCCGACACATACTTTCGCATTCTTCACATACTTGTTGAACGGATCCTGGGTTTTTTCTGGCTTGGATCAGGCAGTAATGTGGTACCACACTGAAACAGTCGGTTAAACCTGGTTTCGATCAATATCTTAGATGATAGCGCTAGTTATGTCTGGGATAGGTCTGGGATTTGCCTCGTCAGGCTCATACTTTCGCATTCTTCACATACTTCTTGTACAGATCCTGGGTTTTTTTCTGGTTTGGATCACGTAGTAATGTGGTACCACACCGAAACAGTCGATTAAACCTGGTCTTGATAAATATTCTTGAGTGTAACGCATGTTAGGTCTAGGTTAGGTCTGGGATTTTCCTTCATCAGACTCATACTTTCGCATTCTTCACATACTTGTTGAACGGATCCTGGGTTTTTTCTGGTTTGGATCACGTAGTAATGTGGTACCACACTGAAACAGTCGATTAAACCTGGTTTCGATCAATATTTTTGAGGATAACGCATGTTAGGTCTTGGTTAGGCCCGGGATTTGCCCTCATCAGGGTCATATTTCCGCGTTCATCACATACTTGTTGAACAGATCCTGGGTATTTTTCTGGTTTGGATCACGCAGTAATGTGGTACCACCCTGAAACAGTCAGTTAAACCTGGTTTCGATCAATATTTTAGAGAATAACTCATGTTAGGTCTAGGTTAGGTCTGGGATTTTCCTTCATCAGACTCATACTTTCGCATTCTTCACGTACTTGTTGAACGGATCCTGGGTTTTTTCTGGTTTGGATCACGTAGTAATGTGGTATCACACTGAAACAGTCCATTAAACCTGGTGTCGATCAATATTTTAGAGGATAACGCATGTTAGGTCTAGGTTAGGACTGGGATTTTCTCTCATCCGACACATACTTTCGCATTCTTCACATACTTGTTGAACGGATCCTGGGTTTTTTCTGGTTTGAATCACGTAGTAATGTGGTAGCACACTGAAACAGTCCATTAAACCTGGTTTGGATCAATATTTTAGAGAATAACTCATGTTAGGTCTAGGTTAGGCCTGGGATTTTCCTTCATCAGACTCATACTTTCGCATTCTTCACATACTTGTTGGATGGATCCTGGATTTTTTCTGGTTTGGATCACGTAGTAATGTGGTATCACACTGAAACAGTCCATTAAACCTGGTTTCGATCAATATTTTAGAGAATAACGCATGTTAGGTCTTGGTTAGGTCTGGGATTTGCTCTCATCAGGCTCGTACTTTCGCATATTTCTCATAGTTGATGGCCAGATTCTGGGCTTTTTCTGGTTTGGATCACGTAGTAATGTGGTACCACACTGAAATAGTCGATTTAACCTGGTTGCTATCAATATTTTTGAGGGTAACGCATGTTAGGTCTAGGTTAGGCCTGGGATTTTCCCTCATCAGAAACATACTTTCGCATTCTTCACATACTTGTTGAACGGATACTGGGTTTTTTCAGGTTTGGATCACGTAGTAATGTGGTACCACACTGAAACATTCAATTAAACCTGGTCTTGATAAATATTTTAGAGGATAACGCATGTTAGGTCTGGGTTAGGTCTAGGATTTGCCCTCATCAGACACATACCTTCGCATTCTCCACATACTTGTTGAACAGATCCTGGGTTTTGTCAGGTTTGGACACATAGTAATGTGGTACCACACTCAAACTGTCGATTAAACCTGCTTTCGATCAATATTTTTGAGAATAACTCATGTTAAGTCTAGGTTAGGTCTGGGATTTGCTCTCATCAGGCTCGTACTTTCGCAAATTTCTCATACTTGATGGCCTGATTCTGTGCTTTTTCTGGTTTGGATCCCGTAGTAATGTGGTACCACACTGAAACAATCCATTAAACCTGGTTTCGATCAATATATTAGAGGATAACGCATGTTAGGTCTAAGTTAGGCCTGGGATTTTCCCTCATCAGACATATACTTTCGCATTCTTCACATACTTGTTGAACGTATCCTGGGTTTTTTCTGGTTTGGATCACGTAGTAATGTGGTACCACACTGAAACAGTCGATTAAATCTGGTTTCGATCAATATTTCAGAGAATAACGCATGTTAGGTCTTGGTTAGGTCTGGGATTTGCTCTCATCAGGCTCGTACTTTCGCAAATTTCTCATACTTGATGGCCTGATTCTGTGCTTTTTCTGGTTTGGATCCCGTAGTAACGTGGTACTACACTGAAACAGTCCATTAAACCTGGTTTCGATCAATATTTCAGAGAATAACGCATGTTAGGTCTTGGTTAGGTCTGGGATTTGCTCTCATCAGGCTCGTACTTTCGCATATTTCTCATAGTTGATGGCCAGATTCTGGGCTTTTTCTGGTTTGGATCACGTAGTAATGTGGCACCACACTGAAATAGTCGATTAAACCTGGTTTCTATCAATATTTTTGAGGGTAACGCATGTTAGGTCTAGGTTAGGTCCGGGATTTTCCCTCATCCGACACATATTTTCGCATTCTTCACATACTTGTTGAACGGATCCTGGGTTTTTTCTGGTTTGGATCACGTAGTAATGTGGTATCACACTGAAACAGTCCATTAAACCTGGTTTCGATCAATATTTTAGAGAATAACGCATGTTAGGTCTTGGTTAGGTCTGGGATTTTCCTTCATCAGACTCATACTTTCGCATTCTTCACATACTTGTTGAACGGATCCTGGGTTTTTTCTGGTTTGAATCACGTAGTAATGTGGTAGCACACTGAAACAGTCCATTAAACCTGGTTTCGGTCAATATTTTAGAGAATAACTCATGTTAGGTCTAGGTTAGGTCTGGGATTTTCCTTCATCAGACTCATACTTTCGCATTCTTCACATACTTGTTGAACGGATCCTGGGTTTTTTCTGGTTTGGATCACGTAGTAATGTGGTAGCACACTGAAACAGTCCATTAAACCTGGTTTCGATCAATATTTTAGAGAATAACGCATGTTTGGCCTTGGTTAGGTCTGGGATTTGCTCTCATCAGGCTCGTACTTTCGCATTCTTCACATACTTGTTGAACGTATCCTGGGTTTTTTCTGGTTTGGATCACGTAGTAATGTGGCACCACACTGAAACTGTCGATTAAACCTGCTTTCGATGAATATTTTTGAGAATAACTCAAGTTAGGTCTAGGTTAGGTCTGGGATTTGCTCTTATCAGGCTCGTACTTTCGCAAATTTCTCTTACTTGATGGCCAGATTCTGTGCTTTTTCTGGTTTGGATCACGTAGTAATGTGGTACCACACTGAAACAGTCCATTAAACCTGGTTTCGATCAATATTTTAGAGAATAACGCATGTTAGGTCTTGGTTAGGTCTGGGATTTGCTCGCATCAGGCTCGTACTTTCGCATGCTTCACATACTTGTTGAACGGATCCTGGGTTTTTTCTGGTTTGGTTCACGTAGTAATGTGGCACCACACACAAATAGTCGATTAAACCTGGTTTCGATCAATATTTTAGAGGATAACTCATGTTATGTCTAGGATAGGTCTGGGATTTGCCCTCATCACGCTCATAGTTTCGCGTTTTTCACATACTTGTTGAACAGATCCTGGGTTTTTTCTGGTTTCGAACATGTAGTAATGTGGTACCACACTGGAACAGTCCATTAAACCTGGTTTCGATCAGTATTTTAGAGAATAACGCATGTTAGGTCTTGGTTAGATCTGGGATTTGCTCTCATCAGGCTCGTACTTTCGCATATTTCTCATAGATGATGGCCAGATTCTGTGCTTATTCTGGTTTGGATCACGTAGTAATGTGGTACCACACTGAAACAGTCGATTAAACCTGGTTTCTAACAATATTTTTGAGGGTAACGCATGTTAGGTCTAGGTTAGGCCTGGGATTTTCCCTCATCCGACACATACTTTCGCATTCTTCACATACTTGTTGAACGGATCCTGGGTTTTTTCTGGCTTGGATCAGGCAGTAATGTGGTACCACACTGAAACAGTCGGTTAAACCTGGTTTCGATCAATATCTTAGATGATAGCGCTAGTTATGTCTGGGATAGGTCTGGGATTTGCCTCGTCAGGCTCATACTTTCGCATTCTTCACATACTTCTTGTACAGATCCTGGGTTTTTTTCTGGTTTGGAACACGTAGTAATGTGGTACCACACCGAAACAGTCGATTAAACCTGGTCTTGATAAATATTCTTGAGTGTAACGCATGTTAGGTCTAGGTTAGGTCTGGGATTTTCCTTCATCAGACTCATACTGTCGCATTCTTCACATACTTGTTGAACGGATCCTGGGTTTTTTCTGGTTTGGATCACGTAGGAATGTGGTATCCCACTGAAACAGTCCATTAAACCTGGTTTCGATCAATATTTTAGAGAATAACGCATGTTAGGTCTTGGTTAGGTCTGGGATTTGCTCTCATCAGGCTCGTACTTTCGCATATTTCTCATAGTTGATGGCCAGATTCTGGGCTTTTTCTGGTTTGGATCACGTAGTAATGTGGTACCACACTGAAATAGTCGATTAAACCTGGTTTCTATCAATATTCTTGAGGGTAACGCATGTTAGGTCTAGGTTAGGCCTGGGATTTTCCCTCATCAGAAACATACTTTCGCATTCTTCACATACTTGGTGAACGGATCCTGGGTTTTTTCAGGTTTGGATCACGTAGTAATGTGGTACCACACTGAAACATTCAATTAAACCTGGTCTTGATAAATATTTTAGAGGATAACGCATGTTTGGTCTGGGTTAGGTCTTGGATTTGCCCTCATCAGGCTCGTACTTTCGCATATTTCTCATAGTTGATGGCCAGATTCTGTGCTTATTCTGGTTTGGATCACGTAGTAATGTGGTACCACACTGAAACAGTCGATTAAACCTGGTTTCGATCAATATTTCAGAGAATAACGCATGTTAGGTCTTGGTTAGGTCTGGGATTTGCTCTCATCAGGCTCGTACTTTCGCAAATTTCTCATACTTGATGGCCAGATTCTGTGCTTTTTCTGGTTTGGATCACGTAGTAATGTGGTACCACACTGGAACAGTCGATTAAACCTGGTTTCTAACAATATTTTTGAGGGTAACGCATGTTAGGTCTAGGTTAGGCCTGGGATTTGCCCTCATCAGACACATACTTTCGCATTCTCCATATACTTGTTGAACAGATCCTGGGTTTTTTCAGGTTTGGACACATAGTAATGTGGTACCACACTGAAACAATCAATTAAACCTGGTCTTGATAAATATTTTAGAGGATAACACATGTTAGGTCTGGGTTAGGTCTAGGATTTGCCCTCATCAGGCTCATACTTTCGCATTCTCCACATACTTGTTGAACAGATCCTGGGTTTTTTCAGGTTTGGACACATAGTAATGTGGTACCACACTGAAACATTCAATTAAACCTGGTCTTGATAAATATTTTAGAGGATAACACATGTTAGGTCTGGGTTAGGTCTAGGATTTGCCCTCATCAGGCTCATAATTTCGCAAATATCTCATACTTGATGGCTAGATCCAGGGCTTTTTCTGGATTGGATCACGTAGTAATGTGGTAGCACACTGAAACAGTCCATTAAACCTGGTTTCGATCAATATCTAAGATGATAACGCTAGTTATGTCTGGGATAGGTCTGGGATTTGCCCTCGTCAGACTCATACTTTCGCATTCTTCACATACTTGTTGAACAGATCCTGGGTTTTTTCAGGTTTGGACACATAGTAATGTGGTACCACACTGAAACAATCACTTAAACCTGGTCTTGATAAATATTTTAGAGGATAACACATGTTAGGTCTGGGTTAGGTCTAGGATTTGCCCTCATCAGGCTCATACTTTTTTTTTTTTTTTTTTTTTTTTTTTTTTTGTCGTGGGGAAAATCTTCGAAAGACTCCCTCCCACCTCCTTGGGGAGAGGTGGGACGGGTGTGTGGGATTCCCCGCGCCCGTACAACGACAGGCGCGGGACCTACCCACTAAAAACCCCACGGTGACCCTTCGGCACGCGTTGGGAGGATACCGGGAATCGCTCGAAGCATTCTTCCGGTATCCTCCCCGTGCCCGCGCTTTCGCGCCCATCCCCCGGGGGGACAATCGGTCCCCCCAGTAGACACACTGCCTCATAGCGGCGGGACGGGGCCACTCCATCCCGCCGCTATCCGTCCCGGGGCCGCGTTTAGTGGCGGCTGCGAGCCCCAACTCGCAACCGCCCGCGACCCCGTTTCCACCCCTCGGCGGCCGGGCGTTCATGGCCGCACCAGACCGCCGAGGGTGCCTCCCCTTGCGTCGGACCGGTAGGGGGAGGCACTCCTACCCCCAACCGGTCCGACCCGGCGCCGCCTGGCGGGAGGTGGGTCCCCTCAGGACCCCCCTCCCAGCCTAGGTCATCCGCCACGCCGAGGCGGCCGCCCGCGACGCCTCGCGACCGGGCGACGACCTCGGGCCACCGCACGAGCGCGAGCTTCAGCGCGCCGCTGAAGCTCGCGCTCCCTCCCCGCGGCCTCCTTCTGCAACATTACGTTCTCGCAGAAGGAGGCCACGGCCCTCCAATCAGGCTCATACTTTCGCATTCTTCACATACTTGTTGAACGTATCCTGGATTTTTTCTGGTTTGGATCACGTAGTAATGTGGTACCACACTGAAACAGTCGATTAAACCTGGTTTCGATCAATATTTCAGAGAATAACGCATGTTAGGTCTTGGTTAGGTCTGGGATTTGCTCTCATCAGGCTCGTACTTTCGCAAATTTCTCATACTTGATGGCCTGATTCTGTGCTTTTTCTGGTTTGGATCCCGTAGTAATGTGGTACCACACTGAAACAGTCCATTAAACCTGGTTTCGATCAATATATTAGAGGATAACGCATGTTATGTCTAGGTTAGGCCTGTGATTTGCCCTCATCAAGCTCGTACTTTCGCAAATTTCTCATACTTGATGGCCTGATTCTGTGCTTTTTCTGGTTTGGATCCCGTAGTAACGTGGTACTACACTGAAACAGTCCATTAAACCTGGTTTCGATCAATATATTAGAGGATAACGCATGTTATGTCTAGGTTAGGCCTGTGATTTGCCCTCATCAGACACATACTTTCGCATTCTTCACATACTTGTTGAACGGATCCTGGGTTTTTTCTGGTTTGGATCACGTAGTAATGTGGTAGCACACTGAAACAGTCCATTAAACCTGGTTTCGATCAATATTTTAGAGGATAACGCATGTTCTGTCTAGGTTAGGCCTGGGATTTTCCCTCATCAGACACATGCTTTCGCATTCTTAACATACTTGTTGAACGGATCCCGGGTATTTTTCTAGTTTGGATCACGTAGTGATGTGGTACCACACTGAAACAGTCCATTAAACCTGGTTTTGATCAATATTTTTGAGGATAACGCATGTTAGATCTAGGTTAGGCCTGGGATTTGCCCTCATGAGACACATCCTTTCGCATTCGTCACATACTTGTTGAACGGATCCTGGGTTTTTTGTGGTTTGGATCACGTAGTAATGCGGTACCACACTGAAACATTCAATTAAACCTGGTCTTGATAAATGTTTTAGAGGATAACGCATGTTGGGTCTGGGATAGGTCTGGGATTTGCCTTCATCAGGCTCATAGTTTCGCGTTTTTCACATACTTGTTGAACAGATCCTGGGTTTTTTCTGTTTTGGATCACGTAGTAATGTGGTACCACACTGAAACAGTCGATTAAACCTGGTTTCGATCAATATTTTAGAGGATAACGCATGTTCTGTCTAGGTTAGGCCTGGGATTTGCCCTCATCAGACACATACTTTCGCATTTTCCACATACATGTTGAACAGATCCTGGATTTTTTGTGGTTTGGATCACGTAGTAATGTGGTACCACACTGAAACATTCAATTAATCCTGGTCTTGATAAATATTTTAGAGGATAACGCATGTTAGGTCTGGGTTAGGTCTAGGATTTGCCCTCATCAAGCTCATACTTTCGCATGTTACTCATACTTGATGGCTAGATCCAGGGCTTTTTCTGGATTGGATCACGTAGTAATGTGGTACCACACTGAAACAGTCAATTAAACCTGGTTTCCATCAATATTTTAGGGGACAACGCAAGTTAGGTCTGGGATAGGTCTGGGATTTGCCCTCATCGGGGTCATATTTTCGTGTTCTTCACATACTTGTTGAACGGATCCTGGGTTTTTTGTGGTTTGGATCACGTAGTAATGTGGTACCACACTGAAACATTCAATTAAACCTGGTCTTGATAAATATTTTGAGGATAACGCATGTTAGGTCTGGGATGGGTCTGGGATTTGCCCTCATCAGGCTCATACTTTCGCATATTTCTCATACTTGATAGCTAGACCCAGAGCTTTTGCTGGATTGGATCCCGTAGTAATGTGGTACCACACTGAAACGGTCCATTAAACCTGGTTTCGATCAATATTTTAGAGGATAACGGATGTTATGTCTAGGTTAGGCCTGGGATTTGCCCTCATCACGCTCATAGTTTCGCGTTTTTCACATACTTGTTGAACAGATCCTGGGTTTTTTCTGGCTTCGAACATGTAGTAATGTGGTACCACACTGGAACAGTCCATTAAACCTGGTTTCGATCAGTATTTTAGAGAATAACGCATGTTAGGTCTTGGTTAGGTCTGGGATTTGCTCTCATCAGGCTCGTACTTTCGCATATTTCTCATAGTTGATGGCCAGATTCTGTGCTTATTCTGGTTTGGATCACGTAGTAATGTGGTACCACACCGAAACAGTCGATTAAACCTGGTTTCTAACAATATTTTTGAGGGTAACGCATGTTAGGTCTAGGTTAGGCCTGGGATTTTCCCTCATCCGACACATACTTTCGCATTCTTCACATACATGTTGAACGGATCCTGGGTTTTTTCTGGTTTGGATCACGTAGTAATGTGGTAGCACACTGAAACAGTTCATTAAACCTGGTTTCGATCAATATTTTAGAGGATAACGCATGTTATGTCTAGGTTAGGCCTGGGATTTGCCCTCATCAGACACATACTTTCGCATTCTCCACATACTTCTTGAACAGATCCTGGGTTTTTTCAGGTTTGGACACAGAGTAATGTGGTACCACACTGAAACATTCAATTAAACCTGGTCTTGATAAATATTTTAGAGGATAACGCATGTTGGGTCTGGGATAGGTCTGGGATTTGCCTTCATCAGACACATACTTTCGCATTCTTCACATACTTGTTGAACGGATCCTGGGTTTTTTCTGGTTTGGATCACGTAGTAATGTGGTAGCACACTGAAACAGTCCATTAAACCTGGTTTCGATCAATATTTTAGAGGATAACGCATGTTCTGTCTAGGTTAGGCCTGGGATTTTCCCTCATCAGACACATGCTTTCGCATTCTTAACATACTTGTTGAACGGATCCCGGGTATTTTTCTAGTTTGGATCACGTAGTGATGTGGTACCACACTGAAACAGTCCATTAAACCTGGTTTTGATCAATATTTTTGAGGATAACGCATGTTAGATCTAGGTTAGGCCTGGGATTTGCCCTCATGAGACACATCCTTTCGCATTCGTCACATACTTGTTGAACGGATCCTGGGTTTTTTGTGGTTTGGATCACGTAGTAATGCGGTACCACACTGAAACATTCAATTAAACCTGGTCTTGATAAATGTTTTAGAGGATAACGCATGTTGGGTCTGGGATAGGTCTGGGATTTGCCTTCATCAGGCTCATAGTTTCGCGTTTTTCACATACTTGTTGAACAGATCCTGGGTTTTTTCTGTTTTGGATCACGTAGTAATGTGGTACCACACTGAAACAGTCGATTAAACCTGGTTTCGATCAATATTTTAGAGGATAACGCATGTTCTGTCTAGGTTAGGCCTGGGATTTGCCCTCATCAGACACATACTTTCGCATTTTCCACATACATGTTGAACAGATCCTGGATTTTTTGTGGTTTGGATCACGTAGTAATGTGGTACCACACTGAAACATTCAATTAATCCTGGTCTTGATAAATATTTTAGAGGATAACGCATGTTAGGTCTGGGTTAGGTCTAGGATTTGCCCTCATCAAGCTCATACTTTCGCATGTTACTCATACTTGATGGCTAGATCCAGGGCTTTTTCTGGATTGGATCACGTAGTAATGTGGTACCACACTGAAACAGTCAATTAAACCTGGTTTCCATCAATATTTTAGGGGACAACGCAAGTTAGGTCTGGGATAGGTCTGGGATTTGCCCTCATCGGGGTCATATTTTCGTGTTCTTCACATACTTGTTGAACGGATCCTGGGTTTTTTGTGGTTTGGATCACGTAGTAATGTGGTACCACACTGAAACATTCAATTAAACCTGGTCTTGATAAATATTTTGAGGATAACGCATGTTAGGTCTGGGATGGGTCTGGGATTTGCCCTCATCAGGCTCATACTTTCGCATATTTCTCATACTTGATAGCTAGACCCAGAGCTTTTGCTGGATTGGATCCCGTAGTAATGTGGTACCACACTGAAACGGTCCATTAAACCTGGTTTCGATCAATATTTTAGAGGATAACGGATGTTATGTCTAGGTTAGGCCTGGGATTTGCCCTCATCACGCTCATAGTTTCGCGTTTTTCACATACTTGTTGAACAGATCCTGGGTTTTTTCTGGCTTCGAACATGTAGTAATGTGGTACCACACTGGAACAGTCCATTAAACCTGGTTTCGATCAGTATTTTAGAGAATAACGCATGTTAGGTCTTGGTTAGGTCTGGGATTTGCTCTCATCAGGCTCGTACTTTCGCATATTTCTCATAGTTGATGGCCAGATTCTGTGCTTATTCTGGTTTGGATCACGTAGTAATGTGGTACCACACCGAAACAGTCGATTAAACCTGGTTTCTAACAATATTTTTGAGGGTAACGCATGTTAGGTCTAGGTTAGGCCTGGGATTTTCCCTCATCCGACACATACTTTCGCATTCTTCACATACATGTTGAACGGATCCTGGGTTTTTTCTGGTTTGGATCACGTAGTAATGTGGTAGCACACTGAAACAGTTCATTAAACCTGGTTTCGATCAATATTTTAGAGGATAACGCATGTTATGTCTAGGTTAGGCCTGGGATTTGCCCTCATCAGACACATACTTTCGCATTCTCCACATACTTCTTGAACAGATCCTGGGTTTTTTCAGGTTTGGACACAGAGTAATGTGGTACCACACTGAAACATTCAATTAAACCTGGTCTTGATAAATATTTTAGAGGATAACACATGTTAGGTCTGGGTTAGGTCTAGGATTTGCCCTCATCAGGCTCATACTTTCGCATTCTCCACATACTTGTTGAACAGATCCTGGGTTTTTTCAGGTTTGGACACATAGTAATGTGGTACCACACTGAAACATTCAATTAAACCTGGTCTTGATAAATATTTTAGAGGATAACACATGTTAGGTCTGGGTTAGGTCTAGGATTTGCCCTCATCAGGCTCATACTTTCGCAAATATCTCATACTTGATGGCTAGATCCAGGGCTTTTTCTGGATTGGATCACGTAGTAATGTGGTAGCACACTGAAACAGTCCATTAGACCTGGTTTCGATCAATATCTAAGATGATAACGCTAGTTATGTCTGGGATAGGTCTGGGATTTGCCCTCGTCAGGCTCATACTTTCGCATTCTTCACATACTTGTTGAACGTATCCTGGGTTTTTTCTGGTTTGGAACACGTAGAAATGTGGTACCACACTGAAACTGTCGATTAAACCTGCTTTCGATCAATATTTTTGGGAATAACTCATGTTAGGTCTAGGTTAGGTCTGGGATTTGCTCTCATCAGGCTCGTACTTTCGCAAATTTCTCATACTTGATGGCCTGATTTTGTGCTTTTTCTGGTTTGGATCCCGTAGTAATGTGGTACCACACTGAAACAGTCCATTAAACCTGGTTTCGATCAATATATTAGAGGATAACGCATGTAATGTCTAGGTTAGGCCTGTGATTTGCCCTCATCAGACACATACTTTCGCATTCTTCACATACTTGTTGAACGGATCCTGGGTTTTTTCTGGTTTGGATCACGTAGTAATGTGGTAGCACACTGAAACAGTCCATTAAACCTGGTTTCGATCAATATTTTAGAGGATAACGCATGTTCTGTCTAGGTTAGGTCTGGGATCTTCCCTCATCAGACACATACTTTCGCATTCTTCACATACTTGTTGAACGGATCCTGGGTTTTTTCTGGTTTGGATCATGTAGTAATGTGGTACCACACTGAAACTGTCGATTAAACCTGCTTTCGATCAATATTTTTGAGAATAACTCATGTTAGGTCTAGGTTAGGTCTGGGATTTGCTCTCATCAGGCTCGTACTTTCGCAAATTTCTCATACTTGATGGCCTGATTCTGTGCTTTTTCTGGTTTGGATCCCGTAGTAACGTGGTACTACACTGAAACAGTCCATTAAACCTGGTTTCGATCAATATATTAGAGGATAACGCATGTTCTGTCTAGGTTAGGCCTGGGATTTTCCCTCATCAGACACATGCTTTCGCATTCTTCACATACTTGTTGAACGGATCCTGGGTATTTTTCTAGTTTGGATCACGTAGTGATGTGGTACCACACTGAAACAGTCCATTAAACCTGGTTTCGATCAATATATTAGAGGATAACGCATGTTATGTCTAGGTTAGGCCTGTGATTTGCCCTCATCAGACACATACTTTCGCATTCTTCACATACTTGTTGAACGGATCCTGGGTTTTTTCTGGTTTGGATCACGTAGTAATGTGGTAGCACACTGAAACAGTCCATTAAACCTGGTTTCGATCACTATTTTAGAGGATAACGCATGTTCTGTCTAGGTTAGGCCTGGGATTTTCCCTCATCAGACACATGCTTTCGCATTCTTCACATACTTGTTGAACGGATCCTGGGTATTTTTCTAGTTTGGATCACGTAGTGATGTGGTACCACACTGAAACAGTCCATTAAACCTGGTTTCGATCAATATTTTTGAGGATAACGCATGTTAGATCTAGGTTAGGCCTGGGATTTGCCCTCATGAGACACATCCTTTCGCATTCGTCACATACTTGTTGAACGGATCCTGGGTTTTTTGTGGTTTGGATCACGTAGTAATGCGGTACCACACTGAAACATTCAATTAAACCTGGTCTTGATAAATGTTTTAGAGGATAACGCATGTTGGGTCTGGGATAGGTCTGGGATTTGCCTTCATCAGGCTCATAGTTTCGCGTTTTTCACATACTTGTCGAACAGATCCTGGGTTTTTTCTGTTTTGGATCACGTAGTAATGTGGTACCACACTGAAACAGTCGATTAAACCTGGTTTCGATCAATATTTTAGAGGATAACGCATGTTCTGTCTAGGTTAGGCCTGGGATTTGCCCTCATCAGACACATACTTTCGCATTTTCCACATACATGTTGAACAGATCCTGGATTTTTTGTGGTTTGGATCACGTAGTAATGTGGTACCACACTGAAACATTCAATTAATCCTGGTCTTGATAAATATTTTAGAGGATAACGCATGTTAGGTCTGGGTTAGGTCTAGGATTTGCCCTCATCAGGCCCATACTTTCGCATGTTACTCATACTTGATGGCTAGATCCAGGGCTTTTTCTGGATTGGATCACGTAGTAATGTGGTACCACACTGAAACAGTCAATTAAACCTGGTTTCCATCAATATTTTAGAGGACAACGCAAGTTAGGTCTGGGATAGGTCTGGGATTTGCCCTCATCGGGGTCATATTTTCGTGTTCTTCACATACTTGTTGAACGGATCCTGGGTTTTTTGTGGTTTGGATCACGTAGTAATGTGGTACCACACTGAAACATTCAATTAAACCTGGTCTTGATAAATATTTTGAGGATAACGCATGTTAGGTCTGGGATGGGTCTGGGATTTGCCCTCATCAGGCTCATACTTTCGCATATTTCTCATACTTGATAGCTAGACCCAGAGCTTTTGCTGGATTGGATCCCGTAGTAATGTGGTACCACACTGAAACGGTCCATTAAACCTGGTTTCGATCAATATTTTAGAGGATAACGGATGTTATGTCTAGGTTAGGCCTGGGATTTGCCCTCATCACGCTCATAGTTTCGCGTTTTTCACATACTTGTTGAACAGATCCTGGGTTTTTTCTGGTTTCGAACATGTAGTAATGTGGTACCACACTGGAACAGTCCATTAAACCTGGTTTCGATCAGTATTTTAGAGAATAACGCATGTTAGGTCTTGGTTAGGTCTGGGATTTGCTCTCATCAGGCTTGTACTTTCGCATATTTCTCATAGTTGATGGCCAGATTCTGTGCTTATTCTGGTTTGGATCACGTAGTAATGTGGTACCACACCGAAACAGTCGATTAAACCTGGTTTCTAACAATATTTTTGAGGGTAACGCATGTTAGGTCTAGGTTAGGCCTGGGATTTTCCCTCATCCGACACATACTTTCGCATTCTTCACATACATGTTGAACGGATCCTGGGTTTTTTCTGGTTTGGATCACGTAGTAATGTGGTAGCACACTGAAACAGTTCATTAAACCTGGTTTCGATCAATATTTTAGAGGATAACGCATGTTATGTCTAGGTTAGGCCTGGGATTTGCCCTCATCAGACACATACTTTCGCATTCTCCACATACTTGTTGAACAGATCCTGGGTTTTTTCAGGTTTGGACACAGAGTAATGTGGTACCACACTGAAACATTCAATTAAACCTGGTCTTGATAAATATTTTAGAGGATAACACATGTTAGGTCTGGGTTAGGTCTAGGATTTGCCCTCATCAGGCTCATACTTTCGCATTCTCCACATACTTGTTGAACAGATCCTGGGTTTTTTCAGGTTTGGACACATAGTAATGTGGTACCACACTGAAACATTCAATTAAACCTGGTCTTGATAAATATTTTAGAGGATAACACATGTTAGGTCTGGGTTAGGTCTAGGATTTGCCCTCATCAGGCTCATACTTTCGCAAATATCTCATACTTGATGGCTAGATCCAGGGCTTTTTCTGGATTGGATCACGTAGTAATGTGGTAGCACACTGAAACAGTCCATTAGACCTGGTTTCGATCAATAACTAAGATGATAACGCTAGTTATGTCTGGGATAGGTCTGGGATTTGCCCTCGTCAGGCTCATACTTTCGCATTCTTCACATACTTGTTGAACGTATCCTGGGTTTTTTCTGGTTTGGATCACGTAGAAATGTGGTACCACACTGAAACTGTCGATTAAACCTGCTTTCGATCAATATTTTTGAGAATAACTCATGTTAGGTCTAGGTTAGGTCTGGGATTTGCTCTCATCAGGCTCGTACTTTCGCAAATTTCTCATACTTGATGGCCTGATTCTGTGCTTTTTCTGGTTTGGATCCCGTAGTAATGTGGTACCACACTGAAACAGTCCATTATACCTGGTTTCGATCAATATATTAGAGGATAACGCATGTTATGTCTAGGTTAGGCCTGTGATTTGCCCTCATCAGACACATACTTTCGCATTCTTCACATACTTGGTGAGCGGATCCTGGGTTTTTTCTGGTTTGGATCCCGTAGTAACGTGGTACTACACTGAAACAGTCCATTAAACCTGGTTTCGATCAATATATTAGAGGATAACGCATGTTCTGTCTAGGTTAGGCCTGGGATTTTCCCTCATCAGACACATGCTTTCGCATTCTTCACATACTTGTTGAACGGATCCTGGGTATTTTTCTAGTTTGGATCACGTAGTGATGTGGTACCACACTGAAACAGTCCATTAAACCTGGTTTCGATCAATATATTAGAGGATAACGCATGTTATGTCTAGGTTAGGCCTGTGATTTGCCCTCATCAGACACATACTTTCGCATTCTTCACATACTTGTTGAACGGATCCTGGGTTTTTTCTGGTTTGGATCACGTAGTAATGTGGTAGCACACTGAAACAGTCCATTAAACCTGGTTTCGATCACTATTTTAGAGGATAACGCATGTTCTGTCTAGGTTAGGCCTGGGATTTTCCCTCATCAGACACATGCTTTCGCATTCTTCACATACTTGTTGAACGGATCCTGGGTATTTTTCTAGTTTGGATCACGTAGTGATGTGGTACCACACTGAAACAGTCCATTGAACCTGGTTTCGATCAATATTTTTGAGGATAACGCATGTTAGATCTAGGTTAGGCCTGGGATTTGCCCTCATGAGACACATCCTTTCGCATTCGTCACATACTTGTTGAACGGATCCTGGGTTTTTTGTGGTTTGGATCACGTAGTAATGCGGTACCACACTGAAACATTCAATTAAACCTGGTCTTGATAAATGTTTTAGAGGATAACGCATGTTGGGTCTGGGATAGGTCTGGGATTTGCCTTCATCAGGCTCATAGTTTCGCGTTTTTCACATACTTGTTGAACAGATCCTGGGTTTTTTCTGTTTTGGATCACGTAGTAATGTGGTACCACACTGAAACAGTCGATAAAACCTGGTTTCGATCAATATTTTAGAGGATAACGCATGTTCTGTCTAGGTTAGGCCTGGGATTTGCCCTCATCAGACACATACTTTCGCATTTTCCACATACATGTTGAACAGATCCTGGATTTTTTGTGGTTTGGATCACGTAGTAATGTGGTACCACACTGAAACATTCAATTAATCCTGGTCTTGAAAAATATTTTAGAGGATAACGCATGTTAGGTCTGGGTTAGGTCTAGGATTTGCCCTCATCAGGCTCATACTTTCGCATGTTACTCATACTTGATGGCTAGATCCAGGGCTTTTTCTGGATTGGATCACGTAGTAATGTGGTACCACACTGAAACAGTCAATTAAACCTGGTTTCCATCAATATTTTAGAGGACAACGCAAGTTAGGTCTGGGATAGGTCTGGGATTTGCCCTCATCGGGGTCATATTTTCGTGTTTTTCACATACTTGTTGAACGGATCCTGGGTTTTTTGTGGTTTGGATCACGTAGTAATGTGGTACCACACTGAAACATTCAATTAAACCTGGTCTTGATAAATATTTTGAGGATAACGCATGTTAGGTCTGGGATGGGTCTGGGATTTGCCCTCATCAGGCTCATACTTTCGCATATTTCTCATACTTGATAGCTAGACCCAGAGCTTTTGCTGGATTGGATCCCGTAGTAATGTGGTACCACACTGAAACGGTCCATTAAACCTGGTTTCGATCAATATTTTAGAGGATAACGGATGTTATGTCTAGGTTAGGCCTGGGATTTGCCCTCATCACGCTCATAGTTTCGCGTTTTTCACATACTTGTTGAACAGATCCTGGGTTTTTTCTGGTTTCGAACATGTAGTAATGTGGTACCACACTGGAACAGTCCATTAAACCTGGTTTCGATCAGTATTTTAGAGAATAACGCATGTTAGGTCTTGGTTAGGTCTGGGATTTGCTCTCATCAGGCTTGTACTTTCGCATATTTCTCATAGTTGATGGCCAGATTCTGTGCTTATTCTGGTTTGGATCACGTAGTAATGTGGTACCACACCGAAACAGTCGATTAAACCTGGTTTCTAACAATATTTTTGAGGGTAACGCATGTTAGGTCTAGGTTAGGCCTGGGATTTTCCCTCATTCCGACACATACTTTCGCATTCTTCACATACATGTTGAACGGATCCTGGGTTTTTTCTGGTTTGGATCACGTAGTAATGTGGTAGCACACTGAAACAGTTCATTAAACCTGGTTTCGATCAATATTTTAGAGGATAACGCATGTTATGTCTAGGTTAGGCCTGGGATTTGCCCTCATCAGACACATACTTTCGCATTCTCCACATACTTGTTGAACAGATCCTGGGTTTTTTCAGGTTTGGACACAGAGTAATGTGGTACCACACTGAAACATTCAATTAAACCTGGTCTTGATAAATATTTTAGAGGATAACACATGTTAGGTCTGGGTTAGGTCTAGGATTTGCCCTCATCAGGCTCATACTTTCGCAAATATCTCATACTTGATGGCTAGATCCAGGGCTTTTTCTGGATTGGATCACGTAGTAATGTGGTAGCACACTGAAACAGTCCATTAGACCTGGTTTCGATCAATATCTAAGATGATAACGCTAGTTATGTCTGGGATAGGTCTGGGATTTGCCCTCGTCAGGCTCATACTTTCGCATTCTTCACATACTTGTTGAACGTATCCTGGGTTTTTTCTGGTTTGGATCACGTAGTAATGTGGTACCACACTGAAACAGTCCATTAAACCTGGTTTCGATCAATATATTAGAGGATAACGCATGTTCTGTCTAGGTTAGGCCTGGGATTTTCCCTCATCAGACACATGCTTTCGCATTCTTCACATACTTGTTGAACGGATCCTGGGTTTTTTCTGGTTTGGATCACGTAGTAATGTGGTAGCACACTGAAACAGTCCATTAAACCTGGTTTCGATCACTATTTTAGAGGATAACGCATGTTCTGTCTAGGTTAGGCCTGGGATTTTCCCTCATCAGACACATGCTTTCGCATTCTTCACATACTTGTTGAACGGATCCTGGGTTTTTTCTGGTTTGGATCACGTAGTAATGTGGTAGCACACTGAAACAGTCCATTAAACCTGGTTTCGATCACTATTTTAGAGGATAACGCATGTTCTGTCTAGGTTAGGCCTGGGATTTTCCCTCATCAGACACATGCTTTCGCATTCTTCACATACTTGTTGAACGGATCCTGGGTATTTTTCTAGTTTGGATCACGTAGTGATGTGGTACCACACTGAAACAGTCCATTAAACCTGGTTTCGATCAATATTTTTGAGGATAACGCATGTTAGATCTAGGTTAGGCCTGGGATTTGCCCTCATGAGACACATCCTTTCGCATTCGTCACATACTTGTTGAACGGATCCTGGGTTTTTTGTGGTTTGGATCACGTAGTAATGCGGTACCACACTGAAACATTCAATTAAACCTGGTCTTGATAAATGTTTTAGAGGATAACGCATGTTGGGTCTGGGATAGGTCTGGGATTTGCCTTCATCAGGCTCATAGTTTCGCGTTTTTCACATACTTGTTGAACATATCCTGGGTTTTTTCTGTTTTGGATCACGTAGTAATGTGGTACCACACTGAAACAGTCGATTAAACCTGGTTTCGATCAATATTTTAGAGGATAACGCATGTTCTGTCTAGGTTAGGCCTGGGATTTGCCCTCATCAGACACATACTTTCGCATTTTCCACATACATGTTGAACAGATCCTGGATTTTTTGTGGTTTGGATCACGTAGTAATGTGGTACCACACTGAAACATTCAATTAATCCTGGTCTTGATAAATATTTTAGAGGATAACGCATGTTAGGTCTGGGTTAGGTCTAGGATTTGCCCTCATCAGGCTCATACTTTCGCATGTTACTCATACTTGATGGCTAGATCCAGGGCTTTTTCTGGATTGGATCACGTAGTAATGTGATACCACACTGAAACAGTCAATTAAACCTGGTTTCCATCAATATTTTAGAGGACAACGCAAGTTAGGTCTGGGATAGGTCTGGGATTTGCCCTCATCGGGGTCATATTTTCGTGTTCTTCACATACTTGTTGAACGGATCCTGGGTTTTTTCTGGTTTGGATCACGTAGTAATGTGGTACCACACTGAAACATTCAATTAAACCTGGTCTGGATAAATATTTTAGAGGATAACGCATGTTCTGTCTAGGTTAGGTCTGGGATTTGCCCTCATCAGGCTCATACTTTCGCATATTTCTCATACTTGATAGCCAGACCCAGAGCTTTTGCTGGATTGGATCCCGTAGTAATGTGGTACCACACTGAAACGGTCCATTAAACCTGGTTTCGATCAATATTTTAGAGGATAACCGATGTTATGTCTAGGTTAGGCCTGGGATTTGCCCTCATCACGCTCATAGTTTCGCGTTTTTCACATACTTCTTGAACAGATCCTGGGTTTTTTCTGGTTTCGAACATGTAGTAATGTGGTACCACACTGGAACAGTCCATTAAACCTGGTTTCGATCAGTATTTTAGAGAATAACGCATGTTAGGTCTTGGTTAGGTCTGGGATTTGCTCTCATCAGGCTCGTACTTTCGCATATTTCTCATAGTTGATGGCCAGATTCTGTGCTTATTCTGGTTTGGATCACGTAGTAATGTGGTACCACACTGAAACAGTCGATTAAACCTGGTTTCTAACAGTATTTTTGAGGGTAACGCATGTTAGGTCTAGGTTAGGCCTGGGATTTTCCCTCATCCGACACATACTTTCGCATTCTTCACATACATGTTGAACGGATCCTGGGTTTTTTCTGGTTTGGATCACGTAGTAATGTGGTAGCACACTGAAACAGTTCATTAAACCTGGTTTCGATCAATATTTTAGAGGATAACGCATGTTATGTCTAGGTTAGGCCTGGGATTTGCCCTCATCAGACACATACTTTCGCATTCTCCACATACTTGTTGAACGGATCCTGGGTTTTTTCAGGTTTGGACACAGAGTAGTGTGGTACCACACTGAAACATTCAATTAAACCTGGTCTTGATAAATATTTTAGAGGATAACACATGTTAGGTCTGGGTTAGGTCTAGGATTTGCCCTCATCAGGCTCATACTTTCGCATTCTCCACATACTTGTTGAACAGATCCTGGGTTTTTTCAGGTTTGGACACATAGTAATGTGGTACCACACTGAAACATTCAATTAAACCTGGTCTTGATAAATATTTTAGAGGATAACTCATGTTAGGTCTAGATTAGGTCTGGGATTTGCTCTCATCAGGCTCGTACTTTCGCAAATTTCTCATACTTGATGGCCTGATTCTGTGCTTTTTCTGGTTTGGATCCCGTAGTAACGTGGTACTACACTGAAACAGTCCATTAAACCTGGTTTCGATCAATATTTTAGAGGATAACGCATGTTATGTCTAGGTTAGGCCTGTGATTTGCCCTCATCAGACACATACTTTCGCATTCTTCACATACTTGTTGGACGGATCCTGGGTTTTTTCTGGTTTGGATCACGTAGTAATGTGGTAGCACACTGAAACAGTCCATTAAACCTGGTTTCGATCAATATTTTAGAGGATAACGCATGTTCTGTCTAGGTTAGGCCTGGGATTTTCCCTCATCAGACACATGCTTTCGCATTCTTCACATACTTGTTGAACGGATCCTGGGTATTTTTCTAGTTTGGATCACGTAGTGATGTGGTACCACACTGAAACAGTCCATTAAACCTGGTTTCGATCAATATTTTTGAGGATAACGCATGTTAGATCTAGGTTAGGCCTGGGATTTGCCCTCATGAGACACATCCTTTCGCATTCGTCACATACTTGTTGAACGGATCCTGGGTTTTTTGTGGTTTGGATCACGTAGTAATGCGGTACCACACTGAAACATTCAATTAAACCTGGTCTTGATAAATGTTTTAGAGGATAACGCATGTTGGGTCTGGGATAGGTCTGGGATTTGCCTTCATCAGGCTCATAGTTTCGCGTTTTTCACATACTTGTTGAACAGATCCTGGGTTTTTTCTGTTTTGGATCACGTAGTAATGTGGTACCACACTGAAACAGTCGATTAAACCTGGTTTCGATCAATATTTTAGAGGATAACGCATGTTCTGTCTAGGTTAGGCCTGGGATTTGCCCTCATCAGACACATACTTTCGCAAATTTCTCATACTTGATGGCCTGATTCTGTGCTTTTTCTGGTTTGGATCCCGTAGTAATGTGGTACCACACTGAAACAGTCCATTAAACCTGGTTTCGATCAATATATTAGAGGATAACGCATGTTATGTCTAGGTTAGGCCTGTGATTTGCCCTCATCAAGCTCGTACTTTCGCAAATTTCTCATACTTGATGGCCTGATTCTGTGCTTTTTCTGGTTTGGATCCCGTAGTAACGTGGTACTACACTGAAACAGTCCATTAAACCTGGTTTCGATCAATATATTAGAGGATAACGCATGTTATGTCTAGGTTAGGCCTGTGATTTGCCCTCATCAGACACATACTTTCGCATTCTTCACATACTTGTTGAACGGATCCTGGGTTTTTTCTGGTTTGGATCACGTAGTAATGTGGTAGCACACTGAAACAGTCCATTAAACCTGGTTTCGATCAATATTTTAGAGGATAACGCATGTTCTGTCTAGGTTAGGCCTGGGATTTTCCCTCATCAGACACATGCTTTCGCATTCTTAACATACTTGTTGAACGGATCCCGGGTATTTTTCTAGTTTGGATCACGTAGTGATGTGGTACCACACTGAAACAGTCCATTAAACCTGGTTTTGATCAATATTTTTGAGGATAACGCATGTTAGATCTAGGTTAGGCCTGGGATTTGCCCTCATGAGACACATCCTTTCGCATTCGTCACATACTTGTTGAACGGATCCTGGGTTTTTTGTGGTTTGGATCACGTAGTAATGCGGTACCACACTGAAACATTCAATTAAACCTGGTCTTGATAAATGTTTTAGAGGATAACGCATGTTGGGTCTGGGATAGGTCTGGGTTTTGCCTTCATCAGGCTCATAGTTTCGCGTTTTTCACATACTTGTTGAACAGATCCTGGGTTTTTTCTGTTTTGGATCACGTAGTAATGTGGTACCACACTGAAACAGTCGATTAAACCTGGTTTCGATCAATATTTTAGAGGATAACGCATGTTCTGTCTAGGTTAGGCCTGGGATTTGCCCTCATCAGACACATACTTTCGCATTTTCCACATACATGTTGAACAGATCCTGGATTTTTTGTGGTTTGGATCACGTAGTAATGTGGTACCACACTGAAACATTCAATTAATCCTGGTCTTGATAAATATTTTAGAGGATAACGCATGTTAGGTCTGGGTTAGGTCTAGGATTTGCCCTCATCAAGCTCATACTTTCGCATGTTACTCATACTTGATGGCTAGATCCAGGGCTTTTTCTGGATTGGATCACGTAGTAATGTGGTACCACACTGAAACAGTCAATTAAACCTGGTTTCCATCAATATTTTAGAGGACAACGCAAGTTAGGTCTGGGATAGGTCTGGGATTTGCCCTCATCGGGGTCATATTTTCGTGTTCTTCACATACTTGTTGAACGGATCCTGGGTTTTTTGTGGTTTGGATCACGTAGTAATGTGGTACCACACTGAAACATTCAATTAAACCTGGTCTTGATAAATATTTTGAGGATAACGCATGTTAGGTCTGGGATGGGTCTGGGATTTGCCCTCATCAGGCTCATACTTTCGCATATTTCTCATACTTGATAGCTAGACCCAGAGCTTTTGCTGGATTGGATCCCGTAGTAATGTGGTACCACACTGAAACGGTCCATTAAACCTGGTTTCGATCAATATTTTAGAGGATAACGGATGTTATGTCTAGGTTAGGCCTGGGATTTGCCCTCATCACGCTCATAGTTTCGCGTTTTTCACATACTTGTTGAACAGATCCTGGGTTTTTTCTGGTTTCGAACATGTAGTAATGTGGTACCACACTGGAACAGTCCATTAAACCTGGTTTCGATCAGTATTTTAGAGAATAACGCATGTTAGGTCTTGGTTAGGTCTGGGATTTGCTCTCATCAGGCTCGTACTTTCGCATATTTCTCATAGTTGATGGCCAGATTCTGTGCTTATTCTGGTTTGGATCACGTAGTAATGTGGTACCACACCGAAACAGTCGATTAAACCTGGTTTCTAACAATATTTTTGAGGGTAACGCATGTTAGGTCTAGGTTAGGCCTGGGATTTTCCCTCATCCGACACATACTTTCGCATTCTTCACATACATGTTGAACGGATCCTGGGTTTTTTCTGGTTTGGATCACGTAGTAATGTGGTAGCACACTGAAACAGTTCATTAAACCTGGTTTCGATCAATATTTTAGAGGATAACGCATGTTAGGTCTGGGTTAGGTCTAGGATTTGCCCTCATCAGGCTCATACTTTCGCATTCTCCACATACTTGTTGAACAGATCCTGGGTTTTTTCAGGTTTGGACACATAGTAATGTGGTACCACACTGAAACATTCAATTAAACCTGGTCTTGATAAATATTTTAGAGGATAACACATGTTAGGTCTGGGTTAGGTCTAGGATTTGCCCTCATCAGGCTCATACTTTCGCAAATATCTCATACTTGATGGCTAGATCCAGGGCTTTTTCTGGATTGGATCACGTAGTAATGTGGTAGCACACTGAAACAGTCCATTAGACCTGGTTTCGATCAATATCTAAGATGATAACGCTAGTTATGTCTGGGATAGGTCTGGGATTTGCCCTCGTCAGGCTCATACTTTCGCATTCTTCACATACTTGTTGAACGTATCCTGGGTTTTTTCTGGTTTGGATCACGTAGAAATGTGGTACCACACTGAAACTGTCGATTAAACCTGCTTTCGATCAATATTTTTGGGAATAACTCATGTTAGGTCTAGGTTAGGTCTGGGATTTGCTCTCATCAGGCTCGTACTTTCGCAAATTTCTCATACTTGATGGCCTGATTTTGTGCTTTTTCTGGTTTGGATCCCGTAGTAATGTGGTACCACACTGAAACAGTCCATTAAACCTGGTTTCGATCAATATATTAGAGGATAACGCATGTAATGTCTAGGTTAGGCCTGTGATTTGCCCTCATCAGACACATACTTTCGCATTCTTCACATACTTGTTGAACGGATCCTGGGTTTTTTCTGGTTTGGATCACGTAGTAATGTGGTAGCACACTGAAACAGTCCATTAAACCTGGTTTCGATCAATATTTTAGAGGATAACGCATGTTCTGTCTAGGTTAGGTCTGGTATCTTCCCTCATCAGACACATACTTTCGCATTCTTCACATACTTGTTGAACGGATCCTGGGTTTTTTCTGGTTTGGATCATGTAGTAATGTGGTACCACACTGAAACTGTCGATTAAACCTGCTTTCGATCAATATTTTAGAGAATAACGCATGTTAGGTCTTGGTTAGGTCTGGGATTTGCTCTCATCAGGCTTGTACTTTCGCATATTTCTCATAGTTGATGGCCAGATTCTGTGCTTATTCTGGTTTGGATCACGTAGTAATGTGGTACCACACCGAAACAGTCGATTAAACCTGGTTTCTAACAATATTTTTGAGGGTAACGCATGTTAGGTCTAGGTTAGGCCTGGGATTTTCCCTCATCCGACACATACTTTCGCATTCTTCACATACATGTTGAACGGATCCTGGGTTTTTTCTGGTTTGGATCACGTAGTAATGTGGTAGCACACTGAAACAGTTCATTAAACCTGGTTTCGATCAATATTTTAGAGGATAACGCATGTTATGTCTAGGTTAGGCCTGGGATTTGCCCTCATCAGACACATACTTTCGCATTCTCCACATACTTGTTGAACAGATCCTGGGTTTTTTCAGGTTTGGACACAGAGTAATGTGGTACCACACTGAAACATTCAATTAAACCTGGTCTTGATAAATATTTTAGAGGATAACACATGTTAGGTCTGGGTTAGGTCTAGGATTTGCCCTCATCAGGCTCATACTTTCGCAAATATCTCATACTTGATGGCTAGATCCAGGGCTTTTTCTGGATTGGATCACGTAGTAATGTGGTAGCACACTGAAACAGTCCATTAGACCTGGTTTCGATCAATATCTAAGATGATAACGCTAGTTATGTCTGGGATAGGTCTGGGATTTGCCCTCGTCAGGCTCATACTTTCGCATTCTTCACATACTTGTTGAACGTATCCTGGGTTTTTGCTGGTTTGGATCACGTAGAAATGTGGTACCACACTGAAACTGTCGATTAAACCTGCTTTCGATCAATATTTTTGGGAATAACTCATGTTAGGTCTAGGTTAGGTCTGGGATTTGCTCTCATCAGGCTCGTACTTTCGCAAATTTCTCATACTTGATGGTCTGATTTTGTGCTTTTTCTGGTTTGGATCCCGTAGTAATGTGGTACCACACTGAAACAGTCCATTAAACCTGGTTTCGATCAATATATTAGAGGATAACGCATGTAATGTCTAGGTTAGGCCTGTGATTTGCCCTCATCAGACACATACTTTCGCATTCTTCACATACTTGTTGAACGGATCCTGGGTTTTTTCTGGTTTGGATCACGTAGTAATGTGGTACCACACTGAAACTGTCGATTAAACCTGCTTTCGATCAATATTTTTGAGAATAACTCATGTTAGGTCTAGGTTAGGTCTGGGATTTGCTCTCATGAGGCTCGTACTTTCGCAAATTTCTCATACTTGATGGCCTGATTCTGTGCTTTTTCTGGTTTGGATCCCGTAGTAACGTGGTACTACACTGAAACAGTCCATTAAACCTGGTTTCGATCAATATATTAGAGGATAACGCATGTTCTGTCTAGGTTAGGCCTGGGATTTTCCCTCATCAGACACATGCTTTCGCATTCTTCACATACTTGTTGAACGGATCCTGGGTATTTTTCTAGTTTGGATCACGTAGTGATGTGGTACCACACTGAAACAGTCCATTAAACCTGGTTTCGATCAATATATTAGAGGATAACGCATGTTATGTCTAGGTTAGGCCTGTGATTTGCCCTCATCAGACACATACTTTCGCATTCTTCACATACTTGTTGAACGGATCCTGGGTTTTTTCTGGTTTGGATCACGTAGTAATGTGGTAGCACACTGAAACAGTCCATTAAACCTGGTTTCGATCACTATTTTAGAGGATAACGCATGTTCTGTCTAGGTTAGGCCTGGGATTTTCCCTCATCAGACACATGCTTTCGCATTCTTCACATACTTGTTGAACGGATCCTGGGTATTTTTCTAGTTTGGATCACGTAGTGATGTGGTACCACACTGAAACAGTCCATTAAACCTGGTTTCGATCAATATTTTTGAGGATAACGCATGTTAGATCTAGGTTAGGCCTGGGATTTGCCCTCATGAGACACATCCTTTCGCATTCGTCACATACTTGTTGAACGGATCCTGGGTTTTTTGTGGTTTGGATCACGTAGTAATGCGGTACCACACTGAAACATTCAATTAAACCTGGTCTTGATAAATGTTTTAGAGGATAACGCATGTTGGGTCTGGGATAGGTCTGGGATTTGCCTTCATCAGGCTCATAGTTTCGCGTTTTTCACACACTTGTCGAACAGATCCTGGGTTTTTTCTGTTTTGGATCACGTAGTAATGTGGTACCACACTGGAACAGTCGATTAAACCTGGTTTCGATCAATATTTTAGAGGATAACGCATGTTCTGTCTAGGTTAGGCCTGGGATTTGCCCTCATCAGACACATACTTTCGCATTTTCCACATACATGTTGAACAGATCCTGGATTTTTTGTGGTTTGGATCACGTAGTAATGTGGTACCACACTGAAACATTCAATTAATCCTGGTCTTGATAAATATTTTAGAGGATAACGCATGTTAGGTCTGGGTTAGGTCTAGGATTTGCCCTCATCAGGCCCATACTTTCGCATGTTACTCATACTTGATGGCTAGATCCAGGGCTTTTTCTGGATTGGATCACGTAGTAATGTGGTACCACACTGAAACAGTCAATTAAACCTGGTTTCCATCAATATTTTAGAGGACAACGCAAGTTAGGTCTGGGATAGGTCTGGGATTTGCCCTCATCGGGGTCATATTTTCGTGTTCTTCACATACTTGTTGAACGGATCCTGGGTTTTTTGTGGTTTGGATCACGTAGTAATGTGGTACCACACTAAAACATTCAATTAAACCTGGTCTTGATAAATATTTTGAGGATAACGCATGTTAGGTCTGGGATGGGTCTGGGATTTGCCCTCATCAGGCTCATACTTTCGCATATTTCTCATACTTGATAGCTAGACCCAGAGCTTTTGCTGGATTGGATCCCGTAGTAATGTGGTACCACACTGAAACGGTCCATTAAACCTGGTTTCGATCAATATTTTAGAGGATAACGGATGTTATGTCTAGGTTAGGCCTGGGATTTGCCCTCATCACGCTCATAGTTTCGCGTTTTTCACATACTTGTTGAACAGATCCTGGGTTTTTTCTGGTTTCGAACATGTAGTAATGTGGTACCACACTGGAACAGTCCATTAAACCTGGTTTCGATCAGTATTTTAGAGAATAACGCATGTTAGGTCTTGGTTAGGTCTGGGATTTGCTCTCATCAGGCTTGTACTTTCGCATATTTCTCATAGTTGATGGCCAGATTCTGTGCTTATTCTGGTTTGGATCACGTAGTAATGTGGTACCACACCGAAACAGTCGATTAAACCTGGTTTCTAACAATATTTTTGAGGGTAACGCATGTTAGGTCTAGGTTAGGCCTGGGATTTTCCCTCATCCGACACATACTTTCGCATTCTTCACATACATGTTGAACGGATCCTGGGTTTTTTCTGGTTTGGATCACGTAGTAATGTGGTAGCACACTGAAACAGTTCATTAAACCTGGTTTCGATCAATATTTTAGAGGATAACGCATGTTATGTCTAGGTTAGGCCTGGGATTTGCCCTCATCAGACACATACTTTCGCATTCTCCACATACTTGTTGAACAGATCCTGGGTTTTTTCAGGTTTGGACACAGAGTAATGTGGTACCACACTGAAACATTCAATTAAACCTGGTCTTGATAAATATTTTAGAGGATAACACATGTTAGGTCTGGGTTAGGTCTAGGATTTGCCCTCATCAGGCTCATACTTTCGCATTCTCCACATACTTGTTGAACAGATCCTGGGTTTTTTCAGGTTTGGACACATAGTAATGTGGTACCACACTGAAACATTCAATTAAACCTGGTCTTGATAAATATTTTAGAGGATAACACATGTTAGGTCTGGGTTAGGTCTAGGATTTGCCCTCATCAGGCTCATACTTTCGCAAATATCTCATACTTGATGGCTAGATCCAGGGCTTTTTCTGGATTGGATCACGTAGTAATGTGGTAGCACACTGAAACAGTCCATTAGACCTGGTTTCGATCAATATCTAAGATGATAACGCTAGTTATGTCTGGGATAGGTCTGGGATTTGCCCTCGTCAGGCTCATACTTTCGCATTCTTCACATACTTGTTGAACGTATCCTGGGTTTTTTCTGGTTTGGATCACGTAGAAATGTGGTACCACACTGAAACTGTCGATTAAACCTGCTTTCGATCAATATTTTTGAGAATAACTCATGTTAGGTCTAGGTTAGGTCTGGGATTTGCTCTCATCAGGCTCGTACTTTCGCAAATTTCTCATACTTGATGGCCTGATTCTGTGCTTTTTCTGGTTTGGATCCCGTAGTAATGTGGTACCACACTGAAACAGTCCATTATACCTGGTTTCGATCAATATATTAGAGGATAACGCATGTTATGTCTAGGTTAGGCCTGTGATTTGCCCTCATCAGACACATACTTTCGCATTCTTCACATACTTGTTGAACGGATCCTGGGTTTTTTCTGGTTTGGATCACGTAGTAATGTGGTAGCACACTGAAACAGTCCATTAAACCTGGTTTCGATCACTATTTTAGAGGATAACGCATGTTCTGTCTAGGTTAGGCCTGGGATTTTCCCTCATCAGACACATGCTTTCGCATTCTTCACATACTTGTTGAACGGATCCTGGGTATTTTTCTAGTTTGGATCACGTAGTGATGTGGTACCACACTGAAACAGTCCATTGAACCTGGTTTCGATCAATATTTTTGAGGATAACGCATGTTAGATCTAGGTTAGGCCTGGGATTTGCCCTCATGAGACACATCCTTTCGCATTCGTCACATACTTGTTGAACGGATCCTGGGTTTTTTGTGGTTTGGATCACGTAGTAATGCGGTACCACACTGAAACATTCAATTAAACCTGGTCTTGATAAATGTTTTAGAGGATAACGCATGTTGGGTCTGGGGTAGGTCTGGGATTTGCCTTCATCAGGCTCATAGTTTCGCGTTTTTCACATACTTGTTGAACAGATCCTGGGTTTTTTCTGTTTTCGATCACGTAGTAATGTGGTACCACACTGAAACAGTCGATTAAACCTGGTTTCGATCAATATTTTAGAGGATAACGCATGTTCTGTCTAGGTTAGGCCTGGGATTTGCCCTCATCAGACACATACTTTCGCATTTTCCACATACATGTTGAACAGATCCTGGATTTTTTGTGGTTTGGATCACGTAGTAATGTGGTACCACACTGAAACATTCAATTAATCCTGGTCTTGAAAAATATTTTAGAGGATAACGCATGTTAGGTCTGGGTTAGGTCTAGGATTTGCCCTCATCAGGCTCATACTTTCGCATGTTACTCATACTTGATGGCTAGATCCAGGGCTTTTTCTGGATTGGATCACGTAGTAATGTGGTACCACACTGAAACAGTCAATTAAACCTGGTTTCCATCAATATTTTAGAGGACAACGCAAGTTAGGTCTGGGATAGGTCTGGGATTTGCCCTCATCGGGGTCATATTTTCGTGTTCTTCACATACTTGTTGAACGGATCCTGGGTTTTTTGTGGTTTGGATCACGTAGTAATGTGGTACCACACTGAAACATTCAATTAAACCTGGTCTTGATAAATATTTTGAGGATAACGCATGTTAGGTCTGGGATGGGTCTGGGATTTGCCCTCATCAGGCTCATACTTTCGCATATTTCTCATACTTGATAGCTAGACCCAGAGCTTTTGCTGGATTGGATCCCGTAGTAATGTGGTACCACACTGAAACGGTCCATTAAACCTGGTTTCGATCAATATTTTAGAGGATAACGGATGTTATGTCTAGGTTAGGCCTGGGATTTGCCCTCATCACGCTCATAGTTTCGCGTTTTTCACATACTTGTTGAACAGATCCTGGGTTTTTTCTGGTTTCGAACATGTAGTAATGTGGTACCACACTGGAACAGTCCATTAAACCTGGTTTCGATCAGTATTTTAGAGAATAACGCATGTTAGGTCTTGGTTAGGTCTGGGATTTGCTCTCATCAGGCTTGTACTTTCGCATATTTCTCATAGTTGATGGCCAGATTCTGTGCTTATTCTGGTTTGGATCACGTAGTAATGTGGTACCACACCGAAACAGTCGATTAAACCTGGTTTCTAACAATATTTTTGAGGGTAACGCATGTTAGGTCTAGGTTAGGCCTGGGATTTTCCCTCATCCGACACATACTTTCGCATTCTTCACATACATGTTGAACGGATCCTGGGTTTTTTCTGGTTTGGATCACGTAGTAATGTGGTAGCACACTGAAACAGTTCATTAAACCTGGTTTCGATCAATATTTTAGAGGATAACGCATGTTATGTCTAGGTTAGGCCTGGGATTTGCCCTCATCAGACACATACTTTCGCATTCTCCACATACTTGTTGAACAGATCCTGGGTTTTTTCAGGTTTGGACACAGAGTAATGTGGTACCACACTGAAACATTCAATTAAACCTGGTCTTGATAAATATTTTAGAGGATAACACATGTTAGGTCTGGGTTAGGTCTAGGATTTGCCCTCATCAGGCTCATACTTTCGCAAATATCTCATACTTGATGGCTAGACCCAGGGCTTTTTCTGGATTGGATCACGTAGTAATGTGGTAGCACACTGAAACAGTCCATTAGACCTGGTTTCGATCAATATCTAAGATGATAACGCTAGTTATGTCTGGGATAGGTCTGGGATTTGCCCTCGTCAGGCTCATACTTTCGCATTCTTCACATACTTGTTGAACGTATCCTGGGTTTTTTCTGGTTTGGATCACGTAGAAATGTGGTACCACACTGAAACTGTCGATTAAACCTGCTTTCGATCAATATTTTTGAGAATAACTCATGTTAGGTCTAGGTTAGGTCTGGGATTTGCTCTCATCAGGCTCGTACTTTCGCAAATTTCTCATACTTGATGGCCTGATTCTGTGCTTTTTCTGGTTTGGATCCCGTAGTAATGTGGTACCACACTGAAACAGTCCATTATACCTGGTTTCGATCAATATATTAGAGGATAACGCATGTTATGTCTAGGTTAGGCCTGTGATTTGCCCTCATCAGACACATACTTTCGCATTCTTCACATACTTGTTGAGCGGATCCTGGGTTTTTTCTGGTTTGGATCACGTAGTAATGTGGTAGCACACTGAAACAGTCCATTAAACCTGGTTTCGATCAATATTTTAGAGGATAACGCATGTTCTGTCTAGGTTAGGTCTGGGATCTTCCCTCATCAGACACATACTTTCGCATTCTTCACATACTTGTTGAACGGATCCTGGGTTTTTTCTGGTTTGGATCATGTAGTAATGTGGTACCACACTGAAACTGTCGATTAAACCTGCTTTCGATCAATATTTTTGAGAATAACTCATGTTAGGTCTAGGTTAGGTCTGGGATTTGCTCTCATCAGGCTCGTACTTTCGCAAATTTCTCATACTTGATGGCCTGATTCTGTGCTTTCTCTGGTTTGGATCCCGTAGTAACGTGGTACTACACTGAAACAGTCCATTAAACCTGGTTTCGATCAATATATTAGAGGATAACGCATGTTCTGTCTAGGTTAGGCCTGGGATTTTCCCTCATCAGACACATGCTTTCGCATTCTTCACATACTTGTTGAACGGATCCTGGGTTTTTTCTGGTTTGGATCACGTAGTAATGTGGTAGCACACTGAAACAGTCCATTAAACCTGGTTTCGATCACTATTTTAGAGGATAACGCATGTTCTGTCTAGGTTAGGCCTGGGATTTTCCCTCATCAGACACATGCTTTCGCATTCTTCACATACTTGTTGAACGGATCCTGGGTATTTTTCTAGTTTGGATCACGTAGTGATGTGGTACCACACTGAAACAGTCCATTAAACCTGGTTTCGATCAATATTTTTGAGGATAACGCATGTTAGATCTAGGTTAGGCCTGGGATTTGCCCTCATGAGACACATCCTTTCGCATTCGTCACATACTTGTTGAACGGATCCTGGGTTTTTTGTGGTTTGGATCACGTAGTAATGCGGTACCACACTGAAACATTCAATTAAACCTGGTCTTGATAAATGTTTTAGAGGATAACGCATGTTGGGTCTGGGATAGGTCTGGGATTTGCCTTCATCAGGCTCATAGTTTCGCGTTTTTCACATACTTGTTGAACATATCCTGGGTTTTTTCTGTTTTGGATCACGTAGTAATGTGGTACCACACTGAAACAGTCGATTAAACCTGGTTTCGATCAATATTTTAGAGGATAACGCATGTTCTGTCTAGGTTAGGCCTGGGATTTGCCCTCATCAGACACATACTTTCGCATTTTCCACATACATGTTGAACAGATCCTGGATTTTTTGTGGTTTGGATCACGTAGTAATGTGGTACCACACTGAAACATTCAATTAATCCTGGTCTTGATAAATATTTTAGAGGATAACGCATGTTAGGTCTGGGTTAGGTCTAGGATTTGCCCTCATCAGGCTCATACTTTCGCATGTTACTCATACTTGATGGCTAGATCCAGGGCTTTTTCTGGATTGGATCACGTAGTAATGTGGTACCACACTGAAACAGTCAATTAAACCTGGTTTCCATCAATATTTTAGAGGACAACGCAAGTTAGGTCTGGGATAGGTCTGGGATTTGCCCTCATCGGGGTCATATTTTCGTGTTCTTCACATACTTGTTGAACGGATCCTGGGTTTTTTGTGGTTTGGATCACGTAGTAATGTGGTACCACACTGAAACATTCAATTAAACCTGGTCTTGATAAATATTTTGAGGATAACGCATGTTAGGTCTGGGATGGGTCTGGGATTTGCCCTCATCAGGCTCATACTTTCGCATATTTCTCATACTTGATAGCTAGACCCAGGGCTTTTTCAGGCTTGGATCCCGTAGTAATGTGGTACCACACTGAAACGGTCCATTAAACCTGGTTTCGATCAGTATTTTAGAGGATAACGCATGTTATGTCTAGGTTAGGCCTGGGATTTGCCCTGATCAGACACATACTTTCGCATCCTCCACATACTTGTTGAACAGATCCTGGGTATTTTTCTCGTCTAGATCACGTAGTGATGTGGTGCCACACTGAAACAGTCCATTAAACCTGGCTTCGATCAATATTTTAGAGGATAACGCATGTTATGTCTAGGTTAGGCCTGTGATTTGCCCTCATCAGACACATACTTTCGCATCCTCCACATACTTGTTGAACAGATCCTCGGTATTTTTCTCGTCTAGATCACGTAGTGATGTGGTGCCACACTGAAACAGTCCATTAAACCTGGCTTCGATCAATATTTTAGAGGATAACGCATGTTATGTCTAGGTTAGGCCTGTGATTTGCCCTCATCAGACACATACTTTCGCATTCTCCACATACTTGTTGAACAGATCCTGGGTTTTTTCAGGTTTGGATCACATAGTAATGTGGTACCACACTGAAACATTCAATTAAACCTGGTCTTGATAAATATTTTAGAGGATAACGCATGTTAGGTCTGGGTTAGGTCTAGGATTTGCCCACATCAGGCTCATACCTTCGCATATTTCTCATACTTGATGGCTAGACCCAGGGCTTTTTCTGAATTGGATCAGGTAGTAATGTGGTACCACACTGAAGCAGTCGATTAAACCTGGTTTCGATCGATATTTTTGAGGATAACGCATGTTAGGTCTAGGTTAGGCCCGGGATTTGCCCTCATCAGAGTCATATTTCCGCATTCTTCACATACTTGTTGAACGGATCCTGGGTTTTTTCAGGTTTGGATCACGTAGTAATGTGGTAGCACACTGAAACAGTCCATTAAACCTGGTTTCGATCAATATTTTAGAGAATAACGCATGTTAGGTCTGTGATAGGTCTGGGATTTGCCCTCATCAGGCTCATAGTTTCGCGTTTTTCACATACTTGTTGAACAGATCCTGGGTTCTTTCTGGTTTGGATCTCGTAGTTATGTGGTACCACACTGAAAAAGTCCATTAAACATGGTTTCGATCAATATTTTAGAGAATAACTCATGTTAGGTCTAGGTTAGGTCTGGGATTTGCTCTCATCAGGCTTGTACATTCGCATATTTCTCATACTTGATGGCCAGATTCGGGGCTTTTTCTGGTTTGGATCACGTAGTAATGTAGTACAACACTGAAACAGTCCATTAAACCTGGTTTCGATCAATATTTTTGAGGATAGCTCATGCTAGGTCTAGGTTAGGCCTGGGATTTGCCCCCATCGGACCCATACTTTCGCATTCTTCACATACTTGTTGAACGGATCCTGTGTTTTTCCCTGATTTGGATCACGTAGTAATGTGGTACCACACTGAAACATTCAATTAAACCTAGTCTTGATAAATATTTTAGAGGATAACGCATGTTAGGTCTGGGATAGGTCTGGGATTTGCCCGCATCAGGCTCATAGTTTCGCATATTCCTCAAACTTGTTGGCCCGATTCTGTGCTTTCACTGGTTTGGATCACGTAGTAATGTTGTACCGCCCTGAAACAGTCAATTCAACCTGGTCTCGATAAATATTTTAGATGATAACGCATGTTAGGTCTAGGTTAGGCCTGGGGTTTGCCCTGATCAGACTCATACTTTCGCATATTTCTCATACCTGTTGGCCAGATACTTTGCTTTTTCTGGATTGGATCACATACTGATGAAGTACCTCACTGAAGCAGTCAATTATACCTGGTCTCGATCAATATTTTAGAGGATAACGCATGCTTGGCCTGGGTTAGGTCCAGGATTTGCCTGCATCAGGTTCATACTTTCGCATATTTCTCATACTTGTTGAACAGATCCCTGGCTTTTTCTGGTTTGGATCACGTAGTAATGTGGTACCACTCTGAAACAGTCGATTAAACCTGGTTTCGAACAATATTTTAAATGATAACGCATGTTAGGTCTGGGATAGGTCTGGGATCTGCCCTCATCAGACTCTTACCTTCGCATTCTTCACATGCTTGTTGAACAGATCCTGGGTTTTTTCTGGTTTGGATCACGTAGTAATGTGGTACCACACTGAAACAGTCCATTAAACCTGGTTTCGATCAATATTTTAGAGAATAACGCATGTTAGGTCTTGGTTAGGTCTGGGATTTGCTCTCATCAGGCTCATAGTTTCGCGTTTTTCACATACTTGTTGAACAGATCCTGGGTTTTTTCTGGTTTGGATCACATAGTAATGTGGTACCACACTGAAACATTCAATTAAACCTGGTCTTGATAAATATTTTAGAGGATAACGCATGTTAGGTCTTGGTTAGGTCTGGGATTTTCCATCATCAGACTCATACCTTCGCATTCTTCACATACTTGTTGAACGGATCCTGGGTTTTTTCTGGTTTGGATCACGTAGTAATGTGGTATCACACTGAAACAGTCCATTAAACCTGGTTTCGATCAATATTTTAGAGAATAACGCATGTTAGGTCTTGGTTAGGTCTGGGATTTGCTCTCATCAGGCTCGTACTTTCGTATATTTCTCATAGTTGATGGCCAGATTCTGGGCATTTTCTGCATTGGATCAGGTAGTAATGTGGTACCACACTGAAGCAGTCGATTAAACCTGGTTTCGATCAATATTTTTGAGGATAACGCATGTTAGGTCTAAGCTAGGCCTGGGATTTTCCCTCATCAGACATATACTTTCGCATTCTTCACATACTTGTTGAACGTATCCTGGGTTTTTTCTGGTTTGGATCACGTAGTAATGTGGTACCACACTGAAACAGTCGATTAAACCTGGTTTCGATCAATATTTTTGAGAATTACTCATGTTAGGTCTAGGTTAGGCCTGTGATTTGCCCTCATCAGACACATACTTTCGCATTCTCCACATACTTGTTGAACAGATCCTGGGTTTTTTCAGGTTTGGATCACGTAGTAATGTGGTACCACACTGAAACATTCAATTAAACCTGGTCTTGATAAATATTTTAGAGGATAACGCATGTTAGGTCTGGGTTAGGTCTAGGATTTGCCCACATCAGGCTCATACCTTCGCATATTTCTCATACTTGATGGCTAGACCCAGGGCTTTTTCTGGATTGGATCAGGTAGTAATGTGGTACCACACTGAAGCAGTCGATTAAACCTGGTTTCGATCAATATTTTTGAGGATAACGCATGTTAGGTCTAGGTTAGGCCCGGGATTTGCCCCCATCAGGGTCATATTTCCGCATTCTTCACATACTTGTTGAACGGATCCTGGGTTTTTTCTGGTTTGGATCACGTAGTAATGTGGTATCACACTGAAACAGTCCATTAAACCTGGTTTCGATCAATATTTTAGAGAATAACGCATGTTAGGTCTCGGTTAGGTCTGGGATTTGCTCTCATCAGGCTCGTACTTTCGCATATTTCTCATAGTTGATGGCCAGATTCTGGGCTTTTTCTGGTTTGGATCACGTAGTAATGTGGTTCCACACTGAAATAGTCGATTAAACCTGGTTTCGATTAATATTTTTGAGGGTAACGCATGTTAGGTCTAGGTTAGGCCTGGGATTTTCCCTCATCAGACACATACTTTCGCATTCTTCACATACTTGTTGAACGGAACCTGGGTTTTTTCTGGTTTTGATCACGTAGTAATGTGGTACCACACTGAAACAGTCGATTAAACCTGGTTTCGATCAAGATTTTAGAGAATAACGCATGTTAGGTCTTGGTTAGGTCTGGGATTTGCTCCCATCAGGGTCATACATTCGCGTTTTCACATTCTTGTTGAACAGATCCCTGGCTTATTCTGGTTTGGATCACGTACTAATGTGGTACCACACTGAAACAGTCCATTAAACCTGGTTTCGATCAATATTTTAGAGGATAACACATGTTAGGTCTGTTATAGGTCTGGGATTTGCCCCCATCAGGCTCATAGTTTCGGGTTTTTCACATACTTGTTGAACAGATCCTGGGTTTTTTCCGGTTTGGATCTCGTAGTTATGTGGTACCACACTGAAACAGTCCATTAAACATGGTTTCGATCAATATTTTAGAGAATAACTCATGTTAGGTCTAGGTTAAGTCTGGGATTTGCTCTCATCAGGCTTGTACATTCGCATATTTCTCATACTTGATGGCCAGATTCGGGGCTTTTTCTGGTTTGGATCACGTAATAATGTAGTACAACACTGAAACAGTCCATTAAACCTGGTTTCGATCAATATTTTTGAGGGTAGCTCATGCTAGGTCTAGGTTAGGCCTGGGATTTGCCCCCATCGGACCCATACTTTCGCATTCTTCACATACTTGTTGTACAGATCCTGGGTTTTTTCAGGTTTGAGTCAGGCGTTAATGTGGTACCACACTGAAACAGTACATAAAACCTAGTCTCGGTCAATATTTTACAGGATAACGCATGTTACGTCTGGGATAGGTCCAGGATTTGCCCGCATCAGGCTCATACTTTCGCATATTTCTCATACTTGTTGGCCAGATCCTGGGCTTCTTCTGGTTTGGATCACGTAGTTATGTGGTACCACTCTGAAACAGTCGACTAAACCTGGTCTCGACCAATATTTAAGAGGATAACGCAAGTTGGGTCTGGGATAGGACTGGGATTTGCCCTCATCTGGCTCATACTTTCGCATTCTTCACATACTTGTTGAACGGATCCTGTGTTTTTCCCTGATTTGGATCACGTAGTAATGTGGTACCACACTGAAACATTCAATTAAACCTAGTCTTGATAAATATTTTAGAGGATAACGCATGTTAGGTCTGGGATAGGTCTGGGATTTGCCCGCATCAGGCTCATAGTTTCGCATATTTGTCAAACTTGTTGGCCCGATTCTGTGCTTTCACTGGTTTGGATCACGTAGTAATGTTGTACCGCCCTGAAACAGTCAATTCAACCTGGTCTCGATAAATATTTTAGATGATAACGCATGTTAGGTCTGGGTTAGGCCCGGGGTTTGCCCTCATCAGACTCATACTTTCGCATATTTCTCATACCTGTTGGCCAGATACTTTGCTTTTTCTGGATTGGATCACATACTGATGAAGTACCACACTGAAGCAGTCAATTATACCTGGTCTCGATCAATATTTTAGAGGATAACGCATGTTTGGCCTGGATTAGGTCCAGGATTTGCCTGCATCAGGTTCATACTTTCGCATATTTCCCATACTTGTTGAACAGATCCCTGGCTTTTTCTGGTTTGGATCACGTAGTAATGTGGTACCACTCTGAAACAGTCGATTAAACCTGGTTTCGATCAATATTTTAAATGATAACGCATGTTAGGTCTGGGATAGGTCTGGGATCTGCCCTCATCAGACTCTTACCTTCGCATTCTTCCCATGCTTGTTGAACAGATCCTGGGTTTTTTCTGGTTTGGATCACGTAGTAATGTGGTACCACACTGAAACAGTCCATTAAACCTGGTTTCGATCAATATTTTAGAGAATAACGCGTGTTAGGTCTTGGTTAGGTCTGGGATTTGCACTCATCAGGCTCATAGTTTCGCGTTTTTCACATACTTGTTGAACAGATCCTGGGTTTTTTCTGGTTTGGATCTCGTAGTAATGTGGTACCACACTGAAACAGTCCATTAAACATGGTTTCGATCAATATTTTAGAGAATAACTCATGTTAGGTCCAGGTTAGGTCTGGGATTTGCTCTCATCAGGCTTGTACATTCGCATATTTCTCATACTTGATGGCCAGATTCGGGGCTTTTTCTGGTTTGGATCACGTAGTAATGTAAAACAACACTGTAACAGTCCATTAAACCTGTTTTCAACCAATATCTTAGAGGATAACGCATGTTAGGCCTAGGCTAGGCCTGGGATTTGCCCTAATCAGGGTCATAGTTTCGCAGTTTTATCATACATGTTGACCTGACCGAGGGTTTTTCCTACTTTGGATAACGTAGTAAAGTGGTACCACACAGAAACAGTCAACTAAACCTGGATCCGATCAATAATTTAGAGGATAGCGCATGTTAGGTCTGGATAAGGTCTGGGATTTGCTCTCATCAGGCTCATACTTGCGCATATTTCTCATACTTGTTGGCCAGATCCTGGGTTTTTTTTCTAGTCTGGATCACATAGTAATGTGGTACAACACAGAAACAGTCCATTAAACCTGGTTTCGATCAATATTTTAGATGATAACGCATGTTCGGTCTAGGTTAGTCCTGGGATTTGCCCTCATCAGACTCATACTTTCGCATTCTTCACATACTTGCTGAACAGATCCTGGGTTATTTCTGGTTTGGATCAGGTAGTAATGTGGTACCACACTGAAACAATCGATTAAACCTGGTCACGATCAACATTTTGGAGGATAACGCAAGTTGGGTCTGGGATAGGTCTGGGATTTGCCCTCATCTGGCTCATACTTTCGCATTCTTCACATACTTGCTGAACAGATCCTGGGTTATTTCTGGTTTGGATCAGGTAGTAATGTGGTACCACACTGAAACAATCGATTAAACCTGGTCACGATCAACATTTTAGAGGATAACGCAAGTTGGGTCTGGGATACGTCTGGGATTTGCCCTCATCTGGCTCATACTTTCGCATTCTTCACATACTTGTTGAACAGATCCTGGGTTATTACTGGTTTGGATCATGTAGTAATGTGGTACCACACTGATACAGTCCATTAAACCTGGTTTCGATAAATATTTTAAAGGATAACGCATGTTAGGTCTGGGTTAGGGTTAGGATTTGCCCTCATCTGACCCATACTTTCGCATTCTTCACATACTTGTTGAACGGATCCTGTGTTTTTCTCTGATTTGGATCACGTAGTAATGTGGTACCACACTGAAACATTCAATTAAACCTAGTCTTGATAAATATTTTAGAGGATAACGCATGTTAGGTCTGGGATAGGTCTGGGATCTGCCCTCGTCAGACTCTTACCTTCGCATTCTTCCCATGCTTGTTGAACAGATCCTGGGTTTTTTTCTGGTTTGGATCACGTACTAATGTGGTATCACACTGAAGCAGTTCATTACAGCTGGTTTCGATCAATATTCTAGAGGATAACGCATCTTAGGTATAGGTTAGGCCTGGGATTTGCTCTCATCAGGCTTGTACATTCGCATATTTCTCATACTTGATGGCCAGATTCGGGGCTTTTCCTGGTTTGGATCACGTAGTAATGTAGTACAACACTGAAACAGTCCATTAAACCTGGTTTCGATCAATATTTTTGAAGATAGCTCATGCTAGGTCTAGGTTAGGCCTGGGATTTGCCCCCATCGGACCCATACTTTCGCATTCTTCACATACTTGTTGTACAGATCCTGGGTTTTTTCAGGATTGAATCAGGCGGTAATGTGGTACCACACTGAAACAGTACATAAAACCTAGTCTCGGTCAATATTTTAGAGGATAACGCATGTTACGTCTGGGATAGGTCCAGGATTTGCCCGCATCAGGCTCATACTTTCGCATATTTCTCACACTTGTTGGCCAGATCCTGGGCCTTTTCTGGTTTGGATCACGTAGTTATGTGGTACCACTCTGAAACAGTCGACTAAACCTGGTGTCGACCAATATTTAAGCGGATAACGCAAGTTGGGTCTGGGATAGGTCTGGGATTTGCCCTCATCTGGCCCATACTTTCGCATTCTTCACATACTTGTTGAACAGATCCTGGGTTATTTCTGGTTTGGATCATGTAGTAATGTGGTACCACACTGATACAGTCCATTAAACCTGGTTTCGATAAATATTTTTGAGGATAGCTCATGCTAGGTCTAGGTTAGGCCTGGGATTTGCCCCCATCGGACCCATACTTTCGCATTCTTCACATACTTGTTGTACAGATCCTGGGTTTTTTCAGGATTGAATCAGGCGGTAATGTGGTACCACACTGAAACAGTACATAAAACCTAGTCTCGGTCAATATTTTAGAGGATAACGCATGTTACGTCTGGGATAGGTCCAGGATTTGCCCGCATCAGGCTCATACTTTCGCATATTTCTCGAACTTGTTGGCCCGTATCTGTGCTTTCACTGGTTTGGATCACGTAGTAATGTTGTACCGCCCTGAAACAGTCAATTCAACCTGGTCTCGATAAATATTTTAGATGATAACGCATGTTAGGTCTAGGTTAGGCCTGGGATTTGCCCTCATCAGTCTCATACTTTCGCATATTTCTCATAACTGTTGGCCAGATACTTTGCTTTTTCTGGATTGGATCACATACTGTTGAAGTACCACACTGAAGCAGTCAATTATACCTGGTCTCGATCTATATTTTAGAGGATAACGCATGTTAGGCCTGGGTTAGGTCCAGGATTTGCCTGCATCAGGCTCATACGTTCGCATTCTTCACATACTTGTTGAACAGATCCCTGGCTTTTTCTGGTTTGGATCACGTAGTAATGTGGTACCACACTGAAACAGTCGATTACTCCTGGTCTCGTTCAACATTTTATAGGATAACGCCGGTTAGGACACGGTTAGGTGTCGGATTTGCCCTCATCAGGCTCATACTGTCGCATATTTCTCATACTTGTTAGCCAGATCCATTGCTTTTTCTGGTTTGGATCACGTGGTACTGTGGTATCACACTGAAACAGCTCATTACAGCTGGTTTCGATCAATATTTTAGAGGATAATGCATCTTAGGTATAGGTTAGGCCTGGGATTTGCCCTCATCAGACTCATACTTTCGCATACTTCACATACTTGTTGAACAGATCCCCGGCTTTTTCTGGTTTGGATCACGTAGTAAAGTGGTACCACACTGAAACAGTCGATTACTCCTGGTCTCGTTCAACATTTTATAGGATAACGCCGGTTAGGACACGGTTAGGTGTCGGATTTGCCCTCATCAGGCTCATACTGTCGCATATTTCACATACTTGTTAGCCAGATCCATTGCTTTTTCTGGATTGGATCACGTGGTACTGTGGTATCACACTGAATCAGTCCACGAAACCTGGTTTCGACCAATATTCTAGAGGATAACGCATGTTATGTCTGGGATAGGTCTGGGATTTGCCCTCGTCAGGCTCATACGTTCGCATTTTTCACATACTTGTTGTACAGATTCCCGGCTTTTTCTGGTTTGGATCACGTCGTAAAATGGTACCACACCGAAACAGTCGATTAATCCTGGTCTCGAACAATATTTTATAGGATAACGCCGTTTAGGACACGGTTAGGTGAGGGATTTGCCCTCATCAGGCTCATACTGTCGCATATTTCACATACTTGTTAGCCAGATCCATTGCTTTTTCTGGTTTGGATCACGTGGTACTGTGGTATCACACTGAATCAGTCCACGAAACCTGGTTTCGATCAATATTTTAGAGGATAATGCATCTTAGGTATAGGTTAGGCCTGGGATTTGCCCTCATCAGACTCATACTTTCGCATACTTCACATACTTGTTGAACAGATCCCCGGCTTTTTCTGGTTTGGATCACGTCGTAAAATGGTACCACACCGAAACAGTCGATTAATCCTGGTCTCGAACAATATTTTATAGGATAACGCCGTTTAGGACACGGTTAGGTGAGGGATTTGCCCTCATCAGGCTTGTTCATTCGCATATTTCTCATACTTGATGGCCAGATTCGGGGCTTTTTCTGGTTTGGATCACGTAATAATGTAGTACAACACTGAAACAGTCCATTAAACCTGGTTTCGATCAATATTTTTGAGGGTAGCTCATGCTAGGTCTAGGTTAGGCCTGGGATTTGCCCCGTTCGGACCCATACTTTCGCATTCTTCACATACTTGTTGTACAGATCCTGGGTTTTTTCAGGTTTGAATCAGGCGGTAATGTGGTACCACACTGAAACAGTCCATTAAACCTGGTTTCGATCAATATTTTAGAGAATAACGCATGTTAGGTCTTGGTTAGGTCTGGGATTTGCTCTCACCAGGCTCATAGTTTCGCGTTTTTCACATACTTGTTGAACAGATCCTGGGTTTTTTCTGGTTTGGATCTCGTAGTTATGTGGTACCACTCTGAAACAGTCGAATAAACCTGGTCTCGACCAATATTTAAGAGGATAACGCAAGTTGGGTCTGGGATAGGACTGGGATTTGCCCTCATCTGGCTCATACTTTCGCATTCTTCACATAGTTGTTGAACGGATCCTGTGTTTTTCCCTGATTTGGTTCACGTAGTAATGTGGTACCACACTGAAACATTCAATTCAACCTGGTCTCGATAAATATTTTAGATGATAACGCATGTTAGGTCTAGGTTAGGCCTGGGGTTTGCCCTCATCAGACTCATACTTTCGCATATTTCTCATACCTGTTGGCCAGATACTTTGCTTTTTCTGGATTGGATCACATACTGATGAAGTACCACACTGAAGCAGTCAATTATACCTGGTCTCGATCAATATTTTAGAGGATAACGCATGTTTGGCCTGGGTTAGGTCCAGGATTTGCCTGCATCAGGTTCATACTTTCGCATATTTCTCATACTTGTTGAACAGATCCCTGGCTTTTTCTGGTTTGGATCACGTAGTAATGTGGTACCACTCTGAAACAGTCGATTAAACCTGGTTTCGATCAATATTTTAAATGATAACGCATGTTAGGTCTGGGATAGGTCTGGGATCTGCCCTCATCAGACTCTTACCTTCGCATTCTTCCCATGCTTGTTGAACAGATCCTGGGTTTTTTCTGGTTTGGATCACGTAGTAATGTGGTACCACACTGAAACAGTCCATTAAACCTGGTTTCGATCAATATTTTAGAGAATAACGCATGTTAGGTCTTGGTTAGGTCTGGGATTTGCTCTCATCAGGCTCATAGTTTCGCGTTTTTCACATACTTGTTGAACAGATCCTGGGTTTTTTCTGGTTTGGATCTCGTAGTAATGTGGTACCACACTGAAACAGTCCATTAAACATGGTTTCGATCAATATTTTAGAGAATAACTCATGTTAGGTCTAGGTTAGGTCTGGGATTTGCTCTCATCAGGCTTGTACATTCGCATATTTCTCATACTTGATGGCCAGATTCGGGGATTTTCTGGTTTGGATCACGTAGTAATGTAGTACAACACTGTAACAGTCCATTAAACCAGTTTTCAACCAATATCTTAGAGGATAACGCATGTTAGGCCTAGGCTAGTCCTGGGATTTGCCCTAATCAGGGTCATACTTTCGCAGTTTTATCATACATGTTGACCTGATCGAGGGTTTTTCCTTCTTTGGATAACGTAGTAAAGTGGTACCACACAGAAACAGTCAACTAAACCTGGATCCGATCAATATTTTAGAGGATAACGCATGGTAGGTCTCGGTTAGGTCTAGGATTTGCCCTCATCTGGGTCATACTTTCGCATATTTCTCAAACTTGTTTGCCAGATTCTGGGCTTTCACTGGTCTGGATCACGTAGTAACGTGGTACCACACTGAAACAGTCCATTAAACCTGGTTTCGATCAATACTTTTGAAGATAGCGCATGTTAGGTCTGGATAAGGTCTGGGATTTGCTCTCATCAGGCTCATACTTTCGCATATTTCTCATTCTTGTTGGCCAGATACTTGGCTCCCACTGGTTTGGATCACGTAGTAATGTTGTACCATACTGAAACAGTCCATTGAACCTGGTCTCGATCAATATTTTAGATGATAACGCCGGTTAGGACTCGGTTAGGTATGGGATTTGCCCTCATCAGGGTCATACCTTCGCATTTCTCGCATATTTGTTGGCCAGATCCTGTGCTGTCACAGGTCTGGATCTCGTAGTAATGTGGTACCACACTGAAACAGTCAATTATACCTGGTCTCGATCAATATTTTAGAGGATAACGCATGTTAGGTCTAGGTTAGGCCTGGGATTTGCCCTCATCAGACTCATACTTTCGCATATTTCTCATACTTGTTGGCCAGATCCTGGGTTTTTTTCTAGTCTGGATCACGTAGTAATGTGGTACAACACAGAAACAGTCCATTAAACCTGGTTTCGATCAATATTTTTGAGGATAGCTCATGCTAGGTCTAGGTTAGTCCTGGGATTTGCCCCCATCGGACCCATACTTTCGCATTCTTCACATACTTGTTGGCCAGATCCTGGGCTTTTTCTGGTTTGGATCACGTAGTTATGTGGTACCACTCTGAAACACTCGACTAAACCTGGTCTCGACCAATATTTAAGAGGATAACGCAAGTTGGGTCTGGGATAGGTCTGGGATTTGCCCTCATCTGGCTCATACTTTCGCATTCTTCACATACTTGTTGAACAGATCCTGGGTTTTTTCTGCTTTGGATCAGGTAGTAATGTGGTACCACACTGAAACAGTCGACTAAACCTGGTCACGATCAACATTTTAGAGGATAGCGCCGGTTAGGACTCGGTTAGGTGTGGGATTTGCCCTCATCAGGCTCATACTTTCGCATATTTCTCATACTTGTTGAACAGATCCTGGGTTATCTCTGGTTTCGATCATGTAGTAATGTGGTACCACACTGATACAGTCCATTAAACCTGGTTTCGATCAATATTTTTGAGGATAGCTCATGCTAGGTCTAGGTTAGTCCTGGGATTTGCCCCCATCGGACCCATACTTTCGCATTCTTCACATACTTGTTGGCCAGATCCTGGGCTTTTTCTGGTTTGGATCACGTAGTTATGTGGTACCACTCTGAAACACGCGACTAAACCTGGTTTCGATCAATATTTTAGATGATAACGCATGTTCGGTCTAGGTTAGGCCTGGGATTTGCCCTCATCAGACTCATACTTTCGCATTCTTCACATACTTGTTGGACAGATCCTGGGTTATCTCTGGTTTCGATCATGTAGTAATGTGGTACCACACTGATACAGTCCATTAAACCTGGTTTCGATAAATATTTTAAAGGATAACGCATGTTAGGTCTGGGTTAGGGTTAGGATTTGCCCTCATCTGACCCATACTTTCGCATTCTTCACATACTTGTTGAACGGATCCTGTGTTATTCCCTGATTTGGATCACGTAGTAATGTGGTACCACACTGAATCATTCAATTAAACCTAGTCTTGATAAATATTTTAGAGGATAACGCATGTTAGGTCTGGGATAGGTCAGGGATTTGTCATCATCAGGCTCATATTTTCGCATATTTCTCATACTTGTTGGCCAGATTCTGTGCTTTCACTGGTTTGGATCACGTTGTAATGTTGTACCGCCCTGAAACAGTCAATTCAACCTGGTCTCGATAAATATTTTAGATGATAACGCATGTTAGGTCTAGGTTAAGCCTGGGATTTGCCCTCATCAGGCTCATACTTTCGCACACTTCACATACTCGTTGAACAGATCCCTGGCTTTTTCTGGTTTGGATCACGTAGTAAAGTGGTACCACACTGAAACAGTCGTTTAATCCTGGTCTCGATCAACATTTTAGATGATAACGCATGTTAGGTCTAGGTTAGGCCTGGGATTTGCCCTCATCAGACTCATACTTTCTCATTCTTCACATTCTTGTTGAACGGATCCTGGGTTTTTTCTGGTTTGGTTCACGTAGTAATGTGGTACCACACTGAAACATTCAATTAAACCTGATCTTGATAAATATTTTAGAGGATAACGCATGGTGGGTCCAGGTTAGGCCTGGGATTTGCCCTCATCAGACTCATACTCTCGCATATTTCACATACTTGTTGAACAAATCCCTGGCTTTTTCTGGTTTGGATCACGTAGTAAAGTGGTACCACACTGAAACAGTCGATTAATCCTGGTCTCGATCAACATTTTAGATGATAACGCATGTTAGGTCTAGGTTAGGCCTGGGATTTGCCCTCTTCAGACTCATACTTTCTCATTCTTCACATTCTTCTTGAACAGATCCTGGGATATTTCTGATTTGGATCAGGTAGTAATGTGGTACCACACTGAAACAGTCGACTAAACCTGGTCACGATCAACATTTTAGAGGATAGCGCCGGTTAGGACTCGGTTAGGTGTGGGATTTGCCCTCATCAGGCTCATACTTTCGCATATTTCTCATACCTGTTGGCCAGATCCGTTGCTTTTTCTGGATTGGATCACATAATGATGTAGTACCACACTGAAACAGTCAAACACACCTGGTCTCGATCAATATTTAAGAGGATAATGCATGTTTGGTCTGGGTTAGGTCCAGGATTTACCCGCATCAGGCTCATACTTTCGCATATTTCTCATACTTGTTGGCCAGATCCTGGGCTTTTTCTGGTTTGGATCACGTTGTAATGTGGTACCACTTTGAAACAGTCGATTAAACCTGGTTTCGATCAATATTTTAGATGATAACGCATGTTAGGTCGGGGTTAGGTCTAGGATTTTCTCTCATCAGTCTCATACGTACGCATTTTTCACATACTTGTTGAACAGATCCTGGGTTTCTCCTGGTTTGGATCACGTGGTAATGTGGTATCACACTGATACAGCCCATTAATCCTGGTTTCGATCAATGTTTTAGAGCGTAACGCATGATAGGTCTAGGATACGCCTGGGATTTGTCCTCATCAGGCTCATACCTTCGCATTCTTCACATGCTTGTTGAACAGATCCCTGGCTTTTTCTTGTTTGGATCACGTTGTAAAGTGGTATCACACTGAAACAGTCGATTAATCCAGGTCTCGATCAACATTTTATAGGATAACGCCGGTTGGAACACGGTTAGGTGTGGGATTTGCCCCCATCAGGCTCATACTGTCGCATATTTCTCATACTTGTTAGCCAGATCCGTTGCATTTTCTGGTTTGGATCACGTGGTAATGTGGTATCACACTGAAACAGTCCACGAAACCTGGTTTCATCAATGTTTTAGAGGATAACGCATGTTAGGTCTGGGAGAGGTCTGGGATCTGCCCTCATCAGACTCATACCTTCGCATTCTTCACATGCTTGTTGAACAGATCCTGGGATTTTCTGGTTTGGAGCACGTAGTAATGTGGTACCATACTGAAACAGTCCATTAAACCTGGTTTTGATCAATATTTTAGATGATAACGCATGTTAGGTCTGGGATAGGTCTGGGATCTGCCCTCATCAGACTCATACCTTCGCATTCTTCACATGCTTGTTGAACAGATCCTGGGATTTTCTGGTTTGGAGCACGTAGTAATGTGGTACCATACTGAAACAGTCCATTAAACCTGGTCTCGATCAATATTTTAGACGATAACGCATGTTAGGTCTTTGTTAGGCCTGGGACTTACCCTCATCAGACTCATACTTTCGCATATTTCTCATACCTGTAGGCAGATACGTTGCTTTTTCTGGATTGGATCACATACTGATGTAGTACCACACTGAAACAGTCAATTATACCTGGTCTCGATCAATATTTTAGAGCATAACGCATGTTAGGCCTGGGTTAGGTCCAGGATTTGCCAGCATCAGGCTCACACTTTCGCATATTCCTCAAACTTGTTGGCCAGATTCTGTGCTTTCACTGGTTTGGATCACGTAGTAATGTTGTACCGCACTGAAACAGTCAATTCAACCTGGTCTCGATAAATATTTTAGATGATAACGCATGTTAGGTCTAGGTTAAGCCTGGGATTTGCCCTCATCAGACAGATACTTTCGCATATTTCTCATACTTATTGGCCAGATCCTGGCATTTTTTCTGGTCTGGATCACGTAGTAATGTGGTACCACACTGAATCAGTCAATTAAACCTGGTCTTGATAAATATTTTAGAGGATAACGCATGATAGGTCTAGGTTACGCCTGGGATTTGCCCTCATCAGGCTCATACTTTTGCATTATTCACATACTTGTTGTACAGATCCTGGAATTTTTCTGGTTTGAACCACGTGGTAATGTGGTACCACACTGCAACAGTCCATGAAACCTAGTCTGTGTCAATATTGTAAAGGATATCGCATGTTAGGTCTGGGTTAGGTCTGGGATTTGCCCTCATGCGGCTCATACATTCTCATATTTCTCATACTTGTTGGCCTGATCCTGGGCTTTCATAGGTCCGGATCTCGCAGTAATGTGGTACCACACTGAAACAGTCCATTAAACCTGGTTTCGATGAATATTCTAGAGGATACACCATGTTAGGTCTAGGTTAGGCCTGGGATTTGCCCTCATCAGGCTCATACTTTTGCATTCTTCACATACTTGTTGAACGGATCCTTGTGTTTTTCCCTTATTTGGATCACGTAGTAATGTGGTACCACACTGAAACATTCAATTAAACCTAGTCTTGATAAATATTTTAGAGGATAACGCATGTTAGGTCTGGGATAGGCCTGGGATTTGTCATCATCAGGCTCATTGTTTCGCATATTTCTCAAACTTGTTGGCCAGATTCTGTGCTTTCACTGGTTTGGATCACGTAGTAATGTTGTACCGCCGTGAAACAGTCAATTCAACCTGGTCTCGATAAATATTTTAGATGATAACGCATGTTAGGTCTAGGTTAGGCCTGTGATTTGCCCTCATCAGACTCATACTTTCGCATATTTCTCATACTTGTTGGCCAGATCCATAGCTTTTTCTGGATTGGATCACATCCTGATGTAGTACCACACTGAAACAGTCAATTCAACCTGGTTTCGATGAATATTTTAGATGATAACGCATGTCAGGTCTAGGTTAGGCCTGGGATTTGCCCTCATCAGACCCATACTTTCGCATTCCTCACATACTTGTTGTACAGATCCTGGGTTTTTTCAGGTTTGAATCACGTGGTAATGTGGTACCACACTGAAACAGTCCATAAAACCTAGTCTCGGTCAATATTTTAGAGGATAACGCATGTTAGGTCTGGGTTAGGTCCAGGATTTGCTCGCATTTGGCTCATACTTTCGCATATTTCTCATACTTGTTGGCCAGATCCTGGGCTTTTTCTGGTTTGGTTCACGTAGTAATGTGGTACCACTCTGAAACGGTCGATTAAACCTGGTTTCGATCAATATTTTAGATGATAACGCATGTTAGGTCTGGGTTAGGGATAGGATTTGCCCTCATCAGACCCATACTTTCGCATTCATCACATACTTCTTGAACAGATCCTGGGTTTTTTCAGGTTTGGATCACGTAGTAATGTGGTACCACACTGAAACAGTTATTTAAACCTGGATACGACCAATATTTTAGAGGATACACCATGTTAGGTCTAGGTTAGGCCTGGGATTTTCCCTCATCAGACACATACTTTCGCATTCTTCACATACTTGTTGAACGGATCCTGGGTTTTTTCAGGTTTGTATCACGTAGTAATGTGGTACCACACTGAAACATTCAATTAAACCTGGTGTTGATAAATATTTTAGAGGATAACGCATGTTAGGTCTGGGTTAGGTCTAGGATTTGACCTCATCAGGCTCATACTTTCGCATATTTCTCATACTTGATGGCCTGATCCTGTGCTTTTTCTGGTTTGGATCCCGTAGTAATGTGGTACCACACTGAAGCAGTCCATTAATCCTGGTTTCGATCAATATTTTTGAGGATAACGCATGTTAGGTCTAGGTTAGGCCCGGGATTTGCCCTCATCAGGGTCATATTTCCGCGTTCTTCACATACTTGTTGAACAGATCCTGGGTATTTTTCAGGCTTGGAGCAGGCAGTAATGTGGTACCACACTGAAACAGTCGGTTAAACCTGGTTTCGATCAATATCTTAGATGATAGCGCTAGTTATGTCTGGGATAGGTCTGGGATTTGCCTCGTCAGGCTCATACTTTCGCATTCTTCACATACTTGTTGAACGGATCCTGGGTTTTTTCTGGTTTGGATCACGTAGTAATGTGGTATCACACTGAAACAGTCCATTAAACCTGGTTTCGATCAATATTTTAGAGAATAACGCATGTTAGGTCTTGGTTAGGTCTGGGATTTGCTCTCATCAGGCTCGTACTTTCGCATATTTCTCATAGTTGATGGCCAGATTCTGGGTTTTTTCAGGTTTGGATCACGTAGTAATGTGGTACCACACTGAAACAGTTATTTAAACCTGGATACGACCAATATTTTAGAGGATACACCATGTTAGGTCTAGGTTAGGCCTGGGATTTTCCCTCATCAGACACATACTTTCGCATTCTTCACATACTTGTTGAACGGATCCTGGGTTTTTTCAGGTTTGTATCACGTAGTAATGTGGTACCACACTGAAACATTCAATTAAACCTGGTGTTGATAAATATTTTAGAGGATAACGCATGTTAGGTCTGGGTTAGGTCTAGGATTTGACCTCATCAGGCTCATACTTTCGCATATTTCTCATACTTGATGGCCTGATCCTGTGCTTTTTCTGGTTTGGATCCCGTAGTAATGTGGTACCACACTGAAGCAGTCCATTAATCCTGGTTTCGATCAATATTTTTGAGGATAACGCATGTTAGGTCTAGGTTAGGCCCGGGATTTGCCCTCATCAGGGTCATATTTCCGCGTTCTTCACATACTTGTTGAACAGATCCTGGGTATTTTTCAGGCTTGGAGCAGGCAGTAATGTGGTACCACACTGAAACAGTCGGTTAAACCTGGTTTCGATCAATATCTTAGATGATAGCGCTAGTTATGTCTGGGATAGGTCTGGGATTTGCCTCGTCAGGCTCATACTTTCGCATTCTTCACATACTTGTTGAACGGATCCTGGGTTTTTTCTGGTTTGGATCACGTAGTAATGTGGTATCACACTGAAACAGTCCATTAAACCTGGTTTCGATCAATATTTTAGAGAATAACGCATGTTAGGTCTTGGTTAGGTCTGGGATTTGCTCTCATCAGGCTCGTACTTTCGCATATTTCTCATAGTTGATGGCCAGATTCTGGGCTTTTTCTGGTTTGGATCACGTAGTAATGTGGTACCACACTGAAATAGTCGATTAAACCTGGTTTCTATCAATATTTTTGAGGGTAACGCATGTTAGGTCTAGGTTAGGCCTGGGATTTTCCCTCATCAGAAACATACTTTCGCATTCTTCACATACTTGTTGAACGGATCCTGGGTTTTTTCAGGTTTGGATCACGTAGTAATGTGGTACCACACTGAAACATTCAATTAAACCTGGTCTTGATAAATATTTTAGAGGATAATGCATGTTTGGTCTGGGTTAGGTCTAGGATTTGCCCTCATCAGGCTCCTACTTTCGCATATTTCTCATACTTGATGGCTAGATCCAGGGCTTTTTCTGGATTGGATCACGTAGTAATGTGGTACCACACTGAAACAGTAAATGAAACCCAGTTGCGATCGTTATTTTAGAGGATAACGCATGTTAGGTCTAAGTTAGGCCTGGGATTTTCCCTCATCAGACACATACTTTCGCATTCTTCACATACTTGTTGAACGTATCCTGGGTTTTTTCTGGTTTGGATCACGTAGTAATGTGGCACCACACTGAAACTGTCGATTAAACCTGCTTTCGATGAATATTTTTGAGAATAACTCATGTTAGGTCTAGGTTAGGTCTGGGATTTGCTCTTATCAGGCTCGTACTTTCGCAAATTTCTCATACTTGATGGCCAGATTCTGTGCTTTTTCTGGTTTGGATCACGTAGTAATGTGGTACCACACTGAAACAGTCCATTAAACCTGGTTTCGATCAATATATTAGAGGATAACGCATGTTAGGTCTAAGTTAGGCCTGGGATTTTCCCTCATCAGACATATACTTTCGCATTCTTCACATACTTGTTGAACGTATCCTGGGCTTTTTCTGGTTTGGTTCACGTAGTAATGTGGCACCACACAGAAATAGTCGATTAAACCTGGTTTCGATCAATATTTTAGAGGATAACTCATGTTATGTCTAGGATAGGTCTGGGATTTGCCCTCATCACGCTCATAGTTTCGCGTTTTTCACATACTTGTTGAACAGATCCTGGGTTTTTTCTGGTTTCGAACATGTAGTAATGTGGTACCACACTGGAACAGTCCATTAAACATGGTTTCGATCAGTATTTTACAGAATAACGCATGTTAGGTCTTGGTTAGGTCTGGGATTTGCTCTCAGCAGGCTCGTACTTTCGCATATTTCTCATAGTTGATGGCCAGATTCTGTGCTTATTCTGGTTTGGATCACGTAGTAATGTGGTACCACACTGAAACAGTCGATTAAACCTGGTTTCTAACAATATTTTTGAGGGTAACGCATGTTAGGTCTAGGTTAGGCCTGGGATTTTCCCTCATCCGACACATACTTTCGCATTCTTCACATACTTGTTGAACGGATCCTGGGTTTTTTCTGGTTTGGATCACGTAGTAATGTGGTAGCACACTGAAACAGTTCACTAAACCTGGTTTCGATCAATATTTTAGAGGATAACGCATGTTATGTCTAGGTTAGGCCTGGGATTTGCCCTCATGAGACACATTCTTTCGCATTCTCCACATACTTGTTGAACAGATCCTGGGTTTTTTCAGGTTTGGGCACATAGTAATGTGGTACCACACTGAAACAATCAATTAAACCTGGTCTTGATAAATATTTTAGAGGATAACACATGTTAGGTCTGGGTTAGGTCTAGGATTTGCCCTCATCAGGCTCATGCTTTCGCAAATATCTCATACTTGATGGCTAGATCGAGGGCTTTTTCTGGATTGGATCACGTAGTAATGTGGTAGCACACTGAAACAGTCCATTAAACCTGGTTTCGATCAATATCTAAGATGATAACGCTAGTTATGTCTGGGATAGGTCTGGGATTTGCCCTCGTCAGACTCATACTTTCGCATTCTTCACATACTTGTTGAACGTATCCTGGGTTTTTTCTGGTTTGGATCACGTAGTAATGTGGTACCACACTGAAACAGTCGATTAAACCTGGTTTCGATCAATATTTCAGAGAATAACGCATGTTAGGTCTTGGTTAGGTCTGGGATTTGCTCTCATCAGGCTCGTACTTTCGCAAATTTCTCATACTTGATGGCCTGATTCTGTGCTTTTTCAGGTTTGGATCCCGTAGTAATGTGGTACCACACTGAAACAGTCCATTAAACCTGGTTTCGATCAATATATTAGAGGATAACGCATGTTAGGTCTAAGTTAGGCCTGGGATTTTCCCTCATCAGACATATACTTTCGCATTCTTCACATACTTGTTGAACGTATCCTGGGCTTTTTCTGGTTTGGATCACGTAGTAATGTGGCACCACACTGAAATAGTCGATTAAACCTGGTTTCTATCAATATTTTTGAGGGTAACGCATGTTAGGTCTAGGTTAGGCCTGGGATTTTCCCTCATCAGACACATACTTTCGCATTCTTCACATACTTGTTGAACGGATCCTGGGTTTTTTCAGGTTTGTATCACGTAGTAATGTGGTACCACACTGAAACATTCAATTAAACCTGGTCTTGATAAATATTTTAGAGGATAACGCATGTTAGGTCTGGGTTAGGTCTAGGATTTGCCCGCATCAGGCTCATACTTTCGCATTCTCCACATACTTGTCGAACAGATCCTGGGTTTTTTCAGGTTTGGACACATAGTAATGTGGTACCACACTGAAACAGTCCATTAAACCTGGTTTCGATCAATATCTAAGATGATAACGCTAGTTATGTCTGGGATAGGTCTGGGATTTGCCCTCGTCAGACTCATACTTTCGCATTCTTCACATACTTGTTGAACGTATCCTGGGTTTTTTCAGGTTTGTATCACGTAGTAATGTGGTACCACAATGAAACATTCAATTAAACCTGGTCTTGATAAATATTTTAGAGGATAACGCATGTTAGGTCTGGGTTAGGTCTAGGATTTGCCCTCATCAGGCTCATACTTTCGCATTCTCCACATACTTGTTGAACAGATCCTGGGTTTTTTCAGGTTTGGACACATAGTAATGTGGTACCACACTGAAACATTCAATTAAACCTGGTCTTGATAAATATTTTAGAGAATAACACATGTTAGGTCTGTGTTAGGTCTAGGATTTTCCCTCATCAGGCTCATACTTTCGCAAATATCTCATACTTGATGGCTAGATCCAGGGCTTTTTCTGGATTGGATCACGTAGTAATGTGGTAGCACACTGAAACAGTCCATTAAACCTGGTTTCGATCAATATCTAAGATGATAACGCTAGTTATGTCTGGGATAGGTCTGGGATTTGCCCTCGTCAGGCTCATACTTTCGCATTCTTCACATACTTGTTGAACGTATCCTGGGTTTTTTCTGGTTTGGATCACGCAGAAATGTGGTACCACACTGAAACTGTCGATTAAACCTGCTTTCGATCAATATTTTTGAGAATAACTCATGTTAGGTCTAGGTTAGGTCTGGGATTTGCTCTCATCAGGCTCGTACTTTCGCAAATTTCTCATACTTGATGGCCTGATTCTGTGCTTTTTCTGGTTTGGATCCCGTAGTAATGTGGTACCACACTGAAACAGTCCATTAAACCTGGTTTCGATCAATATCTAAGATGATAACGCTAGTTATGTCTGGGATAGGTCTGGGATTTGCCCTCGTCAGGCTCATACTTTCGCATTCTTCACATACTTGTTGAACGTATCCTGGGTTTTTTCTGGTTTGGATCACGTAGAAATGTGGTACCACACTGAAACTGTCGATTAAACCTGCTTTCGATCAATATTTTTGAGAATAACTCATGTTAGGTCTAGGTTAGGTCTGGGATTTGCTCTCATCAGGCTCGTACTTTCGCAAATTTCTCATACTTGATGGCCTGATTCTGTGCTTTTTCTGGTTTGGATCCCGTAGTAATGTGGTACCACACTGAAACAGTCCATTAAACCTGGTTTCGATCAATATATTAGAGGATAACGCATGTTAGGTCTAAGTTAGGCCTGGGATTTTCCCTCATCAGACATATACTTTCGCATTCTTCACATACTTGTTGAACGTATCCTGGGCTTTTTCTGGTTTGGATCACGTAGTAATGTGGCACCACACTGAAATAGTCGATTAAACCTGGTTTCTATCAATATTTTTGAGGGTAACGCATGTTAGGTCTAGGTTAGGCCTGGGATTTTCCCTCATCAGACACATACTTTCGCATTCTTCACATACTTGTTGAACGGATCCTGGGCTTTTTCAGGTTTGTCTCACGTAGTAATGTGGTACCACACTGAAACATTCAATTAAACCTGGTCTTGATAAATATTTTAGAGGATAACGCATGTTAGGTCTGGGTTAGGTCTAGGATTTGCCCTCATCAGGCTCATACTTTCGCATTCTCCACATACTTGTTGAACAGATCCTGGGTTTTTTCAGGTTTGGACACATACTAATGTGGTACCACAGTGAAACATTCAATTAAACCTGGTCTTGATAAATATTTTAGAGGATAACACATGTTAGGTCTGGGTTAGGTCTAGGATTTGCCCTCATCAGGCTCATACTTTCGCAAATATCTCATACTTGATGGCTAGATCCAGGGCTTTTTCTGGATTGGATCACGTAGTAATGTGGTAGCACACTGAAACAGTCCATTAAACCTGGTTTCGATCAATATCTAAGATGATAACGCTAGTTATGTCTGGGATAGGTCTGGGACTTGCCCTCGTCAGACTCATACTTTCGCATTCTTCACATACTTGTTGAACGTATCCTGGGTTTTTTCTGGTTTGGATCACGTAGTAATGTGGTACCACACTGAAACTGTCGATTAAACCTGCTTTCGATCAATATTTTTGAGAATAACTCATGTTAGGTCTAGGTTAGGTCTGGGATTTGCTCTCATCAGCCTCGTACTTTCGCAAATTTCTCATACTTGATGGCCTGATTCTGTGCTTTTTCTGGTTTGGATCCTGTAGTAATGTGGTACCACACTGAAACAGTCGATTAAACCTGGTTTCTAACAATATTTTTGAGGGTATCGCATGTTAGGTCTAGGTTAGGCCTGGGATTTTCCCTCATCCGACACATACTTTCGCATTCTTCACATACATGTTGAACGGATCCTGGGTTTTTTATGGTTTGGATCACGTAGTAATGTGGTAGCACACTGAAACAGTTCATTAAACCTGGTTTCGATCAATATTTTAGAGGATAACGCATGTTATGTCTAGGTTAGGCCTGGGATTTGCCCTCATCAGACACATACTTTCGCATTCTCCACATACTTGTTGAACAGATCCTGGGTTTTTTCAGGTTTGGACACAGAGTAATGTGGTACCACACTGAAACATTCAATTAAACCTGGTCTTGATAAATATTTTAGAGGATAGCACATGTTAGGTCTGGGTTAGGTCTAGGATTTGCCCTCATCAGGCTCATACTTTCGCATTCTCCACATACTTGTTGAACAGATCCTGGGTTTTTTCAGGTTTGGACACATAGTAATGTGGTACCACACTGAAACATTCAATTAAACCTGGTCTTGATAAATATTTTAGAGGATAACACATGTTAGGTCTGGGTTAGGTCTAGGATTTGCCATCATCAGGCTCATACTTTCGCAAATATCTCATACTTGATGGCTAGATCCAGGGCTTTTTCTGGATTGGATCACGTAGTAATGTGGTAGCACACTGAAACAGTCCATTAAACCTGGTTTCGATCAATATCTAAGATGATAACGCTAGTTATGTCTGGGATAGGTCTGGGATTTGCCCTCGTCAGGCTCATACTTTCGCATTCTTCACATACTTGTTGAACGTATCCTGGGTTTTTTCTGGTTTGGATCACGTAGAAATGTGGTACCACACTGAAACTGTCGATTAAACCTGCTTTCGATCAATATTTTTGAGAATAACTCATGTTAGGTCTAGGCTAGGTCTGGGATTTGCTCTCATCAGGCTCGTACTTTCGCAAATTTCTCATACATGATGGCCTGATTCTGTGCTTTTTCTGGTTTGGATCCCGTAGTAATGTGATACCACACTGAAACAGTCCATTAAACCTGGTTTCGATCAATATATTAGAGGATAACGCATGTAATGTCTAGGTTAGGCCTGTGATTTGCCCTCATCAGACACATACTTTCGCATTCTTCACATACTTGTTGAACGGATCCTGGGTTTTTTCTGGTTTGGATCAGGTAGTAATGTGGTAGCACACTGAAACAGTCTATTAAACCTGGTTTCGATCAATATTTTAGAGGATAACGCATGTTCTGTCTAGGTTAGGCCTGGGATCTTCCCTCATCAGACACATACTTTCGCATTCTTCACATACTTGTTGAACGGATCCTGGGTTTTTTCTGGTTTGGATCACGTAGTAATGTGGTACCACACTGAAACTGTCGATTAAACCTGCTATCGATCAATATTTTTGAGAATAACTCATGTTAGGTCTAGGTTAGGTCTGGGATTTGCTCTCATCAGGCTCGTACTTTCGCAAATTTCTCATACTTGATGGCCTGATTCTGTGCTTTTTCTGGTTTGGATCCTGTAGTAACGTGGTACTACACTGAAACAGTCCATTAAACCTGGTTTCGATCAATATATTAGAGGATAACGCATGTTATGTCTAGGTTAGGCCTGTGATTTGCCCTCATCAGACGCATACTTTCGCATTCTGCACATACTTGTTGAACGGATCCTGGGTATTTTCTGGTTTGGATCACGTAGCAATGTGGTAGCACACTGAAACAGTCCATTAAACCTGGTTTCGATCAATATTTTAGAGGATAACGCATGTTCTGTCTAGGTTAGGCCTGGGATTTGTCCTCATCAGACACATATTTTCGCATTCTTCACATACTTGTTGAACGGATCGTGGGTTTTTTCCGGTTTGGATCACGTAGTAATGTGATAGCACACTGAAACAGTCCATTAAACCTGGTTTCGATCAATATTTTAGAGGATAACGCATGTTAGGTCTAGGTTAGGCCTGGGATTTTCCCTCATCAGACACATACTTTCGCATTCTTCACATACTTGTTGAACGGATCCTGGGTATTTTTCTAGTTTGGATCACGTAGTGATGTGGTACCACACTGAAACAGTCCATTAAACCTGGTTTCGATCAATATTTTTGAGGATAACGCATGTTAGATCTAGGTTAGGCCTGGGATTTGCCCTCATCAGACACATCCTTTCGCATTCGTCACATACTTGTTGAACGGATCCTGGGTTTTTTGTGGTTTGGATCACGTAGTAATGCGGTACCACACTGAAACATTCAATTAAACCTGGTCTTGATAAATGTTTTAGAGGATAACGCATGTTGGGTCTGGGATAGGTCTGGGATTTGCCTTCATCAGGCTCATAGTTTCGCGTTTTTCACATACTTGTTGAACAGATCCTGGGTTTTTTCTGTTTTGGATCACGTAGTAATGTGGTACCACACTGAAACAGTCGATTAAACCTGGTTTCGATCAATATTTTAGAGGATAACGCATGTTCTGTCTAGGTTAGGCCTGGGATTTGCCCTCATCAGACACATACTTTCGCATTTTCCACATACATGTTGAACAGATCCTGGGTTTTTTGTGGTTTGGATCACGTATTAATGTGGTACCACACTGAAACATTCAATTAATCCTGGTCTTGATAAATATTTTAGAGGATAACGCATGTTAGGTCTGGGTTGGGTCTAGGATTTGCCCTCATCAGGCTCATACTTTCGCATGTTACTCATACTTGATGGCTAGATCCAGGGTCTTTTTCTGGATTGGATCACGTAGTAATGTGGTACCACACTGAAACAGTCAATTAAACCTGGTTTCCATCAATATTTTAGAGGACAACGCAAGTTAGGTCTGGGATAGTTCTGGGATTTGCCCTCATCGGGGTCATATTTTCGTGTTCTTCACATACTTGTTGAACGGATCCTGGGTTTTTTGTGGTTTGGATCACGTAGTAATGTGGTACCACACTGAAACATTCAATTAAACCTGGTCTTGATAAATATTTTGAGGATAACGCATGTTAGGTCTGGGATGGGTCTGGGATTTGCCCTCATCAGGCTCATACTTTCGCATATTTCTCATACTTGATAGCTAGACCCAGGGCTTTTTCTGGATTGGATCCCGTAGTAATGTGGTACCACACTGAAACGGTCCATTAAACCTGGTTTCGATCAATATTTTAGAGGATAACGGATGTTATGTCTAGGTTAGGCCTGGGATTTGCCCTCATCACGCTCATAGTTTCGCGTTTTTCACATACTTGTTGAACAGATCCTGGGTTTTTTCTGGTTTCGAACATGTAGTAATGTGGTACCACACTGGAACAGTCCATTAAACCTGGTTTCGATCAGTATTTTAGAGAATAACGCATGTTAGGTCTTGGTTAGGTCTGGGATTTGCTCTCATCAGGCTCGTACTTTCGCATATTTCTCATAGTTGATGTCCAGATTCTGTGCTTATTCTGGTTTGGATCACGTAGTAATGTGGTACCACACTGAAACAGTCGATTAAACCTGGTTTCTAACAATATTTTTGAGGGTAACGCATGTTAGGTCTAGGTTAGGCCTGGGATTTTCCCTCATCCGACACATACTTTCGCATTCTTCACATACATGTTGAACGGATCCTGGGTTTTTTATGGTTTGGATCACGTAGTAATGTGGTAGCACACTGAAACAGTTCATTAAACCTGGTTTCGATCAATATTTTAGAGGATAACGCATGTTATGTCTAGGTTAGGCCTGGGATTTGCCCTCATCAGACACATACTTTCGCATTCTCCACATACTTGTTGAACAGATCCTGGGTTTTTTCAGGTTTGGACACATAGTAATGTGGTACCACACTGAAACATTCAATTAAACCTGGTCTTGATAAATATTTTAGAGGACAACACATGTTAGGTCTGGGTTAGGTCTAGGATTTGCCCTCATCAGGCTCATACTTTCGCAAATATCTCATACTTGATGGCTAGATCCAGGGCTTTTTCTGGATTGGATCACGTAGTAATGTGGTAGCACACTGAAACAGTCCATTAAACCTGGCTTCGATCAATATCTAAGATGATAACGCTAGTTATGTCTGGGATAGGTCTGGGATTTGCCCTCGTCAGGCTCATACTTTCGCATTCTTCACATACTTGTTGAACGTATCCTGGGTTTTTTCTGGTTTGGATCACGTAGAAATGTGGTACCACACTGAAACTGTCGATTAAACCTGCTTTCGATCAATATTTTTGAGAATAACTCATGTTAGGTCTAGGTTAGGTCTGGGATTTGCTCTCATCAGGCTCGAACTTTCGCAAATTTCTCATACATGATGGCCTGATTCTGTGCTTTTTCTGGTTTGGATCCCGTAGTAATGTGGTACCACACTGAAACAGTCCATTAAACCTGGTTTCGATCAATATATTAGAGGATAACGCATGTAATGTCTAGGTTAGGCCTGTGATTTGCCCTCATCAGACACATACTTTCGCATTCTTCACATACTTGTTGAACGGATCCTGGGTTTTTTCTGGTTTGGATCACGTAGTAATGTGGTAGCACACTGAAACAATCTATTAAACCTGGTTTCGATCAATATTTTAGAGGATAACGCATGTTCTGTCTAGGTTAGGCCTGGGATCTTCCCTCATCAGACACATACTTTCGCATTCTTCACATACTTGTTGAACGGATCCTGGGTTTTTTCTGGTTTGGATCACGTAGTAATGTGGTACCACACTGAAACTGTCGATTAAACCTGCTTTCGATCAATATTTTTGAGAATAACTCATGTTAGGTCTGGGATTTGCTCTCATCAGGCTCGTACTTTCGCAAATTTCTCATACTTAATGGCCTGATTCTGTGCTTTTTTTGGTTTGGATCCCGTAGTAACGTGGTACTACACTGAAACAATCCATTAAACCTGGTTTCGATCAATATTTTAGAGGATAACGCATGTTACGTCTAGGTTAGGACTGGGATTTTCCCTCATCAGACACATACTTTCGCATTCTTCACATACTTGTTGAACGGATCCTGGGTATTTTTCTGGTTTGGATCACGTAGTGATGTGGTACCACACTGAAGCAGTCCATTAAACCTGGTTTCGATCAATATTTCTGAGGATAACGCATGTTAGATCTAGGTTAGGCCTGGGATTTGCCCTCATCAGGGTCATATTTTCGTGTTCTTCACATACTTGTTGAACGGATCCTGGGTTTTTTGTGGTTTGGATCACGTAGTAATGTGGTACCACACTGAAACATTCAATTAAACCTGGTCTTGATAAATATTTTGAGGATAACGCATGTTAGGTCTGGGATGGGTCTGGGATTTGCCCTCATCAGGCTCATACTTTCGCATATTTCTCATACTTGATAGCTAGACCCAGGGCTTTTTCAGGTTTGGATCACGTAGTGATGTGGTACCACACTGAAGCAGTCCATTAAACCTGGTTTCGATCAATATTTTTGAGGATAACGCATGTTAGATCTAGGTTAGGCCTGGGATTTGCCCTCATCAGACACATCCTTTCGCATTCGTCACATACTTGTTGAACGGATCCTGGGTTTTTTGTGGTTTGGATCACGTAGTAATGCGGTACCACACTGAAACATTCAATTAAACCTGGTCTTGATAAATGTTTTAGAGGATAACGCATGTTGGGTCTGGGATAGGTCTGGGATTTGCCTTCATCAGGCTCATAGTTTCGCGTTTTTCATATACTTGTTGAACAGATCCTGGGTTTTTTCTGTTTTGGATCACGTAGTAATGTGGTACCACACTGAAACAGTCGATTAAACCTGGTTTCGATCAATATTTTAGAGGATAACGCATGTTCTGTCTAGGTTAGGCCTGGGATTTGCCCTCATCAGACACATACTTTCGCATTTTCCACATACATGTTGAACAGATCCTGGGTTTTTTGTGGTTTGGATCACGTAGTAATGTGGTACCACACTGAAACATTCAATTAATCCTGGTCTTGATAAATATTTTAGACGATAACGCATGTTAGGTCTGGGTTAGGTCTAGGATTTGCCCTCATCAGGCTCATACTTTCGCATGTTACTCATACTTGATGGCTAGATCCAGGGCTTTTTCAGGCTTGGATCCCGTAGTAATGCGGTACCACACTGAAACATTCAATTAAACCTGGTCTTGATAAATGTTTTAGAGGATAACGCATGTTGGGTCTGGGATAGGTCTGGGATTTGCCTTCATCAGGCTCATAGTTTCGCGTTTTTCACATACTTGTTGAACAGATCCTGGGTTTTTTCTGTTTTGGATCACGTAGTAATGTGGTACCACACTGAAACAGTCGATTAAACCTGGTTTCGATCAATATTTTAGAGGATAACGCATGTTCTGTCTAGGTTAGGCCTGGGATTTGCCCTCATCAGACACATACTTTCGCATTTTCCACATACATGTTGGACAGATCCTGGGTTTTTTCTGTTTTGGATCACGTAGTAATGTGGTACCACACTGAAACAGTCGATTAAACCTGGTTTCGATCAATATTTTAGAGGATAACGCATGTTCTGTCTAGGTTAGGCCTGGGATTTGCCCTCATCAGACACATCCTTTCGCATTCGTCACATACTTGTTGAACGGATCCTGGGTTTTTTGTGGTTTGGATCACGTGGTAATGCGGTACCACACTGAAACATTCAATTAAACCTGGTCTTGATAAATATTTTAGAGGATAACGCATGTTTGGTCTGGGTTAGGTCTAGGATTTGCCCTCATCAGGCTCCTACTTTCGCATATTTCTCATACTTGATGGCTAGATCCAGGGCTTTTTCTGGACTGGATCACGTAGTAATGTGGTACCACACTGAAACAGTAAATGAAACCCAGTTGCGATCGTTATTTTAGAGGATAACGCATGTTAGGTCTAAGTTAGGCCTGGGATTTTCCCTCATCAGACACATACTTTCGCATTCTTCACATACTTGTTGAACGTATCCTGGGTTTTTTCTGGTTTGGATCACGTAGTAATGTGGCACCACACTGAAACTGTCGATTAAACCTGCTTTCGATGAATATTTTTGAGAATAACTCATGTTAGGTCTAGGTTAGGTCTGGGATTTGCTCTTATCAGGCTCGTACTTTCGCAAATTTCTCATACTTGATGGCCAGATTCTGTGCTTTTTCTGGTTTGGATCACGTAGTAATGTGGTACCACACTGAAACAGTCCATTAAACCTGGTTTCGATCAATATATTAGAGGATAACGCATGTTAGGTCTAAGTTAGGCCTGGGATTTTCCCTCATCAGACATATACTTTCGCATTCTTCACATACTTGTTGAACGTATCCTGGGCTTTTTCTGGTTTGGTTCACGTAGTAATGTGGCACCACACAGAAATAGTCGATTAAACCTGGTTTCGATCAATATTTTAGAGGATAACTCATGTTATGTCTAGGATAGGTCTGGGATTTGCCCTCATCACGCTCATAGTTTCGCGTTTTTCACATACTTGTTGAACAGATCCTGGGTTTTTTCTGGTTTCGAACATGTAGTAATGTGGTACCACACTGGAACAGTCCATTAAACATGGTTTCGATCAGTATTTTACAGAATAACGCATGTTAGGTCTTGGTTAGGTCTGGGATTTGCTCTCAGCAGGCTCGTACTTTCGCATATTTCTCATAGTTGATGGCCAGATTCTGTGCTTATTCTGGTTTGGATCACGTAGTAATGTGGTACCACACTGAAACAGTCGATTAAACCTGGTTCCTAACAATATTTTTGAGGGTAACGCATGTTAGGTGTAGGTTAGTCCTGGGATTTTCCCTCATCCGACACATACCTTCGCATTCTTCACATACTTGTTGAACGGATCCTGGGCTTTTTCTGGTTTGGATCACGTAGTAATGTGGCACCACACTGAAATAGTCGATTAAACCTGGTTTCTATCAATATTTTTGAGGGTAACGCATGTTAGGTCTAGGTTAGGCCTGGGATTTTCCCTCATCAGACACATACTTTCGCATTCTTCACATACTTGTTGAACGGATCCTGGGTTTTTTCAGGTTTGTATCACGTAGTAATGTGGTACCACACTGAAACATTCAATTAAACCTGGTCTTGATAAATATTTTAGAGGATAACGCATGTTAGGTCTGGGTTAGGTCTAGGATTTGCCCTCATCAGGCTCATACTTTCGCATTCTCCACATACTTGTTGAACAGATCCTGGGTTTTTTCAGGTTTGGACACATAGTAATGTGGTACCACACTGAAACATTCAATTAAACCTGGTTTCGATCAATATCTAAGATGATAACGCTAGTTATGTCTGGGATAGGTCTGGGATTTGCCCTCGTCAGACTCATACTTTCGCATTCTTCACATACTTGTTGAACGTATCCTGGGTTTTTTCAGGTTTGTATCACGTAGTAATGTGGTACCACACTGAAATATTCAATTAAACCTGGTCTTGATAAATATTTTGGAGGATAACGCATGTTAGGTCTGGGTTAGGTCTAGGATTTGCCCTCATCAGGCTCATACTTTCGCATTCTCCACATACTTGTTGAACAGATCCTGGGTTTTTTCAGGTTTGGACACATAGTAATGTGGTACCACACTGAAACATTCAATTAAACCTGGTCTTGATAAATATTTTAGAGGATAACACATGTTAGGTCTGTGTTAGGTCTAGGATTTTCCCTCATCAGGCTCATACTTTCGCAAATATCTCATACTTGATGGCTAGATCCAGGGCTTTTTCTGGATTGGATCACGTAGTAATGTGGTAGCACACTGAAACAGTCCATTAAACCTGGTTTCGATCAATATCTAAGATGATAACGCTAGTTATGTCTGGGATAGGTCTGGGATTTGCCCTCGTCAGGCTCATACTTTCGCATTCTTCACATACTTGTTGAACGTATCCTGGGTTTTTTCTGGTTTGGATCACGTAGAAATGTGGTACCACACTGAAACTGTCGATTAAACCTGCTTTCGATCAATATTTTTGAGAATAACTCATGTTAGGTCTAGGTTAGGTCTGGGATTTGCTCTCATCAGGCTCGTACTTTCGCAAATTTCTCATACTTGATGGCCTGATTCTGTGCTTTTTCTGGTTTGGATCCCGTAGTAATGTGGTACCACACTGAAACAGTCCATTAAACCTGGTTTCGATCAATATCTAAGATGATAACGCTAGTTATGTCTGGGATAGGTCTGGGATTTGCCCTCGTCAGGCTCATACTTTCGCATTCTTCACATACTTGTTGAACGTATCCTGGGTTTTTTCTGGTTTGGATCACGTAGAAATGTGGTACCACACTGAAACTGTCGATTAAACCTGCTTTCGATCAATATTTTTGAGAATAACTCATGTTAGGTCTAGGTTAGGTCTGGGATTTGCTCTCATCAGGCTCGTACTTTCGCAAATTTCTCATACTTGATGGCCTGATTCTGTGCTTTTTCTGGTTTGGATCCCGTAGTAATGTGGTACCACACTGAAACAGTCCATTAAACCTGGTTTCGATCAATATCTAAGATGATAACGCTAGTTATGTCTGGGATAGGTCTGGGATTTGCCCTCGTCAGGCTCATACTTTCGCATTCTTCACATACTTGTTGAACGTATCCTGGGTTTTTTCTGGTTTGGATCACGTAGAAATGTGGTACCACACTGAAACTGTCGATTAAACCTGGTTTCGATCAATATTTCAGAGAATAACGCATGTTAGGTCTTGGTTAGGTCTGGGATTTGCTCTCATCAGGCTCGTACTTTCGCAAATTTCTCATACTTGATGGCCTGATTCTGTGCTTTTTCTGGTTTGGATCCCGTAGTAATGTGGTACCACACTGAAACAGTCCATTAAACCTGGTTTCGATCAATATATTAGAGGATAACGCATGTTAGGTCTAAGTTAGGCCTGGGATTTTCCCTCATCAGACATATACTTTCGCATTCTTCACATACTTGTTGAACGTATCCTGGGCTTTTTCTGGTTTGGATCACGTAGTAATGTGGCACCACACTGAAATAGTCGATTAAACCTGGTTTCTATCAATATTTTTGAGGGTAACGCATGTTAGGTCTAGGTTAGGCCTGGGATTTTCCCTCATCAGACACATACTTTCGCATTCTTCACATACTTGTTGAACGGATCCTGGGTTTTTTCGGGTTTGTATCACGTAGTAATGTGGTACCACACTGAAACATTCAATTAAACCTGGTCTTGATAAATATTTTAGAGGATAACGCATGTTAGGTCTGGGTTAGGTCTAGGATTTGCCCTCATCAGGCTCATACTTTCGCATTCTCCACATACTTGTTGAACAGATCCTGGGTTTTTTCAGGTTTGGACACATACTAATGTGGTACCACAGTGAAACATTCAATTAAACCTGGTCTTGATAAATATTTTAGAGGATAACACATGTTAGGTCTGGGTTAGGTCTAGGATTTGCCCTCATCAGGCTCATACTTTCGCAAATATCTCATACTTGATGGCTAGATCCAGGGCTTTTTCTGGATTGGATCACGTAGTAATGTGGTAGCACACTGAAACAGTCCATTAAACCTGGTTTCGATCAATATCTAAGATGATAACGCTAGTTATGTCTGGGATAGGTCTGGGACTTGCCCTCGTCAGACTCATACTTTCGCATTCTTCACATAGTTGTTGAACGTATCCTGGGTTTTTTCTGGTTTGGATCACGTAGTAATGTGGTACCACACTGAAACTGTCGATTAAACCTGCTTTCGATCAATATTTTTGAGAATAACTCATGTTAGGTCTAGGTTAGGTCTGGGATTTGCTCTCATCAGGCTCGTACTTTCGCAAATTTCTCATACTTGATGGCCTGATTCTGTGCTTTTTCTGGTTTGGATCCTGTAGTAATGTGGTACCACACTGAAACAGTCGATTAAACCTGGTTTCTAACAATATTTTTGAGGGTATCGCATGTTAGGTCTAGGTTAGGCCTGGGCTTTTCCCTCATCCGACACATACTTTCGCATTCTTCACATACATGTTGAACGGATCCTGGGTTTTTTATGGTTTGGATCACGTAGTAATGTGGTAGCACACTGAAACAGTTCATTAAACCTGGTTTCGATCAATATTTTAGAGGATAACGCATGTTATGTCTAGGTTAGGCCTGGGATTTGCCCTCATCAGACACATACTTTCGCATTCTCCACATACTTGTTGAACAGATCCTGGGTTTTTTCAGGTTTGGACACAGAGTAATGTGGTACCACACTGAAACATTCAATTAAACCTGGTCTTGATAAATATTTTAGAGGATAACGCATGTTAGGTCTGGGTTAGGTCTAGGATTTGCCCTCATCAGGCTCATACTTTCGCATTCTCCACATACTTGTTGAACAGATCCTGGGTTTTTTCAGGTTTGGACACATAGTAATGTGGTACCACACTGAAACATTCAATTAAACCTGGTCTTGATAAATATTTTAGAGGATAACACATGTTAGGTCTGGGTTAGGTCTAGGATTTGCCCTCATCAGGCTCATACTTTCGCAAATATCTCATACTTGATGGCTAGATCCAGGGCTTTTTCTGGATTGGATCACGTAGTAATGTGGTAGCACACTGAAACAGTCCATTAAACCTGGTTTCGATCAATATCTAAGATGATAACGCTAGTTATGTCTGGGATAGGTCTGGGATTTGCCCTCGTCAGGCTCATACTTTCGCAAATTTCTCATACATGATGGCCTGATTCTGTGCTTTTTCTGGTTTGGATCCCGTAGTAATGTGGTACCACACTGAAACAGTCCATTAAACCTGGTTTCGATCAATATATTAGAGGATAACGCATGTAATGTCTAGGTTAGGCCTGTGATTTGCCCTCATCAGACACATACTTTCGCATTCTTCACATACTTGTTGAACGGATCCTGGGTTTTTTCTGGTTTGGATCACGTAGTAATGTGGTAGCACACTGAAACAGTCTATTAAACCTGGTTTCGATCAATATTTTAGAGGATAACGCATGTTCTGTCTAGGTTAGGCCTGGGATCTTCCCTCATCAGACACATACTTTCGCATTCTTCACATACTTGTTGAACGGATCCTGGGTTTTTTCTGGTTTGGATCACGTAGTAATGTGGTACCACACTGAAACTATCCATTAAACCTGCTATCGATCAATATTTTTGAGAATAACTCATGTTAGGTCTAGGTTAGGTCTGGGATTTGCTCTCATCAGGCTCGTACTTTCGCAAATTTCTCATACTTGATGGCCTGATTCTGTGCTTTTTCTGGTTTGGATCCTGTAGTAACGTGGTACTACACTGAAACAGTCCATTAAACCTGGTTTCGATCAATATATTAGAGGATAACGCATGTTATGTCTAGGTTAGGCCTGTGATTTGCCCTCATCAGACGCATACTTTCACATTCTGCACATACTTGTTGAACGGATCCTGGGTTTTTTCTGGTTTGGATCACGTAGCAATGTGGTAGCACACTGAAACAGTCCATTAAACCTGGTTTCGATCAATATTTTAGAGGATAACGCATGTTCTGTCTAGGTTAGGCCTGGGATTTGTCCTCATCAGACACATATTTTCGCATTCTTCACATACTTGTTGAACGGATCGTGGGTTTTTTCCGGTTTGGATCACGTAGTAATGTGATAGCACACTGAAACAGTCCATTAAACCTGGTTTCGATCAATATTTTAGAGGATAACGCATGTTAGGTCTAGGTTAGGCCTGGGATTTTCCCTCATCAGACACATACTTTCGCATTCTTCACATACTTGTTGAACGGATCCTGGGTATTTTTCTAGTTTGGATCACGTAGTGATGTGGTACCACACTGAAACAGTCCATTAAACCTGGTTTCGATCAATATTTTTGAGGATAACGCATGTTAGATCTAGGTTAGGCCTGGGATTTGCCCTCATCAGACACATCCTTTCGCATTCGTCACATACTTGTTGAACGGATCCTGGGTTTTTTGTGGTTTGGATCACGTAGTAATGCGGTACCACACTGAAACATTCAATTAAACCTGGTCTTGATAAATGTTTTAGAGGATAACGCATGTTGGGTCTGGGATAGGTCTGGGATTTGCCTTCATCAGGCTCATAGTTTCGCGTTTTTCACATACTTGTTGAACAGATCCTGGGTTTTTTCTGTTTTGGATCACGTAGTAATGTGGTACCACACTGAAACAGTCGATTAAACCTGGTTTCGATCAATATTTTAGAGGATAACGCATGTTCTGTCTAGGTTAGGCCTGGGATTTGCCCTCATCAGACACATACTTTCGCATTTTCCACATACATGTTGAACAGATCCTGGGTTTTTTGTGGTTTGGATCACGTATTAATGTGGTACCACACTGAAACATTCAATTAATCCTGGTCTTGATAAATATTTTAGAGGATAACGCATGTTAGGTCTGGGTTGGGTCTAGGATTTGCCCTCATCAGGCTCATACTTTCGCATGTTACTCATACTTGATGGCTAGATCCAGGGTCTTTTTCTGGATTGGATCACGTAGTAATGTGGTACCACACTGAAACAGTCAATTAAACCTGGTTTCCATCAATATTTTAGAGGACAACGCAAGTTAGGTCTGGGATAGTTCTGGGATTTGCCCTCATCGGGGTCATATTTTCGTGTTCTTCACATACTTGTTGAACGGATCCTGGGTTTTTTGTGGTTTGGATCACGTAGTAATGTGGTATCACACTGAAACATTCAATTAAACCTGGTCTTGATAAATATTTTGAGGATAACGCATGTTAGGTCTGGGATGGGTCTGGGATTTGCCCTCATCAGGCTCATACTTTCGCATATTTCTCATACTTGATAGCTAGACCCAGGGCTTTTTCTGGATTGGATCCCGTAGTAATGTGGTACCACACTGAAACGGTCCATTAAACCTGGTTTCGATCAATATTTTAGAGGATAACGGATGTTATGTCTAGGTTAGGCCTGGGATTTGCCCTCATCACGCTCATAGTTTCGCGTTTTTCACATACTTGTTGAACAGATCCTGGGTTTTTTCTGGTTTCGAACATGTAGTAATGTGGTACCACACTGGAACAGTCCATTAAACCTGGTTTCGATCAGTATTTTAGAGAATAACGCATGTTAGGTCTTGGTTAGGTCTGGGATTTGCTCTCATCAGGCTCGTACTTTCGCATATTTCTCATAGTTGATGTCCAGATTCTGTGCTTATTCTGGTTTGCATCACGTAGTAATGTGGTACCACACTGAAACAGTCGATTAAACCTGGTTTCTAACAATATTTTTGAGGGTAACGCATGTTAGGTCTAGGTTAGGCCTGGGATTTTCCCTCATCCGACACATACTTTCGCATTCTTCACATACATGTTGAACGGATCCTGGGTTTTTTATGGTTTGGATCACGTAGTAATGTGGTAGCACACTGAAACAGTTCATTAAACCTGGTTTCGATCAATATTTTAGAGGATAACGCATGTTATGTCTAGGTTAGGCCTGGGATTTGCCCTCATCAGACACATACTTTCGCATTCTCCACATACTTGTTGAACAGATCCTGGGTTTTTTCAGGTTTGGACACAGAGTAATGTGGTACCACACTGAAACATTCAATTAAACCTGGTCTTGATAAATATTTTAGAGGATAACACATGTTAGGTCTGGGTTAGGTCTAGGATTTGCCCTCATCAGGCTCATACTTTCGCATTCTCCACATACTTGTTGAACAGATCCTGGGTTTTTTCAGGTTTGGACACATAGTAATGTGGTACCACACTGAAACATTCAATTAAACCTGGTCTTGATAAATATTTTAGAGGATAACACATGTTAGGTCTGGGTTAGGTCTAGGATTTGCCCTCATCAGGCTCATACTTTCGCAAATATCTCATACTTGATGGCTAGATCCAGGGCTTTTTCTGGATTGGATCACGTAGTAATGTGGTAGCACACTGAAACAGTCCATTAAACCTGGCTTCGATCAATATCTAAGATGATAACGCTAGTTATGTCTGGGATAGGTCTGGGATTTGCCCTCGTCAGGCTCATACTTTCGCATTCTTCACATACTTGTTGAACGTATCCTGGGTTTTTTCTGGTTTGGATCACGTAGAAATGTGGTACCACACTGAAACTGTCGATTAAACCTGCTTTCGATCAATATTTTTGAGAATAACTCATGTTAGGTCTAGGTTAGGTCTGGGATTTGCTCTCATCAGGCTCGTACTTTCGCAAATTTCTCATACATGATGGCCTGATTCTGTGCTTTTTCTGGTTTGGATCCCGTAGTAATGTGGTACCACACTGAAACAGTCCATTAAACCTGGTTTCGATCAATATATTAGAGGATAAGGCATGTAATGTCTTGGTTAGGCCTGTGATTTGCCCTCATCAGACACATACTTTCGCATTCTTCACATACTTGTTGAACGGATCCTGGGTTTTTTCTGGTTTGGATCACGTAGTAATGTGGTAGCACACTGAAACAATCTATTAAACCTGGTTTCGATCAATATTTTAGAGGATAACGCATGTTCTGTCTAGGTTAGGCCTGGGATCTTCCCTCATCAGACACATACTTTCGCATTCTTCACATACTTGTTGAACGGATCCTGGGTTTTTTCTGGTTTGGATCACGTAGTAATGTGGTACCACACTGAAACTGTCGATTAAACCTGCTTTCGATCAATATTTTTGAGAATAACTCATGTTAGGTCTGGGATTTGCTCTCATCAGGCTCGTACTTTCGCAAATTTCTCATACTTAATGGCCTGATTCTGTGCTTTTTTTGGTTTGGATCCCGTAGTAACGTGGTACTACACTGAAACAATCCATTAAACCTGGTTTCGATCAATATTTTAGAGGATAACGCATGTTAGGTCTAGGTTAGGCCTGGGATTTTCCCTCATCAGACACATACTTTCGCATTCTTCACATACTTGTTGAACGGATCCTGGGTATTTTTCTGGTTTGGATCACGTAGTGATGTGGTACCACACTGAAGCAGTCCATTAAACCTGGTTTCGATCAATATTTCTGAGGATAACGCATGTTAGATCTAGGTTAGGCCTGGGATTTGCCCTCATCAGGGTCATATTTTCGTGTTCTTCACATACTTGTTGAACGGATCCTGGGTTTTTTGTGGTTTGGATCACGTAGTAATGTGGTACCACACTGAAACATTCAATTAAACCTGGTCTTGATAAATATTTTGAGGATAACGCATGTTAGGTCTGGGATGGGTCTGGGATTTGCCCTCATCAGGCTCATACTTTCGCATATTTCTCATACTTGATAGCTAGACCCAGGGCTTTTTCAGGTTTGGATCACGTAGTGATGTGGTACCACACTGAAGCAGTCCATTAAACCTGGTTTCGATCAATATTTTTGAGGATAACGCATGTTAGATCTAGGTTAGGCCTGGGATTTGCCCTCATCAGACACATCCTTTCGCATTCGTCACATACTTGTTGAACGGATCCTGGGTTTTTTCTGTTTTGGATCACGTAGTAATGTGGTACCACACTGAAACAGTCGATTAAACCTGGTTTCGATCAATATTTTATAGGATAACGCATGTTCTGTCTAGGTTAGGCCTGGGATTTGCCCTCATCAGACACATCCTTTCGCATTCGTCACATACTTGTTGAACGGATCCTGGGTTTTTTGTGGTTTGGATCACGTGGTAATGCGGTACCACACTGAAACATTCAATTAAACCTGGTCTTGATAAATGTTTTAGAGGATAACGCATGTTCTGTCTAGGTTAGGCCTGGGATTTGCCCTCATCAGACACATACTTTCGCATTTTCCACATACATGTTGAACAGATCCTGGGCTTTTTCTGGATTGGATCACGTAGTAATGTGGTACCACACTGAAACAGTCAATTAAACCTGGTTTCCATCAATATTTTAGAGGACAACGCAAGTTAGGTCTGGGATAGGTCTGGGATTTGCCCTCATCAGGGTCATATTTTCGTGTTCTTCACATACTTGTTGAACGGATCCTGGGTTTTTTGTGGTTTGGATCACGTAGTAATGTGGTACCACACTGAAACATTCAATTAAACCTGGTCTTGATAAATATTTTGAGGATAACGCATGTTAGGTCTGGGATGGGTCTGGGATTTGCCCTCATCAGGCTCATACTTTCGCATATTTCTCATACTTGATAGCTAGACCCAGGGCTTTTTCAGGCTTGGATCCCGTAGTAATGTGGTACCACACTGAAACGGTCCATTAAACCTGGTTTCGATCAGTATTTTAGAGGATAACGCATGTTATGTCTAGGTTAGGCCTGGGATTTGCCCTCATCAGACACATACTTTCGCATCCTCCACATACTTGTTGAACAGATCCTGGGTATTTTTCTCGTCTAGATCACGTAGTGATGTGGTGCCACACTGAAACAGTCCATTAAACCTGGCTTCGATCAATATTTTAGAGGATAACGCATGTTATGTCTAGGTTAGGCCTGTGATTTGCCCTCATCAGACACATACTTTCGCATCCTCCACATACTTGTTGAACAGATCCTCGGTATTTTTCTCGTCTAGATCACGTAGTGATGTGGTGCCACACTGAAACAGTCCATTAAACCTGGCTTCGATCAATATTTTAGAGGATAACGCATGTTATGTCTAGGTTAGGCCTGTGATTTGCCCTCATCAGACACATACTTTCGCATTCTCCACATACTTGTTGTACAGATCCTGGGTTTTTTCAGGTTTGGATCACATAGTAATGTGGTACTACACTGAAACATTCAATTAAACCTGGTCTTGATAAATATTTTAGAGGATAACGCATGTTAGGTCTGGGTTAGGTCTAGGATTTGCCCACATCAGGCTCATACCTTCGCATATTTCTCATACTTGATGGCTAGACCCAGGGCTTTTTCTGAATTGGATCAGGTAGTAATGTGGTACCACACTGAAGCAGTCGATTAAACCTGGTTTCGATCAATATTTTTGAGGATAACGCATGTTAGGTCTAGGTTAGGCCCGGGATTTGCCCTCATCAGAGTCATATTTCCGCATTCTTCACATACTTGTTGAACGGATCCTGGGTTTTTTCAGGTTTGGATCACGTAGTAATGTGGTAGCACACTGAAACAGTCCATTAAACCTGGTGTCGATCAATATTTTAGAGCATAACGCATGTTAGGTCTGTGATAGGTCTGGGATTTGCCCTCATCAGGCTCATAGTTTCGCGTTTTTCACATACTTGTTGAACAGATCCTGGGTTTTTTCTGGTTTGGATCTCGTAGTTATGTGGTACCACACTGAAACAGTCCATTAAACATAGTTTCGATCAATATTTTAGAGAATAACTCATGTTAGGTCTAGGTTAGGTCTGGGATTTGCTCTCATCAGGCTTGTACATTCGCATATTTCTCATACTTGATGGCCAGATTCGGGGCTTTGTCTGGTTTGGATCACGTAGTAATGTAGTACAACACTGAAACAGTCCATTAAACCTGGTTTCGATCAATATTTGTGAGGATAGCTCATGCTAGGTCTAGGTGAGGCCTGGGATTTGCCCCCATCGGACCCATACTTTCGCATTCTTCACATACTTGTTGAACGGATCCTGTGTTTTTCCCTGATTTGGATCACGTAGTAATGTGCTACCACACTGAAACATTCAATTAAACCTAGTCTTGATAAATATTTTAGAGGATAACGCATGTTGGGTCTGGGATAGGTCTGGGATTTGCCCGCATCAGGCTCATAGTTTGGCATATTCCTCAAACTTGTTGGCCCGATTCTGTGCTTTCACTGGTTTGGATCACGTAGTAATGTTGTACCGCCCTGAAACAGTCAATTCAAACTGGTCTCGATATATATTTTAGATGATAACGCATGTTAGGTCTAGGTTAGGCCTGGGGTTTGCCCTCATCAGACTCATACTTTCGCATATTTCTCATACCTGTTGGCCAGATACTTTGCTTTTTCTGGATTGGATCACATCCTGATGTAGTACCACACTGAAACAGTCAATTAAACCTGGTCTTGATAAATATTTTAGAGGATAACGCATGTTAGGTCTGGGTTAGGTCTAGGATTTGCCCACATCAGGCTCATACCTTCTCATATTTCTCATACTTGATGGCTAGACCCAGGGCTTTTTCTGGATTGGATCAGGTAGTAATGTGGTACCACACTGAAGCAGTCGATTAAACCTGGTTTCGATCAATATTTTTGAAGATAACGCATGTTAGGTCTAGGTTAGGCCCGGGATTTGCCCCCATCAGGGTCATATTTCCGCATTCTTCACATACTTGTTGAACGGATCCTGGGTTTTTTCTGGTTCGGATCACGTAGTAATGTGGTATCACACTGAAACAGTCCATTAAACCTGGTTTCGATCAATATTTTAGAGAATAACGCATGTTAGGTCTCGGTTAGGTCTGGGATTTGCTCTCATCAGGCTCGTACTTTCGCATATTTCTCATAGTTGATGGCCAGATTCTGGGCTTTTTCTGGTTTGGATCACGTAGTAATGTGGTACCACACTGAAATAGTCGATTAAACCTGGTTTCGATTAATATTTTTGAGGGTAACGCATGTTAGGTCTGTGATAGGTCTGGGATTTGCCCCCATCAGGCTCATAGTTTCGCGTTTTTCACATACTTGTTGAACAGATCCTGGGTTTTTTCTGGTTTGGATCTCGTAGTTATGTGGTACCACACTGAAACAGTCCATTAAACATGGTTTCGATCAATATTTTAGAGAATAACTCATGTTAGGTCTAGGTTAAGTCTGGGATTTGCTCTCATCAGGCTTGTACATTCGCATATTTCTCACACTTGATGGCCAGATTCGGGGCTTTTTCTGGTTTGGATCACGTAATAATGTAGTACAACACTGAAACAGTCCATTCAACCTGGTTTCGATCAATATTTTTGAGGGTAGCTCATGCTAGGTCTAGGTTAGGCCTGGGATTTGCCCCCATCGGACCCATACTTTCGCATTCTTCACATACTTGTTGTACAGATCCTGGGTTTTTTCAGGTTTGAGTCAGGCGGTAATGTGGTACCACACTGAAACAGTACATAAAACCTAGTCTCGGTCAATATTTTAGAGGATAACGCATGTTACGTTTGGGATAGGTCCAGGATTTGCCCGCATCAGGCTCATACTTTCGCATATTTCTCATACTTGTTGGCCAGATCCTGGGCTTTTTCTGGTTTGGATCACGTAGTTATGTGGTACCACTCTGAAACAGTCGACTAAACCTGGTCTCGACCAATATTTAAGAGGATAACGCATGTTAGGTCTGGGATAGGTCTGGGATCTGCCCTCATCAGACTCTTACCTTCGCATTCTTCCCATGCTTGTTGAACAGATCCTGGGTTTTTTCTGGTTTGGATCACGTAGTAATGTGGTACCACACTGAAACAGTCCATTAAACCTGGTTTCGATCAATATTTTAGAGAATAACGCATGTTAGGTCTTGGTTAGGTCTGGGATTTGCTCTCATCAGGCTCATAGTTTCGCGTTTTTCACATACTTGTTGAACAGATCCTGGGTTTTTTCTGGTTTGGATCTCGTAGTAATGTGGTACCACACTGAAACAGTCCATTAAACATGGTTTCGATCAATATTTTAGAGAATAACTCATGTTAGGTCTAGGTTAGGTCTGGGATTTGCTCTCATCAGGCTTGTACATTCGCATATTTCTCATACTTGATGGCCAGATTCGGGGCTTTTTCTGGATTGGATCACGTAGTAATGTAAAACAACACTGTAACAGTCCATTAAACCTGTTTTCAACCAATATCTTAGAGGATAACGCATGTTAGGCCTAGGCTAGGCCTGGGATTGGCCCTAATCAGGGTCATAGTTTCGCAGTTTTATCATACATGTTGACCTGATCGAGGGTTTTTCCTACTTTGGATAACGTAGTAAAGTGGTACCACACAGAAACAGTCAACTAAACCTGGATCCGATCAATAATTTAGAGGATAACGCATGTTAGGCCTCGGTTAGGTCTAGGATTTGCCCTCATCTGGGTCATACTTTCGCATATTTCTCAAACTTGTTTGCCAGATTCTGGGCTTTCACTGGTCTGTATCACGTAGTAACGTGGTACCACACTGGAACAGTCCATTAAACCTGGTTTCGATCAATACTTTTGAGGATAGCGCATGTTAGGTCTGGATAAGGTCTGGGATTTGCCCTCATCAGACTCATACTTTCGCATATTTCTCATTCTTGTTGGCTAGATCCTGGGCTTTTTCTGGATTGGATCACGTAGTAATGTGGTACCACACTGAAACAGTCAATTAATCCTGGTTACGATCAATATTTTACAGGATAACGAACTTTAGGACTAGGTTAGGCCAGGAATTTTCCCTCAACAGACTCATACTTTCGCATTCTTCACATACTTGTTGAACAGATCCTGGGTTATTTCTGGTTAGGATCATGTAGTAATGTGGTACCACACTGATACAGTCCATTAAACATGGTTTCGATCAATATTTTAGAGGATAACGCATGATACGTCTGGGTTACGCCTGGGATTTGCCCTCATCAGGGTCATACTTTCGCATATTTCACATACTTTTCGAACAGATCCCTGGCTTTTTCTGGTTTGGTTCACGTAGTAATGTGGTACCACTCTGAAACGGTCGATTAAACCTGGTTTCGATCAATATTTTAGATGACAACGCATGTTAGGTCTGGGTTAGGGATAGGATTTGCCCTCATCAGACCCATACTTTCGCATTCTTCACATACTTGTTGAACCGATCCTGGGTTTTTTCAGGTTTGGATCACGTAGTTATGTGGTACCACACTGAAACAGTTATTTAAACCTGGATACGACCAATATTTTAGAGGATACACCATGTTAGGTCTAGGTTAGGCCTGGGATTTGCCCTCATCAGGCTCATACTTTTGCATTATTCACATACTTGTTGTACATATCCTGGAATTTTTCTGGGTTGAACCACGTGGTAATGTGGTACCACACTGAAACAGTCCATGAAACCTAGTCTGTGTCAATATTGTAAAGGATATCGCATGGTAGGTCTGGGTTAGGTCTGGGATTTGCCCTCATGCGGCTCATACATTCTCATATTTCTCATACTTGTTGGCCTGATCCTGGGTTTTCATAGGTCCGGATCTCGCAGTAATGTGGTACCACACTGAAACAGTCCATTAAACCTGGTTTCGATGAATATTCTAGAGGATACACCATGTTAGGTCTAGGTTAGGCCTGGGATTTGCCCTCATCACGCTCATACTTTTGCATTCTTCACATACTTGTTGAACGGATCCTTGTGTTTTTCCCTTATTTGGATCACGTAGTAATGTGGTACCACACTGAAACATTCAATTAAACCTAGTCTTGATAAATATTTTAGAGGATAACGCATGTTAGGTCTGGGATAGGCCTGGGATTTGTCATCATCAGGCTCATTGTTTCGCATATTTCTCAAACTTGTTGGCCAGATTCTGTGCTTTCACTGGTTTGGATCACGTAGTAATGTTGTACCGCCCTGAAACAGTCGGTTAAACCTGGTTTCTATCAATATTTTTGAGGGTAACGCATGTTAGGTCTAGGTTAGGCCTGGGATTTTCCCTCATCAGAAACATACTTTCGCATTCTTCACATACTTGTTGAACGGATCCTGGGTTTTTTCAGGTTTGGATCACGTAGTATTGTGGTACCACACTGAAACATTCAATTAAACCTGGTCTTGATAAATATTTTAGAGGATAACGCATGTTTGGTCTGGGTTAGGTCTAGGATTTGCCCTCATCAGGCTCCTACTTTCGCATATTTCTCATACTTGATGGCTAGATCCAGGGCTTTTTCTGGATTGGATCACGTAGTAATGTGGTACCACACTGAAACAGTAAATGAAACCCAGTTGCGATCGTTATTTTAGAGGATAACGCATGTTAGGTCTAAGTTAGGCCTGGGATTTTCCCTCATCAGACACATACTTTCGCATTCTTCACATACTTGTTGAACGTATCCTGGGTTTTTTCTGGTTTGGATCACGTAGTAATGTGGCACCACACTGAAACTGTCGATTAAACCTGCTTTCGATGAATATTTTTGAGAATAACTCATGTTAGGTCTAGGTTAGGTCTGGGAATTGCTCTCATCAGGCTCGTACTTTCGCAAATTTCTCATACTTGATGGCCAGATTCTGTGCTTTTTCTGGTTTGCATCACGTAGTAATGTGGTACCACACTGAAACAGTCGATTAAACCTGGTTTCGATCAATATCTTAGATGATAACGCTAGCTAGGTCTGGTAAAGGTCTGGGATTTGCCCCCCTCAGGGTCATATTTCCGCGTTCTTCACATACTTGTTGAACAGATCCTGGGTATTTTTCTGGTTTGGTTCACGTAGTAATGTGGCACCACACAGAAATAGTCGATTAAACCTGGTTTCGATCAATATTTTAGAGGATAACTCATGTTATGTCTAGGATAGGTCTGGGATTTGCCCTCATCACGCTCATAGTTTCGCGTTTTTCACATACTTGTTGAACAGATCCTGGGTTTTTTCTGGTTTCGAACATGTAGTAATGTGGTACCACACTGGAACAGTCCATTAAACATGGTTTCGATCAGTATTTTACAGAATAACGCATGTTAGGTCTTGGTTAGGTCTGGGATTTGCTCTCAGCAGGCTCGTACTTTCGCATATTTCTCATAGTTGATGGCCAGATTCTGTGCTTATTCTGGTTTGGATCACGTAGTAATGTGGTACCACACTGAAACAGTCGATTAAACCTGGTTTCTAACAATATTTTTGAGGGTAACGCATGTTAGGTCTAGGTTAGGCCTGGGATTTTCCCTCATCCGACACATACTTTCGCATTCTTCACATACTTGTTGAACGGATCCTGGGTTTTTTCTGGTTTGGATCACGTAGTAATGTGGTAGCACACTGAAACAGTTCACTAAACCTGGTTTCGATCAATATTTTAGAGGATAACGCATGTTATGTCTAGGTTAGGCCTGGGATTTGCCCTCATCAGACACATACTTTCGCATTCTCCACATACTTGTTGAACAGATCCTGGGTTTTTTCAGGTTTGGACACATAGTAATGTGGTACCACACTGAAACAATCAATTAAACCTGGTCTTGATAAATATTTTAGAGGATAACACATGTTAGGTCTGGGTTAGGTCTAGGATTTGCCCTCATCAGGCTCATACTTTCGCAAATATCTCATACTTGATGGCTAGATCCAGGGCTTTTTCTGGATTGGATCACGTAGTAATGTGGTAGCACACTGAAACAGTCCATTAAACCTGGTTTCGATCAATATCTAAGATGATAACGCTAGTTATGTCTGGGATAGGTCTGGGATTTGCCCTCGTCAGACTCATACTTTCGCATTCTTCACATACTTGTTGAACGTATCCTGGGTTTTTTCTGGTTTGGATCACGTAGTAATGTGGTACCACACTGAAACAGTCGATTAAACCTGGTTTCGATCAATATTTCAGAGAATAACGCATGTTAGGTCTTGGTTAGGTCTGGGATTTGCTCTCATCAGGCTCGTACTTTCGCAAATTTCTCATACCTGATGGCCTGATTCTGTGCTTTTTCTGGTTTGGATCCCGTAGTAATGTGGTACCACACTGAAACAGTCCATTAAACCTGGTTTCGATCAATATATTAGAGGATAACGCATGTTAGGTCTAAGTTAGGCCTGGGATTTTCCCTCATCAGACATATACTTTCGCATTCTTCACATACTTGTTGAACGTATCCTGGGCTTTTTCTGGTTTGGATCACGTAGTAATGTGGTACCACACTGAAACAGTCCATTAAACCTGGTTTCGATCAATATATTAGAGGATAACGCATGTTAGGTCTAAGTTAGGCCTGGGATTTTCCCTCATCAGACACATACTTTCGCATTCTTCACATACTTGTTGAACGGATCCTGGGTTTTTTCAGGTTTGTATCACGTAGTAATGTGGTACCACACTGAAACATTCAATTAAACCTGGTCTTGATAAATATTTTAGAGGATAACGCATGTTAGGTCTGGGTTAGGTCTAGGATTTGCCCTCATCAGGCTCATACTTTCGCATTCTCCACATACTTGTTGAACAGATCCTGGGTTTTTTCAGGTTTGGACACATAGTAATGTGGTACCACACTGAAACATTCAATTAAACCTGGTTTCGTTCAATATCTAAGATGATAACGCTAGTTATGTCTGGGATAGGTCTGGGATTTGCCCTCGTCAGACTCATACTTTCGCATTCTTCACATACTTGTTGAACGTATCCTGGGTTTTTTCAGGTTTGTATCACGTAGTAATGTGGTACCACACTGAAACATTCAATTAAACCTGGTCTTGATAAATATTTTAGAGGATAACGCATGTTAGGTCTGGGTTAGGTCTAGGATTTGCCCTCATCAGGCTCATACTTTCGCATTCTCCACATACTTGTTGAACAGATCCTGGGTTTTTTCAGGTTTGGACACATAGTAATGTGGTACCACACTGAAACATTCAATTAAACCTGGTCTTGATAAATATTTTAGAGGATAACACATGTTAGGTCTGTGTTAGGTCTAGGATTTGCCCTCATCAGGCTCATACTTTCGCAAATATCTCATACTCGATGGCTAGATCCAGGGCTTTTTCTGGATTGGATCACGTAGTAATGTGGTAGCACACTGAAACAGTCCATTAAACCTGGTTTCGATCAATATCTAAGATGATAACGCTAGTTATGTCTGGGATAGGTCTGGGATTTGCCCTCGTCAGGCTCATACTTTCGCATTCTTCACATACTTGTTGAACGTATCTTGGGTTTTTTCTGGTTTGGATCACGAAGAAATGTGGTACCACACTGAAACTGTCGATTAAACCTGCTTTCGATCAATATTTTTGAGAATAACTCATGTTAGGTCTAGGTTAGGTCTGGGATTTGCTCTCATCAAGCTCGTACTTTCGCAAATTTCTCATACTTGATGGCCTGATTCTGTGCTTTTTCTGGTTTGGATCCCGTAGTAATGTGGTACCACACTGAAACAGTCCATTAAACCTGGTTTCGATCAATATCTAAGATGATAACGCTAGTTATGTCTGGGATAGGTCTGGGATTTGCCCTCGTCAGGCTCATACTTTCGCATTCTTCACATACTTGTTGAACGTATCCTGGGTTTTTTCTGGTTTGGATCACGTAGAAATGTGGTACCACACTGAAACTGTCGATTAAACCTGCTTTCGATCAATATTTTTGAGAATAACTCATGTTAGGTCTAGGTTAGGTCTGGGATTTGCTCTCATCAAGCTCGTACTTTCGCAAATTTCTCATACTTGATGGCCTGATTCTGTGCTTTTTCTGGTTTGGATCACGTAGTAATGTGGTACCACACTGAAACAGTCGATTAAACCTGGTTTCGATCAATATATTAGAGGATAACGCATGTTATGTCTAGGTTAGGCCTGTGATTTGCCCTCATCAGACACATACTTTCGCATTCTTCACATACTTGTTGAACGGATCCTGGGTTTTTTCTGGTTTGGATCACGTAGTAATGTGGTAGCACACTGAAACAGTCCATTAAACCTGGTTTCGATCAATATTTTAGAGGATAACGCATGTTCTGTCTAGGTTAGGCCTGGGATCTTCCCTCATCAGACACATACTTTCGCATTCTTCACATACTTGTTGAACGGATCCTGGGTTTTTTCTGGTTTGGATCATGTAGTAATGTGGTACCACACTGAAACTGTCGATTAAACCTGCTATCGATCAATATTTTTGAGAATAACTCATGTTAGGTCTAGGTTAGGTCTGGGATTTGCTCTCATCAGGCTCGTACTTTCGCAAATTTCTCATACTTGATGGCCTGATTCTGTGCTTTTTCTGGTTTGGATCCTGTAGTAACGTGGTACTACACTGAAACAGTCCATTAAACCTGGTTTCGATCAATATATTAGAGGATAACGCATGTTATGTCTAGGTTAGGCCTGTGATTTGCCCTCATCAGACGCATACTTTCGCATTCTTCACATACTTGTTGAACGGATCCTGGGTTTTTTCTGGTTTGGATCACGTAGCAATGTGGTAGCACACTGAAACAGTCCATTAAACCTGGTTTCGATCAATATTTTAGAGGATAACGCATGTTCTGTCTAGGTTAGGCCTGGGATTTGTCCTCATCAGACACATACTTTCGCATTCTTCACATACTTGTTGAACGGATCGTGGGTTTTTTCCGGTTTGGATCACGTAGTAATGTGATAGCACACTGAAACAGTCCATTAAACCTGGTTTCGATCAATATTTTAGAGGATAACGCATGTTAGGTCTAGGTTAGGCCTGGGATTTTCCCTCATCAGACACATACTTTCGCATTCTTCACATACTTGTTGAACGGATCCTGGGTATTTTTCTAGTTTGGATCACGTAGTGATGTGGTACCACACTGAAACAGTCCATTAAACCTGGTTTCGATCAATATTTTTGAGGATAACGCATGTTAGATCTAGGTTAGGCCTGGGATTTGCCCTCATCAGACACATCCTTTCGCATTCGTCACATACTTGTTGAACGGATCCTGGGTTTTTTGTGGTTTGGATCACGTAGTAATGCGGTACCACACTGAAACATTCAATTAAACCTGGTCTTGATAAATGTTTTAGAGGATAACGCATGTTGGGTCTGGGATAGGTCTGGGATTTGCCTTCATCAGGCTCATAGTTTCGCGTTTTTCACATACTTGTTGAACAGATCCTGGGTTTTTTCTGTTTTGGATCACGTAGTAATGTGGTACCACACTGAAACAGTCGATTAAACCTGGTTTCGATCAATATTTTAGAGGATAACGCATGTTCTGTCTAGGTTAGGCCTGGGATTTGCCCTCATCAGACACATACTTTCGCATTTTCCACATACATGTTGAACAGATCCTGGGTTTTTTGTGGTTTGGATCACGTAGTAATGTGGTACCACACTGAAACATTCAATTAATCCTGGTCTTGATAAATATTTTAGAGGATAACGCATGTTAGGTCTCGGTTAGGTCTAGGATTTGCCCTCATCAGGCTCATACTTTCGCATGTTACTCATACTTGATGGCTAGATCCAGGGTCTTTTTCTGGATTGGATCACGTAGTAATGTGGTACCACACTGAAACAGTCAATTAAACCTGGTTTCCATCAATATTTTAGAGGACAACGCAAGTTAGGTCTGGGATAGGTCTGGGATTTGCCCTCATCGGGGTCATATTTTCGTGTTCTTCACATACTTGTTGAACGGATCCTGGGTTTTTTGTGGTTTGGATCACGTAGTAATGTGGTACCACACTGAAACTGTCGATTAAACCTGCTTTCGATCAATATTTTTGAGAATAACTCATGTTAGGTCTAGGTTAGGTCTGGGATTTGCTCTCATCAGGCTCGTACTTTCGCAAATTTCTCATACATGATGGCCTGATTCTGTGCTTTTTCTGGTTTGGATCCCGTAGTAATGTGGTACCACACTGAAACAGTCCATTAAACCTGGTTTCGATCAATATATTAGAGGATAACGCATGTAATGTCTAGGTTAGGCCTGTGATTTGCCCTCATCAGACACATACTTTCGCATTCTTCACATACTTGTTGAACGGATCCTGGGTTTTTTCTGGTTTGGATCACGTAGTAATGTGGTAGCACACTGAAACAGTCTATTAAACCTGGTTTCGATCAATATTTTAGAGGATAACGCATGTTCTGTCTAGGTTAGGCCTGGGATCTTCCCTCATCAGACACATACTTTCGCATTCTTCACATACTTGTTGAACGGATCCTGGGTTTTTTCTGGTTTGGATCACGTAGTAATGTGGTACCACACTGAAACTGTCGATTAAACCTGCTTTCGATCAATATTTTTGAGAATAACTCATGTTAGGTCTGGGATTTGCTCTCATCAGGCTCGTACTTTCGCAAATTTCTCATACTTAATGGCCTGATTCTGTGCTTTTTCTGGTTTGGATCCCGTAGTAACGTGGTACTACACTGAAACAGTCCATTAAACCTGGTTTCGATCAATATTTTAGAGGATAACGCATGTTAGGTCTAGGTTAGGCCTGGGATTTTCCCTCATCAGACACATACTTTCGCATTCTTCACATACTTGTTGAACGGATCCTGGGTATTTTTCTGGTTTGGATCACGTAGTGATGTGGTACCACACTGAAGCAGTCCATTAAACCTGGTCTTGATAAATATTTTGAGGATAACGCATGTTAGGTCTGGGATGGGTCTGGGATTTGCCCTCATCAGGGTCATATTTTCGTGTTCTTCACATACTTGTTGAACGGATCCTGGGTTTTTTGTGGTTTGGATCACGTAGTAATGTGGTACCACACTGAAACATTCAATTAAACCTGGTCTTGATAAATATTTTGAGGATAACGCATGTTAGGTCTGGGATGGGTCTGGGATTTGCCCTCATCAGGCTCATACTTTCGCATATTTCTCATACTTGATAGCTAGACCCAGGGCTTTTTCAGGTTTGGATCACGTAGTGATGTGGTACCACACTGAAGCAGTCCATTAAACCTGGTTTCGATCAATATTTTTGAGGATAACGCATGTTAGATCTAGGTTAGGCCTGGGATTTGCCCTCATCAGACACATCCTTTCGCATTCGTCACATACTTGTTGAACGGATCCTGGGTTTTTTGTGGTTTGGATCACGTAGTAATGCGGTACCACACTGAAACATTCAATTAAACCTGGTCTTGATAAATGTTTTAGAGGATAACGCATGTTGGGTCTGGGATAGGTCTGGGATTTGCCTTCATCAGGCTCATAGTTTCGCGTTTTTCACATACTTGTTGAACAGATCCTGGGTTTTTTCTGTTTTGGATCACGTAGTAATGTGGTACCACACTGAAACAGTCGATTAAACCTGGTTTCGATCAATATTTAAGAGGATAACGCATGTTAGGTCTGGGATGGGTCTGGGATTTGCCCTCATCAGGCTCATACTTTCGCATATTTCTCATACTTGATAGCTAGACCCAGGGCTTTTTCAGGTTTGGATCACGTAGTGATGTGGTACCACACTGAAGCAGTCCATTAAACCTGGTTTCGATCAATATTTTAGAGGATAACGCATGTTAGGTCTAGGTTAGGCCTGGGATTTTCCCTCATCAGACACATACTTTCGCATTCTTCACATACTTGTTGAACGGATCCTGGGTATTTTTCTGGTTTGGATCACGTAGTGATGTGGTACCACACTGAAGCAGTCCATTAAACCTGGTTTCGATCAATATTTTTGAGGATAACGCATGTTAGATCTAGGTTAGGCCTGGGATTTGCCCTCATCAGGGTCATATTTTCGTGTTCTTCACATACTTGTTGGACGGATCCTGGGTTTTTTGTGGTTTGGATCACGTAGTAATGTGGTACCACACTGAAACATTCAATTAAACCTGGTCTTGATAAATATTTTGAGGATAACGCATGTTAGGTCTGGGATGGGTCTGGGATTTGCCCTCATCAGGCTCATACTTTCGCATATTTCTCATACTTGATAGCTAGACCCAGGGCTTTTTCAGGTTTGGATCACGTAGTGATGTGGTACCACACTGAAGCAGTCCATTAAACCTGGTTTCGATCAATATTTTTGAGGATAACGCATGTTAGATCTAGGTTAGGCCTGGGATTTGCCCTCATCAGACACATCCTTTCGCATTCGTCACATACTTGTTGAACGGATCCTGGGTTTTTTGTGGTTTGGATCACGTAGTAATGCGGTACCACACTGAAACATTCAATTAAACCTGGTCTTGATAAATGTTTTAGAGGATAACGCATGTTGGGTCTGGGATAGGTCTGGGATTTGCCTTCATCAGGCTCATAGTTTCGCGTTTTTCACATACTTGTTGAACAGATCCTGGGTTTTTTCTGTTTTGGATCACGTAGTAATGTGGTACCACACTGAAACAGTCGATTAAACCTGGTTTCGATCAATATTTTAGAGGATAACGCATGTTCTGTCTAGGTTAGGCCTGGGATTTGCCCTCATCAGACACATACTTTCGCATTTTCCACATACATGTTGAACAGATCCTGGGTTTTTTGTGGTTTGGATCACGTAGTAATGTGGTACCACACTGAAACATTCAATTAATCCTGGTCTTGATAAATATTTTAGAGGATAACGCATGTTAGGTCTGGGTTAGGTCTAGGATTTGCCCTCATCAGGCTCATACTTTCGCATGTTACTCATACTTGATGGCTAGATCCAGGGCTTTTTCAGGCTTGGATCCCGTAGTAATGCGGTACCACACTGAAACATTCAATTAAACCTGGTCTTGATAAATGTTTTAGAGGATAACGCATGTTGGGTCTGGGATAGGTCTGGGATTTGCCTTCATCAGGCTCATAGTTTCGCGTTTTTCACATACTTGTTGAACAGATCCTGGGTTTTTTCTGTTTTGGATCACGTAGTAATGTGGTACCACACTGAAACGGTCGATTAAACCTGGTTTCGATCAATATTTTAGAGGATAACGCATGTTCTGTCTAGGTTAGGCCTGGGATTTGCCCTCATCAGACACATCCTTTCGCATTCGTCACATACTTGTTGAACGGATCCTGGGTTTTTTGTGGTTTGGATCACGTGGTAATGCGGTACCACACTGAAACATTCAATTAAACCTGGTCTTGATAAATGTTTTAGAGGATAACGCATGTTCTGTCTAGGTTAGGCCTGGGATTTGCCCTCATCAGACACATACTTTCGCATTTTCCACATACATGTTGAACAGATCCTGGGCGTTTTCTGGATTGGATCACGTAGTAATGTGGTACCACACTGAAACAGTCAATTAAACCTGGTTTCCATCAATATTTTAGAGGACACCGCAAGTTAGGTCTGGGATAGGTCTGGGATTTGCCCTCATCAGGGTCATATTTTCGTGTTCTTCACATACTTGTTGAACGGATCCTGGGTTTTTTGTGGTTTGGATCACGTAGTAATGTTGTACCACACTGAAACATTCAATTAAACCTGGTCTTGATAAATATTTTGAGGATAACGCATGTTAGGTCTGGGATGGGTCTGGGATTTGCCCTCATCAGGCTCATACTTTCGCATATTTCTCATACTTGATAGCTAGACCCAGGGCTTTTTCAGGCTTGGATCCCGTAGTAATGTGGTACCACACTGAAACGGTCCATTAAACCTGGTTTCGATCAGTATTTTAGAGGATAACGCATGTTATGTCTAGGTTAGGCCTGGGATTTGCCCTCATCAGACACATACTTTCGCATCCTCCACATACTTGTTGAACAGATCCTGGGTATTTTTCTCGTCTAGATCACGTAGTGATGTGGTGCCACACTGAAACAGTCCATTAAACCTGGCTTCGACCAATATTTTAGAGGATAACGCATGTTATGTCTAGGTTAGGCCTGTGATTTGCCCTCATCAGACACATACTTTCGCATCCTCCACATACTTGTTGAACAGATCTTCGGTATTCTTCTCGTCTAGATCACGTAGTGATGTGGTGCCACACTGAAACAGTCCATTAAACCTGGCTTCGATCAATATTTTAGAGGATAACGCATGTTATGTCTAGGTTAGGCCTGTGATTTGCCCTCATCAGACACATACTTTCGCATTCTCCACATACTTGTTGAACAGATCCTGGGTTTTTTCAGGTTTGGATCACATAGTAATGTGGTACTACACTGAAACATTCAATTAAACCTGATCTTGATAAATATTTTAGAGGATAACGCATGTTAGGTCTGGGTTAGGTCTAGGATTTGCCCACATCAGGCTCATACCTTCGAATATTTCTCATACTTGATAGCTAGACCCAGGGCTTTTTCTGAATTGGATCAGGTAGTAATGTGGTACCACACTGAAGCAGTCGATTAAACCTGGTTTCGATCAATATTTTTGAAGATAACGCATGTTAGGTCTAGGTTAGGCCCGGGATTTGCCCCCATCAGGGTCATATTTCCGCATTCTTCACATACTTGTTGAACGGATCCTGGGTTTTTTCTGGTTCGGATCACGTAGTAATGTGGTATCACACTGAAACAGTCCATTAAACCTGGTTTCGATCAATATTTTAGAGAATAACGCATGTTAGGTCTCGGTTAGGTCTGGGATTTGCTCTCATCAGGCTCGTACTTTCGCATATTTCTCATAGTTGATGGCCAGATTCTGGGCTTTTTCTGGTTTGGATCACGTAGTAATGTGGTACCACACTGAAATAGTCGATTAAACCTGGTTTCGATTAATATTTTTGAGGGTAACGCATGTTAGGTCTAGGTTAGGCCTGGGATTTTCCCTCATCAGACACATACTTTCGCGTTTTTCACATGCTTGTTGAACAGATCCTGGGTTTTTTCTGGTTTGGATCACGTAGTAATGTGGTACCACACTGAAACAGTCCATTAAACCTGGTTTCGATCAATATTTTAGAGAATAACTCATGTTAGGTCTAGGTTAGGTCTGGGATTTGCTCTCATCAGGCTTGTACATTCGCATATTTCTCATACTTGATGGCCAGATTCGGGGCTTTTTCTGGTTTGGATCACGTAGTAATGTAAAACAACACTGTAACAGTCCATTAAACCTGTTTTCAACCAATATCTTAGAGGATAACGCATGTTAGGCCTAGGCTAGGCCTGGGATTGGCCCTAATCAGGGTCATAGTTTCGCAGTTTTATCATACATGTTGACCTGATCGAGGGTTTTTCCTACTTTGGATAACGTAGTAAAGTGGTACCACACAGAAACAGTCAACTAAACCTGGATCCGATCAATAATTTAGAGGATAACGCATGTTAGGTCTCGGTTAGGTCTAGGATTTGCCCTCATCTGACCCATACTTTCGCATTCTTCACATACTTGTTGAACGGATCCTGTGTTTTTCTCTGATTTGGATCACGTAGTAATGTGGTACCACACTGAAACATTCAATTAAACCTAGTCTTGATAAATATTTTAGAGGATAACGCATGTTAGGTCTGGGATAGGTCCAGGATTTGCCTGCATCAGGCTCATACTTTCGCATATTTCTCATACTTGTTGAACAGGTCCCTGGCTTTTTCTGGTTTGGATCACGTAGTAATGTGGTACCACTCTGAAACAGTCGATAAAACCTGGTTTCGATCAATATTTTAAATGATAACGCATGTTAGGTCTGAGATAGGTCTGGGATCTGCCCTCATCAGACTCTTACCTTCGCATTCTTCCCATGCTTGTTGAACAGATCCTGGGTTTTTTCTGGTTTGGATCACGTACTAATGTGGTACCACACTGAAACAGTTCATTACAGCTGGTTTCGATCAATATTTTAGAGGATAACGCATCTTAGGTATAGGTCAGGCCTGGGATTTGCCCTCATCAGACTCATACTTTCGCATATTTCTCATTCTTGTTGGCTAGATCCTGGGCTTTTTCTGGATTGGATCACGTAGTAATGTGGTACCACACTGAAACAGTCAATTAATCCTGGTTACGATCAATATTTTAGAGGATAACGAACTTTAGGACTAGGTTAGGCCAGGAATTTTCCCTCAACAGACTCATACTTTCGCATTCTTCACATACTTGTTGAACAGATCCTGGGTTATTTCTGGTTAGGATCATGTAGTAATGTGGTACCACACTGATACAGTCCATTTAACATGGTTTCGATCAATATTTTAGAGGATAACGCATGATACGTCTGGGTTACGCCTGGGATTTGCCCTCATCAGGGTCATACTTTCGCATATTTCACATACTTTTCGAACAGATCCCTGGCTTTTTCTGGTTTGGTTCACGTAGTAATGTGGTACCACTCTGAAACGGTCGATTAAACCTGGTTTCGATCAATATTTTAGATGATAACGCATGTTAGGTCTGGGTTAGGGATAGGATTTGCCCTCATCAGACCCATACTTTCGCATTCTTCACATACTTGTTGAACCGATCCTGGGTTTTTTCAGGTTTGGATCACGTAGTAATGTGGTACCACACTGAAACAGTTATTTAAACCTGGATACGACCAATATTTTAGAGGATACACCATGTTAGGTCTAGGTTAGGCCTGGGATTTGCCCTCATCAGGCTCATACTTTTGCATTATTCACATACTTGTTGTACATATCCTGGAATTTTTCTGGGTTGAACCACGTGGTAATGTGGTACCACACTGAAACAGTCCATGAAACCCAGTCTGTGTCAATATTGTAAAGGATATCGCATGTTAGGTCTGGGTTAGGTCTGGGATTTGCCCTCATGCGGCTCATACATTCTCATATTTCTCATACTTGTTGGCCTGATCCTGGGTTTTCATAGGTCCGGATCTCGCAGTAATGTGGTACCACACTGAAACAGTCCATTAAACCTGGTTTCGATGAATATTCTAGAGGATACACCATGTTAGGTCTAGGTTAGGCCTGGGATTTGCCCTCATCAGGCTCATACTTTTGCATTCTTCACATACTTGTTGAACGGATCCTTGTGTTTTTCCCTTATTTGGATCACGTAGTAATGTGGTACCACACTGAAACATTCAATTAAACCTAGTCTTGATAAATATTTTAGAGGATAACGCATGTTAGGTCTGGGATAGGCCTGGGATTTGTCATCATCAGGCTCATTGTTTCGCATATTTCTCAAACTTGTTGGCCAGATTCTGTGCTTTCACTGGTTTGGATCACGTAGTAATGTTGTACCGCCCTGAAACAGTCAATTCAACCTGGTCTCGATAAATATTTTAGATGATAACGCATGTTAGGTCTAGGTTAGGCCTGTGATTTGCCCTCATCAGACTCATACTTTCGCATATTTCTCATACTTGTTGGCCAGATCCGTTGCTTTTTCTGGATTGGATCACATCCTGATGTAGTACCACACTGAAACAGTCAATTCAACCTGGTTTCGATGAATATTTTAGATGATAACGCATGTCAGGTCTAGGTTAGGCCTAGGATTTGCCCTCATCAGACCCATACTTTCGCATTCCTCACATACTTGTTGTACAGATCCTGGGTTTTTTCAGGTTTGAATCACGTGGTAATGTGGTACCACACTGAAACAGTCCATAAAACCTAGTCTCGGTCAATATTTTAGAGGATAACGCATGTTAGGTCTGGGTTAGGTCCAGGATTTGCCCGCATTTGGCTCATACTTTCGCATATTTCTCATACTTGTTGGCCAGATCCTGGGCTTTTTCTGGTTTGGTTCACGTAGTAATGTGGTACCACTCTGAAACGGTCGATTAAACCTGGTTTCGATCAATATTTTAGATAATAACGCATGTTAGGTCTGGGTTAGGGATAGGATTTGCCCTCATCAGACCCATACTTTCGCATTCATCACATACTTCTTGAACAGATCCTGGGTTTTTTCAGGTTTGGATCACGTAGTAATGTGGTACCACACTGAAACAGTTATTTAAACCTGGATACGACCAATATTTTAGAGGATACACCATGTTAGGTCTAGGTTAGGCCTGGGATTTGCCCTCATCAGGCTCATACTTTTGCATTATTCACATACTTGTTGTACAGATCCTGGAATTTTTCTGGTTTGAATCACGTGGTAATGTGGTACCACACTGAAACAGTCCATGAAACCTAGTCTGTGTCAATATAGTAAAGGATATCGCATGTTAGGTCTGGGTTAGGTCTGGGATTTGCCCTCATGAGGCTCATACATTCTCATATTTCTCATACTTGTTGGCCTGATCCTGGGCTTTCATAGGTTCGGATCTCGCAGTAATGTGGTACCACACTGAAGCAGTCCATTAAACCTGGTTTCGATGAATATTTTAGAGGATAACGCATGTTAGGTCTGGGTTAGGGTTAGGATTTGCCCTCATCAGACCCATACTTTCGCATTCTTCACATACTTGTTGTACAGATCCTGGGTTTTTTCAGGTTTGTATCACGTGGTAATGTGGTACCACACTGAAACAGTCCATAAAACCTAGTCTGGGTCAATATTTTAGTGGATAACGCATGTTAGGTCTGGGTTAGGTCCAGGATTTGCCCGCATCAGGCTCATACTAATTTTTTTTTTTTTTTTTTTTGTCGTGGGGAAAATCTTCGAAAGACTCCCTCCCACCTCTTTGGGGAGAGGCGGGAGGGTTGTGTGGGATTCCCCGCGCCCGTCATTCTACGGGCGCGGGACCTACCCACTAAAAACCCCACGGTGACCCTTCCGCACGATTTGGGAGGATACCGGGAATCGCTCGAAGCATTCTTCCGGTAACCTCCCCGTGCCTGCGCTTTGCGCCCATCCCCTGGGGGGACAAACGGTCCCCCCGGTAGACACACTATCTCATAGCGGCTGGACGTGGCCACTCCATCCCGTCGCCATCCGTCCCGGGACCGCATTAAGTGGCGGGCTGCGAGCCCCAACTCGCAACCGCCTACGACCCCGTTTCTACCCCTCGGCGGCCGGGAGCTGATGGCCGCTCCAGGCCACCGAGAGTGCCTCCCCGTGGGCCGGACCCACCCGGTCCGACCCATCGCCGTCTGGCGGGAGGAGGCTCCCCTCAGGGCCCCCCTCCCAGCCAGGGTCATCCGCCGCGCAGAGGCCGCCGCCCGCGACGCCTGGCGCCCGGGCGACGCCCTCGCGCCACCATACGAGCGCGAGCCTCAGCGCGCCGCTGAAGCTCGCGCTCCCTTCCCGCGGCCTCCTTTTGCAGCATTACGGCCTCGCAGAAGGAGGCCACGGCCCTCCACTTCCGCTCGCTGCCGAGCATGGCGCGCACCACACCCGGCAGCGAGACATCCCGCCCTATGACGCCGACCAGGACACGTCGCTCCCCCTCCCAAGCTGGGCATACCTGGAGGGTATGATCAGCCGTGTCCTGCTCGGCGTCACAATGGCAGCAACGCGCTGTCGGCTCCTTCCCTATCCGGCACAGGTATCTTCCGAAGCTACCATGCCCGGAAAATACCTGTGCCATCCGGTAAGTAAGGCTTCCATGGCCTCTGTCCAGCCACTCGCACAGGAGTGGCCGAACAGCCCCGACTGTCCGGTGCCCCGCAGTTGGCAGGGCCAACCGCTCCTGCCACGCGAGCACCGCGAACTGCCGGGCCTGGCGCTTCAAATCGCCCCAAGCAGGTTCCTGCTCTCCCGGGACCGCCCCCACTCCCGCGCGACGGTCGACACGATGACGATACATCATCGCGTGCGACCGCGCGAGGAGATCCATGGGCGGCATCCCCGCAAGAACCGTCGCCGCCTCATGCGACACGGTCCGGTAGCCGCGGACGACCCTCAGCGCCATCCGCCTCTGCACCCGACGCAGCATCGTCATACTGCGCCGGGAGGCCGCCAGGTCGTCCGCCCAGACGGGGGCCCCGTATAGGGCCACCGACTGAAGCATTGCCACATAGAGGCGGCGTACTCGTCCCGCCGGGCCCCCCAGGTTGGGGAGGATCCGGCCTAAAGCCGAGACCATCCTCTCCAACCGGGGAACCAGGCAGCGGAAATGCTCCTTGAAGCGCCAGTGGCTATCGAGGATCAGCCCCAGATACCTCATCCGGGGCTTCACCTCGATATCAGCCCCGCCCACCCGGATCAGAGGGGGTGGCGGATCCTGCCGAGGTGAGTGGAACGCTATCACCTCGGTATTATGGACCGCCACCGTTATCCCCATCCCCCTGATCCGGTCGACGACGCGTTGCGCCCCCTCCTCGGCGAGGCGCTTGGCCCTCCCCCACTGAGCCCCGACGGCCAGCACCAGTGTGTCATCTGCGTAACACACGGCACTGACGCCGTCGGGGAGGTCGGCCCGCAACACCGCGTCGTACGGGATGTTCCACAGGAGTGGTCCGAGGACCGACCCCTGCGGAACACCGCAGTACACCTCCCTCCGCATATCACCATCCCGGCCCGGATACTCGATCCACCTGCCGCGGAGATAATCCCCGACGACTGCCCTGAGACACGGGGGTACCCGATGATATTCGAGCCCCCTCCGTATCTCCCCCCAGCGAAGGGTGTTAAACGCGTTGGCAATATCCAGCGATACCGCCAACGCCACCCCTCCCCGGGAGACGGCCGACTCCGAGAGGACCCTGACCCGCCTGATCGCGTCGACCGTCGACCGGCCCCCCGGAAACCGTACTGGCAGTCGGCCAGGCCCGGAGCACCCCGCGACAGGTGCTCGACGAGGCGGGCAGCAATCACTCGCCCGAAGAGCTTGCCCACCTCGTCGAGGAGACAGATGGGCCGGTATGCGGATCGAGACTCCGCGGGTCGACCCTCGTTCCGGAGGAGGACCATCCTCGCCACCTTCCAACTGGGGCCGACCTCAGGCATCGGTTAAACAACCGCCTGAGGTCGGCCCCAAGGACGCCGTGGGTTAAGACCCAAACCCGGCCAGGCACACCATCCGGACCCGGGGCCGTGTTACGCGCCCCGAGCCGTCTGATTGCTGCGGCCAGCTCCCCCTGCGTGACCCCCGGCTCTGCCACCCACTCCAACGGGGCCGTCGCCTCTGCCGGAGGACGTGGTCCCATCTCCCCAATAGGGAAGAGACTATTGACCACGCCCTCCAGCAGCCGGGGGTCAAGACCCTCGGTGACGGGGGGCGCCCACGGGCGGAGCTTGTTCAGCACCACCTTATAAGGGCGCCCCCAAGGGTCGTCATCAAGGGTCTCGAGGAGCTCCTTCCATGCCCGGGTCTTGGCCCGTTTGATGGCGACCTGCAGAGCCATCCGCGACATGCGATATGCCTCATACAGGTCATCTGCCCTCGCTCGCGCCACGCTATCGTCTCTCCGTAGACGACGGCGCGCGCGGGTGTACTGGCGTCGGGCGCGAACACTCGCGTCTCGCATTTCCGCGATCGCGGCCGACCACCAGTACACCGCCCGGCGAGGAGAAGCCCGCCCGACCTGGGGCATCGCCGCGTCACATATGTTCGCGACCATCCCCCCGAGCCAGGCGACCTCCTCCTCTATACTCGGCAACTCGGCCGCCCTCTGCGGCCAAGTTGCAGCGAGGGCAGCTGCCATCAGGGCGTCCTTGCCCAGGCGCCGAAGCGCCCAGCGGCGCGGTGGGTTACCACCCGGACGGTGGTGTCGGGATGCATCCCCCGCGGCGGCAGAAACCTCCATCCGGATATACCGGTGATCCGAGAGTGTCTCTGCCCCCGCGACCACGTGCCATCCCGACACCATGCGCTCGGCGTTGGGGGTCGCGAATCCAACATCCACGATAGAGCCCCCATATCGCCGCACACACGTGTGTTCCGACCCCCGATTCAGTAACCGAAGGTCGAGCCCCGCCGCCCAGTCGCCCAGGATCCCGCCGCGAACGGAAGTCCTGGGGGACCCCCACGCCACCAACTTGGCGTTGAAGTCTCCCAGGACCAGCACTGGCCGAGCCGCGCAGCGCTGCACGCATGCCGCGACCTCGGCTAGGTACTGCTCGAACGCGACGTGACCGCTGCGAGGCGGTATGTAGCACCCCACCACGGCGACTCCCCCCCAGTCCACGGCGACGAATCCCCGACCGCGCTCCAGCATGGAGAACGGCGGGGACCCGTCGCCACCTCCCCATACCGTCGCCACCAAGCCGTCCGCGTCGCCCACCCAATAAGGGTGATCAGGGACGCGGTACGGCTCGGCGGCGACAGCCAGGCCAACCCCCCACTCCGCGAGGACTTGGGACATCATATCCTGTGCCGCGCGGCAGTGGTTGAGTTTGGCCTGGAGGAGGAGGCGGGGCGCCATTAATTACCGACCGCCCCAGCCTCCTCCCGGCTGTCCGTCCCCGTGGCAACGTCCACCTCCATGGTGAACGATGCCACCGCCCGCGGCGCCGGAGTCGGAGCGGCCCGCCTCTTCCTCTCCTTCCGGGAGGGGGGAGAGCACTTCCTGCTCCCCACCCTGTGGTCGGCTGGCATCCCCCTGTCCGCACATAGCGGGCAGTGGAGGGCTGCCGAGCACTGGCTCGCGCGGTGGTCCTTTGCCCCGCAGCGGTAACATTGACCGCTGCGGTCCACCGGCGAGGTGCACCACTGCCTTACATGCCCCAATTCGAGGCAGCGGTGACACTGGAGCGGGCGCGGCGCGAGCATCTCCACTCGCGCCGATACCCACCCCACCAAAACCCTCCCGGATTCCGCCAATTTATGGGCGACGGAGAGAGGGCAGCGGGCCCACACGGACCCCAGGCCGGAAGGAGATCTGCGGATCTCCCCGACCCGCAAATCCCCCTCAGGGCAATCCCCCGCCCTTGCTAGGGCACGCGCCACGTCCTCCGCGGTGGCCGAGTCGTCCAGCCCACACACGCGCATCTCCGTGCGCTTCGTGGGCCGGGCGACCCGGACGCCCCGCTCGCCCAGCTGCTCCCGGAGCCTCTGGGCGAGTCGGTCGGCCTACACGCCGCCGTCTGGTCCGGGGATCTCCAGCAGGAGACCCCCAGTCACGGCCCGCTTCGCCCTGACGGAAGCGATGCCAAGCTCTTCCAGGGACACATTGTCCCTGGCGAGTCGCATCGCCTCCGCGAGGGTCAGGTCGCCCTCCTGCGCAACGGTCAGCGCTACCGCTGCCGTTTTAGGGGTGCGGCCAAGTCGCGCCTTCGCGGCCTTTCCTTTGGCCGCGGGCGGCGGGGGCGGAGGCTGCGCCTGCGAGGCCTTCCTCGCCGCCCTCCTCGCCCTTCGCCCCACCACCTCACTCCACGACACCCCCCCTTGGGGGTCACGACCCGCGGCCCCGGAGTCGCCACGGTGGGCGGAGCCTTCGCTCCCCCCACCTTCGCCTTCCCCGGCCGTGCTGGCACTGGTCGGGGTGGCACCACCCTCCCACCGAACGCTCTCCCGGGGTGGAGCTCCTCCCGGAAGGCGGCCAGCTTCTTATCGATCATGTCCCCTATCCTCCTCAGGAGATCGTCCTCTGAGGAGGACGGGGACCTCTGCGCGGGCGGAGTGCCTGTGGAAGGGCCCGTGGAGGCTCGCACCACCTCCGCCGCACTCCGCTTCCTAACGGCCGCAGGAGGGCGCGGCGTAGGAGGAGGGAGGACAGGAGGGAGGGCCGCGCTGTTCCAGCGCGCCTCTGCCCTCATCCTCCCCCGTCGCTCCTCCACCAACAGGAGCTGCAGACGGGCGTTTCGCCCGCTTAGCTCCCGCGCCGCGTCCCTCATCATTTGGGCAGCCTCCCTCAGAGCCTCTGCCCCGCCGCTCTTCTGCCCCTTAAAAGAGCAAGCAGCGGCCACTTTTTCCACTCGTCTCAGGGACGAGGAGATCCTCTCCGATATCTCCTCGGTCACCTCGTCCCTGAGGCAGCTCATCCGGACAACCGGGCACATCACCCTGCCCACTCCATTGACGGCCTGCCCCGTCATCTTTCTCTTGGAGCCTATAAGGCTCCTGGTGGAGGAGAAGGACGAGACTGACGCAGTCTCGTCGTCCTCCTCCACCCTCCACGAAGCCGGGCCAGGCGCTGGAGGCGGCGCGAGCGCCGTCACTCCAGTCCCAACACCGCTTTCCTCCTCCCCCTCTGACTTACCCCGTCCCATCCCCGTTTTAATTTTATACTCCATATTATACCCACGAGCAGGTCGGAAGAGAAGGTCCGCCCGGGCAGAGCCGCCTTACTCGGGTAAGCCTATATTTTCCGGGGGTTCGGCAGGTGCTCCGGAGGTGGTCGCCTGGGATTGGGCCTCCTCCCCCAACCATGCATCCCATCGCCGCGCACCATAACTTAGGATTGGAGGGCGATTTTATAGAGTCGCCATACTCGCGGTCCCGGGCGGTTAAGCCAAGGCCCCCGTTCCTCCCGCCGTCACGTACCATTCACAAAACCAAAAAAGGAATTGTGAATGGGTCTTTGTGACGACCAACAGGAGGCTTACGGTGTGATAAGCATCAGGTACCTCGGGGTCGCTACGCCCTGTACTGCGGCCGACGATTGCCGGACACAGCCCCTGAGGGCTATCAGGCTCATACTTTTGCATATTTCTCATACTTGTTGGCCAGATCCTGGGCTTTTTCTGGTTTGGATCACGTAGTAATGTGGTACCACACTGAAACAGTCCATTAAACCTGGTGTCGATCAATATTTTTGAGGATAACGCATGTTATGTCTGGGATAGGTCTGGGATTTGCCCTCATCTGGCTCATACTTTCGCATTCTTCACATACTTGTTGAACAGATCCTGGGTTATTTCTGGTTTGGATCATGTAGTAATGTGGTACCACACTGATACAGTCCATCAAACCTGGATTCGATCAATATTTTAGTTGATAACGCATGTTAGGTTTAGGTTAGGCCTGGGATTTGCCCTCATCAGGCTCATACTTTCGCATATTTCTCATACTTGATGGCTAGATCCTGGGCTTTTTCTGGATTGGATCACGTAGTAATGTGTTACCACACTGAAACAGTCAATTATACCTGGTTTCGATCAATATTTTAGAGGATAACGCAAGTTAGGTATGGGATAGGTCTGGGATTTGCCCTCATCAGACTCATACGTTCGCATTGTTCACATACTTGTTGAACAGATCCTGGGTTTTTTCTTGTTTGGATCAGGCAGTAATGTGGTACCACACTGAAACAGTCGATTAAACCTGGTTTCGATCTATATTTTAAAAGATAACGGATGTTAGGTCTAGGTTTGGTCTGGGATTTGCTCTCATCAGGCTCATACCTTCGCATATATCTCAAACTTGTTGGCCAGATTCTGTGCTTTCTCTGGTTTGGATCACGTAGTAATGTGGTACAACCCTGAAACAGTCAATTCAACCTGGTCTCGATAAATATTTTGGAGGATAACGCATGTTAGGTCTGGGTTAGGGTTAGGATTTGCCCTCATGAGACCCATACTTTCGCATTCTTCACATACTTGTTGAACGGATCCTGGGTATTTTCTGGTTTGGATCACGTAGTAATGTGGTACCACACTGAAACGTTCAATTAAACCTGGTCTTGATAAATATTTTAGGTGATAACGCATGTTAGGTCTGGGTTAGGTCTAGGATTTGCCCTAATCAGGCTCATAATTTCGCATATTTCTCATTGTTTAAATATCGCGTTAATTCGACAATCGAAAAACGTCGGTTAAACCATCGCGTGATCGAGAGAAAAACGGACCATTTCTTGTACGGTGTTGTTCCTTGTTTACGCGACATTCCAGAGGCTTCTCTGAGGCGTAATACGTGACGGGAACAATACCGCATAGAAAAACTCCGTATTTACATTCGATAACAGTTCCGCGATCGGCCCAGTGACGGTTCCAAGAGAGCAGGTGTTGCTACGCCGAAACGAAGAGAGGATTCAAAATTAATAAGAGACAGACAGCTTAGACCAGACAGCGCCACGAGATGAAAATTTCTCCTCCCTCGTGGCCACGGTTAAGCAGGTATGTCTGAGGTGGACTCGCTATTTGGTTCTCGACGAGAGCGGACCTCATCGTCGACCTCGTCTGAAGTCGGAGACCGATTCTCGACAAGTTAGTTTTGTCTAACCTGTCGTAGAATCATGTGAACAAAGTTGCTCGGTATTGAGACTGCAGCGGATTTAAATAATCCTGCCCTTGAGTCAAAATATTCCGGCCATACGTTCACATGCAGAAATCGGTCACCGCGACGAACGAACCATTTTGGAAAGAAACAGAATCCAACGGATTTTCATTCCACTTCGCTCAAAAAGCAACCGATGGCTGAAAAGTACCAAATTTACACTTTTATAGTGATTGGTTACCGCCATCGGTGCTGAATAAACACGTATTGCTGTAATCAATGGTCGTGTAGAAGTTGAAATGAATAAAATCAGCGTGATTATCTTTCCAAAGATTTATCCCGCAATCGGTGGCTGAGCATAATCAAATTTACACTTATATAGTGCTTGATTATCGCCACCGTTGCGACGAAGAACACGGATTGCTGTAATCAGTGGTCGTGTTCGAGAACCGAGAGAATTTCTTGATTCTCTGCTTGGCTATTGCACGGTTCAAAAACCCAATCTATAGGGCAACTTTGTTGCATACTCCCTGGGTTGGGTTCGTCGTTTTCCAGGGTCGAAACAAAAGTTTGGGATAACACCCGATAGGGGCCTTATTTGGCATTCCCTGGGTAAATATCTCGGCTGGTTTCGACCTGCTCGAGCGTGGGTTCCAGATCGTCAGTGGGTACGGACACTCGACGTAGAACTACGTTCGAAGGGCACCGTGGTGTTAGAACCTTAATAATCAGTCGCTTCTGCGCAGTTAAGGCTCTGCATCACACCGGTCCCGTACGGACCAGGGAACGGCGAGGGACCGCGGAGTTGACAACATTTGGAGCCTTACAACCTCCACTTGTTGCCCTCTCCTGCAAAAACCAAGCCTGCAGCAGTAGGAAGATCGAGATTAGAATCTCGTCTTCCCCATCTGCAATTCAACGTTTCCAAAATCTGAAACGTTGAAATAATAATACAGTCCACTAACACAGTTGTGTATCGCTGTGTAAGAATCCCGCTCCTGTTTATCGTAAACGGAAGAAGGAGCGTTTGGATTAGAGCGAGTCAGACAACGCACCGAGCGTTGTCAGGTATTAACCGCCGGATTTCGGTATTTCTTTTGATTACAGAAGACCGAAACGAGAGCCGTAGGGGCCAACGGCGGCGCAGGTTTTTTTCCCGAGCCATTAGCTCGGGGTTTTTTCCTACAATTTTTTAAATAATAAATAAATTCAATTTCGATTATTTTAATTTCCTTCATTTTTGTTTATTTTCAAGTTTATTTTGTTTAAATAAACGGCCTGTGTCCGGTGGACCAGGCGAAGGAAATTTTTAAATGTACAATTCACTTTCCCACACAATTCCAATCCCTCGAAATTCGGACACCCCGTCAAAGGGTGAGAGATCGGGTCAGGGGAGAAAACCCCCCACCAGACCGACTCGCACCTATATTAACAACCATACTTCATGGCTAGATCCTGGGCTTTTCTGGATTAGATCACGTAGTAATGTGGTACCACACTGAAAAAGTCAATTAAACCTGGTTTCAATCAACATTTTTGAGGGTAACGCATGTTAGGTCTAGGTTAGGCCTGGGATTTTCCCTCATCAGACACATACTTTCGCATTCTTCACATACTTGTTGAACGGATCCTGCGTTTTTCCCTGATTTGGATCACGTAGTAATGTGGTACCACACTGAAACAGTCCATTAAACCTGGTTTCGATCAATACTTTAGATGATAACGCATGTTAGGTCTAGGTTAGGCCTGGGATTTGCCCTCATCAGACTCATACTTTCGCATATTTTTCATACTTGTTGGCCAGATCCTTGGAGTTTTCTGGATTAGATCACGTAGTAATGTGGTACCTCATTGAAACAGTTAATTAAACCTGGATACGACCAATATTTTTGAGGATAACGCATGTTAGGACTAGGTTAGGCCTGGGATTTGCCCCCATCGGACCCATACTTTCGCATTCGTCACATACTTGTTGTACAGATCCTGTGTTTTTTCTGGTTTGAATCACGTGGTAATGTGGTACCACACTGAAACAGTCCATAAAACCTAGTCTCGGTCAATATTCTAGAGGATAACGCATGTCAGGTCTGGGTTAGGTCTAGGATTTGCCCTCATCAGTCTCATACTTTCGCATTCTTCACATACTTCTTGAACAGATTCTGGGTCTTTTCTGGTTTCGATCACGTAGTAATGTGGTACCACACTGAAACAGTCGACTAAACCTGGTTTCGACCAATATTTTAGAGGATAACGCAAGTTGGGTCTGGGATAGGTCTGGGATTTGCCCTCATCTGGCTCATACTTTTTTTTTTTTTTTTTTTTTTTTTTTTGTCGTGGGGAAAATCTTCGAAAGACTCCCTCCCACCTCCTTGGGGAGAGGTGGGAGGGGTGTGTGGGATTCCCCGCGCCCGTACAACGACAGGCGCGGGACCTACCCACTAAAAACCCCACGGTGACCCTTCGGCACGCTTTGGGTGGATACCGGGAATCGCTCGAAGCATTCTTCCGGTATCCTCCCCGTGCCCGCGCTTTCGCGCCCATCCCCCGGGGGGACAATCGGTCCCCCCAGTAGACACACTGCCTCATAGCGGCGGGACGGGGCCACTCCATCCCGCCGCTATCCGTCCCGGGGTCGCGTTTAGTGGCGGCTGCGAGCCCCAACTCGCAACCGCCCGCGACCCCGTTTCCACCCCTCGGCGGCCGGGCGTTCATGGCCGCACCAGACCGCCGAGGGTGCCTCCCCTTGCGTCGGACCGGTAGGGGGAGGCACTCCTACCCCCAACCGGTCCGACCCGGCGCCGCCTGGCGGGAGGAGGGTCCCCTCAGGACCCCCCTCCCAGCCTAGGTCATCCGCCACGCCGAGGCGGCCGCCCGCGACGCCTCGCGACCGGGCGACGACCTCGGGCCACCGCACGAGCGCGCGCTTCAGCACGCCGCTGAAGCTCGCGCTCCCTCCCCGCGGCCTCCTTCTGCAACATTACGTTCTCGCAGAAGGAGGCCACGGCCCTCCACTTCTCCTCGCTGCCGAGCATGGCGCGCACCACGCCCGGCAGCGAGACATCCCGCCCGACGACGCCGACCAGGACACGGCGCTCCCCCTCCCACGCGGGGCATACCTCCAGGGTATGATCCGCCGTGTCCTGCTCAGCGTCGCAGTGGCAGCAACGCGCCGTCGGCTCCTTCCCTATCCGGCACAGGTATCTTCCGAAGCTGCCATGCCCGGAAAACACCTGTGCCAGCCGGTAGGTGAGGCTGCCATGGCCTCTGTCCAGCCACTCCTTCAGGAGTGGTCGAACAGCCCCGACAGTCCGGTGCCCCGCGGTTGGCAGAGCCAGCCGCTCCTGCCACGCGAGCAACACGGACTGCCGGGCCTGGCGCTTCAAATCGCCCCAAGCAGGTTCCTGCCCGCCCGGGACCGCCCCCACCCCCGCGCGACGGTAGACGCGGTGCCGGTACATCACCGCGTGCGACCGCGCGAGCAGGTCCATGGGCGGCATCCCCGCTAGAACCGTCGCCGCCTCATGTGACATGGTCCGATACCCGCGGACGACCCTGAGCGCCATGCGCCTCTGCACCCGACGCAGCATAGTCATGCTGCGCCGGGAGGCAGCCAGGTCGTCCGCCCAGACGGGGGCCCCGTATAGGGCCACCGACTGGACCATTGCCACATAGAGGCGACGAACTCGGCCCGCCGGGCCCCCCAGGTTGGGCAGGATCCGGCCCAGAGCCGCAACCATCCTTTCCAACCGGGGGACCAGGCAGCGGAAATGCTTCTCGAAACGCCAGTGGCTATCGAGGATCAGCCCCAGATACCTGATCTGGGGCTTCACCTCGATGTCAGCCCCACCCACCCGAATCAGAGGGGGTGGTGGATCCTGCCGAGGTGAATGAAACGCAATCACCTCGGTCTTATGGACCGCCACCGTCATCCCCATCCCCCTGATCCGGTCGACGACGCGTTGCGACCCCTCCTCCGCGCGACGCATGGCCCTCCCCCAGTGCGCCCCGACGGCCAGCACCAGTGTGTCATCCGCATAACACACCGTGCTGACGCCGTCGGGGAGGCCGGCCCGCAACACCGAGTCGTACGCGATGTTCCACAGGAGTGGCCCGAGGACCGACCCCTGCGGAACACCGCAGTACACCTCCCTCCGCATATCACCATCCCGGCCCGGATACTCGATCCACCTGCCGCGGAGATAATCCCCGACGACCGCCCTGAGACAAGGGGGGACTCGATGATATTCGAGTCCCCTCCTTATCTCTTCCCAGGGGAGGGTGTTAAAAGCATTGGCAATATCCAAGGATATTGCCAATGCCACCCCTCCCCGGGAGACGGCCGCCTCCGAGAGGGCCCTCACACGACCTATCGCGTCGATAGTCGATCGGCCCCCCCGGAAACCGAACTGGCAGTCGGCCAGACCGGGATCACCCCGCGACAGGTGCTCGACGAGGCGGGCAGCAATCACACGCTCGAAGAGCTTGCCCACCTCGTCGAGGAGACAAATGGGCCGGTATGCGGAGGGAGACTCCGCGGGCCGACCCTCCTTCCGGAGGAGGACCATCCTCGCCACCTTCCAACTGGGGGGGAATCGCCCGTCCCTCAGGCAGCGGTCGAACAACCGCCTGAGGTCGGCCCCAAGGACGCCCTGGGTCAAGACCCAAACCCGGCCGGGCACACCATCCGGACCCGGGGCCGTGTTACGAACCCCGAGCCGTCTGATGGCCGCTGCCAGCTCCTCCTGCGTGACCCCCAGTTCGGCCGTCCACTCCACTGGGACAGCCGCCGCCGCCGGAGGACGCGGTCCCCTCTCCCCAATTGGGAAGAGTGTATTGACCACGTCCTCCAGCAGCCGGGGGTCAAGACCCTCGGTGACGGGGGGCGCCCACGGGCGGAGCTTATTCAGCACCACCTTATATGGGCGCCCCCATGGATCGTCATCAAGGGTCTGGAGGAGCTCCTTCCATGCCTGGGTCTTGGCCCGTTTGATGGCGACCTGCAGAGCAACCCGCGCCACGCGGTATGCTCCATACAGGTCATCAGCTGCCCTCGCTCGCGCCACGCCGTCGCCTGTACGTTGACGACGCCGCGCGCGGGTGTACTGGCGTCGGGCGCGGACAGTCGCGACTCGCAACTCCGCGATCGCGTCCGACCACCAGTACACCGCCCGGCGAGGAGAAGCCCGCCCGACCCGAGGCATCGCCGCGTCGCAAATACCCGCGACCAATGCTCCGAGCCGGGCGACCTCCTCCTCTATGCTCGGCAACTCGGCCGCTCCCTGCGGCCAAGTTGCAGCGAGGGCAGCTGCCATCAGGGCGTCCTTGTCCAGGCGCCGAAGCGCCCAGCGGCGTGGTGGGGTGCCACGCAGGCGGCCGTGTCGGGATGCACTCGCGGCGGCAGAGACCTCCATCCGGATGTACCGGTGATCGGAGAGTGTCTCTGCCCCCGCGACCACGTGCCAACCCGACACCATGCGCACGGCGTTGGGGGTCGCGAATCCAACATCCACGATGGACCCCCCATATCGCCGCACGCATGTGTGCTCCGACCCCCGGTTCAATACCCGGAGGTCGAGCCCCGCCGCCCAATCGCCCAGGATCCCGCCGCGAACGGAGGTCCTGGGGGATCCCCAAGCCACCGACTTGGCATTAAAATCCCCCAGGACCAGCACCGGCCGGGCCGCGTAGCGCTGAACGCATGCCGCGACCTCGGCCAAGTACAGCTCGAACGCAGCGTGACCGCTACGGGGCGAAATGTAGCACCCCACCACAGCGACTCCCCCCCAGTCCACGGCGACGAATCCCCGACCGCGCTCCAACAAGGAGAACGGTGGGGACCCGTCGCCCCCTCCCCATACCGTCGCCACCAAGCCGTCCGCGTCGCCCACCCAATGAGGGTGATCAGGGACGCGGTACGGCTCGGCGGCGACCGCCAGGCCAACCCCCCACTCCGCGAGGACTTGGGACATCAAGTCCTGTGCCGCGCGGCAGTGGTTGAGGTTGGCCTGGAGGAGGAGGCGGGGCGGCATTAATTAATGGCCGCGCCAGCCTCCTCCCGGCCGTCCGTCCCCGTAGCACCGTCCACCTCCATGGAGGACGATGCCACCGCCCTCGGCACCGGAGCCGGTGCAGCCCGCCTCTTCCTCTCCTTCCGGGAGGGGGGGGAGCACTTCTTGCTCCCCACCCTGTGATCGGCTGGCCTCCCCATGTCCGCACACAGCGGGCAGTGGGGGGCCGCCGAGCACTGGCTCGCACGGTGCTCTTTGGCACCGCAGCGGTAACACTGACCGCTGCGGTCCACCGGCGAGGTGCACCACTGCCTCACGTGCCCCAATTCGAGGCAGCGGTGACACTGGAGCGGGCGCGGCGCGAGGATTTCCACTCGCGCCGAAACCCACCCCACCAACACCCTCCCGGATTCTGCCACCTTACGGGCGGCGGAGAGGGGGCACCGGGCCCACACCGACCCGAGGCCGGAGGGCGACCTGCGGATCTCTCCGATCCGCAGGTCCTCCACAGGACAGTCCCCCGCCCTCGCAAGGGCACGGGACACATCCTGTGCGCTGACCGAGTCGTCCAGCCCACAAACGCGCATCTCCGTGCGCTTCGTGGGCCGGGCGACCCGGACACCTCGCTCGCCCAGCTGCTCCCGGAGCCTCTGGGCGAGACGATCCGCCTTCGCGCCGCCTTCTGCACCGGGGATCTCCAGCAAGAGACCCCCGGTCACGGCCCTCTTCGCCCTCACGGAGGCGATGCCCAGCTCTTCCAGGGAGATATTCTCCCTGGCGAGCCGCATCGCCTCCGCGAGGGTCAGGTCGCCCCCCTGCGCAACGGTCAGCGTCACCGCTGCCGTTTTTGGGGGACGACCTGGTCGTGCCTTCCCGACCTTCGCGGCCTTTACCTTGGCCGCCGGCGGCGGAGGCGGAGGCTGCGGTTGCGAGGCCTTCCTCGCCGCCCGCTTCGCCTTCCGCCCCACCACCTCACTCCACGCCACCCCCCCTTGGGAGGGTGCCGTGGAGGACGCGACCACCGCGACGACGGGTACACCACCCCCCTTGGGGGTCGCGACCCGGGGCCCTGGTGCCGCAACGCTGGGCGGAGCCTTCACTCCGCCCTTCTTTGCCTTCCCCGACTGTACCGGAACAGGTCGGGGAGGCACCGCCTTCCTGCTGACCGCTCTTCCGGCGAGGAGCTCCTCCCGGAAGGCGGCCAGCTTGCCATCAATCATGTCCCCAATCCTCCGCAGAAGATCGTCTTCTGAGGAGGACGGGGACTTCTTCACGGGCGGAGTGCGGGTGGAGGGGCCCGCGGTGCCCCGCACCACTGCCGCCGCACTCCGCTTATTTACTTCCGCCGAGGGACGCGGCGGTGGAGGAGGAGGGAGGATGGGAGGGAGGGCCGCGCTGTTCCACAGCGCCTCTGCCCTCCTCCTCCCCTGTCGCTCCTCCTCCAATAGGAGCTGCAGACGGGCGTTCCGCCCTCTGAGCTCCCGCGCCGCCTCCCTCATTTCCTCCGCCGCGGCCTTCAGGGCCTCCGCGCCACCGCTTTTCTGCCCCTTAAAGGCGCAGGCAGCGGCGACTTTCTCCACCCGCCTCAGGGACGAGGAGATCCTCTCCGATATCTCCTCGGTCACCTCGTCCCTGAGGCAACTCAGCCTCACCGACGGGCTCATCGCCCCGCCCACCTCGACGACGGCCTGCCCCGTCCTCTTCCTCTTAGAGCCTATGTGGCTCGTGCTGGAGGAGAAGGACGAGACCGACGCCGTCTCGTCGTCCTCCTCCACCCTCCACGAAGCCGGACCTGGCGCTGAGTGGGGCGCGAGCGCCGCCACCCTAACCCCAACCCCGTCTCCGTCCTCCCCAACCGACAAAACCCGCCCCATCCCCATTTTATTTTCAGTGTCCATAAAAATCCCACGAGATGGTCGGAAATAAAGGTCCACCCGGGCAGAGCCGCCTTACCCGGGTAAGCCTAATACTCCGGGGGTTCGGCAGGTTCCCCGGAGGTGGTCGCTTGGGATTGGGCCTTCTCCCCCAACCATGCATCCCATCGCCGCGCACCATAGCTTAGGATTGGAGGGCGATTTTATAGAGTCGCCATACTCGTGGCCCAGGCGGTTAAGCCAAGACCCCCGTTCCTCCTGCCGTCACGTACCATTCACAAAACCAATAGGGAATTGTGAATGGGTCGTTGTGACGACCAACAGGAGGCTTACGGTGTGTGTATGACTCGGGTACCCCGGGTTCGTTAAGCCCGTACTGCAGCTGAAAGGCTGGCAGCCCCTGAGGGAATCTGGCTCATACTTTCGCATATTTCTCAAACTTGTTGGCCAGATCCTGGGCTTTTTCTGGTTTGGATCACGTAGTAGTGAAGTACAACACTGAAACAGTCAATTAAACGTGGTCGCGACCAATATTTTAGAGGATAACGCATGTTATGTCTAGGTTAGGCCTGGGATTTGCCTCATCAGGGTCATATTTTCGCGTTCTTCACATACTTGTTGATCAGATCCTGGGTATTTTTCTGGTTTGGATCAGGTAGTAATGTGGTACCACACTTAAACAGTCGATTAAATCTGGTTTCGATCAATATTTTTGAGGATAACGCATGTTAGGTCTAAGTAAGGCCTGGGATTTTCCCTCATCAGACACGTACTTTCTCATATTTCTCATACTTGATGGCCAGATTCTGGGCTTTTTCTGGTTTGGATCACGTAGTAATGTGGAACCACACTAAAACAGTCGATTAAACCTGGTTTCGATCAATATTTTAGAGGATAACGCAAGTTATGCCTGGGATAGGTCTGGGATTTGCCCTCATCAGGCTCATACTTTCGCATTTTTCACATACTTGTTGAACAGATCCCTGGCTTTTCCTGGTTTGGATCACGTTGTAAAGTGGTACCACACTGAAACAGTCGATTAATCCTGGTCTCGATCAACATTTTATAGGATAACGCATGTAAGGTCTCCGTTAGGTCTAGGACTTGCCCTCATCAGGCTCATACTTTCGCGTTTTTGACACACTTGTTGAACAGATCCCTGGCTTTTTCTGGTTTGGATCACGTAGTAATGTAGTACCACACTGAAACAGTCCATTAGACCCGGATTCAACCAATATTTTAGAGGATTACGCGTGTTAGGTCTATGCCAGGCCTGGGAATTACCCTAATCAGGGCCATACAATCGCAGTTTTAACATACATGTTGACCTGAGCGGGGGTTTGTTCTACTTTGGATGACGTAGTAAAGTGGTACCACACTGAAACTGTCAACTAAACCTGGTTTCGATCAATATTTTAGAGGATAACGCAAGTTAGGTCTGGGATTCCCTCAGGGGCTGCCAGCCTTTCAGCTGCAGTACGGGCTTAACGAACCCGGGGTACCCGAGTCATACACACACCGTAAGCCTCCTGTTGGTCGTCACAACGACCCATTCACAATTCCCTATTGGTTTTGTGAATGGTACGTGACGGCAGGAGGAACGGGGGTCTTGGCTTAACCGCCTGGGCCACGAGTATGGCGACTCTATAAAATCGCCCTCCAATCCTAAGCTATGGTGCGCGGCGATGGGATGCATGGTTGGGGGAGAAGGCCCAATCCCAAGCGACCACCTCCGGGGAACCTGCCGAACCCCCGGAGTATTAGGCTTACCCGGGTAAGGCGGCTCTGCCCGGGTGGACCTTTATTTCCGACCATCTCGTGGGATTTTTATGGACACAGAAAATAAAATGGGGATGGGGCGGGTTTTGTCGGTTGGGGAGGACGGAGACGGGGTTGGGGTTAGGGTGGCGGCGCTCGCGCCCTACTCAGCGCCAGGTCCGGCTTCGTGGAGGGTGGAGGAGGACGACGAGACGGCGTCGGTCTCGTCCTTCTCCTCCAGCACGAGCCACATAGGCTCTAAGAGGAAGAGGACGGGGCAGGCCGTCGTCGAGGTGGGCGGGGCGATGAGCCCGTCGGTGAGGCTGAGTTGCCTCAGGGACGAGGTGACCGAGGAGATATCGGAGAGGATCTCCTCGTCCCTGAGGCGGGTGGAGAAAGTCGCCGCTGCCTGCGCCTTTAAGGGGCAGAAAAGCGGTGGCGCGGAGGCCCTGAAGGCCGCGGCGGAGGAAATGAGGGAGGCGGCGCGGGAGCTCAGAGGGCGGAACGCCCGTCTGCAGCTCCTGTTGGAGGAGGAGCGACAGGGGAGGAGGAGGGCAGAGGCGCTGTGGAACAGCGCGGCCCTCCCTCCCATCCTCCCTCCTCCTCCACCGCCGCGTCCCTCGGCGGCGGTAAATAAGCGGAGTGCGTCGGCAGTGGTGCGGGGCACCGCGGGCCCCTCCACCCGCACTCCGCCCGTGAAGAAGTCCCCGTCCTCCTCAGAAGACGATCTTCTGAGGAGGATTGGGGACATGATTGATGGCAAGCTGGCCGCCTTCCGGGAGGAGCTCCTCGCCGGAAGAGCGGTCAGCAGGAAGGCGGTGCCTCCCCGACCTGTTCCGGTACAGTCGGGGAAGGCAAAGAAGGGCGGAGTGAAGGCTCCGCCCAGCGTTGCAGCACCAGGGCCCCGGGTCGCGACCCCCAAGGGGGGTGGTGTACCCGTGGTCGCGGTGGCCGCGTCCTCCACAGCACCCTCCCAAGGGGGGGTGGCGTGGAGTGAGGTGGTGGGGCGGAAGGCGAAGCGGGCGGCGAGGAAGGCCTCGCAACCGCAGCCTCCGCCTCCGCCGCCGGCGGCCAAGGTAAAGGCCGCGAAGGTCGGGAAGGCACGACCAGGTCGTCCCCCAAAAACGGCAGCGGTGACGCTGACCGTTGCGCAGGGGGGCGACCTGACCCTCGCGGAGGCGATGCGGCTCGCCAGGGAGAATATCTCCCTGGAAGAGCTGGGTATCGCCTCCGTGAGGGCGAAGAGGGCCGTGACCGGGGGTCTCTTGCTGGAGATCCCCGGTGCAGAAGGCGGCGCGAAGGCGGATCGTCTCGCCCAGAGGCTCCGGGAGCAGCTGGGCGAGCGAGGTGTCCGGGTCGCCCGGCCCACGAAGCGCACGGAGATGCGCGTTTGTGGGCTGGACGACTCGGTCAGCGCACAGGATTTGTCCCGTGCCCTTGCGAGGGCGGGGGACTGTCCTGTGGAGGACCTGCGGATCGGAGAGATCCGCAGGTCGCCCTCCGGCCTCGGGTCGGTGTGGGCCCGGTGCCCCCTCTCCGCCGCCCGTAAGGTGGCGGAATCCGGGAGGGTGTTGGTGGGGTGGGTTTCGGCGCGAGTGGAAATCCTCGCGCCGCGCCCGCTCCAGTGTCACCGCTGCCTCGAATTGGGGCACGTGAGGCAGTGGTGCACCTCGCCGGTGGACCGCAGCGGTCAGTGTTACCGCTGCGGTGCCAAAGAGCACCGTGCGAGCCAGTGCTCGGCGGCCCCCCACTGCCCGCTGTGTGCGGACATGGGGAGGCCAGCCGATCACAGGGTGGGGAGCAAGAAGTGCTCCCCCCCCTCCCGGAAGGAGAGGAAGAGGCGGGCTGCACCGGCTCCGGTGCCGAGGGCGGTGGCATCGTCCTCCATGGAGGTGGACGGTGCTATGGGGACGGACGGCCGGGAGGAGGCTGGCGCGGCCATTAATTAATGCCGCCCCGCCTCCTCCTCCAGGCCAACCTCAACCACTGCCGCGCGGCACAGGACTTGATGTCCCAAGTCCTCGCGGAGTGGGGGGTTGGCCTGGCGGTCGCCGCCGAGCCGTACCGCGTCCCTGATCACCCTCATTGGGTGGGCGACGCGGACGGCTTGGTGGCGACGGTATGGGGAGGGGGCGACGGGTCCCCACCGTCCTCCTTGTTGGAGCGCGGTCGGGGATACGTCGCCGTGGACTGGGGGGGAGTCGCTGTGGTGGGGTGCTACATTTCGCCCCGTAGCGGTCACGCTGCGTTCGAGCTGTACTTGGCCGAGGTCGCGGCATGCGTGCAGCGCTACGCGGCCCGGCCGGTGCTGGTCCTGGGGGATTTTAATGCCAAGTCGGTGGCTTGGGGATCCCCCAGGACCTCCGTTCGCGGCGGGATTCTGGGCGATTGGGCGGCGGGGCTCGACCTCCGGGTATTGAACCGGGGGTCGGAGCACACATGCGTGCGGCGATATGGGGGGTCCATCGTGGATGTTGGATTCGCGACCCCCAACGCCGTGCGCATGGTGTCGGGTTGGCACGTGGTCGCGGGGGCAGAGACACTCTCCGATCACCGGTACATCCGGATGGAGGTCTCTGCCGCCGCGAGTGCATCCCGACACGGCCGCCTGCGTGGCACCCCACCACGCCGCTGGGCGCTTCGGCGCCTGGACAAGGACGCCCTGATGGCAGCTGCCCTCGCTGCAACTTGGCCGCAGGGAGCGGCCGAGTTGCCGAGCATAGAGGAGGAGGTCGCCCGGCTCGGAGCATTGGTCGCGGGTATTTGCGACGCGGCGATGCCTCGGGTCGGGCGGGCTTCTCCTCGCCGGGCGGTGTACTGGTGGTCGGACGCGATCGCGGAGTTGCGAGTCGCGACTGTCAGCGCCCGACGCCAGTACACCCGCGCGCGCCGTCGTCAACGTACAGGCGACGGCGTGGCGCGAGCGAGGGCAGCTGATGACCTGTATGGAGCATACCGCGTGGCGCGGGTTGCTCTGCAGGTCGCCATCAAACGGGCCAAGACCCAGGCATGGAAGGAGCTCCTCCAGACCCTTGATGACGATCCATGGGGGCGCCCATATAAGGTGGTGCAGAATAAGCTCCGCCCGTGGGCGCCCCCCGTCACCGAGGGTCTTGACCCCCGGCTGCTGGAGGACGTGGTCAATACACTCTTCCCAATTGGGGAGAGGGGACCGCGTCCTCCGGCGGCGGCGGCTGTCCCAGTGGAGTGGACGGCCGAGCTGGGGGTCACGCAGGAGGAGCTGGCAGCGGCCATCAGACGGCTCGGGGTTCGTAACACGGCCCCGGGTCCGGATGGTGTGCCCGGCCGGGTTTGGGTCTTGACCCAGGGCGTCCTTGGGGCCGACCTCAGGCGGTTGTTCGACCGCTGCCTGAGGGACGGGCGATTCCCCCCCAGTTGGAAGGTGGCGAGGATGGTCCTCCTCCGGAAGGAGGGTCGGCCCGCGGAGTCTCCCTCCGCATACCGGCCCATTTGTCTCCTCGACGAGGTGGGCAAGCTCTTCGAGCGTGTGATTGCTGCCCGCCTCGTCGAGCACCTGTCGCGGGGTGATCCCGGTCTGGCCGACTGCCAGTTCGGTTTCCGGGGGGGCCGATCGACTATCGACGCGATAGGTCGTGTGAGGGCCCTCTCGGAGGCGGCCGTCTCCCGGGGAGGGGTGGCATTGGCAATATCCTTGGATATTGCCAATGCCTTTAACACCCTCCCCTGGGAAGAGATAAGGAGGGGACTCGAATATCACCGAGTCCCCCCTTGTCTCAGGGCGGTCGTCGGGGATTATCTCCGCGGCAGGTGGATCGAGTATCCGGGCCGGGATGGTGATATGCGGAGGGAGGTGTACTGCGGTGTTCCGCAGGGGTCGGTCCTCGGGCCACTCCTGTGGAGCATCGCGTACGACTCGGTGTTGCGGGCCGGCCTCCCCGACGGCGTCAGCACGGTGTGTTATGCGGATGACACACTGGTGCTGGCCGTCGGGGCGCACTGGGGGAGGGCCATGCGTCGCGCGGAGGAGGGGTCGCAACGCGTCGTCGACCGTATCAGGGGGATGGGGATGACGGTGGCGGTCCATAAGACCGAGGTGATTGCGTTTCATTCACCTCGGCAGGATCCGCCACCCCCTCTGATTCGGGTGGGTGGGGCTGACATCGAGGTGAAGCCCCAGATCAGGTATCTAGGGCTGATCCTCGATAGCCACTGGCGTTTCGAGAAGCATTTCCGCTGCCTGGTCCCCCGGTTGGAAAGGATGGTTGCGGCTCTGGGCCGGATCCTGCCCAACCTGGGGGGCCCGGCGGGCCGAGTTCGTCGCCTCTATGTGGCAATGGTCCAGTCGGTGGCCCTATACGGGGCCCCCGTCTGGGCGGACGACCTGGCTGCCTCCCGGCGCAGCATGACTATGCTGCGTCGGGTGCAGAGGCGCATGGCGCTCAGGGTCGTCCGCGGGTATCGGACCATGTCACATGAGGCGGCGACGGTTCTAGCGGGGATGCCGCCCATGGACCTGCTCGCGCGGTCGCACGCGGTGATGTACCGGCACCGCGTCGGCCGTCGCGCGGGGGTGGGGGCGGTCCCGGGCGGGCAGGATCCTGCTTGGGGCGATTTGAAGCGCCAGGCCCGGCAGTCCGTGTTGCTCGCGTGGCAGGAGCGGCTGGCTCTGCCAACCGCGGGGCACCGGACTGTCGGGGCTGTTCGGCCACTCCTGAAGGAGTGGCTGGACAGAGGCCATGGCAGCCTCACCTACCGGCTGGCACAGGTATTTTCCGGGCATGGCAGCTTCGGAAGATACCTGTGCCGGATAGGGAAGGAGCCGACGGCGCGTTGCTGCCACTGCGACGCTGAGCAGGACACGGCGGATCATACCCTGGAGGTATGCCCCGCGTGGGAGGGGGAGCGCCGTGTCCTGGTCGGCGTCGTCGGGCGGGATGTCTCGCTGCCGGGCGTGGTGCGCGCCATGCTCGGCAGCGAGGAGAAGTGGAGGGCCGTGGCCTCCTTCTGCGAGAACGTAATGTTGCAGAAGGAGGCCGCGGGGAGGGAGCGCGAGCTTCAGCGGCGCGCTGAAGCTCGCGCTCGTGCGGTGGCCCGAGGTCGTCGCCCGGTCGCGAGGCGACGCGGGCGGCCGCCTCGGCGTGGCGGATGACCTAGGCTGGGAGGGGGGTCCTGAGGGGACCCTCCTCCCGCCAGGCGGCGCCGGGTCGGACCGGTTGGGGGTAGCAGTGCCTCCCCCTACCGGTCCGACGCAAGGGGAGGCACCCTCGGCGGTCTGGTGCGGCCATGAACGCCCGGCCGCCGAGGGGTGGCAACGGGGTCGCGGGCGGTTGCGAGTTGGGGCTCGCAGCCGCCACTAAACGCGGCCCCGGGACGGATAGCGGCGGGATGGAGTGGCCCCGTCCCGCCGCTATGAGGCAGTGTGTCTACTGGGGGGACCGATTGTCCCCCCGGGGGATGGGCGCGAAAGCGCGGGCACGGGGAGGATACCGGAAGAATGCTTCGAGCGATTCCCGGTATCCTCCCAAAGCGTGCCGAAGGGTCACCGTGGGGTTTTTAGTGGGTAGGTCCCGCGCCTGTCGTTGTACGGGCGCGGGGAATCCCACACACCCCTCCCACCTCTCCCCAAGGAGGTGGGAGGGAGTCTTTCGAAGATTTTCCCCACGACAAAAAAAAAAAAAAAAAAAAAAAAAAAAAAAGTTAGGTCTGGGATAGGTCTGGGATTTGCCCCCATCAGGGTCATACTTTCACATTTTTCGCATACTTGTTGGCCAAATCCCGGTCTTTTTCTGGTTTGGATCACGTGGTAATGTGTTATCACACTGAAAGAGTCCATGAAACCTGGTTTCGATCAATATTTTAGAGGATAACGCATGTTAGGTCTAGGTTACGCCTGGGATTTGCCCTCATCAGGGTCATTCTTTCGCATTTTTCACATACTTGTTGAACAGATACCTGGCTTTTTCTGGTTTGGATTACGTTGCAAAGTGGTACCACACTGAAACAGTCGAATAATCCTGGTCTCGATCAACATTTTAGACGATTACTCATGTTAGGTCTAGGTTAAGCCTGGGATTTGCCCTCATCAGACTCATACGTTCGCATTTTTCACATACTTGTTGAACAGATCCTGGGTTTTTCTGGTTTGCATCACGTGGTAATGTGGTATCACACTGAAACAGTCCATGATACCTGGTTTCGATCAACATTTTAGAGGATAACGCATGATAGGTCTAGGTTACACCTGGAATTTGCCCTCATCAGGGTCATGCTTTCGCATTTTTCACATATTTGTTGTACAGATCCCTGGCTTTTTCTGGTTTGGATCACGTAGTAATGTGGTACGACACTGAAACAATCGATTAATCCAGGTCTCGATCAACATTTTATAGGATAACGCCGGTTAGGACACGGTTAGGTGTGCGATTTGCCCTCCTCAGGCTCATACTGTCGCATATTTCTCATACTTGTTAGCCAGATCCATTGCTTTTTCTGGTTTGGATCACGTGGTAATGTGGTATCACACTGAAATAGTCAGTTAAACCTGGATACGACCAATATTTTAGAGGATAACGCGTGTTAGGTCTGGGTTAGGTCTGGGATTTGCCCTCATGAGGGTCATACCTTCACATTTTTCGCATACTAGTTGGCCCGATCCCGGGTTGTTTCTGGTTTGGATCATGTGGTAATGTGGTATCACACTGAAATAGTCCTTTAAACCTGGTTTCGATCAATAGTTTAGAGGATAACTCATTTTAGGTCTAGGTTAAGCCTGGGATTTGCCCTCATCAGACTCATACATTCGCATATTTCTCATACTTGTTGGCCAGATCCTGGTTTTTTTCTGGTTTGAATCACGTGGTAATGTGGTACCACACTGAAACAGTCCATAAAACCTAGTCTCGGTCAATATTTTAGAGGATAACACATGTTAGGTCTGGGATAGGTGTGGGATCTGCCCCCATCAGGCCCATACCTTTGCATTTCTCACATACTTGTTGGCCAGATCCTGTGCTTTCACAGGTCCGGATCTCGTAGTAATGTGGTACCACACTGAAACAGCTCATTAAACCTGGTTTCGATCAATATTTTAGAGGATAACTCATGCTAGGTCTAGGTTAGGCCTGGGATTTTCCCCCATCAGACCCATACTTTCGCATTCCTCACATACTTGTTGAACAGATCCTGGGTTATTTCTGGTATGGATCTCGTAGTAATATGGTACCACACTGAAACAGTCCATTAAACCTGGTTTCGATCAATATTTTAGAGGATAACTCATGCTAGGTCTAGGTTAGGCCTGGGATTTGCCCCCATCGGACCCATACTTTCGCATTCTTCACATACTTGTTGTACAGATCCTGGGTTTTTTCTGGTTTGAATCACGTGGTAATGTGGGACCACACTGAAACAGTCCATAAAACCTAGTCTCGGTCAATATTTTAGAGGATAACGCACGTTAGGTCTGGGACCATTCACAATTCCTTTTTTGGTTTTGTGAATGGTACGTGACGGCAGGAGGAACAGGGGCCTTGGCTTAACCGCCCGGGACCGCGAGTATGGCGACTCTATAAAATCGCCCTCCAATCCTAAGTTATGGTGCGCGGCGATGGGATGCATAGTTGGGGGAGGAGGCCCAATCCCAAGCGACCACCTCCGGGGCACCTGCCGAACCCCCGGAGTATATAGGCTTACCCGGGTAAGGCGGCTCTGCCCGGGCGGACCTTTTCTTCCGACCTGCTCGTGGGTATAATATGGAGTATAAAATTAAAACGGGGATGGGACGGGGTAAGTCAGAGGGGGAGGAGGAAAGCGGTGTTGGGACTGGAGTGACGGCGCTCGCGCCGCCTCCAGCGCCTGGCCCGGCTTCGTGGAGGGTGGAGGAGGACGACGAGACTGCGTCAGTCTCGTCCTTCTCCTCCACCAGGAGCCTTATAGGCTCCAAGAGAAAGATGACGGGGCAGGCCGTCAATGAAGTGGGCAGGGCGATGAGCCCGGTTGTCCGGATGAGCTGCCTCAGGGACGAGGTGACCGAGGACATATCGGAGAGGATCTCCTCGTCCCTGAGACGAGTGGAGAAAGTGGCCGCTGCCTGCTCCTTTAAGGGGCAGAAGAGCGACGGTGCAGAGGCTCTGAGGGAGGCTGCCCAAATGATGAGGGACGCGGCGCGGGAGCTAAGCGGGCGGAACGCCCGTCTGCAGCTCCTGTTGGAGGAGGAGCGACGGGGGAGGATGAGGGCAGAGGTGCGCTGGAACAGCGCGACCCTCCCTCCTGTCCTCCCTCCTCCTACGCCACGCCCTCCTGCGGCCGTTAGGAAGCGGAGTGCGGCGGAGGTGGTGTGGGCCTCCACGGGCCCTTCCACACGCACTCCGCCCGCGCAGAGGTCCCCGTCCTCCTCAGAGGACGATCTCCTGAGGAGGATAGGGGACATGATTGAGAAGAAGCTGGCCGCCTTCCGGGAGGAGCTCCTCCCCGGAAGAGCGGTCGGTGGGAGGGTGGTGCCACCCCGACCAGTGCCAGCACGGCCGGGGAAGGCGAAGGTGGGGGGAGCGAAAGCTCCGCCCACCGTGGCGACTCCGGGGCCTCGGGTTGTGACCCCCAAGGGGGGAAGCGTACCCGTGGTCCCGGTTCCCGCGTCCTCCGCGGCACCGCCCCAAGGGGGGGTGTCGTGGAGCGAAGTGGTGGGGCGGAGGGCGAGGAGGGTGGCGAGGAAGGCCTCGCAGGCGCAGCCTCCGCCCCCGCCGCCCGCGGCCAAAGGATTGGCCGCGAAGGCGCGACTTGGCCGCCCCTCTAAAACGGCAGCGGTAGCGCTGACCGTTGCGCAGGGGGGCGACCTGACACTCGCGGAGGCGATGCGGCTCGCCAGGGACAATGTGTCCCTGGAAGAGCTTGGCATCGCCTCCGTCAGGGCGAAGCGGGCCGTGACTGGGGGTCTCCTGCTGGCGATCCTCGGTCCAGACGGCGGCGTGAAGGCCGACGGACTCGCCCAGAGGCTCCGGGAGCAGCTGGGCGAGCGGGGTGTCCGGGTCGCCCGGCCCACGAAGCGCACGGAGATGCGCGTGTGTGGGCTGGACGACTCGGCCACCGCGGAGGACGTGGCGCGTGCCCTAGCATGGGCGGGGAATTGCCCTGAGGGGGATTTGCGGGCCGGGGAGATCCGCAGATCTCCTTCCGGCCTGGGGTCCGTGAGGGCCCGCTGCCCCCTCACGTCGCCCATAAATTGGCGGAATCCGGGAGGGTTTTGGTGGGGTGGGTTTCGGCGCGAGTGGAGATACTCGCGCCGCGCCCGCTCTAGTGTCACCGCTGCCTCGAATTGGGGCATGTGAGGCAGTGGTGCACCTCGCCGGTGGACCGCAGCGGTCAATGTTACTGCTGCGGGGCAAAGGACCACCGCGCGAGCTAGTGCTCGGCGGCCTTCCACTGCCCGCTATGTGCGTTCAGGGGGATGCCAGCCGACCACAGGGTGGGGAGCAGGAAGTGCACTCCCCCCTACCGGAAGGAGTGGAAGAGGCGGGCCGTTCCGACTCCGGCGCCGCGGGCGGTGGCATCGTCCACCATGGAGGTGGACGGTGCCACGGGGACGGACAGCCGGGAGGAGGCTGGGGCGGTCGGTAATTAAAGGCGCTCCGTCTCCTCCTCCAGGCCAACCTCAACCACTGCCGCGCGGCACAGGATATGATGTCCCAAGTCCTCGCGGAGTGGGGGGTTGGCCTGGCTGTCGCCGCCGAGCCGTACCGCGTCCCTGATCACCCTCATTGGGTGGGCGACGCGGACGGCTTGGTGGCGACGGTATGGGGAGGTGGCGACGGGTCCCCGCCGTTCTCCATGCTGGAGCGCGGTCGGGCATTCGTCGCCGTGGACTTGGGGGGGAGTCGCCGTGGTGGGGTGCTACATATCGCCTCGCAGCGGTCACGTCGCGTTCGAGCAGTACCTAGCCGAGGTCGCGGCATGCGTGCAGCGCTGCGCGGCCCGGCCGGTGCTGGTCCTGGGAGACTTTAACGCCAAGTCGGTGGCGTGGGGGTCCCCCAGGACTTCCGTTCGCGGCGGGATCCTGGGCGACTGGGCGGCGGCACTCAACCTTCGGTTACTGAAACGGGGGTCGGAGCACACGTGTGTGCGGCGATATGGGGGGTCTATCGTGGATGTTGGATTCGCGACCCAAACGCCGTGCGCATGGTGTCGGGATGGCACGTGGTCGCGGGGGCAGAGACACTCTCGGATCACCGGTATATCCAGATGGCGGTCTCTGCCGCCGCGGGGGATGCATCCCGACACCACCGTCCGGGTGGCAACCCACCGCGCCGTTGGGCGCTTCGGCGCCTGGACAAGGATGCCCTGATGGCAGCTGCCCTCGCTGCAACTTGGCCGCAGAGGGCGGCCGAGTTGCCGAGTATAAAGGAGGAGGTCGCCCGGCTCGGGGGGATGGTCGCGAACATATGTGACGCGGCGATGCCCCGGGTCGGGCGGGCTTCACCTCGCCGGGCGGTGTACTGGTGGTCGGCCGCGATCGCGGAAATGCGAGACGCGAGTGTCCGCGCCCGACGCCAGTACACCCGCGCGCGCCGTCGTCTACGGAGAGCCGATAGCGTGGCGCGACGAGGGCAGATGACCTGTATGAGGCATACCGCATGTCGCGGATGGCTCTGCAGGTCGCCATCAAACGGGCCACGACCCGGGCATGGAAGGAGCTCCTCGAGACCATTGATGACGACCCTTGGGGGCGCCCTTATAAGGTGGTGCTGAACAAGCTCCGCCCGTGGGCGCCCCCCGTCACCGAGGGTCTTGACCCCCGGCTGCTGGAGGGCGTGGTCAATACTCTCTTCCCAATTGGGGAGATGGGACCACGTCCTCCGGCAGAGGCGACGGCCCCGTTGGAGTGGGTGGCCGAGCCGGTGGTCACGCAGGGGGAGCTGGCCGCAGCAATCAGACGGCTCGGGGCACGTAACACGGCCCCGGGTCCGGATGGTGTGCCTGGCCGGGTTTGGGTCTTAACCCACGGCGTCCTTGGGGCCGACCTCAGGCGGTTGTTTAACCGATGCCTGAGGGACGGGCGATTCCCTCCCAGTTGGAAGGTGGCGAGGATGGTCCTCCTCCGGAAGGAGGGTCGGCCCGCGGAGTCTCCATTCGCATACCGGCCCATCTGTCTCCTCGACGAGGTGGGCAAGCTCTTCGAGCGAGTGATTGCTGCCCGCCTCGTCGAGCACCTGTCGCGGGGTGCTCCGGGCCTGGCCGACTGCCAGTACGGTTTCCGGGGGGGCCGGTCGACGGTCGACGCGATCAGTCGGGTCAGGGTCCTCTCGGAGTCGGCCGTCTCCCGGGGAGGGGTGCCGTTGGCGGTATCGCTGGATATTGCCAACGCGTTTAACACCCTTCCCTGGGGGGAGATACGGAGGGGGCTCGAATATCATCGGGTACCCCCGTGTCTCAGGGCAGTGGCGTCTAGAAGCCGTCCGGGCGTATAGCTTGCTATAGGGCACCAGGATCGCATGTGCCAACCCTTCCTCCTCGCGGTGGACGCTGGAAACGGCATTTATGCCGGCCAACGGGGCTCTGGTTTAGGCAGGGGCGGTGCAGGGGCACACCGTATGGGTGTAGCGACCCCACCTTCCCGAGCAAGACAAGATCCGTCAATTGTACTGTGCAGTACAGAGATGTCAGAAAGGAGTGGTGCCAGGAAAGCAAAGAGAGATGGGGATGCATTATGACTAGCGTATATTGAACACCTGGGGGCTTCAGCACCCATTTCACGTTAAGGCTTATTGGAGAAGGTATATTGTACAAAAAGGGGCTATATGCCCCTTTTTCACTTTAAGGAACTTTTCGAAGTTCATACTCGAACATCTGGGGCTTCTCCAAGAAAGACCTAACTAATACCAGGGGGCTTTAAGCCCCCTTTTTGCTTTAATGCCTTTCCGAGGAGGCGATTCTGACACCAGAAATCAAAAAGGGGGCTATATGCCCCCTTTTCACGTTCAGCAAAAAACCAAGGTCAGGATGAGACACAAAACGACGTCTGTATGCGTCCCCAAAAGCAATACGCCGCTGGGAAAAGCAATACGCCGCTGGGCTTGGCAGAACCCAGCACACCAAAACATCTGATGGCAGACGTCGTAATGCCAGACGATTGACGGAAGGAGGCCACCGTAGAAGTAGCTGAGCTGCTCCTTACTGCCTGAAGGTGTCGGCTGGGAAACCACGCTAGTATCCTAGGTAGGGAGACGGGCCTCGAAACGTGGATCGCTCCCCTGGCCATTAGAAGACTTCGCCTAGACCAGCTCAACTCCGAGCTGTAAACCGGTGGTGTACGGCTCTGTCAGACTCGGAGTCCTTGCCATACGGACGCTGCATATAGGAAGGATATGCAGCGTATGACGAAAACACTGAAAGGTACGCCAACGACGAAAGACAACATGTATTTATACATGTAAGACCGTCGTCGCGCTGCTGACAGCAGCTCCCGTCGTTGGCGATGGCAAAAGGACGCTGAAGCGTCAAGAGCATAGTTGATGATGGCAAAGTGAATTCTACTAGTCGTGCTAAGGACGAGTCCCACGTTTTGGAGCTAATGCTACAGGGGCATGATGCCCGAGGTCATGTCCTAGTTACGCAGCGGGTTCCCTGCAAAAACAGGGAGCAGAAACCGGGCGTAGCGAAGCAGAGGGAACATCTGCTTGAGGTTTGTTCCCCACGTGTTTGCCGTGCGTGGCGACCTGTGTCGGCGGAAAGGAGGATCCTGGGATCTGAGGGCCCTCTCTCCTGCGGGAGTGTAGCTGCCCAACACGTACCTTTGGCCTCTGCTTCGTCTGGACAGGCGGCTAGGCGAGAAAAGCAGCCCTGTGCCTAGTCAATCGGCTCGGAACACCATCCGTGGGTTCTATTGGGCGAGGAAGTGAACCTAGGAGTCCGGGGAAAGCCCGGTCGGCCTTTGTTCGCGGACTATATCCCGGGTGCAAGTCCTAACCCAGGCGGAGCCGGGTTCCATTTGAGGGTCCATGGAGGCCGGGACACACGCCGGGACGAAAAGGAATATACATAAGTATGGATCCCAAAATAAAAATCACCAAAATAGACGCCTTAGTACCCCGCAAGGGGGAAAAGGGAGGAAAGGAGGCCGTTGTTGTTGCTCCCGGTAGGACAACAACGGTGAGTAAGAAAGCTGGGGTGGTCTCACCACTCCAGAAGAAAGAGAAAGCGAAGGCGGTTGAAGCGGGTAAGGGCGCTAAAACGCCCCCCTGCACTAGACCCTCAACGCGAAAGACGGCTTCACCATCTAAGCCGGCAGGAACGATATCCCCTGCGCCGATCAAGGATATCAAGAAGGACGGACCGGGGACACCACCTCGCACAAATCCACCGAAGAAGCCGGAGGCCAAAAAGCCGAAGGCAACGCCACGTCCACGGACGGAGGATTGGGCCAAGTCGACAGCGACGGTTGGGTAACCGTCGTGAAGAAGGAGAAGCCGCAAAGGGCGGAAAAAGCCCGAAAAAGCGGCGAGGAGTTGCCAGGAAAGGTGTCGGCGGAGGCGACACCTGGTCCATCGAACAGGCCTCTCGACAAAATCAGTGGAGAGGCCTCGAAATTGTTCAAGGTTATCCGGACCAGCTGTCTTGGAAAAGAATCCAGGCTCAGCAAGGAGACCGGAGCCTTGATCGTAGGCAACGCGGCAGCTCTCTACGAGCTAGTCCAGGAGGTTCTCGTGCAGAACTCTTTCCTGAAAGGACAGCTCGCGGCGATCCGGCAAGAGGTGAGAGCCTCCCAGAGGATCGCAGAGAGGGTTGCCCCTACGGTTTCGCAGACGACGGGAACCCGTCCGACTGTGAAACCTGTACCAGTTCGTGCGGCAACAACCAACGCGCAAGCGGTAAAGGTTGACGCCAATCGAGTTTCCCGGAAGCGGTTAAACCACCACGACACGTGGTGCGTATTTTCCCGCAGAAAGGGAAAGGACAGAACAGTGATGTCACAAAACAGACTGTTCTGTCCCTGGTAAAGCCGGCGAAAGCCAAGATCCGCGTAAGGTCCGTCCGACGCATCCACTCCGGTGGCATAGCCGTCGAGACCGAACGCAAGGAGGATCTAAAGGCCTTCGTCAACTGCGCGAAGCTGAAAGAAGTAGGACTTTCAGCTACTCTACCGACCTTGAGGTACCCTACACTTATAGTGTACGACGTTCCCAAGGCGATGAGGAAAGAGGAGGTTTCTTCCAGTATCTGGAAGCAAAACCTCAGCGATATGACCCAGGGGGATGTGTCGTCCAGCCTGAAGGTCCGGTTTGCAACCGGCCCGAAGGAAAAGGACACTGCCGAAGAGCTCGGGCAGAGTGTACCTGGGGTGGCCGTCATGCAGAGTGCAGGACTACGTTTCGGTGACACGCTGCTTTAAGTGTCAAATGTTTGGCCATTGTAAAGCAAAAAACGAGGTTTACGGTTACTGCTCTGAAGAAGGGCACACCATTGCCTCTTGTACGGCGAAGAGTAAGTCCCCGACTTTTTTTTTTTTTTTTTTTTTTTTTTTTTTTTTTTGTCGTGGGGAAAATCTTCGAAAGACTCCCTCCCACCTCCTTGGGGAGAGGTGGGAGGGGTGTGTGGGATTCCCCGCGCCCGTACAACGACAGGCGCGGGACCTACCCACTAAAAACCCCACGGTGACCCTTCGGCACGCTTTGGGAGGATACCGGGAATCGCTCGAAGCATTCTTCCGGTATCCTCCCCGTGCCCGCGCTTCCGCGCCCATCCCCCGGGGGGACAATCGGTCCCCCCAGTAGACACACTGCCTCATAGCGGCGGGACGGGGCCACTCCATCCCGCCGCTATCCGTCCCGGGGCCGCGTTTAGTGGCGGCTGCGAGCCCCAACTCGCAACCGCCCGCGACCCCGTTTCCACCCCTCGGCGGCCGGGCGTTCATGGCCGCACCAGACCGCCGAGGGTGCCTCCCCTTGCGTCGGACCGGTGGGGGGAGGCACTCCTACCCCCAACCGGTCCGACCCGGCGCCGCCTGGCGGGAGGAGGGTCCCCTCAGGACCCCCCTCCCAGCCTAGGTCATCCGCCACGCCGAGGCGGCCGCCCGCGACGCCTCGCGAACGGGCGACGACCTCCGGCCACCGCACGAGCGCGAGCTTCAGTGCGCCGCTGAAGCTCGCGCTCCCTCCCCGCGGCCTCCTTCTGCAACATTACGTTCTCGCAGAAGGAGGCCACGGCCCTCCACTTCTCCTCGCTGCCGAGCATGGCGCGCACCACGCCCGGCAGCGAGACATCCCGCCCGACGAGCTTGCCCACCTCGTCGAGGAGACAAATGGGCCGGTATGCGGAGGGAGACTCCGCGGGCCGACCCTCCTTCCGGAGGAGGACCATCCTCGCCACCTTCCAACTCGGGGGGAATCGCCCGTCCCTCAGGCAGCGGTCGAACAACCGCCTGAGGTCGGCCCCAAGGACGCCCTGGGTCAAGACCCAAACCCGGCCGGGCACACCATCCGGACCCGGGGCCGTGTTACGAACCCCGAGCCGTCTGATGGCCGCTGCCAGCTCCTCCTGCGTGACCCCCAGCTCGGCCGTCCACTCCACTGGGACAGCCGCCGCCGCCGGAGGACGCGGTCTCCTCTCCTCAATTGGAAAGAGTGTATTGACCACGTCCTCCAGCAGCCGGGGGTCAAGACCCTCGGTGACGGGGGGCGCCCACGGGCGGAGCTTATTCAGCACCACCTTATATGGGCGCCCCCATGGATCGTCATCAAGGGTCTGGAGGAGCTCCTTCCATGCCTGGGTCTTGGCCCGTTTGATGGCGACCTGCAGAGCAACCCGCGCCACGCGGTATGCTCCATACAGGTCATCAGCTGCCCTCGCTCGCGCCACGCCGTCGCCTGTACGTTGACGACGGCGCGCGCGGGTGTACTGGCGTCGGGCGCGGACAGTCGCGACTCGCAACTCCGCGATCGCGTCCGACCACCAGTACACCGCCCGGCGAGGAGAAGCCCGCCCGACCCGAGGCATCGCCGCGTCGCAAATACCCGCGACCAATGCTCCGAGCCGGGCGACCTCCTCCTCTATGCTCGGCAACTCGGCCGCTCCCTGCGGCCAAGTTGCAGCGAGGGCAGCTGCCATCAGGGCGTCCTTGTCCAGGCGCCGAAGCGCCCAGCGGCGTGGTGGGGTGCCACGCAGGCGGCCGTGTCGGGATGCACTCGCGGCGGCAGAGACCTCCATCCGGATGTACCGGTGATCGGAGAGTGTCTCTGCCCCCGCGACCACGTGCCAACCCGACACCATGCGCACGGCGTTGGGGGTCGCGAATCCAACATCCACGATGGACCCCCCATATCGCCGCACGCATGTGTGCTCCGACCCCCGGTTCAATACCCGGAGGTCGAGCCCCGCCGCCCAATCGCCCAGGATCCCGCCGCGAACGGAGGTCCTGGGGGATCCCCAAGCCACCGACTTGGCATTAAAATCCCCCAGGACCAGCACCGGCCGGGCCGCGTAGCGCTGCACGCATGCCGCGACCTCGGCCAAGTACAGCACGAACGCAGCGTGACCGCTACGGGGCGAAATGTAGCACCCCACCACAGCGACTCCCCCCCCAGTCCACGGCGACGAATCCCCGACCGCGCTCCAACAAGGAGAACGGTGGGGACCCGTCGCCCCCTCCCCATACCGTCGCCACCAAGCCGTCCGCGTCGCCCACCCAATGAGGGTGATCAGGGACGCAGTACGGCTCGGCGGCGACCGCCAGGCCAACCCCCCACTCCGCGAGGACTTGGGACATCAAGTCCTGTGCCGCGCGGCAGTGGTTGAGGTTGGCCTGGAGGAGGAGGCGGGGCGGCATTAATTAATGGCCGCGCCAGCCTCCTCCCGGCCGTCCGTCCCCGTAGCACCGTCCACCTCCATGGAGGACGATGCCACCGCCCTCGGCACCGGAGCCGGTGCAGCCCGCCTCTTCCTCTCCTTCCGGGAGGGGGGGGGGGGGGAGCACTTCTTGCTCCCCACCCTGTGATCGGCTGGCCTCCCCATGTCCGCACACAGCGGGCAGTGGGGGGCCGCCGAGCACTGGCTCGCACGGTGCTCTTTGGCACCGCAGCGGTAACACTGACCGCTGCGGTCCACCGGCGAGGTGCACCACTGCCTCACGTGCCCCAATTCGAGGCAGCGGTGACACTGGAGCGGGCGCGGCGCGAGGAGTTCCACTCGCGCCGAAACCCACCCCACCAACACCCTCCCGGATTCCGCCACCTTACGGGCGGCGGAGAGGGGGCACCGGGCCCACACTGACCCGAGGCCGGAGGGCGACCTGCGGATCTCTCCGATCCGCAGGTCCTCCACAGGACAGTCCCCCGCCCTCGCAAGGGCACGGGACACATCCTGTGCGCTGACCGAGTCGTCCAGCCCACAAACGCGCATCTCCGTGCGCTTCGTGGGCCGGGCGACCCGGACACCTCGCTCGCCCAGCTGCTCCCGGAGCCTCTGGGCGAGACGATCCGCCTTCGCACCGCCTTCTGCACCGGGGATCTCCAGCAAGAGACCCCCGGTCACGGCCCTCTTCGCCCTCACGGAGGCGATGCCCAGCTCTTCCAGGGAGATATTCTCCCTGGCGAGCCGCATTGCCTCCGCGAGGGTCAGGTCGCCCCCCTGCGCAACGGTCAGCGTCACCGCTGCCGTTTTTGGGGGACGACCTGGTCGTGCCTTCCCGACCTTCGCGGCCTTTACCTTGGCCGCCGGCGGCGGAGGCGGAGGCTGCGGTTGCGAGGCCTTCCTCGCCGCCCGCTTCGCCTTCCGCCCCACCACCTCACTCCACGCCACCCCCCCTTGGGAGGGTGCTGTGGAGGACGCGACCACCGCGACCACGGGTACACCACCCCCCTTGGGGGTCGCGACCCGGGGCCCTGGTGCCGCAACGCTGGGCGGAGCCTTCACTCCGCCCTTCTTTGCCTTCCCCGACTGTACCGGAACAGGTCGGGGAGGCACCGCCTTCCTGCTGACCGCACTTCCGGCGAGGAGCTCCTCCCGGAAGGCGGCCAGCTTGCCATCAATCATGTCCCCAATCCTCCTCAGAAGATCGTCTTCTGAGGAGGACGGGGACTTCTTCACGGGCGGAGTGCGGGTGGAGGGGCCCGCGGTGTCCCGCACCACTGCCGCCGCACTCCGCTTATTTACCTCCGCCGAGGGACGCGGCGGTGGAGGAGGAGGGAGAATGGGAGGGAGGGCCGCGCTGTTCCACAGCGCCTCTGCCCTCCTCCTCCCCTGTCGCTCCTCCTCCAACAGGAGCTGCAGACGGGCGTTCCGCCCTCTGAGCTCCCGCGCCGCCTCCCTCATTTCCTCCGCCGCGGCCTTCAGAGCCTCTGCCCCGCCGCTCTTCTGCCCCTTAAAAGAGCAGGCAGCGGCCACTTTCTCCACCCGCCTCAGGGACGAGGAGATTCTCTCCGATATCTCCTCGGTCACCTCGTCCCTGAGGCAACTCAGCCTCACCGACGGGCTCATCGCCCCGCCCACCTCGACGACGACCTGCCCCGTCCTCTTCCTCTTAGAGCCTATGTGGCTCGTGCTGGAGGAGAAGGACGAGACCGACGCCGTCTCGTCGTCCTCCTCCACCCTCCACGAAGCCGGACCTGGCGCTGAGTGGGGCGCGAGTGCCGCCACCCTAACCCCAACCCCGTCTCCGTGCTCCCCAGCCGACAAAACCCGCCCGATCCCCATTTTATTTTCTGTGTCCATAATAGTCCCACGAGATGGTCGGGAATAAAGGTCCACCCGGGCAGAGCCGCCTTACCCGGGTAAGCCTAATACTCCGGGGGTTCGGCAGGTTCCCCGGAGGTGGTCGCTTGGGATTGGGCCTTCTCCCCCAACCATGCATCCCATCGCCGCGCACCATAGCTTAGGATTGGAGGGCGATTTTATAGAGTCGCCATACTCGTGGCCCAGGCGGTTAAGCCAAGACCCCCGTTCCTCCTGCCGTCACGTACCATTCACAAAACCAATAGGGAATTGTGAATGGGTCGTTGTGACGACCAACAGGAGGCTTACGGTGTGTGTATGACTCGGGTACCCCGGGTTCGTTAAGCCCGTACTGCAGCTGAAAGGCTGGCAGCCCCTGAGGGGAAGTCCCCGACTTGCTCGAACTGTAAATCAAGAGGCAAGCAGCACAACCATAAGTCGCGAGACAAAAACTGCCCTGCCTATAAGGCAGCTTTAGACCTTGCAGTATCTCGCACCAATTATGGATAGAAACGACCCGTAGAATCCTCTAAGGCAATTGCGCATCGCGCAGCATAATATGCGGCGTGCGCTAATTGTTCATGGTGAGGTGAGCGAGCTAATGCACACAAAGGAGATCGACGTGTTGCTCATGCAGGAACCTTACCAATTTCAGGGACAGATTCCAGGCTTTGGGCTCACGGCGAAGGTGATCGCCGAGAATGAAAGGGCTGTGGCCGCAATAGTGGTCAGAAACCCGGACATCTCGGTGGTAAAAATCACACAGCTGTGTGATACTCACACCTCCTGCGTTTGCATTAGCGGACCCTTCGGTAGTTTCTACCTCGTTAGCCAGTACTTTCAATGCTCGGAAGACATTGAACCAAGTCTGGCACGCTTGGAGAGGACACTCGATGCTCTCCAACACCGTCGAGTCGTGATAGCCGCGGACGTCAATGCCAAATCCCACCTTTGGGGGGGAGAAAGCGTTCGACCGGACACGCGAGGCGAGAAACTCGAAGAGTTTATCGCATTACACGACTTGACGATTTTGAACGAGGCTGGGAGTATTCCTACATACTCTAGCCCTGCCGGTGAGTCATGGATCGATGTCACATTATCGACTCCAGACATGGCGACAATTGTGCGAAACTGGATGGTACACGAGGATTGGACCTCCAGTGACCACCGACTCATTGATTTTGTCTTACAGTTCACGGACGTGAATGAGAATCGAAGCCCACAGCCTCGATTCCGCACGTTGCATGCGAACTGGGAGCGATTTGATCAAGTTCTTCTTGAAGGCGCGAGGCAATTACCCCTCGGCACTGGTTGCCGCAGGGAAGTCGAACATCTAGCACAAGAGGTCGAGAAATCGATCATCGATGCGTGCAATGCCTCAATGCGCCCCAAGAAGTGGCATTCAAAGTCCGTCCATGGTGGACGGAAAATTTGACGAGAATGAAAGCGCGAGTCTATCGACTTAGACGAGCCTTTCAGCGCGAGAGGAACTCGGAGGAGAGAGCGGCAAAGCAGGCTGAGTATCGAACATCTAGACTCGCCTACACAGCCGCAGTGCGCGCTGCGAAAGCACAAAGCTGGCAGAACCTTGTGACGGAGCAGGGGAATAAAGAGCCATGGGGACTTGTTTACAAGATCGCCCAAAAGAAACTCTGTGTTGAGACTGCGGTCTCAAACATTCGAACGTCAGAAGGATATACGACTGACTGGGAAACGACTGCCTCGCAGCTCCTACAGGCGCTAATCCCGGACGACTCGTCCACGGATGAAACGCCGGAGCAAGCAAACACCAGAGCTGATGCTGCAACCGATCCGCCGACTGATGACTGTCCAGTCTTCACGAGGAATGAGCTCGGAGCTGCAGTATCGCGCTTAAAGCGAGGCAAATGCCCTGGGCTGGACCGTATAGAGGCCGAAGTAGTTAAATGTGCTTATGGATCCATCCATAGTGCTCTACTAAGACTTTACAAAGGGTGTCTAGCGCACGGGGTCTTCCCCGTTAGGTGGAAAATCGGCTCGATCAGAACAATCTTGAAAGGGCCCGATAAACCAACAACGGATGTCAAGTCGTATAGACTGATATGCTTACTTTCCATCCTAGGCAAAGTATTAGAGAGACTAATGCTTAACCGAATGAGTAACATATTCCTAAACCCAGAACATAGTTCCGATCGGCAATATGGATTCAGGCCTGGACGATCCACGGAAGACGCCGTGGTGAAGCTCAGGGAATTGATATCCCAGCGAGAGGAACGATATGTGATGGGTCTCTCCTTCGACATCGCCGGAGCCTTTGATAATGTTTGGTGGTCAAGCATACTTCAGAAGCTGAAACGCCGGGGATGTCCCCGAAATCTTTATCGACTCATGGTCGACTACTTCGCTGACCGTACGGTTACAATAGTTTCCAAACACGGTAATGTGCGTAAGCAAGTCACCAAGGGCTGCCCACAGGGGTCGATACTCGGTCCGAGCTGCTGGAACCTAGTCTTTGACGAAGTTCTGCAGCTCCTATCAAACGAACACCTGGCTTGCGAGCCAATAGCCTACGCTGACGACTTACTCGTGGTATTCTACGGAAACTCGAGGAATCAGTTGCAGCAAAGAGGGCAAAGAGTCGCGGATACAATTTCTGAGTGGTGCGCCACGCAGAAACTTACACTATCCGCGACTAAGACCGAGATGACTCTCTTGAAAGGAAATCTGGATAGAGAACGACCTCCTGTGATAAAGATAAACAGGAGAAGTGTGGCACTCAAGCAAACCATAAGGTACTTGGGTGTTCACATCGATGCGCGAATGGGAGTAAGATCCCACGTCGAATACTTGAATGCCAAAGTCATGCGAACGTTTTATACGCTAGCAAGACTTGCTCGATCAAACTGGGGATTGGGACACAGAACCATGCGTACTTTGTACAAAGGTCTCTTCGTCCCGATCACGACATACGCCGCCGCCGGATGGGTAGACATGCTCACCTCTGTGACAAGAACTAAACTTGCCAGGGCGCAGAGACATGTTTTGCTCGCCGTCACCAAGGCCTATCGCACGGTATCTACCGACGCGATCACTGTGATCGCCGGGACGATGCCGATAGACTTGGTGTTAGTGGAGCGCGCGTGTGCTTACCAGATTAGAAGACGAATCAATATCGAAGTCGGAAATTGTCGAATAAGTCGAGCCGATTTGGCGGCTGGAGAAGTAACCGCTGCTCAGGCGAAAGCCTTGGTGCGAGCGGAACTTCTCAATATGTGGCAAACGAGATGGTCGTCATTGGAGAAAGGTAGGGTCACCTGCCGCTACTTCTCTGATGTATCTGACCGTCTCAATGCAAGCTGGGTGATCTTGGATCACTACGTGGTACAATTCCTAAGCGGGCACGGAGATTTCCGAGCCAAGCTCAAGGAATTTGCTTTAGTACCGCACGAGAATTGCGACTGTGGCCAAGTGGAAACACCAAACCACGTCCTATTCGAGTGCCGGAGGTACCGAGACGCGCGAGAACTCCTGAGACATGCGGCTGAAGAAACTGGCCATCCGTGGCCTGACCGTAGCCGATCTTGTAACACAAGACCTATACAGGGAGTTCCGGACATATACGCGCTCGGTACTACTTACGAAAGCAGGGCGAAACCAAAATCGCCATTGAACGCATTACGCTACGTAACAGAACGAGAGAAGTCTGCGGATTCTCTTTAAGAACCATGCTTGAAAATGTACTCGAACGGATGCTAGGTCATGTGCTTCGGCAATGACCTCCTCGGGCCGGGATACAAGCCCCGCTTGCTTCGGCAAGCGTTCCTGGATTGGGTTGGACTCGAGGTGGCAGCAGGTTTCGACGTCGTTAACCTCCAAAACGCATAACGACGCGTGAAAAGTAGATGCCCGAACATCAGGCAAAATGTAGTTGCTGGTATAGACCTACGGTCTGAGGTACAGCATAGTCCCCAAGTGGCAATCGCGCTTGGACAGAATAACGGCTACACACTACATGTCTCAGGGCAGTCGTCGGGGATTATCTCCACGGCAGGTGGATCGAGTATCCGGGCCGGGATGGTGATATGCGGAGGGAGGTCTACTGCGGGGTTCCGCAGGGGTCGGTCCTCGGGCCACTCCTGTGGAACATCGCGTACGACGCGGTGTTGCAGGCCGACCTCCCCGACGGCGTCAGTGCCGTGTGTTACGCAGATGACACACTGGTGCTGACCGTCGGGGCTCAGTGGGGGAGGGCCAAGCGCCTCGCCGAGGAGGGGGCGCAACGCGTCGTCGACCGGATCAGGGGGATGGGGATGACGGTGGCGGTCCATAAGACCGAGGTGATAGCGTTCCACTCACCTCGGCAGGATCCGCCACCCCCTCTGATCCGGGTGGGTGGGGCTGATATCGAGGTGAAGCCCCGGATGAGGTACCTGGGGCTGATCCTCGATAGCCACTGGCGCTTCGAGGAGCATTTCCGCTGCCTGGTTCCCCGGTTGGAGTGGATGGCCTCGGCTTTAGGCCGGATCATCCCCAACCTGGGGGGCCCGGCGGGACGAGTTCGCCGCCTCTATGTGGCAATGGTTCAGTCGGTGGCCCTATACGGGGCCCCCGTCTGGGCGGACGACCTGGCGGCCTCCCGGCGCAGCATGACGATGCTGCGTCGGGTGCAGAGGCGGATGACGCTGAGGGTCGTCCGCGGCTACCGGACCGTGTCGCATGAGGCGGTAACGGTTCTTGCGGGGATGCTGCCCATGGATCTCCTCGCGCGGTCGCACGCGATGATGTATCGTCATCGTGTCGACCGTCGCGCGGGAGTGGGGGCGGTGCCGAGAGAGCAGGAACCTGCTTGGGGCGATTTGAAGCGCCAGGCCCGGCAGTTCGTGGTGCTCGCGTGGCAGGAGCGGTTGGCCCTGCCAACTGCGGGGCACCGGACAGTCGGGGCTGTTCGGCCACTCCTGTGTGAGTGGCTGGACAGAGGCCATGGAAGCCTTACTTTTTTTTTTTTTTTTTTTTTTTTGTCGTGGGGAAAATCTTCGAAAGACTCCCTCCCACCTCCTTGGGGAGAGGTGGGAGGGGTGTGTGGGATTCCCCGCGCCCGTACAACGACAGGCGCGGGACCTACCCACTAAAAACCCCACGGTGACCCTTCGGCACGCTTTGGGAGGATACCGGGAATCGCTCGAAGCATTCTTCCGGTATCCTCCCCGTGCCCGCGCTTCCGCGCCCATCCCCCGGGGGGACAATCGGTCCCCCCAGTAGACACACTGCCTCATAGCGGCGGGACGGGGCCACTCCATCCCGCCGCTATCCGTCCCGGGGCCGCGTTTAGTGGCGGCTGCGAGCCCCAACTCGCAACCGCCCGCGACTCCGTTTCCACCCCTCGGCGGCCGGGCGTTCATGGCCGCACCAGACCGCCGAGGGTGCCTCCCCTTGCGTCGGACCGGTAGGGGGAGGCTCTCCTACCCCCAACCGGTCCGACCCGGCGCCGCCTGGCGGAAGGAGGGTCCCCTCAGGACCCCCCTCCCAGCCTAGGTCATCAGCCACGCCGAGGCGGCCGCCCGCGACGCCTCGCGACCGGGCGACGACCTCGGGCCACCGCACGAGCGCGAGCTTCAGCGCGCCGCTGAAGCTCGCGCTCCCTCCCCGCGGCCTCCTTCTGCAACATTACGTTCTCGCAGAAGGAGGCCACGGCCCTCCACTTCTCCTCGCTGCCGAGCATGGCGCGCACCACGCCCGGCAGCGAGACATCCCGCCCGACGACGCCGACCAGGACACGGCGCTCCCCCTCCCACGCGGGGCATACCTCCAGGGTATGATCCGCCGTGTCCTGCTCAGCGTCGCAGTGGCAGCAACGCGCCGTCGGCTCCTTCCCTATCCGGCACAGGTATCTTCCGAAGCTGCCATGCCCGGAAAATACCTGTGCCAGCCGGTAGGTGAGGCTGCCATGGCCTCTGTCCAGCCACTCCTTCAGGAGTGGCCGAACAGCCCCGACAGTCCGGTGCCCCGCGGTTGGCAGAGCCAGCCGCTCCTGCCACGCGAGCAACACGGACTGCCGGGCCTGGCGCTTCAAATCGCCCCAAGCAGGTTCCTGCCCGCCCGGGACCGCCCCCACCCCCGCGCGTCGGTCGACGCGGTGCCGGTATATCACCGCGTGCGACCGCGCGAGCAGGTCCATGGGCGGCATCCCCGCTAGAACCGTCGCCGCCTCATGTGACATGGTCCGATACCCGCGGACGACCCTGAGCGCCACGCGCCTTTGCACCCGACGCAGCATAGTCATGCTGCGCCGGGAGGCAGCCAGGTCGTCCGCCCAGACGGGGGCCCCGTACAGGGCCACCGACTGGACCATTGCCACATAGAGGCGACGAACTCGGCCCGCCGGGCCCCCCAGGTTGGGCAGGATCCGGCCCAGAGCCGCAACCATCCTTTCCAACCGGGGGACCAGGCAGCGGAAATGCTTCTCGAAACGCCAGTGGCTAACGAGGATCAGCCCTAGATACCTGACCTGGGGCTTCACCTCGATGTCAGCCCCACCCACCCGAATCAGAGGGGGTGGCGGATCTTGCCGAGGTGAATGAAACGCAATCACCTCGGTCTTATGGACCGCCACCGTCATCCCCATCCCCCTGATCCGGTGGACGACGCGTTGCGACCCCTCCTCCGCGCGACGCATGGCCCTCCCCCAGTGCGCCCCGACGGCCAGCACCAGTGTGTCATCCGCATAACACACCGTGCTGACGCCGTCGGGGAGGCCGGCCCGCAACACCGAGTCGTACGCGATGTTCCACAGGAGTGGCCCGAGGACCGACCCCTGCGGAACACCGCAGTACACCTCCCTCCGCATATCACCATCCCGGCCCGGATACTCGATCCACCTGCCGCGGAGATAATCCCCGACGACCGCCCTGAGACAAGGGGGGACTCGATGATATTCGAGTCCCCTCCTTATCTCTTCCCAGGGGAGGGTGTTAAAGGCATTGGCAATATCCAAGGATATGCCACCCCTCCCCGGGAGACGGCCGCCTCCGAGAGGGCCCTCACACGACCTATCGCGTCGATAGTCGATCGGCCCCCCCGGAAACCGAACTGGCAGTCGGCCAGACCGGGATCACCCCGCGACAGGTGCTCGACGAGGCGGGCAGCAATCACACGCTCGAAGAGCTTGCCCACCTCGTCGAGGAGACAAATGGGCCGGTATGCGGATGGAGACTCCGCGGGCCGACCCTCCTTCCGGAGGAGGACCATCCTCGCCACCTTCCAACTGGGGGGGAATCGCCCGTCCCTCAAGCAGCGGTCGAACAACCGCCTGAGGTCGGCCCCAAGGACGCCCTGGGTCAAGACCCAAACCCGGCCGGGCACACCATCCGGACCCGGGGCCGTGTTATGAACCCCGAGCCGTCTGATGGCCGCTGCCAGCTCCTCCTGCGTGACCCCCAGCTCGGCCGTCCACTCCACTGGGACAGCCGCCGCCGCCGGAGGACGCGGTCCCCTCTCCCCAATTGGGAAGAGTGTATTGACCACGTCCTCCAGCAGCCGGGGGTCAAGACCCTCGGTGACGGGGGGCGCCCACGGGCGGAGCTTATTCAGCACCACCTTATATGGGCGCCCCCATGGATCGTCATCAAGGGTCTGGAGGAGCTCCTTCCATGCCTGGGTCTTGGCCCGTTTGATGGCGACCTGCAGAGCAACCCGCGCCACGCGGTATGCTCCATACAGGTCATCAGCTGCCCTCGCTCGCGCCACGCCGTCGCCTGTACGTTGACGACGGCGCGCGCGGGTGTACTGGCGTCGGGCGCTGACAGTCGCGACTCGCAACTCCGCGATCGCGTCCGACCACCAGTACACCGCCCGGCGAGGAGAAGCCCGCCCGACCCGAGGCATCGCCGCGTCGCAAATACCCGCGACCAATGCTCCGAGCCGGGCGACCTCCTCCTCTATGCTCGGCAACTCGGCCGCTCCCTGCGGCCAAGTTGCAGCGAGGGCAGCTGCCATCAGGGCGTCCTTGTCCAGGCGCCGAAGCGCCCAGCGGCGTGGTGGGGTGCCACGCAGGCGGCCGTGTCGGGATGCACTCGCGGCGGCAGAGACCTCCATCCGGATGTACCGGTGATCGGAGAGTGTCTCTGCCCCCGCGAGCACGTGCCAACCCGACACCATGCGCACGGCGTTGGGGGTCGCGAATTCAACATCCACGATGGACCCCCCATATCGCCGCACGCATGTGTGCTCCGACCCCCGGTTCAATACCCGGAGGTCGAGCCCCGCCGCCCAATCGCCCAGGATCCCGCCGCGAACGGAGGTCCTGGGGGATCCCCAAGCCACCGACTTGGCATTAAAATCCCCCAGGACCAGCACCGGCCGGGCCGCGTAGCGCTGCACGCATGCCGCGACCTCGGCCAAGTACAGCTCGAACGCAGCGTGACCGCTACTGGGCGAAATGTAGCACCCCACCACAGCGACTCCCCCCCAGTCCACGGCGACGAATCCCCGACCGCGCTCCAACAAGGAGAACGGTGGGGACCCGTCGCCCCCTCCCCATACCGTCGCCACCAAGCCGTCCGCGTCGCCCACCCAATGAGGGTGATCAGGGACGCGGTACGGCTCGGCGGCGACCGCCAGGCCAACCCCCCACTCCGCGAGGACTTGGGACATCAAGTCCTGTGCCGCGCGGCAGTGGTTGAGGTTGGCCTGGAGGAGGAGGCGGGGCGGCATTAATTAATGGCCGCGCCAGCCTCCTCCCGGCCGTCCGTCCCCGTAGCACCGTCCACCTCCATGGAGGACGATGCCACCGCCCTCGGCATCGGAGCCGGTGCAGCCCGCCTCTTCCTCTCCTTCCGGGAGGGGGGGGAGCACTTCTTGCTCCCCACCCTGTGATCGGCTGGCCTCCCCATGTCCGCACACAGCGGGCAGTGGGGGGCCGCCGAGCACTGGCTCGCACGGTGCTCTTTGGCGCCGCAGCGGTAACACTGACCGCTGCGGTCCACCGGCGAGGTGCACCACTGCCTCACGTGCCCCAATTCGAGGCAGCGGTGACACTGGAGCGGGCGCGGCGCGAGGATTTCCACTCGCGCCGAAACCCACCCCACCAACACCCTCCCGGATTCCGCCACCTTACGGGCGGCGGAGAGGGGGCACCGGGCCCACACCGACCCGAGGCCGGAGGGCGACCTGCGGATCTCTCCGATCCGCAGGTCCTCCACAGGACAGTCCCCCGCCCTCGCAAGGGCACGGGACACATCCTGTGCGCTGACCGAGTCGTCCAACCCACAAACGCGCATCTCCGTGCGCTTCGTGGGCCGGGCGACCCGGACACCTCGCTCGCCCAGCTGCTCCCGGAGCCTCTGGGCGAGACGATCCGCCTTCGCGCCGCCTTCTGCACCGGGGATCTCCAGCAAGAGACCCCCGGTCACGGCCCTCTTCGCCCTCACGGAGGCGATGCCCAGCTCTTCCAGGGAGATATTCTCCCTGGCGAGCCGCATCGCCTCCGCGAGGGTCAGGTCGCCCCCCTGCGCAACGGTCAGCGTCACCGCTGCCGTTTTTGGGGGACGACCTGGTCGTGCCTTCCCGACCTTCGCGGCCTTTGCCTTGGCCGCCGCCGGCGGAGGCGGAGGCTGCGGTTGCGAGGCCTTCCTCGCCGCCCGCTTCGCCTTCCGCCCCACCACCTCACTCCACGCCACCCCCCCTTGGGAGGGTGCTGTGGAGGACGCGACCACCGCGACCACGGGTACACCACCCCCCTTGGGGGTCGCGACCCGGGGCCCTGGTGCCGCAACGCTGGGCGGAGCCTTCACTCCGCCCTTCTTTGCCTTCCCCGACTGTACCGGAACAGGTCGGGGAGGCACCGCCTTCCTGCTGACCGCTCTTCCGGCGAGGAGCTCCTCCCGGAAGGCGGCCAGCTTGCCATCAATCATGTCCCCAATCCTCCTCAGAAGATCGTCTTCTGAGGAGGACGGGGACTTCTTCACGGGCGGAGTGCGGGTGGAGGGGCCCGCGGTGCCCCGCACCACTGCCGCCGCACTCCGCTTATTTACCTCCGTCGAGGGACGCGGCGGTGGAGGAGGAGGGAGGATGGGAGGGAGGGCCGCGCTGTTCCACAGCGCCTCTGCCCTCCTCGTCCCCTGTCGCTCCTCCTCCAACAGGAGCTGCAGACGTGCGTTCCGCCCTCTGAGCTCCCGCGCCGCCTCCCTCATTTCCTCCGCCGCGGCCTTGAGGGCCTCCGCGCCACCGCTTTTCTGCCCCTTAAAGGCGCAGGCAGCGGCGACTTTCTCCACCCGCCTCAGGGACGAGGAGATCCTCTCCGATATCTCCTCGGTCACCTCGTCCCTGAGGCAACTCAGCCTCACCGACGGGCTCATCGCCCCGCCCACCTCGACGACGGCCTGCCCCGTCCTCTTCCTCTTAGAGCCTATGTGGCTCGTGCTGGAGGAGAAGGACGAGACCGACGCCGTCTCGTCGTCCTCCTCCACCGTCCACGAAGCCGGACCTGGCGCTGAGTGGGGCGCGAGCGCCGCCACCCTAACCCCAACCCCGTCTCCGTCCTCCCCAACCGACAAAACCCGCCCCATCCCCATTTTATTTTCTGTGTCCATAATAGTCCCACGAGATGGTCGGAAATAAAGGTCCACCCGGGCAGAGCCGCCTTACCCGGGTAAGCCTAATACTCCGGGGGTTCGGCAGGTTCCCCGGAGGTGGTCGCTTGGGATTGGGCCTTCTCCCCCAACCATGCATCCCATCGCCGCGCACCATAGCTTAGGATTGGAGGGCGATTTTATAGAGTCGCCATACTCGTGGCCCCGGCGGTTAAGCCAAGACCCCCGTTCCTCCTGCCGTCACGTACCATTCACAAAACCAATAGGGAATTGTGAATGGGTCGTTGTGACGACCAACAAGAGGCTTACGGTGTGTGTATGACTCGGGTACCCCGGGTTCGTTAAGCCCGTACTGCAGCTGAAAGGCTGGCAGCCCCTGAGGGAATGGAAGCCTTACTTACCGGATGGCACAGGTATTTTCCGGGCATGGTAGCTTCGGAAGATACCTGTGCCGGATAGGGAAGGAGCCGACGGCGCGTTGCTGCCATTGTGACGCCGAGCAGTACACGGCTGATCATACCGTCCAGGTATGCCCAGCTTGGGAGGTGGAACGACGTGTCCTGGTCGGCGTCATAGAGCGGGATGTCTCGCTGCCGGGTGTGGTGCGCGCCATGCTCGGCAGCGAAAGGAAGTGGAGGGCCGTGGCCTCCTTCTGCGAGACCGTAATGCTGCGGCGCGCTGAGGCTCGCGCTCGTATGGTGGCGCGAGGGCGTCGCCCGGGCGCCAGGCGCCGCTTGCGGCGGCCTTTGCGCGGCGGATGACCCAGACTGGGAGGGGGGCCCTGAGGGGAGCCTCCTCCCGCCAGGCGGCGATTAATTATGGAGCCGACACAATTTCCGTGAAAATTCATGGATTTTGTGACGCTTCGCTCGCAGCCTACTCAGCGGTCACTTACTTACGAGTGACCACAATGAGCAATGTCACCTCCTCGACATTGATAATGGCAAAAACGCGAGTGGCTCCAATTAAAACGCAGTCAATTCCTGTACTGGAATTGAACGACGCCGTGCTGCTCGCCGAGCTTATTGTGCACGTGGAGAAGTCACTTTCATTGAAGGTCGACAGAATAATCTGCTGGACAGATTCCACGATCGCATTGGCATGGTTGAGAAAGCACGCCTCCACATGGAAGGTTTTAATCGCCAACCGTGTGTCAAAGGTCCAAACGTTACTTCCGAAGGCTGAATAGAGGCACGTTCCCACCCGCTTCAATCCCGCGGATCTGAATTCGCGCGGAGTGGAAGCTGCGGAACTCCTTCAATCTAAGCTGTGGATTTCAGGACCAAGTTGGCTAACGGAATCGAAAGAAGAAGGGAAGCGCAAAGTGCACGCCCACGTAGTAATTCCGGAGAAAGAATGGGAATTTGTATTTCGATTCTCGACCTGGAATAAACTACTTCGTGTAACCGCATACTGTCTCCGACTGAGGGGACCGATGCAAGGTGAGCGAAGGTCGTATGATGCGAAGATCCAGCGCACGCATTTTGCAAAGGAGTACCGGTGTTTGAAAAACCACCGAAAAATCCCAGCAAAATCAACATTAAAAAGTCTGAACCCTTTTCTCGATGACAAAGATGTCTTGAGAGTCGGAGGCAGACTGGAAAATACAACACTGTCATGGGAAATCAAGCACCCCATAATTTTGCCGAAACATCACGTTTCCACGATGATAATTCGGCAGTGCCACATTGACACGTTGCACGGGGGATTGCAGTTGACCATGTACACAGTAAGACAAAGATTTTGGATTCTCGGCTGTCGAAATGCAGCGCGAACGGTAATCCACGGATGCATGCGATGCGTTAGATGGAGGGCAAAAACCTCCACGCAAATCATGCAGGATTTAATACCTGAGCGTTGCCGCGAGGCGAGAGCATTTTCGAACTGTGGAGTGGATTATGCGGGACCTTTTCGTGTCCGCGACTCCGCCGGTCGAGGAAAAACCGCCCACAAAGCGTACATAGCAGTTTTTGTCTGTTACGCGATACGGGCCATCCACATCGAACTCGTCCACGATTATACGACGAGTGCCTTTTTGGCAGCATTAGATCGATTCATTGCACGAAGGGGAGTTCCGTCCTGCATTTTCAGTGACAATGGAACGAACTTTGTCGGGGCAGATCGAGAATTACGCGAAAATTTCGAAGCAGTGTACAACACGCAAGAAATGCGTAATAAATGCAGTCAAAAAGGAATTAGATGGAAATTTAACCCACCGAGTGCACCGCACTTCGGTGGCATGCAAGAGGCCGGTGTGAAATCGGTGAAATTTCACCTGAAGCGGACTCTGGGCGAATTCACTCCCACAAGCGAAGAGTTACAAACATTGCTTTGTAAAATCGAAGCAAGTTTAAACTCGCGACCGATTGCCGCTTTGAGTGATAGCCCGGACGATTACGCGCCGCTCACACCGGGGCATTTCTTAGTCGGGAGTCCGCTGAACGCGCTTCCGACGCAATCAGTGGAAATTGAAAAACTCTCCCGTCTGACACGATGGAGGGCGATTCAAAAATTCCACGAACAAATCTGGAGGCATTGGACACGTGATTATCTCACGCACCTCCAGAATCGTTATAAGTGGCGTACAGCCCAAAAAACATTAAAACTAAACGACTTAGTTTTAGTGCAAAATCCTCTCCTCCCCCCGAATCAATGGGAAATGGGACGAGTAGAGGAGGTATTCACCGGCAGGGATGGAAATGCACGTGTTGTTAAAATACACACGGAAAAATCCATTTTTACGCGACCTATTACGCGGTTGTGTAAGCTGCCTGTGGAAGAAACCGAGTCGGCGACGGTTAGCGACGCCGACGAGGTCACATAAAAACCATAACATCCAACGGCCGAAAGTGATCGAAAGGTGAGAAACGACCGTTTCTAGAAATAAACGGTGTTGATTCTCACCTGACCGTTGTCACTGAAAGTTCAAACGGATTAGTGGGGGTTACGAATCCACCAATCTGAGTTGGATTATTGGTAGGGCGTATCGAATAATCCGAGCGCCCCCAAATCGTAACGAAATTCGCCGAACCGAAAACCGCTCAGTCGCAAACGCAGCATCATGAGTGACACCGCGTCCAACATATCTTGCGAGAGCAGTGCGGTATCCTTTTCCGGGGACCCGGAAATAGATGAGCGATTCGGGCGCATTTTGCAGCTCGGGGAAAGGCCCATATCCCCGAGAGGCAATAACGAGGAGCCTACCACCGAACAGGCGCCAAGGGAACCGGAGGTGACCCTCAATTTCGGGGTCGACTCCTTCAGGATTCCGGCCAGGGTTATAACAACAACTCGAAAATACCACTGCCGGGCCCCCGGAGGCCAATACGTCCTCCGATGGGACAAGGACGGACACATGCGGTCCTGTGCGTGGCGGGCCGACAAACCGGAGGAATCGACCCCGCCGCCACCACCAGCAGTGCCGGGGTCGACTTTGGCTGCCCCCACCGACCGAGCTCCGCAACCAAAGCGGAAGCGGAGGAGGCCGGGAAAAAATACTCCCGCCAATCCTGCACCGTCCACCAGCGGCTTGCAGCCACCAACCCCAGCAGCCCCGGCCAGAAAGAAAAAACGAACCTGGCAGCCAGCATTCGGTCAGATCGCCATGGCAAAAGCCATGGCGGACCAAATGCTGACAACGTCGATGCGGTTCCTTCAGCAGGCTGCAGCTGGTCAATCATAAATACTTTTGATTTTTTACAATTAAAAGTGCGCGAGTTCTCTCTCTCCGCGTAAAAAAGTGACCGTACGGGACTACCGCGTTCTCCGGGTATTGCGCAATTCGTGCAAGGGGGGCGGTATGTTTAAATATGTTAAAAAACTATTTAAAATCGCGTTAGTCTGAAATATTAAATTCTCGGCTGCGATTCCTGTATCCGTTTGTGTACGTGACACTGCGGAAGGTTAAACGTTCGTCAGGTTCGTTGAACGTTCGGACGATTTAAAACCGCGGCCGTTTACGTGTTTTTGTACGCTGACCTCACGCGAAGATTCGCTTCGCACTGGTTTAAACGTGACGTCAGCGTCGAGAGAGAGAACCGTATAATATATTGAAAAGAGATCGACAGCTGAATTCGGGAGCGCCGCGTCGTGACGACAAGGCGCGACCGAGTCTTCGTCTGTCGATCCGCGACGATATTCGCAATTATTCACGAGCCGACTGCCAACGGGAGCGGATCCCAGAAGATCTCGCTCCTCAAGTACGGACTCACATAATATTCGGACTTGTATAACAAAGAATTCTCTCCGTTGCTGCGGTTAGAGTTTCCCAGAACAATCTACCTGCGACAAAAGGGAGGTCGTAATACACGCTGCGCGTGACGCGACCGCCTTCGCTAGGAAGGATTGTACGTTGCAGTCGTTGCCACGACCGCGACGTAAGGGACTCAGGATGCACCCACCCAGAATCCCTTTAAAGCTATACGGCTTTGGAGCCTCCCAAAGGTCATACCGTTGAATCGGTACCGCCTCGTGGAGTGCTCTTCGTGCAAAGGTCGCCAAAAAACCCTCTCCAAAAACCCGTCGGTGTACGAGTCGACCGTACACCCTACGGAGGAGTTCGGGTTCAAGGTCGCCTCACCTTCCGTCACGCCGCCTACCAAATACGGTCCCCGTGCAACACGGTCGCCGGGTAGGCTTTATAGTGCGGTTGGACCAGCGAGGGATTTTTTGCAAAGGACACTTTACCGTCACGGTCGCCGTGCAGTAATTTTACAGTGTCGCAGGAAATCACCTCGCACGACGATCCTACGTCACCCGCACGGAGAGCGTGCTCACGGGATCCACCCATTTGGAGCTTTACGACCTTCATTTGGTGACCCGTCCGTGGCTAAGTCGCCCCCGACAGATACGAGCGAATTCTCTTCTGTTCAGGGCAAAAGTATCGCTGATAATTTCAATAAATAATTATCAGCGTACAAGTACAAATTTACAGTCCACTGATTCACGTTAAACGACAGCTGATTCCCCCCTCCCAGCGCACCGCTAGTCGCTAGGAGAGCGAGGCGAACAGCTGATAAGCGTGTTTACGATACGTGTACGCACGTATTTAATCTGAACGAACCTTTGTTACAGCAACCAAGGTCCATCCCAACCGGGGCAACGCCGGTGAAGCCACACCCCCGGCTGGATTATAAAAAACTAATTCTCTTTTTGTAATTTTATATTTTTTTTATTTTTTCATTTTTTGCTAAATTTAAATAAAAGGCATGTCGCAAAGCGACAAGCGAAAATTCCAAATAAAAACTTATCAATCACTTTCCCTAGTATTTCTCTCGTCCGGACCCCGGTTAGAACCCTTAGTTTTCTAACAATCACGTAGTAATGTGGTACCACACTGAAACAGTCCATTAAACCAGGTTTCGCTCAATATTTTAAAGATAACGCATGTTATGTCTAGCTTAGGCCTGGGATTTGCCCTCGTCAGGCTCATATTTTCGCATTTTTCACCTACTTGTTGAACAGATCCCTGGCTTTTTCTGGTTTGGATCACGTAGTAATGAGGTACCACACTGAAACAGTCCATTAAACCTGGTTTCGATCAATATTTTAGAGGATAACGCATGTTATGTCTGGGACAGGTCTAGGATTTGCACTCATCTGGCTCATATTTCGCATTCTTCACATACTTGTTGAACAGATCCTGGGTTTTTTTTGGTTTGGATCACGTAGTAATGTGGGACCACACTGAAACAATCAATTAAACCTGGTCATGATAAATATTTTAGAGGATAACGCATGTTAGGTCTAGGTTAGGCCTGGGATTTGCCCTCACCAGACTCATACTTTCGCATTTTTCACATACTTGTTCTACAGATCCTGGGTTTTTTCTGGTTTGAATCACGTGGTAATGTGGTACCACACTGAAACAGTCCATGAAACCTGGTTTCGATTAATATTTTAGAGGATAACGCATGTTAGGTCTACGTTAGGCCTGGGATTTGCCCTCATCAGACTCATACTTTCGCATATTTCTCATACTTGGTGGCCAGATCCTGGGTTATTTCTAGTTTGGATCATGTAGTAATGTGGTACCACACAGAAGCAGTCGATTGAACCTGGTCACGCTCAATATTTTAGAGGATAACTCATGATAGGACTCGGTTAGGTCTATGATTTGCCCTCATCTGGGTCATACATTCGCATATTTCTCAAACTTGTCGGCCAGATTCTGGGCTTTCACTGGTCTGGATCACGTAGTAATGTGGTACCACACTGAAACAGTCCATTAAACCTGGTTTTGATCAACATTTTAGATGATAACGCATGTTAGGTCTGGGATAGGTCTAGGATTTGCCCTCATCTGGCTCATAGTTTCGTATTCTTCACATACCTGTTGAACAGATCCTGGGTTTTTCCTGGGTTGGATCACGTAGTAATATGGTACCACACTGAAACAGTCAATTAAACCTGGTTTCGATCAGTATTTTAGAGGATAACTCATGCTAGGTCTAGGTTAGGCCTGGGATTTGCCCCATCAGACTCATACTTTCGCATATTTCTCATACTTGTTGGCCAGATCCTGGGTTATTTCTGGTTTGGATCAGGTAGTAATGACATACAGCACTGAAACAGTCGATTAAACCTGGTCACGATCAACATTTTAGAGGATAACCCCGAATAGGACTCGGTTGGGTGTGGGATTTGCCCTCATGAGGCTGATACTTTCGCATATTTCTCATACTTGTTGGCCAGATCCTGGGCTTTTTCTGGTCTGGATCACGTAGTAATGTGGTACCACACTGAAACAGTCGATTAAACCTGGTTTCGATCAATATTTTAGATGATAACGCATATTAGGTCTGGGTTAGGTCTAGGATTTTCCATCATCTGTCACATACTTTCGCGTTCTTCACATACTTGTTGAACAGATCCTGGGTTATTTCTGGTTTGGAACACGTAGTAATGTGGTATCACACTGAAACAGTCCATGAAACCTGGTTTCGATCAATATTTTAGAGGATAACGCATGTTAGGTCTAGGTTAGGCCTGGGATTTGCCCTCATCAGACTAAACTTTCGCATATTTCTCATACTTGTTGGGCAGATACTTGGATTTGTCTGGATTGGATAACGTAGTATGTGGTACCACACTGAAACAATTAATTAAACCTGGATACGACCAATATTTTAGAGGATACACTATGTTAGGTCTAGGTTAGGCCTGGGATTTGCCCTCATCAGACTCATACTTTCGCATTTTTCGCATACTTGTTGTACAGATCCTGGGTTTTTTCTGGCTTGAATCACGTGGTAATGTGGTATCACACTGAAACAGTCCATGAAACCTGGTTTCGCTCTATATTTTAGAGGATAACGCATGTTAGGTCTAGGTTAGGCCTGGGATTTGCCCTCATCAGACTCATACTTTCGCATTTTCCACATACTTGTTGTACAGATCCGGGGCTTTTTCTGGTCTGGATCACGTAGTAATGTGGTACTACACTAAAACAGTCGATTAAACCTGGTTTCGATCAATATTTTAGATGATAACGCGTGTTAGGTCTGGGTTAGGTCTAGGATTTTCCATCATCTGGCTCATACTTTCGCATTCTTCACATACTTGTTGGCCAGATCCTGGGTTATTTCTGGTTTGGATCAGGTAGTAATGTGATACCACACTGAAACAGTCGATTAAACCTGGTCACGATCAACATTTTATAGGATAACGCATGTTAGCTCTAGGTTAGGCCTGCGATTTGCCCTCATCAGACTCAAACTTTCGCATATTTCGCATACTTGTTGGGCAGATCCTTGGATTTTTCTGGATTGGATCACGTAGTAATGTGGTACCACTCTGAAACAGTTAATTAAACCTGGATACGACCAATATTTTAGCGGTTACACCATGTTAGGTCTAGGTTAGCCCTGGGATTTGCCCCATCAGACTCATACTCTCGCATATTTCTCATACTTGTTGGCCAGATCCTGGGTTATTTCTGGTTTGGATCAGGTAGTAATGTGACACAGCACTGAAACAGTCGATTAAACCTGGTCACGATCAACATTTTAGAGGATAACGCATGTTAGCTCTAGGTTAGGCCTGGGATTTGCCCTCATCAGACTCAAACTTTCGCATACTTCTCATACTTGTTGGGCAGATCCTTGGATTTTTCTGGATTGGATCACGTAGTAATGTGGTACCACAATGAAACAGTTAATTAAACCTGGATACGACCAATATTTTAGAGGTTACACCATGTTAGGTCTAGGTTAGGCCTGGGATTTGCCCTCATGAGACTTATACTTTCGCATATTTCTCATACTTGTTGGCCAGGTCCTGGGCTTTTTCTGGTTTGGATCACGTAGTAGTGTGGTACCACACTGAAACAGTCGATTAAATGTGGTTTCGATCAATATTTTTAATGATACCGCATGTTAGGTCTGGGTCAGGTCTAGGATTTTCCATCATCTGGCTCATACTTTCGCATTCTTCACATACTTGTTGGCCAGATCGTGGGTTATTTCTGGTTTGGATCAGGTAGTAATGTGATACCACAATGAAACAGTCGATTAAACCTGGTCACGATCAACATTTTAGAGGATAACCCCGAATAGGACTCGGTTGGGTGTGGGATTTGCCCTCATGAGGCTGATACTTTCGCATATTTCTCATACTTGTTGGCCAGATCCTGGGCTTTTTCTGGTCTGGATCACGTAGTAATGTGGTACCACACTGAAACAGTCGATTAAACCTGGTTTCGATCAGTGTTTTAGAGGATAACTCATGCTAGGTCTAGGTTAGGCCTGGGATTTGCCCCATCAGACTCATACTTTCGCATATTTCTCATACTTGTTGGCCAGATCCTGGGTTATTTCTGGTTTGGATCAGGTAGTAATGTGACACAGCACTGAAACAGTCGATTAAACCTGGTCACGATCAACATTTTAGAGGATAACGCATGTTAGGTCTAGGTTAGGCCTGGGATTTCTCCTCATCAGACTCAAACATTCGCATATTTCTTATACTTGTTGGGCAGATCCTTGGATTTTTCTGGATTGCATCACGTAGAAATGTGGTACCACACTGAATCAGTTAATTAAACCTGGATACGACCAATATTTTAGAGGTTACACCATGTTAGGTCTAGGTTAGGCCTGGGATTTGCCCTCATGAGACTCATACTTTCGCATATTTCTCATACTTGTTGGCCAGGTCCTGGGCTTTTTCTGGTTTGGATCACGTAGTAATGTGGTACTACACTGAAACAGTCGATTAAATCTTGTTTCGATCAATATTTTAAATGATAACGCATGTTAGGTCTAGGTTAGTCCTGGGATTTGCCCTCATCAGACTCAAACTTTCGCATATTTCTCATACTTGTTGGGCAGATCCTTGGATTTTTCTGGATTGGATCACGTAGTAATGTGGTACCACACTGAAACAGTTAATAAAACCAGGATACGACTAATATTTTAGAGGATACGCCAAGTTAGGTCTAGGTTAGGCCTGGGATTTGCCCTCATCAGACTCATACTTTCGCATTTTTCACATACTTGTTGTACAGATCCTGGGTTTCTTCTGGCTTGAATCACGTGGTAATGTGGTATGACACTGAAACAGTCCACGATACCTGGTTTCGATCAATATTTTAGAGGATAACGCATGTTAGGTCTACGTTAGGCCTGGGATTTGCCCTCATCAGACTCATACTTTCGCATATTTCTCATACTTGTTGGCCAGATCCTGGGTTATTTCTAGTTTGGATTATGTAGTAATGTGGTACCACACAGAAGCAGTCGATGGAACCTGGTCACGATCGATATTTTAGAGGATAACTCATGATAGGTCTCGGTTAGGTCTATGATTTGCCCTCATCTGGGTCATATATTCGCATATTTCTCAAACTTGTCGGCCAGATTCTGGGCTTTCACTGGTCTGGATCACGTAGTAATGTGGTACCACACTGAAACAGTCCATTAAACATGGTTTTGATCAATATTTTAGATGATAACGCATGTTAGGTCTGGGATAGGTCTAGGATTTGCCCTCATCTGGCTCATAGTTTCGTATTCTTCACATACTTGTTGAACAGATCCTGGGTTTCTCCTGGGTCGGATCACGGAGTAATGTGGTACCACACTCAAACAGTCAGTTAAACCTGGATACGACCAATATTTTAGAGGATAACGCATGTTAGGTCTCGGTTAGGTCTATGATTTGCCCTCATCTGGGTCATACTTTCGCATATTTGTCAAACTTGTCGGCCAGATTCAGGGCTTTCACTGGTCTGGATCACGTAGTAATGTGGTACCACACTCAAACAGTCAGTTAAACCTGGATACGACCAATATTTTAGAGGATAACGCATGTTAGGTCTCGGTTAGGTCTATGATTTGCCCTCATCTGGGTCATACTTTCGCATATTTCTCAAACTTGTCGGCTAGATTCTGGGCTTTCACTGGTCTGGATCACGTAGTAATGTGGTACCACACTGAAACAGTCGATTAAACCTGGTTTCGGTCAATATTTTAGATGATAACGCATGTTAGGTCTGGGTTAGGTCTGGGCTTTGCCCTGATCAGGCTCATACTTTCGCGTTTTTCACATACTTGTTGAACGGATCCTGGGTTTTTTCTGGTTTGGATCACGTAGTAATGTGGTACCACGCTGAAACAGTCAATTGAACCCGGTTTCGATCAATATTTTCGAGGATAACGCAAGTTAAGTCTGGGATAGGCCTGGGATTTGCCCTCATCAGGCTCATACTTTCGCGTTTTTCACATACTTGTTGGACGGATCCTGGGTTTTTTCTGGTTTGGATCACGTAGTAGTGTGGTACCACCCTGAAACAGTCCATTAAACCTGGTTTCGATCAATATTTCAGAGGATAACGCATGTTAGGTTTGGGTTAGGTCTAGGATTTGCCCTCATCAGGCTCATACTTTCGCGTTTTTCACATACTTGTTGAACAGATCCTGGGTTTTTTCTGGTTTGGATCACGTAGTAATGTGGTACCACACTGAAACAGTCCATTAATCCTGGTTTCGATCAATATTTTAGAGGATAACGCATGTTAGGTTTGGGTTAGGTCTAGGATTTGCCCTCATCAGGCTCATACTTTCGCGTTTTTCACATACTTGTTGAACAGATCCTGGGTTTTTTCTGGTTTGTATCACGTAGTAATGTGGTACCACACTGAAACAGTCCATTAAACCTGGTTACGATCAATATTTTAGAGAATAATTCATGTTAGGTCTAGGTTAGGTCTGGGATTTGCTCTCATCAGGCTCATTCTTTCGCATATTTCTCATACATGATGGCTAGATCCAGGGCTTTTTCTGGATTGCATCACGTAGTAATGAAGTACGACACTGAAACAGTCCATTAAACCTGGTTTCGATCAAGATTTTAGAGGACAACGCAAGTTAGGTCTGGGATCCCCTCAGGGGCTGCCAGCCTTTCAGCTGCAGTACGGGCTTAACGAACCCGGGGTACCCGAGTCATACACACACCGTAAGCCTCCTGTTGGTCGTCACAACGACCCATTCACAATTCCCTATTGGTTTTGTGAATGGTACGTGACGGCAGGAGGAACGGGGGTCTTGGCTTAACCGCCTGGGCCACGAGTATGGCGACTCTATAAAATCGCCCTCCAATCCTAAGCTATGGTGCGCGGCGATGGGATGCATGGTTGGGGGAGAAGGCCCAATCCCAAGCGACCACCTCCGGGGAACCTGCCGAACCCCCGGAGTATATAGGCTTACCCGGGTAAGGCGGCTCTGCCCGGGCGGACCTTTTCTTCCGACCTGCTCGTGGGAATATTATGGAGTTCAATATTAAAACGGGGATGGGACGGGGTAAGTCAGAGGGGGAGGACGAAGGGGGTGTTGGGACTGGAGTGACGGCGCTCGCGCCGCCTCCAGCGCCTGGCCCGGCTTCGTGGAAGGTGGAGGAGGACGACGAGACTGCGTCAGTCTCGTCCTTCTCCTCCACCAGGAGCCTCATAGGCTCTAAGAGGAAGAGGGCGGGGCAGGCCGTCGTCGAGGTGGGCGGGGCGATGAGCCCGTCGGTGAGGCTGAGTTGCCTCAGGGACGAGGTGACCGAGGAGATATCGGAGAGGATCTCCTCGTCCCTGAGGCGGGTGGAGAAAGTCGCCGCTGCCTGCGCCTTTAAGGGGCACAAAAGCGGTGGCGCGGAGGCCCTGAAGGCCGCGGCGGAGGAAATGAGGGAGGCGGCGCGGGAGCTCAGAGGGCGGAACGCCCGTCTGCAGCTCCTGTTGGAGGAGGAGCGACAGGGGAGGAGGAGGGCAGAGGCGCTGTGGAACAGCGCGGCCCTCCCTCCCATCCTCCCTCCTCCTCCACCGCCGCGTCCCTCGGCGGGGGTAAATAAGCGGAGTGCGGCGGCAGTGGTGCGGGGCACCGCGGGCCCCTCCACCCGCACTCCGCCCGTGAAGAAGTCCCCGTCCTCCTCAGAAGACGATCTTCTGAGGAGGATTGGGGACATGATTGATGGCAAGCTGGCCGCCTTCCGGGAGGAGCTCCTCGCCGGAAGAGCGGTCAGCAGGAAGGCGGTGCCTCCCCGACCTGTTCCGGTACAGTCGGGGAAGGCAAAGAAGGGCGGAGTGAAGGCTCCGCCCAGCGTTGCGGCACCAGGGCCCCGGGTCGCGACCCCCAAGGGGGGTGGTGTACCCGGGGTCGCGGTGGTCGCGTCCTCCACAGCACCCTCCCAAGGGGGGGTGGCGTGGAGTGAGGTGGTGGGGCGGAAGGCGAAGCGGGCGGCGAGGAAGGCCTCGCAACCGCAGCCTCCGCCTCCGCCGCCGGCGGCCAAGGTAAAGGCCGCGAAGGTCGGGAAGGCACGACCAGGTCGTCCCCCAAAAACGGCAGCGGTGACGCTGACCGTTGCGCAGGGGGGCGACCTGACCCTCGCGGAGGCGATGCGGCTCGCCAGGGAGAATATCTCCCTGGAAGAGCTGGGCATCGCCTCCGTGAGGGCGAAGAGGGCCGTGACCGGGGGTCTCTTGCTGGAGATCCCCGGTGCAGAAGGCGGCGCGAAGGCGGATCGTCTCGCCCAGAGGCTCCGGGAGCAGCTGGGCGAGCGAGGTGTCCGTGTCGCCCGGCCCACGAAGCGCACGGAGATGCGCGTTTGTGGGCTGGACGACTCGGTCAGCGCACAGGATGTGTCCCGTGCCCTTGCGAGGGCGGGGGACTGTCCTGTGGAGGACCTGCGGATCGGAGAGATCCGCAGGTCGCCCTCCGGCCTCGGGTCGGTGTGGGCCCGGTGCCCCCTCTCCGCCGCCCGTAAGGTGGCGGAATCCGGGAGGGTGTTGGTGGGGTGGGTTTCGGCGCGAGTGGAAATCCTCGCGCCGCGCCCGCTCCAGTGTCACCGCTGCCTCGAATTGGGGCACGTGAGGCAGTGGTGCACCTCGCCGGTGGACCGCAGCGGTCAGTGTTACCGCTGCGGTGCCAAAGAGCACCGTGCGAGCCAGTGCTCGGCGGCCCCCCACTGCCCGCTGTGTGCGGACATGGGGAGGCCAGCCGATCACAGGGTGGGGAGCAAGAAGTGCTCCCCCCCCTCCCGGAAGGAGAGGAAGAGGCGGGCTGCACCGGCTCCGGTGCCGAGGGCGGAGGCATCGTCCTCCATGGAGGTGGACGGTGCTACGGGGACGGACGGCCGGGAGGAGGCTGGCGCGGCCATTAATTAATGCCGCCCCGCCTCCTCCTCCAGGCCAACCTCAACCACTGCCGCGCGGCACAGGACTTGATGTCCCAAGTCCTCGCGGAGTGGGGGGTTTGCCTGGCGGTCGCCGCCGAGCCGTACCGCGTCCCTGATCACCCTCATTGGGTGGGCGACGCGGACGGCTTGGTGGCGACGGTATGGGGAGGGGGCGACGGGTCCCCACCGTTCTCCTTGTTGGAGCGCGGTCGGGGATTCGTCGCCGTGGACTGGGGGGGAGTCGCTGTGGTGGGGTGCTACATTTCGCCCCGTAGCGGTCACACTGCGTTCGAGCTGTACTTGGCCGAGGTCGCGGCATGCGTGCAGCGCTACGCGGCCCGGCCGGTGCTGGTCCTGGGGGATTTTAATGCCAAGTCGGTGGCTTGGGGATCCCCCAGGACCTCCGTTCGCGGCGGGATCCTGGGCGATTGGGCGGCGGGGCTCGACCTCCGGGTATTGAACCGGGGGTCGGAGCACACATGCGTGCGGCGATATGGGGGGTCCATCGTGGATGTTGGATTCGCGACCCCCAACGCCGTGCGCATGGTGTCGGGTTGGCACGTGGTCGCGGGGGCAGAGACACTCTCCGATCACCGGTACATCCGGATGGAGGTCTCTGCCGCCGCGAGTGCATCCCGACACGGCCGCCTGCGTGGCACCCCACCACGCCGCTGGGCGCTTCGGCGTCTGGACAAGGACGCCCTGATGGCAGCTGCCCTCGCTGCAACTTGGCCGCAGGGAGCGGCCGAGTTGCCGAGCATAGAGGAGGAGGTCGCCCGGCTCGGAGCATTGGTCGCGGGTATTTGCGACGCGGCGATGCCTCGGGTCGGGCGGGCTTCTCCTCGCCGGGCGGTGTACTGGTGGTCGGACGCGATCGCGGAGTTGCGAGTCGCGACTGTCCGCGCCCGACGCCAGTACACCCGCGCGCGCCGTCGTCAACGTACAGGCGACGGCGTGGCGCGAGCGAGTGCAGCTGATGACCTGTATGGAGCATACCGCGTGGCGCGGGTTGCTCTGCAGGTCGCCATCAAACGGGCCAAGACCCGGGCATGGAAGGAGCTCCTCCAGACCCTTGATGACGATCCATGGGGGCGCCCATATAAGGTGGTGCTGAATAAGCTCCGCCCGTGGGCGCCCCCCGTCACCGAGGGTATTGACCCCCGGCTGCTGGAGGACGTGGTCAATACACTCTTCCCAATTGGGGAGAGGGGACCGCGTCCTCCGGCGGCGGCGGCTGTCCCAGTGGAGTGGACGGCCGAGCTGGGGGTCACGCAGGAGGAGCTGGCAGCGGCCATCAGACGGCTCGGGGTTCGTAACACGGCCCCGGGTCCGGATGGTGTGCCCGGCCGGGTTTGGGTCTTGACCCAGGGCGTCCTTGGGGCCGACCTCAGGCGGTTGTTCGACCGCTGCCTGAGGGACGGGCGATTCCCCCCCAGTTGGAAGGTGGCGAGGATGGTCCTCCTCCGGAAGGAGGGTCGGCCCGCGGAGTCTCCCTCCGCATACCGGCCCATTTGTCTCCTCGATGAGGTGGGCAAGCTCTTCGAGCGTGTGATTGCTGCCCGCCTCGTCGGGCACCTGTCGCGGGGTGATCCCGGTCTGGCCGACTGCCAGTTCGGTTTCCGGGGGGGCCGATCGACTATCGACGCGATAGGTCGTGTGAGGGCCCTCTCGGGGGCGGCCGTCTCCCGGGGAGGGGTGGCATTGGCAATATCCTTGGATATTGCCAATGCCTTTAACACCCTCCCCTGGGAAGAGATAAGGAGGGGGCTCGAATATCATCGAGTCCCCCCTTGTCTCAGGGCGGTCGTCGGGGATTATCTCCGCGGCAGGTGGATCGAGTATCCGGGCCGGGATGGTGATATGCGGAGGGAGGTGTACTGCGGTGTTCCGCAGGGGTCGGTCCTCGGGCCACTCCTGTGGAACATCGCGTACGACTCGGTGTTGCGGGCCGGCCTCCCCGACGGCGTCAGCACGGTGTGTTATGCGGATGACACACTGGTGCTGGCCGTCGGGGCGCACTGGGGGAGGGCCATGCGTCGCGCGGAGGAGGGGTCGCAACGCGTCGTCGACCGGATCAGGGGGATGGGGATGACGGTGGCGGTCCATAAGACCGAGGTGATTGCGTTTCATTCACCTCGGCAGGATCCGCCACCCCCTCTGATCCGGGTGGGTGGGGCTGACATCGAGGTGAAGCCCCAGATCAGGTATCTGGGGCTGATCCTCGATAGCCACTGGCGTTTCGAGGAGCATTTCCGCTGCCTGGTCCCCCGGTTGGAAAGGATGGTTGCGGCTCTGGGCCGGATCCTGCCCAACCTGGGTGGCCCGGCGGGCCGAGTTCGTCGCCTCTATGTGGCAATGGTCCAGTCGGTGGCCCTATACGGGGCCCCCGTCTGGGCGGACGACCTGGCTGCCTCCCGGCGCAGCATGACTATGCTGCGTCGGGTGCAGAGGCGCATGGCGCTCAGGGTCGTCCGCGGGTATCGGACCATGTCACATGAGGCGGCGACGGTTCTAGCGGGGATGCCGCCCATGGACCTGCTCGCGCGGTCGCACGCGGTGATGTACCGGCACCGCGTCGACCGTCGCGCGGGGGTGGGGGCGGTCCCGGGCGGGCAGGAACCTGCTTGGGGCGATTTGAAGCGCCAGGCCCGGCAGTCCGTGTTGCTCGCGTGGCAGGAGCGGCTGGCTCTGCCAACAGCGGGGCACCGGACTGTAGGGGCGGTTCGGCCACTCCTGAAGGAGTGGCTGGACAGAGGCCATGGCAGCCTCACCTACCGGATGGCACAGGTATTTTCCGGGCATGGCAGCTTCGGAAGATACCTGTGCCGGATAGGGAAGGAGCCGACGGCGCGTTGCTGCCACTGCGACGCTGAGCAGGACACGGCGGATCATACCCTGGAGGTATGCCCCGCGTGGGAGGGGGAGCGCCGTGTCCTGGTCGGCGTCGTCGGGCGGGATGTCTCGCTGCCGGGCGTGGTGCGCGCCATGCTCGGCAGCGAGGAGAAGTGGAGGGCCGTGGCCTCCTTCTGCGAGAACGTAATGTTGCAGAAGGAGGCCGCGGGGAGGGAGCGCGAGCTGCAGCGGCGCGCTGAAGCTCGCGCTCGTGCGGTGGCCCGAGGTCGTCGCCCGGTCGCGAGGCGTCGCGGGCGGCCGCCTCGGCGTGGCGGATGACCTAGGCTGGGAGGGGGGTCCTGAGGGGACCCTCCTCCCGCCAGGCGGCGCCGGGTCGGACCGGTTGGGGGTAGGAGTGCCTCCCCCTACCGGTCCGACGCAAGGGGAGGCACCCTCGGCGGTCTGGTGCGGCCATGAACGCCCGGCCGCCGAGGGGTGGAAACGGGGTCGCGGGCGGTTGCGAGTTGGGGCTCGCAGCCGCCACTAAACGCGGCCCCGGGACGGATAGCGGCGGGATGGAGTGGCCCCGTCCCGCCGCTATGAGGCAGTGTGTCTACTGGGGGGACCGATTGTCCCCCCGGGGGATGGGCGCGAAAGCGCGGGCACGGGGAGGATACCGGAAGAATGCTTCGAGCGATTCCCGGTATCCTCCCAAAGCGTGCCGAAGGGTCACCGTGGGGTTTTTAGTGGGTAGGTCCCGCGCCTGTCGTTGTACGGGCGCGGGGAATCCCACACACCCCTCCCACCTCTCCCCAAGGAGGTGGGAGGGAGTCTTTCGAAGATTTTCCCCACGACAAAAAAAAAAAAAAAAAAAAAAAAAAAAAAAGTTAGGTCTGGGATAGGTCTGGGATTTGCCCTCATCAGGATCATACTTTCGCAGTTTTCACATACTTTTTTTTTTTTTTTTTTTTTTTTTTTGTCGTGGGGAAAATCTTCGAAAGACTCCCTCCCACCTCCTTGGGGAGAGGTGGGAGGGGTGTGTGGGATTCCCCGCGCCCGTACAACGACAGGCGCGGGACCTACCCACTAAAAACCCCACGGTGACCCTTCGGCACGCTTTGGGAGGATACCGGGAATCGCTCGAAGCATTCTTCCGGTATCCTCCCCGTGCCCGCGCTTTCGCGCCCATCCCCCGGCGGGACAATCGGTCCCCCCAGTAGACACACTGCCTCATAGCGGCGGGACGGGGCCACTCCATCCCGCCGCTATCCGTCCCGGGGCCGCGTTTAGTGGCGGCTGCGAGCCCCAACTCGCAACCGCCCGCGACCCCCTTTCCACCCCTCGGCGGCCGGGCGTTCATGGCCGCACCAGACCGCCGAGGGTGCCTCCCCTTGCGTCGGACCGGTAGGGGGAGGCACTCCTACCCCCAACCGGTCCGACCCGGCGCCGCCTGGCGGAAGGAGGGTCCCCTCAGGACCCCCCTCCCAGCCTAGGTCATCCGCCACGCCGAGGCGGCCGCCCGCGACGCCTCGCGACTGGGCGACGACCTCGGGCCACCGCACGAGCGCGAGCTTCAGCGCGCCGCTGAAGCTCGCGCTCCCTCCCCGCGGCCTCCTTCTGCAACATTACGTTCTCGCAGAAGGAGGCCACGGCCCTCCACTTCTCCTCGCTGCCGAGCATGGCGCGCACCACGCCCGGCAGCGAGACATCCCGCCCGACGACGCCGACCAGGACACGGCGCTCCCCCTCCCACGCGGGGCATACCTCCAGGGTATGATCCGCCGTGTCCTGCTCAGCGTCGCAGTGGCAGCAACGCGCCGTCGGCTCCTTCCCTATCCGGCACAGGTATCTTCCGAAGCTGCCATGCCCGGAAAATACCTGTGCCATCCGGTAGGTGAGGCTGCCATGGCGTCTGTCCAGCCACTCCTTCAGGAGTGGCCGAACCGCCCCGACAGTCCGGTGCCCCGCGGTTGGCAGAGCCAGCCGCTCCTGCCACGCGAGCAACACGGACTGCCGGGCCTGGCGCTTCAAATCGCCCCAAGCAGGTTCCTGCCCGCCCGGGACCGCCCCCACCCCCGCGCGACGGTCGACGCGGTGCCGGTACATCACCGCGTGCGACCGCGCGAGCAGGTCCATGGGCGGCATCCCCGCTAGAACCGTCGCCGCCTCATGTGACATGGTCCGATACCCGCGGACGACCCTGAGCGCCATGCGCCTCTGCACCCGACGCAGCATAGTCATGCTGCGCCGGGAGGCAGCCAGGTCGTCCGCCCAGACGGGGGCCCCGTATAGGGCCACCGACTGGACCATTGCCACATAGAGGCGACGAACTCGGCCCGCCGGGCCCCCCAGGTTGGGCAGGATCCGGCCCAGAGCCGCAACCATCCTTTCCAACCGGGGGACCAGGCAGCGGAAATGCTTCTCGAAACGCCAGTGGCTATCGAGGATCAGCCCCAGATACCTGCTCTGGGGCTTCACCTCGATGTCAGCCCCACCCACCCGAATCAGAGGGGGTGGCGGATCCTGCCGAGGTGAATGAAACGCAATCACCTCGGTCTTATGGACCGCCACCGTCATCCCCATCCCCCTGATCCGGTCGACGACGCGTTGCGACCCCTCCTCCGCGCGACGCATGGCCCTCCCCCAGTGCGCCCCGACGGCCAGCACCAGTGTGTCATCCGCATAACACACCGTGCTGACGCCGTCGGGGAGGCCGGCCCGCAACACCGAGTCGTACGCGATGTTCCACAGGAGTGGCCCGAGGACCGACCCCTGCGGAACACCGCAGTACACCTCCCTCCGCATATCACCATCCCGGCCCGGATACTCGATCCACCTGCCGCGGAGATAATCCCCGACGACCGCCCTGTGACAAGGGGGGACTCGATGATATTCGAGCCCCCTCCTTATCCCTTCCCAGGGGAGGGTGTTAAAGGCATTGGCAATATCCAAGGATATTGCCAATGCCACCCCTCCCCGGGAGACGGCCGCCTCCGAGAGGGCCCTCACACGACCTATCGCGTCGATAGTCGATCGGCCCCCCCGGAAACCGAACTGGCAGTCGGCCAGACCGGGATCACCCCGCGACAGGTGCTCGACGAGGCGGGCAGCAATCACACGCTCGAAGAGCTTGCCCACCTCGTCGAGGAGACAAATGGGCCGGTATGCGGAGGGAGACTCCGCGGGCCGACCCTCCTTCCGGAGGAGGACCATCCTCGCCACCTTCCAACTGGGGGGGAATCGCCCGTCCCTCAGGCAGCGGTCGAACAACCGCCTGAGGTCGGCCCCAAGGACGCCCTGGGTCAAGACCCAAACCCGGCCGGGCACACCATCCGGACCCGGGGCCGTGTTACGAACCCCGAGCCGTCTGATGGCCGCTGCCAGCTCCTCCTGCGTGACCCCCAGCTCGGCCGTCCACTCCACTGGGACAGCCGCCGCCGCCGGAGGACGCGGTCCCCTCTCCCCAATTGGGAAGAGTGTATTGACCACGTCCTCCAGCAGCCGGGGGTCAAGACCCTCGGTGACGGGGGGCGCCCACGGGCGGAGCTTATTCAGCACCACCTTATATGGGCGCCCCCATGGATCGTCATCAAGGGTCTGGAGGAGCTCCTTCCATGCCTGGGTCTTGGCCCGTTTGATGGCGACCTGCAGAGCAACCCGCGCCACGCGGTATGCTCCATACAGGTCATCAGCTGCCCTCGCTCGCGCCACGCCGTCGCCTGTACGTTGACGACGGCGCGCGCGGGTGTACTGGCGTCGGGCGCGGACAGTCGCGACTCGCAACTCCGCGATCGCGTCCGACCACCAGTACACCGCCCGGCGAGGAGAAGCCCGCCCGACCCGAGGCATCGCCGCGTCGCAAATACCCGCGACCAATGCTCCGAGCCGGGCGACCTCCTCCTCTATGCTCGGCAACTCGGCCGCTCCCTGCGGCCAAGTTGCAGCGAGGGCAGCTGCCATCAGGGCGTCCTTGTCCAGGCGCCGAAGCGCCCAGCGGCGTGGTGGGGTGCCACGCAGGCGGCCGTGTCGGGATGCACTCACGGCGGCAGAGACCTCCATCCGGATGTACCGGTGATCGGAGAGTGTCTCTGCCCTCGCGACCACGTGCCAACCCGACACCATGCGCACGGCGTTGGGGGTCGCGAATCCAACATCCACGATGGACCCCCCATATCGCCGCACGCATGTGTGCTCCGACCCCCGGTTCAATACCCGGAGGTCGAGCCCCGCCGCCCAATCGCCCAGGATCCCGCCGCGAACGGAGGTCCTGGGGGATCCCCAAGCCACCGACTTGGCATTAAAATCCCCCAGGACCAGCACCGGCCGGGCCGCGTAGCGCTGCACGCATGCCGCGACCTCGGCCAAGTACAGCTCGAACGCAGCGTGACCGCTACGGGGCGAAATGTAGCACCCCACCACAGCGACTCCCCCCCAGTCCACGGCGACGAATCCCCGACCGCGCTCCAACAAGGAGAACGGTGGGGACCCGTCGCCCCTCCCCATACCGTCGCCACCAAGCCGTCCGCGTCGCCCACCCAATGAGGGTGATCAGGGACGCGGTACGGCTCGGCGGCGACCGCCAGGCCAACCCCCCACTCCGCGAGGACTTGGGACATCAAGTCCTGTGCCGCGCGGCAGTGGTTGAGGTTGGCCTGGAGGAGGAGGCGGGGCGGCATTAATTAATGGCCGCGCCAGCCTCCTCCCGGCCGTCCGTCCCCGTAGCACCGTCCACCTCCATGGAGGACGATGCCACCGCCCTCGGCACCGGAGCCGGTGCAGCCCGCCTCTTCCTCTCCTTCCGGGAGGGGGGGGAGCACTTCTTGCTCCCCACCCTGTGATCGGCTGGCCTCCCCATGTCCGCACACAGCGGGCAGTGGGGGGCCGCCGAGCACTGGCTCGCACGGTGCTCTTTGGCACCGCAGAGGTAACACTGACCGCTGCGGTCCACCGGCGAGGTGCACCACTGCCTCACGTGCCCCAATTCGAGGCAGCGGTGACACTGGAGCGGGCGCGGCGCGAGGATTTCCACTCGCGCCGAAACCCACCCCACCAACACCCTCCCGGATTCCGCCACCTTACGGGCGGCGGAGAGGGGGCACCGGGCCCACACCGACCCGAGGCCGGAGGGCGACCTGCGGATCTCTCCGATCCGCAGGTCCTCCACAGGACAGTCCCCCGCCCTCGCAAGGGCACGGGACACATCCTGTGCGCTGACCGAGTCGTCCAGCCCACAAACGCGCATCTCCGTGCGCTTCGTGGGCCGGGCGACCCGGACACCTCGCTCGCCCAGCTGCTCCCGGAGCCTCTGGGCGAGACGATCCGCCTTCGCGCCGCCTTCTGCACCGGGGATCTCCAGCAAGAGACCCCCGGTCACGGCCCTCTTCGCCCTCACGGAGGCGATGCCCAGCTCTTCCAGGGAGATATTCTCCCTGGCGAGCCGCATCGCCTCCGCGAGGGTCAGGTCGCCCCCCTGCGCAACGGTCAGCGTCACCGCTGCCGTTTTTGGGGGACGACCTGGTCGTGCCTTCCCGACCTTCGCGGCCTTTACCTTGGCCGCCGGCGGCGGAGGCGGAGGCTGCGGTTGCGAGGCCTTTCTCGCCGCCCGCTTCGCCTTCCGCCCCACCACCTCACTCCACGCCACCCCCCCTTGGGAGGGTGCCGTGGAGGACGCGACCACCGCGACCACGGGTACACCACCCCCCTTGGGGGTCGCGACCCGGGGCCCTGGTGCCGCAACGCTGGGCGGAGCCTTCACTCCGCCCTTCTTTGCCTTCCCCGACTGTACCGGAACAGGTCGGGGAGGCACCGCCTTCCTGCTGACCGCACTTCCGGCGAGGAGCTCCTCCCGGAAGGCGGCCAGCTTGCCATCAATCATGTCCCCAATCCTCCTCAGAAGATCGTCTTCTGAGGAGGACGGGGACTTCTTCACGGGCGGAGTGCGGGTGGAGGGGCCCGCGGTGCCCCGCACCACTGCCGCCGCACTCCGCATATTTACCTCCGCCGAGGGACGCGGCGGTGGAGGAGGAGGGAGGATGGGAGGGAGAGCCGCGCTGTTCCACAGCGCCTCTGCCCTCCTCCTCCCCTGTCGCTCCTCCTCCAACAGGAGCTGCAGACGGGCGGTCCGCCCTCTGAGCTCCCGTGCAGCCTCCCTCATTTCCGCCGCCGCGGCCTTCAGGGCCTCCGCGCCACCGCTTTTCTGCCCCTTAAAGGCGCAGGCAGCGGCGACTTTCTCCACCCGCCTCAGGGACGAGGAGATCCTCTCCGATATCTCCTCGGTCACCTCGTCCCTGAGGCAACTCAGCCTCACCGACGGGCTCATCGCCCCGCCCACCTCGACGACGGCCTGCCCCGTCCTCTTCCTCTTAGAGCCTATGTGGCTCGTGCTGGAGGAGAAGGACGAGACCGACGCCGTCTCGTCGTCCTCCTCCACCCTCCACGAAGCCGGACCTGGCGCTGAGTGGGGCGCGAGCGCCGCCACCCTAACCCCAACCCCGTCTCCGTCCTCCCCAACCGACAAAACCCGCCCCATCCCCATTTTATTTTCTGTGTCCATAAGAATCCCACGAGATGGTCGGAAATAAAGGTCCACCCGGGCAGAGCCGCCTTACCCGGGTAAGCCTAATACTCCGGGGGTTCGGCAGGTTCCCCGGAGGTGGTCGCTTGGGATTGGGCCTTCTCCCCCAACCATGCATCCCATCGCCGCGCACCATAGCTTAGGATTGGAGGGCGATTTTATAGAGTCGCCATACTCGTGGCCCAGGCGGTTAAGCCAAGACCCCCGTTCCTCCTGCCGTCACGTACCATTCACAAAACCAATAGGGAATTGTGAATGGGTCGTTGTGACGACCAACAGGAGGCTTACGGTGTGTGTATGACTCGGGTACCCCGGGTTCGTAAAGCCCGTACTGCAGCTGAAAGGCTGGCAGCCCCTGAGGGGAGTTTTCACATACTTGTTGAACAGATCCTGGGCTTTTTCTGGATTGGATCACGTAGTAATGTGGTACCACACCGAAACAGTCAATTAAACCTGGTTTCGATCAATATTTTAGAGGATAATGCAAGTTATGTCTGGTATAGGTCTGGGATTTGCTCTCATCAGGCTCATTCTTTCGCATATTTCTCATACATGATGGCTAGATCCAGGGCTTTTTCTGGATTGCATCACGTAGTAATGAAGTACGACACTGAAACAGTCAATTAAACCTGGTTTCCATCAATATTTTAGAGGACAACGCATGTTAGGTATAAGTTAGGCCAGGGATTTGCTCTCATCAGTGTCATGGTTTCGCAGTTTTAACATACATGTTGACCTGATCGAGGGTTTTTTCTGCTTTGGATCACGTAGTAAAGTGGTAACACACTGAAACAGTCAATTAAACCTGGTTTCGATCAATATTTTAGAGGATAACGCATGTTAGGTCTGGGTTAGGTCTAGGATTTGCCCTCATCAGGCTCATACTTTCGCATTCTTCACATACTTGTTGAACGGATCCTGGGTTTTTTCCGGTTTGGTTCACGTAGTAATGTGGTACTACACTGAAACATTCAATTAAACCTGGTCTTGATAAATATTTTAGAGGATAACGTATGCTAGGTCTGGGTTACGTCTAGGATTTGCCCTCATCAGTCGCATACTTTCGCATATTTCTCATACTTCATGGCTAGATCCTGGGCTATTTCTGGATTGTATCACGTAGTAATGTGGTACCGCGCTGAAACAGTCAACTAAACCTGGTTTCGATCAATATTTTAGAGGACAACGCAAGTTAGGTCTGGGATAGGTCTGGGATTTGCCCTCATCAGACTCATACTTTCGCACACTTCACATACTCGTTGAACAGATCCTGGATTTTTTTCTGGTTTGGATCATGTAGTAATGTGGTACCACACTGAAACTGTCGATTAAACCTGGTTTCGATCAATATTATTGAGGATAACGCATGTTAGGTCTAGGTTAGGCCTGGGATTTTCACTCATCAGACTCATACTTTCGCATTCTTCACATACTTGTTGAACGGATCTTGGGTTTTTTCTGGTGTGGATCACGTAGTAATGTGGTACCACACTGAAACAGTCGATTAATCCAGGTTTCGATCAATATTTTTGAGGATAACGCATGTTAGGTCTAGGTTAGACCTGGGATTTTCACTCATCAGACTCATACTTTCGCATTCTTCACATACTTGTTGAACGGATCCTGCGTTTTTTCTGGTTCGGATCACGTGGTAGTGTGGTACCACACTGAAACAGTCCATTAAACTTGGTTTCGAACAATATTTTAGAGGACAACGCAAGTTAGGTCTGGAATAGGTCTGGGATTTGCCCTCATCAGGGTCATACTTTCGCATATTTCTCATACTTCATGCCTATGTCCTGGGCTATTTCTGGATTGGATCACGTAGTAATGTGGTACCACACTGAAGCGGTCCATTAAACCTGGTTTCGATCAATATTTTAGTGGATAACGCAAGTTAGGTCTGGGATAGGTCTGGGATTTGCCCTCATCAGGCTCATACTTTCGCGTTTGTCACATACATGTTGAACAGATCCTGGGATTTTTCTGGTTCGGATCAAGCAGTAATGTGGTAACACAGCGAAACATTCAATTAAACCTAGTCTGGATAAATATTTTAGAGGGTATCGCATGTTAGGTCTAGGTTAGGCCTGAGATTTGCCCTAATCAGGGTCATACTTTGGCAGTTTTAACATACATGTTGACCTGATCGAGGGTTTTTTCTACTTTGGATCACGTAGTAAAGTGGTAACACACTGAAACAGTCAATTAAACCTGGTTTCGATCAATATTTCAGAGGATAACGCATGTTAGGTTTGGGTTAGGTCTAGGATTTGCCCTCATCAGGCTCATACTTTCGCGTTTTTCACATACTTGTTGAACAGATCCTGGGTTTTTTCTGGTTTGGATCACGTAGTAATGTGGTACCACACTGAAACAGTCCATTAATACTGGTTTCGATCAATATTTTAGAGGATAACGCATGTTAGGTTTGGGTTAGGTCTAGGATTTGCCCTCATCAGGCTCATACTTTCGCGTTTTTCACATACTTGTTGAACAGATCCTGGGTTTTTTCTGGTTTGGATCACGTAGTAATGTGGTACCACACTGAAACAGTCCATTAATACTGGTTTCGATCAATATTTTAGAGGATAACGCATGTTAGGTTTGGGTTAGGTCTAGGATTTGCCCTCATCAGGCTCATACTTACGCGTTTTTCACATACTTGTTGAACAGATCCTGGGTTTTTTCTGGTTTGTATCACGTAGTAATGTGGTACCACACTGAAACAGTCCATTAAACCTGGTTACGATCAATATTTTAGAGAATAATTCATGTTAGGTCTAGGTTAGGTCTGGGATTTGCTCTCATCAGGCTCATTCTTTCGCATATTTCTCATACATGATGGCTAGATCCAGGGCTTTTTCTGGATTGCATCACGTAGTAATGAAGTACGACACTGAAACAGTCCATTAAACCTGGTTTCGATCAAGATTTTAGAGGACAACGCAAGTTAGGTCTGGGATAGGTCTGGGATTTGCCATCATCAGGATCATACTTTCGCAGTTTTCACATACTTGTTGAACAGATCCTGGGCTTTTTCTGGATTGTATCACGTAGTAATGTGGTACCACGCTGAAACAGTCAATTAAACCTGGTTTCGACCAATATTTTAGAGGATAACGCAAGTTACGTCTGAGATAGGTCTGGGATTTGCCCTCATCAGGCTCATACTTTCGCGTTTTTCACATACTTGTTGAACTGATCCTGGGTTTTTTCTGGTTTGGATCACGTAGTAATGAGGTACCACACTGAAACAATCCATTAAACCTGGTTTCGATCAATATTTTAGAGGATAACGCATGTTAGGTCTGGGTTAGGTCTAGGATTTGCCCTCATCAGGCTCATTCTTTCGCATATTTCTCATACTTGATGGCTAGATCCTGGGCTATTTCTGGATTGTATCACGTAGTAATGTGGTACCACACTGAAACAGTCAATTAAACTTGGTTTCGATCAATATTTTAGAGGATAACGCAAGTTAGGTCTGAGATAGGTCTGGGATTCGCCCTCATCAGGCTCATACTTTCGTATATTTCTCATACTTCATGGCTAGATCCTGGGCTATTTCTGGATTGCATCACGTAGTAATGTGGTACCACGCAGAAACAGTTAATTAAACCTGGTTTCGATCAATATTTTAGAGGATAACGCATGTTAGGTCTGGGTTAGGTCTAGGATTTGCTCTCATCAGGCTCATACTTTCGCATTCTTCACATACTTGTTGAACGGATCCTGGGTTTTTTCTGGTTTGGTTCACGTAGTAATGTGGTACCACACTGAAACATTCTACAAACCTGGTCTTGATAAATATTTTAGAGGACAACGCAAGTTAGGTCTGGGATAGGTCTGGGATTTGCCCTCATCAGGATCATACTTTCGCATTTTTCACATACTTGTTGAACAGATCCTGGGTTTTTTCTGGTTTGGATCACATAGTAATGTGGTACCACACTGAAACAGTCGATTAAACCAGGTTTCGATCAATATTTTTGAGGTTAACGCATATTAGGTCTAGGTTAGGCCTGGGATTTTCACTCATCAGACTCATACTTTCGCATTTTTCACATACTTGTTGAACGGATCCTGGGTTTTTTCTGGTTCGGATCACGTAGTAGTGTGGTACCACACTGAAACAGTCCATTAAACCTGGTTTCGATCAATATTTTAGAGGACAACGCAAGTTAGGTCTGGGATATGTCTGGGATTTGCCCTAATCAGGGTCATACTTTCGCAGTTTTAACATACATGTTGACCTGATCGAGGGTTTTTTCTACATTGGATCACGTAGTAAAGTGGTAACACACAGAAACAGTGAATTAAACCTGGTTTCGATCAATATTTTAGAGGATAACGCATGTTAGGTCTAGGTTAGCCCTGAGATTTTCACTGATCAGACTCCTAGCTTCGCATTCTTCACATACTTGTTGAACGGATCCTGGGTTTTTTCTGGTTTGGTTCACGTAGTAATGTGGTACCACACTGAAACATTCAATTAAACCTGGTCTTGATAAACATTTTAGAGGATAACGCATGTTAGGTCTGGGTTACGTCTAGGATTTGCCCTCATCAGGCTCATACTTTCGCATATTTCTCATACTTCATGGCTAGATCCTGGGCTATTTCTGGATTGTATCACGTAGTAATGTGGTACCACGCTGAAGCAGTCAATTAAACCTGGTTTCGATCAATATTTTAGAGGATAACGCAAGTTAGGTCTGAGATAGGTCTGGGATTCGCCCTCATCAGGCTCATACTTTCGCGTTTTTCACATACTTGTTGAACTGATCTTGGGTTTTTTCTGGTTTGCATCACGTAGTAATGTGGTACCACACTGAAACAGTCCATTAAACCTGGTTTCGATCAATATTTTAGAGGACAACGCAAGTTAGGTCCGGGATAGGTCTGGGATTTGCCCTCATCAGGGTCATACTTTCACATTTTTCACATGCTTGTTGAACAGATCCTGGGTTTTTTCTGGTATGAATCACGTAGTAATGTGGTACCACACTGACACATTCAAGTTAAGCTGGTCTTGATAAATATTCTTGAGGCTAACGCATGTTAGGTCTAAGTTAGGCCTGGGATTTTCACTCATCAGACTCATACTTTCGCATTTTTCACATACTTGTTGAACGGATCCTGGGTTTTTTCTGGTTCGGATCACGTAGTAATGTGGTACCACACTGAAACAGTCCATTAAACCTGGTTTCGATCAATATTTTAGAGGACAACGCAAGTTAGGTCTGGGATAGGTCTGGGATTTGCCCTCATCAGGCTCATACTTTCGCGTTTTTCACATACATGTTGAACAGACCCTAGGGTTTTTTCTGGTTCGGATCACGTAGCTGTGTGGTACCACACTGAAACAGCCCATTCAACCTGGTTTCGATCAATATTTTAGAGGATAACGCATGTTAGGTCTAGGTTAGCCCTGAGATTTTCACTGATCAGACTCCTAGCTTCGCATTCTTCACATACTTGTTGAACGGATCCTGGGTTTTTTCTGGTTTGGTTCACGTAGTAATGTGGTACCACACTGAAACATTCAATTAAACCTGGTCTTGATAAACATTTTAGAGGATAACGCATGTTAGGTCTGGGTTACGTCTAGGATTTGCCCTCATCAGGCTCATACTTTCGCATATTTCTCATACTTCATGGCTAGATCCTGGGCTATTTCTGGATTGTATCACGTAGTAATGTGGTACCACGCTGAAGCAGTCAATTAAACCTGGTTTCGATCAATATTTTAGAGGATAACGCAAGTTAGGTCTGAGATAGGTCTGGGATTCGCCCTCATCAGGCTCATACTTTCGCGTTTTTCACATACTTGTTGAACTGATCTTGGGTTTTTTCTGGTTTGCATCACGTAGTAATGTGGTACCACACTGAAACAGTCCATTAAACCTGGTTTCGATCAATATTTTAGAGGACAACGCAAGTTAGGTCCGGGATAGGTCTGGGATTTGCCCTCATCAGGGTCATACTTTCACATTTTTCACATGCTTGTTGAACAGATCCTGGGTTTTTTCTGGTATGAATCACGTAGTAATGTGGTACCACACTGACACATTCAAGTTAAGCTGGTCTTGATAAATATTCTTGAGGCTAACGCATGTTAGGTCTAAGTTAGGCCTGGGATTTTCACTCATCAGACTCATACTTTCGCATTTTTCACATACTTGTTGAACTGATCTTGGGTTTTTTCTGGTTTGCATCACGTAGTAATGTGGTACCACACTGAAACAGTCCATTAAACCTGGTTTCGATCAATATTTTAGAGGATAACGCATGTTAGGTTTGGGTTAGGTCTAGGATTTGCCCTCATCAGGCTCATACTTTCGCGTTTTTCACATACTTGTTGAACAGATCCTGGGTTTTTTCTGGTTTGTATCACGTAGTAATGTGGTACCACACTGAAACAGTCCATTAAACCTGGTTACGATCAATATTTTAGAGAATAATTCATGTTAGGTCTAGGTTAGGTCTGGGATTTGCTCTCATCAGGCTCATTCTTTCGCATATTTCTCATACATGATGGCTAGATCCAGGGCTTTTTCTGGATTGCATCACGTAGTAATGAAGTACGACACTGAAACAGTCCATTAAACCTGGTTTCGATCAAGATTTTAGAGGACAACGCAAGTTAGGTCTGGGATAGGTCTGGGATTTGCCCTCATCAGGATCATACTTTCGCAGTTTTCACATACTTTTTTTTTTTTTTTTTTTTTTTTTTTGTCGTGGGGAAAATCTTCGAAAGACTCCCTCCCACCTCCTTGGGGAGAGGTGGGAGGGGTGTGTGGGATTCCCCGCGCCCGTACAACGACAGGCGCGGGACCTACCCACTAAAAACCCCACGGTGACCCTTCGGCACGCTTTGGGAGGATACCGGGAATCGCTCGAAGCATTCTTCCGGTATCCTCCCCGTGCCCGCGCTTTCGCGCCCATCCCCCGGCGGGACAATCGGTCCCCCCAGTAGACACACTGCCTCATAGCGGCGGGACGGGGCCACTCCATCCCGCCGCTATCCGTCCCGGGGCCGCGTTTAGTGGCGGCTGCGAGCCCCAACTCGCAACCGCCCGCGACCCCCTTTCCACCCCTCGGCGGCCGGGCGTTCATGGCCGCACCAGACCGCCGAGGGTGCCTCCCCTTGCGTCGGACCGGTAGGGGGAGGCACTCCTACCCCCAACCGGTCCGACCCGGCGCCGCCTGGCGGAAGGAGGGTCCCCTCAGGACCCCCCTCCCAGCCTAGGTCATCCGCCACGCCGAGGCGGCCGCCCGCGACGCCTCGCGACTGGGCGACGACCTCGGGCCACCGCACGAGCGCGAGCTTCAGCGCGCCGCTGAAGCTCGCGCTCCCTCCCCGCGGCCTCCTTCTGCAACATTACGTTCTCGCAGAAGGAGGCCACGGCCCTCCACTTCTCCTCGCTGCCGAGCATGGCGCGCACCACGCCCGGCAGCGAGACATCCCGCCCGACGACGCCGACCAGGACACGGCGCTCCCCCTCCCACGCGGGGCATACCTCCAGGGTATGATCCGCCGTGTCCTGCTCAGCGTCGCAGTGGCAGCAACGCGCCGTCGGCTCCTTCCCTATCCGGCACAGGTATCTTCCGAAGCTGCCATGCCCGGAAAATACCTGTGCCATCCGGTAGGTGAGGCTGCCATGGCGTCTGTCCAGCCACTCCTTCAGGAGTGGCCGAACCGCCCCGACAGTCCGGTGCCCCGCGGTTGGCAGAGCCAGCCGCTCCTGCCACGCGAGCAACACGGACTGCCGGGCCTGGCGCTTCAAATCGCCCCAAGCAGGTTCCTGCCCGCCCGGGACCGCCCCCACCCCCGCGCGACGGTCGACGCGGTGCCGGTACATCACCGCGTGCGACCGCGCGAGCAGGTCCATGGGCGGCATCCCCGCTAGAACCGTCGCCGCCTCATGTGACATGGTCCGATACCCGCGGACGACCCTGAGCGCCATGCGCCTCTGCACCCGACGCAGCATAGTCATGCTGCGCCGGGAGGCAGCCAGGTCGTCCGCCCAGACGGGGGCCCCGTATAGGGCCACCGACTGGACCATTGCCACATAGAGGCGACGAACTCGGCCCGCCGGGCCCCCCAGGTTGGGCAGGATCCGGCCCAGAGCCGCAACCATCCTTTCCAACCGGGGGACCAGGCAGCGGAAATGCTTCTCGAAACGCCAGTGGCTATCGAGGATCAGCCCCAGATACCTGCTCTGGGGCTTCACCTCGATGTCAGCCCCACCCACCCGAATCAGAGGGGGTGGCGGATCCTGCCGAGGTGAATGAAACGCAATCACCTCGGTCTTATGGACCGCCACCGTCATCCCCATCCCCCTGATCCGGTCGACGACGCGTTGCGACCCCTCCTCCGCGCGACGCATGGCCCTCCCCCAGTGCGCCCCGACGGCCAGCACCAGTGTGTCATCCGCATAACACACCGTGCTGACGCCGTCGGGGAGGCCGGCCCGCAACACCGAGTCGTACGCGATGTTCCACAGGAGTGGCCCGAGGACCGACCCCTGCGGAACACCGCAGTACACCTCCCTCCGCATATCACCATCCCGGCCCGGATACTCGATCCACCTGCCGCGGAGATAATCCCCGACGACCGCCCTGTGACAAGGGGGGACTCGATGATATTCGAGCCCCCTCCTTATCCCTTCCCAGGGGAGGGTGTTAAAGGCATTGGCAATATCCAAGGATATTGCCAATGCCACCCCTCCCCGGGAGACGGCCGCCTCCGAGAGGGCCCTCACACGACCTATCGCGTCGATAGTCGATCGGCCCCCCCGGAAACCGAACTGGCAGTCGGCCAGACCGGGATCACCCCGCGACAGGTGCTCGACGAGGCGGGCAGCAATCACACGCTCGAAGAGCTTGCCCACCTCGTCGAGGAGACAAATGGGCCGGTATGCGGAGGGAGACTCCGCGGGCCGACCCTCCTTCCGGAGGAGGACCATCCTCGCCACCTTCCAACTGGGGGGGAATCGCCCGTCCCTCAGGCAGCGGTCGAACAACCGCCTGAGGTCGGCCCCAAGGACGCCCTGGGTCAAGACCCAAACCCGGCCGGGCACACCATCCGGACCCGGGGCCGTGTTACGAACCCCGAGCCGTCTGATGGCCGCTGCCAGCTCCTCCTGCGTGACCCCCAGCTCGGCCGTCCACTCCACTGGGACAGCCGCCGCCGCCGGAGGACGCGGTCCCCTCTCCCCAATTGGGAAGAGTGTATTGACCACGTCCTCCAGCAGCCGGGGGTCAAGACCCTCGGTGACGGGGGGCGCCCACGGGCGGAGCTTATTCAGCACCACCTTATATGGGCGCCCCCATGGATCGTCATCAAGGGTCTGGAGGAGCTCCTTCCATGCCTGGGTCTTGGCCCGTTTGATGGCGACCTGCAGAGCAACCCGCGCCACGCGGTATGCTCCATACAGGTCATCAGCTGCCCTCGCTCGCGCCACGCCGTCGCCTGTACGTTGACGACGGCGCGCGCGGGTGTACTGGCGTCGGGCGCGGACAGTCGCGACTCGCAACTCCGCGATCGCGTCCGACCACCAGTACACCGCCCGGCGAGGAGAAGCCCGCCCGACCCGAGGCATCGCCGCGTCGCAAATACCCGCGACCAATGCTCCGAGCCGGGCGACCTCCTCCTCTATGCTCGGCAACTCGGCCGCTCCCTGCGGCCAAGTTGCAGCGAGGGCAGCTGCCATCAGGGCGTCCTTGTCCAGGCGCCGAAGCGCCCAGCGGCGTGGTGGGGTGCCACGCAGGCGGCCGTGTCGGGATGCACTCACGGCGGCAGAGACCTCCATCCGGATGTACCGGTGATCGGAGAGTGTCTCTGCCCTCGCGACCACGTGCCAACCCGACACCATGCGCACGGCGTTGGGGGTCGCGAATCCAACATCCACGATGGACCCCCCATATCGCCGCACGCATGTGTGCTCCGACCCCCGGTTCAATACCCGGAGGTCGAGCCCCGCCGCCCAATCGCCCAGGATCCCGCCGCGAACGGAGGTCCTGGGGGATCCCCAAGCCACCGACTTGGCATTAAAATCCCCCAGGACCAGCACCGGCCGGGCCGCGTAGCGCTGCACGCATGCCGCGACCTCGGCCAAGTACAGCTCGAACGCAGCGTGACCGCTACGGGGCGAAATGTAGCACCCCACCACAGCGACTCCCCCCCAGTCCACGGCGACGAATCCCCGACCGCGCTCCAACAAGGAGAACGGTGGGGACCCGTCGCCCCTCCCCATACCGTCGCCACCAAGCCGTCCGCGTCGCCCACCCAATGAGGGTGATCAGGGACGCGGTACGGCTCGGCGGCGACCGCCAGGCCAACCCCCCACTCCGCGAGGACTTGGGACATCAAGTCCTGTGCCGCGCGGCAGTGGTTGAGGTTGGCCTGGAGGAGGAGGCGGGGCGGCATTAATTAATGGCCGCGCCAGCCTCCTCCCGGCCGTCCGTCCCCGTAGCACCGTCCACCTCCATGGAGGACGATGCCACCGCCCTCGGCACCGGAGCCGGTGCAGCCCGCCTCTTCCTCTCCTTCCGGGAGGGGGGGGAGCACTTCTTGCTCCCCACCCTGTGATCGGCTGGCCTCCCCATGTCCGCACACAGCGGGCAGTGGGGGGCCGCCGAGCACTGGCTCGCACGGTGCTCTTTGGCACCGCAGAGGTAACACTGACCGCTGCGGTCCACCGGCGAGGTGCACCACTGCCTCACGTGCCCCAATTCGAGGCAGCGGTGACACTGGAGCGGGCGCGGCGCGAGGATTTCCACTCGCGCCGAAACCCACCCCACCAACACCCTCCCGGATTCCGCCACCTTACGGGCGGCGGAGAGGGGGCACCGGGCCCACACCGACCCGAGGCCGGAGGGCGACCTGCGGATCTCTCCGATCCGCAGGTCCTCCACAGGACAGTCCCCCGCCCTCGCAAGGGCACGGGACACATCCTGTGCGCTGACCGAGTCGTCCAGCCCACAAACGCGCATCTCCGTGCGCTTCGTGGGCCGGGCGACCCGGACACCTCGCTCGCCCAGCTGCTCCCGGAGCCTCTGGGCGAGACGATCCGCCTTCGCGCCGCCTTCTGCACCGGGGATCTCCAGCAAGAGACCCCCGGTCACGGCCCTCTTCGCCCTCACGGAGGCGATGCCCAGCTCTTCCAGGGAGATATTCTCCCTGGCGAGCCGCATCGCCTCCGCGAGGGTCAGGTCGCCCCCCTGCGCAACGGTCAGCGTCACCGCTGCCGTTTTTGGGGGACGACCTGGTCGTGCCTTCCCGACCTTCGCGGCCTTTACCTTGGCCGCCGGCGGCGGAGGCGGAGGCTGCGGTTGCGAGGCCTTTCTCGCCGCCCGCTTCGCCTTCCGCCCCACCACCTCACTCCACGCCACCCCCCCTTGGGAGGGTGCCGTGGAGGACGCGACCACCGCGACCACGGGTACACCACCCCCCTTGGGGGTCGCGACCCGGGGCCCTGGTGCCGCAACGCTGGGCGGAGCCTTCACTCCGCCCTTCTTTGCCTTCCCCGACTGTACCGGAACAGGTCGGGGAGGCACCGCCTTCCTGCTGACCGCACTTCCGGCGAGGAGCTCCTCCCGGAAGGCGGCCAGCTTGCCATCAATCATGTCCCCAATCCTCCTCAGAAGATCGTCTTCTGAGGAGGACGGGGACTTCTTCACGGGCGGAGTGCGGGTGGAGGGGCCCGCGGTGCCCCGCACCACTGCCGCCGCACTCCGCATATTTACCTCCGCCGAGGGACGCGGCGGTGGAGGAGGAGGGAGGATGGGAGGGAGAGCCGCGCTGTTCCACAGCGCCTCTGCCCTCCTCCTCCCCTGTCGCTCCTCCTCCAACAGGAGCTGCAGACGGGCGGTCCGCCCTCTGAGCTCCCGTGCAGCCTCCCTCATTTCCGCCGCCGCGGCCTTCAGGGCCTCCGCGCCACCGCTTTTCTGCCCCTTAAAGGCGCAGGCAGCGGCGACTTTCTCCACCCGCCTCAGGGACGAGGAGATCCTCTCCGATATCTCCTCGGTCACCTCGTCCCTGAGGCAACTCAGCCTCACCGACGGGCTCATCGCCCCGCCCACCTCGACGACGGCCTGCCCCGTCCTCTTCCTCTTAGAGCCTATGTGGCTCGTGCTGGAGGAGAAGGACGAGACCGACGCCGTCTCGTCGTCCTCCTCCACCCTCCACGAAGCCGGACCTGGCGCTGAGTGGGGCGCGAGCGCCGCCACCCTAACCCCAACCCCGTCTCCGTCCTCCCCAACCGACAAAACCCGCCCCATCCCCATTTTATTTTCTGTGTCCATAAGAATCCCACGAGATGGTCGGAAATAAAGGTCCACCCGGGCAGAGCCGCCTTACCCGGGTAAGCCTAATACTCCGGGGGTTCGGCAGGTTCCCCGGAGGTGGTCGCTTGGGATTGGGCCTTCTCCCCCAACCATGCATCCCATCGCCGCGCACCATAGCTTAGGATTGGAGGGCGATTTTATAGAGTCGCCATACTCGTGGCCCAGGCGGTTAAGCCAAGACCCCCGTTCCTCCTGCCGTCACGTACCATTCACAAAACCAATAGGGAATTGTGAATGGGTCGTTGTGACGACCAACAGGAGGCTTACGGTGTGTGTATGACTCGGGTACCCCGGGTTCGTAAAGCCCGTACTGCAGCTGAAAGGCTGGCAGCCCCTGAGGGGAGTTTTCACATACTTGTTGAACAGATCCTGGGCTTTTTCTGGATTGGATCACGTAGTAATGTGGTACCACACCGAAACAGTCAATTAAACCTGGTTTCGATCAATATTTTAGAGGATAATGCAAGTTATGTCTGGTATAGGTCTGGGATTTGCTCTCATCAGGCTCATTCTTTCGCATATTTCTCATACATGATGGCTAGATCCAGGGCTTTTTCTGGATTGCATCACGTAGTAATGAAGTACGACACTGAAACAGTCAATTAAACCTGGTTTCCATCAATATTTTAGAGGACAACGCATGTTAGGTATAAGTTAGGCCAGGGATTTGCTCTCATCAGTGTCATGGTTTCGCAGTTTTAACATACATGTTGACCTGATCGAGGGTTTTTTCTGCTTTGGATCACGTAGTAAAGTGGTAACACACTGAAACAGTCAATTAAACCTGGTTTCGATCAATATTTTAGAGGATAACGCATGTTAGGTCTGGGTTAGGTCTAGGATTTGCCCTCATCAGGCTCATACTTTCGCATTCTTCACATACTTGTTGAACGGATCCTGGGTTTTTTCCGGTTTGGTTCACGTAGTAATGTGGTACTACACTGAAACATTCAATTAAACCTGGTCTTGATAAATATTTTAGAGGATAACGTATGCTAGGTCTGGGTTACGTCTAGGATTTGCCCTCATCAGTCGCATACTTTCGCATATTTCTCATACTTCATGGCTAGATCCTGGGCTATTTCTGGATTGTATCACGTAGTAATGTGGTACCGCGCTGAAACAGTCAACTAAACCTGGTTTCGATCAATATTTTAGAGGACAACGCAAGTTAGGTCTGGGATAGGTCTGGGATTTGCCCTCATCAGACTCATACTTTCGCACACTTCACATACTCGTTGAACAGATCCTGGATTTTTTTCTGGTTTGGATCATGTAGTAATGTGGTACCACACTGAAACTGTCGATTAAACCTGGTTTCGATCAATATTATTGAGGATAACGCATGTTAGGTCTAGGTTAGGCCTGGGATTTTCACTCATCAGACTCATACTTTCGCATTCTTCACATACTTGTTGAACGGATCTTGGGTTTTTTCTGGTGTGGATCACGTAGTAATGTGGTACCACACTGAAACAGTCGATTAATCCAGGTTTCGATCAATATTTTTGAGGATAACGCATGTTAGGTCTAGGTTAGACCTGGGATTTTCACTCATCAGACTCATACTTTCGCATTCTTCACATACTTGTTGAACGGATCCTGCGTTTTTTCTGGTTCGGATCACGTGGTAGTGTGGTACCACACTGAAACAGTCCATTAAACTTGGTTTCGAACAATATTTTAGAGGACAACGCAAGTTAGGTCTGGAATAGGTCTGGGATTTGCCCTCATCAGGGTCATACTTTCGCATATTTCTCATACTTCATGCCTATGTCCTGGGCTATTTCTGGATTGGATCACGTAGTAATGTGGTACCACACTGAAGCGGTCCATTAAACCTGGTTTCGATCAATATTTTAGTGGATAACGCAAGTTAGGTCTGGGATAGGTCTGGGATTTGCCCTCATCAGGCTCATACTTTCGCGTTTGTCACATACATGTTGAACAGATCCTGGGATTTTTCTGGTTCGGATCAAGCAGTAATGTGGTAACACAGCGAAACATTCAATTAAACCTAGTCTGGATAAATATTTTAGAGGGTATCGCATGTTAGGTCTAGGTTAGGCCTGAGATTTGCCCTAATCAGGGTCATACTTTGGCAGTTTTAACATACATGTTGACCTGATCGAGGGTTTTTTCTACTTTGGATCACGTAGTAAAGTGGTAACACACTGAAACAGTCAATTAAACCTGGTTTCGATCAATATTTCAGAGGATAACGCATGTTAGGTTTGGGTTAGGTCTAGGATTTGCCCTCATCAGGCTCATACTTTCGCGTTTTTCACATACTTGTTGAACAGATCCTGGGTTTTTTCTGGTTTGGATCACGTAGTAATGTGGTACCACACTGAAACAGTCCATTAATACTGGTTTCGATCAATATTTTAGAGGATAACGCATGTTAGGTTTGGGTTAGGTCTAGGATTTGCCCTCATCAGGCTCATACTTTCGCGTTTTTCACATACTTGTTGAACAGATCCTGGGTTTTTTCTGGTTTGGATCACGTAGTAATGTGGTACCACACTGAAACAGTCCATTAATACTGGTTTCGATCAATATTTTAGAGGATAACGCATGTTAGGTTTGGGTTAGGTCTAGGATTTGCCCTCATCAGGCTCATACTTACGCGTTTTTCACATACTTGTTGAACAGATCCTGGGTTTTTTCTGGTTTGTATCACGTAGTAATGTGGTACCACACTGAAACAGTCCATTAAACCTGGTTACGATCAATATTTTAGAGAATAATTCATGTTAGGTCTAGGTTAGGTCTGGGATTTGCTCTCATCAGGCTCATTCTTTCGCATATTTCTCATACATGATGGCTAGATCCAGGGCTTTTTCTGGATTGCATCACGTAGTAATGAAGTACGACACTGAAACAGTCCATTAAACCTGGTTTCGATCAAGATTTTAGAGGACAACGCAAGTTAGGTCTGGGATAGGTCTGGGATTTGCCATCATCAGGATCATACTTTCGCAGTTTTCACATACTTGTTGAACAGATCCTGGGCTTTTTCTGGATTGTATCACGTAGTAATGTGGTACCACGCTGAAACAGTCAATTAAACCTGGTTTCGACCAATATTTTAGAGGATAACGCAAGTTACGTCTGAGATAGGTCTGGGATTTGCCCTCATCAGGCTCATACTTTCGCGTTTTTCACATACTTGTTGAACTGATCCTGGGTTTTTTCTGGTTTGGATCACGTAGTAATGAGGTACCACACTGAAACAATCCATTAAACCTGGTTTCGATCAATATTTTAGAGGATAACGCATGTTAGGTCTGGGTTAGGTCTAGGATTTGCCCTCATCAGGCTCATTCTTTCGCATATTTCTCATACTTGATGGCTAGATCCTGGGCTATTTCTGGATTGTATCACGTAGTAATGTGGTACCACACTGAAACAGTCAATTAAACTTGGTTTCGATCAATATTTTAGAGGATAACGCAAGTTAGGTCTGAGATAGGTCTGGGATTCGCCCTCATCAGGCTCATACTTTCGTATATTTCTCATACTTCATGGCTAGATCCTGGGCTATTTCTGGATTGCATCACGTAGTAATGTGGTACCACGCAGAAACAGTTAATTAAACCTGGTTTCGATCAATATTTTAGAGGATAACGCATGTTAGGTCTGGGTTAGGTCTAGGATTTGCTCTCATCAGGCTCATACTTTCGCATTCTTCACATACTTGTTGAACGGATCCTGGGTTTTTTCTGGTTTGGTTCACGTAGTAATGTGGTACCACACTGAAACATTCTACAAACCTGGTCTTGATAAATATTTTAGAGGACAACGCAAGTTAGGTCTGGGATAGGTCTGGGATTTGCCCTCATCAGGATCATACTTTCGCATTTTTCACATACTTGTTGAACAGATCCTGGGTTTTTTCTGGTTTGGATCACATAGTAATGTGGTACCACACTGAAACAGTCGATTAAACCAGGTTTCGATCAATATTTTTGAGGTTAACGCATATTAGGTCTAGGTTAGGCCTGGGATTTTCACTCATCAGACTCATACTTTCGCATTTTTCACATACTTGTTGAACGGATCCTGGGTTTTTTCTGGTTCGGATCACGTAGTAGTGTGGTACCACACTGAAACAGTCCATTAAACCTGGTTTCGATCAATATTTTAGAGGACAACGCAAGTTAGGTCTGGGATATGTCTGGGATTTGCCCTAATCAGGGTCATACTTTCGCAGTTTTAACATACATGTTGACCTGATCGAGGGTTTTTTCTACATTGGATCACGTAGTAAAGTGGTAACACACAGAAACAGTGAATTAAACCTGGTTTCGATCAATATTTTAGAGGATAACGCATGTTAGGTCTAGGTTAGCCCTGAGATTTTCACTGATCAGACTCCTAGCTTCGCATTCTTCACATACTTGTTGAACGGATCCTGGGTTTTTTCTGGTTTGGTTCACGTAGTAATGTGGTACCACACTGAAACATTCAATTAAACCTGGTCTTGATAAACATTTTAGAGGATAACGCATGTTAGGTCTGGGTTACGTCTAGGATTTGCCCTCATCAGGCTCATACTTTCGCATATTTCTCATACTTCATGGCTAGATCCTGGGCTATTTCTGGATTGTATCACGTAGTAATGTGGTACCACGCTGAAGCAGTCAATTAAACCTGGTTTCGATCAATATTTTAGAGGATAACGCAAGTTAGGTCTGAGATAGGTCTGGGATTCGCCCTCATCAGGCTCATACTTTCGCGTTTTTCACATACTTGTTGAACTGATCTTGGGTTTTTTCTGGTTTGCATCACGTAGTAATGTGGTACCACACTGAAACAGTCCATTAAACCTGGTTTCGATCAATATTTTAGAGGACAACGCAAGTTAGGTCCGGGATAGGTCTGGGATTTGCCCTCATCAGGGTCATACTTTCACATTTTTCACATGCTTGTTGAACAGATCCTGGGTTTTTTCTGGTATGAATCACGTAGTAATGTGGTACCACACTGACACATTCAAGTTAAGCTGGTCTTGATAAATATTCTTGAGGCTAACGCATGTTAGGTCTAAGTTAGGCCTGGGATTTTCACTCATCAGACTCATACTTTCGCATTTTTCACATACTTGTTGAACGGATCCTGGGTTTTTTCTGGTTCGGATCACGTAGTAATGTGGTACCACACTGAAACAGTCCATTAAACCTGGTTTCGATCAATATTTTAGAGGACAACGCAAGTTAGGTCTGGGATAGGTCTGGGATTTGCCCTCATCAGGCTCATACTTTCGCGTTTTTCACATACATGTTGAACAGACCCTAGGGTTTTTTCTGGTTCGGATCACGTAGCTGTGTGGTACCACACTGAAACAGCCCATTCAACCTGGTTTCGATCAATATTTTAGAGGATAACGCATGTTAGGTCTAGGTTAGCCCTGAGATTTTCACTGATCAGACTCCTAGCTTCGCATTCTTCACATACTTGTTGAACGGATCCTGGGTTTTTTCTGGTTTGGTTCACGTAGTAATGTGGTACCACACTGAAACATTCAATTAAACCTGGTCTTGATAAACATTTTAGAGGATAACGCATGTTAGGTCTGGGTTACGTCTAGGATTTGCCCTCATCAGGCTCATACTTTCGCATATTTCTCATACTTCATGGCTAGATCCTGGGCTATTTCTGGATTGTATCACGTAGTAATGTGGTACCACGCTGAAGCAGTCAATTAAACCTGGTTTCGATCAATATTTTAGAGGATAACGCAAGTTAGGTCTGAGATAGGTCTGGGATTCGCCCTCATCAGGCTCATACTTTCGCGTTTTTCACATACTTGTTGAACTGATCTTGGGTTTTTTCTGGTTTGCATCACGTAGTAATGTGGTACCACACTGAAACAGTCCATTAAACCTGGTTTCGATCAATATTTTAGAGGACAACGCAAGTTAGGTCCGGGATAGGTCTGGGATTTGCCCTCATCAGGGTCATACTTTCACATTTTTCACATGCTTGTTGAACAGATCCTGGGTTTTTTCTGGTATGAATCACGTAGTAATGTGGTACCACACTGACACATTCAAGTTAAGCTGGTCTTGATAAATATTCTTGAGGCTAACGCATGTTAGGTCTAAGTTAGGCCTGGGATTTTCACTCATCAGACTCATACTTTCGCATTTTTCACATACTTGTTGAACGGATCCTGGGTTTTTTCTGGTTCGGATCACGTAGTAATGTGGTACCACACTGAAACAGTCCATTAAACCTGGTTTCGATCAATATTTTAGAGGACAACGCAAGTTAGGTCTGGGATAGGTCTGGGATTTGCCCTCATCAGGCTCATACTTTCGCGTTTTTCACATACATGTTGAACAGACCCTAGGGTTTTTTCTGGTTCGGATCACGTAGCTGTGTGGTACCACACTGAAACAGCCCATTCAACCTGGTTTCGATCAATATTTTAGAGGATAACGCAAGTTAGTTCTAGGTTAGCCATGAGATTTTCACTGATCAGACTCATAGCTTCGCATTCTTCACATACTTGTTGAACGGATCCTGGGTTTTTTCTGGTTTGGTTCACGCAGTAATGTGGTACCACACCGTAACATTCAATTTAACCTGGTCTGGATAAATATTTTAGAGGATATCGCATGTTAGGTCTAGGTTAGGCCTGGGATTAGCCCTAATCAGGGTCATACTTTCGCAGTTTTAACATACATGTTGACCTGATCGAGGGCTTTTTCTACTTTGGATCACGTAGTAAAGTGGTAACACACTGAAACAGCCAATTAAACCTGGTTTCGATCAATATTTTAGAGGATAACGCATGTTAGGTCTGGGATAGGTCTGGGATTTGCTCTCATCAGGCTCATTCTTTCGCATATTTCTCATACTTGATGGCTAGATCCTGGGCTTTTTCTGGATTGCATCACGTAGTAATGAAGTACAACACAGAAACAGTCCATTAAACCTGGTTTCGATCAATATTTTAGAGGATAACGCAAGTTAGGTCTGGGTTAGGTCTGGGATTTGCCCTCATCAGGCTCGTACTTTCGCGTTTTTCACATACTTGTTGAACTGATCCTGGGTTTTTCCTGGTTCGGATCACGTAGTAGTGTGGTACCACACTGAAACAGTCCATTAAACCTGGTTTCGATCAATATTTTAGAGGATAACGCAAGTTAGGTCTGGGTTAGGTCTGGGATTTGCCCTCATCAGGCTCGTACTTCCGCGTTTTTCACATACCTGTAGAACAGATCCTGGGTTTTTTCTGGATTGGATCACGCAGTAATGTGGTACCACACCGAAACATTCAATTAAACCTGGTCTGGATAAATATTTTAGAGGATATCGCATGTTAGGTCTAGGTTAGGCCTGGGATTTGCCCTAATCAGGGTCATACTTTCGCAGTTTTAACATACATGTTGACCTGATCGAGGGTTTTTTCTACTTTGGATACGTAGTAAAGTGGTGCCACAACTAAAACAGTCAATTACACCTGGTTTCGCTCATTATTTTAGAGGATAACGCAAGTTAGGTCTGGGATAGGTCTGGGATTAGCCCTCATCAGACTCATACTTTCGCACACTTCACATACTCGTTGACAAGATCCTGGGTTTTTTTCTGGTTTGGATCACGTAGTAATGTGGCACCACACTGAAACAGTCGATTGAACCTGGTTTCGATTAATATTTTTGTGGATAACGCATGTTAGGTCTAGTTTAGGCCTGGGATTTGCCGTCATCAGACTCATACTTTCGCACACTTCACATACTTGTTGAACAGATCCTAGGTTCTTTTCTGGTTTGGATCACGTTGTAATGTGGTACCACACTGAAACAGTCGATTAAACCTGGTTTCGATCAATACCTTTGAGGATAACGCATGTTAGGTTTGGGTTAGGTCTAGGATTTGCCCTCGTCAGGCTCATACTTTCGCATATTTCTCATACTTCATGGCTAGATCCTTGGCTCTTTCTGGATTGGATCACGTAGTAATGTGGTACCACACTGAAACAGTCCATTAAACCTGGTTTCGATCAATATTTTAGAGGATAACGCAAGTTAGGTCTGGGTTAGGTCTGGGATTTGCCCTCATCAGGCTCGTACTTCCGCGTTTTTCACATACCTGTAGAACAGATCCTGGGTTTTTTCTGGATTGGATCACGCAGTAATGTGGTACCACACCGAAACATTCAATTAAACCTGGTCTGGATAAATATTTTAGAGGATATCGCATGTTAGGTCTAGGTTAGGCCTGGGATTAGCCCTAATCAGGGTCATACTTTCGCAGTTTTAACATACATGTTGACCTGATCGAGGGCTTTTTCTACTTTGGATCACGTAGTAAAGTGGTAACACACTGAAACAGCCAATTAAACCTGGTTTCGATCAATATTTTAGAGGATAACGCATGTTAGGTCTGGGATAGGTCTAGGATTTGCCCTCGTCAGGCTCATACTTTCGCATATTTCTCATACTTCATGGCTAGATCCTTGGCTCTTTCTGGATTGGATCACGTAGTAATGTGGTACCACACTGAAACAGTCCATTAAACCTGGTTTCGATTAATATTTTAGAGGATAACGCAATTTATGTCTGGGATAGGTCTGGGATTTGCCCTCATCAGGCTCATACTTTCGCGTTTTTCACATACTTGTTGAACGGGTCTTGGGTTTTTTTCTGGTGTGGATCACGTAGTAATGTGGTACCACACTGAAACAATCAATTAAACCTGGTCTTGATAAATATTTTATAGGATAACGCATGTTAGGTCTGGGTTAGGTCTAGGATTTGCCCTCATCAGGCTCATACTTTCGCATATCTCTCATACTTCATGGTTGGATCCTGGGCAATTTCTGGATTGGATCACGTAGTAATGTGGTACCACACTGAAACAGTCAATTAAACCTGGTTTCGATCAATATTTTAGAGAATAATTCATGTTAGGTCTAGGTTAGGTCTGGGATTTGCTCTCATCTGGCTCATTCTTTCGCATATTTCTCATACTTGATGGCTAGATCCTGGGTTTTTTCTGGCTTGAATCACGTGGTAATGTGGTATCACACTGAAACAGTCCATGAAACCTGGTTTCGATCAATATTTTAGAGGATAACGCATGTTAGGTCTGGGTTAGGTCTAGGATTTGCCCTTATCTGGCTCATATTTTCGCATTTTTCGCATACTCGTTGGCCAGATCCGGGGCTTTTTCTGGTTTGGATCAGGTGGTAACGTGGTACCACACTGAAACAGTCCATTAAACCTGGTTTCGATCAATAGTTTAGAGGATAACTCATGTTAGGTCAAGGTTAGCCATGAGATTTTCACTGATCAGACTCATAGCTTCGCATTCTTCACATACTTGTTGAACGGATCCTGGGTTTTTTCTGGTTTGGGTCACGTAGTAATGTGGTACCACACTGAAACAGTCGATTAAACCAGGTTTGGATCAATATTTTTGAGGATAACGCATGTTAGGTCTAGGTTAGGCCTGGGATTTTCACTCATCAGACTCATACTTTCGCATTCTTCACATCCTTGTTGAACGGATCCTGGGCTTTTTCTGGTTTGGATCACGTAGTAATGTGGTACCACACTGAAACAGTCAATTAAACCTGGTTTCGATCAATATTTTAGAGAATAATTCATGTTAGGTCTAGGTTAGGTCTGGGATTTGCTCTCATCAGGCTCATTCTTTCGCATATTTCTCATACTTGATGGCTAGATCCTGGGCTTTTTCTGGATTGCATCACGTAGTAATGAGGTACAACACTGAAACAGTCAGTTAAACCTGGTTTCGATCAATATTTTAGAGGATAACGCAAGTTAGGTCTGGGACAGGTCTGGGATTTGCCCTCATCAGGCTCATACTTTCGCTTTTTTCACATACTTGTTGAACAGATCCAGGGTTTTTTCTGCTTTGGATCACGTAGTAGTGTGGTACCACACTGAAACAGTCCATTAAACCTTGTTTGGATCAATATTTTAGAGGATAACGTATGTTAGGTTTGGGTTAGGCCTGGGATTTGCGCTCATCAGGGTCATACTTTCGCAGTTTTAACATGCATGTTGACCTGATCGAGGGTTTTTCCTGCTTTGGATCACGTAGTAAAGTGGTACCACAACGAAAACAGTCAATTAAACCTTGTTTCGATCATTATCTTAGAGGATAACGCAAGTTAGGTCTGGGATTGGTTTGGGATTAGCCCACATCAGACTCATACTTTCGCATTCTTCACATACTTGTTGAACGGATCCTGGGCTTTTTCTGGTTTGGATCACGTAGTAATGTGGTACCACACTGAAACAGTCAATTAAACCTGGTTTCGAACAATATTTTAGAGAATAATTCATGTTAGGTCTAGGTTAGGTCTGGGATTTGCTCTCATCAGGCTCATTCTTTCGCATATTTCTCATAGTTGATGGCTAGATCCTGGGCTTTTTCTGGATTGCATCACGTAGTAATGTAGTACAACACTGAAACAGTCAATTAAACCTGGTTTCTATCAATATTTTAGGGGACAACGCATGTTAGATCTAGGTTAGGCCTGGGATATGCCCTCATCAGGGTCATACTTTCGCAGTTTTAACATACATGTTGACCTGATCGAGGGTTTTTTCTGCTTTGGATCACGTAGTAAAGTGGTACCACACTGAAGCAGTCCATTAAACCTGGTTTGGATCAATATTTTAGAGGATAACGCATGTTAGGTTTGGGTTAGGTCAAGGATTTGCCCTCATCAGGCTCATTCTTTCGCATATTTCTCATACTTCATGGCTAGATCCTGGGCTGTTTCTGGATTGTATCACGTAGTAATGCGGTACCACGCTGAAACAGTCAATTAAACCTGGTTTCGATCAATATTTTAGAGGATAACGCAAGTTAGGTCTGGGATTGGTCTGGGATTCCTCCTCATCAGGCTCATACATTCGCGTTTTTCACATACTCGTTGAACTGATCCTGGGTTTTTTCTGGTTTGGATCACGTTGCAATGTGGTACCACACTGAAACAGTCGATTAACCCTGGTTTCGTTCAATATTTTAGAGGATAAAGCATGTTAGGTCTAGGTTAGGCCTGGGATTTTCACTCATCAGACTCATACTTTCGCATTCTTCACATACTTGTTGGACGGATCCTGGGTTTTTTCTGGTTTGGATCACGTAGTAATGTGGGACCACACTGAAACAATCAATTAAACCTGGTCATGATAAATATTTTAGAGGATAACGCATGTTAGGTCTGGGTTAGGTCTAGGATTTGCCCTCGTCAGGCTCATACTTTCGCATATTTCTCATACTTCATGGCTAGATCCTGGGCTATTTCTGGATTGGATCACGTAGTAATGTGGTACCACACTGAAACTGTCAAATAAACCTGGTTTCGATCAATATTTTAGAGGATAACGCAAGTTAGGTCTGGGATAGGTCTGGGATTTGCCCTCGTCAGGCTCATACTTTCGCGTTTCTCACATACTTGTTGAACAGGTCCTGGGTTTTTTCTGGTTTGGGTCACGTAGTAATGTGGTACCACACTGAAACAGTCGATTAAACCAGGTTTCGATCAATATTTTTGAGGATAACGCATGTTAGGACTAGGTTAGGCCTGGGATCTTCACTCATCAGACACATACTTTCGCATTCTTCACATACTTGTTGAACGGATCTTGGGTTTTTTCTGGTGTGGATCACGTAGTAATGTGGGACCACACTGAAACAATCAATTAAACCTGGTCATGATAAATATTTTAGAGGATAACGCATGTTAGGTCTGGGTTAGGTCTAGGATTTGCCCTCGTCAGGCTCATACTTTCGCATATTTCTCATACTTCATGGCCAGATCCTTGGCTATTTCTGGAATGGACCACGTAGGCATGTGGGACCACACTGAAACAGTCAATTAAACCTGGTTTCGATCAATATTTTAGAGAATAACTCATGTTAGGTCTAGGTTAGGTCTGGGATTTGCTCTCATCAGGCTCATTCTTTCGCATATTTCTCATACTTGATGGCTAGATCCTGGGCTTTTTCTGGCTTGCATCACGTAGTAATGAAGTACAACACTGAAACAGTCGATTAAACCAGGTTTCGATCAATATTTTTGAGGATAACGCAAGTTAGGTCTGTGATAGGTCTGGGATTTGCCCTCATCATTCTCCTACTTTCGCGTTTTTCACATACCTGTTGAACAGATCCTGGGGTTTTTCCGGTTTGTGTCACGTAGTAGTGTGGTACCACACTGATACAGTCGATTAAACCTGGTTTCGATCAATATTTTTGGGGATAACGCATGTTAGGTCTAGGTTAGGCCGTGGATTTTCACTCATCAGAGTCATACTTTCGCATTTTTCACATACTTGTTGAACGGCTCCTGTGTTTTTTCTGGTTTGGTTCACGTAGTAATGTGGTACCACACTGAAACAGTCAATTAAACCTGGTTTCGATCAATATTTTAGAGAATAATTCATGTTAGGTCTAGGTTAGGTCTGGGATTTGCTCTCATCAGGCTCATTCTCTCGCATATTTCTCATAGTTGATGGCTAGATCCTGGGCTTTTTCTGGATTGCATCACGTAGTAATGTAGTACAACACTGAAACAGTCAATTAAACCTGGTTTCCATCAATATTTTAGAGGACAACGCATGTTAGGTATAGGTTAGGCCAGGGATTTGCCCTCATCAGGGTCATACTTTCGCAGTTTTAACATGCATGTTGGCCTGATCGAGGGTTTTTTCTGCCTTGGACCACGTAGTAAAGTGGTACCACACTGAAGCAGTCCATTAAACCTGGTCATGATAAATATTTTAGAGGATAACTCATGTTAGGTCTGGGTTAGGTCTAGGATTTGCCCTCGTCAGGCTCATACTTTCGCATATTTCTCATACTTCATGGCTAGATCCTTGGCTATTTCTGGATTGGATCACGTAGTAATGTGTTACCACACTGAAACAATCAATTAAACCTGGTCTTGATAAATATTTTATAGGATAACGTAGATTTGGTCTGGGTTAGGTCTAGGATTTGCCCTCATCAGGCTCATACTTTCGCATATTTCTCATACTTCATGGCTGGATCCTGGGCTATTTCTGGATTGGATCACGTAGTAATGTGGTACCACACTGAAACAGTCAATTAAACCTGGTTTCGATCAATATTTTAGAGAATAATTCATGTTAGGTCTAGGTTAGGTCTGGGATTTGCTCTCATCAGGCTCATTCTTTCGCATATTTCTCATACTTGATGGCTAGATCCTGGGCTTTTTCTGGATTGCATCACGTAGTAATGAAGTACAACACTGAAATAGTCAATTAAACCTGGTTTCTATCAATATTTCAAAGGACAAAGCATGTCAGGTCTAGGTTAGGCCTGGGATTTGCCCTCATCAGGGTCATACTTTGGCAGTTTTAACATACATGTTGACCTGATCGAGGGCTTTTTCTGCTTTGAATCACGTAGTAAAGTGGTACCACACTGAAGCAGTCCATTAAACTTGGTTTGGATGAATATTTTAGAGGATAACGCATGTTAGGTTTGGGTTTGGTCTAGGATATGCCCTCATCAGGCTCATACTTTCGCATATTTCTCATACTTCATGGCTAGATCCTGGGCTGTTTCTGGATTGTATCGCGTAGTAATGTGGTACCACGCTGAAACTGTAAATTACACCTGGTTTCGATCAATATTTTAGAGGATAACGCAAGTTAGGTCTGGGATAGGTCTGGGATTTGCCCTCATCAGGCTCATACTTTCGCGTTTTTCACATACTTGTTGTACAGATCCTGTGTTTGTTCTGGTTTGGGTCACGTAGTAATGTGGTACCACACTGAAACAGTCGATTAAACCAGGTTTCGATCAATATTTGTGAGGATAACGCATGTTAGGTCTAGGTTAGGCCTGGGATTTTCACTCATCAGACTCATACTTTCGCATTCTCACACATACTTGTTGCACGGATCCTGGGCTTTTTCTGGTTTGGATCACGTAGTAATGTGGTACCACACTGAAACAGTCAATTAAACCTGGTTTCGATCAATATTTTAGAGAATAATTCATGTTAGGTTTGGGTTTGGTCTAGGATATGCCCTCATCAGGCTCATACTTTCGCATATTTCTCATACTTCATGGCTAGATCCTGGGCTGTTTCTGGATTGTATCGCGTAGTAATGTGGTACCACGCTGAAACTGTAAATTACACCTGGTTTCGATCAATATTTTAGAGGATAACGCAAGTTAGGTCTGGGATAGGTCTGGGATTTGCCCTCATCAGGCTCATACTTTCGCGTTTTTCACATACTTGTACAGATCCTGTGTTTGTTCTGGTTTGGGTCACGTAGTAATGTGGTACCACACTGAAACAGTCGATTAAACCAGGTTTCGATCAATATTTGTGAGGATAACGCATGTTAGGTCTAGGTTAGGCCTGGGATTTTCACTCATCAGACTCATACTTTCGCATTCTCACACATACTTGTTGCACGGATCCTGGGCTTTTTCTGGTTTGGATCACGTAGTAATGTGGTACCACACTGAAACAGTCAATTAAACCTGGTTTCGATCAATATTTTAGAGAATAATTCATGTTAGGTCTAGGCTAGGTCTGGGATTTGCTCTCATCAGGCTCATTCTTTCGCATATTTCTCATACTTGATGGCTAGATCCTGGGCTTTTTCTGGATTGCATCACGTAGTAATGAAGTACAACACTGAAACAGTCAATTAAACCTGGTTTCCATCAATATCTTAGAGGACAACGCAAGTTAGGTCTGGGATAGGTCTGGGATTTGCCCTCATCAGGCTCATACTTTCGCACACTTCACATACTCGTTGAACAGATCCTGGGTTATTTTCTGGTTTGGATCACATAGTAATGTGGTACCACACTGAAACAGTCGATTAAACCAGGTTTCGATCAATATTTTTGAGGATAACGCATGTTAGGTCTAGGTTAGGCCTGGGATTTTCACTCATCAGACACATACCTTCGCATTCTTCACATACTTGTTGAACGGATCCTGGGTTTTTTCTGGTATGGATCACGTAGTAATGTGGGAACACACTGAAACATTCAATTAAACCTGGTCAAGATAAATATTTTAGAGGATAACGCATGTTAGGTTTCGGTTAGGTCTAGGATTTGCCCTCATCAGGCTCATACTTTCGCATATTTCTCATACTTCATGGCTAGATCCTAGGCTTTTTCTGGATTGCATCACGTAGTAATGAAGTACAACACTGAAACAGTCAATTTAACCTGGTTTCCATCAATATCTGAGAGGACAACGCAAGTTAGGTCTGGGATAGGTCTGGGATTTGCCCTCATCAGGCTCACACTTTCGCGTTTTTCACATACTTGTTGAACTGATCCTGGGTTTTTTCTCGTTTGGATCACGTAGTAGTGTGGTACCACACTGAAACAGTCCATTAAACCTTGTTTGGATGAATATTTTAGAGGATAACGTATGTTAGGTTTGGGTTAGGCCTGGGATTTGCGCTCATCAGGGTCATACTTTCGCAGTTTTAACATGCATGTTGACCTGATCTAGGGTTTTTCCTGCTTTGGATCACGTAGTAAGGTGGTACCACAACGAAAACAGTCAATTAAACCTGGTTTCGATCATTATTTTAGAGGATAACGCAAGATAGGTCAGGGACTGGTTTGGGATTAGCCCTCATCAGACTCATACTTTCGCACACTTCACATACTCGTTGACAAGATCCTGGGTTTTTTCTGGTTTGGATCACGTATTATTATGGTACCACACTGAAACAGTCAATTAAACCTGGTTTCCATCAATATTTTAGAGGACAACGCATGTTAGGTGTAGGTTAGGCCAGGGATTTGCCCTCATCAGGGTCATACTTTCGCAGTTTTAACATACATGTTGGCCTGATCGAGGGTTTTTTCTGCTTTGGACCACGTAGTAAAGTGGTACCACACTGAAGCAGTCCATTAAACCTGGTCATGATAAATATTTTAGAGGATAACTCATGTTAGGTCTGGGTTAGGTCTAGGATTTGCCCTCGTCAGGCTCATACTTTCGCATATTTCTCATACTTCATGGCTAGATCCTTGGCTATTTCTGGAATGGACCACGTAGGCATGTGGGACCACACTGAAACAGTCAATTAAACCTGGTTTCGATCAATATTTTAGAGAATAACTCATGTTAGGTCTAGGTTAGGTCTGGGATTTGCTCTCATCAGGCTCATTCTTTCGCATATTTCTCATACTTGATGGCTAGATCCTGGGCTTTTTCTGGCTTGCATCACGTAGTAATGAAGTACAACACTGAAACAGTCGATTAAACCAGGTTTCGATCAATATTTTTGAGGATAACGCAAGTTAGGTCTGTGATAGGTCTGGGATTTGCCCTCATCATTCTCCTACTTTCGCGTTTTTCACATACCTGTTGAACAGATCCTGGGTTTTTTCCGGTTTGTGTCACGTAGTAGTGTGGTACCACACTGATACAGTCGATTAAACCTGGTTTCGATCAATATTTTTGGGGATAACGCATGTTAGGTCTAGGTTAGGCCGTGGATTTTCACTCATCAGAGTCATACTTTCGCATTTTTCACATACTTGTTGAACGGCTCCTGTGTTTTTTCTGGTTTGGTTCACGTAGTAATGTGGTACCACACTGAAACATTCAATTAAACCTGGTCTTGATAAATATTTTAGAGGCTAACGCATGGTAGGTTTGGGTTAGGTCTAGGATTTGCCCTCATCAGGCTCATACTTTCGCATATTTCTCATACTTCATGGCTGGATCCTGGGCTATTTCTGGATTGGATCACCTAGTAATGTGGTACCACACTGAAACAGTCAATTAAACCTGGTTCTGATCAATATTTTAGAGAATAATTCTTGTAAGGTCTAGGTTAGGTCTGGGATTTGCTCTCATCAGGCTCATTCTTTCGCATATTTCTCATACTTGATGGATAGATCCTGGGCTTTTTCTGGATTGCATCACATAGTAATGAAGTACAACGCTGAAACAGTCAATTAAACCTGGTTTCCATCAATGTTTTAGAGGACAACGCATGTTAGGTCTGGGATAGGTCTGGGATTCGCCCTTATCAGGCTCATACTTTCGCGTTTCTCACATACTTGTTGAACGGGTCTTGGGTTTTTTCTGGTGTGTATCACGTAGTAATGTGTTACCACACTGAAACAATCAATTAAACCTGGTCTTGATAAATATTTTAGAGGATTACGCATGTTAGGTTTCGGTTAGGTCTAGGATTTGCCCTCATCAGGCTCATACTTTCGCATATTTCTCATACTTCATGGCTAGATCCTTGGCTATTTCTGGAATGGATCACCTAGTAATGTGGTACCACACTGAAACAGTCAATTAAACCTGGTTTTGATCAATATTTTAGAGAATAATTCTTGTAAGGTCTAGGTTAGGTCTGGGATTTGCTCTCATCAGGCTCATTCTTTCGCATATTTGTCATACTTGATGGATAGATCCTGGGCTTTTTCTGGATTGCATCACGTAGTAATGAAGTACGGCGCTGAAACAGTCAATTAAACCTGGTTTCCATCAATGTTTTAGAGGACAACGCATGTTAGGTCTGGGATAGGTCTGGGATTCGCCCTTATCAGGCTCATACTTTCGCGTTTCTCACATACTTGTTGAACGGGTCTTGGGTTTTTTCTGGTGTGTATCACGTAGTAATGTGTTACCACACTGAAACAATCAATTAAACCTGGTCTTGATAAATATTTTATAGGATAACGTAGATTTGGTCTGGGTTAGGTCTAGGATTTGCCCTCATCAGGCTCATACTTTCGCATATTTCTCATACTTCATGGCTGGATCCTGGGCTATTTCTGGATTGGATCACGTAGTAATGTGGTACCACACTGAAACAGTCAATTAAACCTGGTTTCGATCAATATTTTAGAGAATAATTCATGTTAGGTCTAGGTTAGGTCTGGGATTTGCTCTCATCAGGCTCATTCTTTCGCATATTTCTCATACTTGATGGCTAGATCCTGGGCTTTTTCTGGATTGCATCACGTAGTAATGAAGTACAACACTGAAACAGTCAATTAAACCTGGTTTCTATCAATATTTCAAAGGAGAAAGCATGTCAGGTCTAGGTTAGGCCTGGGATTTGCCCTCATCAGGGTCATACTTTCGCAGTTTTAACATACATGTTGACCTGATCGAGGGCTTTTTCTGCTTTGAATCACGTAGTAAAGTGGTACCACACTGAAGCAGTCCATTAAACTTGGTTTGGATGAATATTTTAGAGGATAACGCATGTTAGGTTTGGGTTTGGTCTAGGATATGCCCTCATCAGGCTCATACTTTCGCATATTTCTCATACTTCATGGCTAGATCCTGGGCTGTTTCTGGATTGTATCGCGTAGTAATGTGGTACCACGCTGAAACTGTAAATTAAACCTGGTTTCGATCAATATTTTAGAGGATAACGCAAGTTAGGTCTGGGATAGGTCTGGGATTTGCCCTCACCAGGCTCATACTTTCGCGTTTTTCACATACTTGTTGTACAGATCCTGTGTTTGTTCTGGTTTGGGTCACGTAGTAATGTGGTACCACACTGAAACAGTCGATTAAACCAGGTTTCGATCAATATTTGTGAGGATAACGCATGTTAGGTCTAGGTTAGGCCGGGGATTTTCACTCATCAGGCTCATGCTTTCGCATTCTCACACATACTTGTTGAACGGATCCTGGGCTTTTTCTGGTTTGGATCACGTAGTAATGTGGTACCACACTGAAACAGTCAATTAAACCTGGTTTCGATCAATATTTTAGAGAATAATTCATGTTAGGTCTAGGCTAGGTCTGGGATTTGCTCTCATCAGGCTCATTCTTTCGCATATTTCTCATACTTGATGGCTAGATCCTGGGCTTTTTCTGGATTGCATCACGTAGTAATGAAGTACAACACTGAAACAGTCAATTAAACCTGGTTTCCATCAATATCTTAGAGGACAACGCAAGTTAGGTCTGGGATAGGTCTGGGATTTGCCCTCATCAGGCTCATACTTTCGCATATTTCTCATACTTCATGGCAAGATCCTAGGCTTTTTCTGGATTGCATCACGTAGTAATGAAGTACAACACTGAAACAGTCAATTTAACCTGGTTTCCATCAATATCTGAGAGGACAACGCAAGTTAGGTCTGGGATAGGTCTGGGATTTGCCCTCATCAGGCTCACACTTTCGCGTTTTTCACATACTTGTTGAACTGATCCTGGGTTTTTTCTGGTTCGGATCACGTAGTAGTGTGGTACCACACTGAAACAGTCCATTAAACCTGGTTTCGATCAATATTTTAGAGAATAATTCATGTTAGGTCTAGGTTAGGTCTGGGATTTGCTCTCATCAGGCTCATTCTTTCGCATATTTCTCATACTTGATGGCTAGATCCTGGGCTTTTTCTGGATTGCATCACGTAGTAATGAAGTACAACACTGAAACAGTCAATTAAACCTGGTTTCGATCAATATTTTAGAGGATAACGCATGTTAGGTCTGGGATAGGTCTGGGATTTGCCCTCATCAGGCTCATAGTTTCGCAGTTTTAACATACATGTTGACCTGATCGAGGGCTTTTTCTGCTTTGAATCACGTAGTAAAGTGGTACCACACTGAAGCAGTCCATTAAACTTGGTTTGGATGAATATTTTAGAGGATAACGTATGTTAGGTTTGGGTTAGGCCTGGGATTTGCGCTCATCAGGGTCATACTTTCGCAGTTTTAACATGCATGTTGACCTGATCGAGGGTTTTTCCTGCTTTGGATCACGTAGTAAAGTGGTACCACAACGAAAACAGTCAATTAAACCTGGTTTCGATCATTATTTTAGAGGATAACGCAAGATAGGTCAGGGACTGGTTTGGGATTAGCCCTCATCAGACTCATACTTTCGCACACTTCACATACTCGTTGACAAGATCCTGGGTTTTTTCTGGTTTGGATCACGTATTATTATGGTACCACACTGAAACAGTCAATTAAACCTGGTTTCCATCAATATTTTAGAGGACAACGCATGTTAGGTGTAGGATAGGCCAGGGATTTGCCCTCATCAGGGTCATACTTTCGCAGTTTTAACATACATGTTGGCCTGATCGAGGGTTTTTTCTGCTTTGGACCACGTAGTAAAGTGGTACCACACTGAAGCAGTCCATTAAACCTGGTCATGATAAATATTTTAGAGGATAACTCATGTTAGGTCTGGGTTAGGTCTAGGATTTGCCCTCGTCAGGCTCATACTTTCGCATATTTCTCATACTTCATGGCTAGATCCTTGGCTATTTCTGGAATGGATCACGTAGTAATGTGGGACCACACTGAAACAGTCAATTAAACCTGGTTTCGATCAATATTTTAGAGAATAACTCATGTTAGGTCTAGGTTAGGTCTGGGATTTGCTCTCATCAGGCTCATTCTTTCGCATATTTCTCATACTTGATGGCTAGATCCTGTGCTTTTTCTGGCTTGCATCACGTAGTAATGAAGTACAACACTGAAACAGTCGATTAAACCAGGTTTCGATCAATATTTTTGAGGATAACGCAAGTTAGGTCTGTGATAGGTCTGGGATTTGCCCTCATCATTCTCCTACTTTCGCGTTTTTCACATACCTGTTGAACAGATCCTGGGTTTTTTCCGGTTTGTGTCACGTAGTAGTGTGGTACCACACTGATACAGTCGATTAAACCTGGTTTCGATCAATATTTTTGGGGATAACGCATGTTAGGTCTAGGTTAGGCCGTGGATTTTCACTCATCAGAGTCATACTTTCGCATTTTTCACATACTTGTTGAACGGCTCCTGTGTTTTTTCTGGTTTGGTTCACGTAGTAATGTGGTACCACACTGAAACATTCAATTAAACCTGGTCTTGATAAATATTTTAGAGGCTAACGCATGGTAGGTTTGGGTTAGGTCTAGGATTTGCCCTCATCAGGCTCATACTCTCGCATATTTCTCATACTTCATGGCTAGATCCTGTGTTTTTTCTGGTTTGGTTCACGTAGTAATGTGGTACCACACTGAAACATTCAATTAAACCTGGTCTTGATAAATATTTTAGAGGCTAACGCATGGTAGGTTTGGGTTAGGTCTAGGATTTGCCCTCATCAGGCTCATACTTTCGCATATTTCTCATACTTCATGGCTGGATCCTGGGCTATTTCTGGATTGGATCACCTAGTAATGTGGTACCACACTGAAACAGTCAATTAAACCTGGTTCTGATCAATATTTTAGAGAATAATTCTTGTAAGGTCTAGGTTAGGTCTGGGATTTGCTCTCATCAGGCTCATTCTTTCGCATATTTCTCATACTTGATGGATAGATCCTGGGCTTTTTCTGGATTGCATCACATAGTAATGAAGTACAACGCTGAAACAGTCAATTAAACCTGGTTTCCATCAATGTTTTAGAGGACAACGCATGTTAGGTCTGGGATAGGTCTGGGATTCGCCCTTATCAGGCTCATACTTTCGCGTTTCTCACATACTTGTTGAACGGGTCTTGGGTTTTTTCTGGTGTGTATCACGTAGTAATGTGTTACCACACTGAAACAATCAATTAAACCTGGTCTTGATAAATATTTTATAGGATAACGTAGATTTGGTCTGGGTTAGGTCTCGGATTTGCCCTCATCAGGCTCATACTTTCGCATATTTCTCATACTTCATGGCTGGATCCTGGGCTATTTCTGGATTGGATCACGTAGTAATGTGGTACCACACTGAAACAGTCAATTAAACCTGGTTTCGATCAATATTTTAGAGAATAATTCATGTTAGGTCTAGGTTAGGTCTGGGATTTGCTCTCATCAGGCTCATTCTTTCGCATATTTCTCATACTTGATGGCTAGATCCTGGGCTTTTTCTGGATTGCATCACGTAGTAATGAAGTACAACACTGAAACAGTCAATTAAACCTGGTTTCTATCAATATTTCAAAGGACAAAGCATGTCAGGTCTAGGTTAGGCCTGGGATTTGCCCTCATCAGGGTCATACTTTCGCAGTTTTAACATACATGTTGACCTGATCGAGGGTTTTTTCTACTTTGGATACGTAGTAAAGTGGTACCACAACTAAAACAGTCAATTAAACCTGGTTTCGATCATTATTTTAGAGGATAACGCAAGTTAGGTCTGGGATAGGTCTGGGATTAGCCCTCATCAGACTCATACTTTCGCACACTTCACATACTCGTTGACAAGATCCTGGGTTTTTTTCTGGTTTGGATCACGTAGTAATGTGGCACCACGCTGAAACAGTCGATTGAACCTGGTTTCGATTAATATTTTTGTGGATAACGCATGCTAGGTCTAGTTTAGGCCTGGGATTTGCCGTCATCAGACTCATACTTTCGCACACTTCACGTACTTGTTGAACAGATCCTGGGTTCTTTTCTGGTTTGGATCACGTTGTAATGTGGTACCACACTGAAACAGTCGATTAAACCTGGTTTCGATCAATATCTTTGAGGATAACGCATGTTAGGTTTGGGTTAGGTCTAGGATTTGACCTCATCAGGCTCATACTTTCGCATATTTCTCATACTTCATGGCTAGATCCTTGGCTCTTTCTGGATTGGATCACGTAGTAATGTGGTACCACACTGAAACAGTCCATTAAACCTGGTTTCGATCAATATTTTTGAGGATAACGCATGTTAGGTCTAGGTTAGGCCTCGGATTTGGCCTCATCAGGGTCATACTTTCGCAGTTTTAACATACATGTTGACCTAATCGAGGGTTTTTTCTACTTTGGATCACGTAGTAAAGTGGTACCACACTAAAACAGCCAATTCAACCTGGTTTCGATTAATATTTTAGAGGATAACGCAATTTATGTCTGGGATAGGTCTGGGATTTGCCCTCATCAGGCTCATACTTTCGCGTTTTTCACATACCTGTTGAACGGGTCTTGGGTTTTTTTCTGGTGTGGATCACGTAGTAATGTGGTACCACACCGAAACAATCAATTAAACCTGGTCTTGATAAATATTTTATAGGATAACGCATGTTAGGTCTGGGTTAGGTCTAGGATTTGCCCTCATTAGGCTCATACTTTCGCATATCTCTCATACTTCATGGTTGGATCCCGGGCAATTTCTGGATTGGATCACGTAGTAATGTGGTACCACACTGAAACAGTCAATTAAACCTGGTTTCGATCAATATTTTAGAGAATAATTCATGTTAGGTCTAGGTTAGGTCTGGGATTTGCTCTCATCTGGCTCATTCTTTCGCATATTTCTCATACTTGATGGCTAGATCCTGGGTTTTTTCTGGCTTGAATCACGTGGTAATGTGATATCACACTGAAACAGTCCATTGAACCTGGTTTCGATCAATATTTTAGAGGATAACGCATGTTAGGTCTGGGTTAGGTCTAGGATTTGCCCTTATCTGGCTCATATTTTCGCATTTTTCGCATACTCGTTGGCCAGATCCGGGGCTTTTTCTGGTTTGGATCAGGTGGTAACGTGGTACCACACTGAAACAGTCCATTAAACCTGGTTTCGATCAATAGTTTAGAGGATAACTCATGTTAGGTCAAGGTTAGCCATGAGATTTTCACTGATCAGACTCATAGCTTCGCATTCTTCACATACTTGTTGAACGGATCCTGGGTTTTTTCTGGTTTGGGTCACGTAGTAATGTGGTACCACACTGAAACAGTCGATTAAACCAGGTTTGGATCAATATTTTTGAGGATAACGCATGTTAGGTCTAGGTTAGGCCTGGGATTTTCACTCATCAGACTCATACTTTCGCATTCTTCACATACTTGTTGAACGGATCCTGGGCTTTTTCTGGTTTGGATCACGTAGTAATGTGGTACCACACTGAAACAGTCAATTAAACCTGGTTTCGATCAATATTTTAGAGAATAATTCATGTTAGGTCTAGGTTAGGTCTGGGATTTGCTCTCATCAGGCTCATTCTTTCGCATATTTCTCATACTTGATGGCTAGATCCTGGGCTTTTTCTGGATTGCATCACGTAGTAATGAGGTACAACACTGAAACAGTCAATTAAACCTGGTTTCGATCAATATTTTAGAGGATAACGCAATTTAGGTCTGGGACAGGTCTGGGATTTGCCCTCATCAGGCTCATACTTTCGCGTTTTTCACATACTTGTTGAACTGATCCTGGGTTTTTTCTGGTTTGGATCACGTAGTAGTGTGGTACCACACTGAAACAGTCCATTAAACCTTGTTTGGATCAATATTTTAGAGGATAACGTATGTTAGGTTTGGGTTAGGCCTGGGATTTGCGCTCATCAGGGTCATACTTTCGCAGTTTTAACATGCATGTTGACCTGATCGAGGGTTTTTCCTGCTTTGGATCACGTAGTAAAGTGGTACCACAACGAAAACAGTCAATTAAACCTGGTTTCGATCATTATTTTAGAGGATAACGCAAGTTAGGTCTGGGATTGGTTTGGAATTAGCCCTCATCAGACTCATACTTTCGCATTCTTCACATACTTGTTGAACGGATCCTGGGCTTTTTCTGGTTTGGATCACGTAGTAATGTGGTACCACACTGAAACAGTCAATTAAACCTGGTTTCGATCAATATTTTAGAGAATAATTCATGTTATGTCTAGGTTAGGTCTGGGATTTGCTCTCATCAGGCTCATTCTTTCGCATATTTCTCATAGTTGATGGCTAGATCCTGGGCTTTTTCTGGATTGCATCACGTAGTAATGTAGTACAACACTGAAACAGTCAATTAAACCTGGTTTCCATCAATATTTTAGAGGACAACGCATGTTAGATCTAGGTTAGGCCTGGGATATGCCCTCATCAGGGTCATACTTTCGCAGTTTTAATATACATGTTGACCTGATCGAGGGTTTTTTCTGCTTTGGATCACGTAGTAAAGTGGTACCACACTGAAGCAGTCCATTAAACCTGGTTTGGATCCATATTTTAGAGGATAACGCATGTTAGGTTTGGGTTAAGTCAAGGATTTGCCCTCATCAGGCTCATACTTTCGCATATTTCTCATACTTCATGGCTAGATCCTGGGCTGTTTCTGGATTGTATCACGTAGTAATGCGGTACCACGCTGAAACAGTCAATTAAACCTGGTTTCGATCAATATTTTAGAGGATAACGCAAGTTAGGTCTGGGATTGGTCTGGGATTCGTCCTCATCAGGCTCATACATTCGCGTTTTTCACATACTCGTTGAACTGATCCTGGGTTTTTCTGGTTTGGATCACGTAGTAATGTGGTAGCACACTGAAACAGTCGATTAAACCAGGTTTCGATCAATATTTTTGAGGATAACGCATGTTAGGACTAGGTTAGGCGTGGGATCTTCACTCATCAGACACATACTTTCGCATTCTTCACATACTTGTTGAACGGATCCTGGGTTTTTTCTGGTTTGGATCACGTAGTAATGTGGGACCACACTGAAACAGTCAATTAAACCTGGTTTCGATCAATATTTTAGAGAATAATTCATGTTAGATCTAGGTTTGGTCTGGGATTTGCTCTCATCACGCTCATTCTTTCGCATATTTCTCATACTTGATGGCTAGATCCTGGGCTTTTTCTGGATTGCATCACGTAGTAATGTGGGACCACACTGAAACAATCAATTAAACCTGGTTTTGATAAATATTTTAGCGGACAACGCATGTTAGGTCAGGGTTAGGTTTAGGATTTGCCCTCATCAGGCTCATACTTTCGCATATTTCTCATACTTCATGGCTAGATCCTGGGCTATTTCTGGATTGGATCACGTAGTAATGTGGTACCACACTTAAACAGTCAATTAAACCTGGTTTCCATCAATATTTTAGAGGACAACGCATGTTAGGTATAGGTTAGGCCAGGGATTTGCCCTCATCAGGGTCATACTTTCGCAGTTTTAACATACATGTTGGCCTGATCGAGGGTTTTTTCTGCTTTGGACCACGTAGTAAAGTGGTACCACACTGAAGCAGTCCATTAAACCTGGTCATGATAAATATTTTAGAGGATAACTCATGTTAGGTCTGGGTTAGGTCTAGGATTTGCCCTCGTCAGGCTCATACTTTCGCATATTTCTCATACTTCATGGCTAGATCCTTGGCTATTTCTGGAATGGATCACCTAGTAATGTGGTACCACACTGAAACAGTCAATTAAACCTGGTTTTGATCAATATTTTAGAGAATAATTCTTGTAAGGTCTAGGTTAGGTCTGGGATTTGCTCTCATCAGGCTCATTCTTTCGCATATTTGTCATACTTGATGGATAGATCCTGGGCTTTTTCTGGATTGCATCACGTAGTAATGAAGTACAACGCTGAAACAGTCAATTAAACCTGGTTTCCATCAATATTTTAGAGGATAACGCATGTTAGGTCTAGGTTAGGCCTGGGATTTTCACTCATCAGACTCATACTTTCGCATTCTTCACATACTTGTTGGACGGATCCTGGGTTTTTTCTGGTTTGGATCACGTAGTAATGTGGGACCACACTGAAACAATCAATTAAACCTGGTCATGATAAATATTTTAGAGGATAACGCATGTTAGGTCTGGGTTAGGTCTAGGATTTGCTCTCATCAGGCTCATTCTTTCGCATATTTCTCATACTTGATGGCTAGATCCTGGGCTTTTTCTGGATTGCATCACGTAGTAATGAGGTACAACACTGAAACAGTCAATTAAACCTGGTTTCGATCAATATTTTAGAGGATAACGCAATTTAGGTCTGGGACAGGTCTGGGATTTGCCCTCATCAGGCTCATACTTTCGCGTTTTTCACATACTTGTTGAACTGATCCTGGGTTTTTTCTGGTTTGGATCACGTAGTAGTGTGGTACCACACTGAAACAGTCCATTAAACCTTGTTTGGATCAATATTTTAGAGGATAACGTATGTTAGGTTTGGGTTAGGCCTGGGATTTGCTCTCATCAGGGTCATACTTTCGCAGTTTTAACATGCATGTTGACCTGATCGAGGGTTTTTCCTGCTTTGGATCACGTAGTAAAGTGGTACCACAACGAAAACAGTCAATTAAACCTGGTTTCGATCATTATTTTAGAGGATAACGCAAGTTAGGTCTGGGATTGGTTTGGAATTAGCCCTCATCAGACTCATACTTTCGCATTCTTCACATACTTGTTGAACGGATCCTGGGCTTTTTCTGGTTTGGATCACGTCGTAATGTGGTACCACACTGAAACAGTCAATTAAACCTGGTTTCGATCAATATTTTAGAGAATAATTCATGTTATGTCTAGGTTAGGTCTGGGATTTGCTCTCATCAGGCTCATTCTTTCGCATATTTCTCATAGTTGATGGCTAGATCCTGGGCTTTTTCTGGATTGCATCACGTAGTAATGTAGTACAACACTGAAACAGTCAATTAAACCTGGTTTCCATCAATATTTTAGAGGACAACGCATGTTAGATCTAGGTTAGGCCTGGGATATGCCCTCATCAGGGTCATACTTTCGCAGTTTTAATATACATGTTGACCTGATCGAGGGTTTTTTCTGCTTTGGATCACGTAGTAAAGTGGTACCACACTGAAGCAGTCCATTAAACCTGGTTTGGATCCATATTTTAGAGGATAACGCATGTTAGGTTTGGGTTAAGTCAAGGATTTGCCCTCATCAGGCTCATACTTTCGCATATTTCTCATACTTCATGGCTAGATCCTGGGCTGTTTCTGGATTGTATCACGTAGTAATGCGGTACCACGCTGAAACAGTCAATTAAACCTGGTTTCGATCAATATTTTAGAGGATAACGCAAGTTAGGTCTGGGATTGGTCTGGGATTCGTTCTCATCAGGCTCATACATTCGCGTTTTTCACATACTCGTTGAACTGATCCTGGGTTTTTCTGGTTTGGATCACGTTGCAATGTGGTACCACCCTGAAACAGTCGATTAAACCTGGTTTCGATCAATATTTTAGAGGATAACGCATGTTAGGTCTAGGTTAGGCCTGGGATTTTCACTCATCAGACTCATACTTTCGCATTCTTCACATACTTGTTGGACGGATCCTGGGTTTTTTCTGGTTTGGATCACGTAGTAATGTGGTAGCACACTGAAACAGTCGATTAAACCAGGTTTCGATCAATATTTTTGAGGATAACGCATGTTAGGACTAGGTTAGGCCTGGGATCTTCACTCATCAGACACATACTTTCGCATTCTTCACATACTTGTTGAACGGATCCTGGGTTTTTTCTGGTTTGGATCACGTAGTAATGTGGGACCACACTGAAACAGTCAATTAAACCTGGTTTCGATCAATATTTTAGAGAATAATTCATGTTAGATCTAGGTTTGGTCTGGGATTTGCTCTCATCACGCTCATTCTTTCGCATATTTCTCATACTTGATGGCTAGATCCTGGGCTTTTTCTGGATTGCATCACGTAGTAATGTGGGACCACACTGAAACAATCAATTAAACCTGGTTTTGATAAATATTTTAGCGGACAACGCATGTTAGGTCAGGGTTAGGTTTAGGATTTGCCCTCATCAGGCTCATACTTTCGCATATTTCTCATACTTCATGGCTAGATCCTGGGCTATTTCTGGATTGGATCACGTAGTAATGTGGTACCACACTTAAACAGTCAATTAAACCTGGTTTCCATCAATATTTTAGAGGACAACGCATGTTAGGTATAGGTTAGGCCAGGGATTTGCCCTCATCAGGGTCATACTTTCGCAGTTTTAACATACATGTTGGCCTGATCGAGGGTTTTTTCTGCTTTGGACCACGTAGTAAAGTGGTACCACACTGAAGCAGTCCATTAAACCTGGTCATGATAAATATTTTAGAGGATAACTCATGTTAGGTCTGGGTTAGGTCTAGGATTTGCCCTCGTCAGGCTCATACTTTCGCATATTTCTCATACTTCATGGCTAGATCCTTGGCTATTTCTGGAATGGATCACCTAGTAATGTGGTACCACACTGAAACAGTCAATTAAACCTGGTTTTGATCAATATTTTAGAGAATAATTCTTGTAAGGTCTAGGTTAGGTCTGAGATTTGCTCTCATCAGGCTCATTCTTTCGCATATTTGTCATACTTGATGGATAGATCCTGGGCTTTTTCTGGATTGCATCACGTAGTAATGAAGTACAACGCTGAAACAGTCAATTAAACCTGGTTTCCATCAATATTTTAGAGGATAACGCATGTTAGGTCTAGGTTAGGCCTGGGATTTTCACTCATCAGACTCATACTTTCGCATTCTTCACATACTTGTTGGACGGATCCTGGGTTTTTTCTGGTTTGGATCACGTAGTAATGTGGGACCACACTGAAACAATCAATTAAACCTGGTCATGATAAATATTTTAGAGGATAACGCATGTTAGGTCTGGGTTAGGTCTAGGATTTGCTCTCATCAGGCTCATTCTTTCGCATATTTCTCATACTTGATGGCTAGATCCTGGGCTTTTTCTGGATTGCATCACGTAGTAATGAAGTACAACACTGAAACAGTCAATTAAACCTGGTTTCTATCAATATTTCAAAATACAAAGCATGTCAGGTCTAGGTTAGGCCTGGGATTTGCCCTCATCAGGGTCATACTTTCGCAGTTTTAACATACATGTTGACCTGATCGAGGGCTTTTTCTGCTTTGAATCACGTAGTAAAGTGGTACCACACTGAAGCAGTCCATTAAACTTGGTTTGGATGAATATTTTAGAGGATAACGCATGTTAGGTTTGGGTTTGGTCTAGGATATGCCCTCATCAGGCTCATACTTTCGCATATTTCTCATACTTCATGGCTAGATCCTGGGCTGTTTCTGGATTGTATCGCGTAGTAATGTGGTACCACGCTGAAACAGTAAATTAAACCTGGTTTCGATCAATATTTTAGAGGATAACGCAAGTTAGGTCTGGGATAGGTCTGGGATTTGCCCTCATCAGGCTCATACCTTCGCATTCTTCAGATACTTGTTGAACGGATCCTGGGTTTTTTCTGGTATGGATCACGTAGTAATGTGGGAACACACTGAAACATTCAATTAAACCTGGTCTTGATAAATATTTTAGAGGATAACGCATGTTAGGTTTCGGTTAGGTCTAGGATTTGCCCTCATCAGGCTCATACTTTCGCATATTTCTCATACTTCATGGCTAGATCCTAGGCTTTTTCTGGATTGCATCACGTAGTAATGAAGTACAACACTGAAACAGTCGATTAAACCAGGTTTCCGTCAATATTTTTGAGGATAACGCATGTTAGGTCTAGGTTAGGCCTGGGATTTTCACTCATCAGACACATACCTTCGCATTCTTCACATACCTGTTGAACAGATCCTGGGTTTTTTCCGGTTTGTGTCACGTAGTAGTGTGGTACCACACTGAAGCAGTCCATTAAACTTGGTTTGGATGAATATTTTAGAGGATAACGCATGTTAGGTTTGGGTTAGGCCTGGGATTTGCGCTCATCAGGGTCATACTTTCGCAGTTTTAACATGCATGTTGACCTGATCGAGGGTTTTTCCTGCTTTGGATCACGTAGTAAAGTGGTACCACAACGAAAACAGTAAATTAAACCTGGTTTCGATCAATATTTTAGAGGATAACGCAAGTTAGGTCTGGGATAGGTTTGGGATTAGCCCTCATCAGACTCATACTTTCGCACACTTCACATACTCGTTGACAAGATCCTGGGTTTTTTCTGGTTTGGATCACGTATTATTATGGTACCACACTGAAACAGTCGATTAAACCTGGTTTCGATTTATATTTTTGAGGATAACGCATGTTAGGTCTGGGATAGGTCTGGGATTTGCCCTCATAAGGCTCATTCTTTCGCAGTTATAACATGCATGTTGACCTGATCGAGGGTTTTTTCTGCTTTGGATCACGTAGTAAAGTGGTACCACACTAAAACAGGCAATTAAACCTGGTTTCGATCAATATTTTAGAGGATAACGAAAGTTATGTCTAGTTTAGGTCTGGGATTTGCCCTCATCAGACTCATACTTTCGCATACTTCACATACTTGTTGAACAGATCCTGGGTTTTTTTCTGGTTTGGATCACGTAGTAATGTGGTACCACACTGAAACAGTCGATTAAACCTGGTTTCGATCAATATTTTTGAGGATAACGCATGTTAGGTCTAGGTTAGGCCGAGGATTTTCACTCATCAGACTCATACTTTCGCATTCTTCACATACTTGTTGAAAGGATCCTGGGTTCTTGCTGGGTTGGATCACGTAGTAATGTGGTACCACACTGAAACAATCAATTAAACCTGGTCATGATAAATATTTTAGAGGATAACGCATGTTAGGTCTGGGTTAGGTTTAGGATTTGCCCTCATCAGGCTCATACTTTCGCATATTTCTCATACTTCATGGCTAGATCCCGGGCTATTTCTGGATTGGATCACGTAGTAATGTGGTACCACACTGAAACAGTCAATTAAACCTGGTTTCCATCAATATTTTAGAGGACAACGCATGTTAGGTATAGGTTAGGCCAGGGATTTGCCCTCATCAGGGTCATACTTTCGCAGTTTTAACATACATGTTGGCCTGATCGAGGGTTTTTTCTGCTTTGGACCACGTAGTAAAGTGGTACCACACTGAAGCAGTCCATTAAACCTGGTCATGATAAATATTTTAGAGGATAACGCATGTTAGGTCTGGGTTAGGTCTAGGATTTGCCCTCGTCAGGCTCATACTTTCGCATATTTCTCATACTTCATGGCTAGATCCTTGGCTATTTCTGGAATGGATCACGTAGTAATGTGGGACCACACTGAAACAGTCAATTAAACCTGGTTTCGATCAATATTTTAGAGAATAACTCATGTTAGGTCTAGGTTAGGTCTGGGATTTGCTCTCATCAGGCTCATTCTTTCGCATATTTCTCATACTTGATGGCTAGATCCTGGGCTTTTTCTGGCTTGCATCACGTAGTAACGAAGTACAACACTGATACAGTCGATTAAACCTGGTGTCGATCAATATTTTTGGGGATAACGCATGTTAGGTCTAGGTTAGGCCGTGGATTTTCACTCATCAGAGTCATACTTTCGCATTTTTCACATACTTGTTGAACGGCTCCTGTGTTTTTTCTGGTTTGGTTCACGTAGTAATGTGGTACCACACTGAAACATTCAATTAAACCTGGTCTTGATAAATATTTTAGAGGCTAACGCATGGTAGGTTTGGGTTAGGTCTAGGATTTGCCCTCATCAGGCTCATACTTTCGCATATTTCTCATACTTCATGGCTAGATCCTGGGCTTTTTCTGGATTGGATCACGTAGTAATGAAGTACAACACTGAAACAGTCAATTTAACCTGGTTTCCATCAATATCTGAGAGGACAACGCAAGTTAGGTCTGGGATAGGTCTGGGATTTGCCCTCATCAGGCTCACACTTTCGCGTTTTTCACATACTTGTTGAACAGATCCTGGGTTTTTTCAGGTTTGGGTCACGTAGTAGTGTGGTACCACACTGAAACAGTCGATTAAACCTGGTTTCGATCAATATTTTTGAGGATAACGCATGTTGGGTCTAGGTTAGGCCGGGGATTTTCACTCATCAGACTCATACTTTCGCATTCTTCACATACTTGTTGAACGGATCCTGGGTTTTTACTGGTTTGGATCACGTAGTAATGTGGTACAACACTGAAACATTCAATTAAACCTGGTTTCGATCAATATTTTTGGGGATAACGCATGTTAGGTCTAGGTTAGGCCGTGGATTTTCACTCATCAGACTCATACTTTCGCATTCTTCACATACTTGTTGAACGGGTCCCTTGTTTTTTCTGGTTTGGTTCACGTAGTAATGTGGTACCACACTGAAACATTCAATTAAACCTGGTTTCCGTTAATATTTTAGAGCACAACGCATGTTAGGTCTGGGATAGGTCTGGGATTTGCCCTCATCAGGCTCACACTTTCGCGTTTTTCACATACTTGTTGAACGGATCCTGGGTTTTTACTGGTTTGGATCACGTAGTAATGCGGTACAACACTGAAACATTCAATTAAACCTGGTTTCGATCAATATTTTTGGGGATAACGCATGTTAGGTCTAGGTTAGGCCGTGGATTTTCACTCATCAGACTCATACTTTCGCATTCTTCACATACTTGTTGAACGGATCCTGGGCTTTTTCTGGTTTGGATCACGTAGTAATGTGGTACCACACTGAAACAGTCAATTAAACCTGGTTTCGATCAATATTTTAGAGAATAATTCATGTTAGGTCTAGGTTAGGTCTGGGATTTGCTCCCATCAGGCTCATTCTTTCGCATATTTCTCATACTTGATGGCTAGATCCTGGGCTTTTTCTGGATTGCATCACGTAGTAATGAAGTACAACACTGAAACAGTCAATTAAACCTGGTTTCGATCAATATTTTAGAGGATAACGCAAGTTAGGTCTGGGACAGGTCTGGGATTTGCCCTCATCAGGCTCATACTTTCGCGTTTTTCACATACTTGTTGAACTGATCCTGGGTTTTTTCTGGTTTGGATCACGTAGTAGTGTGGTACCACACTGAAACAGTCCATTAAACCTGGCTAGGATCAATATTTTAGAGGATAACGTATGTTAGGTTTGGGTTAGGCCTGGGATTTGCGCTCATCAGGGTCATACTTTCGCAGTTTTAACATGCATGTTGACCTGATCGAGGGTTTTTCCTGCTTTGGATCACGTAGTAAAGTGGTACCACAACGAAAACAGTCAATTAAACCTGGTTTCGATCATTATTTTAGAGGATAACGCAAGATAGGTCAGGGATTGGTTTGGGATTAGCCCTCATCAGATTCATACTTTCGCACACTTCACATACTCGTTGACAAGATCCTGGGTTTTTTCTGGTTTGGATCACGTATTATTATGGTACCACACTGAAACAGTCGATTAAACCTGGTTTCGATTAATATTTTTGAGGATAACGCATGTTAGGTCTGGGATAGGTCTGGGATTTGCCCTCATCAGGCTCATTCTTTCGCAGTTATAACATGCATGTTGACCTGATCGAGGGTTTTTTCTGCTTTGGATCACGTAGTAAAGTGGTACCACACTAAAACAGGCAATTAAACCTGGTTTCGATCATTATTTTAGAGGATAACGAAAGTTATGTCTAGTTTAGGTCTGGGATTTGCCCTCATCAGACTCGTACTTTCGCATACTTCACATACTTGTTGAACAGATCCTGGGTTTTTTTCTGGTTTGGATCACGTAGTAATGTGGTACCACACTGAAACAGTCGATTAAACCTGGTTTCGATCAATATTTTTGAGGATAACGCATGTTAGGTCTAGGTTAGGCCGAGGATTTTCACTCATCAGACTCATACTTTCGCATTCTTCACATACTTGTTGATAGGATCCAGGGTTTTTGCTGGGTTGGATCACGTAGTAATGTGGTACCACACTGAAACAGTCAATTAAACCTGGTTTCGATCAATAGTTTAGAGAATAATTCATGCTAGGTCTAGGTTAGGTCTGGGATTTTCACTCATCAGACTCATACTTTCGCATTCTTCACATACTTGTTGGACGGATCCTGGGTTTTTTCTGGTTTGGATCGCGTAGTAATGTGGGACCACACTGAAACAATCAATTAAACCTGGTCATGATAAATATTTTAGAGGATAACGCATGTTAGGTCTGGGTTAGGTCTAGGATTTGCTCTCATCAGGCTCATTCTTTCGCATATTTCTCACACTTCATGGCTAGATCCTGGGCTTTTTCTGGATTGCATCACGTAGTAATGAGGTACAACACTGAAACAGTCAATTAAACCTGGTTTCGATCAATATTTTAGAGGATAACGCAAGTTAGGTCTGGGACAGGTCTGGGATTTGCCCTCATCAGGCTCATACTTTCGCGTTTTTCACATACTTGTTGAACTGATCCTGGGTTTTTTCTGGTTTGGATCACGTAGTAGTGTGGTACCACACTGAAACAGACCATTAAACCTGGTTTGGATCAATATTTTAGAGGATAACGTATGTCAGGTTTGGGTTAGGCCTGGGATTTGCGCTCATCAGGGTCATACTTTCGCAGTTTTAACATGCATGTTGACCTGATCGAGGGTTTTTCCTGCTTTGGATCACGTAGTAAAGTGGTACCACAACGAAAACAGTCAATTAAACCTGGTTTCGATCATTATTTTAGAGGATAACGCGAGATAGGTCAGGGATTGGTTTGGGATTAGCCCTCATCAGACTCATACTTTCGCACACTTCACATACTCGTTGACAAGATCCTGGGTTTTTTCTGGTTTGGATCACGTATTATTATGGTACCACACTGAAACAGTCGATTAAACCTGGTTTCGATTAATATTTTTGAGGATAACGCATGTTAGGTCTGGGATAGGTCTGGGATTTGCCCTCATCAGGCTCATTCTTTCGCAGTTATAACATGCATGTTGACCTGATCGAGGGTTTTTTCTGCTTTGGATCACGTAGTAAAGTGGTACCACACTAAAACAGGCAATTAAACCTGGTTTCGATCAATATTTTAGAGGATAACGAAAGTTATGTCTAGTTTAGGTCTGGGATTTGCCCTCATCAGACTCATACTTTCGCATACTTCACATACTTGTTGAACGGGTCCCTTGTTTTTTCTGGTTTGGATCACGTAGTAAGGTGGTACCACACTGAAGCAGTCCATTAAACCTGGTTTGGATCAATATTTTAGAGGATAACGCATGTTAGGTTTGGGTTAGGTCAAGGATTTGCCCTCACCAGGCTCATACTTTCGCATATTTCTCATACTTCATGGCTAGATCCTGGGCTGTTTCTGGATTGTATCACGTAGTAATGCGGTACCACGCTGAAACAGTCAATTAAACCTGGTTTCGATCAATATTTTAGAGGATAACGCAAGTTAGAACTAGGTTAGGCCTGGGATCTTCACTCATCAGACACATACTTTCGCATTCTTCACATACTTGTTGAACAGATCCTGGGTTTTTTCCGGTTTGTGTCACGTAGTAGTGTGGTACCACACTGATACAGTCGATTAAACCTGGTTTCGATCAATATTTTTGGGGATAGCGCATGTTAGAACTAGGTTAGGCCTGGGATCTTCACTCATCAGACACATACTTTCGCATTCTTCACATACTTGTTGAACAGATCCTGGGTTTTTTCCGGTTTGTGTCACGTAGTAGTGTGGTATCACACTGATACAGTCGATTAAACCTGGTTTCGATCAATATTTTTGGGGATAGCGCATGTTAGGTCTAGGTTAGGCCGTGGATTTTCACTCATCAGACTCATACTTTCGCATTCTTCACATACTTGTTGAACGGCTCCTGTGTTTTTTCTGGTTTGGTTCACGTAGTAATGTGGTACCACACTGAAACATTCATTTAAACCTGGTCTTGATAAATATTTTAGAGGATAACGCATGGTAGGTTTGGGTTAGGTCTAGGATTTGCCCTCATCAGGCTCATACTTTCGCATATTTCTCATACTTCATGGCTAGATCCTGGGCTTTTTCTGGATTGCATCACGTAGTAATGAAGTACAACACTGAAACAGTCAATTTAACCTGGTTTCCATCAATATCTGAGAGGACAACGCAAGTTAGGTCTGGGATAGGTCTGGGATTTGCCCTCATCAGGCTCACACTTTCGCGTTTTTCACATACTTGTTGAACAGATCCTGGGTTTTTTCAGGTTTGGGTCAGGTAGTGTGGTACCACACTGAAACAGTCGATTAAACCTGGTTTCGATCAATATTTTTGAGGATAACGCATGTTAGGTCTAGGTTAGGCCGGGGATTTTCACTCATCAGACTCATACTTTCGCATTCTTCACATACTTGTTGAACGGATCCTGGGTTTTTACTGGTTTGGATCACGTAGTAATGTGGTACAACACTGAAACATTCAATGAAACCTGGTTTCGATCAATATTTTTGGGGATAACGCATGTTATGTCTAGGATAGGCCGTGGATTTTCACTCTTCAGACTCATACTTTCGCATATTTCTCACACTTCATGGCTAGATCCTGGGCTTTTTCGGGATTGCATCACGTAGTAATGAAGTACAACACTGAAACAGTCAATTTAACCTGGTTTCCATCAATATCTGAGAGGACAACGCAAGTTAGGTCTGGGATAGGTCTGGGATTTGCCCTCATCAGGCTCATACTTTCGCGTTTTTCACATACTTGTTGAACAGATCCTGGGTTTTTTCAGGTTTGGGTCACATAGTAGTGTGGTACCACACTGAAACAGTCGATTAAACCTGGTTTCGATCAATATTTTTGAGGACAACGCTTGTTAGGTCTAGGTTAGGCCGGAGATTTTCACTCATCAGACTCATGCTTTCGCATTCTTCACATACTTGTTGAACGGATCCTGTGTTTTTACTGGTTTGGATCACGTAGTAATGTGGTACAACACTGAAACATTCAATTAAACCTGGTCTTGATAAATATTTTAGAGGATAACGCATGTTAGGTCTGGGTTAGGTCTAGGATTTGCCCCCATCAGGCTCATACTTTCGCATATTTCTCATACTTCATGGCTGTATCCTGGGCTATTTCTGGATTGGATCACGTAGTAATGTGGTACCACACTGAAACAGTCAATTAAACCTGGTTTTGATCAATATTTTAGAGAATAATTCTTGTAAGGTCTAGGTTAGGTCTGGGATTTGCTCTCATCAGGCTCATTCTTTCGCATATTTCTCATACTTGATGGATAGATCCTGGGCTTTTTCTGGATTGCATCACGTAGTAATCAAGTACAACACTGAACCAGTCAATTAAACCTGGTTTGCATCAATGTTTTAGAGGACAACGCATGTTAGGTCTGGGATAGGTCTGGGATTTGCCCTCATCAGGCTCATACTTTCGCGTTTTTCACATACTTGTTGAACAGATCCTGGGTTTTTTCTGGTTTGCGTCACGTAGAAATGTGGTACCACACTGAAACAGTCCATTAAACCTGGTTTGGATCAATATTTTAGAGGATAACGCATGTTAGGTCTAGGTAAGGCCTGGGATTTTCACTCATCAGACTCATACTTTCGCATTCTTCACATACTTGTTGAAGGGATCCTGGGTTTTTTCTGGTTTGCATCACGTAGTAATGTGGGCCCACTCTGAAACAATCAATTAAACCTGGTCTTGATAAATATTTTAGAGAATAATTCATGTTAGGTCTAGGTTAGGTCTGGGATTTGCTCTAATCAGGCTCATTCTTTCGCATTTTTCTCATACTTGATGGCTAGATCCTGGACATTTTCTGGATTGCACCACGTAGTAATGTGGTACCACACTGAAACAGTCAATTAAACCTGGTTTCCATCAATATTTTAGAGCACAACGCATGTTAGGTCTGGGATAGGCCTGGGATTTGCCCTCATCAGGGTCATGCTTTCGCAGTTTTAACATACATGTTGACCTGATCGAGGGTTTTTTCTGCTTTGCATCACGTAGTAAAGTGGTACCACACTGAAGCAGTCCATTAAACCTGGTTTGGATCAATATTTTAGAGGATAACGCATGTTAGGTTTGGGTTATGTCTAGGATTCGCCCTCATCAGGCTCATTCTTTCGCATATTTCTCATAATTCATGGCTAGATCCTGGGCTGTTTCTGGATTGTATCACGTAGTAATGCGGTACCACGCTGAAACAGTCAATTAAACCTGGTTTCGATCAATATTTTAGAGGATAACGCAAGTTAGGTCTGGGATAGGTCTGGGATTCGCCCACATCAGGCTCATACTTTCGCGTTTTTCACGTACTTGTTGAACTGATCCTGGGTTTTTTCTGGTTTGCATCACGTAGTAAAGTGGTACCACACTGAAGCAGTCCATTAAACCTGGTTTGGATCAATATTTTAGAGGATAACGCATGTTAGGTTTGGGTTAGGACTAGGATTTTCCTTCATCAGGCTCATACTTTCGCATATTTCTCATACTTCATGGCTAGATCCTGGGCTGTTTCTGGATTGTATCACGTAGTAATGCGGTACCACGCTGAAACAGTCAATTAAACCTGGTTTCGATCAATATTTTAGAGGATAACGCAAGTTAGGTCTGGGATAGGTCTGGGATTCGCCCTCATCAGGCTCATACTTTCGCGTTTTTCACGTACTTGTTGAACTGATCCTGGGTTTTTTCTCGTTTGCATCACGTAGTAAAGTGGTACCACACTGAAGCAGTCCATTAAACCTGGTTTGGATCAATATTTTAGAGGATAACGCATGTTAGGTTTGGGTTAGGTCTAGGATTTTCCCTCATCAGGCTCATACTTTCGCATATTTCTCATACTTCATGGCTAGATCCTGGGCTGTTTCTGGATTGTATCACGTAGTAATGCGGTACCACACTGAAACAGTCAATTAAACCTGGTTTTGATCAATATTTTAGAGAATAATTCTTGTAAGGTCTAGGTTAGGTCTGGGATTTGCTCTCATCAGGCTCATTCTTTCGCATATTTCTCATACTTGATGGATAGATCCTGGGCTTTTTCTGGATTGCATCACGTAGTAATCAAGTACAACACTGAACCAGTCAATTAAACCTGGTTTGCATCAATGTTTTAGAGGACAACGCATGTTAGGTCTGGGATAGGTCTGGGATTTGCCCTCATCAGGCTCATACTTTCGCGTTTTTCACATACTTGTTGAACAGATCCTGGGTTTTTTCTGGTTTGCGTCACGTAGAAATGTGGTACCACACTGAAACAGTCCATTAAACCTGGTTTGGATCAATATTTTAGAGGATAACGCATGTTAGGTCTAGGTAAGGCCTGGGATTTTCACTCATCAGACTCATACTTTCGCATTCTTCACATACTTGTTGAAGGGATCCTGGGTTTTTTCTGGTTTGCATCACGTAGTAATGTGGGCCCACTCTGAAACAATCAATTAAACCTGGTCTTGATAAATATTTTAGAGAATAATTCATGTTAGGTCTAGGTTAGGTCTGGGATTTGCTCTAATCAGGCTCATTCTTTCGCATTTTTCTCATACTTGATGGCTAGATCCTGGACATTTTCTGGATTGCACCACGTAGTAATGTGGTACCACACTGAAACAGTCAATTAAACCTGGTTTCCATCAATATTTTAGAGCACAACGCATGTTAGGTCTGGGATAGGCCTGGGATTTGCCCTCATCAGGGTCATGCTTTCGCAGTTTTAACATACATGTTGACCTGATCGAGGGTTTTTTCTGCTTTGCATCACGTAGTAAAGTGGTACCACACTGAAGCAGTCCATTAAACCTGGTTTGGATCAATATTTTAGAGGATAACGCATGTTAGGTTTGGGTTATGTCTAGGATTCGCCCTCATCAGGCTCATTCTTTCGCATATTTCTCATAATTCATGGCTAGATCCTGGGCTGTTTCTGGATTGTATCACGTAGTAATGCGGTACCACGCTGAAACAGTCAATTAAACCTGGTTTCGATCAATATTTTAGAGGATAACGCAAGTTAGGTCTGGGATAGGTCTGGGATTCGCCCACATCAGGCTCATACTTTCGCGTTTTTCACGTACTTGTTGAACTGATCCTGGGTTTTTTCTGGTTTGCATCACGTAGTAAAGTGGTACCACACTGAAGCAGTCCATTAAACCTGGTTTGGATCAATATTTTAGAGGATAACGCATGTTAGGTTTGGGTTAGGACTAGGATTTTCCTTCATCAGGCTCATACTTTCGCATATTTCTCATACTTCATGGCTAGATCCTGGGCTGTTTCTGGATTGTATCACGTAGTAATGCGGTACCACGCTGAAACAGTCAATTAAACCTGGTTTCGATCAATATTTTAGAGGATAACGCAAGTTAGGTCTGGGATAGGTCTGGGATTCGCCCTCATCAGGCTCATACTTTCGCGTTTTTCACGTACTTGTTGAACTGATCCTGGGTTTTTTCTCGTTTGCATCACGTAGTAAAGTGGTACCACACTGAAGCAGTCCATTAAACCTGGTTTGGATCAATATTTTAGAGGATAACGCATGTTAGGTTTGGGTTAGGTCTAGGATTTTCCCTCATCAGGCTCATACTTTCGCATATTTCTCATACTTCATGGCTAGATCCTGGGCTGTTTCTGGATTGTATCACGTAGTAATGCGGTACCACACTGAAACAGTCAATTAAACCTGGTTTCGATCAATATTTTAGAGGATAACGCAAGTTAGGTCTGGGATAGGTCTGGGATTTGCCCTCATCAGGCTCATACTTTCGCGTTTTTCACATACTTGTTGAACGGATCCTGGGTTTTTTCTGGTTTGGATCACGTAGCAATGTGGTGCCACACTGAAACAGTCAATTAAACCTGGTCATGATAAATATTTTAGAGGATAACGCATGTTAGGTCTGGGTTAGGTCGAGGCTTTGCCCTCGTCAGGCTCATACTTTCGCATCTTTCTCATACTTCATGGCTAGATCCTGGGCTATTTCTGGATTGGACACGTAGTAATGTGGTACCACACTGAAACAGTCAATTAAACCTGGTTCCGATCAATATTTTAGAGGATAACGCAAGTTAGGTCTGGGATAGGTCTGGGATTTGCCCTCATCAGGCTCATACTTTCGCGTTTTTCACATACTTGTTGAACAGATACTGGGTTTTTTCTGGTTTGGGTCATGTAGTAATGTGGTACCACACTGAAACAGTCGATTAAACCAGGTTTCGATCAATATTTTTGAGGATAACGCATGTTAGGTCTAGGTTAGGCCTGGGATTTTCACTCATCAGACACATGCTTTCGTATTCTTCACATACTTGTTGAACGGATCCTGGGTTTTTTCTGGTTTGGGTCACGTAGTAATGTGGTGCCACACTGAAACAGTCGATTAAACCAGGTTTCGATCAATATTTTTGAGGATAACGCATGTTAGGTCTAGGTTAGGCCTGGGATTTTCACTCATCAGACACATGCTTTCGTATTCTTCACATACTTGTTGAACGGATCCTGGGTTTTTTCTGGTTTGGATCACGTAGCAATGTGGTGCCACACTGAAACAGTCAATTAAACCTGGTCATGATAAATATTTTAGAGGATAACGCATGTTAGGTCTGGGTTAGGTCGAGGCTTTGCCCTCGTCAGGCTCATACTTTCGCATCTTTCTCATACTTCATGGCTAGATCCTGGGCTATTTCTGGATTGGACACGTAGTAATGTGGTACCACACTGAAACAGTCAATTAAACCTGGTTCCGATCAATATTTTAGAGGATAACGCAAGTTAGGTCTGGGATAGGTCTGGGATTTGCCCTCATCAGGCTCATACTTTCGCGTTTTTCACATACTTGTTGAACAGATACTGGGTTTTTTCTGGTTTGGGTCATGTAGTAATGTGGTACCACACTGAAACAGTCGATTAAACCAGGTTTCGATCAATATTTTTGAGGATAACGCATGTTAGATCTAGGTTAGGCCTGGGATTTTCACTCATCAGACACATGCTTTCGTATTCTTCACATACTTGTTGAACGGATCCTGGGTTTTCTCTGGTTTGGATCACGTAGTAATGTGGGACCACACTGAAACAGTCAATTAAACCTGGTTTCGACCAATATTTTAGAGAATAATTCATGTTAGTTCTAGGTTAGGTCTGGGATTTGCTCTCATCAGGCTCATTCTTTCGCATATTTCTCATACTTGATGGCTAGTTCCAGGGCTATTTCTGGATTGCATCGCGTAGTAATGAAGTGCAACAATGAAACAGTCAATTAAACCTGGTTTCCATCAATATCTTAGAGGACAACGCAAGTTAGGTCTGGGATAGGTCTGGGGTTTGCCCTCATCAGGCTCATACTTTCGCCTTTTTCACATACTTGTTGAACAGATCCTGGGTTTTTTCTGGTTTGGTTCACGTAGTAGTGTGGCACCACACGGAAACAGTCCATCAAACCTGGTTTGGATAAATATTTTAGAGGATAACGTATGTTAGGTCTAGGTTAGGTCTGGGACTTTCACTCATCAGACTCATACTTTCGCATTCTCACACATACTTGTTGAACGGATCCTGGGCTTTTTCTGGTTTGGATCACGTAGTAATGTGGTGCCACACTGAAACAGTCAATTAAACCTGGTCATGATAAATATTTTAGAGGATAACGCATGTTAGGTCTGGGTTAGGTCTGGGATTTGCCCCCATCAGGCTCATACTTTCGCATATTTCTCATACTTCATGGCTGGATCCTGGGCTATTTCTGGATTGGATCACCTAGTAATGTGGTACCACACTGAAACAGTCAATGAAACCTGGTTTTGATCAATATTTTAGAGAATAATTCTTGTAAGGTCTAGGTTAGGTCTGGGATTTGCTCTCATCAGGCTCATTCTTTCGCATATTTCTCATACTTGATGGATAGATCCTGGGCTTTTTCTGGATTGCATCACGTAGTAATGAAGTACAACACTGAAACAGTCAATTAAACCTGGTTTCCATCAATGTTTTAGAGGACAACGCATGTTAGGTCTGGGATAGGTCTGGGATTTGCCCTCATCAGGCTCATACTTTCGCGTTTTTCACATACTTGTTGAACAGATCCTGGGTTTTTTCTGGTTTGCGTCACGTAGTAATGTGGTACCACACTGAAACAGTCAATTAAACCTGGTTTCGATCAATATTTTAGAGGATAACGCAAGTTAGGTCTGGGATAGGTCTGGGATTTGCCCTCATCAGGCTCATACTTTCGCGTTTTTCCCGTACTTGTTGAACTGATCCTGGGTTTTTTCTCGTTTGCATCACGTAGTAAAGTGGTACCACACTGAAGCAGTCCATTAAACCTGGTTTGGATCAATATTTTAGAGGATAACGCATGTTAGGTTTGGGTTAGGTCTAGGATTTTCCCTCATCAGGCTCATACTTTCGCATATTTCTCATACTTCATGGCTAGATCCTGGGCTGTTTCTGGATTGTATCACGTAGTAATGCGGTACCACACTGAAACAGTCAATTAAACCTGGTTTCGATCAATATTTTAGAGGATAACGCAAGTTAGGTCTGGGATAGGTCTGGGATTTGCCCTCATCAGGCTCATACTTTCGCGTTTTTCACGTACTTGTTGAACTGATCCTGGGTTTTTTCTGGTTTGGATCACGTAGTAATGTGGGACCACACTGAAACAGTCAATTAAACCTGGATTGAATCAATATTTTAGAGGATAACGCATGTTAGGTCTAGGTTAGGCCTGGGATTTTCACTCATCAGACACATGCTTTCGTATACTTCACATACTTGTTGAACGGATCCTGGGTTTTTTCTGGTTTGGATCACGTAGCAATGTGGTGCCACACTGAGACAGTCGATTAAACCTGGTTTCGATCAATATTTTAGAGGATAACGCAAGTTTGGTCTGGGATAGGTCTGGGATTTGCCCTCATCAGGCTCATACTTTCGCGTTTTTCACATACTTGTTGAACAGATCCTGGGTTTTTTCTGGTTTGGGTCACGTAGTAATGTGGTACCACACTGAAACAGTCGATTAAACCAGGTTTCGATCAATAATTTTGAGGATAACGCATGTTAGGTCTAGGTTAGGCCAGGGATTTTCACTCATCAGACTCATACTTTCGCAATCTTCACATACTTGTTGAACGGATCCTGGGTTTTTACTGGTTTGGATCACGTAGTAATGTGGTACCACACTGAAACATTCAATTAAACCTGGTCTTGATAAATATTTTAGAGGATAACGCATGTTAGGTCTGGGATAGGTCTGGGATTTGCCCCCATCAGGCTCATACTTTCGCATATTTCTCATACTTCATGGCTGGATCCTGGGCTATTTCTGGATTGGATCACCTAGTAATGTGGTACCACACTGAAACAGTCATTAAACCTGGTTTCGATCAATATTTTTGTGGATAACGCATGTTAGGTCTAGGTTAGGCCTGGGATTTTCACTCATCAGACACATGCTTTCGTATTCTTCACATACTTGTTGAACGGATCCTGGGTTTTTTCTGGTTTGGATCACGTAGCAATGTGGTGCCACACTGAGACAGTCGATTAAACCTGGTTTCGATCAATATTTTAGAGGATAACGCAAGTTTGGTCTGGGATAGGTCTGGGATTTGCCCTCATCAGGCTCATACTTTCGCGTTTTTCACATACTTGTTGAACAGATCCTGGGTTTTTTCTGGTTTGGGTCACGTAGTAATGTGGTACCACACTGAAACAGTCAATTAAACCTGGTTTCGATCAATATTTTTGTGGATAACGCATGTTAGGTCTATGTTAGGCCTGGGATTTTCACTCATCAGACACATGCTTTCGTATTCTTCACATAGTTGTTGAACGGATCCTGGGTTTTTTCCGGTTTGGGTCACGTAGTAGTGTGGTACCACACTGAAACAGTCAATGAAACCTGGTTTTGATCAATATTTTAGAGAATAATTCTTGTAAGGTCTAGGTTAGGTCTGGGATTTGCTCTCATCAGGCTCATTCTTTCGCATATTTCTCATACTTGATGGATAGATCCTGGGCTTTTTCTGGATTGCATCACGTAGTAATGAAGTACAACACTGAAACAGTCAATTAAACCTGGTTTCCATCAATGTTTTAGAGGACAACGCATGTTAGGTCTGGGATAGGTCTGGGATTTGTCCTCATCAGGCTCATACTTTCGCGTTTTTCACATACTTGTTGAACAGATCCTGGGTTTTTTCTGGTTTGCGTCACGTAGTAGTGTGGTACCACACTGAAACAGTCAATGAAACCTGGTTTTGATCAATATTTTAGAGAATAATTCTTGTAAGGTCTAGGTTAGGTCTGGGATTTGCTCTCATCAGGCTCATTCTTTCGCATATTTCTCATACTTGATGGATAGATCCTGGGCTTTTTCTGGATTGCATCACGTAGTAATGAAGTACCACACTGAAACAGTCAATTAAACCAGGTTTCGATAAATATTTTTGAGGATAACGCATGTTAGGTCTAGGTTAGGCCGGGGGTTTTCACTCATCACACTCATACTTTCGCATTCTTCACATACTTGTTGAACAGATACAGGGTTTTTTCTGGTTTGGTCCACGTAGTAATGTGGTACCACACTGAAACATTCAATTAAACCTGGTCTTGATAAATATTTTAGAGGATAACGCATGTTAGGTTTGGGTTAGGTCTTGGATTTGCCCTCATCAGGCTCATACTTTCGCATACTTCTCATACTTCATGGCTAGACCCTGGGCTGTTTCTGGATTGTATCACGTAGTAATGTGGTACCACGCTGAAACAGTCAATTAAACCTGATTTCGATCAATATTTTAGAGGATAACGCAAGTTAGGTCTGGGATAGGTCTGGGATTCGCCCTCATCAGGCTCATACTTTCGCATATTTCTCATACTTGATGGCTAGATCCTGGGTTTTTTCCGGTTTGGGTCACGTAGTAGTGTGGTACCACACTGAAACAGTCGATTAAACCTAGTTTCGAACAATATTTTTTAGGATAACGCATGTTAGGTCTAGGTTAGGACGGGGATTTTCACTCATCAGACTCATACTTTCGCATTCTTCACATACTTGTTGAACGCATCCTGGGTTTTTACTGGTTAGGATCGCGTAGTAATGTGGTACCACACTGAAACATTCAATTAAACCTGGTCTTGATAAATATTTTAGAGGATAACGCATGTTAGCTCTGGGATAGGTCTGGGATTTGCCCTCATCAGACTCATACTTTCGCACACTTCACATACTCGTTGAACAGATCCTGGGTTATTTTCTGGTTTGGATCACATAGTAATGTGGTACCACACTGAAACAGACGATTAAACCAGGTTTCGATCAATATTTTTGAGGATAACGCATGTTAGGTCTAGGTTAGGTCTGTGATTTTCACTCATCAGACTCATACTTTCGCATTCTTCACATACTTGTTGAACGGATCCTGGGTTTTTTCTGGTTTGGATCACGTAGTAATGTGGGACCACACTGAAACAGTCCATTAAACCTGGTTTCGATCAATATTTTAGAGGATAACGCAAGTTAGGTCTGGGATAGGTCTGGGATTCGCCCTCATCAGGCTCATACATTCGCATGTTTCTCATACTTGATGGCTAGATCTTGGGTTTTTTCCGGTTTGGGTCACGTAGTAGTGTGGTACCACACTGAAACAGTCGATTAAACCTGGTTTCGATCAATATTTTTCAGGACAACGCATGTTAGGTCTAGGTTAGGCCGGGGATTTTCACTCATCAGACTCATACTTTCGCATTGTTCACATACTTGTTGAACGGATCCTGGGTTTTTACTGGTTTGGATCACGTAGTAATGTGGTACAACACTGAAACATTCAATTAAACCTGGTTTCGATCAATATTTTTGGGGATAACGCATGTTAGGTTTGGGTTAGGTCGAGGCTTTGCCCTCGTCAGGCTCTTACTTTCGCATGTTTCTCATACTTCATGGCTAGATCCTGGGCTATTTCTGGATTGGACACGTAGTAATGTGGTACCACACTGAAACAGTCAATTAAGCCTGGTTCCGATCAATATTTTAGAGGATAACGCAAGTTAGGTCTGGTATAGGTCTGGGATTTGCCCTCATCAGGCTCATACTTTCGCGTTCTTCACATACTTGTTGAACGGATCCTGGGCTTTTTCTGGTTTGGATCACGTAGTAATGTGGGACCACACTGAAACAGTCAATTAAACCTGGTCATGATAAATATTTTAGAGGATAACGCATGTTAGGTCTGGGTTAGCCCTGGGATTTTCACACATCAGACTCATACTTTAGCATTCTTCACATACTTGTTGAACAGATACAGGGTTTTTTCTGGTTTGGTCCACGTAGTAATGTGGGACCACACTGAAACAGTCCATTAAACCTGGTTTCGATCAATATTTTAGAGGATAACGCAAGTTAGGTCTGGGATAGGTCTGGGATTCGCCCTCATCAGGCTCATACATTCGCATGTTTCTCATACTTGATGGCTAGATCTTGGGTTTTTTCCGGTTTGGGTCACGTAGTAGTGTGGTACCACACTGAAACAGTCGATTAAACCTGGTTTCGATCAATATTTTTCAGGACAACGCATGTTAGGTCTAGGTTAGGCCGGGGATTTTCACTCATCAGACTCATACTTTCGCATTCTTCACATACTTGTTGAACGGATCCTGGGTTTTTACTGGTTTGGATCACGTAGTAATGTGGTACAACACTGAAACATTCAATTAAACCTGGTTTCGATCAATATTTTTGGGGATAACGCATGTTAGGTTTGGGTTAGGTCTAGGATTTGCCCCCATCAGGCTCATACTTTCGCATATTTCTCATACTTCATGGCTCGATCCTGGGCTATTTCTGGATTGGATCACCTAGTAATGTGGTACCACACTGAAACAGTCAATGAAACCTGGTTTTGATCAATATTTTAGAGAATAATTCTTGTAAGGTCTAGGTTAGGTCTGGGATTTGCTCTCATCAGGCTCATTCTTTCGCATATTTCTCATACTTGATGGATAGATCCTGGGCTTTTTCTGGATTGCATCACGTAGTAATGAAGTACAACACTGAAACAGTCAATTAAACCTGGTTTCCATCAATCTTTTAGAGGACAACGCATGTTAGGTCTGGGATAGGTCTGGGATTTGCCCTCATCAGGCTCATACTTTCGCGTTTTTCACATACTTGTTGAACAGATCCTGGGTTTTTTCTGGTTTGCGTCACGTAGTAATGTGGTACCACACTGAAACAGTCAATTAAACCTGGTTTCGATCAATATTTTAGAGGATAACGCAAGTTAGGTCTGGGATAGGTCTGGGATTTGCCCTCATCAGGCTCATACTTTCGCGTTTTTCACGTACTTGTTGAACTGATCCTGGGTTTTTTCTCGTTTGCATCACGTAGTAAAGTGGTACCACACTGAAGCAGTCCATTAAACCTGGTTTGGATCAATATTTTAGAGGATAACGCATGTTAGGTTTGGGTTAGGTCTAGGATTTTCCCTCATCAGGCTCATACTTTCGCATATTTCTCATACTTCATGGCTAGATCCTGGGCTGTTTCTGGATTGTATCACGTAGTAATGCGGTACCACACTGAAACAGTCAATTAAACCTGGTTTCGATCAATATTTTTGTGGATAACGCATGTTAGGTCTAGGTTAGGCCTGGGATTTTCACTCATCAGACACATGCTTTCGTATTCTTCACATACTTGTTGAACGGATCCTGGGTTTTTTCTGGTTTGGATCACGTAGCAATGTGGTGCCACACTGAGACAGTCGATTAAACCTGGTTTCGATCAATATTTTTGAGGATAACGCATGTTAGGTCTAGGTTAGGCCTGGGATTTTCACTCATCAGACTCATACTTTCGCGTTCTTCACATACTTGTTGAACGGATCCTGGGCTTTTTCTGGTTTGGATCACGTAGTAATGTGGGACCACACTGAAACAGTCAATTAAACCTGGTCATGATAAATATTTTAGAGGATAACGCATGTTAGGTCTGGGTTAGGTCGAGGCTTTGCCCTCGTCAGGCTCTTACTTTCGCATGTTTCTCATACTTCATGGCTAGATCCTGGGCTATTTCTGGATTGGACACGTAGTAATGTGGTACCACACTGAAACAGTCAATTAAACCTGGTTCCGATCAATATTTTAGAGGATAACGCAAGTTAGGTCTGGGATAGGTCTGGGATTTGCCCTCATCAGGCTCATACTTTCGCGTTTTTCACATACTTGTTGAACAGATACTGGGTTTTTTCTGGTTTGGGTCATGTAGTAATGTGGTACCACACTGAAACAGTCGATTAAACCAGGTTTCGATCAATATTTTTGAGGATAACGCATGTTAGGTCTAGGTTAGGCCTGGGATTTTCACTCATCAGACACATGCTTTCGTATTCTTCACATACTTGTTGAACGGATCCTGGGTTTTCTCTGGTTTGGATCACGTAGTAATGTGGGACCACACTGAAACAGTCAATTAAACCTGGTTTCCATCAATATCTTAGAGGACAACGCAAGTTAGGTCTTGGATAGGTCTGGGATTTGCTCTCATCAGGCTCATTCTTTCGCATTTTTCTCATATTTGATGGCTAGATCCTGGACTTTTTCTGGATTGCACCACGTAGTAATGTGGTACCACACTGAAACAGTCAATTAAACCTGGTTTCCATCAATATTTTAGAGCTCAACGCAAGTTAGGTCTGGGATAGGTCTGGGATTCGCCCTCATCAGGCTCATACTTTCGCGTTTTTCACGTACTTGTTGAACTGATCCTGGGTTTTTTCTGGTTTGCATCACGTAGTAAAGTGGTACCACACTGAAGCAGTCCATTAAACCTGGTTAGGATCAATATTTTAGAGGATAACGCATGTTAGGTTTGGGTTAGGTCTAGGATTTTCCCTCATCAGGCTCATAATTTCGCATATTTCTCATACGTCATGGCTAGATCCTGGGCTGTTTCTGGATTGTATCACGTAGTAATGCGGTACCACACTGAAACAGTCAATTAAACCTGGTTTCGATCAATATTTTAGAGGATAACGCAAGTTACGTCTGGGATAGGTCTGGGATTTGCCCTCATCAGGCTCATACTTTCGCGTTTTTCACGTACTTGTTGAACTGATCCTGGGTTTTTTCTGGTTTGGATCACGTAGCAATGTGGTACCACACTGAGACAGTCGATTAAACCTGGTTTCGATCCAGATTTTAGAGGATAACGCAAGTTTGGTCTGGGATAGGTCTGGGATTTGCCCTCATCAGGCTCATACTTTCGCGTTTTTCACGTACTTGTTGAACTGATCCTGGGTTTTTTCTGGTTTGTATCACGTAGTAATGTGGGACCACACTGAAACAGTCAATTAAACCTGGTCATGATAAATATTTTAGAGGATAACGCATGTTAGGTCTGGGTTAGGTCTAGGCTTTGCCCTCGTCAGGCTCATACTTTCGCATGTTTCTCATACTTCATGGCTAGATCCTGGGCTATTTCTGGATTGGACACGTAGTAATGTGGTACCACACTGAAACAGTCGATTAAACCTGGTTTCGATCAATATTTTAGAGGATAACGCAAGTTTGGTCTGGGATAGGTCTGGGATTTGCCTCATCAGGCTCATACTTTCGCGTTTTTCACATACTTGTTGAACAGATCCTGGGTTTTTTCTGGTTTGGGTCACGTAGTAATGTGGTACCACACTGAAACAGTCGATTAGACCAGGTTTCGATCAATAATTTTGAGGATAACGCATGTTAGGTCTAGGTTAGGCCTGGGATTTTCACTCATCAGACTCATACTTTCGCGTTCCTCACATGCTTGTTGAACAGATCCTGGGTTTTTTCTGGTTTGGATCACGTAGTAGTGTGGCACCACACGGAAACAGTCCATCAAACCTGGTTTCGATCAATATTTTTGAGGATAACGCATGTTAGGTCTAGGTTAGGCCTGGGATTTTCACTCATCAGACACATGCTTTCGTATTCTTCACATACTTGTTGAACGGATCCTGGGTTTTTTCTGGTTTGGATCACGTAGTAATGTGGGACCACACTGAAACAGTCAATTAAACCTGGTTTCGACCAATATTTTTGAGAATAATTCATGTTAGTTCTAGGTTAGGTCTGGGATTTGCTCTCATCAGGCTCATTCTTTCGCATATTTCTCATACTTGATGGCTAGATCCTGGGCTATTTCTGGATTGCTTCACGTAGTAATGAAGTGCAACAATGAAACAGTCAGTTAAACCTGGTTTCCATCAATATCTTAGAGGACAACGCAAGTTAGGTCTGGGATAGGTCTGGGATTTGCCCTCATCAGGCTCATACTTTCGCGTTTTTCACATACTTGTTGAACAGATCCTGGGTTTTTTCCGGTTTGGGTCACGTAGTAGTGTGGTACCACACTGAAACAGTCGATTAAACCTGGTTTCGATCAATAGTTTTGAGGATAACGCATGTTAGGTCTAGGTTAGGCCGGGGATTTTCACTCATCAGACTCATACTTTCGCATTCTTCACATACTTGTTGAACGGATCCTGGGTTTTTTCTGGTTTGGATCACGTAGTAATGTGGTACCACACTGAAACATTCAATTAAACCTGGTCTTGATAAATATTTTAGAGGATGACGCATGTTAGGTCTGGGTTAGGCCTGGGATTTGCCCTCATCAGGGTCATACTTCCGCAGTTTTTACATATATGTTGACCTGAGCGAGGGTTTTTTCTGCTTTGGATCACGTAGTGAAGTGGTACCACACTGAAGCAGTCCATTAAACCTGGTTTGGATCAATATTTTAGAGGATAACGCATGTTAGGTCTGGGTTAGCCCTGGGATTTTTACTCATCAGACTCATACTTTCGCATTCTTCACATACTTGTTGATCGGATCCTGGGTTTTTTCTGGTTTGGTTCACGTAGTAATGTGGGACCACACTGAAACAATCAATTAAACCTGGTCATGATATCTATTTTAGAGGATAACGCATGTTAGGTCTGGGATAGGTCTGGGATTCGCCCACATCAGGCTCATACTTTCGCATATTTCTCATACTTGATGGCTAGATCCTGAGCTTTTTCTGGATTGCATCACGTAGTAATGAAGTACAACACTGAAACAGTCAATTAAACCTGGTTTCCATCAATATCATAGAGGACAACGCAAGTTAGGTCTGGGATAGGTCTGGGATTTGCCCTCATCAGGCTCATACTTTCGCGTTTTTCACATACTTGTTGAACAGATCCTGGGTTTTTTCCGGTTTGGGTCACGTAGTAGTGTGGTACCACACTGAAACAGTCGATTAAACCTGGTTTCGATCAATAGTTTTGAGGATAACGCATGTTAGGTCTAGGTTAGGCCGGGGATTTTCACTCATCAGACTCATACTTTCGCATTCTTCACATACTTGTTGAACGGATCCTGGGTTTTTTCTGGTTTGGATCACGTAGTAATGTGGGACCACACTGAAACAATCTATTAAACCTGGTATTGATAAATATTTTAGAGGATAACGCATGTTAGGTCTGGGATAGGTCTGGGATTTGCCCTCATCAGACTCATACTTTCGCACACTCCACATACTCGTTGAACAGATCCTGGGTTATTTTCTGGTTTGGATCACATAGTAATGTGGTACCACACTGAAACAGTCGATTAAACCAGGTTTCGATCAATATTTTTGAGGATAACGCATGTTAGGTCTAGGTTAGGCCGGGGATTTTCACTCATCAGACTCATACGTTCGCATTCTTCACATACTTTTTGAACGGATCCTGGGATTTTTCTGGTTTGGATCACGTAGTAATGTGGGACCACACTGAAACAATCAATTAAACCTGGTCATGATAAATATTTTAGAGGATAACGCATGATAGGTCTGGGTTAGGTCTAGGATTTGCCCTCGTCAGACTCACACTTTCGCGTTTTTCACATACTTCTTGAACAGATCCTGGGGTTTTTCTGGTTTGGGTCACGTAGTACTGTGGTACCACACTGAAATAGTCGATTAAACCAGGTTTCGATCAATATTTTTGAAGATAACGCATGTTAGGTCTAGGTTAGGCCTGGGATTTTCACTCATCAGACACATACTTTCGCATTCTTCACATACTTGTTGAACGGATCCTGGGTTTTTTCTGGTTTGGATCACGTAGTAATGTGGGACCACACTGAAGCAGTCAATTACTCCTGTTTTCGATCAATGTTTTGGAGAATATTTCATGTTAGGTCTAGGTTAGGTCTGGGATTTGCTCTCATCAGGCTCATTCTTTCGCATATTTCTCATTCTTGATGGCTAGATGCTGGGCTTTTTCTGGATTGCATCACGTAGTAATGAAGTACAACACTGAAACTGTAAATTATACCTGGTTTACATCAATATTTTAGAGGACAACGCATGTCAGGTCTAGGTTAGGCCTGGGGTTTGCCCTCATCAGGGTCATACTTTCGCAGTTTTAACATACATGTTGGCCTGATCGAGGGTTATTTCTGCTTTGGATCGCGTAGTGAAGTGGTACCACACTGAAGCAGTCCATTAAACCTGGTTTGGATCAATATTTTAGAGGATAACGCATGTTAGGCTTGGGTTAGGTCTAGGATTTGCCCTCATCAGGCTCATACTTTCGCATATTTCTCATACTTCATGACAAGATCCTGGGCTGTTTCTGGATTGTATCACGTAGTAATGTGGTACCACGCTGAAACAGTCAATTAAAACTGGTTTCGATCAATATTTTAGACGATAACGCAAGTTAGGTCTGGGATAGGTCTGGGATTCGCCCTCATCAGGCTCATACTTTCGCGTTTTTCACATACTTGTTGAACTGATCCTGGGTTTTTTCTGGTTTGGATCACGTAGCAATGTGGTACCACACTGAAACAGTCGATTAAACCTGGTTTCGATCAATATTTTAGAGGATAACGCAAGTTTGGTCTGGGATAGGTCTGTGATTTGCCCTCATCAGGCTCATACTTTCGCGTTTTTCACATACTTGTTGAACAGATCCTGGGTTTTTTCTGGTTTGGATCACGTAGTAATGTGGGACCACACTGAAACAATCAATTAAACCTGGTCATGATATATATTTTAGAGAATAATTCATGTTAGGTCTAGGTTAGGTCTGGGATTTGCTCTCATCAGGCTCATTCTTTCGCATATCTCTCACACTTGAGGGCTAGATCCTGGGCTTTTTCTGGATTGCATCACGTAGTAATGAAGTACAACACTGAAACAGTCAATTAAACCTGGTTTCCATCAATATCTTAGAGGACAACGCAAGTTAGGTCTGGGATAGGTCTGGGATTCGCCCTCATCAGGCTCATACTTTCGCGTTTTTCACATACTTGTTGACCTGATCCTGGGTTTTTTCTGGTTTGGATCACGTAGTAATGTGGTACCACACTGAAACAGTCGATTAAACCCGGTTTCGATCAATATTTTAGAGGATAATCCAAGTTAAGTCTGGGATAGGTCTGGGATTTGCTCTCATCAGGCACATTCTTTCGCATATTTCTCATACTTGATGGCTAGATCCTGGGCTTTTTCTGGATTGCATCACGTAGTAATGAAGTACAACACTGAAACAGTCAATTAAACCTGGTTTGCATCAATATCTTAGAGGACAACGCAAGTTAGGTCTGGGATAGGTCTGGGATTTGCCCTCATCAGGGTCATACTTTCGCAGTTCTAACATACATGTTGACCTGATCGAGTGTTTTTTCTGCTTTGGATCACGTAGTAAAGTGGTACCACACTGAAACAGTCCATTAAACCTGGTTTGGATCAATATTTTTGAGGATAACGCAAGTTTGGTCTGGGATAGGTCTGGGATTTGCCCTCATCAGGCTCATACTTTCGCGTTTTTCACATACTTGTTGCACAGGTCCTGTTTTTTTCTGGTTTGGATCACGTAGTAAAGTGGTACCACACTGAAACAGTCCATTAAACCTGGTTTGGATCAATATTTTAGAGGACAACGCATGTTAGGTCTAGGTTAGCCCTGGGATTTTCACTCATCAGACTCATACTTTAGCATTCTTCACATACTTGTTGAACAGATACAGGGTTTTTTATGGTTTGGTTCACGTAGTAATGTGGTACCACACTGAAACAGTCGATTAAACCTGGTCTTGATAAATATTTTAGAGGATAACGCATGTTAGGTCTAGGTTAGGCCTGGGATTTTCACGCATCAGACTCATACTTTCGCATTCTTCACATACTTGTTGAACGGATCCTGGGTTTTTTCTGGTTTGGATCACGTAGTAATGTGGTACCACACTGAAACAATCAATTAAACCTGATCTTGATAAATATTTTAGAGGATAACGCATGTTAGGTCTGGGTTAGGTCTAGGATTTGTCCTCATCAGGCTCATACATTCGCATATTTCTCATTCTTCATGGCTAGATCCTGGGCTGTTTCTGGATTGTATCACGTAGTAATGTGGGACCACACTGAAACAATCAATTAAACCTGGTCATGATAAATATTTTAGAGGATAACGCATGTTAGGTCTGGGTTAGGTCTGGGATTTGCTCTCATCAGTGTCATACTGTCGCAGTTTTAACTTACTTGTTGAACGGATCCTGGGTTTTTTCTGGTTTGGATCACGTAGTAATGTGGTACCACACTGAAACAGTCAATTACACCTGGTTTTCATCAATATTTTAGAGGACAACGCATGTCAGGTCTAGGTTAGGTCTGGGATTTGCTCTCATCAGTGTCATACTGTCGCAGTTTTAACTTACTTGTTGAACGGATCCTGGGTTTTTTCTGGTTTGGATCACGTAGTAATGTGGGACCACACTGTAACTGTCAATTAAACCTGGTTTCGATCAATATTTTAGGGAATAATTCATGTTAGGTCTAGGTTAGGTCTAGGATTTGCTCTCATCAGGCTCATTCTTTCGCATATTTCTCATACTTGATGGCTATATCCTGGGCTTTTTCTGGATTGTATCACGTAGTAATGAAGTACAACACTGAAACAGTCAATTAAACCTGGTTTCCATCAATATCTTAGAGGACAACGCAAGTTAGGTCTGGGATAGGTCTGGGATTTGCCCTCATCAGGCTCATTGTTTCGCGTTTTTCACATACTTGTTGAACAGATCCTGGGTTTTTTCTGGTTTGTATCACGTAGTAGTGTGGTACCACACTGAAACTGTCCATTAAACCTGGTTTCCATCAATATTTTAGAGGATAACGCATGTTAGGTCTAGGTTAGCCCTGGGATTTTCACTCATCAGACTCATACTTTCGCATTCTTCACATACTTGTTGAACTGATCCTGGGTTTTTTCTGGTTTGGATCACGTAGTAATGTGGTACCACACTGAAAGAGTCGATTAAACCTGGTTTAGATCAGTATTTTAGAGGATAACGCAAGTTAGGTCTGGGATAGGTCTGGGATTTGACCTCATCAGACTCATACTTTCGCACACTACACATACTCGTTGAACAGATCCTGGCTTATTTTCTGGTTTGGATCACATAGTAATGTGGTACCACATTGTAACAGTCGATTAAACCAGGTTTCGATCAATATTTTAGAGTATAACTCATGTTAGGTCTAGGGTTGGCCTGGGATTTTCATTTATCAGACTCATACTTTCGCATTCTTCACATACTTGTTGAACGGATTCTGGGTTTTTTCTGGTTTGGATCACGTAGTAATGTGGGACCACACTGAAACAGTCAATTAAACCTGGTTTGGATAAATATTTTAGAGGATAACGCATCTTAGGTCTGGGTTAGGTCTAAGATTTGCCCTCATCAGGCTCACAGTTTCGCGTTTTTCACATACTTGTTGAACAGATCCTGGGTTCTTTCTGGTTTGGATCACGTAGTAATGTGGTACGACACTGAAACGGTCGATGAAACCTGGTTTCGATCAATATTTTAGAGGATAACGCATGTTAGGTCTAGGTCAGCCCTGGGATTTTCACTCATCAGACTCATACTTTCGCATTCTTCACATACTTGTTGAACGGATCCTGGGTTTTTTCTGGTTTGGATCAAGTAGTAATGTGGGACCACACTGTAACAGTCAATTAAACCTGGTTTCGATCAATATTTTAGGGAATAATTCATGTTAGGTCTAGGTTAGGTCTGGGATTTGCTCTCATCAGGCTCATTCTTTCGCATATTTCTCATATTTGATGGCTAGATCCTGGGCTTTCTCTGGATTGCATCACGTAGTAATGAAGTACAACACTGAAACAGTCAATCAAACCTGGTTTCCATCAATATTTTAGAGGACATCGCATGTTAGGTCTAGGTTAGGCCTGGGATTTGCCCTCATCAGCGTCATACTTTCGCAGTTTTAACATACTTGTTGAACGGATCCTGGGTTTTTTCTGGTTTGGTTCAGGTAGTAATGTGGTACCACACTGAAACATTCAATTAAACCTGATCTTGATAAATATTTTAGAGGATAACGCATGTTAGGTTTGGGTTGAGTCTAGGATTTGCCCTCATCAGGCTCATACTTTCGCATATTTCTCTTACTTCATGGCTAGATCCTGGGCTGTTTCTGGATTGTATCACGTAGTAATGTGGTTCCACGCTGAAACAGTCAATTAAACCTGTTTTCGATCAATATTTTAGAGGATAACGCAAGTTAGGTGTGGCATAGCTCTGGGATTCGCCCTCATCAGGCTCATACTTTCGCATTCTTCACATACTTGTTGAACGGATCCTGGGTTTTTTCTGGTTTGGATCACGTAGTAATGTGGGACCACACTGAAACAATCAATTAAACCTGGTCTTGATAAATATTTTAGAGGATAACGCATGTTAGGTCTGGGATAGGTCTGGGATTTGCCCACATCAGACTCATACTTTCGCACACTTCACATACTCGTTGAACAGATCCTGGGTTATTTTCTGGTTTGGATCACATAGTAATGTGGTACCACACTGAAACAGTCGATTAAACCTGGTTTCGATCAATATATTTGAGAATAATTCATGTTAGGTCTAGGTTAGGTCTGGGATTTGCTCTCATCGGGCTCATTCTTTCGCATATTTCTCATACTTGATGGCTAGATCCTGGGCTTTTTCTGGATTGCATCACGTAGTAATGAAGTACAACACTGAAACAGTCAATTAAACCTGGTTTCCATCAATATCTTAGAGGACAACGCAAGTTAGGTCTGGGATAGGTCTGGGATTTGCCCACATCAGGCTCATACTTTCGCGTTTTTCACATACTTGTTGAACAGATCCTGGGTTATTTTCTGGTTTGGATCACATAGTAATGTGGTACCACACTGAAACAGTCGATTAAACCAGGTTTCGATCAATATTTTTGAGGATAACGCATGTTAGGTCTAGGTTAGGCCTGGGATTTTCACTTATCAGTCTCATACTTTCGCATTCTTCTCATACTTGTTGAACGGATCCTGGGTTTTTTCTGGTTTGGATCACGTAGTAATATGGTACCACGCTGAAACAGTCAATTAAACCTGGTTTTGATCAATATTTTAGAGAATAATTCATGTTAGGTCTAGGTTAGGTCTGGGATTTGCTCTCATCAGGCTCATTCTTTCGCATATTTCTCATACTTGATGGCTAGATCCTGGGCTTTTTCTGGATTGCATCACGTAGTAATGAAGTACATCACTGAAACAGTCAATTAAACCTGGTTTCCATCAATATCTTAGAGGACAACGCAAGTTAGGTCTGGGATAGGTCTGGGATTTGCCCTCATCAGGGTCATACTTTCGCAGTTTTAACGTACATGTTGACCTGATCGAGGGTTTTTTCTGCTTTGGATCACGTAGTAGTGTGGTACCACACTGAAACAGTCCATTAAACATGGTTTGGATCAACATTTTAGAGGATAACGCATGTTAGGTCTGGGTTAGGTCTAGGATTTGCCCTCATCAGGCTCATACTTTCGCATATTTCTCATACTTCATGGCTGGATCCTGGGCTATTTCTGGATTGGTTCACGTAGTAATGTGGTACCACACTGAAAGAGTCAATTAAACCTGGTTTTGATGAATATTTTAGAGAATAATTCATGTTAGGTCTAGGTTTGGCATGGGATTTGCTCTCATCAGGCTCATTCTTTCGCATATTTCTCATACTTGATGGCTAGATCCTGGGCTTTCTCTGGATTGCATCACGTAGTAATGAAGTACAACACTGAAACAGTCAATTAAACCTGGTTTCCATCAATATTTTAGAGGACAACGCATGTTAGGTCTAGGTTAGGCCTGGGATTTGCTCTCATCAGGGTCATACTTTCGAAGTTTTAACATACATATTGGTCTGATCGAGGGTTTTTTCTGCTTTGGATCACGTAGTAAAGTGGTACCACACTGAAACAGTCCATTAAACCTGGTCTTGATAAATATTTTAGAGGATATCGCATGTTAGGTCTGGGTTAGGTCTAGGATTTGCCCTCATCAGGCTCCTACTTTCGCAATTTTCTCATACTTCATGGCTGGATCCTGGGCTATTTCCGGATTGGATCACATAGTAATGTGGTACCACACTGAAACAGTCAATTACACCTGGTTTTCATCAATGTTTTAGAGGACAACGCATGTCAGGTCTAGGTTAGGTCTGGGATTTGCTCTCATCAGGGTCATACTGTCGCAGTTTTAACTTACTTGTTGAACGGATCCTGGGTTTTTTCTGGTTTGGATCACGTAGTAATGTGGGACCACACTGTAACAGTCAATTAAACCTGGTTTCGATCAATATTTTAGGGAATAATTCATGTTAGGTCTAGGTTAGGTCTAGGATTTGCTCTCATCAGGCTCATTCTTTCGCATATTTCTCATACTTGATGGCTATATCCTGGGCTTTTTCTGGATTGCATCACGTAGTAATGAAGTACAACACTGAAACAGTCAATTAAACCTGGTTTCCATCAATATCTTAGAGGACAACGCAAGTTAGGTCTGGGATAGGTCTGGGATTTGCCCTCATCAGGCTCATTGTTTCGCGTTTTTCACATACTTGTTGAACAGATCCTGGGTTTTTTCTGGTTTGTATCACGTAGTAGTGTGGTACCACACTGAAACTGTCCATTAAACCTGGTTTCCATCAATATTTTAGAGGATAACGCATGTTAGGTCTAGGTTAGCCCTGGGATTTTCACTCATCAGACTCATACTTTCGCATTCTTCACATACTTGTTGAACTGATCCTGGGTTTTTTCTGGTTTGGATCACGTAGTAATGTGGTACCACACTGAAAGAGTCGATTAAACCTGGTTTAGATCAGTATTTTAGAGGATAACGCAAGTTAGGTCTGGGATAGGTCTGGGATTTGACCTCATCAGACTCATACTTTCGCACACTACACATACTCGTTGAACAGATCCTGGCTTATTTTCTGGTTTGGATCACATAGTAATGTGGTACCACACTGTAACAGTCGATTAAACCAGGTTTCGATCAATATTTTAGAGTATAACTCATGTTAGGTCTAGGGTTGGCCTGGGATTTTCATTTATCAGACTCATACTTTCGCATTCTTCACATACTTGTTGAACGGATTCTGGGTTTTTTCTGGTTTGGATCACGTAGTAATGTGGGACCACACTGAAACAGTCAATTAAACCTGGTTTGGATAAATATTTTAGAGGATAACGCATCTTAGGTCTGGGTTAGGTCTAAGATTTGCCCTCATCAGGCTCACAGTTTCGCGTTTTTCACATACTTGTTGAACAGATCCTGGGTTCTTTCTGGTTTGGATCACGTAGTAATGTGGTACGACACTGAAACGGTCGATGAAACCTGGTTTCGATCAATATTTTAGAGGATAACGCATGTTAGGTCTAGGTCAGCCCTGGGATTTTCACTCATCAGACTCATACTTTCGCATTCTTCACATACTTGTTGAACGGATCCTGGGTTTTTTCTGGTTTGGATCACGTAGTAATGTGGGACCACACTGTAACAGTCAATTAAACCTGGTTTTGATCAATATTTTAGAGAATAATTCATGTTAGGTCTAGGTTAGGTCTGGGATTTGCTCTCATCAGGCTCATTCTTTCGCATATTTCTCATACTTGATGGCTAGATCCTGGGCTTTTTCTGGATTGCATCACGTAGTAATGAAGTACAACACTGAAACAGTCAATTAAACCTGGTTTCGATCAATATTTTAGAGAATAATTCATGTTAGGTCTAGGTTAGGTCTGGGATTTTCACTCATCAGACTCATACTTTCGCATTCTTCACATATTTGTTGAACGGATCCTGGGTTTTTTCTGGTTTGGATCACGTAGTATTGTGGGACCACACTGAAACAATCAATTAAACCTGGTTTTGATCAATATTTTAGAGAATAATTCATGTTAGGTCTAGGTTAGGTCTGGGATTTGCTCTCATCAGGCTCATTCTTTCGCATATTTCTCATACTTGATGGCTATATCCTGGGCTTTTTCTGGATTGCATCACGTAGTAATGAAGTACAACACTGAAACAGTCAATTAAACCTGGTTTCCATCAATATTTTAGAGGATAACGCAAGTTAGGTCTGGGATAGGTCTGGGATTTGCCCTCATCAGGCTCATTGTTTCGCATTCTTCACATATTTGTTGAACGGATCCTGGGTTTTTTCTGGTTTGGATCACGTAGTAATGTGGGGCCACACTGAAAGAGTCGATTAAACCTGGTTTAGATCAGTATTTTATAGGATAACGCAAGTTAGGTCTGGGATAGGTCTGGGATTTGCTCACATCAGGCTCATACTTTCGCGTTTTTCACATACTCGTTGAACAGATCCTGGGTTATTTTCTGGTTTGGATCACGTAGTAATGTGGTACCACACTGAAACAGCCGATTAAACCAGGTTTCGATCAATATTTTTGAGGATAACGCATGTTAGGTCTGGGATAGGTCTGGGATTTTCACTCATCAGACTCATACTTTCGCATTCTTCACATATTTGTTGAACGGATCCTGGGTTTTTTCAGGTTTGGATCACGTAGTAATGTGGGACCACACTGAAACAATCAATTAAACCTGGTCTTGATAAATATTTTAGAGGATAACGCATGTTAGGTCTGGGATAGGTCTGGGATTTGCCCTCATCTGACTCATACTTTCGCACACTTCACATACTCGTTGAACAGATCCTGGGTTATTTTCTGGTTTGGATCACATAGTAATGTGGTACCACACTGAAACAGTCGATTAAACCAGGTTTCGATCAATATTTTTGAGGATAACGCATGTTAGGTCTAGGTTAGGACTGGGATTTTCACTCATCAGACTCATACTTTCGCATTCTTCTCATACTTGTTGAACGGATCCTGGGTTTTTTCTGGTTTGGATCCCGTAGTAATGTGGTACCACGCTGAAACAGACAATTAAACCTGGTTTCGATCAATATTTTAGAGAATAATTCATGTTAGGTCTAGGTTAGGTCTGGGATTTGCTCTCATCAGGCTCATTCTTTCGCATATTTCTCATATTTGATGGCTAGATCCTGGGCTTTTTCTGGATTGCATCACGTAGTAATGAAGTACAACACTGAAACAGTCAATCAAACCTGGTTTCCATCAATATTTTAGAGGACATCGCATGTTAGGTCTAGGTTAGGCCTGGGATTTGCCCTCATCAGGGTCATACTTTCGCAGTTTTAACATACTTGTTGAACGGATCCTGGGTTTTTTCTGGTTTGGTTCAGGTAGTAATGTGGTACCACACTGAAACATTCAATTAAACCTGATCTTGATAAATATTTTAGAGGATAACGCATGTTAGGTTTGGGTTAAGTCTAGGATTTGCCCTCATCAGGCTCATACTTTCGCATATTTCTCTTACTTCATGGCTAGATCCTGGGCTGTTTCTGGATTGTATCACGTAGTAATGTGGTACCACGCTGAAACAGTCAATTAAACCTGTTTTCGATCAATATTTTAGAGGATAACGCAAGTTAGGTGTGGCATAGCTCTGGGATTCGCCCTCATCAGGCTCATACTTTCGCATTCTTCACATACTTGTTGAACGGATCCTGGGTTTTTTCTGGTTTGGATCACGTAGTAATGTGGGACCACACTGAAACAATCAATTAAACCTGGTCTTGATAAATATTTTAGAGGATAACGCATGTTAGGTCTGGGAAGGGTCTGGGATTTGCCCTCATCAGACTCATACTTTCGCACACTTCACATACTCGTTGAACAGATCCTGGGTTATTTTCTGGTTTGGATCACATAGTAATGTGGTACCACACTGAAACAGTCGATTAAACCTGGTTTTGATTAATATTTTAGAGAATAATTCATGTTAGGTCTAGGTTAGGTCTGGGATTTGCTCTCATCAGGCTCATTCTTTCGCATATTTCTCATACTTGATGGCTAGATCCTGGGCTTTTTCTGGATTGCATCACGTAGTAATGAAGTACAACACTGAAACAGTCAATTAAACCTGGTTTCGATCAATATTTTAGAGGACATCGCATGTTAGGTCTAGGTTAGGCCTGGGATTTGCCCTCATCAGGGTCATACTTTCGCAGTTTTAACATACATGTTGACCTGATCGAGGGTTTTTTCTGCTTTGGATCACGTAGTAAAGTGGTACCACACTGAAACAGTCCATTAAGCCTCGTTTGGATCAATATTTTAGAGGATAACGCATGTTAGGTCTAGGTTAGCCCTGGGATTTTCACTCATCAGACACATACTTTCGCATTCTTCACATACATGTTGAACGGATCCTAGGTTTTTTCTGGTTTGGATCACGTAGTAGTGTGGTACCACACTGAAACAGTCCATTAAACCTGGTTTGGATCAACATTTTAGAGGATAACGCATGTTAGGTCTAGGTTAGGTCTGGGATTTTCACTCATCAGGGTCATACTTTCGCATTCTTCACATACTTGTTGAACGGATCCTGTGTTTTTTCTGGTTTGGATCACGTAGTAATGTGGGACCACACTGAAACAATCAATTAAACCTGGTCTTGATAAATATTTTAGAGGATAACGCATGTTAGGTCTGGGATAGGTCTGGGATTTGCCCTCATCAGACTCATACTTTCGCACACTTCACATACTCGTTGAACAGATCCTGGGTTATTTTCTGGTTTGGACCACATAGTAATGTGGTACCACACTGAAACAGTCGATTAAACCAGGTTTCGATCAATATTTCTGAGGATAACGCACGTTAGGTCTAGGTTAGGCCTGGGATTTTCACTCATCAGATTCATACTTTCGCATTCTTCACATACTTATTGAACGGATCCTGGGTTTTTTCTAGTTTGGATCACGTAGTAATGTGGGACCACACTGTAACAGTCAATTAAACCTGGTTTCGATCAATATTTTAGGGAATAATTCATGTTAGGTCTAGGTTAGGTCTGGGATTTGCTCTCATCAGGCTCATTCTTTCGCATATATCTCATACTTGATGGCTATATCCTGGGCTTTTTCTGGATTGCATCACGTAGTAATGAAGTACAACACTGAAACGGTCAATTAAACCTGGTTTCCATCAATATCTTAGAGGACAACGCAAGTTAGGTCTGGGATAGGTCTGGGATTTGCCCTCATCAGGCTCATTGTTTCGCGTTTTTCACATACTTGTTGAACAGATCCTGGGTTTTTTCTGGTTTGGATCACGTAGTAATGTGGTACCACACTGAAAGAGTCGATTAAACCTGGTTTAGATCAGTATTTTAGAGGATAACGCAAGTTAGGTCTGGGATAGGTCTGGGATTTGACCTCATCAGACTCATACTTTCGCACACTACACATACTCGTTGAACAGATCCTGGGTTATTTTCTGGTTTGGATCACATAGTAATGTGGTACCACACTGTAACAGTCGATTAAACCAGGTTTCGATCAATATTTTAGAGTATAACTCATGTTAGGTCTAGGGTTGGCCTGGGATTTTCATTTATCAGACTCATACTTTCGCATTCTTCACATACTTGTTGAACGGATTCTGGGTTTTTTCTGGTTTGGATCACGTAGTAATGTGGGACCACACTGAAACAGTCAATTAAACCTGGTTTGGATAAATATTTTAGAGGATAACGCATCTTAGGTCTGGGTTAGGTCTAAGATTTGCCCTCATCAGGCTCACAGTTTCGCGTTTTTCACATACTTGTTGAACAGATCCTGGGTTCTTTCTGGTTTGGATCACGAAGTAGTGTGGTACCACACTGATACAGTCCATTAAACCTGGTTTCGCTCAATATTTTAGAGGATAACGCATGTTAGGTCTAGGTTAGGTCTGGGATTTGCTCCCATCAGGCTCATTCTTTCGCATATTTCTCATACTTGATGGCTAGATCCTGGGCTTTTTCTGGATTGCATCACGTAGTAATGTAGTACCACACTGAAACAGTCAATTAAACCTGGTTTCCATCAATATTTTAGAGGATAACGCAAGTTACGTCTGGGATAGGTCTGGGATTTTCACTCATCAGACTCATACTTTCGCATTCTTCACATATTTGTTGAACGGATCCTGGGTTTTTTCTGGTTTGGATCACGTAGTAATGTGGGACCACACTGAAACAATCAATTAAACCTGGTCTTGATAAATATTTTAGAGGATAACGCATGTTAGGTCTGGGATAGGTCTGGGATTTGCCCACATCAGGCTCATACTTTCGCGTTTTTCACATACTCGTTGAACAGATCCTGGGTTATTTTCTGGTTTGGATCACGTAGTAATGTGGTACCACTCTGAAACAGCCGATTAAACCAGGTTTCGATGAATATTTTTGAGGATAACGCATGTTAGGTCTGGGATAGGTCTGGGATTTTCACTCATCAGACTCATACTTTCGCATTCTTCACATATTTGTTGAACGGATCCTGGGTTTTTTCTGGTTTGGATCACGTAGTAATGTGGGACCACACTGAAACAATCAATTAAACCTGGTCTTGATAAATATTATAGAGGATAACGCATGTTAGGTCTGGGATAGGTCTGGGATTTGCCCTCATCTGACTCATACTTTCGCACACTTCACATACTCGTTGAACAGATCCTGGGTTATTTTCTGGTTTGGATCACATAGTAATGTGGTACCACACTGAAACAGTCGATTAAACCAGGTTTCGATCAATATTTTTGAGGATAACGCATGTTAGGTCTAGGTTAGGCCTGGGATTTTCACTCATCAGACTCATACTTTCGCATTCTTCTCATACTTGTTGAACGGATCCTGGGTTTTTTCTGGTTTGGATCCCGTAGTAATGTGGTACCACGCTGAAACAGTCAATTAAACCTGGTTTTGATGAATATTTTAGAGAATAATTCATGTTAGGTCTAGGTTAGGTCTGGGATTTGCTCTCATCAGGCTCATTCTTTCGCATATTTCTCATACTTGATGGCTAGATCCTGGGCTTTTTCTGGATTGCATCACGTAGTAATGAAGTACAACACTGAAACAGTCAATTAAACCTGGTTTCGATCAATATTTTAGAGAATAATTCATGTTAGGTCTAGGTTAGGTCTGGGATTTGCTCTCATCAGGCTCATTCTTTCGCATATTTCTCATATTTGATGGCTAGATCCTGGGCTTTTTCTGGATTGCATCACGTAGTAATGAAGTACAACACTGAAACAGTCAATCAAACCTGGTTTCCATCAATATTTTAGAGGACATCGCATGTTAGGTCTAGGTTAGGCCTGGGATTTGCCCTCATCAGGGTCATACTTTCGCAGTTTTAACATACTTGTTGAACGGATCCTGGGTTTTTTCTGGTTTGGTTCAGGTAGTAATGTGGTACCACACTGAAACATTCAATTAAACCTGATCTTGATAAATATTTTAGAGGATAACGCATGTTAGGTTTGGGTTAAGTCTAGGATTTGCCCTCATCAGGCTCATACTTTCGCATATTTCTCTTTGTTCATGGCTAGATCCTGGGCTGTTTCTGGATTGTATCACGTAGTAATGTGGTACCACGCTGGAACAGTCAATTAAACCTGTTTTCGATCAATATTTTAGAGGATAACGTAAGTTAGGTGTGGCATAGCTCTGGGATTCGCCCTCATCAGGCTCATACTTTCGCATTCTTCACATACTTGTTGAACGGATCCTGGGTTTTTTCTGGTCTGGATCACGTAGTAATGTGGGACCACACTGAAACAATCAATTAAACCTGGTCTTGATAAATATTTTAGAGGATAACGCATGTTAGGTCTGGGATAGGTCTGGGATTTGCCCTCATCAGACTCATACTTTCGCACACTTCACATACTCGTTGAACAGATCCTGGGTTATTTTCTGGTTTGGATCACATAGTAATGTGGTACCACACTGAAACAGTCGATTAAACCTGGTTTTGATCAATATTTTAGAGAATAATTCATGTTAGGTCTAGGTTAGGTCTGGGATTTGCTCTCATCAGGCTCATTCTTTCGCATATTTCTCATACTTGATGGCTAGATCCTGGGCTTTTTCTGGATTGCATCACGTAGTAATGAAGTACAACACTGAAACAGTCAATTAAACCTGGTTTCGATCAATATTTTAGAGGACATCGCATGTTAGGTCTAGGTTAGGCCTGGGATTTGCCCTCATCAGGGTCATACTTTCGCAGTTTTAACATACATGTTGACCTGATCGAGGGTTTTTTCTGCTTTGGATCACGTAGTAAAGTGGTACCACACTGAAACAGTCCATTAAGCCTCGTTTGGATCAATATTTTAGAGGATAACGCATGTTAGGTCTAGGTTAGCCCTGGGATTTTCACTCATCAGACACATACTTTCGCATTCTTCACATACATGTTGAACGGATCCTGGGTTTTTTCTGGTTTGGATCACGTAGTAGTGTGGTACCACACTGAAACAGTCCATTAAACCTGGTTTGGATCAACATTTTAGAGGATAACGCATGTTAGGTCTAGGTTAGGTCTGGGATTTTCACTCATCAGGCTCATACTTTCGCATTCTTCACATACTTGTTGAACGGATCCTGTGTTTTTTCTGGTTTGGATCACGTAGTAATGTGGGACCACACTGAAACAATCAATTAAACCTGGTCTTGATAAATATTTTAGAGGATAACGCATGTTAGGTCTGGGATAGGTCTGGGATTTGCCCTCATCAGACTCATACTTTCGCACACTTCACATACTCGTTGAACAGATCCTGGGTTATTTTCTGGTTTGGATCACATTGTAATGTGGTACCACACTGAAACAGTCGATTAAACCAGGTTTCGATCAATATCTTAGAGGACATCGCAAGTTAGGTCTGGGATAGGTCTGGGATTTGCCCTCATCAGGGTCATACTTTCGCAGTTTTAACGTACATGTTGACCTGATCGAGGGTTTTTTCTGCTTTGGATCACGTAGTAGTGTGGTACCACACTGAAACAGTCCATTAAACATGGTTTGGATCAACATTTTAGAGGATAACGCATGTTAGGTCTAGGTTAGGTCTGGGATTTTCACTCATCAGACTCATACTTTCGCATTCTTCACATACTTGTTGAACGGATCCTGGGTTTTTTCTGGTTTGGTTCACGTAGTAATATGGTACCACGCTGAAACAGTCAATTAAACCTGGTTTTGATCAATATTTTAGAGAATAATTCATGTTAGGTCTAGGTTAGGTCTGGGATTTGCTCTCATCAGGCTCATTCTTTCGCATATTTCTCATACTTGATGGCTAGATCCTGGGCTTTTTCTGGATTGCATCACGTAGTAATGAAGTACAACACTGAAACAGTCAATTAAACCTGGTTTCCATCAATATCTTAGAGGACATCGCAAGTTAGGTCTGGGATAGGTCTGGGATTTGCCCTCATCAGGGTCATACTTTCGCAGTTTTAACGTACATGTTGACCTGATCGAGGGTTTTTTCTGCTCTGGATCACGTAGTAGTGTGGTACCACACTGAAACAGTCCATTAAACATGGTTTGGATCAACATTTTAGAGGATAACGCATGTTAGGTCTAGGTTAGGTCTGGGATTTTCACTCATCAGACTCATACTTTCGCATTCTTCACATACTTGTTGAACGGATCCTGGGTTTTTTCTGGTTTGGTTCACGTACTAATGTGGTACCACACTGAAACATTCAATTAAACCTGATCTTGATAAATATTTTAGAGGATAACGCATGTTAGGTTTGGGTTAAGTTTAGGATTCGCCCTCATCAGGCTCATACTTTCGCATATTTCTCATACTTCATGGCTAGATCCTGGGCTGTTTCTGGATTGTATCACGTAGTAACGAGGTACCACGCTGAAACAGTCAATTAAACCTGGTTTCGATCAATATTTTAGAGGATAACGCAAGTTAGGTGTGGCATAGGTCTGGGATTCGCCCTCATCAGGCTCATACTTTCGCATTCTTCAGATACTTGTTGAACGGATCCTGGGTTTTTTCTGGTTTGGATCACGTAGTAATGTGGGACCACACTGAAACAGTCAATTAAACCTGGTTTCGATCAATATATTAGAGAATAATTCGCGTTAGGTCTAGGTTAGGCCTGGGATTTTCACTCATCAGACTCATACTTTCGCACTCTTCTCATACTTGTTGAACGGATCCTGGGTTTTTTCTGGTTTGGATCACGTAGTAATGTGCTACCACACTGAAACATTGAATTAAACCTGGTCTTGATAAATATTTTAGAGGATAACGCATGTTAGGTCTGGGTTAGGTCTAGGATTTGCCCTCATCAGGCTCATACTTTCGCATATTTCTCATACTTCATGGCTGGATCCTGGGCTATTTCTGGATTGGATCACGTATTAATGTGGTACCACACTGAAACAGTCAATTAAACCTGGTTTTGATGAATATTTTAGAGAATAATTCATGTTAGGTCTAGGTTAGGCATGGGATTTGCTCTCATCAGGCTCATTCTTTCGCATATTTCTCATACTTGATGGCTAGATCCTGGGCTTTCTCTGGATTGCATCACGTAGTAATGAAGTACAACACTGAAACAGTCAATTAAACCTGGTTTCCATCAATATTTTAGAGGACAACGCATGTTAGGTCTAGGTTAGGCCTGGGATTTGCTCTCATCAGGGTCATACTTTCGAAGTTTTAACATACATATTGGTCTGATCGAGGGTTTTTTCTGCTTTGGATCACGTAGTAAAGTGGTACCACACTGAAACAGTCCATTAAACCTGGTCTTGATAAATATTTTAGAGGATATCGCATGATAGGTCTGGGTTAGGTCTAGGATTTGCCCTCATCAGGCTCCTACTTTCGCAATTTTCTCATACTTCATGGCTAGATCCTGGGCTATTTCCGGATTGGATCACATAGTAATGTGGTACCACACTGAAACAGTCAATTACACCTGGTTTTCATCAATATTTTAGAGGACAACGCATGTCAGGTCTAAGTTAGGTCTGGGATTTGCTCTCATCAGGGTCATACTGTCGCAGTTTTAACTTACTTGTTGAACGGATCCTGGGTTTTTTCTGGTTTGGAACACGTAGTAATGTGGTACCACACTGAAACAGTCGATGAAACCCGGTTTCGATCAATATTTTAGAGGATAAAGCAAGTTAAGTCTGGGATTGGTCTGGGATTTGACCTCATCAGACTCATACTTTCGCACACTTCACATACTCGTTGAACAGATCCTGGGTTATTTTCTGGTTTGGACCACATAGTAATGTGGTACCACACTGAAACAGTCGATTAAACCAGGTTTCGATCAATATTTCTGAGGATAACGCACGTTAGGTCTAGGTTAGGCCTGGGATTTTCACTCATCAGATTCATACTTTCGCATTCTTCACATACTTGTTGAACGGATCCTGGGTTTTTTCTGGTTTGGATCACGTAGTAATGTGGGGCCACACTGTAACAGTCAATTAAACCTGGTTTCGATCAATATTTTAGGGAATAATTCATGTTAGGTCTAGGTTAGGTCTGGGATTTGCTCTCATCAGGCTCATTCTTTCGCATATTTCTCATACTTGATGGCTATATCCTGGGCTTTTTCTGGATTGCATCACGTAGTAATGAAGTACAACACTGAAACAGTCAATTAAACCTGGTTTCCATCAATATCTTAGAGGACAACGCCAGTTAGGTCTGGGATAGGTCTGGGATTTGCCCTCATCAGGCTCATTGTTTCGCGTTTTTCACATACTTGTTGAACAGATCCTGGGTTTTTTGTGGTTTGTATCACGTAGTAGTGTGGTACCACACTGAAACTGTCCATTAAACCTGGTTTCCATCAATATTTTAGAGGATAACGCATGTTAGGTCTAGGTTAGCCCTGGGATTTTCACTCATCAGACTCATACTTTCGCATTCTTCACATACTTGTTGAACTGATCCTGGGTTTTTTCTGGTTTGGATCACGTAGTAATGTGGTACCACACTGAAAGAGTCGATTAAACCTGGTTTAGATCAGTATTTTAGAGAATAACGCAAGTTAAGTCTGGGATAGGTCTGGGATTTGACCTCATCAGACTCATACTTTCGCGTTTTTCACATACTTGTTGAACAGATCCTGGGTTTTTTCTGGTTTGGATCACGTAGTAATGTGGTACCACACTGAAACGGTCGATGAAACCTGGTTTCGATCAATATTTTAGAGGATAAAGCAAGTTAAGTCTGGGATTGGTCTGGGATTTGACCTCATCAGACTCATACTTTCGCACACTTCACATACTCGTTGAACAGATCCTGGGTTATTTTCTGGTTTGGACCACATAGTAATGTGGTACCACACTGAAACAGTCGATTAAACCAGGTTTCGATCAATATTTCTGAGGATAACGCACGTTAGGTCTAGGTTAGGCCTGGGATTTTCACTCATCAGATTCATACTTTCGCATTCTTCACATACTTATTGAACGGATCCTGGGTTTTTTCTAGTTTGGATCACGTAGTAATGTGGGACCACACTGTAACAGTCAATTAAACCTGGTTTCGATCAATATTTTAGGGAATAATTCATGTTAGGTCTAGGTTAGGTCTGGGATTTGCTCTCATCAGGCTCATTCTTTCGCATATATCTCATACTTGATGGCTATATCCTGGGCTTTTTCTGGATTGCATCACGTAGTAATGAAGTACAACACTGAAACGGTCAATTAAACCTGGTTTCCATCAATATCTTAGAGGACAACGCAAGTTAGGTCTGGGATAGGTCTGGGATTTGCCCTCATCAGGCTCATTGTTTCGCGTTTTTCACATACTTGTTGAACAGATCCTGGGTTTTTTCTGGTTTGGATCACGTAGTAATGTGGTACCACACTGAAAGAGTCGATTAAACCTGGTTTAGATCAGTATTTTAGAGGATAACGCAAGTTAGGTCTGGGATAGGTCTGGGATTTGACCTCATCAGACTCATACTTTCGCACACTACACATACTCGTTGAACAGATCCTGGGTAATTTTCTGGTTTGGATCACATAGTAATGTGGTACCACACTGTAACAGTCGATTAAACCAGGTTTCGATCAATATTTTAGAGTATAACTCATGTTAGGTCTAGGGTTGGCCTGGGATTTTCATTTATCAGACTCATACTTTCGCATTCTTCACATACTTGTTGAACGGATTCTGGGTTTTTTCTGGTTTGGATCACGTAGTAATGTGGGACCACACTGAAACAGTCAATTAAACCTGGTTTGGATAAATATTTTAGAGGATAACGCATCTTAGGTCTGGGTTAGGTCTAAGATTTGCCCTCATCAGGCTCACAGTTTCGCGTTTTTCACATACTTGTTGAACAGATCCTGGGTTCTTTCTGGTTTGGATCACGAAGTAGTGTGGTACCACACTGATACAGTCCATTAAACCTGGTTTCGCTCAATATTTTAGAGGATAACGCATGTTAGGTCTAGGTTAGGTCTGGGATTTGCTCCCATCAGGCTCATTCTTTCGCATATTTCTCATACTTGATGGCTAGATCCTGGGCTTTTTCTGGATTGCATCACGTAGTAATGTAGTACCACACTGAAACAGTCAATTAAACCTGGTTTCCATCAATATTTTAGAGGATAACGCAAGTTACGTCTGGGATAGGTCTGGGATTTTCACTCATCAGACTCATACTTTCGCATTCTTCACATATTTGTTGAACGGATCCTGGGTTTTTTCTGGTTTGGATCACGTAGTAATGTGGGACCACACTGAAACAATCAATTAAACCTGGTCTTGATAAATATTTTAGAGGATAACGCATGTTAGGTCTGGGATAGGTCTGGGATTTGCCCACATCAGGCTCATACTTTCGCGTTTTTCACATACTCGTTGAACAGATCCTGGGTTATTTTCTGGTTTGGATCACGTAGTAATGTGGTACCACTCTGAAACAGCCGATTAAACCAGGTTTCGATGAATATTTTTGAGGATAACGCATGTTAGGTCTGGGATAGGTCTGGGATTTTCACTCATCAGACTCATACTTTCGCATTCTTCACATATTTGTTGAACGGATCCTGGGTTTTTTCTGGTTTGGATCACGTAGTAATGTGGGACCACACTGAAACAATCAATTAAACCTGGTCTTGATAAATATTATAGAGGATAACGCATGTTAGGTCTGGGATAGGTCTGGGATTTGCCCTCATCTGACTCATACTTTCGCACACTTCACATACTCGTTGAACAGATCCTGGGTTATTTTCTGGTTTGGATCACATAGTAATGTGGTACCACACTGAAACAGTCGATTAAACCAGGTTTCGATCAATATTTTTGAGGATAACGCATGTTAGGTCTAGGTTAGGCCTGGGATTTTCACTCATCAGACTCATACTTTCGCATTCTTCTCATACTTGTTGAACGGATCCTGGGTTTTTTCTGGTTTGGATCCCGTAGTAATGTGGTACCACGCTGAAACAGTCAATTAAACCTGGTTTTGATGAATATTTTAGAGAATAATTCATGTTAGGTCTAGGTTAGGTCTGGGATTTGCTCTCATCAGGCTCATTCTTTCGCATATTTCTCATACTTGATGGCTAGATCCTGGGCTTTTTCTGGATTGCATCACGTAGTAATGAAGTACAACACTGAAACAGTCAATTAAACCTGGTTTCGATCAATATTTTAGAGAATAATTCATGTTAGGTCTAGGTTAGGTCTGGGATTTGCTCTCATCAGGCTCATTCTTTCGCATATTTCTCATATTTGATGGCTAGATCCTGGGCTTTTTCTGGATTGCATCACGTAGTAATGAAGTACAACACTGAAACAGTCAATCAAACCTGGTTTCCATCAATATTTTAGAGGACATCGCATGTTAGGTCTAGGTTAGGCCTGGGATTTGCCCTCATCAGGGTCATACTTTCGCAGTTTTAACATACTTGTTGAACGGATCCTGGGTTTTTTCTGGTTTGGTTCAGGTAGTAATGTGGTACCACACTGAAACATTCAATTAAACCTGATCTTGATAAATATTTTAGAGGATAACGCATGTTAGGTTTGGGTTAAGTCTAGGATTTGCCCTCATCAGGCTCATACTTTCGCATATTTCTCTTACTTCATGGCTAGATCCTGGGCTGTTTCTGGATTGTATCACGTAGTAATGTGGTACCACGCTGGAACAGTCAATTAAACCTGTTTTCGATCAATATTTTAGAGGATAACGTAAGTTAGGTGTGGCATAGCTCTGGGATTCGCCCTCATCAGGCTCATACTTTCGCATTCTTCACATACTTGTTGAACGGATCCTGGGTTTTTTCTGGTTTGGATCACGTAGTAATGTGGGACCACACTGAAACAATCAATTAAACCTGGTCTTGATAAATATTTTAGAGGATAACGCATGTTAGGTCTGGGATAGGTCTGGGATTTGCCCTCATCAGACTCATACTTTCGCACACTTCACATACTCGTTGAACCGATCCTGGGTTATTTTCTGGTTTGGATCACATAGTAATGTGGTACCACACTGAAACAGTCGATTAAACCTGGTTTTGATCAATATTTTAGAGAATAATTCATGTTAGGTCTAGGTTAGGTCTGGGATTTGCTCTCATCAGGCTCATTCTTTCGCATATTTCTCATACTTGATGGCTAGATCCTGGGCTTTTTCTGGATTGCATCACGTAGTAATGAAGTACAACACTGAAACAGTCAATTAAACCTGGTTTCGATCAATATTTTAGAGGACATCGCATGTTAGGTCTAGGTTAGGCCTGGGATTTGCCCTCATCAGGGTCATACTTTCGCAGTTTTAACATACATGTTGACCTGATCGAGGGTTTTTTCTGCTTTGGATCACGTAGTAAAGTGGTACCACACTGAAACAGTCCATTAAGCCTCGTTTGGATCAATATTTTAGAGGATAACGCATGTTAGGTCTAGGTTAGCCCTGGGATTTTCACTCATCAGACACATACTTTCGCATTCTTCACATACATGTTGAACGGATCCTGGGTTTTTTCTGGTTTGGATCACGTAGTAGTGTGGTACCACACTGAAACAGTCCATTAAACCTGGTTTGGATCAACATTTTAGAGGATAACGCATGTTAGGTCTAGGTTAGGTCTGGGATTTTCACTCATCAGGCTCATACTTTCGCATTCTTCACATACTTGTTGAACGGATCCTGTGTTTTTTCTGGTTTGGATCACGTAGTAATGTGGGACCACACTGAAACAATCAATTAAACCTGGTCTTGATAAATATTTTAGAGGATAACGCATGTTAGGTCTGGGATAGGTCTGGGATTTGCCCTCATCAGACTCATACTTTCGCACACTTCACATACTCGTTGAACAGATCCTGGGTTATTTTCTGGTTTGGATCACATTGTAATGTGGTACCACACTGAAACAGTCGATTAAACCAGGTTTCGATCAATATCTTAGAGGACATCGCAAGTTAGGTCTGGGATAGGTCTGGGATTTGCCCTCATCAGGGTCATACTTTCGCAGTTTTAACGTACATGTTGACCTGATCGAGGGTTTTTTCTGCTTTGGATCACGTAGTAGTGTGGTACCACACTGAAACAGTCCATTAAACATGGTTTGGATCAACATTTTAGAGGATAACGCATGTTAGGTCTAGGTTAGGTCTGGGATTTTCACTCATCAGACTCATACTTTCGCATTCTTCACATACTTGTTGAACGGATCCTGGGTTTTTTCTGGTTTGGTTCACGTAGTAATATGGTACCACGCTGAAACAGTCAATTAAACCTGGTTTTGATCAATATTTTAGAGAATAATTCATGTTAGGTCTAGGTTAGGTCTGGGATTTGCTCTCATCAGGCTCATTCTTTCGCATATTTCTCATACTTGATGGCTAGATCCTGGGCTTTTTCTGGATTGCATCACGTAGTAATGAAGTACAACACTGAAACAGTCAATTAAACCTGGTTTCCATCAATATCTTAGAGGACATCGCAAGTTAGGTCTGGGATAGGTCTGGGATTTGCCCTCATCAGGGTCATACTTTCGCAGTTTTAACGTACATGTTGACCTGATCGAGGGTTTTTTCTGCTCTGGATCACGTAGTAGTGTGGTACCACACTGAAACAGTCCATTAAACATGGTTTGGATCAACATTTTAGAGGATAACGCATGTTAGGTCTAGGTTAGGTCTGGGATTTTCACTCATCAGACTCATACTTTCGCATTCTTCACATACTTGTTGAACGGATCCTGGGTTTTTTCTGGTTTGGTTCACGTACTAATGTGGTACCACACTGAAACATTCAATTAAACCTGATCTTGATAAATATTTTAGAGGATAACGCATGTTAGGTTTGGGTTAAGTTTAGGATTCGCCCTCATCAGGCTCATACTTTCGCATATTTCTCATACTTCATGGCTAGATCCTGGGCTGTTTCTGGATTGTATCACGTAGTAACGAGGTACCACGCTGAAACAGTCAATTAAACCTGGTTTCGATCAATATTTTAGAGGATAACGCAAGTTAGGTGTGGCATAGGTCTGGGATTCGCCCTCATCAGGCTCATACTTTCGCATTCTTCAGATACTTGTTGAACGGATCCTGGGTTTTTTCTGGTTTGGATCACGTAGTAATGTGGGACCACACTGAAACAGTCAATTAAACCTGGTTTCGATCAATATATTAGAGAATAATTCGCGTTAGGTCTAGGTTAGGCCTGGGATTTTCACTCATCAGACTCATACTTTCGCACTCTTCTCATACTTGTTGAACGGATCCTGGGTTTTTTCTGGTTTGGATCACGTAGTAATGTGCTACCACACTGAAACATTGAATTAAACCTGGTCTTGATAAATATTTTAGAGGATAACGCATGTTAGGTCTGGGTTAGGTCTAGGATTTGCCCTCATCAGGCTCATACTTTCGCATATTTCTCATACTTCATGGCTGGATCCTGGGCTATTTCTGGATTGGATCACGTATTAATGTGGTACCACACTGAAACAGTCAATTAAACCTGGTTTTGATGAATATTTTAGAGAATAATTCATGTTAGGTCTAGGTTAGGCATGGGATTTGCTCTCATCAGGCTCATTCTTTCGCATATTTCTCATACTTGATGGCTAGATCCTGGGCTTTCTCTGGATTGCATCACGTAGTAATGAAGTACAACACTGAAACAGTCAATTAAACCTGGTTTCCATCAATATTTTAGAGGACAACGCATGTTAGGTCTAGGTTAGGCCTGGGATTTGCTCTCATCAGGGTCATACTTTCGAAGTTTTAACATACATATTGGTCTGATCGAGGGTTTTTTCTGCTTTGGATCACGTAGTAAAGTGGTACCACACTGAAACAGTCCATTAAACCTGGTCTTGATAAATATTTTAGAGGATATCGCATGATAGGTCTGGGTTAGGTCTAGGATTTGCCCTCATCAGGCTCCTACTTTCGCAATTTTCTCATACTTCATGGCTAGATCCTGGGCTATTTCCGGATTGGATCACATAGTAATGTGGTACCACACTGAAACAGTCAATTACACCTGGTTTTCATCAATATTTTAGAGGACAACGCATGTCAGGTCTAAGTTAGGTCTGGGATTTGCTCTCATCAGGGTCATACTGTCGCAGTTTTAACTTACTTGTTGAACGGATCCTGGGTTTTTTCTGGTTTGGAACACGTAGTAATGTGGTACCACACTGAAACAGTCGATGAAACCCGGTTTCGATCAATATTTTAGAGGATAAAGCAAGTTAAGTCTGGGATTGGTCTGGGATTTGACCTCATCAGACTCATACTTTCGCACACTTCACATACTCGTTGAACAGATCCTGGGTTATTTTCTGGTTTGGACCACATAGTAATGTGGTACCACACTGAAACAGTCGATTAAACCAGGTTTCGATCAATATTTCTGAGGATAACGCACGTTAGGTCTAGGTTAGGCCTGGGATTTTCACTCATCAGATTCATACTTTCGCATTCTTCACATACTTGTTGAACGGATCCTGGGTTTTTTCTGGTTTGGATCACGTAGTAATGTGGGGCCACACTGTAACAGTCAATTAAACCTGGTTTCGATCAATATTTTAGGGAATAATTCATGTTAGGTCTAGGTTAGGTCTGGGATTTGCTCTCATCAGGCTCATTCTTTCGCATATTTCTCATACTTGATGGCTATATCCTGGGCTTTTTCTGGATTGCATCACGTAGTAATGAAGTACAACACTGAAACAGTCAATTAAACCTGGTTTCCATCAATATCTTAGAGGACAACGCCAGTTAGGTCTGGGATAGGTCTGGGATTTGCCCTCATCAGGCTCATTGTTTCGCGTTTTTCACATACTTGTTGAACAGATCCTGGGTTTTTTCTGGTTTGTATCACGTAGTAGTGTGGTACCACACTGAAACTGTCCATTAAACCTGGTTTCCATCAATATTTTAGAGGATAACGCATGTTAGGTCTAGGTTAGCCCTGGGATTTTCACTCATCAGACTCATACTTTCGCATTCTTCACATACTTGTTGAACTGATCCTGGGTTTTTTCTGGTTTGGATCACGTAGTAATGTGGTACCACACTGAAAGAGTCGATTAAACCTGGTTTAGATCAGTATTTTAGAGGATAACGCAAGTTAGGTCTGGGATAGGTCTGGGATTTGACCTCATCAGACTCATACTTTCGCACACTACACATACTCGTTGAACAGATCCTGGGTTATTTTCTGGTTTGGATCACATAGTAATGTGGTACCACACTGTAACAGTCGATTAAACCAGGTTTCGATCAATATTTTAGAGTATAACTCATGTTAGGTCTAGGGTTGGCCTGGGATTTTCATTTATCAGACTCATACTTTCGCATTCTTCACATACTTGTTGAACGGATTCTGGGTTTTTTCTGGTTTGGATCACGTAGTAATGTGGGACCACACTGAAACAGTCAATTAAACCTGGTTTGGATAAATATTTTAGAGGATAACGCATCTTAGGTCTGGGTTAGGTCTAAGATTTGCCCTCATCAGGCTCACAGTTTCGCGTTTTTCACATACTTGTTGAACAGATCCTGGGTTCTTTCTGGTTTGGATCACGAAGTAGTGTGGTACCACACTGAAACAGTCCATTAAACCTGGTTTCGCTCAATATTTTAGAGGATAACGCATGTTAGGTCTAGGTTAGGTCTGGGATTTGCTCTCATCAGGCTCATTCTTTCGCATATTTCTCATACTTGATGGCTAGATCCTGGGCTTTTTCTGGATTGCATCACGTAGTAATGTAGTACCACACTGAAACAGTCAATTAAACCTGGTTTCCATCAATATTTTAGAGGATAACGCAAGTTAGGTCTGGGATAGGTCTGGGATTTTCACTCATCAGACTCATACTTTCGCATTCTTCACATATTTGTTGAACGGATCCTGCGTTTTTTCTGGTTCGGATCACGTAGTAATGTGGGACCACACTGAAACAATCAATTAAACCTGGTCTTGATAAATATTTTAGAGGATAACGCATGTTAGGTCTGGGATAGGTCTGGGATTTGCCCACATCAGGCTCATACTTTCGCGTTTTTCACATACTCGTTGAACAGATCCTGGGTTATTTTCTGGTTTGGATCACGTAGTAATGTGGTACCACACTGAAACAGCCGATTAAACCAGGTTTCGATCAATATTTTTGAGGATAACGCATGTTAGGTCAAGGTTAGGCCTGGTATTTTCACTCATCAGACTCATACTTTCGCATTCTTCTCATACTTGTTGAACGGATCCTGGGTTTTTTCTGGTTTGGATCACGTAGTAATGTGGGACCACACAGAAACAATCAATTAAACCTGGTCTTGATAAATATTTTAGAGGATAACGCATGTTAGGTCTGGGTTAGGTCGCCCCCGGGGGATGGGCGCGAAAGCGCGGGCACGGGGAGGATACCGGAAGAATGCTTCGAGCGATTCCCGGTATCCTCCCAAAGCGTGCCGAAGGGTCACCGTGGGGTTTTTAGTGGGTAGGTCCCGCGCCTGTCGTTGTACGGGCGCGGGGAATCCCACACACCCCTCCCACCTCTCCCCAAGGAGGTGGGAGGGAGTCTTTCGAAGATTTTCCCCACGACAAAAAAAAAAAAAAAAAAAAAAAAAAAAAGGTCTGGGTTAGGTCTAGGATTTGCCCTCGTCAGGCTCATACTTTCGCATATTTCTCATACTTCATGGCTAGATCCTGGGCTATTTCTGGATTGTATCACGTAGTAATGAAGTACAACACTGAAACAGTCAATTAAACCTGGTTTCCATCAATATTTTAGAGGATAACGCATGTTAGGTCTGGGATAGGTCTGGGATTTGCCCTCATCAGGCTCATACTTTCGCGTTTTTCACATACTTGTTGAACAGATCCTGGGTTTTTTCTGGATTGCGTCACGTAGTAGTGTGGTACCACACTGAAACAGTCGATTAAACCTGGTTTCGATCAATATTTTTGAGGATAACGCATGTTAGGTGTAGGTTAGGCCGGGGATTTTCACTCAACAGACTCATACTTTCGCATTCTTCACATACTTGTTGAACGGATCCTGGATTCTTACTGGTTTGGATCACGTAGTAATGTGGTACCACACTGAAACAGTCGATTAAACCTGGTTTTGATGAATATTTTAGAGAATAATTCATGTTAGGTCTAGGTTAGGTCTGGGATTTTCACTCATCAGACTCATACTTTCGCATTCTTCACATACTTGTTGAACGAAGCTTGGGTTTTTTCTGGTGTGGATCACGTAGTAATGTGGTACCACACTGAAACAGTCAATTAAACCTGGTTTCGATCAATATTTTAGAGAATAATTCATGTTAGGTCTAGGCAAGGTCTGGGATTTGCTCTCATCAGGCTCATTCTTTCGCATATTTCTCATACTTGATGGCTAGATCCTGAGCTTTCTCTGGATTGCATCACGTAGTAATGAAGTACAACAGTGAAACAGTCAATTAAACCTGGTTTCCATCAATATTTTAGAGGACAACGCATGTTAGGTCTAGGTTAGGCCTGGGATTTGCCCTCATCAGGGTCATACTTTCGCAGTTTTAACATACATGTTGACCTGATCGAGGGTTTTTTCTGCTTTGGATCACGTAGTAAAGTGGTACCACACTGAAACAGTCCATTAAACCTGGTTTGGATCAATATTTTAGAGGATAACGCATGTTAGGTCTAGGTTAGCCCTGGGATTTTCACTCATCAGACTCATACTTTCGCATTCTTCACATACTTGTTGAACGGATCCTGGGTTTTTTCTGGTTTGGTTCACGTAGTAATGTGGTACCACACTGAAACATTCAATTAAACCTGATCTTGATAAATATTTTAGAGTATAACGCATGTTAGGTCTTGGTTAGGTCTAGGATTTGCCCTCATCAGGCTCATACTTTCGCATATTTCTCATACTTCATGGCTAGATCATGGGCTGTTTCTGGATTGTATCACGTAGTAATGTGGTATCACGCTGAAACAGTCAATTAAACCTGGTTTCGATCAATATTTTAGAGGATAACGCAAGTTAGGTCTGGCATAGGTCTGGGATTCGCCCTCATCAGACTCATACTTTCGCGTTTTTTACATACTTTTTGAACTGATCCTGGGCTTCTTCTGGTTTGGATCACGTAGGAATGTGGTACCACACTGGAACAGTCCATTAAACCTGGTTTCGATCAATATATTGGAGAATAATACATGTTAGGTCTAGGTTAGGTCTGGGATTTGCTCTCACCAGGCTCATACTTTCGCACACTTCACATACTCGTTTGACAGATCCTGGGTTATTTTCTGGTTTGGATCGCGTAGTAATATGGTACCACACTGAAACAGTCGATCAAACCAGGTTTCGATCAATATTTTTGAGGATAACGCATGTTAGGTCAAGGTTAGGCCTGGGATTTTCACTCATCAGATTCATACTTTCGCATTCTTCACATACTTGTTGAACGGATCCTGGGTTTTTCCTGGTTTGGATCACGTAGTAATGTGGGACCACACTGAAACAGTCAATTAAACCTGGTTTGGATAAATATTTTAGAGGATAACGCATCTAAGGTCTGGGTTAGGTCTGGGATTTGCTCTCATCAGGCTCATTCTTTCGCATATTTCTCATACTTGATGGCTAGATCCTGGGCTTTTTCTGGATTGCATCACGTAGTAATGTAGTACCACACTGAAACAGTCAATTAAACCTGGTTTCCATCAATATTTTAGAGGATAACGCAAGTTAGGTCTGGGATAGGTCTGGGATTTTCACTCATCAGACTCATAGTTTCGCATTCTTCACATATTTGTTGAACGGATCCTGGGTTTTTTCTGGTTTGGATCACGTAGTAATGTGGACCACACTGAAACAATCAATTAAACCTGGTCTTGATAAATATTTTAGAGGATAACGCATGTTAGGTCTGGGATAGGTCTGGGATTTGCCCACATCAGGCTCATACTTTCGCGTTTTTCACATACTCGTTGAACAGATCCTGGGTTATTTTCTGGTTTGGATCACGTAGTAATGTGGTACCACACTGAAACATTCAATTAAACCTGGTCTTGATAAATATTTTAGAGGATAACGCATATTAGGTCTGGGTTAGGTCTAGGAGTTGCCCTCATCAGGCTCATTCTTTCGCATATTTCTCATACTAGATGGCTAGATCCTGGGCTTTTTCTGGATTGCATCACGTAGTAATGTGGTACCACACTGAAACAGTCAATAAAACCTGGTTTTGATGAATATTTTAGAGAATAATTCATGTTAGGTCTAGGTTAGGTCTGGGATTTTCACTCATCAGACTCATACTTTCGCGTTTTTCACATACTTGTTGAACAGATCCTGGGTTTTTTCTGGATTGCGTCACGTAGTAGTGTGGTACCACACTGAAACAGTCGATTAAACCTGGTTTCGATCAATATTTTAGAGGATAACGCATGTTAGGTCTGGGTTAGCCCTGGGATTTTCACTCATCAGACTCATACTTTCGCATTCTTCACATACTTGTTGAACGGATCCTGGGTGTTTTCTGGTTTGGTTCACGTAGTAATGTGGTACCACACTGAAACATTCAATTAAACCTGATCTTGATAAATAATTTAGAGTATAACGCATGTTAGGTCTTGGTTAGGTCTAGGATTTGCCCTCATCAGGCTCATACTTTCGCATATTTCTCATACTTCATGGCTAGATCATGCGCTGTTTCTGGATTGTATCACGTAGTAATGTGGTACCACGCTGAAACAGTCAATTAAACCTGGTTTCGATCAATATTTTAGAGGATAACGCATGTTAGGTCTAGGTTAGGTCGGGGATTTTCACTAATCAGACCCATACTTTCGCATTCTTCACATACTTGTTGAACGGATCCTGGGTTTTTTCTGGTTTGTATCACGTAGTAATGTGGGACCACACTGAAACAGTCAATTAAACCTGGTTTCGATCAATATATTAGAGAATAATTCATGTTAGGTCCAGGTTAGGCCTGGGATTTTCACTCATCAGACTCATACTTTCGCACTCTTCTCATACTTGTTGAACGGATCCTGGGTTTTTTCTGGTTTGGATCACGTAGTAATGTGGTACCACACTGAAACATTGAATTAAACCTGGTCTTGATAAATATTTTAGAGGATAACGCATGTTAGGTCTGGGTTAGGTCTAGGATTTGCCCTCATCAGGCTCATACTTTCGCATATTTCTCATACTTCATGGCTGGATCCTGGGCTATTTCTGGATTGGATCACGTATTAATGTGGTACCACACTGAAACAGTCAATTAAACCTGGTTTTGATGAATATTTTAGAGAATAATTCATGTTAGGTCTAGGTTAGGCATGGGATTTGCTCTCATCAGGCTCATTCTTTCGCATATTTCTCATACTTGATGGCTAGATCCTGGGCTTTCTCAGGATTGCATCACGTAGTAATGAAGTACAACACTAAAACAGTCAATTAAACCTGGTTTCCATCAATATTTTAGAGGACAACGCATGTTAGGTCTAGGTTAGGCCTGGGATTTGCTCTCATCAGGGTCATACTTTCGAAGTTTTAACATACATATTGATCTGATCGAGGGTTTTTTCTGCTTTGGATCACGTAGTAAAGTGGTACCACACTGAAACAGTCCATTAAACCTGGGCTTGATAAATATTTTAGAGGATATCGCATGTTAGGTCTGGGTTAGGTCTAGGATTTGCCCTCATCAGGCTCCTACTTTCGCAATTTTCTCATACTTCATGGCTGGATCCTGGGCTATTTCCGGATTGGATCACATAGTAATGTGGTACCACACTGAAACAGTCAATTACACCTGGTTTTCATCAATATTTTAGAGGACAACGCATGTCAGGTCTAGGTTAGGTCTGGGATTTGCTCTCATCAGGCTCATACTGTCGCAGTTTTAACTTACTTGTTGAACGGATCCTGGGTTTTTTCTAGTTTGGTTCACGTAGTAATGTGGTACCACACTGAAACATTCAATTAAACCTGGTCTTGATAAATATTTTAGAGGATAACGCATGTTACGTTTGGGTTAGGTCTAGGATTTGCCCTCATCAGGCTCACAGTTTCGCGTTTTTCACATACTTGTTGAACAGATCCTGGGTTCTTTCTGGTTTGGATCACGAAGTAGTGTGGTACCACACTGAAACAGTCCATTAAACCTGGTTTCGCTCAATATTTTAGAGGATAACGCATGTTAGGTCTAGGTTAGGTCTGGGATTTGCTCTCATCAGGCTCATTCTTTCGCATATTTCTCATACTTGATGGCTAGATCCTGGGCTTTTTCTGGATTGCATCACGTAGTAATGTAGTACCACACTGAAACAGTCAATTAAACCTGGTTTCCATCAATATTTTAGAGGATAACGCAAGTTAGGTCTGGGATAGGTCTGGGATTTTCACTCATCAGACTCATACTTTCGCATTCTTCACATATTTGTTGAACGGATCCTGGGTTTTTTCTGGTTTGGATCACGTAGTAATGTGGGACCACACTGAAACAATCAATTAAACCTGGTCTTGATAAATATTTTAGAGGATAACGCATGTTAGGTCTGGGATAGGTCTGGGATTTGCCCACATCAGGCTCATACTTTCGCGTTTTTCACATACTCGTTGAACAGATCCTGGGTTATTTTCTGGTTTGGATCACGTAGTAATGTGGTACCACACTGAAACAGCCGATTAAACCAGGTTTCGATCAATATTTTTGAGGATAACGCATGTTAGGTCGAGGTTAGGCCTGGTATTTTCACTCATCAGACTCATACTTTCGCATTCTTCTCATACTTGTTGAACGGATCCCGGGTTTTTTCTGGTTTGGATCACGTAGTAATGTGGGACCACACAGAAACAATCAATTAAACCTGGTCTTGATAAATATTTTAGAGGATAACGCATGTTAGGTCTGGGTTAGGTCTAGGATTTGCCCTCGTCAGGCTCATACTTTCGCGTTTTTCACATACTTGTTGAACAGATCCTGGGTTTTTTCTGGATTGCGTCACGTAGTAATGAAGTACAACAGTGAAACAGTCAATTAAACCTGGTTTCCATCAATATTTTAGAGGACAACGCATGTTAGGTCTAGGTTAGGCCTGGGATTTGCCCTCATCAGGGTCATACTTTCGCAGTTTTAACATACATGTTGAACGGATCCTGGATTCTTACTGGTTTGGATCACGTAGTAATGTGGTACCACACTGAAACATTCAATTAAACCTGGTCTTGATAAATATTTTAGAGGATAACGCATATTAGGTCTGGGTTAGGTCTAGGAGTTGCCCTCATCAGGCTCATTCTTTCGCATATTTCTCATACTAGATGGCTAGATCCTGGGCTTTTTCTGGATTGCATCACGTAGTAATGTGGTACCACACTGAAACAGTCAATAAAACCTGGTTTTGATGAATATTTTAGAGAATAATTCATGTTAGGTCTAGGTTAGGTCTGGGATTTTCACTCATCAGACTCATACTTTCGCATTCTTCACATACTTGTTGAACGGATCTTGGGTTTTTTCTGGTGTGGATCACGTAGTAATGTGGTACCACACTGAAACAGTCAATTGAACCTGGTTTCGATCAATATTTTAGAGAATAATTCATGTTAGGTCTAGGTTAGGTCTGGGATTTGCTCTCATCAGGCTCATTCTTTCGCATATTTCTCATACTTGATGGCTAGATCCTGAGCTTTCTCTGGATTGCATCACGTAGTAATGAAGTACAACAGTGAAACAGTCAATTAAACCTGGTTTCCATCAATATTTTAGAGGACAACGCATGTTAGGTCTAGGTTAGGCCTGGGATTTGCCCTCATCAGGGTCATACTTTCGCAGTTTTAACATACATGTTGACCTGATCGAGGGTTTTTTCTGCTTTGGATCACGTAGTAAAGTGGTACCACACTGAAACAGTCCATTAAACCTGGTTTGGATCAATATTTTAGAGGATAACGCATGTTAGGTCTAGGTTAGCCCTGGGATTTTCACTCATCAGAGTCATACTTTCGCATTCTTCACATACTTGTTGAACGGATCCTGGGTTTTTTCTGGTTTGGTTCACGTAGTAATGTGGTACCACACTGAAACATTCAATTAAACCTGATCTTGATAAATAATTTAGAGTATAACGCATGTTAGGTCTTGGTTGGGTCTAGGATTTGCCCTCATCAGGCTCATACTTTCGCATATTTCTCATACTTCATGGCTAGATCATGGGCTGTTTCTGGTTTGGATCACGTAGTAATGTGGTACCACACTGAAACAGCCGATTAAACCAGGTTTCGATCAATATTTTTGAGGATAACGCATGTTAGGTCTAGGTTAGCCCTGGGATTTTCACTCATCAGAGTCATACTTTCGCGTTTTTCACATACTTGTTGAACAGATCCTGGGTTTTTTCTGGTTCGGATCACGTAGTAGTGTGGTACCACACTGAAACAGTCCATTAAACCTGGTTTGGATCAATATTTTAGAGGATAACGCATGTTAGGTCTAGGTTAGCCCTGGGATTTTCACTCATCAGACTCATACTTTCGCATTCTTCACATACTTGTTGAACGGATCCTGGGTTTTTTCTGGTTTGTGTCACGTAGTAATGTGGTACCACACTGAAACAGTCGATTAAACCTGGTTTCGATCAGTATTTTAGAGGATAACGCAACATAAGTCTGGGATAGGTCTGGGACTTGCCCTCATCAGGCTCATACTTTCGCGTTTTTCACATACTTGTTGAACAGATCCTGGGTTTTTTCTGGTTCGGATCACGTAGTAGTGTGGTACCACACTGAAACAGTCCATTAAACCTGGTTTCGATCAATATTTTAGAGGATAACGCATGTTAGGTCTAGGTTAGGTCGGGGATTTTCACTAATCAGACCCATACTTTCGCATTCTTCACATACTTGTTGAACGGATCCTGGGTTTTTTCTGGTTTGTATCACGTAGTAATGTGGGACCACACTGAAACAGTCAATTAAACCTGGTTTCGATCAGTATATTAGAGAATAATTCATGTTAGGTCTAGGTTAGGCCTGGGATTTTCACTCATCAGACTCATACTTTCGCACTCTTCTCATACTTGTTGAACGGATCCTGGGTTTTTTCTGGTTTGGATCACGTAGTAATGTGGTACCACACTGAAACATTGAATTAAACCTGGTCTTGATAAATATTTTAGAGGATAACGCATGTTAGGTCTGGGTTAGGTCTAGGATTTGCCCTCATCAGGCTCATACTTTCGCATATTTCTCATACTTCATGGCTGGATCCTGGGCTTTTTCTGGATTGCATCACGTAGTAATGAAGTGCAACACTGAAACAGACAATTAAACCTGGTTTCCATCAATATCTTAGAGGACAACGCAAGTTAGGTCTGGGATAGGTCTGGGACTTGCCCTCATCAGGCTCATACTTTCGCATTCTTCACATACTTGTTGAACGGATCCTGGGTTTTTTCTGGTTTGTGTCACGTAGTAATGTGGTACCACACTGAAACAGTCGATTAAACCTGGTCTTGATAAATATTTTAGGGGATAACGCATGTTAGGTCTGGGTTAGGTCTAGGATTTGCCCTCATCAGGCTCATACTTTCGCATATTTCTCATACTTCATGGCTGGATCCTGGGCTATTTCTGGATTGGATCACGTATTAATGTGGTACCACACTGAAACAGTCAATTAAACCAGGTTTTGATGAATATTTTAGAGAATAATTCATGTTAGGTCTAGGTTAGGCATGGGATTTGCTCTCATCAGGCTCATTCTTTCGCATATTTCTCATACTTGATGGCTAGATCCTGGGCTTTCTCTGGATTGCATCACGTAGTAATGAAGTACAACACTGAAACAGTCAATTAAACCTGGTTTCCATCAATATTTTAGAGGACAACGCATGTTAGGTCTAGGTTAGGCCTGGGATTTGCTCTCATCAGGGTCATACTTTCGAAGTTTTAACATACATATTGGTCTGATCGAGGGTTTTTTCTGCTTTGGATCACGTAGTAAAGTGGTACCACACTGAAACAGTCCATTAAACCTGGGCTTGATAAATATTTTAGAGGATATCGCATGTTAGGTCTGGGTTAGGTCTAGGATTTGCCCTCATCAGGCTCCTACTTTCGCATATTTCTTATTCTTCATGGCTAGATCCTGGGCTGTTTCTGGATTGTGTCACATAGTAATGTGGTACCACGCTGAAACAGTCGATTAAACCTGGTTTCGATCAATATATTAGAGGATAACGCAAGTTAAGTCTGGGATAGGTCTGGGATTTGACCTCATCAGACTCATACTTTCGCGTTTTTCACATACTTGTTGAACAGATCCTGGGTTTTTTCTGGTTTGGATCACGTAGTAATGTGGTACCACACTGAAACAGTCAATTACACCTGGTTTTCATCAATATTTTAGAGGACAACGCATGTCAGGTCTAGGTTAGGTCTGGGATTTGCTCTCATCAGGGTCATACTGTCGCAGTTTTAACTTACTTGTTGAACGGATCCTGGGTTTTTTCTGGTTTGGTTCACGTAGTAATGTGGTACCACACAGAAACATTCAATTAAACCTGGTCTTGATAAATATTTTAGAGGATAACGCATGTTAGGTTTGGGTTAGGTCTAGGATTTGCCCTCATCAGGCTCATACTTTCGCATATTTCTTATTCTTCATGGCTAGATCCTGGGCTGTTTCTGGATTGTGTCACATAGTAATGTGGTACCACGCTGAAACAGTCAATTAAACCTGGTTTCGATCAATATTTTAGAGGATAACGCAAGTTAGGTCTGGCATAGGTCTGGGATTCGCCCTCATCAGGCTCATACTTTCGCATATTTCTCATACTTCATGGCTGGATCCTGGGCTATTTCCGGATTGGATCACATAGTAATGTGGTACCACACTGAAACAGTCAATTACACCTGGTTTTCATCAATATTTTAGAGGACAACGCATGTCAGGTCTAGGTTAGGTCTGGGATTTGCTCTCATCAGGGTCATACTGTCGCAGTTTTAACTTACTTGTTGAACGGATCCTGGGTTTTTTCTGGTTTGGTTCACGTAGTAATGTGGTACCACACAGAAACATTCAATTAAACCTGGTCTTGATAAATATTTTAGAGGATAACGCATGTTAGGTTTGGGTTAGGTCTAGGATTTGCCCTCATCAGGCTCATACTTTCGCATATTTCTTATTCTTCATGGCTAGATCCTGGGCTGTTTCTGGATTGTGTCACATAGTAATGTGGTACCACGCTGAAACAGTCGATTAAACCTGGTTTCGATCAATATATTAGAGGATAACGCAAGTTAAGTCTGGGATAGGTCTGGGATTTGACCTCATCAGACTCATACTTTCGCGTTTTTCACATACTTGTTGAACAGATCCTGGGTTTTTTCTGGTTTGGATCACGTAGTAATGTGGTACCACACTGAAACAGTCGATGAAACCTGGTTTCGATCAATATTTTAGAGGATAAAGCAACTTAAGTCTGGGATTGGTCTGGGATTTGACCTCATCAGACTCATACTTTCGCACACTTCACATACTCGTTGAACAGATCCTGGGTTATTTCCTGGTTTGGACCACATAGTAATGTGGTACCACACTGAAACAGTCGATTAAACCAGGTTTCGATCAATATTTCTGAGGATAGCGCACGTTAGGTCTAGGTTAGGCCTGGGATTTTCACTCATCAGATTCATACTTTCGCATTCTTCACATACTTGTTGAACGAATTCTGGGTTTTTTCTGGTTTGGATCACGTAGTAATGTGGGACCACACTGAAACAGTCAATTAAACCTGGTTTGGATAAATATTTTAGAGGATAACGCATCTAAGGTCTGGGTTAGGTCTAAGATTTGCCCTCATCAGGCTCACAGTTTCGCGTTTTTCACATACTTGTTGAACAGATCCTGGGTTCTTTCTGGTTTGGATCACGTAGTAGTGTGGTACCACACTGAAACAGTCGATTAAACCTGGTTTCGATCAATATTTTAGAGGATAACGCATGTTAGGTCTGGGTTAGGTCTAGGATTTGCCCTCGTCAGGCTCATACTTTCGCGTTTTTCACATACTTGTTGAACGGATCCTGGATTCTTACTGGTTTGGATCACGTAGTAATGTGGTACCACACTGAAACATTCAATTAAACCTGGTCTTGATAAATATTTTAGAGGATAACGCATATTAGGTCTGGGTTAGGTCTAGGAGTTGCCCTCATCAGGCTCATTCTTTCGCATATTTCTCATACTAGATGGCTAGATCCTGGGCTTTTTCTGGATTGCATCACGTAGTAATGTGGTACCACACTGAAACAGTCAATAAAACCTGGTTTTGATGAATATTTTAGAGAATAATTCATGTTAGGTCTAGGTTAGGTCTGGGATTTTCACTCATCAGACTCATACTTTCGCATTCTTCACATACTTGTTGAACGGATCTTGGGTTTTTTCTGGTGTGGATCACGTAGTAATGTGGTACCACACTGAAACAGTCAATTAAACCTGGTTTCGATCAATATTTTAGAGAATAATTCATGTTAGGTCTAGGTTAGGTCTGGGATTTGCTCTCATCAGGCTCATTCTTTCGCATATTTCTCATACTTGATGGCTAGATCCTGAGCTTTCTCTGGATTGCATCACGTAGTAATGAAGTACAACAGTGAAACAGTCAATTAAACCTGGTTTCCATCAATATTTTAGAGGACAACGCATGTTAGGTCTAGGTTAGGCCTGGGATTTGCCCTCATCAGGGTCATACTTTCGCAGTTTTAACATACATGTTGACCTGATCGAGGGTTTTTTCTGCTTTGGATCACGTAGTAAAGTGGTACCACACTGAAACAGTCCATTAAACCTGGTTTGGATCAATATTTTAGAGGATAACGCATGTTAGGTCTAGGTTAGCCCTGGGATTTTCACTCATCAGACTCATACTTTCGCATTCTTCACATACTTGTTGAACGGATCCTGGGTTTTTTCTGGTTTGGTTCACGTAGTAATGTGGTACCACACTGAAACATTCAATTAAACCTGATCTTGATAAATAATTTAGAGTATAACGCATGTTAGGTCTTGGTTAGGTCTAGGATTCGCCCTCATCAGGCTCATTCTTTCGCATATTTCTCATACTAGATGGCTAGATCCTGGGCTGTTTCTGGATTGTATCACGCAGTAATGTGGTACCACGCTGAAACAGTCAATTAAACCTGGTTTCGATCAATATTTTAGAGGATAACGCAAGTTAGGTCTGGCATAGGTCTGGGATTCGCCCTCATCAGGCTCATACTTTCGCACACTTCACATACTCGTTTGACAGATCCTGGGTTATTTTCTGGTTTGGATCGCGTAGTAATATGGTACCACACTGAAACAGTCGATCAAACCAGGTTTCGATCAATATTTTTGAGGATAACGCATGTTAGGTCTATGTTATGCCTGGGATTTTCACTCATCAGACTCATACTTTCGCATTCTTCACATACTTGTTGAACGGATCCTGGGTTTTTCCTGGTTTGGATCACGTAGTAATGTGGGACCACACTGAAACAGTCAATTATACCTGGTTTCGATCAATATTTTAGAGAATAATTCATGTTAGGTCTAGGTTAGGTCTGGGATTTGCTCTCATCAGGCTCATTCTTTCGCATATTTCTCATACTTGATGGCCAGATCCTGGGCTTTTTCTGGATTGCATCACGTAGTAATGAAGTGCAACACTGAAACAGACAATTAAACCTGGTTTCCATCAATATCTTAGAGGACAACGCAAGTTAGCTCTGGGATAGGTCTGGGACTTGCCCTCATCAGGCTCATACTTTCGCGTTTTTCACATACTTGTTGAACAGATCCTGGGTTTTTTCTGGTTCGGATCACGTAGTAGTGTGGTACCACACTGAAACAGTCCATTAAACCTGGTTTCGATCAATATTTTAGAGGATAACGCATGTTAGGTCTAGGTTAGGTCGGGGATTTTCACTAATCAGACCCATACTTTCGCATTCTTCACATACTTGTTGAACGGATCCTGGGTTTTTTCTGGTTTGTATCACGTAGTAATGTGGTACCACGCTGAAGCAGTCAATTAAACCTGGTTTCGATCAATATTTTAGAGGATAACGCAAGTTAGGTCTGGGATAGGTCTGGGACTTGCCCTCATCAGGCTCATACTTTCGCGTTTTTCACATACTTGTTGAACAGATCCTGGGTTTTTTCTGGTTTGTATCACGTAGTAGTGTGGTACCACACTGAAACAGTCCATTAAACCTGCTTGCGATCAATATTTTAGAGGATAACGCATGTTAGGACTGGGTTAGGTCTAGGATTTGCCCTCATCAGGCTCATTCTTTCGCATATTTCTCAAACTTGATGGCTAGATCCTGGGCTTTTTCTGGATTGCTTCACGTAGTAATGTGGTACCACACTGAAACATTCAATTAAACCTGGTCTTGATAAATATTTTAGAGGATAACGCATGTTAGGTCTGGGTTAGGTCTAGGATTTGCCCTCATCAGGCTCATACTTGCGCATATTTCTCATACTTCATGGCTAGATCCTGGGCTTTTTCTGGATTGCATCACGTAGTAATGAAGTACAACACTGAAACAGTCAATTAAACCTGGCTTCCATCAATATCTTAGAGGACAACGCAAGTTAGGTCTGGGATTTGCCCTCATCAGGCCCACACTTTCGCATTCTTCACATACTTGTTGAACGGATCCTGGGTTTTTTCTGGTTTGGATCACGTAGTAATGTGGTACCACACTGAAACAGTCGATGAAACCTGGTTTCGATCAATATTTTAGAGGATAACGCAAGTTAAGTATGGGATTGGTCTGAGATTTGACCTGATCAGTCTGATACTTTCGCACAGTTCACATACTCGTTGAACAGATCCTGGGTTATTTTGTGGTTTGGATCACATAGTAATGTGGTACCACACTGAAACAGTCGATTAAACCAGGTTTCGATCAATATTTTTGAGGATAACGCATGTTAGGTCTAGGTTAGGCCTGGGATTTTCACTCATCAGCCTCATACTTTCGCATTCTTCACATACTTGTTGAACGGATCCTGGGTTTTTTCTGGTTTGGATCACGTAGTAATGTGGGACCACACTGAAACAGTCAATTAAACCTGGTTTCGATCAATATTTTAGAGAATAATTCATGTTAGGTCTAGGTTAGGTCTGGGATTTGCTTTCATCAGGCTCATTCTTTCGCATATTTCTCATACTTGATGGCTAGATCCTGGGCTTTTTCTGGATTGCATTACGTAGTAATGAAGTACAACACTGAAACAGTCAATTAAACCTGGTTTCCATCAATATCTTAGAGGACAACGCAAGTTAGGTCTGGGATAGGTCCGGGATTTGCCCTCATCAGGCTCATACTTTCGCGTTTTTCACATACTTGTTGAACAGATCCTGGGTTTTTTCTGGTTTGTATCACGTAGTAGTGTGGTACCACACTGAAACAGTCCATTAAACCTGGTTTGCATCAATATTTTAGAGGATAACGCATGTTAGGTCTAGGTTAGCCCTGGGATTTTCACTCATCAGCCTCATACTTTAGCATTCTTCACATACTTCTTGAACTGATCCTGGGTTTTTTCTGGTTTGTATCACGTAGTAATGTGGTACCACACTGAAACTGTCGATTAAACCAGGTTTCGATCAATATTTTAGAGGATAACGCAAGTTAGGTCTGGGATAGGTCTGGGATTTGACCTCATCAGACTCATACTTTCGCACACTTCACATACTCGTTGAACAGATCCTGGGTTATTTTCTGGATTGCATCACGTAGTAATGAAGTACAACACTGAAACAGTCAATTAAACCTGGTTTCCATCAATATCTTAGAGGACAACGCAAGTTAGGTCCGGCATAGGTCTGGGATTCGCCCTCATCAGGCTCATACTTTCGCGTTTTTCACATACATGTTGAAGTGATCCTGGGCTTTTTCTGGTTTGGATCACGTAGTAATGTGGTACCACACTGAAACAGTCAATTAAACCTGGATTCGATCTATATTTTAGAGAATAATTCATGTTAGGTCTAGGTTAGGTCTGGGATTTGCTCTCATCAGGCTCATACTTTCGCACACTTCACATACTCGTTTGACAGATCCTGGGTTATTTTCTGGTGTGGATCACGTAGTAATGTGGTACCACACTGAAACAGTCAATTAAACCTGGTTTCGATCAATATTTTAGAGAATAATTCATGTTAGGTCTAGGTTAGGTCTGGGATTTGCTCTCATCAAGCTCATTCTTTCGCATATTTCTCATACTAGATGGCTAGATCCTGGGCTTTTTCTGGATTGCATCACGTAGTAATGAAGTACAACACTGAAACAGTCCATTAAACCTGGTTTGGATCAATATTTTAGAGGATAACGCATGTTAGGTCTAGGTTAGCCCTGGGATTTTCACTCATCAGACTCATACTTTCGCATTCTTCACATACTTGTTGAACGGATCCTGGGTTTTTTCTGGTTTGGTTCACGTAGTAATGTGGTACCACACTGAAACATTCAATTAAACCTGATCTTGATAAATAATTTAGAGTATAACGCATGTTAGGTCTTGGTTAGGTCTAGGATTTGCCCTCATCAGGCTCATACTTTCGCATATTTCTCATACTTCATGGCTAGATCATGGGCTGTTTCTGGATTGTATCACGCAGTAATGTGGTACCACGCTGAAACAGTCAATTAAACCTGGTTTCGATCAATATTTTAGAGGATAACGCAAGTTAGGTCTGGCATAGGTCTGGGATTCGCCCTCATCAGGCTCATACTTTCGCACACTTCACATACTCGTTTGACAGATCCTGGGTTATTTTCTGGTTTGGATCGCGTAGTAATATGGTACCACACTGAAACAGTCGATCAAACCAGGTTTCGATCAATATTTTTGAGGATAACGCATGTTAGGTCTAGGTTAGGTCGGGGATTTTCACTAATCAGACCCATACTTTCGCATTCTTCACATACTTGTTGAACGGATCCTGGGTTTTTTCTGGTTTGTATCACGTAGTAATGTGGTACCACGCTGAAACAGTCAATTAAACCTGGTTTCGATCAATATTTTAGAGGATAACGCAAGTTAGGTCTGGGATAGGTCTGGGACTTGCCCTCATCAGGCTCATACTTTCGCATATTTCTCAAACTTGATGGCTAGATCCTGGGCTTTTTCTGGATTGCTTCACGTAGTAATGTGGTACCACACTGAAACATTCAATTAAACCTGGTCTTGATAAATATTTTAGAGGATAACGCATGTTAGGTCTGGGTTAGGTCTAGGAGTTGCCCTCATCAGGCTCATACTTTCGCATATTTCTCATACTTCATGGCTGGATCCTGGGCTATTTCTGGATTGGATCACGTAGTAATGTGGTACCACACTGAAACAGTCAATTAAACCTGGTTTTGATGAATATTTTAGAGAATAATTCATGTTAGGTCTAGGTTAGGTCTGGGATTTGCCCTCATCAGGCTCATACTTTCGCGTTTTTCACATACTTGTTTAACAGATCCTGGGTTTTTTCTGGTTTGTATCACGTAGTAATGTGGTACCACGCTGAAACAGTCAATTAAACCTGGTTTCGATCAATATTTTAGAGGATAACGCATGTTAGGTCTAGGTTAGGTCGGGGATTTTCACTAATCAGACCCATACTTTCGCATTCTTCACATACTTGTTGAACGGATCCTGGGTTTTTTCTGGTTTGTATCACGTAGTAATGTGGTACCACGCTGAAACAGTCAATTAAACCTGGTTTCGATCAATATTTTAGAGGATAACGCATGTTAGGACTGGGTTAGGTCTAGGATTTGCTCTCATCAAGCTCATTCTTTCGCATATTCCTCATACTAGATGGCTAGATCCTGGGCTTTTTCTGGATTGCATCACGTAGTAATGAAGTACAACACTGAAACAGTCAATTAAACCTGGTTTCCATCAATATCTTAGAGGACAACGCAAGTTAGGTCTAGGTTAGGCCTGGGATTTGCCCTCATCAGGGTCATACTTTCGCAGTTTTAACATACATGTTGACCTGATCGAGGGTTTTTTCTGCTTTGGATCACGTAGTAATGTGGTACCACACTGAAACAGTCGATTAAACCAGGTTTCGATCAATATTTTTGAGGATAACGCATGTTAGGTCTAGGTTAGGCCTGGGATTTTCACTCATCAGCCTCATACTTTCGCATTCTTCACATACTTGTTGAACGGATCCTGGGTTTTTTCTGGTTTGGATCACGTAGTAATGTGGGACCACACTGAAACAGTCAATTAAACCTGGTTTCGATCAATATTTTAGAGAATAATTCATGTTAGGTCTAGGTTAGGTCTGGGATTTGCCCTCATCAGGCTCATACTTTCGCGTTTTTCACATACTTGTTGAACAGATCCTGGGTTTTTTCTGGTTTGTATCACGTAGTAGTGTGGTACCACACTGAAACAGTCCATTAAACCTGGTTTGCATCAATATTTTAGAGGATAACGCATGTTAGGTCTAGGTTAGCCCTGGGATTTTCACTCATCAGCCTCATACTTTAGCATTCTTCACATACTTCTTGAACTGATCCTGGGTTTTTTCTGGTTTGTATCACGTAGTAATGTGGTACCACACTGAAACTGTCGATTAAACCTGGTTTCGATCAATATTTTAGAGGATAACGCAAGTTAGGTCTGGGATAGGTCTGGGATTTGACCTCATCAGACTCATACTTTCGAACACATCACATACTCGTTGAACAGATCCTGGGTTATTTTCTGGATTGCATCACGCAGTAATGAAGTGCAACACTGAAACAGTCAATTAAACCTGGTTTGGATAAATATTTTAGAGGATAACGCATCTTAGGTCAGGGTTAGGTCTAAGATTTGCCCTCATCAGGCACACAGTTTCGCGTTTTTCGCATACTTGTTGAACAGATCCTGGGTTCTTTCTGGTTTGGATCACGAAGTAGTGTGGTACCACACTGAAACAGTCCATTAAACCTGGTTTCGCTCAATATTTTAGAGGATAACGCATGTTAGGTCTAGGTTAGGTCTGGGATTTGCTCTCATCAGGCTCATACTTTCGCACACTTCACATACTCGTTTGACAGATCCTGGGTTATTTTCTGGTTTGGATCGCATAGTAATGTGGTACCACACTGAAACAGTCGATTAAACCAGGTTTCGATCAATATTTTTGAGGATAACGCATGTTAGGTCTAGGTTAGGCCAGGGATTTTCACTCATCAGACTCATACGTTCGCATTCTTCACATACTTGTTGAACGGATCCTGGGTTTCTTCTGGTTTCGATCACGTAGTAATGTGGGACCACACTGAAACAGTCAATTAAAACTGGTTTCGATCAATATTTTAGAGAATAATTCATGTTAGGTCTAGGTTAGGTCTGGGATTTGCTCTCATCAGGCTCATTCTTTCGCATATTTCTCATACTTGATGGTTAGATCCTGGGCTTTTTCTGGATTGCATCACGTAGTAATGAAGTACAACACTGAAACAGTCAATTAAACCTGGTTTCCATCAATATCTTAGAGGACAACGCAAGTTAGGTCTGGGATAGGTCTGGGATTTGCCCTCATCAGGCTCATACTTTCGCGTTTTTCACACACTTGTTGAACAGATCCTGGGTTTTTTCTGGTTTGTATCACGTAGTAGTGTGGTACCACACTGAAACAGTCCATTGAACCTGGTTTGCATCAATATTTTAGAGGATAACGCATGTTAGGTCTAGGTTAGCCCTGGGATTTTCACTCATCAGCCTCATACTTTAGCATTCTTCACATACTTCTTGAACTGATCCTGGGTTTTTTCTGGTTTGTATCACGTAGTAATGTGGTACCACACTGAAACTGTCGATTAAACCTGGTTTCGATCAATATTTTAGAGGATAACGCAAGTTAGGTCTGGGATAGGTCTGGGATTTGACCTCATCAGACTCATACTTTCGCACACTTCACATACTCGTTGAACAGATCCTGGGTTATTTTCTGGATTGCATCACGTAGTAATGAAGTACAACACTGAAACAGTCAATTAAACCTGGTTTCCATCAATATCTTAGAGGACAACGCAAGTTAGGTCCGGCATAGGTCTGGGATTCGCCCTCATCAGGCTCATATTTTCGCGTTTTTCACATACATGTTGAACTGATCCTGGGCTTTTTCTGGTTTGGATCACGTAGTAATGTGGTACCACACTGAAACAGTCAATTAAACCTGGATTCGATCTATATTTTAGAGAATAATTCATGTTAGGTCTAGGTTAGGTCTGGGATTTGCTCTCATCAGGCTCATACTTTCGCACACTTCACATACTCGTTTGACAGATCCTGGGTTATTTTCTGGTTTGGATCGCATAGTAATGTGGTACCACACTGAAACAGTCGATTAAACCAGGTTTCGATCAATATTTTAGAGAATAATTCATGTTAGGTCTATGTTAGGTCAGGGATTTGCTCTCATCAAGCTCATTCTTTCGCATATTTCTCATACTAGATGGCTAGATCCTGGGCTTTTTCTGGATTGCAACACGTAGTAATGAAGTACAACACTGAAACAGTCAATTAAACCTGGTTTCCATCAATATTTTAGAGGATAACGCATGTTAGGTCTAGGTTAGGTCTGGGATTTGCTCTCATCAGGCTCATACTTTCGCACACTTCACATACTCGTTTGACAGATCCTGGGTTATTTTCTGGTTTGGATCGCGTAGTAATGTGGTACCACACTGAAACAGTCGATTAAACCAGGTTTCGATCAATATTTTTGAGGATAACGCAACATAAGTCTGGGATAGGTCTGGGATTTGACCTCATCAGACTCATACTTTCGCGTTTTTCACATACTTGTTGAACAGATCCTGGGTTTTTTCTGGTTTGTATCACGTAGTAGTGTGGTACCACACTGAAACTGTCCATTAAACCTGGTTTGCATCAATATTTTAAGGGATAACGCATGTTAGGTCTGGGATAGGTCTGGGATTTGACCTCATCAGACTCATACTTTCGCACACTACACATACTCGTTGAACAGTTCCTGGGTTATTTTCTGGTTTGGATCACGTAGTAATGTGGTACCACACTGTAACAGTCGATTAAACCTGGTTTCGATCAATATTTTAGAGAATAATTCATGTTAGGTCTATGTTAGGTCAGGGATTTGCTCTCATCAAGCTCATTCTTTCGCATATTTCTCATACTAGATGGCTAGATCCTGGGCTTTTTCTGGATTGCATCACGTAGTAATGAAGTACAACACTGAAACAGTCAATTAAACCTGGTTTCCATCAATATCTTAGAGGACAACGCAAGTTAGGTCTGGGATAGGTCTGGGATTTGCTCTCATCAGGCTCATACTTTCGCACACTTCACATACTCGTTGAACAGATCCTGGGTTATTTTCTGGATTGCATCACGTAGTAATGTGGTACCACACTGAAACAGTCAATGAAACCTGGTTTCGATCAATATTTTAGAGGATAACGCATGTTAGGTCTAGGTTAGCCCTGGGATTTTCACTCATGAGACTCATACTTTCGCATTCTTCACATACTTGTTGAACTGATCCTGGGTTTTTTCTGGTTTGGATCACGTAGTAATGTGGTACCACACTGAAACAGTCAATTAAACCTGGTTTCGATCAATATTTTAGAGAATAATTCATGTTAGGTCTAGGTTAGGTCTGGGATTTGCTCTCATCAGGCTCATACTTTCGCACACTTCACATCCTCGTTTGACAGATCCTGGGTTATTTTCTGGTTTGGATCGCATAGTAATGTGGTACCACACTGAAACAGTCGATTAAACCAGGTTTCGATCAATATTTTTGAGGATAACGCATGTTAGGTCTAGGTTAGGCCAGGGATTTTCACTCATCAGACTCATACTTTCGCATTCTTCACATACTTGTTGAACGGATCCTGGGTTTCTTCTGGTTTGGATCACGTAGTAATGTGGGACCACACTGAAACAGTCAATTAAACCTGGTTTCGATCAATATTTTAGAGAATAATTCATGTTAGGTCTAGGTTAGGTTTGGGATTTGCTCTCATCAGGCTCATTCTCTCGCATATTTCTCATACTTGATGGTTAGATCCTGGGCTTTTTCTGGATTACATCACGTAGTAATGAAGTACAACACTGAAACAGTCAATTAAACCTGGTTTCCATCAATATCTTAGAGGACAACGCAAGTTAGGTCTGGGATAGGTCTGGGATTTGCCCTCATCAGGCTCATACTTTCGCACACTTCACATACTCGTTGAACAGATCCTGGGTTTTTTCTGCTTTGGATCACGTAGTAAAGTGGTACCACACTGAGACAGTCCATTAAACCTGGTTTGGATCAGTATTTTAGAGGATAACGCATGATAGGTCTAGGTTAGCCCTGGGATTTTCACTCATCAGACTCATACTTTCGCATTCTTCACATACATGTTGAACGGATCCTGGGTTTTTTCTGGTTTGGTTCACGTAGTAATGTGGTACCACGCTGAAACAGTCCATTAAACCTGCTTGCGATCAATATTTTAGAGGATAACGCATGTTAGGACCGGGTTAGGTCTAGGATTTGCCCTCATCAGGCTCATTCTTTCGCATATTTCTCATACTTCATGGCTAGATCCTGGGCTTTTTCTGGATTGCATCACGTAGTAATGAAGTACAACACTGAAACAGTCAATTAAACCTGGTTTCCATCAATATCTTAGAGGACAACGCAAGTTAGGTCTGGGATAGGTCTGGGATTTGCTCTCATCAGGCTCATACTTTCGCACACTTCACATACTCGTTGAACAGATCCTGGGTTATTTTCTGGATTGCATCACGTAGTAATGAAGTACAACACTGAAACAGTCAATTAAACCTGGTTTGGATAAATATTTTACAGGATAACGCATCTTAGGTCTGGGTTAGGTCTAAGATTTGCCCTCATCAGGCACACAGTTTCGCGTTTTTCACATACTTGTTGAACAGATCCTGGGTTCTTTCTGGTTTGGATCACGAAGTAGTGTGGTACCACACTGAAACAGTCCATTAAACCTGGTTTCGCTCAATATTTTAGAGGATAACGCATGTTAGGTCTAGGTTAGGTCTGGGATTTGCTCTCATCAGGCTCATTCTTTCGCATATTTCTCATACTTGATGGCTAGATCCTGGGCTTTTTCTGGATTGCATCACGTAGTGATGTAGTACCACACTGAAACAGTCAATGAAACCTGGTTTCGATCAATATTTTAGAGGATAACGCATGTTAGGTCTAGGTTAGCCCTGGGATTTTCACTCATGAGACTCATACTTTCGCATTCTTCACATACTTGTTGAACTGATCCTGGGTTTTTTCTGGTTTGGATCACGTAGTAATGTGGTACCACACTGAAACAGTCAATTAAACCTGGTTTCGATCAATATTTTAGAGAATAATTCATGTTAGGTCTAGGTTAGGTCTGGGATTTGCTCTCATCAGGCTCATACTTTCGCACACTTCACATCCTCGTTTGACAGATCCTGGGTTATTTTCTGGTTTGGATCGCATAGTAATGTGGTACCACACTGAAACAGTCGATTAAACCAGGTTTCGATCAATATTTTTGAGGATAACGCATGTTAGGTCTAGGTTAGGCCAGGGATTTTCACTCATCAGACTCATACTTTCGCATTCTTCACATACTTGTTGAACGGATCCTGGGTTTCTTCTGGTTTGGATCACGTAGTAATGTGGGACCACACTGAAACAGTCAATTAAACCTGGTTTCGATCAATATTTTAGAGAATAATTCATGTTAGGTCTAGGTTAGGTTTGGGATTTGCTCTCATCAGGCTCATTCTCTCGCATATTTCTCATACTTGATGGTTAGATCCTGGGCTTTTTCTGGATTACATCACGTAGTAATGAAGTACAACACTGAAACAGTCAATTAAACCTCGTTTCCATCAATATCTTAGAGGACAACGCAAGTTAGGTCTGGGATAGGTCTGGGATTTGCCCTCATCAGGCTCATACTTTCGCACACTTCACATACTCGTTGAACAGATCCTGGGTTTTTTCTGCTTTGGATCACGTAGTAAAGTGGTACCACACTGAGACAGTCCATTAAACCTGGTTTGGATCAGTATTTTAGAGGATAACGCATGATAGGTCTAGGTTAGCCCTGGGATTTTCACTCATCAGACTCATACTTTCGCATTCTTCACATACATGTTGAACGGATCCTGGGTTTTTTCTGGTTTGGTTCACGTAGTAATGTGGTACCACGCTGAAACAGTCCATTAAACCTGCTTGCGATCAATATTTTAGAGGATAACGCATGTTAGGACCGGGTTAGGTCTAGGATTTGCCCTCATCAGGCTCATTCTTTCGCATATTTCTCATACTTCATGGCTAGATCCTGGGCTTTTTCTGGATTGCATCACGTAGTAATGAAGTACAACACTGAAACAGTCAATTAAACCTGGTTTCCATCAATATCTTAGAGGACAACGCAAGTTAGGTCTGGGATAGGTCTGGGATTTGCTCTCATCAGGCTCATACTTTCGCACACTTCACATACTCGTTGAACAGATCCTGGGTTATTTTCTGGATTGCATCACGTAGTAATGAAGTACAACACTGAAACAGTCAATTAAACCTGGTTTGGATAAATATTTTAGAGGATAACGCATCTTAGGTCTGGGTTAGGTCTAAGATTTGCCCTCATCAGGCACACAGTTTCGCGTTTTTCACATACTTGTTGAACAGATCCTGGGTTCTTTCTGGTTTGGATCACGAAGTAGTGTGGTACCACACTGAAACAGTCCATTAAACCTGGTTTCGCTCAATATTTTAGAGGATAACGCATGTTAGGTCTAGGTTAGGTCTGGGATTTGCTCTCATCAGGCTCATTCTTTCGCATATTTCTCATACTTGATGGCTAGATCCTGGGCTTTTTCTGGATTGCATCACGTAGTGATGTAGTACCACACTGAAACAGTCAATGAAACCTGGTTTCGATCAATATTTTAGAGGATAACGCATGTTAGGTCTAGGTTAGCCCTGGGATTTTCACTCATGAGACTCATACTTTCGCATTCTTCACATACTTGTTGAACTGATCCTGGGTTTTTTCTGGTTTGGATCACGTAGTAATGTAGTACCACACTGAAACAGTCAATTAAACCTGGTTTCGATCAATATTTTAGAGAATAATTCATGTTAGGTCTAGGTTAGGTCTGGGATTTGCTCTCATCAGGCTCATACTTTCGCACACTTCACATCCTCGTTTGACAGATCCTGGGTTATTTTCTGGTTTGGATCGCATAGTAATGTGGTACCACACTGAAACAGTCGATTAAACCAGGTTTCGATCAATATTTTTGAGGATAACGCATGTTAGGTCTAGGTTAGGCCAGGGATTTTCACTCATCAGACTCATACTTTCGCATTCTTCACATACTTGTTGAACGGATCCTGGGTTTCTTCTGGTTTGGATCACGTAGTAATGTGGGACCACACTGAAACAGTCAATTAAACCTGGTTTCGATCAATATTTTAGAGAATAATTCATGTTAGGTCTAGGTTAGGTTTGGGATTTGCTCTCATCAGGCTCATTCTCTCGCATATTTCTCATACTTGATGGTTAGATCCTGGGCTTTTTCTGGATTACATCACGTAGTAATGAAGTACAACACTGAAACAGTCAATTAAACCTGGTTTCCATCAATATCTTAGAGGACAACGCAAGTTAGGTCTGGGATAGGTCTGGGATTTGCCCTCATCAGGCTCATACTTTCGCACACTTCACATACTCGTTGAACAGATCCTGGGTTTTTTCTGCTTTGGATCACGTAGTAAAGTGGTACCACACTGAGACAGTCCATTAAACCTGGTTTTTATCAGTATTTTAGAGGATAACGCATGTTAGGTCTAGGTTAGCCCTGGGATTTTCACTCATCAGACTCATACTTTCGCATTCTTCACATACATGTTGAACGGATCCTGGGTTTTTTCTGGTTTGGTTCACGTAGTAATGTGGTACCACGCTGAAACAGTCCATTAAACCTGCTTGCGATCAATATTTTAGAGGATAACGCATGTTAGGACCGGGTTAGGTCTAGGATTTGCCCTCATCAGGCTCATTCTTTCGCATATTTCTCATACTTCATGGCTAGATCCTGGGCTTTTTCTGGATTGCATCACGTAGTAATGAAGTACAACACTGAAACAGTCAATTAAACCTGGTTTCCATCAATATCTTAGAGGACAACGCAAGTTAGGTCTGGGATAGGTCTGGGATTTGCCCTCATCAGGCTCATACTTTCGCACACTTCACATACTCGTTGAACAGATCCTGGGTTTTTTCTGCTTTGGATCACGTAGTAAAGTGGTACCACGATGAAACAGTCAATTAAACCTGGTTTCGATCAATATTTTAGAGGATAACGCAAGTTAGGTCTGGCATAGGTCTGGGATTCGCCCTCATCAGACTCATACTTTCGTGTTTTTCACATACTTGTTGAACTGATCCTGGGCTTTTTCTGGTTTGGATCACGTAGTAATGTGGTACCACACTGAAACAGTCAATTAAACCTGGTTTCCATCAATATCTTAGAGGACAACGCAAGTTAGGTCTGGGTTAGGTCTAGGATTTGCCCTCATCAGGCTCATACTTTCGCATATTTCTCATACTTCATGGCTGGATGCTGGGCTATTTCTGGATTGGATCACGTAGTAATGTGGTACCACACTGAAACAGTCAATTAAACCTGGTCTTGATAAATATTTTAGAGGATAACGCATTTTAGGTCTGGGTTAGGTCTAGGATTTGCCCTCATCAGGCTCATACTTTCGCATATTTCTCATACTTCATGGCTAGATCCTGGGCTTTTTCTGGATTGCATCACGTAGTAATGAAGTACAACACTGAAACAGTCAATTAAACCTGGTTTCCATCAATATCTTAGAGGACAACGCAAGTTAGGTCTGGGATAGGTCTTGGACTTGCCCTCATCAGGCTCATACTTTCGCGTTTTTCACATACTTGTTGAACAGATCCTGGGTTTTTTTCAGGTTTGGATCACGTAGTAGTGTGGTACCACACTGAAACAGTCCATTAAACCTGGTCTTGATAAATAGTTTAGAGGATAACGCATGTTAGGTCTGGGATAGGTCTGGGATTTGCCCTCATCTGACTCATACTTTCGCACACTTCACATTATCGTTGAACAGATCCTGGGTTATTTTCTGGTTTGGACCACATAGTAATGTGGTACCACACTGAAACAGTCGATTAAACCAGGTTTCGATCAATATTTTTGAGGATAACGCATGTTAGGTCTAGGTTAGGCCTGGGATTTTCACTCATCAGGCTCATACTTTCGCATTCTTCACATACTTGTTGAACGGATCCTGGGTTTTTTCTGGTTTGGATCACGTAGTAATGTGGGACCACACTGTAACATTTAATTAAACCTGGTTTCGATCAATATTTTAGAGAATAATTCATGTTAGGTCTAGGTTAGGTCTGGGATTTGCTCTCATCAGGCTCATTCTTTCGCATATTTCTCATACTTGATGGCTAGATCCTGGGCTTTTTCTGGATTGCATCACGTAGTAATGAAGTGCAACAATGAAACAGTCAATTAAACCTGGTTTCGATCAATATTTTAGAGGATAACGCAAGTTAAGTCTGGGATTGGTCTGGGATTTGACCTCATCAGACTCATACTTTCGCACACTTCACATTATCGTTGAACAGATCCTGGGTTATTTTCTGGTTTGGACCACATAGTAATGTGGTACCACACTGAAACAGTCGATTAAACCAGGTTTCGATCAATATTTTTGAGGATAACGCATGTTAGGTCTAGGTTAGGCCTGGGATTTGCCCTCATCAGACTCATACTTTCGCACACTTCACATACTCGTTGAACAGATCCTGGGTTATTTTCTGGTTTGGATCGCATAGTAATGTGGTACCACACTGAAACAGTCGATTAAACCAGGTTCGATCAATATTTTTGAGGATAACGCAACATAAGTCTGGGATAGGTCTGGGATTTGACCTCATCAGACTCATACTTTCGCGTTTTTCACATACTTGTTGAACAGATCCTGGGTTTTTTCTGGTTTGGATCACGTAGTAGTGTGGTACCACACTGAAACAGTCCATTAAACCTGCTTGCGATCAATATTTTAGAGGATAACGCATGTTAGGACTGGGTTAGGTCTAGGATTTGCCCTCATCAGGCTCATTCTTTCGCATATTTCTCAAACTTGATGGCTAGATCCTGGGCTTTTTCTGGATTGCATCACGTAGTAATGTGGGACCACACTGAAACAGTCAATTAAACCTGGTTTCGATCAATATTTTTGAGGATAACGCAAGTTAAGTCTGGGATTGGTCAGGGATTTGACCTAATCAGACTCATACTTTCGCACTCTTCACATACTCGTTGAACAGACCCTGGGTTATTTTCTGGTTTGGACCACATAGTAATGTGGTACCACACTGAAACAGTCGATTAAACCAGGTTCGATCAATATTTTTGAGGATAACGCAACATAAGTCTGGGATAGGTCTGGGATTTGACCTCATCAGACTCATACTTTCGCGTTTTTCACATACTTGTTGAACAGATCCTGGGTTTTTTCTGGTTTGGATCACGTAGTAGTGTGGTACCACACTGAAACAGTCCATTAAACCTGCTTGCGATCAATATTTTAGAGGATAACGCATGTTAGGACTGGGTTAGGTCTAGGATTTGCCCTCATCGGGCTCATTCTTTCGCATATTTCTCAAACTTGATGGCTAGATCCTGGGCTTTTTCTGGATTGCATCACGTAGTAATGTGGGACCACACTGAAACAGTCAATTAAACCTGGTTTCGATCAATATTTTTGAGGATAACGCATGTTAGGTCTAGGTTAGGCCTGGGATTTTCACTCATCAGGCTCATACTTTCGCATTCTTCACATACTTGTTGAACGGATCCTGGGTTTTTTCTGGTTTGGATCACGTAGTAGTGTGGTACCACACTGAAACAGTCCATTAAACCTGGTTTGGATCAATATTTTAGAGGATAACGCATGTTAGGTCTGGGATAGGTCTGGGATTTGCCCTCATCAGACTCATACTTTCGCACACTTCACATACTCGTTGAACAGATCCTGGGTTTTTTCTGGTTTGGATCACGTAGTAATGTGGTACCACACTGAAACAGTCGATGAAACCTGGTTTCGATCAATATTTTAGAGGATAACGCAAGTTAAGTCTGGGATTGGTCTGGGATTTGACCTCATCAGACTCATACTTTCGCACTCTTCACATACTCGTTGAACAGACCCTGGGCTATTTTCTGGTTTGGACCACATAGTAATGTGGTACCACACTGAAACAGTCGATTAAACCAGGTTTCGATCAATATTTTTGAGGATAACGCATGTTAGGTCTAGGTTAGGCCTGGGATTTTCACTCATCAGGCTCATACTTTCGCATTCTTCACATACTTGTTGAACGGATCCTGGGTCTTTTCTGGTTTGGATCACGTATTAATGTGGGACCACACTGAAACAGTCAATTAAACCTAGTTTCGATCAATATTTTAGAGAATAGTTCATGTTAGGTCTAGGTTAGGTCTGGGATTTGCTATCATCAGGCTCATTCTTTCGCATATTTCTCATACTTGATGGCTAGATCCTGGGCTTTTTCTGGATTGCATCACGTAGTAATGAAGTACAACACTGAAACAGTCAATTAAACCTGGTTTCCATCAATACCTTAGAGGACAACGCAAGTTAGGTCTGGGATAGGTCTGGGATTTGCCCTCATCAGGCTCATACTTTCGCGTTTTTCACATACTTGTTGAACAGATCCTGGGTTTTTTCTGGTTTGTATCACGTAGTAGTGTGGTACCACACTGAAACTGTCCATTAAACCTGGTCTGCATCAATATTTTAGAGGATAACGCATGTTAGGTCTAGGTTAGCCCTGGGATTTTCACTCATCAGACTCATACTTTCGCACACTTCACATACTCGTTGAACAGATCCAGGGTTATTTTATGGTTTGGATCACATAGTAATGTGGTACCACACTGAAACAGTCGATTAAACCAGGTTTCGATCAATATTTTAGAGTATAACTCATGTCAGGTCTAGGTTAGGCCTGGGATTTTCATTTATCAGACTCATGCTATCGCATTCTTCACATACTTGTTAAACGGATTCTGGGTTTTTTCTGGTTTGGATCACGTAGTAATGTGGGACCACACTGAAACAGTCAATTAAACCTGGTCTGGATAAATATTTTAGAGGATAACGCATCTTAGGTCTGGGTTGGGTCTAAGATTTGCCCTCATCAGGCTCACAGTTTCGCGTTTTTCACATACTTGTTGAACAGATCCTGGGTTCTTTCTGGTTTGGATCACGAAGTAGTGTGGTACCACACTGAAACAGTCCATTAAACCTGGTTTCGCTCAATATTTTAGAGGATAACGCATGTTATGTCTAGGTTAGGTCTGGGATTTGCTCTCATCAGGCTCATTCTTTCGCATATTTCTCATACTTGATGGCTAGATGCTGGGCTTTTTCTGGATTGCATCACGTAGTAATGTAGTACCACACTGAAACAGTCAATGAATCCTGGTTTCCATCAATATTTTAGAGGACAACGCAAGTTAGGTCTAGGTAAGGCCTGAGATTTTCACTGATCAGACTCATACTTTCGCATCCTTCACATACTTATTGAACGGATGCTGGGTTTTTTCTGGTTTGGATCACGTAGTAATGTGGTACCACACTGAAACGGTCAATTAAACCTGGTTTCGATCAATATTTTAGAGGATAACGCAAGTTAGGTCTGGGATAGGTCTGGGATTTGCCCTCATCAGGCTCATACTTTCGCGTTTTTCACATACTTGTTGAACAGATCATAGGTTTTTTCTGGTTTGGGTCACGTCGTACTGTGATACCACACTGAAACAGTCGATTAAACCTGGTTTCGATCAATATTTTAGAGGATAACGCATGTTAGGTCTAGGTTAGCCCTGGGATTTTCACTCATCAGACTCATACTTTCGCATTCTTCACATACCTGTTGAACTGATCCTGGGTTTTTTCTGGTTTGGATCACGTAGTAATGTGGTACCACACTGAAACGGTCGATTAAACCTGGTTTCGATCAATATTTTAGAGGATAACGCATGTTAGGTCTGGGATAGGTCTGGGATTTGCCCTCATCAGACTCATACTTTCGCACACTTCACATACTCGTTGAACAGATCCTGGGTTTTTTCTGGTTTGGATCACGTAGTAATGTGGTACCACACTGAAACAGTCGATGAAACCTGGTTTCGATCAATATTTTAGCGGATAACGCAAGTTAGGTCTGGGATAGGTCTGGGATTTGCCCTCATCAGGCTCATACTTTCGCGTTTTTCACATACTTGTTGAACAGATCATAGGTTTTTTCTGGTTTGGGTCACGTCGTACTGTGATACCACACTGAAACAGTCGATTAAACCTGGTTTCGATCAATATTTTAGAGGATAACGCATGTTAGGTCTAGGTTAGCCCTGGGATTTTCACTCATCAGACTCATACTTTCGCATTCTTCACATACCTGTTGAACTGATCCTGGGTTTTTTCTGGTTTGGATCACGTAGTAATGTGGTACCACACTGAAACGGTCGATTAAACCTGGTTTCGATCAATATTTTAGAGGATAACGCATGTTAGGTCTGGGATAGGTCTGGGATTTGCCCTCATCAGACTCATACTTTCGCACACTTCACATACTCGTTGAACAGATCCTGGGTTTTTTCTGGTTTGGATCACGTAGTAATGTGGTACCACACTGAAACAGTCGATGAAACCTGGTTTCGATCAATATTTTAGAGGATAACGCAAGCTAAGTCTGGGATCGGGGAGGATACCGGAAGAATGCTTCGAGCGATTCCCGGTATCCTCCCAAAGCGTGCCGAAGGGTCACCGTGGGGTTTTTAGTGGGTAGGTCCCGCGCCTGTCGTTGTACGGGCGCGGGGAATCCCACACACGCCTCCCACCTCTCCCCAAGGAGGTGGGAGGGAGTCTTTCGAAGATTTTCCCCACGACAAAAAAAAAAAAAAAAAAAAAAAAAGTTAAGTCTGGGATTGGTCTGGGATTTGACCTCATCAGACTCATACTTTCGCACTCTTCACATACTCGTTGAACAGACCCTGGGTTATTTTCTGGTTTGGACCACATAGTAATGTGGGACCACACTGAAACAGTCAATTAAACCTAGTTTCGATCAATATTTTAGAGAATAGTTCATGTTAGGTCTAGGTTAGGTCTGGGATTTGCTATCATCAGGCTCATTCTTTCGCATATTTCTCATACTTGATGGCTAGATCCTGGGCTTTTTCTGGATTGCATCACGTAGTAATGAAGTACAACACTGAAACAGTCAATTAAACCTGGTTTCCATCAATATCTTAGAGGACAACGCAAGTTAGGTCTGGGATAGGTCTGGGATTTGCCCTCATCAGGCTCATACTTTCGCGTTTTTCACATACTTGTTGAACAGATCCTGGGTTTTTTCTGGTTTGTATCACGTAGTAGTGTGGTACCACACTGAAACTGTCCATTAAACCTGGTCTGCATCAATATTTTAGAGGATAACGCATGTTAGGTCTAGGTTAGCCCTGGGATTTTCACTCATCAGACTCATACTTTCGCACACTTCACATACTCGTTGAACAGATCCTGGGTTATTTTCTGGTTTGGATCACATAGTAATGTGGTACCACACTGAAACAGTCGATTAAACCAGGTTTCGATCAATATTTTAGAGTACAACTCATGTTAGGTCTAGGTTAGGCCTGGGATTTTCATTTATCAGACTCATGCTATCGCATTCTTCACATACTTGTTGAACGGATTCTGGGTTTTTTCTGGTTTGGATCACGTAGTAATGTGGGACCACACTGAAACAGTCAATTAAACCTGGTCTGGATAAATATTTTAGAGGATAACGCATCTTAGGTCTGGGTTGGGTCTAAGATTTGCCCTCATCAGGCTCACAGTTTCGCGTTTTTCACATACTTGTTGAACAGATCCTGGGTTCTTTCTGGTTTGGATCACGAAGTAGTGTGGTACCACACTGAAACAGTCCATTAAACCTGGTTTCGCTCAATATTTTAGAGGATAACGCATGTTATGTCTAGGTTAGGTCTGGGATTTGCTCTCATCAGGTTCATTCTTTCGCATATTTCTCATACTTGATGGCTAAATCCTGGGCTTTTTCTGGATTGCATCACGTAGTAATGTAGTACCACACTGAAACAGTCAATGAATCCTGGTTTCCATCAATATTTTAGAGGACAACGCAAGTTAGGTCATCAGACTCATACTTTCGCATTCTTCACATACTTGTTGAACTGATCCTGGGTTTTTTCTGGTTTGGATCACGTAGTAATGTGGTACCACACTGAAACGGTCGATTAAACCTGGTTTCGATCAATATTTTAGAGGATAACGCATGTTAGGTCTAGGTTAGCCCTGGGATTTTCACTCATCAGATTCATACTTTCGCATTGTTCACATACTTGTTGAACTGATCCTGGGTTTTTTCTAGTTTGGATCACGTAGTAATGTGGTACCACACTGAAACAGTCAATTAAACCTGGTTTCGATCAATATTTTAGAGAATAATTCATGTTAGGTCTAGGTTAGGTCTGGGATTTGCTCTCATCAGGCTCATACTTTCGCACACTTCACATACTCGTTTGACAGATCCTGGGTTATTTTCTGGTTTGGATCGCATAGTAATATGGTACCACACTGAAACAGTCGATCAAACCAGGTTTCGATCAATATTTTTGAGGATAACGCATGTTAGGTCTAGGTTAGGCCTGGGATTTTCACTCGTCAGACTCATACTTTCGCATTCTTCACATACTTGTTGAACGGATCCTGGGTTTTTTCTGGTTCGGATCACGTTGTAGTGTGGTACCACACTGAAACAGTCGATTAAACCTGGTTGCGATCAGTATTTTAGAGGATAACGCATGTTAGGTCTTGGTTAGGTCTGGGATTTTCACTCATCAGACTCATACTTTCGCATTCTTCACATACTTGTTGAACGGATCCTGGGTTTTTTCTGGTTCGGATCACGTAGTAGTGTGGTACCACACTGAAACTGTCCATTAAACCTGTTTTGCATCAATATTTTAGAGGATAACGCATGTTAGGTCTAGGTTAGCCCTGGGATTTTCACTCATCAGACTCATACTTTCGCACTCTTCACATACATGTTGAACTGATCCTGGTTTTTTTCTGGTTTGGATCACGTAGTAATGTGGGACCACACTGTAACAGTCAATTAAACCTGGTTTCGACCAATATTTTACAGAATATTTCATGTTAGGTCTAGGTTAGGTCTGGGATTTCCTCTCATCAGGCTCATTCTTTCGCATATTTCTCATACTTGATGGCTAGATCCTGGGCTTTTTCTGGATTGCATCACGTAGTAATGAAGTGCAACACTGAAACAGTCAATTAAACCTGGTTTCCATCAATATCTTAGAGGAAAACGCAAGTTAGGTCTGGGATCGGTCTGGGATTTGCCCTCATCAGGCTCATACTTTCGCGTTTTTCACATACTTGTTGAACAGATCCTGGGTTTTTTCTGGTTTGTATCACGTAGTAGTGTGGTACCACACTGAAACTATCCATTAAACCTGGTTCGCATCAATATTTTAGAGGATAACGCAAGTTAGGTCTAGGTTAGCCCTGGGATTTTCACTCATCAGACTCATACTTTCGCACTCTTCACATACATGTTGAACTGATCCTGGGTTTTTTCTGGTTTGGATCACGTAGTAATGTGGTACCACACTGAAACAGTCGATTAAACCTGGTTTCGATCAATATTTTAGAGGATAACGCAAGTTAGGTCTGGGATAGGTCTGGGATTTGACCTCATCAGACTCATACTTTCGCACACTACACATACTCGTTGAACAGATCCTGGGTTATTTTCTGGTTTGGATCACATAGTAATGTGGTACCACACTGTAACACTCGATTAAACCAGGTTTCGATCAATATTTTAGAGTATAACTCATGTTAGGTCTAGGTTAGGCCTGGGATTTTCATTTATCAGACTCAAACTTTCGCATTCTTTACATACTTGTTGAACGGATTCTGGGTTGTTTCTGGTTTGGATCACGTAGTAATGTGGGACCACAGTGAAACAGTCAATTAAACCTGGTTTGGATAAATATTTTAGAGGATAACGCATCTTAGGTCTGGGTTAGGTCTAAGATTTGCCCTCATCTGGCTCACAGTTTCGCGTTTTTCACATACTTGTTGAATAGATCCTCGGTTCTTTCTGGTTTGGATCACGAAGTAGTGTGGTACCACACTGAAACAGTCCATTAAACCTGCTTGCGATCAATATTTTAGAGGATAACGCATGTTAGGACTGGTTTAGGTCTAGGATTTGCCCTCATCAGGCTCATTCTTTCGCATATTTCTCAAACTTGATGGCTAGATCCTGGGCTTTTTCTGGATTGCATCACGTAGTAATGTGGTACCACACTGAAACATTCAATTAAACCTGGTCTTGATAAATATTTTAGAGGATAACGCATTTTAGGTCTGGGTTAGGTCTAGGATTTGCCCTCATCAGGCTCATACTTTCGCATATTTCTCATACTTCATGGCTAGATCCTGGGCTTTTTCTGGATTGCATCACGTAGTAATGAAGTACAACACTGAAACAGTCAATTAAACCTGGTTTCCATCAATATCTTAGAGGACAACGCAAGTTAGGTCTGGGATAGGTCTTGGACTTGCCCTCATCAGGCTCATACTTTCGCGTTTTTCACATACTCGTTGAACAGATCCTGGGTTTTTTCTGGTTTGGATCACGTAGTAATGTGGTACCACACTGAAACAGTCGATGAAACCTGGTTTCGATCAATATTTTAGAGGATAACGCAAGTTAAGTCTGGGATTGGTCTGGTATTTGACCTCATCAGGCTCATACTTTCGCATTCTTCACATACTTGTTGAACGGATCCTGGGTTTTTTCTGGTTTGGATCACGTATTAATGTGGGACCACACTGAAACAGTCAATTAAACCTGGTTTCGATCAATATTTTAGAGAATAATTCATGTTAGGTCTAGGTTAGGTCTGGGATTTGCTATCATCAGGCTCATTCTTTCGCATATTTCTCATACTTGATGGCTAGATCCTGGGCTTTTTCTGGATTGCATCACGTAGTAATGAAGTACAACACTGAAACAGTCAATTAAACCTGGTTTCCATCAATATCTTAGAGGACAACGCAAGTTAGGTCTGGGATAGGTCTGGGATTTGCCATCATCAGGCTCATACTTTCGCGTTTTTCACATACTTGTTGAACAGATCCTGGGTTTTTTCTGGTTTGTATCACGTAGTAATGTGGGACCACACTGAAACAGTCAATTAAACCTGGTTTCGATCAATATTTTAGAGAATAATTCATGTTAGGTCTAGGTTAGGTCTGGGATTTGCTCTCATCAGGCTCATTCTTTCGCATATTTCTCATACTTGATGGCTAGATCCTGGGCTTTTTCTGGATTGCATCACGTAGTAATGTGGGACCACACTGAAACAGTCAATTAAACCTGGTTTCCATCAATATCTCAGAGGACAACGCAAGTTAGGTCTGGGATAGGTCTGGGATTTGCCCTCACCAGGCTCATACTTTCGCACACTTCACATACTCGTTTGACAGATCCTGGGTTATTTTCTGGATTGCATCACGTAGTAATGTAGTACCACACTGAAACAGTCAATGAATCATGGTTTCCATCAATATTTTAGAGGACAACGCAAGTCAGGTCTAGGTTAGGCCTGGGATTTTCACTCGTCAGACTCATACTTTCGCATTCTTCACATACTTGATGAACGGATCCTGGGCTTTTCTGGTTCGGATCACGTAGTAGTGTGGTACCACACTGAAACAGTCGATTAAACCTGGTTTCGATCAGTATTTTAGAGGATAACGCATGTTAGGTCTTGGTTAGGTCTGGGATTTTCACTCATCAGACTCATACTTTCGCATTCTTCACATACTTGTTGAACGGATCCTGGGTTTTTTCTGGTTCGGATCACGTAGTAGTGTGGTACCACACTGAAACTGTCCATTAAACCTGGTTTGCATCAATATTTTAGAGGATAACGAATGTTAGGTCTAGGTTAGCCCTGGGATTTTCACTCATCAGACTCATACTTTCGCACTCTTCACATACATGTTGAACTGATCCTGGGTTTTTTCTGGTTTGGATCACGTAGTAATGTGGTACCACACTGAAACAGTCGATTAAACCTGGTTTCGATCAATATTTTAGAGAATAATTCATGTTAGGTCTAGGTTAGGACACGGATTTGCTCTCATCAGGCTCATTCTTTCGCATATTTCTCATACTTGATGGCTAGATCCTGGGCTTTTTCTGGATTGCATCACGTAGTAATGTGGGACCACACTGAAACAGTCAATTAAACCTGGTTTCCATCAATATTTTAGAGAATAATTCATGTTAGGTCTAGGTTAGGACACGGATTTGCTCTCATCAGGCTCATACTTTCGCACACTTCACATACTCGTTTGACAGATCCTGGGTTATTTTCTGGTTTGGATCGCATAGTAATGTGGTACCACACTGAAACAGTCGATTAAACCAGGTTTCGATCAATATTTTTGAGGAAAACGCATGTTAGGTCTAGGTTAGGCCTGGGATATACACTCATCAGACTCATACTTTCGCATTCTTCACATACTCGTTGAACGGATCCTGGGTTTCTTCTGGTTTGGATCACGTAGTAATGTGGGACCACACTGAAACAGTCAATTAAACCTGGTTTCGATCAATATTTTAGAGAATAATTCATGTTAGGTCTAGGTTAGGACACGGATTTGCTCTCATCAGGCTCATTCTTTCGCATATTTCTCATACTTGATGGCTAGATCCTGGGCTTTTTCTGGATTGCATCACGTAGTAATGTGGGACCACACTGAAACAGTCAATTAAACCTGGTTTCCATCAATATCTCAGAGGACAACGCAAGTTAGGTCTGGGATAGGTCTGGGATTTGCCCTCATCAGGCTCATACTTTCGCACACTTCACATACTCGTTGAACAGATCCTGGGTTTTTTCTGCTTTGGATCACGTAGTAAAGTGGTACCACACTGAAACAGTCCATTAAACCTGGTTTGGATCAATTTTTTAGAGGATAACGCATGTTAGGTCTAGGTTAGCCCTGGGATTTTCACTCATCAGACACATACTTTCGCATTCTTCACATACTTGTTGAACGGATCCTGGGTTTTTTCTGGTTTGGTTCACGTAGTAATGTGGTACCACACTGCAACATTCAATTAAACCTGATCTTGATAAATATTTTAGAGAATAACGCATGTTAGGTCTGGGTTAGGTCTAGGATTTGCCCTCATCAGGCTCATACTTTCGCATATTTCTCATACTTCATGGCTAGATCCTGGGCTGTTTCTGGCTTGTATCACGTAGTAATGTGGTACCACGCTGAAACAGTCAATTAAACCTGGTTTCGATCAATATTTTAGAGGATAACGCAAGTTAGGTCTGGCATAGGTCTGGGATTCGCCCTCATCAGACTCATACTTTCGCGTTTTTCACATACTTGTTGAACTGATCCTGGGCTTTTTCTGGTTTGGATCACGTAGTAATGTGGTACCACACTGAAACAGTCAATTATACCTGGTTTCGATCAATATTTTAGAGAATAATTCATGTTAGGTCTAGGTTAGGTCTGGGATTTGCTCTCATCAGGCTCATACTTTCGCACACTTCACAAATTCGTTTGACAGATCCTGGGTTATTTTCTGGTTTGGATCGCATAGTAATGTGGTACCACACTGAAACAGTCGATTAAACCAGGTTCGATCAATATTTTTGAGGATAACGCAACATAAGTCTGGGATAGGTCTGGGATTTGACCTCATCAGACTCATACTTTCGCGTTTTTCACATACTTGTTGAACAGATCCTGGGTTTTGTCAGGTTTGGATCACGTAGTAGTGTGGTACCACACTGAAACAGTCCATTAAACCTGCTTGCGATCAATATTTTAGAGGATAACGCATGTTAGGACTGGGTTAGGTCTAGGATTTGCCCTCATCAGGCTCATTCTTTCGCATATTTCTCAAACTTGATGGCTAGATCCTGGGCTTCTTCTGGATTGCATCACGTAGTAATGTGGGACCACACTGAAACAGTCAATTAAACCTCGTTTCGATCAATATTTTTGAGAATAACGCATGTTAGGTCTAGGTTAGGCCTGGGATTTTCACTCATCAGGCTCATACTTTCGCATTCTTCACATACCTGTTGAACGGATCCTGGGTTTTTTCTGGTTTGGATCACGTAGTAGTGTGGTACCACACTGAAACAGTCCATTAAACCTGGTTTGGATCAATATTTTAGAGGATAACGCATGTTAGGTCTGGGATAGGTCTGGGATTTGCCCTCATCAGACTCATACTTTCGCACACTTCACATACTCGTTGAACAGATCCTGGGGTTTTTCTGGTTTGGATCACGTAGTAATGTGGTACCACACTGAAACAGTCGATGAAACCTGGTTTCGATCAATATTTTAGAGGATAACGCAAGTTAAGTCTGGGATTGGTCTGGGATTTGACCTCATCAGACTCATACTTTCGCACTCTTCACATACTCGTTGAACAGACCTTGGGTTATTTTCTGGTTTGGACCACATAGTAATGTGGTACCACACTGAAACAGTCGATTAAACCAGGTTTCGATCAATATTTTTGAGGATAACGCATGTTAGGTCTAGGTTAGGCCTGGGATTTTCACTCATCGGGCTCATACTTTCGCATTCTTCACATACTTGTTGAACGGATCCTGGGTCTTTTCTGGTTTGGATCACGTATTAATGTGGGACCACACTGAAACTGTCAATTAAACCTAGTTTCGATCAATATTTTAGAGAATAATTCATGTTAGGTCTAGGTTAGGTCTGGGATTTGCTATCATCAGGCTCATTCTTTCGCATATTTCTCATACTTGATGGCTAGATCCTGGGCTTTTTCTGGATTGCATCACGTAGTAATGAAGTACAACACTGAAACAGTCAATTAAACCTGGTTTCCATCAATATCTTAGAGGACAACGCAAGTTAGGTCTGGGATAGGTCTGGGATTTGCCCTCATCAGGCTCATACTTTCGCGTTTTTCACATACTTGTTGAACAGATCCTGGGTTTTTTCTGGTTTGTATCACGTAGTAGTGTGGTAACACACTGAAACAGTCGATTAAACCAGGTTTCGATCAATATTTTAGAGTATAACTCATGTTAGGTCTAGGTTAGGCCTGGGATTTTCATTTATCAGACTCATGCTATCGCATTCTTCACATACTTGTTGAACGGATTCTGGGTTTTTTCTGGTTTGGATCACGTAGTAATGTGGGACCACACTGAAACAGTCAATTAAACCTGGTCTGGATAAATATTTTAGAGGATAACGCATCTTAGGTCTGGGTTGGGTCTAAGATTTGCCCTCATCAGGCTCACAGTTTCGCGTTTTTCACATACTTGTTGAACAGATCCTGGGTTCTTTCTGGTTTGGATCACGAAGTAGTGTGGTACCACACTGAAACAGTCCATTAAACCTGGTTTCGCTCAATATTTTAGAGGATAACGCATGTTATGTCTAGGTTAGGTCTGGGATTTGCTCTCATCAGGCTCATACTTTCGCATATTTCTCATACTTGATGGCTAAATCCTGGGCTTTTTCTGGATTGCATCACGTAGTAATGTAGTACCACACTGAAACAGTCAATGAATCCTGGTTTCCATCAATATTTTAGAGGACAACGCAAGTTAGGTCTAGGTAAGGCCTGAGATTTTCACTGATCAGACTCATACTTTCGCATCCTTCACATACTTGTTGAACTGATCCTGGGTTTTTTCTGGTTTGGATCACGTAGTAATGTGGTACCACACTGAAACGGTCGATTAAACCTGGTTTCGATCAATATTTTAGAGGATAACGCATGTTAGGTCTAGGTTAGCCCTGGGATTTTCACTCATCAGACTCATACTTTCGCATTCTTCACATACTTGTTGAACTGATCCTGGGTTTTTTCTGGTTTGGATCACGTAGTAATGTGGTACCACACTGAAACGGTCGATTAAACCTGGTTTCGATCAATATTTTAGAGGATAACGCATGTTAGGTCTAGGTTAGCCCTGGGATTTTCACTCATCAGACTCATACTTTCGCATTCTTCACATACTTGTTGAACTGATCCTGGGTTTTTTCTGGTTTGTATCACGTAGTAATGTGGTACCACACTGAAACAGTCAATTAAACCTGGTTTCGATCAATATTTTAGAGAATAATTCATGTTAGGTCTAGGTTAGGTCTGGGATTTGCTCTCATCAGGCTCATACTTTCGCACACTTCACATACTCGTTTGACAGATCCTGGGTTATTTTCTGGTTTGGATCGCATAGTAATATGGTACCACACTGAAACAGTCGATCAAACCAGGTTTCGATCAATATTTTTGAGGATAACGCATGTTAGGTCTAGGTTACGCCTGGGATTTTCACTCGTCAGACTCATACTTTCGCATTCTTCACATACTTGTTGAACGGATCCTGGGTTTTTTCTGGTTCGGATCACGTAGTAGTGTGGTACCACACTGAAACAGTCGATTAAACCTGGTTTCGATCAGTATTTTAGAGGATAACGCATGTTAGGTCTTGGTTAGGTCTGGGATTTTCACTCATCAGACTCATACTTTCGCATTCTTCACATACTTGTTGAACGGATCCTGGGTTTTTTCTGGTTCGGATCACGTAGTAGTGTGGTACCACACTGAAACTGTCCATTAAACCTGGTTTGCATCAATATTTTAGAGGATAACGAATGTTAGGTCTAGGTTAGCCCTGGGATTTTCACTCATCAGACTCATACTTTCGCACTCTTCACATACATGTTGAACTGATCCTGGGTTTTTTCTGGTTTGGATCACGTAGTAATGTGGTACCACACTGAAACAGTCGATTAAACCTGGTTTCGATCAATATTTTAGAGAATAATTCATGTTAGGTCTAGGTTAGGTCTGGGATTTGCTCTCATCAGGCTCATACTTTCGCACACTTCACATACTCGTTTGACAGATCCTGGGTTATTTTCTGGTTTGGATCGCATAGTAATATGGTACCACACTGAAACAGTCGATCAAACCAGGTTTCGATCAATATTTTTGAGGATAACGCATGTTAGGTCTAGGTTAGGCCTGGGATTTTCAATCGTCAGACTCATACTTTCGCATTCTTCACATACTTGTTGAACGGATCCTGGGTTTTTTCTGGTTTGGATCACGTAGTAATGTGGGACCACACTGTAACAGTCAATTAAACCTGGTTTCGATCAATATTTTCCAGAATATTTCATTTTAGGTCTAGGTTAGGTCTGGGATTTCCTCTCATCAGGCTCATTCTTTCGCATATTTCTCATACTTGATGGCTAGATCCTGGGCTTTTTCTGGATTGCATCACGTAGTAATGAAGTACAACACTGAAACAGTCAATTAAACCTGGTTTCCATCAATATCTTAGAGGAAAACGCAAGTTAGGTCTGGGATAGGTCTGGGATTTGCCCTCATCAGGCTCATACTTTCGCGTTTTTCACATACTTGTTGAACAGATCCTGGGTTTTTTCTGGTTTGCATCACGTAGTAGTGTGGTACCACACTGAAACTGTCCATTAAACCTGGTTTGCATCAATATTTTAGAGGATAACGCATGTTAGGTCTAGGTTAGCCCTGGGATTTTCACTCATCAGACTCATACTTTCGCACTCTTCACATACATGTTGAACTGATCCTGGGTTTTTTCTGGTTTGGATCACGTAGTAATGTGGGACCACAGTGAAACAGTCAATTAAACCAGGTTTGGATAAATATTTTAGAGGATAACGCATCTTAGGTCTGGGTTAGGTCTAAGATTTGCCCTCATCAGGCTCACAGTTTCGCGTTTTTCACATACTTGTTGAACAGATCCTCGGTTCTTTCTGGTTTGGATCACGAAGTAGTGTGGTACCACACTGAAACAGTCCATTAAACCTGGTTTCGCTCAATATTTTAGAGGATAACGCATGTTAGGTCTAGGTTAGGTCTGGGATTTGCTCTCATCAGGCTCATTCTTTCGCATATTTCTCATACTTGATGGCTAGATCCTGGGCTTTTTCTGGATTGCATCATGTAGTAATGTAGTACCACACTGAAACAGTCAATGAAACCTGGTTTCGATCAATATTTTAGAGGATAACGCATGTTAGGTCTAGATTAGCCCTGGGATTTTCACTCATCAGACTCATACTTTCGCATTGTTCACATACTTGTTGAACTGATCCTGGGTTTTTTCTGGTTTGGATCACGTAGTAATGTGGTACCACACTGAAACAGTCAATTAAACCTGGTTTCGATCAATATTTTAGAGAATAATTCATGTTAGGTCTAGGTTAGGTCTGGGATTTGCTCTCATCAGGCTCATACTTTCGCACACTTCACATACTCGTTTGACAGATCCTGGGTTATTTTCTGGTTTGGATCGCATAGTAATGTGGTACCACACTGAAACAGTCGATTAAACCAGGTTTCGATCAATATTTTTGAGGAAAACGCATGTTAGGTCTAGGTTAGGCCTGGGATTTTCACTCGTCAGACTCATACTTTCGCATTCTTCACATACTTGTTGAACGGATCCTGGGTTTTTTCTGGTTTGGATCACGTAGTAATGTGGGACCACACTGTAACAGTCAATTAAACCTGGTTTCGATCAATATTTTCCAGAATATTTCATGTTAGGTCTAGGTTAGGTCTGGGATTTCCTCTCATCAGGCTCATTCTTTCGCATATTTCTCATACTTGATGGCTAGATCCTGGGCTTTTTCTGGATTGCATCACGTAGTAATGAAGTACAACACTGAAACAGTCAATTAAACCTGGTTTCCATCAATATCTTAGAGGAAAACGCAAGTTAGGTCTGGGATAGGTCTGGGATTTGCCCTCATCAGGCTCATACTTTCGCGTTTTTCACATACTTGTTGAACAGATCCTGGGTTTTTTCTGGTTTGTATCACGTAGTAGTGTGGTACCACACTGAAACTGTCCATTAAACCTGGTTTGCATCAATATTTTAGAGGATAACGCATGTTAGGTCTAGGTTAGCCCTGGGATTTTCACTCATCAGACTCATACTTGCGCACTCTTCACATACATGTTAAACTGATCCTGGGCTGTTTCTGGATTGTATCACGTAGTAATGTGGTACCACGCTGAAACAGTCAATTAAACCTGGTTTCGATCAATATTTTAGAGGATAACGCAAGTTAGGTCTGGCATAGGTCTGGGATTCGCCCTCATCAGACTCATACTTTCGCGTTTTTCACATACTTGTTGAACTGATCCTGGGCTTTTTCTGGTTTGGATCACGTAGTAATGTGGTACCACACTGAAACAGTCAATTAAACCTGGTTTCGATCAATATTTTAGAGAATAATTCATGTTAGGTCTAGGTTACGTCTGGGATTTGCTCTCATCAGGCTCATACTTTCGCACACTTCACAAATTCGTTTGACAGATCCTGGGTTATTTTCTGGTTTGGATCGCATAGTAATGTGGTACCACACTGAAACAGTCGATTAAACCAGGTTTCGATCAATATTTTTGAGGATAACGCAACATAAGTCTGGGATAGGTCTGGGATTTGACCTCATCAGACTCATACTTTCGCGTTTTTCACATACTTGTTGAACAGATCCTGGGTTTTTTCTGGTTTGGATCACGTAGTAGTGTGGTACCACACTGAAACAGTCCATTAAACCTGCTTGCGATCAATATTTTAGAGGATAACGCATGTAAGGTCTAGGTTAGGCCTGGGATTTTCACTCATCAGGCTCATACTTTCGCATTCTTCACATACTTGTTGAACGGATCCTGGGTTTTTTCTGGTTTGGATCACGTATTAATGTGGGACCACACTGAAACAGTCAATTAAACCTGGTTTCGATCAATATTTTAGAGAATAATTCATGTTAGGTCTAGGTTAGGTCTGGGATTTGCTATCATCAGGCTCATTCTTTCGCATATTTCTCATACTTGATGGCTAGATCCTGGGCTTTTTCTGGATTGCATCACGTAGTAATGAAGTACAACACTGAAACAGTCAATTAAACGTGGTTTCCATCAATATCTTAGAGGACAACGCAAGTTAGGTCTGGGATAGGTCTGGGATTTGCCATCATCAGGCTCATACTTTCGCGTTTTTCACATACTTGTTGAACATATCCTGGGTTTTTTCTGGTTTGTATCACGTAGTAATGTGGGACCACACTGAAACAGTCAATTAAACCTGGTTTCGATCAATATTTTAGAGAATAATTCATGTTAGGTCTAGGTTAGGTCTGGGATTTGCCCTCATCAGACTCATACTTTTGCACTCTTCACATACTCGTTGAACAGACCCTGGGTTATTTTCTGGTTTGGACCACATAGTAATGTGGTACCACACTGAAACAGTCGATTAAACCAGGTTTCGATCAATATTTTTGAGGATAACGCATGTTAGGTCTTTGTCAGGCCTGGGATTTTCACTCATCAGACTCATACTTTCGCATTCCTCACATACTTGTTGAACAGATCCTGGGTTTTTTCTGGTTTGGATCACGTAGTTATGTGGGTCCACACTGAAACAATCAATTAAACCTGGTCTTGATAAATATTTTAGAGGATAACGCGTGTTAGGTCTGGGATAGGTCTGGGATTTGCCCTCATCAGACTCATACTTTCGCACACTTCACATACTCGTTGAACAGATCCTGGGTTATTTTCTGGTTTGGATCACATAGTAATGTGGTACCACACTGAAACAGTCGATTAAACCAGGTTTCGATCAATATTTTTGAGGATAACGCATGTTAGGTCTAGGTTAGGCCTGGGATATTCACTCATCAGACTCATACTTTCGCATTCTTCACATACTTGTTGAACGGATCCTGGGTTTTTTCTGGTTTGGATCACGTAGTTATGTGGGTCCACACTGAAACAATCAATTAAACCTGGTCTTGATAAATATTTTAGAGGATAACGCAAGTTAGGTCTGGGGTAGGTCTGGGATTAGCCCTCATCAGACTCATACTTTCGCACACTTCACATACTCGTTGAACAGATCCTGGGTTATTTTCTGGTTTGGATCACATAGTAATGTGGTACCACACTGAAACAGTCGATTAAACCAGGTTTCGATCAATACTTTTGAGGATAACGCATGTTAGGTCTAGGTTAGGCCTGGGATTTTCACTCATCAGACTCATACTTTCGCATTCTTCACATACTTGTTGAACGGATCCTGGGTTTTTTCTGGTTTGGATCACGTAGTAATGTGGGTCCACACTGAAACAATCAATTAAACCTGGTCTTGATAAATATTTTAGAGGATAACGCATGTTAGGTGTGGGATAGGTCTGGGATTTGCCCTCATCAGACTCATACTTTCGCACACTTCACATACTTGTTGAACGGATCCTGGGTTTCTTCTGGTTTGGATCACGTAGTAATGTGGTACCACACTGAAACAGTCGATTAAACCTGGTTATGATCAATATTTTAGAGGATAACGCATAGTTAGGTTTGGGATAGGTCTGGGATTTGACCTCATCAGACTCATACTTTCGCACACTTCACATACTCGTTGAACAGATCCTGGGTTATTTTCTGGTTTGGATCACATAGTAATGTGGTACCACACTGAAACAGTCGATTAAACCTGGTTTCGATCAATATTTTAGAGAATAATTCATGTTAGGTCTAGGTTAGGTCTGGGATTTGCTCTCATCAAGCTCGTTCTTTCGCATATTTCTCATACTTGATGGCTAGATCCTGGGCTTTTTCTGGATTGCATCACGTAGTGATGAAGTACAACACTGAAACAGTCAATTAAACCTGGTTTCCATCAATATCTTAGAGGACAACGCAAGTTAGGTCTGGGATAGGTCTGGGATTTGACCTTATCAGACTCATACTTTCGCACACTTCACATACTCGTTGAACAGATCCTGGGTTTTTTTCTGGTTTGGATCACGTAGTAATGTGGTAACACACTGAAACGGTCGATTAAACCTGGTTTCGATCAATATTATTGAGGATAACGCATGTTCGGTCTAGGTCAGGTCTAGGATTTGCCCTCATCAGGCTCATACTTTCTCATATTTCTCATTCTTCATGGCTGGATCCTGGGCTATTTCTGGATTGGATCACGTAGTAATGTGGTACCACACTGAAACAGTCAATTAAACCTGGTTTCGATTAATATTTTAGAGAATAATTCATGTTAGGTCTGGGTTAGGTCTGGGATTTGCTCTCATCAGGCTCATTCTTTCGCATATTTCTCATACTTGATGGCTAGATCCTGGGCTTTTTCTGGATTGCATCACGTAGTAATGAGGTACAACACTGAAACAGTCAATTAAACCTGGTTTCCATCAATATTTTAGAGGACAACGCAAGTTAGGTCTAGGTTAGGCCTGGGATTTGCCCTCATCAGGATCATACTTTTGCTGTTTTAACATACATGTTCTCCTGATCGAGGGTTTTTTCTGCTTTGGATCACGTAGTAAAGTGGTACCACACTGAAACAGTCCATTAAACCTGGTTTCGATTAATATTTTAGAGAATAATTCATGTTAGGTCTGGGTTAGGTCTGGGATTTGCTCTCATCAGGCTCATTCTTTCGCATATTTCTCATACTTGATGGCTAGATCCTGGGCTTTTTCTGGATTGCATCACGTAGTAATGAGGTACAACACTGAAACAGTCAATTAAACCTGGTTTCCATCAATATTTTAGAGGACAACGCAAGTTAGGTCTAGGTTAGGCCTGGGATTTGCCCTCATCAGGATCATACTTTTGCAGTTTTAACATACATGTTCTCCTGATCGTGGGTTTCTTCTGCTTTGGATAACGTAGTAAAGTGGTACCACACTGCAACAGTCCATTAAACCTGGTTTGCATCAATATTTTAGAGGATAACGCATGTTAGGTCTAGGTTAGCCCCGAGATTTTCACTCATCAGACTCATACTTTCGCATTCTTCACATACTTGTTGAACGGATCCTGGGTTTTTTCTGGTTTGGATCACGTAGTAATGTGGGACCACACTGAAACAATCAATTAAACCTGGTCTTGATAAATATTTTAGAGGACAACGTATGTTAGGTCTGGGTTAGGTCTAGGATTTGCCCTCATCAGGCTCATACTTTCGCATATTTCTCATACTTCATGGCTAGATCCTGGGCTATTTCTGGATTGGATCACGTAGTAATGTGGTACTACACTGAAACAGTCAATTAAACCTGGTTTTGCTCAATATTTTAGAAGATAACGCATGTTAGGCCTAGGTTAGGCCTGGGATTTGCCTTATCAGGGTCATACTTTCGCAGTTTTAACATGCATGTTGACCTGATCGAGTGTTTTTTCTGCTTTGGATCACGTAGTATAGTGGTACCACAACTAAAACAGTCAATTAAACCTGGTTTCGATCACTATTTTAGAGGATAACGCAAGTTAGGTCTGGGATAGGTCTGGGATTAGCCCTCATCAGACTCATACTTTCGCATATTTCTCATACTTGATGACTAGATCCTGGGCTTTTTCTGGATTGCATCACGTAGTAATGAAGTACAACACAGAAACAGTCAATTAAACCTGGTTTCCATCAATATTTTAGAGGACAACGCATGTTGGGTCTAGGTTAGGCCTGGGATTTGCCCTCATCAGGGTCATACTTTCGCAGTTTTAACATACATGTTGACGTGATCGAGGGTTTTTTCTGCTTTGGATCACGTAGTAAAGTGGTGCCACACTGAAACAGTCCATTAAACCAGGTTTGGATCAATATTTTTGAGGATAACGCATGTTAGGTCTAGGTTAGGCCTGGGATTTTCACTCATCAGACTCATACTTTCGCATTCTTCACATACTTGTCGAACGGATCCTGGGTTTTTCTGGTTTGGATCACGTAGTAATGTGGGGCCACACTGAAACAATCAATTAAACCTGGTCTTGATAAATATTTTAGAGGACAACGTATGTTAGGTCTGGGTTAGGTCTAGGATTTGCCCTCATCAGGCTCATACTTTCGCATATTTCTCATACTTCATGGCTAGATCCTGGGCTATTTCTGGATTGGACCACGTAGTAATGTGGTACCACACTGAAACAGTCAATTAAACCTGGTTTCGATCACTATTTTAGAGGATAACGCAAGTTAGGTCTGGGATATGTCTGGGATTAGCCCTCATCAGGCTCATACTTTCGCAGTTTTAACATGCATGTTGACCTGATCGAGGGTTTTTTCTGCTTTGGATCACGTAGTAAAGTGGTACCACAACTAAAACAGTCAATTAAACCTGGTTTCGATCAATATTTTAGAGAATAATTCATGTTAGGTCTAGGTTAGGTCTGGGATTAGCCCTCATCAGACTCATACTTTCGCACACTTCACATACTCGTTGACAAGATCCTGGGTTTTTTTCTTGTTTGGATCACGTAGTAATGTGGTACCACACTGAAACAGTCGATTAAACCTGGTTTCGATTAATATTTTAGAGGATAGCGCATGTTAGGTCTGGGATAGGTCTGGGATTCGCCCTCATCAGGCTCATACTTTCGCATATTTCTCATACTTGATGGCTAGATCCTGGGCTTTTTCTGGATTGCATCATGTAGTAATGTGGGACCACACTGAAACAATCAATTAAACCTGGTCATGATCAATATTTTAGAGAATAATTCATGTTATGTCTAGGTTAGGTCTGGGATTTGCTCTCATCAGGCTCATTCTTTCGCATATTTCTCATACTTGATGGCTAGATCCTGGGCTTTTTCTGGATTGCATCACGTAGTAATGAAGTACAACACTGAAACAGTCAATTAAACCTGGTTTCCATCAATATTTTAGAGGACAACGCATGTTAGGTCTAGGTTAGGCCTGGGATTTGCCCTCATCAGGGTCATACTTCCGCAGTTTTAACATACATGTAGACCTGATCGAGGGTTTTTTCTGCTTTGGATCACGTAGTAAAGTGGTGCCACACTGAAACAGTCCATTAAACCAGGTTTGGATCAATAATTTAGAGGATAACGCATGTTAGGTCTAGGTTAGGTCTGGGATTCGCCCTCATCAGGCTCATACTTTCGCGTTTTTCACATACTTGTTGAACTGATCCTGGGTTTTTTCTGGTTTGGATCACGTAGCAATGTGGTACCACACTGAAATAGTCGATTAAACTTGGTTTCGATCAATATTTTAGAGGATAACGCAAGTTTGGTCTGGGATAGGTCTGGGATTTGCCCTCATCAGGCTCATACTTTCGCGTTTTTCACATACTTGTTGAACAGATCCTGGGTTTTTTCTGGTTTGGATCACGTAGTAATGTGGGACCACACTGAGACAGTCCATTAAACCTGGTTTGGATCAATATTTTAGAGGATAACGCATGTTAGGTCTAGGTTAGGTCTGGGATTTTCACTCATCAGACTCATACTTTCGCATTCTTCACATACTTGTTGAACAGATCCTGGGTTTTTTATGGTTTGGTTCACGTAGTAATGTGGTACCACACTGAAACATTCAATTAAACCTAGTCTTGATAAATATTTTAGAGGATAACGCATGTTAGGTCTGGGTTACGACTAGGATTTGCCCCCATCAGGCTCATACTTTCGCATATTTCTCATACTTCATGGCTGGATCCTGGGCTATTTCTGGTTTGGATCACGTAGTAATGTGGTACCACACTGAAACAGTCAATTAGACCTGGTTTTGATCAATATTTTAGAGAATAATTCATGTCAGGCCTAGGTTAGGTCTGGGATTTGCTCTCATCAGACTCATTCTTTCGCATATTTCTCATACTTGATGGCTAGATCCTGGGCTTTTTCCGGTTTGCATCACGTAGTAATGAAGTACAACACTGAAACAGTCAACTCAACCTGGTTTCCATCAATATTTTTAAGGATAACGCATGTTAGGTCTTGGTTAGGTCTGGGATTTTCACTCATCAGACTCATACTTTCGCATTCTTCACATACTTGTTGAACGGATCATGGGTTTTTTCTGGTTTGTATCACGTAGTAATGTGGGACCACACTGAAACAATCAATTAAACCTGGTCTTGATAAATATTTTAGAGGATAACGCATGTTAGGTCTGGGATAGGTCTAGGATTTGCCCTCATCAGGCTCATACTTTCGCATATTTCTCATACTTCATGGCTAGATCCTGGGCTATTTCTGGATTGGATCACGTAGTAATGTGGTACCACACTGAAACAGTCAATTAAACCTGGTCTTGATAAATATTTTAGAGGATAACGCATGTTAGGTCTGGGTAAGGTCTAGGATTTGCCCTCGTCAGGCTCATACTTTCGCATGTTTCTCATACTTCATGGCTAGATCCTGGGCTATTTCTGGATTAGATCAGGTAGTAATGTGGTACCACACTGAAACAGTCAATTAAACTTGGTTTCCATCAATATCTTAACGGACAACGCAAGTTAGGTCTGGGATAGGTCTTGGATTTGCCCTCATCAGGCTCATACTTTCGCGTTTTTCACATACTTTTTGAACAGATCCTGGGTTTTTTCTGGTTTGGATCACGTAGTAGTATGGTACCACACTGAAACAGTTCATTGAACCTGGTTTGGATCAATATTTTAGAGGATAACGCATGTTAGGTCTAGGCTAGCCCTGGGATTTTCACTCGTCAGGCTCATACTTTCGCATATTTCTCATACTTCATGGCTAGATCCTGGGCTATTTCTGGATTAGATCACGTAGTAATGTGGTACCACACTGAAACAGTCAATTAAACTTGGTTTCCATCAATATCTTAAAGGACAACGCAAGTTAGGTCTGGGATAGGTCTTGGATTTGCCCTCATCAGGCTCATACTTTCGCGTTTTTCACATACTTTTTGAACAGATCCTGGGTTTTTTCTGGTTTGGATCACGTAGTAGTATGGTACCACACTGAAACAGTCCATTGAACCTGGTTTGGATCAATATTTTAGAGGATAACGCATGTTAGGTCTAGGTTAGGTCTGGGATTTTCACTCATCAGACTCATACTTTCGCATTCTTCACATACTTGTTGAACGGATCCTGGGTTTTTTCTGGTTTGGATCACGTAGTAATGTGGTACCACACTGAAACAGTCAATTAAACCTGGTTTCCATCAATATCTTAGAGGACAACGCAAGTTAGGTCTGGGATAGGTCGGGGATTTGCCCTCATCAGACTCATACTTTCGCACACTTCACATACTTTTGGAACAGATCCTGGGTTATTTTCTGGTTTGGATCACATAGTAATGTGGTACCACACTGAAACAGTCGATTAAACCAGGTTTCGATCAATGTTTTAGAGGACAACGCAAGTTAGGTCTAGGTAAGGCCTGAGATTTTCACTGATCAGACTCATACTTTCGCATTCTTCACATACTTGTTGGACGGATCCTGGGTTTTTTCTGGTTTGGATCACGTAGTAATGTGGTACCACACTGCAACAGTCGATTAAACCAGGTTTCGATCAATACTTTTGAGGATAACGCATGGTAGGTCTAGGTTAGGCCTGGGATTTTCACTCATCAGTCTCATACTTTCGCATTCTTCACATACTTGTTGAACGGATTCTGGGTTTTTTCTGGTTTGGATCACGTAGTAATGTGGGACCACACTGAAACAGTCAATTAAACCTAGATTCGATCAATATTTTAGAGAATAATTCATGTTAGGTCCAGGTTAGGTCTGGGATTTGCTCTCATCAGGCTCATACTTTCGCACACTTCACATACTCGTTTGACAGATCCTGGTTTATTTTCTGGTTTGGATCACGTAGTAATGTGGGACCACACTGAAACAGTCAATTAAACCTGGTTTCGATCAATATTCTAGAGAATAATTCATGTTATGTCTAGGTTAGGTCTGGGATCTGCTCTCATCAGGCTCATTCTTTCGCATATTTCTCATACTTGATGGCTAGATGCTGGGCTTTTTCTGGATTGCATCACGTAGTAATGAAGTACAACACTGAAACAGTCAATTAAACCTGGTTTCCATCATTATCTTAGAGGACAACGCAAGTTAGGTCTGGCATAGGTCTGGGATTTGCCCTCATCAGGCTCATACTTTCCGCGTTTTTCACATACTTGTTGAACAGATCCTGGGTATTTCTGGTTTGCATCACGTAGTAGTGTGGGACCACACTGAAACAATCAATTAAACCTGATCTTGATAAATATTTTAGAGGATAACGCATGTTAGGTCTGGGATAGGTCTGGGATTTACCCTCATTAGACTCATACTTTCGCACAGTTCACATACTCGTTGAACAGATCCTGGGTTATTTTCTGGTTTGGATCACATAGTAATGTGGTACCACACTGAAACAGTCGATTAAACCTGGTTGCGATCAATATTTTAGAGGATAACGCATGTTAGGTCTAGGTTAGCCCTGGGATTTTCACTCATCAGACTCATACTTTCGCATATTTCTTATACTTCATGGCTAGATCCTGGGCTGTTTCTGGATTGTATCACGTAGTTATTTGGTACCACGCTGAAACAGTCAATTAAACCAGGTTTCGATCAATATTTTTAAGGATAACGCATGTTAGGTCTTGGTTAGGTCTGGGATTTTCACTCATCAGACTCATACTTTCGCATTCTTCACATACTTGTTGAACGGATCATGGGTTTTTTCTGGTTTGGATCACGTAGTAATGTGGGACCACACTGAAACAATCAATTAAACCTGGTCTTGATAAATATTTTAGAGGATAACGCATGTTAGGTCTGGGATAGGTCTAGGATTTGCCCTCATCAGGCTCATACTTTCGCATATTTCTCATACTTCATGGCTAGATCCTGGGCTATTTCTGGATTGGATCACGTAGTAATGTGGTACCACACTGAAACAGTCAATTAAACCTGGTCTTGATAAATATTTTAGAGGATAACGCATGTTAGGTCTGGGTAAGGTCTAGGATTTGCCCTCGTCAGGCTCATACTTTCGCATATTTCTCATACTTCATGGCTAGATCCTGGGCTATTTCTGGATTAGATCACGTAGTAATGTGGTACCACACTGAAACAGTCAATTAAACTTGGTTTCCATCAATATCTTAAAGGACAACGCAAGTTAGGTCTGGGATAGGTCTTGGATTTGCCCTCATCAGGCTCATACTTTCGCGTTTTTCACATACTTTTTGAACAGATCCTGGGTTTTTTCTGGTTTGGATCACGTAGTAGTATGGTACCACACTGAAACAGTTCATTGAACCTGGTTTGGATCAATATTTTAGAGGATAACGCATGTTAGGTCTAGGTTAGGTCTGGGATTTTCACTCATCAGACTCATACTTTCGCATTCTTCACATACTTGTTGAACGGATCCTGGGTTTTTTCTGGTTTGGATCACGTAGTAATGTGGTACCACACTGAAACAGTCCATTGAACCTGGTTTGGATCAATATTTTAGAGGATAACGCATGTTAGGTCTAGGTTAGGTCTGGGATTTTCACTCATCAGACTCATACTTTCGCATTCTTCACATACTTGTTGAACGGATCATGGGTTTTTTCTGGTTTGGATCACGTAGTAATGTGGGACCACACTGAAACAATGAATTAAACCTGGTCTTGATAAATATTTTAGAGGATAACGCATGTTAGGTCTAGGTTAGGTCTGGGATTTTCACTCATCAGACTCATACTTTCGCATTCTTCACATACTTGTTGAACGGATCCTGGGTTTTTTCTGGTTTGGATCACGTAGTAATGTGGTACCACACTGAAACAGTCGATTAAACCTGGTTTCGATCAAAATTTTAGAGGATAACGCAAGTTAAGTCCGGGATTGGTCTGGGATTTGACCTTATCAGACTCACACTTTCGCACACTTCACATACTCGTTGAACAGATCCTGGGTTATTTTCTGGTTTGGATCACATAGTAATGTGATACCACACTGAAACGGTAGATTAAACCAGGTTTCGATCAATATTTTTGAGGATAACGCATGTTAGGTCTAGGTTAGGCCTGGGATTTTCACTCATCAGACTCATACTTTCGCATTCTTCACATACTTGTTCTACGGATCCTGGGTTTTTTCTGGTTTGGATCACGTAGTAATGTAGAACCACACTGAAACAGTCAATTAAACCTGGTTTCGATCAATATTTTTGAGAATAATTCATGTTAGGTCTAGGTTAGGTCTGGGATTTGCTCTCATCAGGCTCATTCTTTCGCATATTTCTCATACTTGATGGCTAGATCCTGGGCTTTTTCTGGATTGCATCACGTAGTAATGTAGTACCACACTGAAACAGTCAATTAAACCAGGTTTCGATCAATATTTTTGAGGATAACGCATGTTAGGTCTTGGTTAGGTCTGGGATTTTCACTCATCAGACTCATATTTTCGCATTCTTCACATACTTGTTGAACGGATCATGGGTTTTTTCTGGTTTGGATCACGTAGTAATGTGGTACCACACTGCAACAGTCGATTAAACCAGGTTTCGATCAATACTTTTGAGGATAACGCATGGTAGGTCTAGGTTAGGCCTGGGATTTTCACTCATCAGTCTCATACTTTCGCATTCTTCAGATACTTGTTGAACGGATCCTGGGTTTTTTCTGGTTTGGATCACGTAGTAATGTGGGACCACACTGAAACAGTCAATTAAACCTAGATTCGATCAATATTTTAGAGAATAATTCATGTTAGGTCCAGGTTAGGTCTGGGATTTGCTCTCATCAGGCTCATACTTTCGCACACTTCACATACTCGTTTGACAGATCCTGGTTTATTTTCTGGTTTGGATCACGTAGTAATGTGGGACCACACTGAAACAGTCAATTAAACCTGGTTTCGATCAATATTCTAGAGAATAATTCATGTTATGTCTAGGTTAGGTCTGGGATCTGCTCTCATCAGGCTCATTCTTTCGCATATTTCTCATACTTGATGGCTAGATGCTGGGCTTTTTCTGGATTGCATCACGTAGTAATGAAGTACAACACTGAAACAGTCAATTAAACCTGGTTTCCATCATTATCTTAGAGGACAACGCAAGTTAGGTCTGGCATAGGTCTGGGATTTGCCCTCATCAGGCTCATACTTTCCGCGTTTTTCACATACTTGTTGAACAGATCCTGGGTATTTCTGGTTTGCATCACGTAGTAGTGTGGGACCACACTGAAACAATCAATTAAACCTGATCTTGATAAATATTTTAGAGGATAACGCATGTTAGGTCTGGGATAGGTCTGGGATTTACCCTCATCAGACTCATACGTTCGCACAGTTCACATACTCGTTGAACAGATCCTGGGTTATTTTCTGGTTTGGATCACATAGTAATGTGGTACCACACTGAAACAGTCGATTAAACCTGGTTGCGATCAATATTTTAGAGGATAACGCATGTTAGGTCTAGGTTAGCCCTGGGATTTTCACTCATCAGACTCATACTTTCGCATATTTCTTATACTTCATGGCTAGACCCTGGGCTGTTTCTGGATTGTATCACGTAGTTATTTGGTACCACGCTGAAACAGTCAATTAAACCAGGTTTCGATCAATATTTTTAAGGATAACGCATGTTAGGTCTTGGTTAGGTCTGGGATTTTCACTCATCAGACTCATACTTTCGCATTCTTCACATACTTGTTGAACGGATCATGGGTTTTTTCTGGTTTGGATCACGTAGTAGTATGGTACCACACTGAAACAGTTCATTGAACCTGGTTTGGATCAATATTTTAGAGGATAACGCATGTTAGGTCTAGGCTAGCCCTGGGATTTTCACTCGTCAGGCTCATACTTTCGCATATTTCTCATACTTCATGGCTAGATCCTGGGCTATTTCTGGATTAGATCACGTAGTAATGTGGTACCACACTGAAACAGTCAATTAAACTTGGTTTCCATCAATATCTTAAAGGACAACGCAAGTTAGGTCTGGGATAGGTCTTGGATTTGCCCTCATCAGGCTCATACTTTCGCGTTTTTCACATACTTTTTGAACAGATCCTGGGTTTTTTCTGGTTTGGATCACGTAGTAGTATGGTACCACACTGAAACAGTTCATTGCACCTGGTTTGGATCAATATTTTAGAGGATAACGCATGTTAGGTCTAGGCTAGCCCTGGGATTTTCACTCGTCAGGCTCATACTTTCGCATATTTCTCATACTTCATGGCTAGATCCTGGGCTATTTCTGGATTAGATCACGTAGTAATGTGGTACCACACTGAAACAGTCAATTAAACTTGGTTTCCATCAATATCTTAAAGGACAACGCAAGTTAGGTCTGGGATAGGTCTTGGATTTGCCCTCATCAGGCTCATACTTTCGCGTTTTTCACATACTTTTTGAACAGATCCTGGGTTTTTTCTGGTTTGGATCACGTAGTAGTATGGTACCACACTGAAACAGTCCATTGAACCTGGTTTGGATCAATATTTTAGAGGATAACGCATGTTAGGTCTAGGTTAGGTCTGGGATTTTCACTCATCAGACTCATACTTTCGCATTCTTCACATACTTGTTGAACGGATCCTGGGTTTTTTCTGGTTTGGATCACGTAGTAATGTGGTACCACACTGAAACAGTCGATTAAACCTGGTTTCGATCAATATTTTAGAGGATAACGCAAGTTAAGTCTGGGATTGGTCTGGGATTTGACCTCATCAGACTCACACTTTTGCACACTTCACATACTCGTTGAACAGATACTGGGTATTTTCTGGTTTGGATCACGTAGTGATGTGGTACCACACTGAAACAGTCGATTAAACCTGGTTGCGATCAATATTTTAGAGGATAACGCATGTTAGGTCTAGGTTAGGCCTGGGATTTTCACTCGTCAGGCTCATACTTTCGCTTTCTTCAGATACTTGTTGAACGGATCCTGGGTTTTTTCTGGTTTGGATCACGTAGTAATGTGGGACCACACTGAAACAGTCAATTAAACCTGGTTTCGATCAACATTTTGGAGAATAATTCATGTTAGGTCTAGGTTAGGTCTGGGATTTGCTCTCATCAGGCTCATTCTTTCGCATATTTCTTATACTTGATGGCTAGATCCTGGGCTGTTTCTGGATTGTATCACGTAGTTATTTGGTACCACGCTGAAACAGTCAATTAAACCAGGTTGCGATCAATATTTTAGAGGATAACGCATGTTAGGTCTAGGTTAGCCCTGGGATTTTCACTCATCAGACTCATACTTTCGCATATTTCTCATACTTCATGGCTAGATCCTGGGCTGTTTCTGGATTGTATCACGTAGTTATTTGGTACCACGCTGAAACAGTCAATTAAACCAGGTTGCGATCAATATTTTAGAGGATAACGCATGTTAGGTCTAGGTTAGCCCTGGGATTTTCACTCATCAGACTCATACTTTCGCATATTTCTCATACTTCATGGCTAGATCCTGGGCTATTTCTGGATTGGATCACGTAGTAATGTGGTACCACACTGAAACAGTCAATTAAACCTGGTCTTGATAAATATTTTGGAGGATAACGCATGTTAGGTCTGGGTAAGGTCTAGGATTTGCCCTCGTCAGGCTCATACTTTCGCATATTTCTCATACTTCATGGCTAGATCCTGGGCTATTTCTGGATTAGATCACGTAGTAATGTGGTACCACACTGAAATAGTCAATTAAACTTGGTTTCCATCAATATCTTAAAGGACAACGCAAGTTAGGTCTGGGATAGGTCTTGGATTTGCCCTCATCAGGCTCATACTTTCGCGTTTTTCACATACTTTTTGAACAGATCCTGGGTTTTTTCTGGTTTGGATCACGTAGTAGTGTGGGACCACACTGAAACAGTCAATTAAACCTGGTTTCCATCAATATCTTAGAGGACAACGCAAGTTAGGTCTGGGATAGGTCTGGGATTTGCCCTCATCAGGCTCATACTTTCGCATATTTCTCATACATGTTGAACAGATCCTGGGTTTTTTCTGGTTTATAATCACTTAGTAATGTGGAACCACACTGAAACACCCAATTAAACCTGGTCTTGATAAATATTTTAGAGGATAACGCATGTTAGGTCTGGGTTAGGTCTAGGATTTGGCATCATCAGGCTCATACTTTCGCATATTTCTCATACTTCATGGCTAGATCCTGGGCTTTTTCTGGATTGCATCACGTAGTAATGTAGTACCACACTGAAACAGTCAATGAAACCTGGTTTTCATCAATATTTTAGAGGACAACGCAAGTTAGGTCTGGGATAGGTCTGGGATTTGACCCCATCAGACTCATACTTTCGCACACTTCACATACTCGTTGAACAGATCCTGGGTTATTTTCTGGTTTGGATCACATTGTAATGTGGGACCACACTGAAACAATCAATTAAACCTGGTCTTGATAAATATTTTAGAGGATAACGCATGTTAGGTCTGGGTTAGGCCTAGGATTTGCCCTCATCATGCTCATACTTTCGCATATTTCTCATACTTCATGGCTAGATCCTGGGCTGTTTCTGGATTGTATCACGTAGTAATGTGGTACCACGCTGAAACAGCAATTAAACCTGGTTTCAATCAATATTTTAGAGGATAACGCATGTTAGGCCTCGGTTAGGTCTCGGATTTTCACTCATCAGACTCATACTTTCGCATTCTTGACATACTTGTTGAACGGATCCTGGGTTTTTTCTGGTTTGGATCACGTAGTAATGTGGTACCACACTGAAACAGTCGATTAAACCTGGTTGCGATCAATATTTTAGAGGATAACGCATGTTAGTTCTAGGTTAGCCCTGGGATTTTCACTCATCAGACTCATACTTTCGCATATTTCTCATACTTCATGGCTAGATCCTGGGCTGTTTCTGGATTGTATCACGTAGTTATTTGGTACCACGCTGAAACAGTCAATAAAACCAGGTTTCGATCAATATTTTTGAGGATAACGCATGTTAGGTCTTGGTTAGGTCTGGGATTTTCACTCATCAGACTCATACTTTCGCATTCTTCACATACTTGTTGAACGGATCATGGGGTTTTTCTGGTTTGGATCACGTAGTAATGTGGGACCACACTGAAACAGTCGATTAAACCTGGTTGCGATCAATATTTTAGAGGATAACGCATGTTAGGTCTAGGTTAGCCCTGGGATTTTCACTCATCAGACTCATACTTTCGCATATTTCTCATACTTCATGGCTAGATCCTGGGCTGTTTCTGGATTGTATCACGTAGTTATTTGGTACCACGCTGAAACAGTCAATTAAACCAGGTTTCGATCAATATTTTTGAGGATAACGCATGTTAGGTCTTGGTTAGGTCTGGGATTTCCACTCATCAGACTCATACTTACCGCGTTTTTCACATACTTGTTGAACGGATCATGGGTTTTTTCTGGTTTGTATCACGTAGTAATGTGGGACCACACTGAAACAATCAATTAAACCTGGTCTTGATAAATATTTTAGAGGATAACGCATGTTAGGTCTGGGATAGGTCTAGGATTTGCCCTCATCAGGCTCATACTTTCGCATATTTCTCATACTTCATGGCTAGATCCTGGGCTATTTCTGGATTGGATCACGTAGTAATGTGGTACCACACTGAAACAGTCAATTAAACCTGGTCTTGATAAATATGTTAGAGGATAACGCATGTTAGGTCTGGGTAAGGTCTAGGATTTGCCCACGTCAGGCTCATACTTTCGCATATTTCTCATACTTCATGGCTAGATCCTGGGCTATTTCTGGATTAGATCACGTAGTAATGTGGTACCACACTGAAACAGTCAATTAAACTTGGTTTCCATCAATATCTTAAAGGACAACGCAAGTTAGGTCTGTGATAGGTCTTGGATTTGCCCTCATCACGCTCATACTTTCGCGTTTTTCACATACTTTTTGAACAGATCCTGGGTTTTTTCTGGTTTGGATCACGTAGTAGTATGGTACCACACTGAAACAGTCCATTGAACCTGGTTTGGATCAATATTTTAGAGGATAAAGCATGTTAGGTCTAGGCTAGCCCTGGGATTTTCACTCGTCAGGCTCATACTTTCGCATTCTTCACATACTTGTTGAACGGATCCTGGGTTTTTTCTGGTTTGGAACACGTAGTAATGTGGTACCACACTGCAACAGTCGATTAAACCTGGTTTCGATCGATATTTTAGAGGATAACGCAAGTTAAGTCTGGGATTGGTTTGGGATTTGACCTCATCAGACTCATACTTTCGCACACTTCACATACTCGTTGAACAGATCCTGGTTTATTTTCTGGTTTGGATCACATAGTAATGTGGTACCACACTGAAACAGTCGATTAAACCAGGTTTCGATCAATATTTTTGAGGATAACGCATGTTAGGTCTAGGTTAGGCCTGGGATTTTCACTCATCAGTCTCATACTTTCGCATTCTTCACATACTTGTTGAACGGATCCTGGGTTTTTTCTGGTTTGGATCACGTAGTAATGTGGGACCACACTGAAACAGTCAATTAAACCTAGATTCGATCAATATTTTAGAGAATAATTCATGTTTGGTCTAGGTTAGGTCTGGGATTTGCTCTCATCAGGCTCATACTTTCGCACACTTCACATACTCGTTTGACAGATCCTGGGTTATTTTCTGGTTTGGATCACGTAGTAATGTGGGACCACACTGAAACAGTCAATTAAACCTGGTTTCGATCAATATTTTAGAGAATAATTCATGTTATGTCTAGGTTAGCTCTGGGATCTGCTCTCATCAGGCTCATTCTTTCGCATATTTCTCATACTTGATGGCTAGATGCTGGGCTTTTTCTGGATTGCATCACGTAGTAATGAAGTACAACACTGAAACAGTCAATTAAACCTGGTTTCCATCATTATCTTAGAGGACAACGCAAGTTAGGTCTGGGATAGGTCTGGGATTTGCCCTCATCAGGCTCATACTTTCCGCGTTTTTCACATACTTGTTGAACAGATCCTGGGTTTTTTCTGGTTTGGATCACGTAGTAGTGTGGGACCACACTGAAACAATCAATTAAACCTGATCTTGATAAATATTTTAGAGGATAACGCATGTTAGGTCTGGGATAGGTCTGGGATTTACCCTCATCAGACTCATACTTTCGCATATTTCTCATACTTGATGGCTAGATCCTGGGCTTTTTCTGGATTGTATCACGTAGTAATTTGGTACCACGCTGAAACAGTCAATTAAACCAGGTTTCGATCAATATTTTTGAGGATAACGCATTTTAGGTCTTGGTTAGGTCTGGGATTTTCACTCATCAGACTCATACTTTCGCATTCTTCACATACTTGTTGAACGGATCATGGGTTTTTTCTGGTTTGGATCACGTAGTAATGTGGGACCACACTGAAACAATCAATTAAACCTGGTCTTGATAAATATTTTAGAGGATAACGCATGTTAGGTCTGGGATAGGTCGGGGATTTGCCCTCATCAGCCTCATACTTTCGCACACTTCACATACTCGTTGAACAGATCCTGGGTTTTTTCTGGTTTGGATCACGTAGTAATGTGGAACCTCACTGAAACAATCAATTAAACCTGGTCTTGATAAATATTTTAGAGGATAAGGCATGTTAGGTCTGGGTAAGGTCTAGGATTTGCCCCCGTCAGGCTCATACTTTCGCATATTTCTCATACTTCATGGCTAGATCCTGGGCTATTTCTGGATTAGATCACGTAGTAATGTGGTACCACACTGACACAGTTAATTAAACTTGGTTTCCATCAATATCTTAAAGGACAACGCAAGTTAGGTCTGGGATAGGTCTTGGATTTGCCCTCATCAGGCTCATACTTTCGCGTTTTTCACATACTTTTTGAACAGATCCTGGGTTTTTTCTGGTTTGGATCACGTAGTAGTATGGTACCACACTGAAACAGTTCATTGAACCTGGTTTGGATCAATATTTTAGAGGATAACGCGTGTTAGGTCTAGGCTAGCCCTGGGATTTTCACTCGTCAGGCCCATACTTTCGCATATTTCTCATACTTCATGGCTAGATCCTGGGCTATTTCTGGATTAGATCACGTAGTAATGTGGTACCACACTGAAACAGTCAATTAAACTTGGTTTCCATCAATATCTTAAAGGACAACGCAAGTTAGGTCTGGGATAGGTCTTGGATTTGCCCTCATCAGGCTCATACTTTCGCGTTTTTCACATACTTTTTGAACAGATCCTGGGTTTTTTCTGGTTTGGATCACGTAGTAGTATGGTACCACACTGAAACAGTCCATTGAACCTGGTTTGGATCAATATTTTACAGGATAACGCATGTTAGGTCTAGGTTAGGTCTGGGATTTTCACTCATCAGACTCATACTTTCGCATTCTTCACATACTTGTTGAACGGATCCTGGGTTTTTTCTGGTTTGGATCACGTAGTAATGTGGTACCACACTGAAACAGTCGATTAAACCTGGTTTCGATCAATATTTTAGAGGATAACGCAAGTTAACTCTGGGATTGGTCTGGGATTTGACCTCATCAGACTCACACTTTTGCACACTTCACATACTCGTTGAACAGATACTGGGTATTTTCTGGTTTGGATCACGTAGTGATGTGGTACCACACTGAAACAGTCGATTAAACCTGGTTGCGATCAATATTTTAGAGGATAACGCATGTTAGGTCTAGGTTAGCCCTGGGATTTTCACTCATCAGACTCATACTTTCGCATATTTCTCATACTTGATGGCTAGATCCTGGGCTTTTTCTGGATTGTATCACGTAGTAATTTGGTACCACGCTGAAACAGTCAATTAAACCAGGTTTCGATCAATATTTTTGAGGATAACGCATGTTAGGTCTTGGTTAGGTCTGGGATTTTCACTCATCAGACTCATACTTTCGCATTCTTCACATACTTGTTGAACGGATCATGGGTTTTTTCTGGTTTGGATCACGTAGTAATGTGGGACCACACTGAAACAATCAATTAAACCTGGTCTTGATAAATATTTTTGAGGATAACGCATGTTAGGTCTGGGATAGGTCGGGGATTTGCCCTCATCAGACTCATACTTTCGCACACTTCACATACTCGTTGAACAGATCCTGGGTTTTTTCTGGTTTGGATCACGTAGTAATGTGGAACCACACTGAAACAATCAATTAAACCTGGTCTTGATAAATATTTTAGAGGATAAGGCATGTTAGGTCTGGGTAAGGTCTAGGATTTGCCCTCGTCAGGCTCATACTTTCGCATATTTCTCATACTTCATGACTAGATCCTGGACTATTTGTGGATTAGATCACGTAGTAATGTGGTACCACACTGACACAGTTAATTAAACTTGGTTTCCATCAATATCTTAAAGGACAACGCAAGTTAGGTCTGGGATAGGTCTTGGATTTGCCCTCATCAGGCTCATACTTTCGCGTTTTTCACATACTTTTTGAACAGATCCTGGGTTTTTTCTGGTTTGGATCACGTAGTAGTATGGTACCACACTGCAACAGTCCATTGAACCTGGTTTGGATCAATATTTTAGAGGATAACGCATGTTAGGTCTATGCTAGCCCTGGGATTTTCACTCGTCAGGCTCATACTTTCGCATTCTTCACATTGTTGTTGAACGGATCCTGGGTTTTTTCTGGTTTGGATCACGTAGTAATGTGGTACCACACTGAAACAGTCGATTAAACCTGGTTTCGATCAATATTTTAGAGGATAACGCATGTTAGGTCTAGGTTAGGTCTGGGATTTGCTCTCATCAGGCTCATTCTTTCGCATATTTCTCATACTTGATGGCTAGATCCTGGGCTTTTTCTGGATTGCATCACGTAGTAATGAAGTGCAACACTGAAACAGTCAATTAAACCTGGTTTCCATCAATATCTTAGAGGACAACGCAAGTTAGGGCTGGGATAGGTCTGGGATTTACCCTCATCAGGCTCATACTTTCGCGTTATTCACATACTTGTTGAACTGATCCTGGGTTTTTTCTGGTTTGGATCACGTAGTAGTATGGTACCACACTGAAACAATCAATTAAACCTGGTCTTGATAAATATTTTAGAGGATAACGCATGTTAGGTCTGGGATAGGTCTGGGATTTGCCCTCATCAGGCTCATACTTTCGCGTTTTTCACATACTTTTTGAACAGATCCTGGGTTTTTTCTGGTTTGGATCACGTAGTAGTATGGTACCACACTGAAACAATCAATTAAACCTGGTCTTGATAAATATTTTAGAGGATAACGCATGTTAGGTCTGGGATAGGTCTGGGATTTTCACTCATCGGACTCATACTTTCGCATTCTTCACATACTTGTTGAACGGATCATGGGTTTTTTCTGGTTTGGATCACGTAGTAATGTGGGACCACACTGAAACAATCAATTAAACCTGGTCTTGATAAATATTTTACAGGATAACGCATGTTAGGTCTGGGATAGGTCGGGGATTTGCCCTCATCAGCCTCATACTTTCGCACACTTCACATACTTGTTGAACAGATCCTGGGTTATTTTCTGGTTTGGATCACATAGTAATGTGGTACCACACTGAAACAGTCGATTAAACCAGGTTTCGATCATTATTTTTGAGGATAACGCATGTTAGGTCTAGGTTAGGCCTGGGATTTTCACTCATCAGACTCATCCTTTCGCATTCTTCACATACTTGTTGAACGGATCCTGGGTTTTTTCTGGTTTGGATCACGTAGTAATGTGGGACCACACTGAACAGTCAATTAAACCTAGTTTCGATCAATATCTTAGAGAATAATTGATGTTAGGTCTAGGTTAGGTCTGGGATTTGCTCTCATCAGGCTCATTCTTTCGCATATTTCTCATACTTGATGGCTAGATCCTGGGCTTTTTCTGGATTGCATCACGTAGTAATGAAGTACAACACTGAAACAGTCAATTAAACCTGGTTTCCATCAATATCTTAGAGGATAACGCATGTTAGGTCTAGGTTAGCCCTGGGATTTTCACTCATCAGACTCATACTTTCGCATTCTTCACATACTTGTTGAACTGATCCTGTGTTTTTTCTGGTTTGGATCACGTAGTAATGTGGTACCACACTGAAACAGTCGATTAAACCTGGTTTCAATCAATATTTTAGAGGATAACGCAAGTTAGGTCTGGGATTGGTCTGGGATTTGACCCCATCAGACTCATACTTTCGCACACTTCACATACTCGTTGAACAGATCCTGGGTTATTCACTGGTTTGGATCACATAGTAATGTGGTACCACACTAAAACAGTCGATTAAACCAGGTTTCGATCAATATTTTAGAGAATAATTCATGTGATGTCTAGGTTAGGTCTGGGATTTGCTCTCATCAGGCTCATTCTTTCGCATATTTCTCATACATGTTGAACAGATCCTGGGTTTTTTCTGGTTTGTATCACGTAGTAATGTGGGACCACACTGAAACAGTTCATTAAACCTGGTTTCGCTCAATATTTTAGAGGATAACGCATGTTAGGTCTAGGTTAGGTCTGGGATTTGCTCTCATCAGGCTCATTCTTTCGCATATTTCTCATACTTGATGGCTAGATCCTGGGCTTTTTCTGGATTGCATCACGTAGTAATGAAGTGCAACACTGAAACAGTCAATTAAACCTGGTTTCCATCAATATCTTAGAGGACAACGCAAGTTTGGTCTGGGAAAGGTCTGGGATTTGCCCTCATCAGGCTCATACTTTCGCGTTTTTCACATACTTGTTGAACAGATCCTGGGTTTTTTCTGGTTTGTATCACGTAGTAATGTGGTACCACACTGAAACAGTCGATTAAACCTGGTTTCGATCAATATTTTAGAGGAAAACGCAAGTTAAGTCTGGGATTGGTCTGGGATTTGACCTCATCAGACTCACACTTTCGCACACTTCACATACTCGTTGAACAGATCCTGCGTATTTTCTGGTTTGGATCACGTAGTGATGTGGTACCACACTGAAACAGTCGATTAAACCTGGTTGCGATCAATATTTTAGAGGATAACGCATGTCAGGTCTAGGTTAGCCCTGGGATTTTCACTCATCAGACTCATACTTTCGCATATTTCTCATACTTCATGACTAGATCCTGGGCTGTTTCTGGATTGTATCACGTAGTAATTTGGTACCACGCTGAAACAGTCAATTAAACCAGGTTTCGATCAATATTTTTGAGGATAACGCATGTTAGGTCTTGGTTAGGTCTGGGATTTTCACTCATCAGACTCATATTTTCGCATTCTTCACATACTTGTTGAACGGATCATGGGTTTTTTCTGGTTTGGATCAGGTAGTAATGTGGGACCACACTGAAACAATTAATTAAACCTGGTCTTGATAAATATTTTAGAGGATAACGCATGTTAGGTCTGGGATAGGTCTAGGATTTGCCCTCATCAGGCTCATACCTTCGCATATTTCTCATACTTCATGGCTAGATCCTGGGCTATTTCTGGATTGGATCACGTAGTAATGTGGTACCACACTGAAATAGTCAATTAAACCTGGTCTTGATAAATATTTTAGAGGTTAACGCATGTTAGGTCTGGGTAAGGTCTAGGATTTGCCCTCGTCAGGCTCATACTTTCGCATATTTCTCATACTTCATGGCTTGATCCTGGGCTATTTCTGGATTAGATCACGTAGTAATGTGGTACCACACTGAAACAGTCAATTAAACTTGGTTTCCATCAATATCTTAAAGGACAACGCAAGTTAGGTCTGGGATAGGTCTTGGATTTGCCCTTATCAGGCTCATACTTTCGCGTTTTTCACATACGTTTTGAACAGATCCTGGGTTTTTTCTGGTTTGGATCCCGTAGTAGCATGGTACCACACTGAAACAGTCCATTGAACCTGGTTTGGATCAATATTTTAGAGGATAACGCATGTTAGGTCTAGGTTAGGTCTGGGATTTTCACTCATCAGACTCATACTTTCGCATTCTTCACATACTTGTTGAACGGATCCTGGGTTTTTTCTGGTTTGGATCACGTAGTAATGTGGTACCACACTGAAACAGTCGATTATACCTGGTTTCGATCAATATTTTAGAGGATAACGCAAGTTAAGTCTGGGATTGGTCTGGGATTTGACCTCATCAGACTCACACTTTCGCACACTTCACATACTCGTTGAACAGATCCTGGGTTATTTTCTGGTTTGGATCACATAGTAATGTGGTACCACACTGAAACAGTCGATTAAACCTGGTTGCGATCAATATTTTAGAGGATAACGCATGTTAGGTCTAGGTTAGCCCTGGGATTTTCACTCATCAGACTCATACTTTCGCATTCTTCACATACTTGTTGAACGGATCCTGGGTTTTTTCTGGTTTGGATCACGTAGTAATGTGGGACCACACTGAAACAGTTCATTAAACCTGGTTTCGCTCAATATTTTAGAGGATAACGCATGTTAGGTCTAGGTTAGGTCTGGGATTTGCTCTCATCAGGCTCATTCTTTCGCATATATCTCATACTTGATGGCTAGATCCTGGGCTTTTTCTGGATTGCATCACGTAGTAATGTAGTACCACACTGAAACAGTCAATGAAACCTGGTTTTCATCAATGTTTTAGAGGACAACGCAAATTAGGTCTAGGTAAGGCCTGAGATTTTCACTGATCAGACTCATACTTTCGCATTCTTCACATACTTGTTGGACGGATCCTGGGTTTTTTCTGGTTTGGATCACGTAGTAATGTGGTACCACACTGCAACAGTCGATTAAACCTAGTTTCGATCAATATTTTAGAGAATAATTCATGTTAGGTCTAGGTTAGGACTGGGATTTGCTCTCATCAGGCTCATACTTTCGCACACTTCACATACTCGTTTGACAGATCCTGGGTTATTTTCTGGTTTGGATCACGTAGTAATGTGGGACCACACTGAAACAGTCAATTAAACCTGGTTTCGATCAATATTTTAGAGAATAATTCATGTTATGTCTAGGTTAGGTCTGGGATTTGCTCTCATCAGGCTCATTCTTTCGCATATTTCTCACACTTGATGGCTAGATGCTGGGCTTTTTCTGGATTGCATCACGTAGTAATGAAGTACAACACTGAAACAGTCAATTAAACCTGGTTTCCATCATTATCTTAGAGGACAACGCAAGTTAGGTCTGGGATAGGTCTGGGATTTGCCATCATCAGGCTCATACTTACCGCGTTTTTCACATACTTGTTGAACGGATCATGGGTTTTTTCTGGTTTGGATCACGTAGTAATGTGGGACCACACTGAAACAATCAATTAAACCTGGTTTTGATAAATATTTTAGAGGATAACGTATGTTAGGTCTGGGATAGGTCTAGGATTTGCCCACGTCAGGCTCATACTTTCGCATATTTCTCATACTTCATGGCTAGATCCTGGGCTATTTCTGGATTAGATCACGTAGTAATGTGGTACCACACTGAAACAGTCAATTAAACTTGGTTTCCATCAATATCTTAAAGGACAACGCAAGTTAGGTCTGGGATAGGTCTTGGATTTGCCCCCATCAGGCTCATACTTTCGCGTTTTTCACACACTTTTTGAACAGATCCTGGGTTTTTTCTGGTTTGGATCACGTAGTAGTATGGTACCACACTGAAACAGTCCATTGAACCTGGTTTGGATCAATATTTTAGAGGATAACGCATGTTAGGTCTAGGTTAGGTCTGGGATTTGACCTCATCAGACTCATACTTTCGCGTTTTTCACATACTTGTTGAACAGATCCTGGGTTTTGTCTGGTTTGGATCACGTAGTAGTGTGGTACCACACTGAAACAGTCCATTAAACCTGCTTGCGATCAATATTTTAGAGGATAACGCATGTTAGGACTGGGCTAGGTCTAGGATTTGCCCTCATCAGGCTCATTCTTTCGCATATTTCTCAAACTTGATGGCTAGATCCTGGGCTTCTTCTGGATTGCATCACGTAGTAATGTGGGACCACACTGAAACAGTCAATTAAACCTCGTTTCGATCAATATTTTTGAGAATAACGCATGTTAGGTCTAGGTTAGGCCTGGGATTTGCTCTCATCAGGCTCATTCTTTCGCATATTTCTCATACATGTTGAACAGATCCTGGGTTTTTTCTGGTTAGGATCACTTAGTAATGTGGGACCACACTGAAACAATCAATTAAACCTGGTCTTGATAAATATTTTAGAGGATAACGCATGTTAGGTCTGGGTTAGGTCTAGGATTTGCCCTCATCAGGCTCATACTTTCGCATATTTCTCATACTTCATGGCTAGATCCTGGGCTGTTTCTGGATTGTATCACGTAGTAATGTGGTACCACGCTGAAACAGTCAATTAAACCTGGTCTCAATCAATATTTTAGAGGATAACGCATGTTAGGCCTCGGTTAGGTCTGGGATTTTCACTCATCAGACTCATACTTTCGCATTCTTCACATACTTGTTGAACGGATCCTGGGTTTTTTCTGGTTTGGAACACGTAGTAATGTGGTACCACACTGCAACAGTCGATTAAACCTGGTTTCGATCAATATTTTAGAGGATAACGCAAGTTAAGTCTGGGATTGGTTTGGGATTTGACCTCATCAGACTCATACTTTCGCACACTTCACATACTCGTTGAACAGATCCTGGGTTATTTTCTGGTTTGGATCACATAGTATTGTGGTACCACACTGAAACAGTCGATTAAACCAGGTTTCGATCAATATTTTTGAGGATAACGCATGTTAGGTCTAGGTTAGGCCTGGGATTTTCACTCATCAGTCTCATACTTTCGCATTCTTCACATACTTGTTGAACGGATCCTGGGTTTTTTGTGGTTTGGATCACGTAGTAATGTGGGACCACACTGAAACAGTCAATTAAACCTAGATTCGATCAATATTTTCGTGAATAATTCATGTTAGGTCTAGGTTAGGTCTGGGATTTGCTCTCATCAGGCTCATACTTTCACACACTTCACATACTCGTTTGACAGATCCTGGGTTATTTTCTGGTTTGGATCACGTAGTAATGTGGGACCACACTGAAACTGTCAATTAAACCTGGTTTCGATCAATATTTTAGAGAATAATTCATGTTATGTCTAGGTTATGTCTGGGATCTGCTCTCATCGGGCTCATTCTTTCGCGTATTTCTCATACTTGATAGCTAGATGCTGGGCTTTTTCTGGATTGCATCACGTAGTAATGAAGTACAACACTGAAACAGTCAATTAAACCTGGTTTCCATCATTATCTTAGAGGACAACGCAAGTTAGGTCTGGGATAGGTCTGGGATTTGCCCTCATCAGGCTCATACTTTCCGCGTTTTTCACATACTTGTTGAACAGATCCTGGGTTTTTTCTGGTTTGGATCACGTAGTAGTGTGGGACCACACTGAAACAATCAATTAAACCTGATCTTGATAAATATTTTCGAGGATAACGCATGTTAGGTCTGGGATAGGTCTGGGATTTACCCTCATCAGACTCATACTTTCGCACAGTTCACATACTCGTTGAACAGATCCTGGGTTATTTTCTGGTTTGGATCACATAGTAATGTGGTACCACACTGAAACAGTCGATTAAACCTGGTTGCGATCAATATTTTAGAGGATAACGCATGTTAGGTCTAGGTTAGCCCTGGGATTTTCACTCATCAGACTCATACTTTCGCATATTTCTCATACTTCATGGCTAGATCCTGGACTGTTTCTGGATTGTATCACGTAGTTATTTGGTACCACGCTGAAACAGTCAATTAAACCAGGTTTCGATCAATATTTTTGAGGATAACGCATGTTAGGTCTTGGTTAGGTCTGGGATTTTCACTCATCAGACTCATACTTTCGCATTCTTCACATACTTGTTGAACGGATCATGGGTTTTTTCTGGTTTGGATCACGTAGTAATGTGGGACCACACTGAAACAATCAATTAAACCTGGTCTTGATAAATATTTTAGAGGATAACGCATGTTAGGTCTGGGATAGGTCTAGGATTTGCCCTCATCAGGCTCATACTTTCGCATATTTCTCATACTTCATGGCTAGATCCTGGGCTATTTCTGGATTGGATCACGTAGTAATGTGGTACCACACTGAAACAGTCAATTAAACCTGGTCTTGATAAATATTTTAGAGGATAACGCATGTTAGGTCTGGGTAAGGTCTAGGATTTGCCCTCGTCAGGCTCATACTTTCGCGTTTTTCACATACTTTTTGAACAGATCCTGGGTTTTTTCTGGTTTGGATCACGTAGTAGTATGGTACCACACTGAAACAGTCAATTAAACCTGGTTTGGATCAATATTTTAGAGGATAACGCATGTTAGGTCTAGGCTAGCCCTGGGATTTTCACTCGTCAGGCTCATACTTTCGCATTCTTCACATACTTGTTGAACGGATCCTGGGTTTTTTCTGGTTTGGATCACGTAGTAATGTGGTACCACACTGAAACAGTCGATTAAACCTGGTTTCGATCAATATTTTAGAGGATAACGCAAGTTAAGTCTGGGATTGGTCTGGGATTTGACCTCATCAGACTCACACTTTCGCACACTTCACATACTCGTTGAACAGATCCTGGGTATTTTCTGGTTTGGATCACGTAGTGATGTGGTACCACACGGAAACAGTCGATTAAACCAGGTTTCGATCAATATTTTTGAGGATAACGCATGTTAGGTCTAGGTTAGGCCTGGGATTTTCACTCGTCAGGCTCATACTTTCGCATTCTTCACATACTTGTTGAACGGATCCTGGGTTTTTTCTGGTTTGGATCACGTAGTAATGTGGGACCACACTGAAACAGTCAATTAAACCTGGTTTCGATCAATATTTTAGAGGATAACGCAAGTTAAGTCTGGGATTGGTTTGGGATTTGACCTCATCAGACTCATACTTTCGCACACTTCACATACTCGTTGAACAGATCCTGGGTTATTTTCTGGTTTGGATCACATAGTAATGTGGTACCACACTGAAACACTCGATTAAGCCAGGTTTCGATCAATATTTTAGAGAATAATTCATGTGATGTCTAGGTTAGGTCTGGGATTTGCTCTCATCAGGCTCATTCTTTCGCATATTTCTCATACATGTTGAACAGATCCTGGGTTTTTTCTGGTTTGGATCACTTAGTAATGTGGAACCACACTGAAACACCCAATTAAACCTGGTCTTGATAAATATTTTAGATGATAACGCATGTTAGGTCTGGGTTAGGTCTAGGATTTGCCCTCATCAGGCTCATACTTTCGCATATTTCTCATACCTCATGGCTAGATCCTGGGCTGTTTCTGGATTGTATCACGTAGTAATGTGGTACCACGCTGAAACAGTCAATTAAACCTGGTTTCAATCAATATTTTAGAGGATAACGCATGTTAGGCCTCGGTTAGGTCTGGGATTATCACTCATCAGACTCATACTTTCGCATTCTTCACATACCTGTTGAACTGATCCTGGGTTTTTTCTGGTTTGGATCACGTAGTAATGTGGGACCACACTGAAACAGTTCATTAAACCTGGTTTCGCTCAATATTTTAGAGGATAACGCATGTTAGGTCTAGGTTAGGTCTGGGATTTGCTCTCATCAGGCTCATTCTTTCGCATATTTCTTATACTTGATGGCTAGATCCTGGGCTTTTTCTGGATTGCATCACGTAGTAATGTAGTACCACACCGAAACAGTCAATGAAACCTGGTTTTCATCAATATTTTAGAGGACAACGCAAGTTAGGTCTAGGTAAGGCCTGAGATTTTCACTGATCAGACTCATACTTTCGCATTCTTCACATACTTGTTGAACGGATCCTGGGTTTTTTCTGGTTTGGATCACGTAGTAATGTGGTACCACACTGAAACAGTCGATTAAACCTGGTTTCGATCAATATTTTAGAGGATAACGCAAGTTAAGTCTGGGATTGGTTTGGGATTTGACCTCATCAGACTCATACTTTCGCACACTTCACATACTCGTTGAACAGATCCTGGGTTATTTTCTGGTTTGGATCACATAGTAATGTGGTACCACACTGAAACACTCGATTAAACCAGGTTTCGATCAATATTTTAGAGAATAATTCATGTGATGTCTAGGTTAGGTCTGGGATTTGCTCTCATCAGGGTCATACTTTCGCAGTTTTAACATACATGTTGACCTGATCGAGGGTTTTTTCTGCTTTGGATCACGTAGTAAAGTGGCACCACACTGAAACAGTCCAGTAAACCTGGTTTGGATCAATATTTTTGAGGATAACGCATGTTAGGTCTAGGTCAGGCCGGGGATTTTCACTCATCAGGCTCATACTTTCGCATATTTCTCACACTTCATGGCTAGATCCTGGACTGTTTCTGGATTGTATCACATAGTAATGTGGTACCACGCTGAAACAGTCGATTAAACCTGATCTCGATAAATATTTTAGAGGATAACGCATGTTAGGTCTGGGTTAGGTCTAGGATTTGCCCTCATCAGACTCATACTTTCGCGTTTTTCACATACTTGTTGAACAGATCCTGAGTTTTTTCTGGTTTGTATCACGTAGTAGTGTGGTACCACACTGAAACAGCCCATTAAACCTGGTTTGGATCAATATTTTAGAGGATAACGCATGTTAGGCCTAGGTTAGGTCTGGGATTTTCACTCATCAGGCTCATACTTTCGCATATTTCTCATACTTCATGTCTGGATCCTGGGCTATTTCTGGATTGGATCCCGTAGTAATGTGGTACCACACTGAAACTGTCAATTAAACCTGGTTTTGATGAATATTTTAGAGAATAATTCATGTTAGGTCAGGGATTTGCTCTCATCAGGCTCATTCTTTCGCATATTTCTGATACTAGATGGCTAGATCCTGGGCTTTTTCTGGATTGCATCACGTAGTAATGAAGTACAACCCTGAAACAGTCAATTAAACCTGGTTTCCATCATTATCTTAGAGGACAACGCAAGTTAGGTCTAGGTTAGGTCTGGGATTTTCACTCATCAGACTCATACTTTCGCATTCTTCACATACTTGTTGAACGGATCCTGGGTTTTTTCTGGTTTGGATCACGTAGTAATGTGGTACCACACTGAAACAGTCGATTAAACCTGGTATCGGTCAATATTTTAGAGGATAACGCAAGTTAAGTCTGGGATTGGTCTGGGATTTGACCTCATCAGACTCATACTTTCGCACACTTCACATACTCGTTAGACAGATCCTGGGTTATTTTCTGGTTTGGATCACATTGTAATGTGGTACCACACTGAAACAGTCGATTAAACCAGGTTTCGATCAATATTTTTGAGGATAACGCATGTTAGGTCTAGGTTAGGTCTGGGATTTTCACTCATCAGACTCATACTTTCGCATTCTTCACATACTTGTTGAACGGATCATGGGTTTTTTCTGGTTTGGATCACGTAGTAATGTGGGACCACACTGAAACAGTCAATTAAACCTGGTTTAGATCAATATTTTAGAGAATAATTCATGTTAGGTCTAGGTTAGGTCTGGGATTTGCTCTCATCAGGCTCATTCTTTCGCATATTTCTCATACTTGATGGCTAGATCCTGGGCTTTTTCTGGATTGCATCACGTAGTAATGAAGTACAACACTGAAACAGTCAATTAAACCTGGTTTCCATCAATATCTTAGAGGACAACGCAAGTTAGGTCTGGGATAGGTCTGGGACTTGCCCTCATCAGGCTCATACTTTCGCGTTTTTCACATACTTGTTGAACAGATCCTGGGTTTTTTCTGGTTTGGATCACGTAGTAGTGTGGTACCACACTGAAACATTTCATTAAACCTGGTTTGGATCAATATTTTAGAGGATAACGCATGTTAGGTCTAGGTTAGATCGGGGATTTGCCCTCATCAGGGTCATACTTTCGCAGTTTTAACATACATGTTGACCTGATCGAGGGTTTTTTCTGCTTTGGATCACGTAGTAAAGTGGTACCACACTGAAGCAGTCCATTAAACCTGGTTTGGATCAATATTTTAGAGGATAACGCATGTTAGGTCTAGGTTAGCCCTGGGATTTTCACTCATCAGACTCATACTTTCGCATTCTTCACATACTTGTTGAACGGATCCTGGGTTTTTTCTGGTTTGGTTCACGTAGTAATGTGGTACCACACTGAAACATTTAATTAAACCTGATCTTGATAAATATTTTAGAGGATAACGCATGTTAGGTTTGGGTTAAGTCTAGGATTTGCCCTCATCAGGCTCATACATTCGCATATTTCTCATACTTCATGGCTAGATCCTGGGCTGTTTCTGGATTGTATCACGTAGTAATGTGGTACCACGCTGAAACAGTCAATTAAACCTGGTTTCGATCAATATTTTAGAGGATAACGCAAGTTAGGTCTGGCATAGGTCTGGGATTCGCCCTGATCAGGCTCATACTTTCGCGTTTTTCACATACTTGTTGAACTGATCCTGGACTTTTTCTGGTTTGGATCACGTAGTAATGTGGTACCATACTGAAACAGTCAATTAGACCTGGTTTCGATCAATATTTTAGAGAATAATTCATGTTAGGTCTAGGTTAGGTCTGGGATTTGCTCTCATCAGGCTCATACTTTCGCACACTTCACATACTCGTTTGACAGATCCTGGGTTATTTTCTGGTTTGGATCGCATAGTAATGTGGTACCACACTGAAACAGTCGATTAAACCAGGTTTCGATCAATATTTTTGAGGATAACGCATGTTAGGTCTGGGTTAGGTCTAGGATTTGCGCTCATCAGGCTCATTCTTTCGCATATTTCTCAAACTTGATGGCTAGATCCTGGGCTTTTTCTGGATTGCATCACGCAGTAATGTGGGACCACACTGAAACAGTCAATTAAACCTGGTTTCGATCAATATATTACAGAATAATTCAAGTTAGGTCTAGGTTAGGTCTGGGATTTGCTCTCATCAGGCTCATTCTTTCGCATATTTCTCATACTTGATGGCTAGATCCTGGGCTTTTTCTGGATTGCATCACGTAGTAATGAAGTACAACACTGAAACAGTCAATTAAACCTGGTTTCCATCCATATCTTAGAGGACAACGCAAGTTAGGTCTGGGATAGGTCTGGGATTTGCCCACATCAGGCGCATACTTTCGCGTTTTTCACACACTTGTTGAACAGATCCTGGGTTTTTTCTGGTTTGGATCACGTAGTAGTGTGGTACCACATTGAGCCAGTCCATTAAACCTGGTTTGGATCAACATGTTAGAGGATAACGCATGTTAGGTCTAGGTTAGGTCTGGGATTTTCACTCATCAGACTCATACTTTCGCATTCTTCACATACTTGTTGAACGGATCTTGGGTTTTTTCTGGTGTGTATCACGTAGTAATGTGGTATCACACTGAAACAATCAATTAAACCTGAGCTTGATAAATATTTTAGAGGATAACGCATGTTAGGTCTGGGTTAGGTCTAGGATTTGCACTCATCAGGCTCATACTTTCGCATATTTCTCATACTTCATGGCTGGATCCTGGGCTATTTCTGGATTGGATCACGTAGTAATGTGGTACCACACTGAAACAGTCAATTAAACCTGGTTTTGATCAATATTTTAGGGAATAATTCATGTTAGGTCTAGGTAAGGTCTGGGATTTGCGCTCATCAGGCTCATTCTTTCGCATATTTCTCATACTTGGCGGCTAGATCCTGGGCTTTTTCTGGATTGCATCACGTAGTAATGAAGTACAACACTGAAACAGTCAATTAAACCTGGTTTCGATCAATATTTTACAGAATAATTCATGTTAGGACTAGGTTAGGTCTAGGATTTGCCCTCATCAGGCGCATACTTTCGCATATTTCTCATACTTCATGGCTGGATCCTGGGCTATTTCTGGATTGGAGCACGTAGCAATGTGGTAGCACACTGAAACAGTCCATTAAACCTGGTTTGGATCAATATTTTTGAGGATAACGCATGTTAGGTCTAGGTTAGGCCGGGGATTTTCACTCATCAGACTCATACTTTCGCATTCTTCACATACTTGTTGAACGGATCCTGGGTTTTTACTGGTTTGGATCACGTAGTAATGTGGTACCACACTGAAACATTCAATTAAACCTGGTCTTGGTAAATATTTTAGAGAATAATTCATGTTAGATCTAGGTAAGGTCAGGGATTTGCTCTCATCAGGCTCATTCTTTCGCATATTTCTCATACTTGATGGCTAGATCCTGGGCTTTTTTTGGATTGCATCACGTAGTAATGAAGTTCAACACTGAAACTGTCAATTAAACCTGGCCTTGATAAATATTTTAGAGGATAACGCATGTTAGGTTTGGGTTAGGTCTAGGATTTGACCTCATCAGACTCATACTTTCGCGTTTTTCAAATACTTGTTGAACAGATCCTGGGTTTTTTCTGGTTTGGATCAGGTAGTAGTGTGGTACCACACTGAAACAGTCCACTAAACCTGGTTGCGATTAATATTTTACAGGATAACGCATGTTAGGTCTGGGTTAGGTCTAGGATTTGCCCTCATCAGGCTCATACTTACGCATATTTCTCATACTTCATGGCTGGATCCTGGGCTATTTCTGGATTGGATCACGTAGTAATGTGGTACCACACTGAAACAGTCAATTAAACCTGGTTTTGATCAATATTTTAGAGAATAATTCATGTTAGGTCTAGGTTAGGTCTGGGATTTGCTCTCATCAGGCTCATTCTTTCGCATATTTCTCATACTTGATGGCTAGATCCTGGGCTTTTTCTGGATTGCATCTCGTAGTAATGAAGTACAACACTGAAACAGTCAATTAAACCTGGTTTCCATCAATATCTTAGAGGACAGCGCAAGTTAGGTCTGGGATAGGTCTGGGATTTGCCCACATCAGGCTCATACTTTCGCGTTTTTCACATACTTGTTGAACAGATCCTGGGTTTTTTCTGGTTTGTATCACGTAGTAGTGTGGTACCACACTGAAACAGTTCATTAAACCTGGTTTGGATCAATATTTTAGAGGATAACGCATGTTAGGCCTAGGTTAGGTCTGGGATTTTCACTCATCAGACTCATACTTTCGCATTCTTCACATACTTGTTGAACAGATCCTGGGTTTTTTCTGGTTTGGGTCACGTAGTAGTGTGGTACCACACTGAAACAGTCGATTAAACGTGGCTTCGATCAATATTTTTGAGGATAACGCATGTTAGGTCTAGGTTAGGCCGGGGATTTTCACTCATCAGACTCATACTTTCGCATTCTTCACATACTTGTTGAACGGATCCTGGGTTTTTGCTGGTTTGGATCACGTAGTAATGTGGTACCACACTGAAACATTCAATTAAACCTGGTCTTGATAAATATATTAGAGGATAACGCATGTTAGGTCTGGGTTAGGTCTAGGATTTGCCCTCATCAGGCTCATACTTTCGCATATTTCTCATACTTCATGTCTGGATCCTGGGCTATTTCTGGATTGGATCCCGTAGTAATGTGGTACCACACTGAAACAGTCAATTAAACCTTGTTTTGATGAATATTTTAGAGAATAATTCATGTTAGGTCAGGGATTTGCTCTCATCAGGCTCATTCTTTCGCATATTTCTCATACTAGATGGCTAGATCCTGGGCTTTTTCTGGATTGCATCACGTAGTAATGAAGTACAACACTGAAACAGTCAATTAAACCTGGTTTCCATCAATATCTTAGAGGACAACGCAAGTTAGGTCTAGGTTAGGTCTGGGATTTTCACTCATCGGACTCATACTTTCGCATTCTTCACATACTTGTTGAACGGATCCTGGGTTTTTTCTGGTTTGGATCACGTAGTAATGTGGTACCACACTGAAACAGTCGATTAAACCTGGTCTCGATCAATATTTTAGAGGATAACGCAAGTTAAGTCTGGGATTGGTCTGGGATTTGACCTCATCAGACTCATACTTTCGCACACTTCACATACTTGTTGAACGGATCATGGGTTTTTTCTGGTTTGAATCACGTAGTAATCTGGAACCACACTGAAACAATCAATTAAACCTGGTTTCGATCAATATTTTAGAGAATAATTCATGTTAGGTCTAGGTTAGGTCTGGGATTTGCTCCCATCAGGCTCATTCTTTCGCATATTTCTCATACTTGATGGCTAGATCCTGGGCTTTTTCTGGATTGCATCACGTAGTAATGAAGTACAACCCTGAAACAGTCAATTAAACCTGGTTTCCATCAATATCATAGAGGACAACGCAAGTTAGGTCTGGGATAGGTCTGGGATTTTCACTCATCAGGCTCATACTTTCGCGTTTTTCACATACTTGTTGAACAGAGCCTGGGTTTTTTCTGGTTCGGATCACGTAGTAGTGTGGTACCACACTGAAACATTTCATTAAACCTGGTTTGGATCAATATTTTAGAGGATAACGCATGTTAGGTCTAGGTTAGGTCGGGGATTTTCACTCATCAGACTGATACTTTCGCATTCTTCACATACTTGTTGAACGGATCCTGGGTTTTTTCTGGTTTGGATCACGTAGTAATGTGGTACCACACTGAAACAGTCGATTAAACCTGGTTTCGATCAGTATTTTAGAGGATAACGCAAGATAAGTCTGGGATAGGTCTGGGATTTGACCTCATCAGACTCATACTTTCGCGTTTTTCACATACTTGTTAAACAGATCCTGGGTTTTTTCTGGTATGGATCACGTAGTAATGTGGTACCACACTGAAACATTCAGTTAAACCTGGTCTTGATAAATATTTTTGAGGATAACGCATGTTAGGTCTGGGTTAGGTCTAGGATTTGCCCTCATCAGGCTCATACTTTCGCATATTTCTGATACTTCATGGATAGATCCTGGGCTTTTTCTGGATTGCATCACGTAGTAATGTGGTACCACACTGAAACATTCAATGAAACCTGGTTTCCATCAATAGTTTAGAGGACAACGCAAGTTAAGTCTGGGATTGGTCTGGGATTTGACCTCATCAGACTCATACTTTCGCACACTTCACATACTCGTTGAACAGATCCTGGGTTTTTTCTGGTTTGGATCACGTAGTAATGTGGTACCACACTGAAACAGTCGATTAAACCTGGTTTCGATCAATATTTTAGAGGATAACGCAAGTTAAGTCTGGGATTGGTCTGGGATTTGACCTCATCAGACTCATACTTTCGCACACTTCACATACTCGTTGAACAGATCCTGGGTTATTTCCTGGTTTGGATCACATAGTAATGTGGTACCACACTGAAACAGTCGATTAAACCAGGTTTCGATCAATATCTTTGAGGATAACGCATGTTAGGTCTAAGTTAGGCCTGGGATTTTCACTCATCAGGCTCATACTTTCGCATTCTTCACATACTTGTTGAACTGATCCTGGGTTTTTTCTGGTTTGGATCACGTAGTAATGTGGTACCACACTGAAACAGTCGATTAAACCTGGTTTCGATCAATATTTTAGAGGATAACGCAAGTTAGGTCTGGGATAGGTCTGGGATTTGACCTCATCAGACTCATACTTTCGCACACTTCACATACTCGTTGAACAGATCCTGGGTTATTTTCTGGTTTGGATCACATAGTAATGTGGTACCACACTGAAACAGTCGATTAAACCATGTTTCGATCAATATTTTAGAGTATAACTCATGTTAGGTCTAGGTTAGGCCTGGGATTTTCACTGATCAGACTCATACTTTCGCATTCTTCACATACTTGTAAACGGATCCTGGGTTTTTTCTGGTTTCGATCACGTAGTATTGTGGTACCACACTGAAACAGTCGATTAAACCTGGTTTCGATCAATATTTTAGAGGATAACGCAAGTTAAGTCTGGGATTGGGCTGGGATTTGACCTCATCAGACTCATACTTTCGCACACTTCACATACTCGTTGAACAGATCCTGGGTTATTTTCTGGTTTGCATCACGTAGTAATGTAGTACCACACTGAAACAGTCAATGAAACCTGGTTTCCATCAATATTTTAGAGGACAACGCAAGTTAGGTCTAGGTTAGGTCTGGGATTTGCTCTCATCAGGCTCATTCCTTCGCATATTTCTCATACTTGATGGCTAGATCCTGGGCTTTTTCTGGATTGCATCACGTAGTAATGTAGTACCACACTGAAACAGTCAATGAAACCTGGTTTCCATCAATATTTTAGAGGACAACGCAAGTTAGGTCTAGGTAAGGCCTGAGATTTTCACTGATCAGACTCATACTTTCGCATCCTTCACATACTTGTTGAACGGATCCTGGGTTTTTTCTGGTTTGGATCACGTAGTAATGTGGTACCACACTGAAACGGTCAATTAAACCTGGTTTCGATCAATATTTTAGAGGATAACGCAAGTTAGGTCTGGGATAGGTCTGGGATTTGCCCTCATCAGGCTCATACTTTCGCGTTTTTCACATACTTGTTGAACAGATCATGGGTTTTTTCTGGTTTGGGTCACGTAGTAGTGTGATACCACACTGAAACAGTCGATTAAACCTGGCTTCGATCAATATTTTAGTGGATAACGCATGTTAGGTCTAGGTTAGCACTGGGATTTTCACTCATCAGCCTCATACTTTCGCATTCTTCACATACTCGTTGAACTGATCCTGGGTTTTTTCTGGTTTGGATCACGTAGTAATGTGGTACCACACTGAAGCAGTCGATTATACCTGGTTTCGATCAATATTTTAGAGGATAACGCATGTTAGGTCTAGGTTTGCCCTGGGATTTTCACTCATCAGACTCATACTTTCGCATTCTTCACATACTTGTTGAACTGATCCTCGGTTTTTTCTGGTTTGGATCACGTAGTAATGTGGTACCACACTGAAACAGTCGATTAAACCTGGTCTCGATCAATATTTTAGAGAATAATTCATGTTAGGTCTAGGTTAGGTCTGGGATTTGCTCTCATCAGGCTCATTCTTTCGCATATTTCTCATACTTGATGGCTAGATCCTGGGTTATTTTCTGGTTTGGATCACATAGTAATGTGGTACCACACTGAAACAGTCGATTAAACCTGGTTTCGATCAACATTTTAGAGGATAACGCAAGTTAAGTCTGGGATTCCCTCAGGGGCTGCCAGCCTTTCAGCTGCAGTACGGGCTTAACGAACCCGGGGTACCCGAGTCATACACACACCGTAAGCCTCCTGTTGGTCGTCACAACGACCCATTCACAATTTCCTATTGGTTTTGTGAATGGTACGTGACGGCAGGAGGAACGGGGGTCTTGGCTTAACCGCCTGGGCCACGAGTATGGCGACTCTATAAAATCGCCCTCCAATCCTAAGCTATGGTGCGCGGCGATGGGATGCATGGTTGGGGGAGAAGGCCCAATCCCAAGCGACCACCTCCGGGGAACCTGCCGAACCCCCGGAGTATTAGGCTTACCCGGGTAAGGCGGCTCTGCTCGGGTGGACTTTTATTTCCGACCATCTCGTGGGACTATTATGGACACAGAAAATAAAATGGGGATGGGGCGGGTTTTGTCGGTTGGGGAGGACGGAGACGGGGTTGGGGTTAGGGTGGCGGCGCTCGCGCCCCACTCAGCGCCAGGTCCGGCTTCGTGGAGGGTGGAGGAGGACGACGAGACGGCGTCGGTCTCGTCCTTCTCCTCCAGCACGAGCCACATAGGCTCTAAGAGGAAGAGGACGGGGCAGGCCGTCGTCGAGGTGGGCGGGGCGATGAGCCCGTCGGTGAGGCTGAGTTGCCTCAGGGACGAGGTGACCGAGGAGATATCGGAGAGGATCTCCTCGTCCCTGAGGCGGGTGGAGAAAGTCGCCGCTGCCTGCGCCTTTAAGGGGCAGAAAAGCGGTGGCGCGGAGGCCCTGAAGGCCGCGGCGGAGGAAATGAGGGAGGCGGCGCGGGAGCTCAGAGGGCGGAATGCCCGTCTGCAGCTCCTGTTGGAGGAGGAGCGACAGGGGAGGAGGAGGGCAGAGGCGCTGTGGAACAGCGCGGCCCTCCCTCCCATCCTTCCTCCTCCTCCACCGCCGCGTCCCTCGGCGGAGGTAAATAAGCGGAGTGCGGCGGCAGTGGTGCGGGGCACCGCGGGCCCCTCCACCCGTACTCCGCCCGTGAAGAAGTCCCCCTCCTCCTCAGAAGACGATCTTCTGAGGAGGATTGGGGACATGATTGATGGCAAGCTGGCCGCCTTCCGGGAGGAGCTCCTCGCCGGAAGAGCGGTCAGCAGGAAGGCGGTGCCTCCCCGACCTGTTCCGGTACAGTCGGGGAAGGCAAAGAAGGGCGGAGTGAAGGCTCCGCCCAGCGTTGCGGCACCAGGGCCCCGGGTCGCGACCCCCAAGGGGGGTGGTGTACCCGTGGTCGCGGTGGTCGCGTCCTCCACAGCACCCTCCCAAGGGGGGGTGGCGTGGAGTGAGGTGGTGGGGCGGAAGGCGAAGCGGGCGGCGAGGAAGGCCTCGCAACCGCAGCCTCCGCCTCCGCCGCCGGCGGCCAAGGTAAAGGCCGCGAAGGTCGGGAAGGCACGACCAGGTCGTCCCCCAAAAACGGCAGCGGTGACGCTGACCGTTGCGCAGGGGGGCGACCTGACCCTCGCGGAGGCGATGCGGCTCGCCAGGGAGAATATCTCCCTGGAAGAGCTGGGCATCGCCTCCGTGAGGGCGAAGAGGGCCGTGACCGGGGGTCTCTTGCTGGAGATCCCGGGTGCAGAAGGCGGCGCGAAGGCGGATCGTCTCGCCCAGAGGCTCCGGGAGCAGCTGGGCGAGCGAGGTGTCCGGGTCGCCCGGCCCACGAAGCGCACGGAGATGCGCGTTTGTGGGCTGGACGACTCGGTCAGCGCACAGGATGTGTCCCGTGCCCTTGCGAGGGCGAGGGACTGTCCTGTGGAGGACCTGCGGATCGGAGAGATCCGCAGGTCGCCCTCCGGCCTCGGGTCGGTGTGGGCCCGGTGCCCCCTCTCCGCCGCCCGTAAGGTGGCGGAATCCGGGAGGGTGTTGGTGGGGTGGGTTTCGGCGCGAGTGGAAATCCTCGCGCCGCGCCCGCTCCAGTGTCACCGCTGCCTCGAATTGGGGCACGTGAGGCAGTGGTGCACCTCGCCGGTGGACCGCAGCGGTCAGTGTTACCGCTGCGGTGCCAAAGAGCACCGTGCGAGCCAGTGCTCGGCGGCCCCCCACTGCCCGCTGTGTGCGGACATGGGGAGGCCAGCCGATCACAGGGTGGGGAGCAAGGAGTGCTCCCCCCCCCCCTCCCGGAAGGAGAGGAAGAGGCGGGCTGCACCGGCTCCGGTGCCGAGGGCGGTGGCATCGTCCTCCATGGAGGTGGACGGTGCTACGGGGACGGACGGCCGGGAGGAGGCTGGCGCGGCCATTAATTAATGCCGCCCCGCCTCCTCCTCCAGGCCAACCTCAACCACTGCCGCGCGGCACAGGACTTGATGTCCCAAGTCCTCGCGGAGTGGGGGGTTGGCCTGGCGGTCGCCGCCGAGCCGTACCGCGTCCCTGATCACCCTCATTGGGTGGGCGACGCGGACGGCTTGGTGGCGACGGTATGGGGAGGGGGCGACGGGTCCCCACCGTTCTCCTTGTTGGAGCGCGGTCGGGGATTCGTCGCCGTGGACTGGGGGGGAGTCGCTGTGGTGGGGTGCTACATTTCGCCCCGTAGCGGTCACGCTGCGTTCGAGCTGTACTTGGCCGAGGTCGCGGCATGCGTGCAGCGCTACGCGGCCCGGCCGGTGCTGGTCCTGGGGGATTTTAATGCCAAGTCGGTGGCTTGGGGATCCCCCAGGACCTCTGTTCGCGGCGGGATCCTGGGCGATTGGGCGGCGGGGCTCGACCTCCGGGTATTGAACCGGGGGTCGGAGCACACATGCGTGCGGCGATATGGGGGGTCCATCGTGGATGTTGGATTCGCGACCCCCAACGCCGTGCGCATGGTGTCGGGTTGGCACGTGGTCGCTGGGGCAGAGACACTCTCCGATCACCGGTACATCCGGATGGAGGTCTCTGCCGCCGCGAGTGCATCCCGACACGGCCGCCTGCGTGGCGCCCCACCACGCCGCTGGGCGCTTCGGCGCCTGGACAAGGACGCCCTGATGGCAGCTGCCCTCGCTGCAACTTGGCCGCAGGGAGCGGCCGAGTTGCCGAGCATAGAGGAGGAGGTCGCCCGGCTCGGGGCATTGGTCGCGGGTATTTGCGACGCGGCGATGCCTCGGGTCGGGCGGGCTTCTCCTCGCCGGGCGGTGTACTGGTGGTCGGACGCGATCGCGGAGTTGCGAGTCGCGACTGTCCGCGCCCGACGCCAGTACACCCGCGCGCGCCGTCGTCAACGTACAGGCGACGGTGTGGCGCGAGCGAGGGCAGCTGATGACCTGTATGGAGCATACCGCGTGGCGCGGGTTGCTCTGCAGGTCGCCATCAAACGGGCCAAGACCCAGGCATGGAAGGAGCTCCTCCAGACCCTTGATGACGATCCATGGGGGCGCCCATATAAGGTGGTGCTGAATAAGCTCCGCCCGTGGGCGCCCCCCGTCACCGAGGGTCTTGACCCCCGGCTGCTGGAGGACGTGGTCAATACACTCTTCCCAATTGGGGAGAGGGGACCGCGTCCTCCGGCGGCGGCGGCTGTCCCACTGGAGTGGACGGCCGAGCTGGGGGTCACGCAGGAGGAGCTGGCAGCGGCCATCAGACGGCTCGGGGTTCGTAACACGGCCCCGGGTCCGGATGGTGTGCCCGGCCGGGTTTGGGTCTTGACCCAGGGCGTCCTTGGGGCCGACCTCAGGCGGTTGTTCGACCGCTGCCTGAGGGACGGGCGATTCCCCCCCAGTTGGAAGGTGGCGAGGATGGTCCTCCTCCGGAAGGAGGGTCGGCCCGCGGAGTCTCCCTCCGCATACCGGCCCATTTGTCTCCTCGACGAGGTGGGCAAGCTCTTCGAGCGTGTGATTGCTGCCCGCCTCGTCGAGCACCTGTCGCGGGGTGATCCCGGTCTGGCCGACTGCCAGTTCTGTTTTCGGGGGGGCCGATCGACTATCGACGCGATAGGTCGTGTGAGGGCCCTCTCGGAGGCGGCCGTCTCCCGGGGAGGGGTGGCATTGGCAATATCCTTGGATATTGCCAATGCCTTTAACACCCTCCCCTGGGAAGAGATAAGGAGGGGACTCGAATATCATCGAGTCCCCCCTTGTCTCAGGGCGGTCGTCGGGGATTATCTCCGCGGCAGGTGGATCGAGTATCCGGGCCGGGATGGTGATATGCGAAGGGAGGTGTACTGCGGTATTCCGCAGGGGTCGGTCCTCGGGCCACTCCTGTGGAACATCGCGTACGACTCGGTGTTGCGGGCCGGCCTCCCCGACGGCGTCAGCACGGTGTGTTATGCGGATGACACACTGGTGCTGGCCGTCGGGGCGCACTGGGGGAGGGCCATGCGTCGCGCGGAGGAGGGGTCGCAACGCGTCGTCGACCGAATCAGGGGGATGGGGATGACGGTGGCGGTCCATAAGACCGAGGTGATTGCGTTTCATTCACCTCGGCAGGATCCGCCACCCCCTTTGATTCGGGTGGGTGGGGCTGACATCGAGGTGAAGCCCCAGATCAGGTATCTAGGGCTGATCCTCGATAGCCACTGGCGTTTCGAGAAGCATTTCCGCTGCCTGGTCCCCCGGTTGGAAAGGATGGTTGCGGCTCTGGGCCGGATCCTGCCCAACCTGGGGGGCCCGGCGGGCCGAGTTCGTCGCCTCTATGTGGCAATGGTCCAGTCGGTGGCCCTATACGGGGCCCCCGTCTGGGCGGACGACCTGGCTGCCTCCCGGCGCAGCATGACTATGCTGCGTCGGGTGCAGAGGCGCATGGCGCTCAGGGTCGTCCGCGGGTATCGGACCATGTCACATGAGGCGGCGACGGTTCTAGCGGGGATGCCGCCCATGGACCTGCTCGCGCGGTCGCACGCGGTGATGTACCGGCACCGCGTCGACCGTCGCGCGGGGGTGGGGGCGGTCCCGGGCGGGCAGGAACCTGCTTGGGGCGATTTGAAGCGCCAGGCCCGGCAGTCCGTGTTGCTCGCGTGGCAGGAGCGGCTGGCTCTGCCAACCGCGGGGCACCGGACTGTCGGGGCTGTTCGGCCACTCCTCAAGGAGTGGCTGGACAGAGGCCATGGCAGCCTTACCTACCGGCTGGCACAGGTATTTTCCGGGCATGGCAGCTTCGGAAGATATCTGTGCCGGATAGGGAAGGAGCCGACGGCGCGTTGCTGTCACTGCGACGCTGAGCAGGACACGGCGGATCATACCCTGGAGGTATGCCCCGCGTGGGAGGGGGAGCGCCGTGTCCTGGTCGGCGTCGTCGGGCGGGATGTCTCGCTGCCGGGCGTGATGCGCGCCATGCTCGGCAGCGAGGAGAAGTGGAGGGCCGTGGCCTCCTTCTGCGAGAACGTAATGTTGCACAAGGAGGCCGCGGGGAGGGAGCGTGAGCTTCAGCGGCGCGCAGAAGCTCGCGCTCGTGCGGTGGCCCGAGATCGTCGCCCGGTCGCGAGGCGTCGCGAGCGGCCGCCTCGGCGTGGCGGATGACCTAGGCTGGGAGGGGGGACCTGAGGGGACCCTCCTCCCGCCAGGCGGCGCCGGGTCGGACCGGTTGGGGGTAGGAGTGCCTCCCCCTACCGGTCCGACGCAAGGGGAGGCACCCTCGGCGGTCTGGTGCGGCCATGAACGCCCGGCCGCCGAGGGATGGAAACGGGGTCGCGGGCGGTTGCGAGTTGGGGCTCGCAGCCGCCACTAAACGCGGCCCCGGGACGGATAGCGGCGGGATGGAGTGGCCCCGTCCCGCCGCTATGAGGCAGTGTGTCTACTGGGGGGACCGATTGTCCCCCCGGGGGATGGGCGCGAAAGCGCGGGCACGGGGAGGATACCGGAAGAATGCTTCGAGCGATTCCCGGTATCCTCCCAAAGAGTGCCGAAGGGTCACCGTGGGGTTTTTAGTGGGTAGGTCCCGCGCCTGTCGTTGTACGGGCGCGGGGAATCCCACACACGCCTCCCACCTCTCCCCAAGGAGGTGGGAGGGAGTCTTTCGAAGATTTTCCCCACGACAAAAAAAAAAAAAAAAAAAAAAAAAAAAAGTTAGGTCTGTGATAGGTCTGGGATTTGCCCTCATCATTCTCCTACTTTCGCGTTTTTCACATACCTGTTGAACAGATCCTGGGTTTTTTCCGGTTTGTGTCACGTAGTAGTGTGGTACCACACTGATACAGTCGATTAAACCTGGTTTCGATCAATATTTTTGGGGATAACGCATGTTAGGTCTAGGTTAGGCCGTGGATTTTCACTCATCAGAGTCATACTTTCGCATTTTTCACATACTTGTTGAACGGATCCTGGGTTTTTTCTGGTTTGGATCACGTAGTAATGTGGGTCCACACTGAAACAGTCAATTAAACCTGGTTTCGATCAATATTTTAGAGGACAACGCAAGTTAGGTCTAGGTAAGGCCTGAGATTTTCACTGATCAGACTCATACTTTCGCATTCTTCACATACTTGTTGAACGGATCCTGGGTTTTCTCTGGTTTGGATCACGTAGTAATGTGGTACCACACTGAAACAGTCGATTAAACCTGGTTTCGATCAATATTTTAGAGAATAATTCATGTTAGGTCTAGGTTAGGTCTGGGATTTGCTCTCATCAGGCTCATTCTTTCGCATATTTCTCATACTTGATGGCTAGATCCTGGGCTTTTTCTGGATTGCATCACGTAGTAATGAAGTACAACACTGAAACAGTCAATTAAACCTGGTTTCCATCAATATCTTAGAGGACAACGCAAGTTAGGTCTGGGATAAGTCCGGGACTTGCCCACATCAGGCTCATACTTTCGCGTTTTTCACATACTTGTTGAACAGATCCTGGGCTTTTTCTGGATTGCATCACGTAGTAATGAAGTACAACACTGAAACACTCAATTAAACCTGGTTTCCATCAATATTATTGAGGATAACGCATGTTAGGTCTAGGTTAGGCCTGGGATTTTCACTCATCAGACTCATACTTTCGCATTCTTCACATACTTGTTGAACGGATCTTGGGTTTTTTCTGGTGTGGATCACGTAGTAGTGTGGTACCACACTGAAACAGTCCATTAAACCTGGTTTGGATCAATATTTTAGAGGACAACGCAAGTTAGGTCTGGGATAGGTCTGGGACTTGCCCTCATCAGGCTCATACTTTCGCGTTTTTCACATACTTGTTGAACAGATCCTGGGTTTTTTCTGGTTTGGATCACGTAGTAGTGTGGTACCACACTGAAACATTCCATTAAACCTGGTTTGGATCAATATTTCAGAGGATGACGCATGTTAGGTCTAGGTTAGGTCGGGGATTTTCACTCATCAGACTGATACTTTCGCATTCTTCAGATACTTGTTGAACGGATCCTGGGTTTTTTCTGCTTTGGATAACGTAGTAAAGTGGTACCACAATGAAACAGTCCATTAAACCTGGTTTGGATCAATATTTTGGAGAATAATTCATGTTAGGTCTAGGTTAGGTCTGGGATTTGCTCTCATCAGGCTCATTCATTCGCATATTTCTCATACTTGATGGCTAGATCCTGGGCTTTTTCTGGATTGCATCACGTAGTAATGAAGTACAACACTGAAACAGTCAATTAAACCTGGTTTCCATCAATATCTTAGAGGACAACGCAAGTTAGGTCTGGGATAGGTCTGGGACTTGCCTTCATCAGGCTCATACTTTCGCGTTTTTCACATACTTGTTGAACAGATCCTGGGTTTTTTCTGGTTTGGATCACGTAGTAGTGTGGTACCACACTGAAACATTCCATTAAACCTGGTTTGGATCAATATTTCAGAGGATGACGCATGTTAGGTCTAGGTTAGGTCGGGTATTTTCACTCATCAGACTGATACTTTCGCATTCTTCACATACTTGTTGAACGGATCCTGGGTTTTTTCTGGTTTGGATCACGTAGTAGTGTGGTACCACACTGAAACAGCCCATTAAACCTGCTTGCGATCAATATTTTAGAGGATAACGCATGTTAGGTCTGGGTTAGGTCTAGGATTTGCCCTCATCAGGCTCACTCTTTCGCATATTTCTCAAACTTGATGGCTAGATCCTGGGCTTTTTCTGGATTGCATCACGTAGTAATGTGGTACCACACTGAAACATTCAATTAAACCTGGTCTTGATAAATATTTTAGAGGATAACGCATGTTAGGTCTGGGATAGGTCTGGGATTTGCCCTCATCAGACTCATACTTTCGCACACTTCACATACTCGTTGAACAGATTCTGGGTTTTTTCTGGTTTGGATCACGTAGTAATGTGGTACCACGCTGAAACAGTCAAATAAACCTGGTTTCGATCAATATTTTAGAGTATAACTCATGTTAGGTCTAGGTTAGGTCTGGGATTTGCTCTCATCAGGCTCATTCTTTCGCATATTTCTCATACTTGATGGCTAGATCCTGGGCTTTTTCTGGATTGCATCACGTAGTAATGAAGTACAACACTGAAACAGTCAATTAAACCTGGTTTCCATCAATATCTTAGAGGACAACGCAAGTTAGGTCTGGGATAGGTCTGGGACTTGCCTTCATCAGGCTCATACTTTTGCGTTTTTCACATACTTGTTGAACAGATCCTGTGTTTTTTCTGGTTTGGATCACGTAGTAGTGTGGTACCACACTGAAACATTCCATTAAACCTGGTTTGGATCAATATTTCAGAGGATGACGCATGTTAGGTCTAGGTTAGGTCGGGTATTTTCACTCATCAGACTGATACTTTCGCATTCTTCACATACTTGTTGAACGGATCCTGGGTTTTTTCTGGTTTGGATAACGTAGTAATGTGGGACCACACTGAAACAGTCAATTAAACCTGGTTTCGATCAATATTTTAGAGAATAATTCATGTTAGGTCTAGGTTAGGTCTGGGATTTGCTCTCATCAGGCTCATTCTTTCGCATATTTCTCATACTTGATGGCTAGATCCTGGGCTTTTTCTGGATTGCATCATGTAGTAATGAAGTACAACACTGAAACAGTCAATTAAACCTGGTTTCCATCAATATCTTAGAGGACAACGCAAGTTAGGTCTGCGATAGGTCTGGGATTTTCACTCATCAGACTCATACCTTCGCATTCTTCACATACTTGTTGAACGGATCCTGGGCTATTTCTGGATTGGATCACGTAGGAATGTGGTTCCGCACTGAAACAGTCGATTAAACCTGGTTTCGATCAATATTTTAGAGGATAACGCAAGTTAGGTCTGGGATAGGTCTGGGATTTGACCTCATCAGACTCATACTTTCGCACACTTCACATACCCGTTGAACAGATCCTCGGTTATTTTCTGGTTTGGATCACATAGTAATGTGGTACCACACTGAAACAGTCGATTAAACCAGGTTTCGATCAATATTTTAGAGTATAACTCATGTTAGGTCTAGGTTAGGCCTGGGCTTTTCATTTATCAGACTCATACTTTCGCATTCTTCACATACTTGTTGAACGGATCCTGGGTTTTTTCCGGTTTGGATCACGTAGTAGTGTGGTACCGCACTGAAACAGTCGATTAAACCTGGTTTCCATCAATATCTTAGAGGACAACGCAAGTTAGGTCTGGGATAGGTCAGGTACTTGCCCTCATCAGGCTCATACTTTCGCGTTTTTCACATACTTGTTGAACAGATCCTGGGTTTTTTCTGGTTTGGATCACGTAGTAGTGTGGTACCACACTGAAACAGTCGATTAAACCTGGTTTCGAGAATATGTTAGAGGATAACGCAAGTTAGGTCTGGGATAGGTCTGGGATTTGACCTCGTCAGACTCATACTTTCGCACACTTCACATACCCGTTGAACAGATCCTGGGTTATTTTCTGGTTTGGATCACATAGTAATGTGGTACCACACTGAAACAGTCGATTAAACCAGGTTTCGATCAATATTTTAGAATATAACTAATGTTAGGCCTAGGTTAGGCCTGGGATTTTCATTTATCAGACTCATACTTTCGCATTCTTCACATACTTGTTGAACGGATCCTGGGTTTTTTCTGGTTTGGATCACGTAGTAATGTGGTACCGCACTGAAACAGTCGATTAAACCTGGTTTCCATCAATATCTTAGAGGACAACGCAAGATAAGTCTGGGATAGGTCTGGGACTTGCCCTCATCAGGCTCATACTTTCGCGTTTTTCACATACTTGTTGAACAGATCCTGGGTTTTTTCTGGTTTGGATCACGTAGTAGTGTGGTACCACACTGAAACATTCCATTAAACCTGGTTTGGATCAATATTTTAGAGGATAACGCATGTTAGGTCTAGGTTAGGTCGGGGATTTTCACTCATCAGACTGATACTTTCGCATTCTTCACATACTTGTTGAACGGATCCTGGGTTTTTTCTGGCTTGGATCACGTAGTAATGTGGTACCACACTGAAACAGTCGAATAAACCTGGTTTCGATCAGTATTTTAGAGGATAACGCATGTTAGGTCTGGGTTAGGTCTAGGATTTGCCCTCATCAGGCTCATTCTTTCGCATATTTCTCAAACTTGATGGCTAGATCCTGGGCTTTTTCTGGATTGCATCACGTAGTAATGTGGTACCACACTGAAACATTCAATTAAACCTGGTCTTGATTAATATTTTAGAGGATAACGCATGTTAGGTCTGGGTTAGGTCTAGGATTTGCCCTCATCAGGCTCATACTTTCGCATATTTCTCATACTTCATGGCTAGATCCTTTGCTTTTTCTGGATTGTATCACGTAGTAATGAAGTACAACACTGAAACAGTCAATTAAACCTGGTTTTCATCAATATCTTAGAGGACAACGCAAGTTAGGTCTGGGATAGGTCTTGGACTTGCCCTCACCAGGCTCATACTTTCGCGTTTTTCACATACTTGTTGAACAGATCCTGGGTTTTTTCTGGTTTGGATCACGTAGTAGTGTGGTACCACACTGAAACAGTCCATTAAACCTGGTTTGGATCAATATTTTAGAGAATAACGCATGTTAGGTCTAGGTTAGGTCTGGGATTTTCACTCATCAGACTCACACTTTCGCATTCTTCACATACTTGTTGAACGGATCCTGGGTTTTTTCTGGTTTGGATCACGTAGTAATGTGGGTCCACACTGAAACAATCAATTAAACCTGGTCTTGATAAATATTTTAGAGGATAACGCATGTTAGGTCTGGGATAGGTCTGGGATTTGCCCTCATCAGACTCATACTTTCGCACACTTCACATACTCGTTGAACAGATTCTGGGTTTTTTCTGGTTTGGATCACGTAGTAATGTGGAACCACACTGAAACAGTCGATTAAACCTGGTTTCGATCAATATTTTAGAGGATAACGCATGTTAGGTCTAGGTTAGGCCTGGCATTTTCACTCATCAGGCTCATGCTTTCGCATTCTTCACGTACCTGTTGAACGGATCCTGGGTTTTTTCTGGTTTGGTTCACGTAGTAATGTGGGACCACACTGAAACAGTCAATTAAACCTGGTTTCGATCAATATTTTAGAGAATAATTCATGTTAGGTCTAGGTTAGGTCTGGGAGTTGCTCTCATCAGGCTCATTCTTTCGCATATTTCTCATACTTGATGGCTAGATCCTGGGCTTTTTCTGGATTGCATCACGTAGTAATGAAGTACAACACTGAAACAGTCAATTAAACCTGGTTTCCATCAATATCTTAGAGGACAACGCAAGTTAGGTCTGGGATAGGTCTGGGATTTGCCCTCATCAGGCTCATACTTTCGCGTTTTTCACATACTTGTTGAACAGATCCTGGGTTTTTTCTGGTTTGGATAACGTAGTAATGTGGGACCACACTGAAACAGTCAATTAAACCTGGTTTCGATCAATATTTTAGAGAATAATTCATGTTAGGTCTAGGTTAGGTCTGGGATTTGCTCTCATCAGGCTCATTCTTTCGCATATTTCTCATACTTGATGGCTAGATCCTGGGCTTTTTCTGGATTGCATCACGTAGTAATGAAGTACAACACTGAAACAGTCAACTAAACCTGGTTTCCATCAATATCTTAGAGGACAACGCAAGTTAGGTCTGGGATAGGTCTGGGATTTTCACTCATCAGACTCATACTTTCGCATTCCTCACATACTTGTTGAACTGATCCTGGGTTTTTTCTGGTTTGGATCACGTAGGAATGTGGTACCACACTGAAACAGTCGATTAAACCTGGTTTCGATCAATATTTTAGAGGATAACGCAAGTTAGGTCTGGGATAGGTCTGGGATTTGACCTCATCAGACTCATACTTTCGCACACTTCACATACCCGTTGAACAGATCCTGGGTTATTTTCTGGTTTGGATCACATAGTAATGTGGTACCACACTGAAACAGTCGATTAAACCAGGTTTCGATCAATATTTTAGAGTATAACTCATGTTAGGTCTAGGTTAGGCCAGGGATTTTCATTTATCAGACTCATACTTACGCATTCTTCACATACTTGTTGAACGGATTCTGGGTTTTTTCTGGTTTGGATCACGTAGTAATGTGGGACCACACTGAAACAGTCAATTAAACCTGGTTTCGATCAATATTTTAGAGAATAATTCATGTTAGGTCTAGGTTAGGTCTGGGATTTGCTCTCAGCAGGCTCATTCTTTCGCATATTTCTCATACATGTTGAACAGATCCTGAGTTTTTTCTGGTTTGGATCACGTAGTAATGTGGGACCACACTGAAACAATCAATTAAACCTGGTCTTGATAAATATTTTAGAGAATAATTCATGTTAGGTCTAGGTTAGGTCTGGGATTTGCTCTCATCAGGCTCATTCTTTCGCATATTTCTCATACTTCATGGCTAGATCCTGGGCTGTTTCTGGATTGTATCACGTAGTAATGTGGTACCACGCTGAAACAGTCAAATAAACCTGGTTTGGATCAATATTTTAGAGGATAACGCATGTTAGGTCTAGGTTAGGTCTGGGATTTTCATTCATCAGACTCATACTTTCGCATTCTTCACATACTTGTTGAACGGATCCTGGGTTTTTTCTGGTTTGGATCACGTAGTAATGTGGTACCGCACTGAAACAGTCGATTAAACCTGGTTTCCATCAATATCTTAGAGGACAACGCAAGTTAGGTCTGGGATAGGTCTGGGACTTGCCCTCATCAGGCTCATACTTTCGCGTTTTTCACATACTTGTTGAACAGATCCTGGGTTTTTTCTGGTTTGGATCACGTAGTAGTGTGGTACCACACTGAAACATTCCATTAAACCTGGTTTCGCTCAATATTTTAGAGGATAACGCATGTTAGGTCTAGGTTAGGTCTGGGATTTGCTCTCAACAGGCTCATTCTTTCGCATATTTCTCATACTTGATGGCTAGATCCTGGGCTTTTTCTGGATTGCATCACGTAGTAATGTAGTACCACACTGAAACAGTCAATGAAACCTGGCTTCGATCAATATTTTAGAGGATAACGCAAGATAGGTCTGGGACAGGTCTGGGATTTGCCCTCATCAGGCTCATACTTTCGCGTTTTTCACATACTTGTTGAACAGATCATGGGTTTTTTCTGGTTTGGGTCACGTAGTAGTGTGATACCACACTGAAACAGTCGATTAAACCTGGTTTCGATCAATATTTTAGAGGATAACGCATGTTAGGTCTAGGATAGCCCTGGGATTTTCACTCATCAGACTCATACTTTCGCATTCTTCACATACTTGTTGAACAGATCCTGGGTTTTTTCTGGTTTGGATCACGTAGTAATGTGGTACCACACTGAAACAGTCGATTAAACCTGGTTTCGATCAATATTTTAGAGTATAACTCATGTTAGGTCTAGGTTAGGCCTGGGATTTTCATTTATCAGACTCATACTTTCGCATTCTTCACATACTTGTTGAACGGATTCTGGGTTTTTTCTGGTTTGGATCACGTAGTAATGTGGGACCACACTGAAACAGTCAATTAAACCTGGTTTCCATCAATATCTTAGAGGACAACGCAAGTTAGGTCTGGGATATGTCTGGGATTTGCCCTCATCAGGCTCATACTTTCGCGTTTTTCACATACTTGTTGAACAGATCCTGGGTATTTTCTGGTTTGGATCAGGTAGTAATGTGGGACCACACTGAAACAATCAATTAAACCTGGTTTCGATCAATATCTTAGAGAATAATTCATGTTAGGTCTAGGTTAGGTCTGGGATTTGCTTTCAGCAGGCTCATTCTTTCGCATATTTCTCATACATGTTGAACAGATCCTGGGTTTTTTCTGGTTTGGATCACGTAGTAGTGTGGTACCACACTGAAACAGTCCATTAAACCTGCTTGCGATCAATATTTTAGAGGATAACGCATGTTAGGTCTGGGTTAGGTCTAGGATTTGCCCTCATCAGGCTCATTCTTTCGCATATTTCTCAAACTTGATGGCTAGATCCTGGGCTTTTTCTGGATTGCATCACGTAGTAATGTGGTACCACACTGAAACATTCAATTAAACCTGGTCTTGATAAATATTTTAGAGGATAACGCATGTTAGGTCTGGGTTAGGTCTAGGATTTGCCCTCATCAGGCTCATACTTTCGCATATTTCTCATACTTCATGGCTAGATCCTTTGCTTTCTCTGGATTGTATCACGTAGTAATGAAGTACAACACTGAAACAGTCAATTAAACCTGGTTTTCATCAATATCTTAGAGGACAACGCAAGTTAGGTCTGGGATAGGTCTTGGACTTGCCCTCACCAGGCTCATACTTTCGCGTTTTTCACATACTTGTTGAACAGATCCTGGGTTTTTTCTGGTTTGGATCACGTAGTAGTGTGGTACCACACTGAAACAGTCCATTAAACCTGGTTTGGATCAATATTTTAGAGAATAACGCATGTTAGGTCTAGGTTAGGCCTGGGATTTTCATTTATCAGACTCATACTTTCGCATTCTTCACATACTGGTTGAACGGATTCTGGGTTTTTTCTGGTTTGGATCACGTAGTAATGTGGGACCACACTGAAACAGTCGATTAAACCTGGTTTCGATCAATATTTTAGAGGATAACGCATGTTACGTCTACGTTAGGCCTGGGATTTTCACTCATCAGGCTCATACTTTCGCATTCTTCACATACTTGTTGAACGGATCCTGGGTTTTTTCTGGTTTGGATCACGTAGTAATGTGGGACCACACTGAAACAGTCAATTAAACCTGGTTTCGATCAATATTTTAGAGAATAAGTCATGTTAGGTCTAGGTTAGGTCTGGGAGTTGCTCTCAGCAGGCTCATTCTTTCGCATATATCTCATACATGTTGAACAGATCCTGGGTTTTTTCTGGTTTGGATCACGTAGTAATGTGGTACCACACTGAAACAGTCGATTAAACCTGGTTTCGATCAATATTTTAGAGGATAACGCAAGTTAGGTCTGGGATAGGTCTGGGATTTGACCTCATCAGACTCATACTTTCGCACACTTCACATACTCGTTGAACAGATCCTGGGTTATTTTCTGGTTTGGATCACATAGTAATGTGGTACCACACTGAAACAGTCGATTAAACCAGGTTTCGATCAATATTTTAGAGAATAATTCATGTTAGATCTAGGTTAGGTCTGGGATTTGCTCTCAGCAGGCTCATTCTTTCGCATATTTCTCATACATGTTGAACAGATCCTGGGTTTTTTCTGGTTTGGATCACGTAGTAATGTGGGACCACACTGAAACAATCAATTAAACCTGGTTTCGATCAATATTTTAGAGAATAATTCATGTTAGGTCTAGGTTAGGTCTGGGATTTGCTCTCATCAGGCTCTTACTTTCGCATATTTCTCATACTTCATGGCTAGATCCTGGGCTAGTTCTGGAGTGGATCACGTAGTAAAGTGGTACCACACTGAAACATTCAATGAAACCTGGTCTGGATAAATATTTTAGAGGATAACGCATCTTAGGTCTGGGTTAGGTCTAAAATTTGCCCTCATCAGGCTCACAGTTTCGCGTTTTTCACATACTTGTTGAACAGATCCTGGGTTTTCTCTGGTTTGGATCACGAAGTAGTGTGGTACCACACTGAAACAGTCCATTAAACCTGGTTTCGCTCAATATTTTAGAGGATAACGCATGTTAGGTCTAGGTTGGGTCTGGGATTTGCTCTCAACAGGCTCATTCTTTCGCATATTTCTCATACTTGATGGCTAGATCCTGGGCTTTTTCTGGATTGCATCACGTAGTAATGTAGTACCACACTGAAACAGTCAATGAAACCTGGTTTCGATCAATATTTTAGAGGATAACGCAAGATAGGTCAGGGATAGGTCTGGGATTTGCCCTCATCAGGCTCATACTTTCGCGTTTTTCACATACTTGTTGAACAGATCATGGGTTTTTTCTGGTTTGGGTCACGTACTAGTGTGATACCACACTGAAACAGTCGATTAAACCTGGTCTTGATAAATATTTTAGAGGATAACGCATGTTAGGTCTGGGATAGGTCTGGGATTTGCCCTCATCAGACTCATACTTTCGCACACTTCACATACTCGTTGAACGGATCCTGGGTTTTTTCTGGTTTGGATCACGTAGTAATGTGGTACCACACTGAAACAGTCGATTAAACCTGGTTTCGATCAATATTTTAAAGAATAATTCATGTTAGGTCTAGGTTAGGTCTGGGATTTGCTCTCATGAGGCTCATTCTTTCGCATATTTCTCATACTTGATGGCTAGATCCTGGGCTTTTTCTGGATTGCATCACGTAGTAATGTAGTACCACACTGAAACAGTCAATGAAACCTGGTTTCGATCAATATTTTAGAGGATAACGCATGTTAGGTCTAGGTTAGCCCTGGGATTTTCACTCATCAGACTCATACTTTCGCATTCTTCACATACTTGTTGAACTGATCCTGGGTTTTTACTGGTTTGGATCACGTAGTAATGCGGTACCACACTGAAACAGTCGATTAAACCTGGTCTCGATCAATATTTTAGAGAATAAGTCATGTTAGGTCTAGGTTAGGTCTGGGAGTTGCTCTCAGCAGGCTCATTCTTTCGCATATATCTCATACATGTTGAACAGATCCTGGGTTTTTTCTGGTTTGGATCACGTAGTAATGTGGGATCACACTGAAACAGTCGATTAAACCTGGTCTCGATCAATATTTTAAAGAATAATTCATGTTAGGTCTAGGTTAGGTCTGGGATTTGCTCTCATGAGGCTCATTCTTTCGCATATTTCTCATACTTGATGGCTAGATCCTGGGCTTTTTCTGGATTGCATCACGTAGTAATGAAGTACAACACTGAAACAGTCAATTAAACCTGGTTTCCATCAATATCTTAGAGGACAACGCAAGTTAGGTCTGGGATATGTCTGGGATTTGCCCTCATCAGGCTCATACTTTCGCGTTTTTCACATACTTGTTGAACAGATCCTGGGTTTTTTCTGGTTTGGATCACGTAGTAATGTGGGACCACACTGAAACAATCAATTAAACCTGGTTTCGATCAATATTTTAGAGAATAATTCATGTTAGGTCTAGGTTGGGTCTGGGATTTGCTCTCAGCAGGCTCATTCTTTCGCATATTTCTCATACATGTTGAACAGATCCTGGGTTTTTTCTGGTTTGGATCACGTAGTAATGTGGGACCACACTGAAACAATCAATTAAACCTGGTCTTGATAAATATTTTAGAGGATAACGCATGTTAGGTCTGGGTTAGGTCTAGGATTTGCCCTCATCAGGCTCATACTTTCGCATATTTGTCATACTTCATGGCTAGATCCTGGGCTGTTTCTGGATTGTATCACGTAGTAATGTGGTACCACGCAGAAACAGTCAATTAAACCTGGTTTCGATCAATATTTTAGAGGATAACGCAAGTTAGGTCTGGGATAGGTCTAGGATTTGCCCTCATCAGGCTCTTACTTTCGCATATTTCTCATACTTCATGGCTAGTTCCTGGGCTAGTTCTGGAGTGGATCACGTAGTAAAGTGGTACCACACTGAAACATTCAATGAAACCTGGTCTGGATAAATATTTTAGAGGATAACGCATCTTAGGTCTGGGTTAGGTCTAAGATTTGCCCTCATCAGGCTCACAGTTTCGCGTTTTTCACATACTTGTTGAACAGATCCCGGGTTTTTTCTGGTTTGGATCACGAAGTAGTGTGGTACCGCACTGAAACAGTCCATTAAACCTGGTTTCGCTCAATATTTTAGAGGATAACGCATGTTAGGTCTAGGTTAGGTCTGGGATTTGCTATCAACAGGCTCATTCTTTCGCATATTTCTCATACTTGATGGCTAGGTCCTGGGCTTTTTCTGGAGTGGATCACGTAGTAAAGTGGTACCACACTGAAACATTCAATGAAACCTGGTCTGGATAAATATTTTAGAGGATAACGCATCTTAGGTCTGGGTTAGGTCTAAGATTTGCCCTCATCAGGCTCACAGTTTCGCGTTTTTCACATACTTGTTGAACAGATCCCGGGTTTTTTCTGGTTTGGATCACGTAGTCATGTAGTACCACACTGAAACAGTCAATGAAACCTGGTTTCCATCAATATTTTAGAGGACAACGCAAGTTAGGTCTAGGTAAGGCCTGAGATTTTCACTGATCAGACTCATACTTTCGCATCCTTCACATACTTGTCGAACGGATCCTGGGTTTTTTCTGGTTTGGATCACGTAGTAATGTGGTACCACACTGAAGCGGTCAATTAAACCTGGTTTCGATCAATATTTTAGAGGGTAACGCAAGATAGGTCTGGGATAGGTCTGGGATTTGCCCTCATCAGGCTCATACTTTCGCGTTTTTCACATACTTGTTGAACAGATCATGGGTTTTTTCTGGTTTGGGTCACGTAGTAGTGTGATACCACACTGAAACAGTCGATTAAACCTGGTTTCGATCAATATTTTAGAGGATAACGCATGTTAGGTCTAGGATAGCCCTGGGATTTTCACTCATCAGACTCATACTTTCGCATTCTTCACATACTTGTTGAGCTGATCCTGGGTTTTTTCTGGTTTGGATCACGTAGTAGTGTGGTACCACACTGAAACAGTCCATTAAACCTGCTTGCGATCAATATTTTAGAGGATAACGCATGTTAGGTCTGGGTTAGGTCTAGGATTTGCCCTCATCAGGCTCATTCTTTCGCATATTTCTCAAACTTGATGGCTAGATCCTGGGCTTTTTCTGGATTGCATCACGTACTAATGTGGTACCACACTGAAACATTCAAATAAACCTGGTCTTGATAAATATTTTAGAGGATAACGCATGTTAGGTCTGGGTTAGGTCTAGGATTTGCCCCCATCAGGCTCATACTTTCGCATATTTCTCATATTTCATGGCTAGATCCTTTGCTTTTTCTGGATTGTATCACGTAGTAATGAAGTACAACACTGAAACAGTCAATTAAACCTGGTTTTCATCAATATCTTAGAGGACAACGCAAGTTAGGTCTGGGATAGGACTTGGACTTACCCTCACCAGCTCATACTTTCGCATCCTTCACATACTTGTTGAACTGATCCTGGGTTTTTTCTGGTTTGGATCACGTAGTGATGTGGTACCACACTGAAACAGTCGATTAAACCTGGTTTCGATCAATATTTTAGAGGATAACGCATGTTAGGTCTAGGTTAGCCCTGGGATTTTCACTCATCAGACTCATACTTTCGCATTCTTAACATACTTGTTGAACTGATCCTGGGTTTTTACTGGTTTGGATCACGTAGTAATGTGGTACCACACTGAAACAGTCGATTAAACCTGGTCTCGATCAATATTTTAGAGAATAATTCATGTTAGGTCTAGTTTAGGTCTGGGATTTGCTCTCATCAGGCTCATTCTTTCGCATATTTCTCATACTTGATGGCTAGATCCTGGGCTTTTTCTGGATTGCATCACGTAGTAATGAAGTACAACACTGAAACAGTCAATTAAACCTGGTTTCCATCAATATCTTAGAGGACAACGCATGTTAGGTCTGGGTTAGGTCTTGGACTTGCTCTCATCAGGCTCATTCTTTCGCATATTTCTCATACTTGATGGCTAGATCCTGGGCTTTTTCTGGATTGCATCACGTAGTAATGAAGTACAACACTGAAACAGTCAATTAAACCTGGTTTCCATCAATATCTTAGAGGACAACGCAAGTTAGGTCTGGGATAGGTCTGGGATTTGCCCTCATCAGGCTCATACTTTCGCGTTTTTCACATACTTGTTGAACAGATCCTGGGTTTTTTCTGGTTTGGATAACGTAGTAATGTGGGACCACACTGAAACAGTCAATTAAACCTGGTTTCGATCAATATTTTAGAGAATAATTCATGTTAGGTCTAGGTTAGGTCTGGGATTTGCTCTCATCAGGCTCATTCTTTCGCATATTTCTCATACTTGATGGCTAGATCCTGGGCTTTTTCTGGTTTGGATCACGTAGTAATGTGGTACCACACTGAAGCGGTCAATTAAACCTGGTTTCGATCAATATTTTAGAGGATAACGCAAGATAGGTCTGGGATAGGTCTGGGATTTGCCCTGATCAGGCTCATACTTTCGCGTTTTTCACATACTTGTTGAACAGATCATGGTTTTTTTCTGGTTTGGGTCACGTAGTAGTGTGATACCACACTGAAACAGTCGATTAAACCTGGTTTCGATCAATATTTTAGAGGATAACGCATGTTAGGTCTAGGTTAGGCCTGGGATTTTCACTCATCAGACTCATACTTTCGCATTCTTCACATACTTGTCGAACGGATCCTGGGTTTTTTCTGGTTTGGATCACGTAGTAATGTGGTACCACACTGAAGCGGTCAATTAAACCTGGTTTCGATCAATATTTTAGAGGGTAACGCAAGATAGGTCTGGGATAGGTCTGGGATTTGCCCTCATCAGGCTCATACTTTCGCGTTTTTCACATACTTGTTGAACAGATCATGGGTTTTTTCTGGTTTGGGTCACGTAGTAGTGTGATACCACACTGAAACAGTCGATTAAACCTGGTTTCGATCAATATTTTAGAGGATAACGCATGTTAGGTCTAGGATAGCCCTGGGATTTTCACTCATCAGACTCATACTTTCGCATTCTTAACATACTTGTTGAACTGATCCTGGGTTTTTACTGGTTTGGATCACGTAGTAATGTGGTACCACACTGAAACAGTCCATTAAACCTGGTTTGGATCAATATTTTAGAGAATAACGCATGTTAGGTCTAGGTTAGGTCTGGGATTTTCACTCATCAGACTCATACTTTCGCATTCTTCACATACTTGTTGAACGGATCCTGGGTTTTTTCTGGTTTGGATCAGGTAGTAATGTGGGTCCACACTGAAACAATGAATTAAACCTGGTCTTGATAAATATTTTAGAGGATAACGCATGTTAGGTCTGGGATAGGTCTGGGATTTGCCCTCATCAGACTCATACTTTCGCACACTTCACATACTCGTTGAACAGATTCTGGGTTTTTTCTTGGTTTGGATCACGTAGTAATGTGGTACCACACTGAAACAGTCGATTAAACCTGGTTTCGATCAATATTTTAGAGGATAACGCATGTTAGGTCTACGTTAGGCCTGGGATTTTCACTCATCAGGCTCATACTTTCGCATTCTTCACATACTTGTTGAACGGATCCTGGGTTTTTTCTGGTTTGGATCACGTAGTAATGTGGGACCACACTGAAACAGTCAATTAAACCTGGTTTCGATCAATATTTTAGAGAATAAGTCATGTTAGGTCTAGGTTAGGTCTGGGAGTTGCTCTCAGCAGGCTCATTCTTTCGCATATATCTCATACATGTTGAACAGATCCTGGGTTTTTTCTGGTTTGGATCACGTAGTGATGTGGTACCACACTGAAACAGTCGATTAAACCTGGTTTCGATCAATATTTTAGAGGATAACGCAAGTTAGGTCTGGGATAGGTCTGGGATTTGACCTCATCAGACTCATACTTTCGCACACTTCACATACTCGTTGAACAGATCCTGGGTTATTTTCTGGTTTGGATCACATAGTAATGTGGTACCACACTGAAACAGTCGATTAAACCAGGTTTCGATCAATATTTTAGAGAATAATTCATGTTAGATCTAGGTTAGGTCTGGGATTTGCTCTCAGCAGGCTCATTCTTTCGCATATTTCTCATACATGTTGAACAGATCCTGGGTTTTTTCTGGTTTGGATCACGTAGTAATGTGGGACCACACTGAAACAATCAATTAAACCTGGTTTCGATCAATATTTTAGAGAATAATTCATGTTAGGTCTAGGTTAGGTCTGGGATTTGCTCTCATCAGGCTCTTACTTTCGCATATTTCTCATACTTCATGGCTAGATCCTGGGCTAGTTCTGGAGTGGATCACGTAGTAAAGTGGTACCACACTGAAACATTCAATGAAACCTGGTCTGGATAAATATTTTAGAGGATAACGCATCTTAGGTCTGGGTTAGGTCTAAAATTTGCCCTCATCAGGCTCACAGTTTCGCGTTTTTCACATACTTGTTGAACAGATCCTGGGTTTTCTCTGGTTTGGATCACGAAGTAGTGTGGTACCACACTGAAACAGTCCATTAAACCTGGTTTCGCTCAATATTTTAGAGGATAACGCATGTTAGGTCTAGGTTGGGTCTGGGATTTGCTCTCAACAGGCTCATTCTTTCGCATATTTCTCATACTTGATGGCTAGATCCTGGGCTTTTTCTGGATTGCATCACGTAGTAATGTAGTACCACACTGAAACAGTCAATGAAACCTGGTTTCGATCAATATTTTAGAGGATAACGCAAGATAGGTCAGGGATAGGTCTGGGATTTGCCCTCATCAGGCTCATACTTTCGCGTGTTTCACATACTTGTTGAACAGATCATGGGTTTTTTCTGGTTTGGGTCACGTACTAGTGTGATACCACACTGAAACAGTCGATTAAACCTGGTCTTGATAAATATTTTAGAGGATAACGCATGTTAGGTCTGGGATAGGTCTGGGATTTGCCCTCATCAGACTCATACTTTCGCACACTTCACATACTCGTTGAACGGATCCTGGGTTTTTTCTGGTTTGGATCACGTAGTAATGTGGTACCACACTGAAACAGTCGATTAAACCTGGTTTCGATCAATATTTTAGAGGATAACGCATGTTAGGTCTAGGTTAGCCCTGAGATTTTCACTCATCAGACTCATACTTTCGCATTCTTCACATACTTGTTGAACTGATCCTGGGTTTTTACTGGTTTGGATCACGTAGTAATGCGGTACCACACTGAAACAGTCGATTAAACCTGGTCTCGATCAATATTTTAGAGAATAAGTCATGTTAGGTCTAGTTTAGGTCTGGGATTTGCTCTCATCAGGCTCATTCTTTCGCATATTTCTCATACTTGATGGCTAGATCCTGGGCTTTTTCTGGATTGCATCACGTAGTAATGAAGTACAACACTGAAACAGTCAATTAAACCTGGTTTCCATCAATATCTTAGAGGACAACGCATGTTAGGTCTGGGTTAGGTCTTGGACTTGCTCTCATCAGGCTCATTCTTTCGCATATTTCTCATACTTGATGGCTGGATCCTGGGCTTTTTCTGGATTGCATCACGTAGTAATGAAGTACAACACTGAAACAGTCAATTAAACCTGGTTTCCATCAATATCTTAGAGGACAACGCAAGTTAGGTCTGGGATAGGTCTGGGATTTGCCCTCATCAGGCTCATACTTTCGCGTTTTTCACATACTTGTTGAACAGATCCTGGGTTTTTTCTGGTTTGGATAACGTAGTAATGTGGGACCACACTGAAACAGTCAATTAAACCTGGTTTCGATCAATATTTTAGAGAATAATTCATGTTAGGTCTAGGTTAGGTCTGGGATTTGCTCTCATCAGGCTCATTCTTTCGCATATTTCTCATACTTGATGGCTAGATCCTGGGCTTTTTCTGGTTTGGATCACGTAGTAATGTGGGACCACGCTGAAACAGTTAATTAAACCTGGTTTCGATCAATATTTTAGAGGATAACGCAAGTTAGGTCTGGGATAGGTCTAGGATTTGCCCTCATCAGGCTCTTACTTCCGCATATTTCTCATACTTCATGGCTAGATCCTGGGCTATTTCTGGATTCGATCACGTAGTAAAGTGGTACCACACTGAAATATTCAATGAAACCTGGTCTGGATAAATATTTTAGAGGATAACGCATCTTAGGTCTGGGTTAGGTCTAAGATTTGCCCTCATCAGGCTCACAGTTTCGCGTTTTTCACATACTTGTTGAACAGATCCTGGGTTTTTTCTGGTTTGGATCACGAAGTAGTGTGGTACCACACTGAAACAGTCCATTAAACCTGGTTTCGCTCAATATTTTAGAGGATAACGCATGTTAGGTCTAGGTTAGGTCTGGGATTTGCTCTCATCAGGCTCATTCTTTCGCATATTTCTCATACTTGATGGCTAGATCCTGGGCTTTTTCTGGATTGCATCACGTAGTAATGAAGTACAACACTCAAACAGTCAATTAAACCTGGGTTCCATCAATATCTTAGAGGACAACGCAAGTTAGGTCTGGGATATGTCTGGGATTTGGCCTCATCAGGCTCATACTTTCGCGTATTTCACATACTTGTTGAATAGATCCTGGGTTTTTTCTGGTTTGGATCACGTAGTAGTGTGGTACCACACTGAAACAGTCCATTAAACCTGGTTTGGATCAATATTTTAGAGAATAACGCATGTTAGGTCTAGGTTAGGTCTGGGATTTGCCCTCTTCAGACTCATACTTTCGCATTCTTCACATACTTGTTGAACAGATCCTGGGTTTTTTCTGGTTTGGATCACGTAGTAATGTGGGACCACGCTGAAACAGTTAATTAAACCTGGTTTCGATCAATATTTTAGAGGATAACGCAAGTTAGGTCTGGGATAGGTCTAGGATTTGCCCTCATCAGGCTCTTACTTCCGCATATTTCTCATACTTCATGGCTAGATCCTGGGCTATTTCTGGATTCGATCACGTAGTAAAGTGGTACCACACTGAAATATTCAATGAAACCTGGTCTGGATAAATATTTTAGAGGATAACGCATCTTAGGTCTGGGTTAGGTCTAAGATTTGCCCTCATCAGGCTCACAGTTTCGCGTTTTTCACATACTTGTTGAACAGATCCTGGGTTTTTTCTGGTTTGGATCACGAAGTAGTGTGGTACCACACTGAAACAGTCCATTAAACCTGGTTTCGCTCAATATTTTAGAGGATAACGCATGTTAGGTCTAGGTTAGGTCTGGGATTTGCTCTCATCAGGCTCATTCTTTCGCATATTTCTCATACTTGATGGCTAGATCCTGGGCTTTTTCTGGATTGCATCACGTAGTAATGTAGTACCACACTGAAACAGTCAATGAAACCTGGTTTCCATCAATATTTTAGAGGACAACGCAAGTTAGGTCTAGGTAAGGCCTGAGATTTTCACTGATCAGACTCATACTTTCGCATTCTTAACATACTTGTTGAACTGATCCTGGGTTTTTACTGGTTTGGATCACGTAGTAATGTGGTACCACACTGAAACAGTCGATTAAACCTGGTCTCGATCAATATTTTAGAGAATAATTCATGTTAGGTCTAGGTTAGGTCTGGGATTTGCTCTCATCAGGCTCATTCTTTCGCATATTTCTCATACTTGATGGCTAGATCCTTTGCTTTTTCTGGATTGTATCACGTAGTAATGAAGTACAACACTGAAACAGTCAATTAAACCTGGTTTTCATCAATATCTTAGAGGACAACGCAAGTTAGGTCTGGGATAGGACTTGGACTTACCCTCACCAGCTCATACTTTCGCATCCTTCACATACTTGTTGAACTGATCCTGGGTTTTTTCTGGTTTGGATCACGTAGTGATGTGGTACCACACTGAAACAGTCGATTAAACCTGGTTTCGATCAATATTTTAGAGGATAACGCATGTTAGGTCTAGGTTAGCCCTGGGATTTTCACTCATCAGACTCATACTTTCGCATTCTTAACATACTTGTTGAACTGATCCTGGGTTTTTACTGGTTTGGATCACGTAGTAATGTGGTACCACACTGAAACAGTCGATTAAACCTGGTCTCGATCAATATTTTAGAGAATAATTCATGTTAGGTCTAGTTTAGGTCTGGGATTTGCTCTCATCAGGCTCATTCTTTCGCATATTTCTCATACTTGATGGCTAGATCCTGGGCTTTTTCTGGATTGCATCACGTAGTAATGAAGTACAACACTGAAACAGTCAATTAAACCTGGTTTCCATCAATATCTTAGAGGACAACGCATGTTAGGTCTGGGTTAGGTCTTGGACTTGCTCTCATCAGGCTCATTCTTTCGCATATTTCTCATACTTGATGGCTAGATCCTGGGCTTTTTCTGGATTGCATCACGTAGTAATGAAGTACAACACTGAAACAGTCAATTAAACCTGGTTTCCATCAATATCTTAGAGGACAACGCAAGTTAGGTCTGGGATAGGTCTGGGATTTGCCCTCATCAGGCTCATACTTTCGCGTTTTTCACATACTTGTTGAACAGATCCTGGGTTTTTTCTGGTTTGGATAACGTAGTAATGTGGGACCACACTGAAACAGTCAATTAAACCTGGTTTCGATCAATATTTTAGAGAATAATTCATGTTAGGTCTAGGTTAGGTCTGGGATTTGCTCTCATCAGGCTCATTCTTTCGCATATTTCTCATACTTGATGGCTAGATCCTGGGCTTTTTCTGGTTTGGATCACGTAGTAATGTGGTACCACACTGAAGCGGTCAATTAAACCTGGTTTCGATCAATATTTTAGAGGATAACGCAAGATAGGTCTGGGATAGGTCTGGGATTTGCCCTGATCAGGCTCATACTTTCGCGTTTTTCACATACTTGTTGAACAGATCATGGTTTTTTTCTGGTTTGGGTCACGTAGTAGTGTGATACCACACTGAAACAGTCGATTAAACCTGGTTTCGATCAATATTTTAGAGGATAACGCATGTTAGGTCTAGGTTAGGCCTGGGATTTTCACTCATCAGACTCATACTTTCGCATTCTTCACATACTTGTCGAACGGATCCTGGGTTTTTTCTGGTTTGGATCACGTAGTAATGTGGTACCACACTGAAGCGGTCAATTAAACCTGGTTTCGATCAATATTTTAGAGGGTAACGCAAGATAGGTCTGGGATAGGTCTGGGATTTGCCCTCATCAGGCTCATACTTTCGCGTTTTTCACATACTTGTTGAACAGATCATGGGTTTTTTCTGGTTTGGGTCACGTAGTAGTGTGATACCACACTGAAACAGTCGATTAAACCTGGTTTCGATCAATATTTTAGAGGATAACGCATGTTAGGTCTAGGATAGCCCTGGGATTTTCACTCATCAGACTCATACTTTCGCATTCTTAACATACTTGTTGAACTGATCCTGGGTTTTTACTGGTTTGGATCACGTAGTAATGTGGTACCACACTGAAACAGTCCATTAAACCTGGTTTGGATCAATATTTTAGAGAATAACGCATGTTAGGTCTAGGTTAGGTCTGGGATTTTCACTCATCAGACTCATACTTTCGCATTCTTCACATACTTGTTGAACGGATCCTGGGTTTTTTCTGGTTTGGATCAGGTAGTAATGTGGGTCCACACTGAAACAATGAATTAAACCTGGTCTTGATAAATATTTTAGAGGATAACGCATGTTAGGTCTGGGATAGGTCTGGGATTTGCCCTCATCAGACTCATACTTTCGCACACTTCACATACTCGTTGAACAGATTCTGGGTTTTTTCTTGGTTTGGATCACGTAGTAATGTGGTACCACACTGAAACAGTCGATTAAACCTGGTTTCGATCAATATTTTAGAGGATAACGCATGTTAGGTCTACGTTAGGCCTGGGATTTTCACTCATCAGGCTCATACTTTCGCATTCTTCACATACTTGTTGAACGGATCCTGGGTTTTTTCTGGTTTGGATCACGTAGTAATGTGGGACCACACTGAAACAGTCAATTAAACCTGGTTTCGATCAATATTTTAGAGAATAAGTCATGTTAGGTCTAGGTTAGGTCTGGGAGTTGCTCTCAGCAGGCTCATTCTTTCGCATATATCTCATACATGTTGAACAGATCCTGGGTTTTTTCTGGTTTGGATCACGTAGTGATGTGGTACCACACTGAAACAGTCGATTAAACCTGGTTTCGATCAATATTTTAGAGGATAACGCAAGTTAGGTCTGGGATAGGTCTGGGATTTGACCTCATCAGACTCATACTTTCGCACACTTCACATACTCGTTGAACAGATCCTGGGTTATTTTCTGGTTTGGATCACATAGTAATGTGGTACCACACTGAAACAGTCGATTAAACCAGGTTTCGATCAATATTTTAGAGAATAATTCATGTTAGATCTAGGTTAGGTCTGGGATTTGCTCTCAGCAGGCTCATTCTTTCGCATATTTCTCATACATGTTGAACAGATCCTGGGTTTTTTCTGGTTTGGATCACGTAGTAATGTGGGACCACACTGAAACAATCAATTAAACCTGGTTTCGATCAATATTTTAGAGAATAATTCATGTTAGGTCTAGGTTAGGTCTGGGATTTGCTCTCATCAGGCTCTTACTTTCGCATATTTCTCATACTTCATGGCTAGATCCTGGGCTAGTTCTGGAGTGGATCACGTAGTAAAGTGGTACCACACTGAAACATTCAATGAAACCTGGTCTGGATAAATATTTTAGAGGATAACGCATCTTAGGTCTGGGTTAGGTCTAAAATTTGCCCTCATCAGGCTCACAGTTTCGCGTTTTTCACATACTTGTTGAACAGATCCTGGGTTTTCTCTGGTTTGGATCACGAAGTAGTGTGGTACCACACTGAAACAGTCCATTAAACCTGGTTTCGCTCAATATTTTAGAGGATAACGCATGTTAGGTCTAGGTTGGGTCTGGGATTTGCTCTCAACAGGCTCATTCTTTCGCATATTTCTCATACTTGATGGCTAGATCCTGGGCTTTTTCTGGATTGCATCACGTAGTAATGTAGTACCACACTGAAACAGTCAATGAAACCTGGTTTCGATCAATATTTTAGAGGATAACGCAAGATAGGTCAGGGATAGGTCTGGGATTTGCCCTCATCAGGCTCATACTTTCGCGTGTTTCACATACTTGTTGAACAGATCATGGGTTTTTTCTGGTTTGGGTCACGTACTAGTGTGATACCACACTGAAACAGTCGATTAAACCTGGTCTTGATAAATATTTTAGAGGATAACGCATGTTAGGTCTGGGATAGGTCTGGGATTTGCCCTCATCAGACTCATACTTTCGCACACTTCACATACTCGTTGAACGGATCCTGGGTTTTTTCTGGTTTGGATCACGTAGTAATGTGGTACCACACTGAAACAGTCGATTAAACCTGGTTTCGATCAATATTTTAGAGGATAACGCATGTTAGGTCTAGGTTAGCCCTGAGATTTTCACTCATCAGACTCATACTTTCGCATTCTTCACATACTTGTTGAACTGATCCTGGGTTTTTACTGGTTTGGATCACGTAGTAATGCGGTACCACACTGAAACAGTCGATTAAACCTGGTCTCGATCAATATTTTAGAGAATAAGTCATGTTAGGTCTAGTTTAGGTCTGGGATTTGCTCTCATCAGGCTCATTCTTTCGCATATTTCTCATACTTGATGGCTAGATCCTGGGCTTTTTCTGGATTGCATCACGTAGTAATGAAGTACAACACTGAAACAGTCAATTAAACCTGGTTTCCATCAATATCTTAGAGGACAACGCATGTTAGGTCTGGGTTAGGTCTTGGACTTGCTCTCATCAGGCTCATTCTTTCGCATATTTCTCATACTTGATGGCTGGATCCTGGGCTTTTTCTGGATTGCATCACGTAGTAATGAAGTACAACACTGAAACAGTCAATTAAACCTGGTTTCCATCAATATCTTAGAGGACAACGCAAGTTAGGTCTGGGATAGGTCTGGGATTTGCCCTCATCAGGCTCATACTTTCGCGTTTTTCACATACTTGTTGAACAGATCCTGGGTTTTTTCTGGTTTGGATAACGTAGTAATGTGGGACCACACTGAAACAGTCAATTAAACCTGGTTTCGATCAATATTTTAGAGAATAATTCATGTTAGGTCTAGGTTAGGTCTGGGATTTGCTCTCATCAGGCTCATTCTTTCGCATATTTCTCATACTTGATGGCTAGATCCTGGGCTTTTTCTGGTTTGGATCACGTAGTAATGTGGGACCACGCTGAAACAGTTAATTAAACCTGGTTTCGATCAATATTTTAGAGGATAACGCAAGTTAGGTCTGGGATAGGTCTAGGATTTGCCCTCATCAGGCTCTTACTTCCGCATATTTCTCATACTTCATGGCTAGATCCTGGGCTATTTCTGGATTCGATCACGTAGTAAAGTGGTACCACACTGAAATATTCAATGAAACCTGGTCTGGATAAATATTTTAGAGGATAACGCATCTTAGGTCTGGGTTAGGTCTAAGATTTGCCCTCATCAGGCTCACAGTTTCGCGTTTTTCACATACTTGTTGAACAGATCCTGGGTTTTTTCTGGTTTGGATCACGAAGTAGTGTGGTACCACACTGAAACAGTCCATTAAACCTGGTTTCGCTCAATATTTTAGAGGATAACGCATGTTAGGTCTAGGTTAGGTCTGGGATTTGCTCTCATCAGGCTCATTCTTTCGCATATTTCTCATACTTGATGGCTAGATCCTGGGCTTTTTCTGGATTGCATCACGTAGTAATGAAGTACAACACTCAAACAGTCAATTAAACCTGGGTTCCATCAATATCTTAGAGGACAACGCAAGTTAGGTCTGGGATATGTCTGGGATTTGGCCTCATCAGGCTCATACTTTCGCGTATTTCACATACTTGTTGAATAGATCCTGGGTTTTTTCTGGTTTGGATCACGTAGTAGTGTGGTACCACACTGAAACAGTCCATTAAACCTGGTTTGGATCAATATTTTAGAGAATAACGCATGTTAGGTCTAGGTTAGGTCTGGGATTTGCCCTCTTCAGACTCATACTTTCGCATTCTTCACATACTTGTTGAACAGATCCTGGGTTTTTTCTGGTTTGGATCACGTAGTAATGTGGGACCACGCTGAAACAGTTAATTAAACCTGGTTTCGATCAATATTTTAGAGGATAACGCAAGTTAGGTCTGGGATAGGTCTAGGATTTGCCCTCATCAGGCTCTTACTTCCGCATATTTCTCATACTTCATGGCTAGATCCTGGGCTATTTCTGGATTCGATCACGTAGTAAAGTGGTACCACACTGAAATATTCAATGAAACCTGGTCTGGATAAATATTTTAGAGGATAACGCATCTTAGGTCTGGGTTAGGTCTAAGATTTGCCCTCATCAGGCTCACAGTTTCGCGTTTTTCACATACTTGTTGAACAGATCCTGGGTTTTTTCTGGTTTGGATCACGAAGTAGTGTGGTACCACACTGAAACAGTCCATTAAACCTGGTTTCGCTCAATATTTTAGAGGATAACGCATGTTAGGTCTAGGTTAGGTCTGGGATTTGCTCTCATCAGGCTCATTCTTTCGCATATTTCTCATACTTGATGGCTAGATCCTGGGCTTTTTCTGGATTGCATCACGTAGTAATGTAGTACCACACTGAAACAGTCAATGAAACCTGGTTTCCATCAATATTTTAGAGGACAACGCAAGTTAGGTCTAGGTAAGGCCTGAGATTTTCACTGATCAGACTCATACTTTCGCATCCTTCACATACTTGTTGAACGGATCCTGGGTTTTTTCTGGTTTGGATCACGTAGTAATGTGGTACCACACTGAAACGGTCAATAAACCTGGTTTCGATCAATATTTTAGAGGATAACGCAAGTTAGGTCTGGGATAGGTGTGGGATTTGCCCACATCAGGCTCATACTTTCGCGTTTTTCACATACTTCATGGCTAGATCCTTTGCTTTTTCTGGATTGTATCACGTAGTTGTGAAGTACAACACTGAAACAGTCAATTAAACCTGGTTTTCATCAATATCTTAGAGGACAACGCAAGTTAGGTCTGGGATAGGTCTTGGACTTGCCCTCACCAGGCTCATACTTTCGCGTTTTTCACATACTTGTTGAACAGATCATGGGTTTTTTCTGGTTTGGGTCACGTAGTAGTGTGATACCACACTGAAACAGTCGATTAAACCTGGCTTCGATCAATATTTTAGAGGGTAACGCATGTTAGGTCTATGTTAGGTCGGGGATTTTCACTCATCAGACTGATACTTTCGCATTCTTCACATACTTGTTGAACGGATCCTGGGTTTTTTCTGGCTTGGATCACGTAGTAATGTGGTACCACACTGAAACAGTCGAATAAACCTGGTTTCGATCAGTATTTTAGAGGATAACGCAAGATAAGTCTGGGAAAGGTCTGGGATTTGACCTCATCAGACTCATACTTTCGCGTTTTTCACATACTTGTCGAACAGATCCTGGGTTTTTTCTGGTTTGGATCACGTAGTAGTGTGGTACCACACTGAGACAGTCCATTAAACCTGCTTGCGATCAATATTTTAGAGGATAACGCATGTTAGGTCTGGGTTAGGTCTAGGATTTGCCCCCATCAGGCTCATACTTTCGCATATTTCTCATACTTCATGGCTAGATCCTTTGCTTTTTCTGGATTGTATCACGTAGTAATGAAGTACAACACTGAAACAGTCAATTAAACCTGGTTTTCATCAATATCTTAGAGGACAACGCAAGTTAGGTCTGGGATAGGTCTTGGACTTGCCCTCACCAGGCTCATACTTTCGCGTTTTTCACATACTTGTTGAACAGATCCTGGGTTTTTTCTGGTTTGGATCACGTAGTAGTATGGTACCACACTGAAACACTCCATTAAACCTGGTTTCGATCAATATTTTAGAGGATAACGCATGTTAGGTCTAGGTTAGCCCTGAGATTTTCACTCATCAGACTCATACTTTCGCATTCTTCACATACTTGTTGAACTGATCCTGGGTTTTTACTGGTTTGGATCACGTAGTAATGCGGTACCACACTGAAACAGTCGATTAAACCTGGTCTCGATCAATATTTTAGAGAATAAGTCATGTTAGGTCTAGTTTAGGTCTGGGATTTGCTCTCATCAGGCTCATTCTTTCGCATATTTCTCATACTTGATGGCTAGATCCTGGGCTTTTTCTGGATTGCATCACGTAGTAATGAAGTACAACACTGAAACAGTCAATTAAACCTGGTTTCCATCAATATCTTAGAGGACAACGCATGTTAGGTCTGGGTTAGGTCTTGGACTTGCTCTCATCAGGCTCATTCTTTCGCATATTTCTCATACTTGATGGCTGGATCCTGGGCTTTTTCTGGATTGCATCACGTAGTAATGAAGTACAACACTGAAACAGTCAATTAAACCTGGTTTCCATCAATATCTTAGAGGACAACGCAAGTTAGGTCTGGGATAGGTCTGGGATTTGCCCTCATCAGGCTCATACTTTCGCGTTTTTCACATACTTGTTGAACAGATCCTGGGTTTTTTCTGGTTTGGATAACGTAGTAATGTGGGACCACACTGAAACAGTCAATTAAACCTGGTTTCGATCAATATTTTAGAGAATAATTCATGTTAGGTCTAGGTTAGGTCTGGGATTTGCTCTCATCAGGCTCATTCTTTCGCATATTTCTCATACTTGATGGCTAGATCCTGGGCTTTTTCTGGTTTGGATCACGTAGTAATGTGGGACCACGCTGAAACAGTTAATTAAACCTGGTTTCGATCAATATTTTAGAGGATAACGCAAGTTAGGTCTGGGATAGGTCTAGGATTTGCCCTCATCAGGCTCTTACTTCCGCATATTTCTCATACTTCATGGCTAGATCCTGGGCTATTTCTGGATTCGATCACGTAGTAAAGTGGTACCACACTGAAATATTCAATGAAACCTGGTCTGGATAAATATTTTAGAGGATAACGCATCTTAGGTCTGGGTTAGGTCTAAGATTTGCCCTCATCAGGCTCACAGTTTCGCGTTTTTCACATACTTGTTGAACAGATCCTGGGTTTTTTCTGGTTTGGATCACGAAGTAGTGTGGTACCACACTGAAACAGTCCATTAAACCTGGTTTCGCTCAATATTTTAGAGGATAACGCATGTTAGGTCTAGGTTAGGTCTGGGATTTGCTCTCATCAGGCTCATTCTTTCGCATATTTCTCATACTTGATGGCTAGATCCTGGGCTTTTTCTGGATTGCATCACGTAGTAATGAAGTACAACACTCAAACAGTCAATTAAACCTGGGTTCCATCAATATCTTAGAGGACAACGCAAGTTAGGTCTGGGATATGTCTGGGATTTGGCCTCATCAGGCTCATACTTTCGCGTATTTCACATACTTGTTGAATAGATCCTGGGTTTTTTCTGGTTTGGATCACGTAGTAGTGTGGTACCACACTGAAACAGTCCATTAAACCTGGTTTGGATCAATATTTTAGAGAATAACGCATGTTAGGTCTAGGTTAGGTCTGGGATTTGCCCTCTTCAGACTCATACTTTCGCATTCTTCACATACTTGTTGAACAGATCCTGGGTTTTTTCTGGTTTGGATCACGTAGTAATGTGGGACCACGCTGAAACAGTTAATTAAACCTGGTTTCGATCAATATTTTAGAGGATAACGCAAGTTAGGTCTGGGATAGGTCTAGGATTTGCCCTCATCAGGCTCTTACTTCCGCATATTTCTCATACTTCATGGCTAGATCCTGGGCTATTTCTGGATTCGATCACGTAGTAAAGTGGTACCACACTGAAATATTCAATGAAACCTGGTCTGGATAAATATTTTAGAGGATAACGCATCTTAGGTCTGGGTTAGGTCTAAGATTTGCCCTCATCAGGCTCACAGTTTCGCGTTTTTCACATACTTGTTGAACAGATCCTGGGTTTTTTCTGGTTTGGATCACGAAGTAGTGTGGTACCACACTGAAACAGTCCATTAAACCTGGTTTCGCTCAATATTTTAGAGGATAACGCATGTTAGGTCTAGGTTAGGTCTGGGATTTGCTCTCATCAGGCTCATTCTTTCGCATATTTCTCATACTTGATGGCTAGATCCTGGGCTTTTTCTGGATTGCATCACGTAGTAATGTAGTACCACACTGAAACAGTCAATGAAACCTGGTTTCCATCAATATTTTAGAGGACAACGCAAGTTAGGTCTAGGTAAGGCCTGAGATTTTCACTGATCAGACTCATACTTTCGCATCCTTCACATACTTGTTGAACGGATCCTGGGTTTTTTCTGGTTTGGATCACGTAGTAATGTGGTACCACACTGAAACGGTCAATAAACCTGGTTTCGATCAATATTTTAGAGGATAACGCAAGTTAGGTCTGGGATAGGTGTGGGATTTGCCCACATCAGGCTCATACTTTCGCGTTTTTCACATACTTCATGGCTAGATCCTTTGCTTTTTCTGGATTGTATCACGTAGTTGTGAAGTACAACACTGAAACAGTCAATTAAACCTGGTTTTCATCAATATCTTAGAGGACAACGCAAGTTAGGTCTGGGATAGGTCTTGGACTTGCCCTCACCAGGCTCATACTTTCGCGTTTTTCACATACTTGTTGAACAGATCATGGGTTTTTTCTGGTTTGGGTCACGTAGTAGTGTGATACCACACTGAAACAGTCGATTAAACCTGGCTTCGATCAATATTTTAGAGGGTAACGCATGTTAGGTCTATGTTAGGTCGGGGATTTTCACTCATCAGACTGATACTTTCGCATTCTTCACATACTTGTTGAACGGATCCTGGGTTTTTTCTGGCTTGGATCACGTAGTAATGTGGTACCACACTGAAACAGTCGAATAAACCTGGTTTCGATCAGTATTTTAGAGGATAACGCAAGATAAGTCTGGGAAAGGTCTGGGATTTGACCTCATCAGACTCATACTTTCGCGTTTTTCACATACTTGTCGAACAGATCCTGGGTTTTTTCTGGTTTGGATCACGTAGTAGTGTGGTACCACACTGAGACAGTCCATTAAACCTGCTTGCGATCAATATTTTAGAGGATAACGCATGTTAGGTCTGGGTTAGGTCTAGGATTTGCCCCCATCAGGCTCATACTTTCGCATATTTCTCATACTTCATGGCTAGATCCTTTGCTTTTTCTGGATTGTATCACGTAGTAATGAAGTACAACACTGAAACAGTCAATTAAACCTGGTTTTCATCAATATCTTAGAGGACAACGCAAGTTAGGTCTGGGATAGGTCTTGGACTTGCCCTCACCAGGCTCATACTTTCGCGTTTTTCACATACTTGTTGAACAGATCCTGGGTTTTTTCTGGTTTGGATCACGTAGTAGTATGGTACCACACTGAAACACTCCATTAAACCTGGTTTGGATCAATATTTTAGAGAATAACGCATGTTAGGTCTAGGTTAGGTCTGGGATTTGCTCTCATCAGGCTCATTCTTTCGCATATTTCTCATACTTGATGGCTAGATCCTGGGCTTTTTCTGGATTGCATCACGTAGTAATGTAGTACCACACTGAAACAGTCAATGAAACCTTGTTTCCATCAATATTTTAGGGGACAACGCAAGTTAGGTCTAGGTAAGGCCTGAGATTTTCACTGATCAGACTCATACTTTCGCATCCTTCACATACTTGTTGAACGGATCCTGGGTTTTTTCTGGTTTGGATCACGTAGTAATGTGGTACCACACTGAAACGGTCAATTAAACCTGGTTTCGATCAATATTTTAGAGGATAACGCATGTTAGGTCTAGGATAGCCCTGGGATTTTCACTCATCAGACTCATACTTTCGCATTCTTCACATACATGTGAACTGATCCTGGGTTTTTTCTGGTTTGGATCACGTAGTAATGTGGTACCACACTGAAACAGTCGATTAAACCTGGTTTCGATCAATATTTTAGAGGATAACGCATGTTAGGTCTAGGTTAGCCCTGGGATTTTCACTCATCAGACTCATACTTTCGCATTCTTCACATACTTGTTGAACTGATCCTGGGTTTTTACTGGTTTGGATCACGTAGTAATGTGGTACCACACTGAAACAGTCGATTAAACCTGGTCTCGATCAATATTTTAGAGAATAATTCATCAGGCTCATTCTTTCGCATATTTCTCATACTTGATGGCTAGATCCTGGGCTTTTTCTGGATTGCATCACGTAGTAATGTAGTACCACACTGAAACAGTCAATGAAACCTTGTTTCCATCAATATTTTAGGGGACAACGCAAGTTAGGTCTAGGTAAGGCCTGAGATTTTCACTGATCAGACTCATACTTTCGCATCCTTCACATACTTGTTGAACGGATCCTGGGTTTTTTCTGGTTTCGATCACGTAGTAATGAGGTACCACACTGAAACGGTCAATTAAACCTAGTTTCGATCAATATTTTAGAGGATAACGCAAGTTAGGTCTGGGATAGGTCTGGGATTTGCCCCCATCAGGCTCATACTTTCGCGTTTTTCACATACTTGTTGAACAGATCCTGGGTTTTTTCTGGTTTGGATCACGTAGTAGTGTGGTACCACACTGAAACAGTCCATTAAACCTGGTTTGGATCAATATTTTAGAGGATAACGCATGTTAGGTCTAGGTTAGGTCTGGGATTTTCACTCATCAGACTCATACTTTCGCATTCTTCACATACTTGTTGAACGGATCCTGGATTTTTTCTGATTTGGGTCACGTAGTAGTGTGATACCACACTGAAACAGTCGATTAAACCTGGTTTCGATCAATATTTTAGAGGATAACGCATGTTAGGTCTAGGTTAGCCCTGGGATTTTCACTCATCAGACTCATACTTTCGCATTCTTCACATACTTGTTGAACTGATCCTCGGTTTTTTCTGGTTTGGATCATGTAGTAATGTGGTACCACACTGAAACAGTCGATTAAACCTGGTTTCGATCAATATTTTAGAGGATAACGCATGTTAGGTCTAGGTTAGGTCTGGGATTTTCACTCATCAGACTCATACTTTCGCATTCTTCACATACTTGTTGAACGGATCCTGGATTTTTTCTGATTTGGGTCACGTAGTAGTGTGATACCACACTGAAACAGTCGATTAAACCTGGTTTCGATCAATATTTTAGAGGATAACGCATGTTAGGTCTAGGTTAGCCCTGGGATTTTCACTCATCAGACTCATACTTTCGCATTCTTCACATACTTGTTGAACTGATCCTCGGTTTTTTCTGGTTTGGATCATGTAGTAATGTGGTACCACACTGAAACAGTCGATTAAACCTGGTTTCGATCATAATTTTAGAGGATAAAGCAAGTTAGGTCTGGGATAGGTCTGGGATTTGACCTCATCAGACTCATACTTTCGCACACTTCACATACTCCTTGAACAGATCCTGGGTTATTTTCTGGTTTGGATCACATAGTAATGTGGTACCACACTGAAACAGTCGATTAAACCAGGTTTCGATCAATATTTTTGAGGATAACGCATGTTAGGTCTAGGTTAGGTCTGGGATTTTCACTCATCAGGCTCACAGTTTCGCGTTTTTCACATTCTTGTTGAACAGATCCTGGGTTTTGTCTGGTTTGGATCACGAAGTAGTGTGGTACCACACTGAAACAGTCCATTAAACCTGGTTTCGCTCAATATTTTAGAGGATAACGCATGTTAGGCCTAGGCTAGGTCTGGGATTTGCTCTCATCAGGCTCGCTCTTTCGCATGTTTCTCATACTTGATGGCTAGATCCTGGGCTTTTTCTGGATCGCATCACGTAGTAATGTAGTACCACACTGAAACAGTCAATGAAACCTGGTTTCCATCACTATTTTAGAGGACAACGCAAGTTAGGTCTAGGTAAGGCCTGAGATTTTCACTGATCAGACTCATACTTTCGCATTATTCACATACTTGTTGAACGGATCCTGGGTTTTTTCTGGTTTGGATCACGTAGTAATGTGGTACCACACTGAAACAGTCGATTAAACCTGGTTTCGATCAATATTTTAGAGAATAATTCATGTTAGGTCTAGGCTAGGTCTGGGATTTGCTCTCATCAGGCTCATTCTTTCACATATTTCTCATACTTGATGGCTAGATCCTGGGCTTTTTCTGGATTGCATCACGTAGTAATGAAGTACAACACTGAAACAGTCAATTAAACCTGGTTTCCATCAATATCTTAGAGGAGAACGCAAGTTAGGTCTGGGATATGTCTGGGATTTGCCCTCATCAGGCTCATACTTTCGCATATTTCTCATACTTCATGGCTAGATCCTGGGCTATTTCTGGATTGGATCACGTAGTAAAGCGGTACCACACTGAAACATTCAATGAAACCTGGTCTGGATAAATATTTTAGAGGATAACGCATCTTACGTCTGGGTTAGGTCTAAGATTTGCCCTCATCAGGTTCACAGTTTCGCGTTTTTCACATTCTTGTTGAACAGATCCTCGGTTTTGTCTGATTTGGATCACGAAATATTGTGGTACCACACTGAAACAGTCCATTAAACCTGGTTTCGCTCAATATTTTAGAGGATAACGCATGTTAGGTCTGGGTTAGGTCTGGGATTTGCTCTCATCAGGCTCATTCTTTCGCATATTTCTCATACTTGATGGCTAGATCTTGGGCTTTTTCTGGATTGCATCACGTAGTAATGTAGTACCACACTGAAACAGTCAATGAAACCTGGTTTGGATCAATATTTTAGAGGATAACGCATGTTAGGTCTAGGTTAGGTCTGGGATTTTCACTCATCAGACTCATACTTTCGCATTCTTCACATACTTGTTGAACAGATCCTGGGTTTTTTTCTGGCTTGGATCACGTAGTAATGTGGTACCACACTGAAACATTCAATTAAAACTGGTCTTGATAAATATTTTAGAGGATGACGCATGTTAGGTCTGGGTTACGTCTGTGATTTGCCCTCATCAGGGTCATACTTTGGCAGTTTTAACATGCATGTTGACCTGATCGAGGGTTTTCTTTGCTTTGGATCACGTAGTAAAGTGGTACCACACTAACACAGTCAATTAAACCTGGTTTCGATCAATATTTTAGAGGATAACGCATGTCAGGTCTGGGATAGGTCTCGGATTTGCCCTCATCAGACTCAAACTTTCGCACACTTGACACACCCGTTGATCAGATCCTGGGTTTTGTCTGGTTTGGATCACGTAGTAATGTGGTACCACACTGAAACATTCAATTAAAACTGGTCTTGATAAATATTTTAGAGGATGACGCATGTTAGGTCTGGGTTACGTCTGTGATTTGCCCTCATCAGCGTCATACTTTCGCAGTTTTAACATGCATGTTGACCTGATCGAGGGTTTTCTTTGCCTTGGATCACGTAGTAAAGTGGTACCACACTGAAACAGTCGATTATACCAGGTTTCGATCAATTCTTTTGAGGATAACGCATGTTATGTCTGGGTTAGGTCTAGGATTTGCTCTCGTCAGGCTGATACTTTCGCATATTTCTCATACTTCATGGCTAGATCCTGGGCTATTTCTGGATTGGATCACGTAATAATGTGGTACCACACTGAAACATTCAATTAAACCTGGTCTTGATAAATATTTTAGAGGATAACGCATGTTAGGTTTGGGTTAGGTCTAGGATTTGCCCTCATCAGGCTCATACTTGCGCATATTTCTCATACTTCATGGCTAGATCCTGGGCTGTTTCTGGATTGTATCACGTAGTAATGTGGTACCACGCTGAAACAGTCAATTAAACCTGGTTTCGATCAATATTTTAGAGGATAACGCAAGTTAGGTCTGGGATAGGTCTGGGATTTGACCTCATCAGACTCATACTTTCGCACCCTTCACATACTCGTTGAACAGATACTGGGTTATTTTCTTGTTTGGATCACATAGTAATGTGGTACCACACTGAAACTGTCGATTAAACCAGGTTTCGATCAATATTTTTGAGGATAACGCATGTTAGGTCTAGGTTAGGCCCGGGATTTTCACTCATCAGGCTCATTCTTTCGCATATTACACATACTTGATGGCTAGATCCTGGGCTTTTTCTGGATTGGATCACGTAGTAATGTGGGACCACACTGAAACAATCAATTAAACCTGGTTGCGATCAATATTTTAGAGGATAACGCATGTTAGGTCTTGGTTAGGCCTGGGATTTTCACTCATCAGACTCATACTATCGCATTCTTCACATACTTGTTGAACGGAACCTGGGTTTTTTCTGGTTTGGATCACGTAGTAATGAGGTACCACACCGAAACGGTCAATTAAACCTGGTTTCGATCAATATTTTAGAGGATAACGCAAGTTAGGCCTGGGATAGGTCTGGGATTTGCCCTCATCAGGCTCATACTTTCGCATTCTTCACATACTTGTTGAACTGATCCTGGGTTTTTTCTGGTTTGGATCACGTAGTAATGTGGTACCACACGGAAACGGTCAATTAAACCTGGTTTCGATGAATATTTTAGAGGATAACGCAAGTTAGGTCTGGGATAGGTCTGGGATTTGACCTCATCAGACTCATACTTTCGGACACTTCACATACTCGTTGAGCAGATCCTGGGTTATTTTCTGGTTTGGATCACATAGTAATGTGGTACCACACTGAAACAGTCGATTAAACCAGGTTTCGATCAATATTTTTGAGGATAACGCATGTTAGGTCTAGGTTAGGCCTGGGATTTGACCTCATCAGACTCATACTTTCGCATTCTTCACATACTTGTTGAACGAATCCTGGGTTTTTTCTGGTTTGGATCACGTAGTAATGTGGGACCACACTGAAACAGTCAATTAAACCTGGTTTCGATCAATATTTTAGAGAATAATTCATGTTAGGTCTAGTTTAGGTCCGGGATTTACTCTCATCAGGCTCATTGTTTCGCATATTACTCATACCTGATGGCTAGATCCTGGGCTTTTTCTGGATTGGATCACGTAGTAATGTGGGTCCACACTGAAACAATCAATTAAACCTGGTCTTGATAAATATTTTGGAGGATAGCGCATGTTAGGTCTGGGATAGGTCTGGGATTTGCCCTCATCAGACTCATACTTTCGCACACTTCACATACTCGTTGAACAGATCCTGGGTTATTTTCTGGTTTGGATCACATAGTAATGTGGTACCACACTGAAACAGTCGATTAAACCAGGTTTCGATCAATATTTTTGAGGATAACGCATGTTAGGTCTAGGTTAGGCCTGGGATTTGACCTCATCAGACTCATACTTTCGCATTCTTCACATACTTGTTGAACGAATCCTGGGTTTTTTCTGGTTTGGATCACGTAGTAATGTGGGACCACACTGAAACAGTCAATTAAACCTGGTTTCGATCAATATTTTAGAGAATAATTCATGTTAGGTCTATGTTAGGCCTGGGATTTGCTCTCATCAGGCTCATTCTTTCGCATATTTCTCACACTTGATGGCTAGCTCCTGGGCTTTTTCTGGATTGCATCACGTAGTAATGAAGTACAACACTGAAACAGTCAATTAAACCTGGTTTCCATCAATATCTTAGAGGACAACGCAAGTTAGGTCTGGGATATGTCTGGGATTTGCCCTGATCAGGCTCATCCTTTCGCGTTTTTCACACACTTGTTGAACAGATCCTGGGTTTTTTCTGGTTTGGATCACGTAGTAGTGTGGTACCACGCTGAAACAGTCCATTAAACCTGGTTTGGATCAATATTTTAGTGGATAACGCATAGTAGGTCTAGGTTAGGTCTGGGATTTTCACTCATCAGACTCATACTATCGCATTCTTCACATACTTGTTGAACGGATCCTGGGTTTTTTCTGGTTTGGATCACATAGTAATGTGGTACCACACTGAAACAGACGATTAAACCAGGTTTCGATCAATATTTTTGAGGATAACGCATGTTAAGTCTAGGTTAGGCCTGGGATTTTCACTCATCAGACTCATACTTTCGCACACTTCACATACTCCTTGAACAGATCCTGGGTTATTTTCTGGTTTGGATCACATAGTAATGTGGTACCACACTGAAACAGTCGATTTAACCAGGTTTCGATCAATATTTTAGAGGATAACGCATGTTAGGTCTAGGTTAGGTCTGGGATTTTCACTCATCAGACTCATACTTTCGCATTCTTCACATACTTGTTGAACGGATCCTGGGTTTTTCCTGGTTTGGATCACGTAGTAATGTGGTACCACACTGAAACAGTCGATTAAACCTGGTTTCGATCAATATTTTTGAGGATAACGCAAGTTAGGTCTGGGATAGGTCTGGGATTTGACCTCATCAGACTCATACTTTCGCACACATCACAACCTCCTTGAACAGATCCTGGGTTATTTTCTGGTTTGGATCACATAGTAATGTGGTACCACACTGAAACAGTCGATTAAACCAGGTTTCGATCAATATTTTTGAGGATAACGCATGTTAGGTCTAGGTTAGGCCTGGGATTTTCACTCATCAGACTCATACTTTCGCATTCTTCACATACTTGTTGAACGGATCCTGGGTTTTTTCTGGTTTGGATCACGTAGTAATGTGGGACCACACTGAAACATTCAATACAACCTGGTCTGGATAAATATTTTAGAGGATAACGCATCTTAGGTCTGGGTTAGGTCTAAGATTTGCCCTCATCAGGCTCACAGTTTAGCGTTTTTCACATACTTGTTGAACAGATCCTGGGTTTTTTCTGGTTTGCATCACGAAGTAGTGAGGTACCACACTGAAACAGTCCATTAAACCTGGTTTCGCTCAATATTTTAGAGGATAACGCATGTTAGGTCTAGGTTTGGCCTGGGATTTGCTCTCATCAGGCTCATTCTTTCGCATATTTCTCATACTTGATGGCTAGATCCTGGGCTTTTTCTGGATTGCATCACATAGTAATGTAGTACCACACTGAAACAGTCGATTAGACCAGGTTTCGATCAATATTTTAGAGGATAACGCATGTTAGGTCTAGGTTAGGTCTGGGATTTTCACTCATCAAACTCATACTTTCGCATTCTTCACATACTTGTTGAACGGATCCTGGGTTATTTCTGGTTTGGATCATGTAATAATGTGGGACCACACTGAAACAGTCAATTAAACCTGGTTTCGATCAATATTTTAGAGAATAATTCATGTTAGGTCTAGGTTAGGTCTGGGATTTGCTCTCATCAGGCTCATTCTTTCGCATATTTCTCATACATGTGGAACAGATCCTGGGTTTTTTCTGGTTTGGATCACGTAGTAATGTGGGACCACACTGAATCAATCAATTAAACCTGGTCTTGATAAATATTTTAGAGGATAACGCATGTTAGGTCTGGGTTAGGTCTAGGATTTGCCCTCATCAGGCTCATACTTTCGCATATTTCTCATACTTCAAGGCTAGACCCTGGGCTGTTTCTGGATTGTATCACGTAGTAATGTGGTACCACGCTGAAACAGTCAATTAAACCTGGTTTCGATCAATATTTTAGAGGATAACGCAAGTTAGGTCTGGGATAGGTCTAGGATTTGCCCTCATCAGGCTCCTACTTTCGCATATTTCTCATACCTGATGGCTAGATCCTGGGCTATTTCTGGATTGGATCGTGTAGTAAAGTGGTACCACACTGAAACATTCAATGAAACCTGGTCTGGATAAATATTTTAGAGGATAACGCATCTTAGGTCTGGGTTAGGTCTAAGATTTGCCCTCAGCAGGCTCATAGTTTAGCGTTCTTCACATACTTGTTGAACAGATCCTTGGTTTTTTCTGGTTTGGAGCACGAAGCAGTGTGGTATCACACTGAAACAGTCCATTAAACCTGGATTCGCTCAATATTTTAGAGGATAACGCATGTAAGGTCTAGGTTAGGTCTGGGATTTGCTCTCATCAGGCTCATTCTTTCGCATATTTCTCATACTTGATGGCTAGATCCTGGGTTTTTTCTGGTTTGGATCACGTAGTAATGTGGTACCACACTGAAACAGTCGATTAAACCTGGTTTCGATCAATAATTTAGAGGATAACGCATGTTAAGTCTGGGATTGGTCCGGGATTTGACCTCATCAGACTCATACTTTAGCACACTTCACATACTCGTTGAACAGATCCTGGGTTATTTTCTGGTTTGGATCACGTAGTAATGTGGTACCACACTGAAACAGACGATTAAACCAGGTTTCGATCAATATTTTTGAGGATAACGGATGTTAGGTCTAGGTTAGGCCTGGGATTTTCACTCATCAGACTCATACTTTCGCATTCTTCACATACTTGTTGAACAGATCCTGGGTTTTTTCTGTTTTCTTTCACGTAGTAATGTGGTACCACACTGAAACAGTCGATTAAACCTGGTTTCGATCAATATTTTAGAGGATAACGCAAGTTAGGTCTGGGATAGGTCTAGGATTTGCCCTCATCAGGCTCCTACATTCGCATATTTCTCATACTTGATGGCTAGATCCTGGTCTATTTCTGGATTGGATCACGTAGTAAAGTGGTACCACACTGAAACATTCAATGAAACCTGGTCTGAATAAATATTTTAGAGGATAACGCATCTTAGGTCTGGGTTAGGTCTAAGATTTGCCCTCATCAGGCTCACAGTTTAGCGTTTTTCACATACTTGTTGAACAGATCCTGGGCTTTTTCTGGTTTGGATCACGAAGTAGTGTGGTACCTCACTGAAACAGTCCATTAAACCTGGTTTCGCTCAATATTTTAGAGGATAACGCATGTTAGGTCTAGGTTAGGTCTGGGATTTGCTCTCATCAGGCTCATTCTTTCGCATATTTCTCATACTTGATGGCTAGATCCTGGGCTTTTTCTGGATTGCATCACGTAGTAATGTAGTACCACACTGAAACAGACAATGAAACCTGGTTTCCATCAATATTTTAGAGGACAACGCAAGTTAGGTATAGGTGAGGCCTGACATTTTCACTGATCAGTCTCATACTTTCGCAACCTTCACATACTGGTTGAACTGATCCTGGGTTATTTTCTGGATTGGATCACATAGTAATATGGTACCACACTGAAACAGTCGATTAAACCAGGTTTCGATCAATATTTTTGAGGATAACGCATGTTAGGTCTAGGTTAGACCTGGGATTTTCACTCATCAGACTCATACTTTCGCATTCTTCACATACTTGTTGAACGGACCCTGGGTTTTTTCTGGTTTGGATCACGTAGTAATGTGGGACCACACTGAAACAGTCAATTAAATCTGGTTTTGATCAATATTTTAGAGAATAATTCATGTTAGGTCTAGGTTAGGTCTGGGATTTGCTCTCATCGGGCTCATTCTTTCGCATATTTCTCATGCATGTAGAACAGATCCTGGGTTTTTTCTGTTTTGGATCATGTAGTAATGTGGGACCACACTGAAACAATCAATTAAACCTGGTCTTAATAAATATTTTAGAGGATAACGCATGTCAGGTCTGGGTTAGGTCTAGGATATGCCCTCATCAGGCTCATACTTTCGCATATTGCTCATACTTCATGGCTAGATCCTGGGCTGTTTCTGGATTGTATCACGTAGTAATGTGGTACCACGCTGAAACAGTCAATTAAACCTGATTTCGATCAATATTTTAGAGGATAACGCAAGTTAGGTCTGGGATAGGTCTAGGATTTGCCCTCATCAGGCTCTTACTTTCGCATATTTCTCATACTTCATGGCTAGATCCTGGGCTATTTCTGGATTGGATCACGTAGTAAAGTGGTACCACACTGAAACATTCAATGAAACCTGGTCTGGATAAATATTTTAGAGGATAACGCATGTTAGGTCAAGGTTAGGTCTAAGATTAGCCCTCATCAGGCTCACAGTTTCGCGTTTTTCACATACTTTTTGAACAGATCCTGGGTTTTTTCTGGTTTGGAACACGTAGTACTGTGGTACCATACTGAAACAGTCCATTAAACCTGGTTTCGCTCAATATTTTAGAGGATAACGCATGTTAGGTCTAGGTTAGGTCTGGGATTTGCTGTCATCAGGCACATTCTTTCGCATATTTCTCATACTTGATGGCTAGATCCTGGGCTTTTTCTAGATTGCATCACGTAGTAATGAAGTACAACACTGAAATAGTCAATTAAACCAGGTTTCCATCAATATTTTAGAGGACAACGCATGTTAGGTCTAGGTTAGGCCTGGGATTTGCTCTTATCAGGCTCATTCTTTCGCATATTTCTCATACTTGATGGCTAGATCCTGGGCTTTTTCTGGATTGCATAACGTAGTAATGAAGTACAACACTGAAATAGTCAATTAAACCTGGTTTCCATCAATATTTTAGAGGACAACGCATGTTAGGTCTAGGTTAGGCCTGGGATTTGCCCTCATCAGGGTCATACTTTCGCAGTTTTAACATACATGTTGACCTGATCGAGGGATTTTTCTGCTTTGGATCACGTAGTAAAGTGGGGCCACACTGAAACAGTCCATTAAACCTGGTCTGGATCAATATTTTAGAGGATAACGCATGTTAGGTCTGGGTTAGGTCTAGGATTTGCCCTCATCGGGCTCATACTTTAGCATATTTCTCATACTTCATGGCTAGATCCTGGGCTATTTCTGGATTGGATCACGTAGTAAAGTGGTACCACACTGAAACATTCAATGAACCCTGGTCTGGATAAATAGTTTAGAGGATAACGCATGTTAGGTCAAGGTTAGGTCTAAGATTTGCCCTCATCAGGCTCAGTTTCGCGTTTTTCACATACTTGTTGAACAGATCCAGGGTTTTTTCTGGTTTGGATCACGTAGTAATGAAGTACAACACTGAAACAGTCAACTAAACCTGGTTTCCATCAATATTTTAGAGGATAACGCAAGTTAGGTCTGGGATAGGTCTGGGATTTGACCTCATCAGACTCATACCTTCGCACCCTTCACATACTCGTTGAACAGATCCTGGGTTATTTTCTGCTTTGGATCACGTAGTAAAGTGGTGCCACACTGAAACAGTCCATTAAACCTGGTTTCCATCAATATTTTAGAGGACAACGCATGTTAGGTGTAGGATAGGCCTGGGATTTGCCCTCATCAGACTCATACCTTCGCACACTTCACATACTCGTTGAACTGATCCTGGGTTTTTTCTGGTTTGGATCACATAGTAATATGGTACCACACTGAAACAGTCGATTAAACCAGGTTTCGATCAATATTTTTGAGGATAACGCATGTTAGGTCTAGGTTAGACCTGGGATTTTCACTCATCAGACTCATACTTTCGCATTCTTCACATACTTGTTGAACGGACCCTGGGTTTTTTCTGGTTTGGATCACGTAGTAATGTGGGACCACACTGAAACAGTCAATTAAATCTGGTTTTGATCAATATTTTAGAGAATAATTCATGTTAGGTCTAGGTTAGGTCTGGGATTTGCTCTCATCGGGCTCATTCTTTCGCATATTTCTCATGCATGTAGAACAGATCCTGGGTTTTTTCTGTTTTGGATCATGTAGTAATGTGGGACCACACTGAAACAATCAATTAAACCTGGTCTTAATAAATATTTTAGAGGATAACGCATGTCAGGTCTGGGTTAGGTCTAGGATATGCCCTCATCAGGCTCATACTTTCGCATATTGCTCATACTTCATGGCTAGATCCTGGGCTGTTTCTGGATTGTATCACGTAGTAATGTGGTACCACGCTGAAACAGTCAATTAAACCTGATTTCGATCAATATTTTAGAGGATAACGCAAGTTAGGTCTGGGATAGGTCTAGGATTTGCCCTCATCAGGCTCTTACTTTCGCATATTTCTCATACTTCATGGCTAGATCCTGGGCTATTTCTGGATTGGATCACGTAGTAAAGTGGTACCACACTGAAACATTCAATGAAACCTGGTCTGGATAAATATTTTAGAGGATAACGCATGTTAGGTCAAGGTTAGGTCTAAGATTAGCCCTCATCAGGCTCACAGTTTCGCGTTTTTCACATACTTTTTGAACAGATCCTGGGTTTTTTCTGGTTTGGAACACGTAGTACTGTGGTACCATACTGAAACAGTCCATTAAACCTGGTTTCGCTCAATATTTTAGAGGATAACGCATGTTAGGTCTAGGTTAGGTCTGGGATTTGCTGTCATCAGGCACATTCTTTCGCATATTTCTCATACTTGATGGCTAGATCCTGGGCTTTTTCTAGATTGCATCACGTAGTAATGAAGTACAACACTGAAATAGTCAATTAAACCAGGTTTCCATCAATATTTTAGAGGACAACGCATGTTAGGTCTAGGTTAGGCCTGGGATTTGCTCTTATCAGGCTCATTCTTTCGCATATTTCTCATACTTGATGGCTAGATCCTGGGCTTTTTCTGGATTGCATAACGTAGTAATGAAGTACAACACTGAAATAGTCAATTAAACCTGGTTTCCATCAATATTTTAGAGGACAACGCATGTTAGGTCTAGGTTAGGCCTGGGATTTGCCCTCATCAGGGTCATACTTTCGCAGTTTTAACATACATGTTGACCTGATCGAGGGATTTTTCTGCTTTGGATCACGTAGTAAAGTGGTGCCACACTGAAACAGTCCATTAAACCTGGTCTGGATCAATATTTTAGAGGATAACGCATGTTAGGTCTGGGTTAGGTCTAGGATTTGCCCTCATCGGGCTCATACTTTAGCATATTTCTCATACTTCATGGCTAGATCCTGGGCTATTTCTGGATTGGATCACGTAGTAAAGTGGTACCACACTGAAACATTCAATGAACCCTGGTCTGGATAAATAGTTTAGAGGATAACGCATGTTAGGTCAAGGTTAGGTCTAAGATTTGCCCTCATCAGGCTCAGTTTCGCGTTTTTCACATACTTGTTGAACAGATCCAGGGTTTTTTCTGGTTTGGATCACGTAGTAATGAAGTACAACACTGAAACAGTCAACTAAACCTGGTTTCCATCAATATTTTAGAGGATAACGCAAGTTAGGTCTGGGATAGGTCTGGGATTTGACCTCATCAGACTCATACCTTCGCACCCTTCACATACTCGTTGAACAGATCCTGGGTTATTTTCTGCTTTGGATCACGTAGTAAAGTGGTGCCACACTGAAACAGTCCATTAAACCTGGTTTCCATCAATATTTTAGAGGACAACGCATGTTAGGTGTAGGATAGGCCTGGGATTTGCCCTCATCAGACTCATACCTTCGCACACTTCACATACTCGTTGAACTGATCCTGGGTTTTTTCTGGTTTGGATCACGTAGTAATGTGGTACCACACTGAAACATTCAATTAAACCTGGTCTTGATAAATATTTTAGAGGATAACGCATGTTAGGTTTGGGTTAGGTCTAGGATTTGCCCTCATCAGGCTCATACTTTCGCATATTTCTCATACTTCATGGCTAGATCCTGGGGTGTTTCTGGATTGTATCAGGTAGTAATGTGGTACCACGCTGCAACAGTCAATTAAACCTGGTTTCGATCAATATTTTAGAGGACAACGCATGTTAGGTGTAAGATAGGCCTGGGATTTGCCCTCATCAGACTCATACCTTCGCACACTTCACATACTCGTTGAACTGATCCTGGGTGTTTTCCGGTTTGGATCACGCAGTAATGTGGGACCACACTGAAACAGTCAATTAAACCTGGTTTCGATCAATATTTTAGAGAACAATTCATGTTAGGTCTGGGTTAGGTCTAGGATTTGCCCTCATCAGGCTCATACTTTCGCATATTGCTCATACTTCATGGCTAGATCCTGGGCTGTTTCTGGATTGTATCACGTAGTAATGTGGTACCACGCTGAAACAGTCAATTAAACCTGGTTTCGATCAATATTTTAGAGGATAACGCAAGTTAGGTCTGGGATAGGTCTAGGATTTGCCCTCATCAGGCTCATACTTTCTCATATTTCTCATACTTGATGGCTAGATCCTGGGCTTCTTCTGGATTACATCACGTAGTAATGAAGTACAACACTGAAACAGTCAATTAAACCTGGTTTCGATCAATATTTTAGAGAATAATTCATGTTAGGTCTAGGCTAGGTCTGGGATTTGCTCTCATCAGGCTCATTCTTTCGCATATTTCTCATACTTGATGGCTAGATCCTGGGCTTTTTCTGGATCGCATCACGTAGTATTGAAGTACAACACTGAAACAGTCAATTAAACCTGGTTTCCATCAATATCTTAGAGGACAACGCAAGTTAGGTCTGGGATAGGTCTGGGATTTGCCCTCATCAGGCTCATACTTTCGCGGTTTTCACATACTTGTTGAACCGATCCTGGGTTTTCTCTGGTTCGGATCACGTAGTAGTGTGGTATCACACTGAAACAGTCCATTAAACCTGGTTTGGATCAATATTTTAGAGGATAACGCATGTTAGGTCTAGGTTAGGTCTGGGATTTTCACTCATCAGACTCATACTTTCGCATTCTTCACATACTTGTTGAACGGATCCTGGGTTTTTCCTGGTTTGGGTCACGTAGTAATGTGGTACGACACTGAAACATTCAATTAAACCTGGTCTTGATAAATATTTTAGAGGATAACGCATGTTAGGTTTGGGTTAGGTCTAGGATTTGCCCTCATCAGGCTCATACTTTCGCATATTTCTCATACTTGATGGCTAGATCCTGGGCTGTTTCTGGATTGTATCACGTAGTAATGTGGCACCACGCTGAAACAGTCGATTAAACCTGGTTTCGATCAATATTTTCGAAGATAACACAAGTTAAGTCTGGGATATGTCTGGGATTTGCCCTCATCAGGCTCATCCTTTCGCGTTTTTCACACACTTGTTGAAGAGATCCTGGTTTTTTTCTGGTTTGGATCACGTAGTAATGAAGTACAACACTGAAACAGTCAATTAAAACTGGTTTCGATCAATATTTTAGAGAATAATTCATGTTAGGTCTAGGTTAGGTCTGGGATTTGCTCTCATCAGGCTCATTCTTTCGCATATTTCTCATACTTGATGGCTAGATCCTGGGCTTTTTCTGGATTGCATCACGTAGTAATGAAGTACAACACTGAAACAGTCAATTAAACCTTGTTTCCATCAATATTTTAGAGGACAACGCATGTTAGGTCTAGGTTAGGCCTGGGATTTGCCCTCATCAGGGTCATACTGTCGCAGTTTTAACATACTTGTTGAACGGATCCTGGGTTTTTTCTGGTTTGGTTCACGTAGTAATGTGGTACCACACTGAAACATTGAATTACACCTGGTCTTGATAAATATTTTAGAGGATAACGCATGTTAGGTTTGGGTTAGGTCTAGGATTTGCCCTCATCAGGCTCATACTTTCGCATATTTCTCATACTTCATGGCTAGATCCTGGGCTGTTTCTGGATTGTACCACGTAGTAATGTGGTACCACGCTGAAACAGTCGATTAAACCTGGTTTCGATCAATATTTTAGAGGATAACGCAAGTTAAGTCTGGGATAGGTCTGGGATTTGACCTCATCAGACTCATACTTTCGCCTTCTTCACATACTTGTTGAACGGATCCTGGGTTTTTTCTGGTTTGGTTCTCGTAGTAATGTGGTACCACACTGAAACGTTCAATTAAACCTGGTCTTGATAAATATTTTAGAGGATAACGCATGTTAGGTTTGGGTTAGGTCTAGGATTTGCCCTCATCAGGCTCATACTTTCGCATATTTCACATACTTCATGGCTAGATCCTGGGCTTTTTCTGGATTGCATCACGTAGTAATGTGGTACCACACTGAAACATTCAATGAAACCTGGTTTCGATCAATATTTTTGAGGATAACGCATGTTGGGTCTAGGTTAGGCCTGGGATTTTCACTCATCAGACTCATACTTTCGCGTTTCTCACATACTTGTTGAACGGATCCTGGGTGTTTTCCGGTTTGGATCACGTAGTAATGTGGGACCACACTGAAACAGTCAATTAAACCTGGTTTCGATCAATATTTTAGAGAACAATTCATGTTAGGTCTGGGTTAGGTCTAGGATTTGCCCTCATCTGGCTCATACTTTCGCATATTGCTCATACTTCATGGCTAGATCCTGGGCTGTTTCTGGATTGTATCACGTAGTAATGTGGTACCACGCTGAAACAGTCAATTTAACCTGGTTTCGATCAATATTTTAGAGGATAACGCAAGTTAGGTCTGGGATAGGTCTAGGATTTGCCCTCATCAGGCTCATGCTTTCGCATATTTCTCATACTTGATGGCTAGATCCCGGGCTTTTTCTGGATTGCATCACGTAGTAATGAAGTACAACACTGAAACAGTCAATTAAACCTGGTTTCGATCAATATTTTAGAGAATAATTCATGTTAGGTCTAGGCTAGGTCTGGGATTTGTTCTCATCAGGCTCATTCTTTCGCATATTTCTCATACTTGATGGCTAGATCCTGGGCTTTTTCTGGATCGCATCACGTAGTATTGAAGTACAACACTGAAACAGTCAATTAAACCTGGTTTCCATCAATATCTTAGAGGAAAACGCAAGTTAGGTCTGGGATAGGTCTGGGATTCGCCCTAATCAGGCTCATACTTTCGCGTTTTTCACATACTTGTTGAACTGATCCTGGGTTTTTTCTGGTTTGCATCACGTAGTAATGTGGTACCACACTGAAACAGTCGATTAAACCTGGTTTCGATCAATATTTTAGAGGTTAACGCAAGTTAGGTCTGGGATAGGTCTGGGATTTGACCTCGTCAGACTCATACTTTCGCACCCTTCACATACTCGTTCAACAGATCCTGGGTTATTTTCTGGTTTGGATCACATAGTAATATGGCATCACACTGGAACAGTCGATTAAACCAGGTTTCGATCAATATTTTTGAGGATAACGCATGTTAGGTCTAGGTTAGGCCTGGGATTTTCACTCATCAGACTCATACTTTCGCGTTTCTCACATACTTGTTGAACGGATCCTGGGTGTTTTCCGGTTTGGATCACGTAGTAATGTGGGACCACACTGAAACAGTCAATTAAACCTGGTTTTGATCAATATTTTAGAGAACAATTCATGTTAGGTCTGGGTTAGGTCTAGGATTTGCCCTCATCAGGCTCATACTTTCGCATATTGCTCATACTTCATGGCTAGATCCTGGGCTGTTTCTGGATCGCATCACGTAGTATTGAAGTACAACACTGAAACAGTCAATTAAACCTGGTTTCCATCAATATCTTAGAGGACAACGCAAGTTAGGTCTGGGATAGGTCTGGGATTTGCCCTCATCAGGCTCATACTTTCGCGTTTTTCACATACTTGTTGAACAGATCCTGGGTTTTCTCTGGTTCGGATCACGTAGTAGTGTGGTACCACACTGAAACAGTCCATTATACCTGGTTTGGATCAATATTTTGGAGGATAAAGCATGTTAGGTCTAGGTTAGGTCTGGGATTTTCACTCATCAGGCTCTTACTTTCGCATATTTCTCATACTTCATGGCTAGATCCTGGGCTATTTCTGGATTGGATCACGTAGCAAAGTGGTACCACACTGAAACATTCAATGAAACCTGGTCTGGATAAATATTCTAGAGGATAACGCATCTTATGTCTGGGTTAGGTCTAAGATTTGCCCTCATCAGGCTCACAGTTTGGCGTTTTTCACATACTTGTTGAACAGATCCTGGGCTTTTTCTGGTTTGGATCACGAAGTAGTGTGGTACCTCACTGAAACAGACCATTAAACCTGGTTTCGCTCAATATTTTAGAGGATAACGCATGTTAGGTCTAGGTTAGGTCTGGGATTTGCTCTCATCAGGCTCATTCTTTCGCATATTTCTCATACTTGATGGCTAGATCCTGGGCTTTTTCTGGATTGCATCACGTAGTAATGTAGTACCACACTGAAACAGTCAATGAAACCTGGTTTCCATCAGTATTTTAGAGGACAACGCAAGTTAGGTATAGGTGAGGCCTGAGATTTTCACTGATCAGTCTCATACTTTCGCATTCTTCACATACTTGTTAACGGATCCTGGGTTTTTTCTGGCTTGGTTCTCGTAGTAATGTGGTACCACACTGAAACATTCAATTAAACCTGGTCTTGATAAATATTTTAGAGGATAACGCATGTTAGGTTTGGGTTAGGTCTAGGATTTGCCCTCATCAGGCTCATACTTTCGCATATTTCTCATACTTGATGGCTAGATCCTGGGCTGTTTCTGGATTGTATCACGTAGTAATGTGGCACCACGCTGAAACATTCAATTAAACCTGGTCTTGATAAATATTTCAGAGGATAACGCATGTTAGGTTTGGGTTAGGTCTAAGATTTGCCCTCATCAGGCTCATCCTTTCGCATATTTCTCATACTTCATGTCAAGATCCTGGGCTGTTTCTGGATTGTATCACGTAGTAATGTGGTTCCACGCTGAAACAGTCGATTAAACCTGGTTTCGATCAATATTTTAGAGGATAACGCATGTTAGGTCTAGGATAGGCCTGGGATTTTCACTCATCAGACTCATACTTTCGCATTCTTCACATACTTGTTGAACGGATCCTGGGTTTTTTTTGGTTTGGATCACGTAGTAATGTGGGACCACACTGAAACAGTCAACTAAACCTGGTTTCGATCAATATTTTAGAGAATAATTCATGTTAGGTCTAGGTTAGGTCTGGGATTTGCTCTCATCAGGCTCATTCTTTCGCATATTTCTCATACATGTTGAACAGATCCTGGGTTTTTTCTGGTTTGGATCACGTAGTAATGTGAGACCACACTGAAACAATCAATTAAACCTGGTCTTGATAAATATTTTAGAGGATAACGCATGTTAGGTCTGGTTTAGGTCTAGGATTTGCCCTCATCAGGCTCATACTTTCGCATATTTCTCATACTTCATGGCTAGATCCTGGGCTCTTTCTGGGTTGTATCACGTAGTAGTGTGGTACCACGCTGAAACAGTCAATTAAACCTGGTTTCGATCAATACTTTAGAGGATAACGCAAGTTAGGTCTGGGATAGGTCTAGGATTTGCTCCCATCAGGCTCTTACTTTCGCACATTTCTCATACTTCATGGCTAGATCCTGGGCTATTTCGGGATTGGATCACGTAGTAAAGTGGTACCACACTGAAACATTCAATGAAACCTGGTCTGGATAAATATTTTAGACGATAACGCATCTTAGGTCTGGGTTAGGTCTGAGATTTGCCCTCATCAGGCTCACAGTTTCGCGTTTTCCACATACTTGTTGAACAGATCCTGGGTTTGTTCTGGTTTGGATCACGAAGTAGTGTGGTACCACACTGAAACAGTCCATTAAACGTGGTTTCGCTCAATATTTTAGAGGAAAACGCATGTTAGGTCTAGGTTAGGTCTGGGATTTGCTGTCATCAGGCTCATTCTTTCGCATATTTCTCATACTTGATGGCTAGATCCTGGGCTTTTTCTAGATTGCATCACGTAGTAATGTAGTACCACACTGAAACAGTCAATGAAACCAGGTTTCCATCAATATCTTAGAAGACAACGCAAGTTAGGTCTAGGTAAGGCCTGGGATTTTCACTGATCAGACTCATTCTTTCGCAATCTTCACATACCTGTTGAACGGATCCTGGGTTTTTTCTGGTTTGGATCACGTAGTAATGTGGTACCACACTGAAACATTCAATTAAACCTGGTCTTGATAAATATTTTAGAGAATAACGCATGTTAGGTCTGGGTTACGTTTAGGATTTGCCCTCATCGGGCTCATACTTTCGCATATTTCTCATACTTCATGGCTAGATCCTGGGCTATTTCGGGATTGGATCACGTAGTAAAGTGGTACCACACTGAAACATTCAATGAAACCTGGTCTGGATAAATATTTTAGACGATAACGCATCTTAGGTCTGGGTTAGGTCTAGGATTTGCCCTCATCAGGCTCATACTTTCGCATATTTCTCATACTTGATGGCTAGATCCTGGGCTGTTTCTGGATTGTATCACGTAGTAATGTGGCACCACGCTGAAACAGTCGATTAAACCTTGTTTCCATCAATATTTTAGAGGACAACGCATGTTAGGTCTAGGTTAGGCCTGGGATTTGCCCTCATCAGGGTCACACTGTCGCAGTTTTAACATACTTGTTGAACGGATCCTGGGTTTTTTCTGGTTTGGTTCACGTAGTAATGAAGTACAACACTGAAACAGTCAATTAAAACTGGTTTCGATCAATATTTTAGAGAATAATTCATGTTAGGTCTAGGTTAGGTCTGGGATTTGCTCTCATCAGGCTCATTCTTTCGCATATTTCTCATACTTCATGGCTAGATCCTGGGCTTTTTCTGGATTGCATCACGTAGTAATGAAGTACAACACTGAAACAGTCAATTAAACCTTGTTTCCATCAATATTTTAGAGGACAACGCATGTTAGGTCTAGGTTAGGCCTGGGATTTGCCCTCATCAGGGTCATACTGTCGCAGTTTTAACATACTTGTTGAACGGATCCTGGGTTTTTTCTGGTTTGGTTCACGTAGTAATGTGGTACCACACTGAAACATTGAATTACACCTGGTCTTGATAAATATTTTAGAGGATAACGCATGTTAGGTTTGGGTTAGGTCTAGGATTTGCCCTCATCAGGCTCATACTTTCGCATATTTCTCATACTTCATGGCTAGATCCTGGGCTGTTTCTGGATTGTACCACGTAGTAATGTGGTACCACGCTGAAACAGTCGATTAAACCTGGTTTCGATCAATATTTTAGAGGATAACGCAAGTTAAGTCTGGGATAGGTCTGGGATTTGACCTCATCAGACTCATACTTTCGCTTTCTTCACATACTTGTTGAACGGATCCTGGGTTTTTTCTGGTTTGGTTCACGTAGTAATGTGGTACCACACTGAAACATTGAATTACACCTGGTCTTGATAAATATTTTAGAGGATAACGCATGTTAGGTTTGGGTTAGGTCTAGGATTTGCCCTCATCAGGCTCATACATTCGCATATTTCTCATACTTCATGGCTAGATCCTGGGCTTTTTCTGGATTGCATCACGTAGTAATGTGGTACCACACTGAAACATTCAATGAAACCTGGTTTCGATCAATATTTTTGAGGATAACGCATGTTGGGTCTAGGTTAGGCCTGGGATTTTCACTCATCAGACTCATACTTTCGCTTTCTTCACATACTTGTTGAACGGATCCTGGGTTTTTTCTGGTTTGGTTCACGTAGTAATGTGGTACCACACTGAAACATTGAATTACACCTGGTCTTGATAAATATTTTAGAGGATAACGCATGTTAGGTTTGGGTTAGGTCTAGGATTTGCCCTCATCAGGCTCATACTTTCGCATATTTCTCATACTTGATGGCTAGATCCCGGGCTTTTTCTGGATTGCATCACGTAGTAATGAAGTACAACACTGAAACAGTCAATTAAACCTGGTTTCGATCAATATTTTAGAGAATAATTCATGTTAGGTCTAGGCTAGGTCTGGGATTTGTTCTCATCAGGCTCATTCTTTCGCATATTTCTCATACTTGATGGCTAGATCCTGGGCTTTTTCTGGATCGCATCACGTAGTATTGAAGTACAACACTGAAACAGTCAATTAAACCTGGTTTCCATCAATATCTTAGAGGAAAACGCAAGTTAGGTCTGGGATAGGTCTGGGATTCGCCCTAATCAGGCTCATACTTTCGCGTTTTTCACATACTTGTTGAACTGATCCTGGGTTTTTTCTGGTTTGCATCACGTAGTAATGTGGTACCACACTGAAACAGTCGATTAAACCTGGTTTCGATCAATATTTTAGAGGATAACGCAAGTTAGGTCTGGGATAGGTCTGGGATTTGACCTCGTCAGACTCATACTTTCGCACCCTTCACATACTCGTTCAACAGATCCTGGGTTATTTTCTGGTTTGGATCACATAGTAATATGGCACCACACTGGAACAGTCGATTAAACCAGGTTTCGATCAATATTTTTGAGGATAACGCATGTTAGGTCTAGGTTAGGCCTGGGATTTTCACTCATCAGACTCATACTTTCGCGTTTCTCACATACTTGTTGAACGGATCCTGGGTGTTTTCCGGTTTGGATCACGTAGTAATGTGGGACCACACTGAAACAGTCAATTAAACCTGGTTTCGATCAATATTTTAGAGAACAATTCATGTTAGGTCTGGGTTAGGTCTAGGATTTGCCCTCATCAGGCTCATACTTTCGCATATTGCTCATACTTCATGGCTAGATCCTGGGCTGTTTCTGGATCGCATCACGTAGTATTGAAGTACAACACTGAAACAGTCAATTAAACCTGGTTTCCATCAATATCTTAGAGGACAACGCAAGTTAGGTCTGGGATAGGTCTGGGATTTGCCCTCATCAGGCTCATACTTTCGCGTTTTTCACATACTTGTTGAACAGATCCTGGGTTTTCTCTGGTTCGGATCACGTAGTAGTGTGGTACCACACTGAAACAGTCCATTATACCTGGTTTGGATCAATATTTTGGAGGATAAAGCATGTTAGGTCTAGGTTAGGTCTGGGATTTTCACTCATCAGACTCATACTTTCGCATTCTTCACATACTTGTTGAACGGATCCTGGGTTTTTTCTGGTTTGGATCACGTAGTAATGTGGGACCATACTGAAACAGTCAATTAAGCCTGGTTTCAATCAATATTTTAGAGAATAATTCATGTTAGGTCTAGGTTAGGTCTAGGATTTGCTCTTATCAGGCTCATTCTTTCGCATATTTTTCATACTTGTTGGCTAGATCCTGGGCTTTTTCTGGATTGCATAACGTAGTAATGAAGTACAATACTGAAACAGTCAAGTAAACCTGGTTTCCATCAATATTTTAGAGGACAACGCATGTTAGGTCTAGGTTAGGCCTGGGATTTGCCCTCATCAGGGTCATACTTTCGCAGTTTTAACATACATGTTGACCTGATCAAGGGTTTTTTCTGCTTTGGATCACGTAGTAAAGTGGTGCCACCCTGAAACAGTCCATTAAACCTGGTTTGGATCAATATTTTAGAGGATAACGCATGTTAGGTCTAGGTTAGCCCTGGGATTTTCACTCATCAGACTCATACTTTCGCATTCTTCACATACTTGTTGAACGGATCCTGGGTTTTTTCTGGTTTGGGTCACGTAGTAATGTGGTACCACACTGAAATATTCAATTAAACCTGGTCTTGATAAATATTTTAGAGGATAACGCATGTTAGGTTTGGGTTAGGTCTAGGATTTGCCCTCATCAGGGTCATACTTTCGCATATTTCTCATACTTCATGGCTAGATCCTGGGCTGTTTCTGGATTGTATCACGTAGTAATGTGGTACCACGCTGAAACAGTCAATTAATCCTGGTTTCGATCAATATTTTAGAGGATAACGCAAGTTATGTCTGGGATAGGTCTGGGATTCGCCCTAATCAGGCTCATACTTTCGCGTTTTTCACATACTTGTTGAACTGATCCTGGGTTTTTTCTGGTTTGGATCACGTAGTAATGTGGTACCACACTGAAACAGTGGATTAAACCTGGTTTCGATCAATATTTTTGAGGATAACGCAAGTTAGGTCTGGGATAGGTCTGGGATTTTCACTCATCAGACTCGTACTTTCGCACACTTGACATACTTGTTGAACGGATCCTGTGTTTTTTCTGGTTTGGATCTCGTAGTAATGTGGGGCCACACTGAAACAGTCAATTAAACCTGGTTTCGATCAATATTTTAGAGGATAACGCATGTTAGGTCTGGGATACGTCTAGGATTTGCCCTCATCAGGCTCTTACTTTCGCATATTTCTCATACTTCATGGCTAGATCCTGGGCTATTTCTGGATTGGATCACGTAGCAAAGTGGTACCACACTGAAACATTCAATGAAACCTGGTCTGGATAAATATTCTAGAGGATAACGCATCTTATGTCTGGGTTAGGTCTAAGATTTGCCCTCATCAGGCTCACAGTTTGGCGTTTTTCACATACTTGTTGAACAGGTCCTGGGCTTTTTCTGGTTTGGATCACGAAGTAGTGTGGTACCTCACTGAAACAGACCATTAAACCTGGTTTCGCTCAATATTTTAGAGGATAACGCATGTTAGGTCTAGGTTAGGTCTGGGATTTGCTCTCATCAGGCTCATTCTTTCGCATATTTCTCATACTTGATGGCTAGATCCTGGGCTTTTTCTGGATTGCATCACGTAGTAATGTAGTACCACACTGAAACAGTCAATGAAACCTGGTTTCCATCAGTATTTTAGAGGACAACGCAAGTTAGGTATAGGTGAGGCCTGAGATTTTCACTGATCAGTCTCATACTTTCGCATTCTTCACATACTTGTTAACGGATCCTGGGTTTTTTCTGGCTTGGTTCTCGTAGTAATGTGGTACCACACTGAAACATTCAATTAAACCTGGTCTTGATAAATATTTTAGAGGATAACGCATGTTAGGTTTGGGTTAGGTCTAGGATTTGCCCTCATCAGGCTCATACTTTCGCATATTTCTCATACTTGATGGCTAGATCCTGGGCTGTTTCTGGATTGTATCACGTAGTAATGTGGCACCACGCTGAAACATTCAATTAAACCTGGTCTTGATAAATATTTCAGAGGATAACGCATGTTAGGTTTGGGTTAGGTCTAAGATTTGCCCTCATCAGGCTCATCCTTTCGCATATTTCTCATACTTCATGTCAAGATCCTGGGCTGTTTCTGGATTGTATCACGTAGTAATGTGGTTCCACGCTGAAACAGTCGATTAAACCTGGTTTCGATCAATATTTTAGAGGATAACGCATGTTAGGTCTAGGATAGGCCTGGGATTTTCACTCATCAGACTCATACTTTCGCATTCTTCACATACTTGTTGAACGGATCCTGGGTTTTTTTTGGTTTGGATCACGTAGTAATGTGGGACCACACTGAAACAGTCAACTAAACCTGGTTTCGATCAATATTTTAGAGAATAATTCATGTTAGGTCTAGGTTAGGTCTGGGATTTGCTCTCATCAGGCTCATTCTTTCGCATATTTCTCATACATGTTGAACAGATCCTGGGTTTTTTCTTGTTTGGATCACGTAGTAATGTGAGACCACACTGAAACAATCAATTAAACCTGGTCTTGATAAATATTTTAGAGGATAACGCATGTTAGGTCTGGTTTAGGTCTAGGATTTGCCCTCATCAGGCTCATACTTTCGCATATTTCTCATACTTCATGGCTAGATCCTGGGCTCTTTCTGGGTTGTATCACGTAGTAGTGTGGTACCACGCTGAAACAGTCAATTAAACCTGGTTTCGATCAATACTTTAGAGGATAACGCAAGTTAGGTCTGGGATAGGTCTAGGATTTGCTCTCATCAGGCTCTTACTTTCGCACATTTCTCATACTTCATGGCTAGATCCTGGGCTATTTCGGGATTGGATCACGTAGTAAAGTGGTACCACACTGAAACATTCAATGAAACCTGGTCTGGATAAATATTTTAGACGATAACGCATCTTAGGTCTGGGTTAGGTCTGAGATTTGCCCTCATAAGGCTCACAGTTTCGCGTTTTCCACATACTTGTTGAACAGATCCTGGGTTTGTTCTGGTTTGGATCACGAAGTAGTGTGGTACCACACTGAAACAGTCCATTAAACGTGGTTTCGCTCAATATTTTAGAGGAAAACGCATGTTAGGTCTAGGTTAGGTCTGGGATTTGCTGTCATCAGGCTCATTCTTTCGCATATTTCTCATACTTGATGGCTAGATCCTGGGCTTTTTCTAGATTGCATCACGTAGTAATGTAGTACCACACTGAAACAGTCAATGAAACCAGGTTTCCATCAATATCTTAGAAGACAACGCAAGTTAGGTCTAGGTAAGGCCTGGGATTTTCACTGATCAGACTCATTCTTTCGCAATCTTCACATACCTGTTGAACGGATCCTGGGTTTTTTCTGGTTTGGATCACGTAGTAATGTGGTACCACACTGAAACATTCAATTAAACCTGGTCTTGATAAATATTTTAGAGAATAACGCATGTTAGGTCTGGGTTACGTTTAGGATTTGCCCTCATCGGGCTCATACTTTCGCATATTTCTCATACTTCATGGCTAGATCCTGGGCTATTTCTGGATTGGATCACGTAGTAAAGTGGTACCACACTGAAACAGTCGATTAAACCTGGTTTCGATCAATATTATTGAGGATAACGCATGTCAGGTCTAGGTTAGACCTGGGATTTTCACTCATCAGACTCATACTTTCGCATTCTTCACATACTTGTTGAACGGATCCTGGGTTTTTTCTGGTTTGGATCACGTAGTAATGTGGGACCACACTGAAACAGTCAATTAAACCTGGTTTCGATCAATATTTTAGAGAATAATTCATGTTAGGTATATGTTAGGTCTGGGATTTACTCTCATCAGGCTCATTCTTTCGCATATTACTCATACTTGATGGCTAGATCCTGGGCTTTTTCTGGATTGGATCACGTAGTAATGTGGGACCACACTGAAACAATCAATTAAACCTGGTCTTGATAAATATTTTAGAGGATAGCGCATGATAGGTCTGGGATAGGTCTGGGATTTGCCCTCATCAGACTCATACTTTCGCACACTTCACATACTCGTTGAACGGATCCTGGGTTATTTTCTGGTTTGGTTCACGTAGAAATGTGGTACCACACTGAAACATTCAATTAAACCTGGTCTTGATAAATATTTTAGAGGATAACGTATGTTAGGTTTGGGTTAGGTCTAGGATTTGCCCTCATCAGACTCATACTTTCGCATATTTCTCATACTTCATGGCTAGATCCTGGGCTTTTTCTGGATTGCATAACGTAGTAATGAAGTACAACACTGAAATAGTCAATTAAACCTTGTTTCCATCAATATTTTAGAGGACAACGCAAGTTAGGTCTGGGATAGGTCTGGGATTCGCCCTAATCAGGCTCATACTTTCGCGTTTTTCACATACTTGTTGAACTGATCCTGGGTTTTTCCTGGTTTGGACCACGTAGTAATGTGTTACCTCACTGAAACAGTCGATTAAACCTGGTTTCGATCAATATTTTAGAGGATAACGCAAGTTAGGTCTGGGATAGGTCTGGGATTCGACCTCGTCAGACTCATACTTTCGCAACCTTCACATACTCGTTGAACTGATCCTGGGTTATTTTCTGGTTTGGATCACATAGTAATATGGTACCACACTGAAACAGTCGATTAAACCAGGTTTCGATCAATATTTTTGAGGATAACGCATGTTAGGTCTAGGTTAGACCTGGGATTTTCACTCATCAGACTCATACTTTCGCATTCTTCACATACTTGTTGAACGGACCCTGGGTTTTTTCTGGTTTGGATCACGTAGTAATGTGGGACCACACTGAAACAGACAATTAAATCTGGCTTTGATCAATATTTTAGAGAATAATTCATGTTAGGTCTAGGTTAGGTCTGCGATTTGCTCTCATCGGGCTGATTCTTTCGCATATTTCTCATGCATGTAGAACAGATCCTGGGTTTTTTCTGTTTTGGATCACGTAGTAATGTGGGACCACACTGAAACAATCAACTAAACCTGGTCTTAATAAATATTTCAGAGGATAACGCATGTTAGGTCTGGGTTAGGTCTAGGATCTGCCCTCATCAGGCTCATACTTTCGCATATTGCTGATACTTCATGGCTAGATCCTGGGCTGTTTCTGGATTGTATCACGTAGTAATGTGGTACCACGCTGAAACAGTCAATTAAACCTGATTTCGATCAATATTTTAGAGGATAACGCAAGTTAGGTCTGGGATAGGTCTAGGATTTGCCCTCATCAGGCTCTTACTTTCGCATATTTCTCATACTTCATGGCTAGATCCTGGGCTCTTTCTGGGTTGTATCACGTAGTAGTGTGGTACCACGCTGAAACAGTCAATTAAACCTGGTTTCGATCACTACTTTAGAGGATAACGCAAGTTAGGTCTGGGATAGGTCTAGGATTTGCTCTCATCAGGCTCTTACTTTCGCATATTTCTCATACTTCATGGCTAGATCCTGGGCTATTTCGGGATTGGATCACGTAGTAAAGTGGTACCACACTGAAACATTCAATGAAACCTGGTCTGGATAAATATTTTAGACGATAACGCATCTTAGGTCTGGGTTAGGTCTGAGATTTGCCCTCATCAGGCTCACAGTTTCGCGTTTTTCACATACTTGTTGAACGGACCCTGGGTTTTTTCTGGTTTGGATCACGTAGTAATGTGGGACCACACTGAAACAGTCAATTAAATCTGGTTTTGATCAATATTTTAGAGAATAATTTATGTTAGGTCTAGGTTAGGTCTGGGATTTGCTGTCATCAGGCTCATTCTTTCGCATATTTCTCATACTTGATGGCTAGATCCTGGGCTTTTTCTAGATTGCATCACGTAGTAATGTAGTACCACACTGAAACAGTCAATGAAACCAGGTTTCCATCAATATCTTAGAAGACAACGCAAGTTAGGTCTAGGTAAGGCCTGGGATTTTCACTGATCAGACTCATTCTTTCGCAATCTTCACATACCTGTTGAACGGATCCTGGGTTTTTTCTGGTTTGGATCACGTAGTAATGTGGTACCACACTGAAACATTCAATTAAACCTGGTCTTGATAAATATTTTAGAGAATAACGCATGTTAGGTCTGGGTTAGGTCTAGTATTTGCCCTCATCAGGCTCATTCTTTCGCATATTTCTCAAACTTGATGGCTTGATCCTGGGCTTTTTCTGGATTGCATCACGTAGTAATGTGGTACCACACTGAAACATTCAATTAAACCTGGTCTTGATAAATATTTCAGAGGATAACGCATGTTAGGTTTGGGTTAGGTCTAAGATTTGCCCTCATCAGGCTCATCCTTTCGCATATTTCTCATACTTCATGTCAAGATCCTGGGCTGTTTCTGGATTGTATCACGTAGTAATGTGGTTCCACGCTGAAACAGTCGATTAAACCTGGGTTCGATCAATATTTTAGAGGATAACGCATGTTAGGTCTTGGTTAGGCCTGGGATTTTCACTCATCAGACTCATACTTTCGCATTCTTCACATACTTGTTGAACGGATCCTGGGATTTTTCTGGTTTGGATCACGTAGTAGTGTGGTACCACACTGAAACAGTCCATTCAACCTGGTTGCGACCAATATTTTAGAGGATAACGCATGTTAGGTCTGGGTTAGGTCTAGTATTTGCCCTCATCAGGCTCATTCTTTCGCATATTTCTCAAACTTGATGGCTTGATCCTGGGCTTTTTCTGGATTGCATCACGTAGTAATGTGGTACCACACTGAAACATTCAATTAAACCTGGTCTTGATAAATATTTCAGAGGATAACGCATGTTAGGTTTGGGTTAGGTCTAAGATTTGCCCTCATCAGGCTCATCCTTTCGCATATTTCTCATACTTCATGTCAAGATCCTGGGCTGTTTCTGGATTGTATCACGTAGTAATGTGGTTCCACGCTGAAACAGTCGATTAAACCTGGGTTCGATCAATATTTTAGAGGATAACGCATGTTAGGTCTTGGTTAGGTCTGGGATTTTCACTCATCAGACTCATACTTTCGCATTCTTCACATACATGTTGAACGGATCCTGGGTTTTTTCTGGTTTGGATCACGTAGTAATGTGGGACCACACTGAAACAGTCGACTAAACCTGGTTTCGATCAATATTTTAGAGGATAACGCATGTTAGGTCTAGGATAGGCCTGGGATTTTCACTCATCAGACTCATACTTTCGCATTCTTCACATACTTGTTGAACGGATCCTGGGTTTTTTCTGGTTTGGATCACGTAGTAATGTGGGACCACACTGAAACAGTCAACTAAACCGGGTTTCGATCAATATTTTAGAGAATAATTCATGTTAGGTCTAGGTTAGGTCTGGGATTTGCTCTCATCAGGCTCATTCTTTCGCATATTTCTCGTACATGTTGAACAGATCCTGGGTTTTTTCTGGTTTGGATCACGTAGTAATGTGAGACCACACTGAAACAATCAATTAAACCTGGTCTTGATAAATATTTTAGAGGATAACGCATGTTAGGTCTGGTTTAGGTCTAGGATTTGCCCTCATCAGGCTCATACTTTCGCATATTTCTCATACTTCATGGCTAGATCCTGGGCTCCTTCTGGGTTGTATCACGTAGTAGTGTGGTACCACGCTGAAACAGTCAATTAAACCTGGTTTCGATCAATACTTTAGAGGATAACGCAAGTTAGGTCTGGGATAGGTCTGGGATTTGCTCTCATCAGGCTCTTACTTTCGCATATTTCTCATACTTCATGGCTAGATCCTGGGCTATTTCGGGATTGGATCACGTAGTAAAGTGGTACCACACTGAAACATTCAATGAAACCTGGTCTGGATAAATATTTTAGACGATAACGCATCTTAGGTCTGGGTTAGGTCTGAGATTTGCCCTCATCAGGCTCACAGTTTCGCGTTTTCCACATACTTGTTGAACAGATCCTGGGTTTGTTCTGGTTTGGATCACGAAGTAGTGTGGTACCACACTGAAACAGTCCATTAAACGTGGTTTCGCTCAATATTTTAGAGGAAAACGCATGTTAGGTCTAGGTTAGGTCTGGGATTTGCTGTCATCAGGCTCATTCTTTCGCATATTTCTCATACTTGATGGCTAGATCCTGGGCTTTTTCTAGATTGCATCACGTAGTAATGTAGTACCACACTGAAACAGTCAATGAAACCAGGTTTCCATCAATATCTTAGAAGACAACGCAAGTTAGGTCTAGGTAAGGCCTGGGATTTTCACTGATCAGACTCATTCTTTCGCAATCTTCACATACCTGTTGAACGGATCCTGGGTTTTTTCTGGTTTGGATCACGTAGTAATGTGGTACCACACTGAAACATTCAATTAAACCTGGTCTTGATAAATATTTTAGAGAATAACGCATGTTAGGTCTGGGTTACGTTTAGGATTTGCCCTCATCGGGTTCATACTTTCGCATATTTCTCATACTTCATGGCTAGATCCTGGGCTATTTCTGGATTGGATCACGTAGTAAAGTGGTACCACACTGAAACAGTCGATTAAACCTGGTTTCGATCAATATTATTGAGGATAACGCATGTCAGGTCTAGGTTAGACCTGGGATTTTCACTCATCAGACTCATACTTTCGCATTCTTCACATACTTGTTGAACGGATCCTGGGTTTTTTCTGGTTTGGATCACGTAGTAATGTGGGACCACACTGAAACAGTCAATTAAACCTGGTTTCGATCAATATTTTAGAGAATAATTCATGTTAGGTCTAGGTTAGGTCTGCGATTTGCTCTCATCGGGCTGATTCTTTCGCATATTTCTCATGCATGTAGAACAGATCCTGGGTTTTTTCTGTTTTGGATCACGTAGTAATGTGGGACCACACTGAAACAATCAACTAAACCTGGTCTTAATAAATATTTCAGAGGATAACGCATGTTAGGTCTGGGTTAGGTCTAGGATCTGCCCTCATCAGGCTCATACTTTCGCATATTGCTGATACTTCATGGCTAGATCCTGGGCTGTTTCTGGATTGTATCACGTAGTAATGTGGTACCACGCTGAAACAGTCAATTAAACCTGATTTCGATCAATATTTTAGAGGATAACGCAAGTTAGGTCTGGGATAGGTCTAGGATTTGCCCTCATCAGGCTCTTACTTTCGCATATTTCTCATACTTCATGGCTAGATCCTGGGCTCTTTCTGGGTTGTATCACGTAGTAGTGTGGTACCACGCTGAAACAGTCAATTAAACCTGGTTTCGATCACTACTTTAGAGGATAACGCAAGTTAGGTCTGGGATAGGTCTAGGATTTGCTCTCATCAGGCTCTTACTTTCGCATATTTCTCATACTTCATGGCTAGATCCTGGGCTATTTCGGGATTGGATCACGTAGTAAAGTGGTACCACACTGAAACATTCAATGAAACCTGGTCTGGATAAATATTTTAGACGATAACGCATCTTAGGTCTGGGTTAGGTCTGAGATTTGCCCTCATCAGGCTCACAGTTTCGCGTTTTTCACATACTTGTTGAACGGACCCTGGGTTTTTTCTGGTTTGGATCACGTAGTAATGTGGGACCACACTGAAACAGTCAATTAAATCTGGTTTTGATCAATATTTTAGAGAATAATTTATGTTAGGTCTAGGTTAGGTCTGGGATTTGCTGTCATCAGGCTCATTCTTTCGCATATTTCTCATACTTGATGGCTAGATCCTGGGCTTTTTCTAGATTGCATCACGTAGTAATGTAGTACCACACTGAAACAGTCAATGAAACCAGGTTTCCATCAATATCTTAGAAGACAACGCAAGTTAGGTCTAGGTAAGGCCTGGGATTTTCACTGATCAGACTCATTCTTTCGCAATCTTCACATACCTGTTGAACGGATCCTGGGTTTTTTCTGGTTTGGATCACGTAGTAATGTGGTACCACACTGAAACATTCAATTAAACCTGGTCTTGATAAATATTTTAGAGAATAACGCATGTTAGGTCTGGGTTAGGTCTAGTATTTGCCCTCATCAGGCTCATTCTTTCGCATATTTCTCAAACTTGATGGCTTGATCCTGGGCTTTTTCTGGATTGCATCACGTAGTAATGTGGTACCACACTGAAACATTCAATTAAACCTGGTCTTGATAAATATTTCAGAGGATAACGCATGTTAGGTTTGGGTTAGGTCTAAGATTTGCCCTCATCAGGCTCATCCTTTCGCATATTTCTCATACTTCATGTCAAGATCCTGGGCTGTTTCTGGATTGTATCACGTAGTAATGTGGTTCCACGCTGAAACAGTCGATTAAACCTGGGTTCGATCAATATTTTAGAGGATAACGCATGTTAGGTCTTGGTTAGGTCTGGGATTTTCACTCGTCAGACTCATACTTTCGCATTCTTCACATACTTGTTGAACGGATCCTGGGATTTTTCTGGTTTGGATCACGTAGTAGTGTGGTACCACACTGAAACAGTCCATTCAACCTGGTTGCGACCAATATTTTAGAGGATAACGCATGTTAGGTCTGGGTTAGGTCTAGTATTTGCCCTCATCAGGCTCATTCTTTCGCATATTTCTCAAACTTGATGGCTTGATCCTGGGCTTTTTCTGGATTGCATCACGTAGTAATGTGGTACCACACTGAAACATTCAATTAAACCTGGTCTTGATAAATATTTCAGAGGATAACGCATGTTAGGTTTGGGTTAGGTCTAAGATTTGCCCTCATCAGGCTCATCCTTTCGCATATTTCTCATACTTCATGTCAAGATCCTGGGCTGTTTCTGGATTGTATCACGTAGTAATGTGGTTCCACGCTGAAACAGTCGATTAAACCTGGGTTCGATCAATATTTTAGAGGATAACGCATGTTAGGTCTTGGTTAGGTCTGGGATTTTCACTCATCAGACTCATACTTTCGCATTCTTCACATACATGTTGAACGGATCCTGGGTTTTTTCTGGTTTGGATCACGTAGTAATGTGGGACCACACTGAAACAGTCGACTAAACCTGGTTTCGATCAATATTTTAGAGGATAACGCATGTTAGGTCTAGGATAGGCCTGGGATTTTCACTCATCAGACTCATACTTTCGCATTCTTCACATACTTGTTGAACGGATCCTGGGTTTTTTCTGGTTTGGATCACGTAGTAATGTGGGACCACACTGAAACAGTCAACTAAACCGGGTTTCGATCAATATTTTAGAGAATAATTCATGTTAGGTCTAGGTTAGGTCTGGGATTTGCTCTCATCAGGCTCATTCTTTCGCATATTTCTCGTACATGTTGAACAGATCCTGGGTTTTTTCTGGTTTGGATCACGTAGTAATGTGAGACCACACTGAAACAATCAATTAAACCTGGTCTTGATAAATATTTTAGAGGATAACGCATGTTAGGTCTGGTTTAGGTCTAGGATTTGCCCTCATCAGGCTCATACTTTCGCATATTTCTCATACTTCATGGCTCGATCCTGGGCTCTTTCTGGGTTGTATCACGTAGTAGTGTGGTACCACGCTGAAACAGTCAATTAAACCTGGTTTCGATCAATACTTTAGAGGATAACGCAAGTTAGGTCTGGGATAGGTCTGGGATTTGCTCTCATCAGGCTCTTACTTTCGCATATTTCTCATACTTCATGGCTAGATCCTGGGCTATTTCGGGATTGGATCACGTAGTAAAGTGGTACCACACTGAAACATTCAATGAAACCTGGTCTGGATAAATATTTTAGACGATAACGCATCTTAGGTCTGGGTTAGGTCTGAGATTTGCCCTCATCAGGCTCACAGTTTCGCGTTTTCCACATACTTGTTGAACAGATCCTGGGTTTGTTCTGGTTTGGATCACGAAGTAGTGTGGTACCACACTGAAACAGTCCATTAAACGTGGTTTCGCTCAATATTTTAGAGGAAAACGCATGTTAGGTCTAGGTTAGGTCTGGGATTTGCTGTCATCAGGCTCATTCTTTCGCATATTTCTCATACTTGATGGCTAGATCCTGGGCTTTTTCTAGATTGCATCACGTAGTAATGTAGTACCACACTGAAACAGTCAATGAAACCAGGTTTCCATCAATATCTTAGAAGACAACGCAAGTTAGGTCTAGGTAAGGCCTGGGATTTTCACTGATCAGACTCATTCTTTCGCAATCTTCACATACCTGTTGAACGGATCCTGGGTTTTTTCTGGTTTGGATCACGTAGTAATGTGGTACCACACTGAAACATTCAATTAAACCTGGTCTTGATAAATATTTTAGAGAATAACGCATGTTAGGTCTGGGTTACGTTTAGGATTTGCCCTCATCGGGTTCATACTTTCGCATATTTCTCATACTTCATGGCTAGATCCTGGGCTATTTCTGGATTGGATCACGTAGTAAAGTGGTACCACACTGAAACAGTCGATTAAACCTGGTTTCGATCAATATTATTGAGGATAACGCATGTCAGGTCTAGGTTAGATCTGGGATTTTCACTCATCAGACTCATACTTTCGCATTCTTCACATACTTGTTGAACGGATCCTGGGTTTTTTCTGGTTTGGATCACGTAGTAATGTGGGACCACACTGAAACAGTCAATTAAACCTGGTTTCGATCAATATTTTAGAGAATAATTCATGTTAGGTATATGTTAGGTCTGGGATTTACTCTCATCAGGCTCATTCTTTCGCATATTACTCATACTTGATGGCTAGATCCTGGGCTTTTTCTGGATTGGATCACGTAGTAATGTGGGACCACACTGAAACAATCAATTAAACCTGGTCTTGATAAATATTTTAGAGGATAGCGCATGTTAGGTCTGGGATAGGTCTGGGATTTGCCCTCATCAGACTCATACTTTCGCACACTTCACATACTCGTTGAACAGATCCTGGGTTATTTTCTGGTTTGGTTCACGTAGAAATGTGGTACCACACTGAAACATTCAATTAAACCTGGTCTTGATAAATATTTTAGAGGATAACGCATGTTAGGTTTGGGTTAGGTCTAGGATTTGCCCTCATCAGGCTCATACTTTCGCATATTTCTCATACTTCATGGCTAGATCCTGGGCTGTTTCTGGATTGTATCACGTAGTAATGTGGTACCACGCTGAAACAGTCAATTAAACCTGATTTCGATCAATATTTCAGAGGATAACGCAAGTTAGGTCTGGGATAGGTCTAGGATTTGCCCTCATCAGGCTCTTACTTTCGCATATTTCTCATACTTCATGGCTAGATCCTGGGCTCTTTCTGGGTTGTATCACGTAGTAGTGTGGTACCACGCTGAAACAGTCAATTAAACCTGGTTTCGATCACTACCTTAGAGGATAACGCAAGTTAGGTCTGGGATAGGTCTAGGATTTGCTCTCACCAGGCTCTTACTTTCGCATATTTCTCATACTTCATGGCTAGATCCTGGGCTATTTCGGGATTGGATCACGTAGTAAAGTGGTACCACACTGAAACATTCAATGAAACCTGGTCTGGATAAATATTTTAGACGATAACGCATCTTAGGTCTGGGTTAGGTCTGAGATTTGCCCTCATCAGGCTCACAGTTTCGCGTTTTTCACATACTTGTTGAACGGACCCTGGGTTTTTTCTGGTTTGGATCACGTAGTAATGTGGTACCACACTGAAACATTCAATTAAACCTGGTCTTGATAAATATTTTAGAGAATAACGCATGTTAGGTCTGGGTTACGTCTAGGATTTGCCCTCATCGGGCTCATACTTTCGCATATTTCTCATACTTCATGGCTAGATCCTGGGCTATTTCTGGATTGGATCACGTAGTAAAGTGGTACCACACTGAAACAGTCGATTAAACCTGGTTTCGATCAATATTATTGAGGATAACGCATGTCAGGTCTAGGTTAGACCTGGGATTTTCACTCATCAGACTCATACTTTCGCATTCTTCACATACTTGTTGAACGGATCCTGGGTTTTTTCTGGTTTGGATCACGTAGTAATGTGGGACCACACTGAAACAGTCAATTAAACCTGGTTTCGATCAATATTTTAGGGAATAATTCATGTTAGGTATATGTTAGGTCTGGGATTTACTCTCATCAGGTTCATTCTTTCGCATATTACTCATACTTGATGGCTAGATCCTGGGCTTTACTGGATTGGATCACGTAGTAATGTGGGACCACACTGAAACAATCAATTAAACCTGGTCTTGATAAATATTTTAGAGGATAGCGCATGTTAGGTCTGGGATAGGTCTGGGATTTGCCCTCATCAGACTCATACTTTCGCACACTTCACATACTCGTTGAACAGATCCTGGGTTATTTTCTGGTTTGGTTCACGTAGAAATGTGGTACCACACTGAAACATTCAATTAAACCTGGTCTTGATAAATATTTTAGAGGATAACGCATGTTAGGTTTGGGTTAGGTCTAGGATTTGCCCTCATCAGACTCATACTTTCGCATATTTCTCATACTTCATGGCTAGATCCTGGGCTTTTTCTGGATTGCATAACGTAGTAATGAAGTACAACACTGAAATAGTCAATTAAACCTTGTTTCCATCAATATTTTAGAGGACAACGCATGTTAGGTCTAGGTTAGGCCTGGGATTTGCCCTCATCAGGGTCATACTTTCGCATTCTTCACATACTTGTTGAACGGACCCTGGGTTTTTTCTGGTTTGGATCACGTAGTAATGTGGGACCACACTGAAACAGTCAATTAAATCTGGTTTTGATCAATATTTTAGAGAATAATTCATGTTAGGTTTAGGTTAGGCCTGGGATTTTCACTCATCAGACTCATACTTTCGCATTCTTCACATACTTGTTGAAAGTATCCTGGGTTTTTTCTGGTTTGGATCACGTAGTAGTGTGGGACCACACTGAAACAGTCAATTAAACCTGGTTTCGATCAATATTTTAGAGAATAATTCATGTTAGGTCTAGGTTAGGTCTGGGATTTGCTCCCATCAGGCTCATTCTTTCGCATATTTCTCATACATGTAGAACAGATCCTGGCTTTTTCTGTTTTGGATCACGTAGTAATGTGGGGCCACACTGAAACAATCAATTAAACCTGGTCTTGATAAATATTTTAGAGGATAACGCATGTTAAGTCTGGGTTAGGTCTAGGATTTGCCCTCATCGGGCTCATACTTTCGCATATTTCTCATACTTCATGTCTAGATCCTGGGCTATTTCTGGATTGGATCACGTAGTAAAGTGGTACCACACTGAAACATTCAATGAAACCTGGTCTGGATAAATATTTTAGAGGATAACGCATGTTAGGTCAAGGTTAGGTCTAAGATTTGCCCTCATCAGGCTCACAGTTTCGCGTTTTTCACATACTTGTTGAACACATCCTGGGTTTTTCCTGGTTTGGATCACGTAGTAATGTGGTACCACACTGAAACATTAAATTAAACCTGGTCTTGATAAATATTTTAGAGGATAACGCATGTTAGGTCTTGGTTAGGTCTGTGATTTGCCCTCATCAGGGTCATACTTTCGCAGTTTTAACATGCATGTTGACCTGATCGAGGGTTTTTTTTGCTTTGGATCACGTAGTAAAGTGGTACCACACTAAAACAGTCAATTAAACCTGGTTTCGATCAATATTTTAGAGGATAACGCATGTTAGGTCTGGGATAGGTCTGGGATTAGCCCTCATCAGGGTCATACTGTCGCACACTTGACATACTCGTTGATCAGATCCTGGGTTTTTTTCTGGTTTGGATCACGTAGTAATGTGGTACCACACTGAAACAGTCGATGAAACCCGGTTTCGATCAATATTATTGAGGATAACGCATGTTAGGTCTAGGTTAGGCCTGGGATTTTCACTCATCAGACTCATACTTTCGCATTCTTCACATACTTGTTGAACGGACCCTGGGTTTTTTCTGGTTTGGATCACGTCGTAATGTGGGACCACACTGAAACAGTCAATTAAATCTGGTTTTGATCAATATTTTAGAGAATAATTCATGTTAGGTCTAGGTTAGGCCTGGGATTTTCACTCATCAGACTCATACTTTCGCATTCTTCACATACTTGTTGAACGGATCCTGGGTTTTTTCTGGTTTGGATCACGTAGTAATGTGGGACCACACTGAAACAGTCAATTAAACCTGGTTTCGATCAATATTTTAGAGAATAATTCATGTTAGGTCTAGGTTAGGTCTGGGATTTGCTCTCATCAGGCTCATTCTTTCGCATATTTCTCATACATGTAGAACAGATCCTGGGTTTTTTCTGTTTTGGATCACGTAGTAATGTGGGACCACACTGAAACAATCAATTAAACCTGGTCTTGATAAATATTTTAGAGGATAACGCATGTTAGGTCTGGGTTAGGTCTAGGATTTGCCCTCATCAGGCTCATTCTTTCGCATATTTCTCATACTTGATGGCTAGATCCTGGGCTTTTTCTAGATTGCATCACGTAGTAATGTAGTACCATACTGAAACAGTCAATGAAACCAGGTTTCCATCAATATTTTAGAAGACAACGCAAGTTAGGTCTAGGTAAGGCCTGAGATTTTCACTGATCAGACTCATACTTTCGCATTCTTCACATACTTGTTGTACGGATCCACGGTTTTTTCTGGTTTGGATCACGTAGTAATGTGGTACCACACTGAAACATTCAATTAAACCTGGTCTTGATAAATACTTTAGAGAATAACGCATGTTAGGTCTGGGTTAGGTCTAGTATTTGCCCTCATCGGGCTCATACTTTCGCATATTTCTCATACTTCATGGCTAGATCCTGGGCTATTTCTGGATTGGATCACGTAGTAAAGTGGTACCACACTGAAACATTCAATGAACCCTGGTCTGGATAAAAAGTTTAGAGGATAACGCATGTTAGGTCAAGGTTAGGTCTAAGATTTGCCATCATCAGGCTCAGTTTCGCGTTTTTCACATACTTGTTGAACAGATCCAGGGTTTTTTCTGGTTTGGATCACGTAGTAATGAAGTACAACACTGAAACAGTCAACTAAACCTGGTTTCCATCAATATTTTAGAGGATAACGCAAGTTTGGTCTGGGATAGGTCTGGGATTCGCCCTAATCAGGCTCATACATTCGCGTTTTTCACGTACTTGTTGAACTGATCCTGGGTTTTTTCTGGTTTGGATCACGTAGTAATGTGGTACCACACTGAAACAGTCGATTAAACCTCGTTTCGATCAATATTTTAGAGGATAACGCAAGTTAAGTCTGGGATAGGTCCGGGATTTGACCTCATCAGACTCATACTTTCGCACACTTCACATACTCGTTGAACTGAACCTGGGTTATTTTCTGGTTTGGATCACATAGTAATGTGGTACCACACTGAAACAGTCGATTAAACCAGGTTTCGATCAATATTTTTGAGGATAACGCATGTTAGGTCTGGGTTAGGTCTGGGATTTGCTCTCATCAGGCTCATTCTTTCGCATATTTCTCATACTTGATGGCTAGATCCTGGGCTTTTTCTGGATCGCATCACGTAGTAATGAAGTACAACACTGAAACATTCAATTAAACCTGGTCTTGATAAATATTTTAGAGGATAACGCATGTTAGGTTTGGGTTAGGTCTAGGATTTGCCCTCATCAGGCTCATACTTTCGCATATTTCTCATACTTCATGGCTAGATCCTGGGCTGTTTCTGGATTGTATCAGGTAGTAATGTGGTACCACGCTGAAACAGTCAATTAAACCTGGTTTCGATCAATATTTTAGAGGATAACGCAAGTTAGGTCTGGGATAGGTCTGGGATTCGCCCTAATCAGGCTCATACTTTCGCGTTTTTCACATACTTGTTGAACTGATCCAGAGTTTTTTCTGTTTTGCATCACGTAGTAATGTGGTACCACACTGAAACAGTCGATTAAACCTGGTTTCGATCAATATTTTAGAGGATAACGCAAGTTAGGTCTGGGATAGGTCTGGGATTTGACCTCGTCAGACTCATACTTTCGCACCCTTCACATACTCGTCCAACAGATCCTGGGTTATTTTCTGGTTTGGATCACATAGTAACATGGCACCACACTGAAACAGTCGATTAAACCAGGTTTCGATCAATATTTTTGAGGATAACGCATGTTAGGTCTAGGTTAGGCCTGGGATTTTCACTCATCAGACTCATACTTTCGCGTTTCTCACATACTTGTTGAACGGATCCTGGGTGTTTTCCGGTTTGGATCACGTAGTAATGTGGGACCACACTGAAACAGTCAATTAAACCTGGTTTCGATCAATATTTTAGAGAACAATTCATGTTAGGTCTGGGTTAGGTCTAGGATTTGCCCTCATCTGGCTCATACTTTCGCATATTGCTCATACTTCATGGCTAGATCCTGGGCTGTTTCTGGATTGTATCACGTAGTAATGTGGTACCACGCTGAAACAGTCAATTAAACCTGGTTTCGATCAATATTTTAGAGGATAACGCAAGTTAGGTCTGGGATAGGTCTAGGATTTGCCCTCATCAGGCTCATACTTTCGCATATTTCTCATACTTGATGGCTAGATCCTGGGCTTTTTCTGGATTGCATCACGTAGTAATGAAGTACAACACTGAAACAGTCAATTGAACCTGGTTTCGATCAATATTGTAGAGAATTATTCATGTTAGGTCTAGGCTAGGTCTGGGATTTGCTCTCATCAGGCTCATTCTTTCGCATATTTCTCATACTTGATGGCTAGATCCTGGGCTTTTTCTGGATCGCATCACGTAGTATTGAAGTACAACACTGAAACAGTCAATTAAACCTGGTTTCCATCAATATCTTAGAGGACAACGCAAGTTAGGTCTGGGATAGGTCTGGGATTCGCCCTAATCAGGCTCATACTTTCGCGTTTTTCACATACTTGTTGAACTGATCCTGGGTTTTTTCTGGTTTGCATCACGTAGTAATGTGGTACCACACTGAAACAGTCGATTAAACCTGGTTTCGATCAATATTTTAGAGGATAACGCAAGTTAGGTCTGGGATAGGTCTGGGATTTGACCTCGTCAGACTCATACTTTCGCACCCTTCACATACTCGTTCAACAGATCCTGGGTTATTTTCTGGTTTGGATCACATAGTAATATGGCACCACACTGAAACAGTCGATTAAACCAGGTTTCGATCAATATTTTTGAGGATAACGCATGTTAGGTCTAGGTTAGGCCTGGGATTTTCACTCATCAGACTCATACTTTCGCGTTTCTCACATACTTGTTGAACGGATCCTGGGTGTTTTCCGGTTTGGATCACGTAGTAATGTGGGACCACACTGAATCAGTCAATTAAACCTGGTTTCGATCAATATTTTAGAGAACAATTCATGTTAGGTCTGGGTTAGGTCTAGGATTTGCCCTCATCAGGCTCATACTTTCGCATATTGCTCATACTTCATGGCTAGATCCTGGGCTGTTTCTGGATTGTATCACGTAGTAATGTGGTACCACGCTGAAACAGTCAATTAAACCTGGTTTCGATCAATATTTTAGAGGATAACGCAAGTTAGGTCTGGGATAGGTCTAGGATTTGCCCTCATCAGGCTCATACTTTCGCATATTTCTCATACTTGATGGCTAGATCCTGGGCTTTTTCTGGATTGCATCACGTAGTAATGAAGTACAACACTGAAACAGTCAATTAAACCTGGTTTCGATCAATATTTTAGAGAATAATTCATGTTAGGTCTAGGCTAGGTCTGGGATTTGCTCTCATCAGGCTCATTCTTTCGCATATTTCTCATACTTGATGGCTAGATCCTGGGCTTTTTCTGGATCGCATCACGTAGTATTGAAGTACAACACTGAAACAGTCAATTAAACCTGGTTTCCATCAATATCTTAGAGGACAACGCAAGTTAGGTCTGGGATAGGTCTGGGATTTGCCCTCATCAGGCTCATGCTTTCGCGTTTTTCACATACTTGTTGAACAGATCCTGGGTTTTCTCTGGTTCGGATCACGTAGTAGTGTGGTACCACACTGAAACAGTCCATTAAACCTGGTTTGGATCAATATTTTAGAGGATAACGCATGTTAGGTCTAGGTTAGGTCTGGGATTTTCACTCATCAGACTCATACTTTCGCATTCTTCACATACTTGTTGAACGGATCCTGGGTTCTTTCTGGTTTGGATCACGTAGAAATGTGGGACCATACTGAAACAGTCAATTAAACCTGGTTTCGATCAATATTTTAGAGAATAATTCATGTTAGGTCTAGGTTAGGTCTGGGATTTGCTCTTATCAGGCTCATTCTTTCGCATATTTCTCATACTTGATGGCTAGATCCTGGGCTTTTTCTGGATTGCATAACGTAGTAATGAAGTACAACACTGAAACAGTCAATTAAACCTGGTTTCCATCAATATTGTAGAGGACAACGCAAGTTAGGTCTAGGTTAGGCCTGGGATTTGCCCTCATCAGGGTCATACTTTCGCAGTTTTAACATACATGTTGACCTGATCAAGGGTTTTTTCTGCTTTGGATCACGTAGTAAAGTGGTGCCACCCTGAAACAGTCCATTAAACCTGGTTTGGATCAATATTTTAGAGGATAACGCATGTTAGGTCTAGGTTAGCCCTGGGATTTTCACTCATCAGACTCATACTTTCGCATTCTTCACATACTTGTTGAACGGATCCTGGGTTTTTTCTGGTTTGGGTCACGTAGTAATGTGGTACCACACTGAAATATTCAATTAAACCTGGTCTTGATAAATATTTTAGAGGATAACGCATGTTAGGTTTGGGTTAGGTCTAGGATTTGCCCTCATCAGGGTCATACTTTCGCATATTTCTCATACTTCTTGGCTAGATCCTGGGCTATTTCTGGATTGTATCACGTAGTAATGTGGTACCACGCTGAAACAGTCAATTAATCCTGGTTTCGATCAATATTTTAGAGGATAACGCAAGTTAGGTCTGGGATTCGCCCTAATCAGGCTCATACTTTCGCGTTTTTCACATACTTGTTGAACTGATCCTGGGTTTTTTCTGGTTTGGATCACGTAGTAATGTGGTACCACACTGAAACAGTGGATTAAACCTGGTTTCGATCAATATTTTTGAGGATAACGCAAATTAGGTCTGGGAAAGGTCTGGGATTTTCACTCATCAGACTCGTACTTTCGCACACTTGACATACTTGTTGAACGGATCCTGGGTTTTTTCTGTTTTGGATCTCGTAGTAATATGGCACCACACTGAAACAGTCGATTAAACCAGGTTTCGATCAATATTTTTGAGGATAACGCATGTTAGGTCTAGGTTAGGCCTGGGATTTTCACTCATCAGACTCATACTTTCGCGTTTCTCACATACTTGTTGAACGGATCCTGGGTGTTTTCCGGTTTGGATCACGTAGTAATGAGGGACCACACTGAATCAGTCAATTAAACCTGGTTTCGATCAATATTTTAGAGAACAATTCATGTTAGGTCTGGGTTAGGTCTAGGATTTGCCCTCATCAGGCTCATACTTTCGCATATTGCTCATACTTCATGGCTAGATCCTGGGCTGTTTCTGGATTGTATCACGTAGTAATGTGGTACCACGCTGAAACAGTCAATCAAACCTGGTTTCGATCAATATTTTAGAGGATAACGCAAGTTAGGTCTGGGATAGGTCTAGGATTTGCCCTCATCAGGCTCATACTTTCGCATATTTCTCATACTTGATGGCTAGATCCTGGGCTTTTTCTGGATTGCATCACGTAGTAATGAAGTACAACACTGAAACAGTCAATTAAACCTGGTTTCCATCAATATCTTAGAGGACAACGCAAGTTAGGTCTGGGATAGGTCTGGGATTCGCCCTAATCAGGCTCATACTTTCGCGTTTTTCACATACTTGTTGAACTGATCCTTGGTTTTTTCTGGTTCGGATCACGTAGTAATGTGGTACCACACTGAAACAGTGGATTAAACCTGGTTTCGATCAATATTTTTGAGGATAACGCAAATTAGGTCTGGGATAGGTCTGGGATTTTCACTCATCAGACTCGTACTTTCGCACACTTGACATACTTGTTGAACGGATCCTGGGTTTTTTCTGGTTTGGATCTCGTAGTAATGTGGGACCACACTGAAACAGTCAATTAAACCTGGTTTCGATCAATATTTTAGAGGATAACGCATGTTTGGTCTGGGTTAGGTCTAGGATTTGCCCTCATCAGGCTCATACTTTCGCGTTTTTCACATACTTGTTGAACAGATCCTGGGTTTTTTCTGGTTTGGATCACGTAGTAGTGTGGTACCACACTGAAACAGTCCATTAAACCTGATTTGGATCAATATTTTAGAGGATAACGCATGTTAGGTCTAGGCTAGGTCTGGGATTTTCACTCATCAGACTCATGCTTTCGCATTCTTCACATACTTGTTGAACGGATCCTGGGTTTTTTCTGGTTTGGATCACGTAGTAATGTGGTACCACACTGAAACATTCAATTAAACCTGGTCTTGATAAATATTTTAGAGGATAACGCATGTTAGGTTTGGCATAGGTCTAGGATTTGCCCTCATCAGGCTCATACTTTCGCATATTTCTCATACTTCATGGCTAGATCCTGCGCTGTTTCTGGATTGTATCAGGTAGTAATGTGGTACCACGCTGAAACAGTCAATTAAACCTGGTTTCGATCAATATTTTAGAGGATAACGCAAGTTAGGTCTGGGATAGGTCTGGGATTCGCCCTAATCAGGCTCATACTTTCGCGTTTTTCACATACTTGTTGAACTGATCCTGGGTGTTTTCTGGTTTGCATCACGTAGTAATGTGGTACCACACTGAAACAGTCGATTAAACCTGGTTTCGATCAATATTTTAGAGGATAACGCAAGTTAGGTCTGGGATAGGTCTGGGATTTGACCTCGTCAGACTCATATTTTCGCACCCTTCACATACTCGTTCAACAGATCCTGGGTTATTTTCTGGTTTGGATCACATAGTAATATGGCACCACACTGAAACAGTCGATTAAACCAGGTTTCGATCAATATTTTTGAGGATAACGCATGTTAGGTCTAGGTTAGGCCTGGGATTTTCACTCATCAGACTCATACTTTCGCGTTTCTCACATACTTGTTGAACGGATCCTGGCTGTTTTCCGGTTTGGATCACGTAGTAATGTGGGACCACACTGAAACAGTCAATTAAACCTGGTTTCGATCAATATTTTAGAGAACAATTCATGTTAGGTCTGGGTTAGGTCTAGGATTTGCCCTCATCCGGCTCATACTTTCGCATATTGCTCATACTTCATGGCTAGATCCTGGGCTGTTTCTGGATTGTATCACGTAGTAATGTGGTACCACGCTGAAACAGTCAATTAAACCTGGTTTCGATCAATATTTTAGAGGATAACGCAAGTTAGGTCTGGGATAGGTCTAGGATTTGCCCTCATCAGGCTCATACTTTCGCATATTTCTCATACTTGATGGCTAGATCCTGGGCTTTTCTGGATTGCATCACGTAGTAATGAAGTACAACACTGAAACAGTCAATTAAACCTGGTTTCGATCAATATTTTAGAGAATAACGCAAGTTAGGTCTGGGATAGGTCTGGGATTTGACCTCGTCAGACTCATACTCTCGCACCCTTCACATACTCGTTCAACAGATCCTGGGTTATTTTCTGGTTTGGATCACATAGTAATATGGCACCACACTGAAACAGTCGATTAAACCAGGTTTCGATCAATATTTTTGAGGATAACGCATGTTAGGTCTAGGTTAGGCCTGGGATTTTCACTCATCAGACTCATACTTTCGCGTTTCTCACATACTTGTTGAACGGATCCTGGGTGTTTTCCGGTTTGGATCACGTAGTAATGTGGGACCACACTGAAACAGTCAATTAAACCTGGTTTCGATGAATATTTTTGAGGATAACGCATGTTACGTCTAGGTTAGGCCTGGGATTTTCACTCATCAGACTCATACTTTCGCGTTTTTCACATACTTGTTGAACAGATCCTGGGTTTTCTCTGGTTCGGATCACGTAGTAGTGTGGTACCACACTGAAACAGTCCATTAAACCTGGTTTGGATCAATATTTTAGAGGATAACGCATGTTAGGTCTAGGTTAGGTCTGGGATTTTCACTCATCAGACTCATACTTTTGCATTCTTCACATACTTGTTGAACGGATCCTGGGTTTTTTCTGGTTTGGATCACGTAGTAATGTGGGACCATACTGAAACAGTCAATTAAACCTGGTTTCGATCAATATTTTAGAGAATAATTCATGTTAGGTCTAGGTTAGGTCTGGGATTTGCTCTTATCAGGCTCATTCTTTCGCATATTTCTCATACTTGATGGCTAGATCCTGGGCTTTTTCTGGATTGCATAACGTAGTAATGAAGTATAACACTGAAACAGTCAATTAAACCTGGTTTCCATCAATATTTTAGAGGACAACGCATGTTAGGTCTAGGTTAGGCCTGGGATTTGCCCTCATCAGGGTCATACTTTCGCAGTTTTAACATACATGTTGACCTGATCAAGGGTTTTTTCTGCTTTGGATCACGTAGTAAAGTGGTGCCACCCTGAAACAGTGGATTAAACCTGGTTTCGATCAATATTTTTGAGGATAACGCAAGTTAGGTCTGGGATAGGTCTGGGATTTTCACTCATCAGACTCGTACTTTCGCACACTTGACATACTTGTTGAACGGATCCTGGGTTTTTTCTGGTTTGGATCTCGTAGTAATGTGGGACCACACTGAAACAGTCAATTAAACCTGGTTTCGATCAATATTTTAGAGGATAACGCATGTTAGGTCTGGGTTAGGTCTAGGATTTGCCCTCATCAGGCTCATACTTTCGCGTTTTTCACATACTTGTTGAACAGATCCTGGGTTTTTTCTGTTTTGGATCACGTAGTAGTGTGGTACCACACTGAAACAGTCCATTAAACCTGTTTTGGATCAATATTTTAGAGGATAACGCATGTTAGGTCTAGGTTAGGTCTGATATTTTCACTCATCAGACTCATACTTTCGCATTCTTCACATACTCGTTGACAAGATCCTGGGTTTTTTTCTGGTTTGGATCACGCAGTAATGTGTGACCATACTGAAACAATCAATTAAACCTGGTCTTGATAAATATTTTATAGGATAACGCCTGTTAGGTCTGGGTTAGGTCTCGGATTTGCCCTCGTCAGGCTCATACTTTCGCATAGTTCTCATACTTCATGTCTAGATCCTGGGCTATTTCTGGATTGGATCACGTAGTAATGAAGTACAACACTGAAACAGTCAATTAAACCTGGTTTCGATCAGTATTTTAGAGAATAATTCATGTTAGGTCTAGGTTAGGTCTGGGATTTGCTCTCTTCAGGCTCATTCTTTCGCATATATCTGATACTGGATGGCTAGATCGTGGGCTTTTTCTAGATTGCATCAGGTAGTAATGAAGTACAACACTGAAACAGTCAATTAAACCTGGTTTCCATCAATATTTTAGAGGATAACGCATGTTAGGTCTAGGTTAGCCCTGGGATTTTCACTCATCAGACTCATACTTTCGCATTCTTCACATACTTGTTGAACGGATCCTGGGTTTTTTCTGGTTTGGATCACGTAGTAATGTGGGGCCATACTGAAACAGTCAATTAAACCTGGTTTCGATCAATATTTTAGAGAATAATTCACGTTAGGTCTAGGTTAGGTCTGGGATTTGCTCTTATCAGGCTCATTCTTTCGCATATTTCTCATACTTGATGGCTAGATCCTGGGCTTTTTCTGGATTGCATAACGTAGTAATGAAGTACAACACTGAAACAGTCAATTAAACCTGGTTTCCATCAATATTTTAGAGGACAACGCATGTTAGGTCTAGGTTAGGCCTGGGATTTGCCCTCATCAGGGTCATACTTTCGCAGTTTTAACATACATGTTGACCTGATCAAGGGTTTTTTCTGCTTTGGATCACGTAGTAAAGTGGTGCCACCCTGAAACAGTCCATTAAAACTGGTTTGGATCAATATTTTAGAGGATAACGCATGTTAGGTCTAGGTTAGCCCTGGGATTTTCACTCATCAGACTCATACTTTCGCATTCTTCACATACTTGTTGAACGGATCCTGGGTTTTTTCTGGTTTGGGTCACGTAGTAATGTGGTACCACACTGAAATATTCAATTAAACCTGGTCTTGATAAATATTTTAGAGGATAACGCATGTTAGGTTTGGGTTAGGTCTAGGATTTGGCCTGATCAGGTTCATACTTTCGCATATTTCTCATACTTCATGGCTAGATCCTGGGCTGTTTCTGGATTGTATCACGTAGTAATGTGGTACCACGCTGAAACAGTCAATTAATCCTGGTTTCGATCAATATTTTAGAGGATAACGCAAGTTAGGTCTGGGATAGGTCTGGGATTCGCCCTAATCAGGCTCATACTTTCGCGTTTTTCACATACTTGTTGAACTGATCCTGGGTTTTTTCTGGTTCGGATCACGTAGTAATGTGGTACCACACTGAAGCAGTGGATTAAACCTGGTTTCGATCAATATTTTTGAGGATAACGCAAATTAGGTCTGGGATAGGTCTGGGATTTTCACTCATCAGACTCGTACTTTCGCACACTTGACATACTTGTTGAACGGATCCTGGGTTTTTTCTGGTTTGGATCACGTAGTAATGTGGTACCACACTGAAACATTCAATTAAACCTGGGCTTGATAAATATTTTAGAGGATAACGCATGTTAGGTTTGGCTTAGGTCTAGGATTTGCCCTCATCAGGCTCATACTTTCGCATATTTCTCATACTTCATGGCTAGATCCTGCGCTGTTTCTGGATTGTATCAGGTAGTAATGTGGTACCACGCTGAAACAGTCAATTAAACCTGGTTTCGATCAATATTTTAGAGGATAACGCAAGTTAGGTCTGGGATAGGTCTGGGATTCGCCCTAATCAGGCTCATACTTTCGCGTTTTTCACATACTTGTTGAACGGATCCTGGGTTTTTTCTGGTTTGGATCACGTAGTAGTGTGGTACCACACTGAAACAGTCCATTAAACCTGGTTTCGATCACTATTTTAGAGGATAACGCATGTTAGGTCTGGGTTAGGTCTCGGATTTGCCCTCGTCAGGCTCATACTTTCGCATATTTCTCATACTTCATGTCTAGATCCTGGGCTATTTCTGGATTGGATCACGTAGTAATGAAGTACAACACTGAAACAGTCAATTAAACCTGGTTTCGATCAGTATTTTAGAGAATAATTCATGTTAGGTCTAGGTTAGGTCTAGGATTTGCCCTCATCCGGCTCATACTTTCGCATATTGCTCATACTTCATGGCTAGATCCTGGGCTGTTTCTGGATTGTATCACGTAGTAATGTGGTACCACGCTGAAACAGTCAATTAAACCTGGTTTCGATCAATATTTTAGAGGATAACGCAAGTTAGGTCTGGGATAGGTCTAGGATTTGCCCTCATCAGGCTCATACTTTCGCATATTTCTCATACTTGATGGCTAGATCCTGGGCTTTTTCTGGATTGCACCACGTAGTAATGTGGAACCACACTGAAACAGTCAATTAAACCTGGTTTCGATCAATATTTTTGAGGATAACGCATGTTAGGTCTAGGTTAGGCCTGGGATTTTCACTCATCAGACTCATACTTTCGCGTTTTTCACATACTTGTTGAACAGATCCTGGGTTTTCTCTGGTTCGGATCACGTAGTAGTGTGGTACCACACTGAAACAGTCCATTAAACCTGGTTTGGATCAATATTTTAGAGGATAACGCATGTTAGGTCTAGGTTAGGTCTGGGATTTTCACTCATCAGACTCATACTTTTGCATTCTTCACATACTTGTTGAACGGATCCTGGGTTTTTTCTGGTTTGGATCACGTAGTAATGTGGGACCATACTGAAACAGTCAATTAAACCTGGTTTCGATCAATATTTTAGAGAATAATTCATGTTAGGTCTAGGTTAGGTCTGGGATTTGCTCTTATCAGGCTCATTCTTTCGCATATTTCTCATGCTTGATGGCTAGATCCTGGGCTTTTTCTGGATTGCATAACGTAGTAATGAAGTATAACACTGAAACAGTCAATTAAACCTGGTTTCCATCAATATTTTAGAGGACAACGCATGTTAGGTCTAGGTTAGGCCTGGGATTTGCCCTCATCAGGGTCATACTTTCGCAGTTTTAACATACATGTTGACCTGATCAAGGGTTTTTTCTGCTTTGGATCACGTAGTAAAGTGGTGCCACCCTGAAACAGTCCATTAAACCTGGTTTGGATCAATATTTTAGAGGATAACGCATGTTAGGTCTAGGTTAGCCCTGGGATTTTCACTCATCAGACTCATACTTTCGCATTCTTCACATACTTGTTGAACGGATCCTGGGTTTTTTCTGGTTTGGGTCACGTAGTAATGTGGTACCACACTGAAATATTCAATTAAACCTGGTCTTGATAAATATTTTAGAGGATAACGCATGTTAGGTTTGGGTTAGGTCTAGGATTTGCCCTCATCAGGGTCATACTTTCGCATATTTCTCATACTTCATGGCTAGATCCTGGGCTGTTTCTGGATTGTATCACGTAGTAATGTGGTACCACGCTGAAACAGTCAATTAATCCTGGTTTCGATCAATATTTTAGAGGATAACGCAAGTTAGGTCTGGGATAGGTCTGGGATTCGCCCTAATCAGGCTCATACTTTCGCGTTTTTCACACACTTGTTGAACTGATCCTGGGTTTTTTCTGGTTTGGATCACGTAGTAATGTGGTACCACACTGAAACAGTGGATTAAACCTGGTTTCGATCAATATTTTTGAGGATAACGCAAGTTAGGTCTGGGATAGGTCTGGGATTTTCACTCATCAGACTCGTACTTTCGCACACTTGACATACTTGTTGAACGGATCCTGGGTTTTTTCTGGTTTGGATCTCGTAGTAATGTGGGACCACACTGAAACAGTCAATTAAACCTGGTTTCGATCAATATTTTAGAGGATAACGCATGTTAGGTCTGGGTTAGGTCTAGGATTTGCCCTCATCAGGCTCATACTTTCGCGTTTTTCACATACTTGTTGAACAGATCCTGGGTTTTTTCTGTTTTGGATCACGTAGTAGTGTGGTACCACACTGAAACAGTCCATTAAACCTGTTTTGGATCAATATTTTAGAGGATAACGCATGTTAGGTCTAGGTTAGGTCTGATATTTTCACTCATCAGACTCATACTTTCGCATTCTTCACATACTCGTTGACAAGATCCTGGGTTTTTTTCTGGTTTGGATCACGTAGTAATGTGTGACCATACTGAAACAATCAATTAAACCTGGTCTTGATAAATATTTTATAGGATAACGCCTGTTAGGTCTGGGTTAGGTCTCGGATTTGCCCTCGTCAGGCTCATACTTTCGCATATTTCTCATACTTCATGGCTAGATCCTGGGCTATTTCTGGATTGGATCACGTAGTAATGAAGTACAACACTGAAACAGTCAATTAAACCTGGTTTCGATCAGTATTTTAGAGAATAATTCATGTTAGGTCTAGGTTAGGTCTGGGATTTGCTCTCTTCAGGCTCATTCTTTCGCATATATCTGATACTGGATGGCTAGATCGTGGGCTTTTTCTAGATTGCATCAGGTAGTAATGAAGTACAACACTGAAACAGTCAATTAAACCTGGTTGCCATCAATATTTTAGAGGATAACGCATGTTAGGTCTAGGTTAGCCCTGGGATTTTCACTCATCAGACACACACTTTCGCATTCTTCACATACTGGTTGAACGGATCCTGGGTTTTTTCTGGTTTGGTTCACGTAGTAATGTGGTACCACACTGAAACATTCAATTAAACCTGGTCTTGATAAATATTTTAGAGGATAACGCATGGTAGATTTGGGTTAGGTCTAGGATTTGCCCTCATCAGGCTCATTCTTTCGCATATTTCTCATACTTGATGGCTAGATCCTGGGCTCTTTCTGGATTGCATCACGTAGTGATGTAGTACCACAATGAAACAGTCAATCAAACCTGGTTTCCATCAATATTTTAGAGGATAACGCATGTTATGTCTAGGTTAGGCCTGGGATTTGCCTCATCAGGGTCATATTTTCGCGTTCTTCACATACTTGTTGATCAGATCCTGGGTATTTTTCTGGTTTGGATCAGGTAGTAATGTGGTACCACACTTAAACAGTCGATTAAATCTGGTTTCGATCAATATTTTTGAGGATAACGCATGTTAGGTCTAAGTAAGGCCTGGGATTTTCCCTCATCAGACACGTACTTTCTCATATTTCTCATACTTGATGGCCAGATTCTGGGCTTTTTCTGGTTTGGATCACGTAGTAATGTGGAACCACACTAAAACAGTCGATTAAACCTGGTTTCGATCAATATTTTAGAGGATAACGCAAGTTATGCCTGGGATAGGTCTGGGATTTGCCCTCATCAGGCTCATACTTTCGCATTTTTCACATACTTGTTGAACAGATCCCTGGCTTTTCCTGGTTTGGATCACGTTGTAAAGTGGTACCACACTGAAACAGTCGATTAATCCTGGTCTCGATCAACATTTTATAGGATAACGCATGTAAGGTCTCCGTTAGGTCTAGGACTTGCCCTCATCAGGCTCATACTTTCGCGTTTTTGACACACTTGTTGAACAGATCCCTGGCTTTTTCTGGTTTGGATCACGTAGTAATGTAGTACCACACTGAAACAGTCCATTAGACCCGGATTCAACCAATATTTTAGAGGATAACGCGTGTTAGGTCTATGCCAGGCCTGGGAATTACCCTAATCAGGGCCATACAATCGCAGTTTTAACATACATGTTGACCTGAGCGGGGGTTTGTTCTACTTTGGATGACGTAGTAAAGTGGTACCACACTGAAACTGTCAACTAAACCTGGTTTCGATCAATATTTTAGAGGATAACGCAAGTTAGGTCTGGGATTCCCTCAGGGGCTGCCAGCCTTTCAGCTGCAGTACGGGCTTAACGAACCCGGGGTACCCGAGTCATACACACACCGTAAGCCTCCTGTTGGTCGTCACAACGACCCATTCACAATTCCCTATTGGTTTTGTGAATGGTACGTGACGGCAGGAGGAACGGGGGTCTTGGCTTAACCGCCTGGGCCACGAGTATGGCGACTCTATAAAATCGCCCTCCAATCCTAAGCTATGGTGCGCGGCGATGGGATGCATGGTTGGGGGAGAAGGCCCAATCCCAAGCGACCACCTCCGGGGAACCTGCCGAACCCCCGGAGTATTAGGCTTACCCGGGTAAGGCGGCTCTGCCCGGGTGGACCTTTATTTCCGACCATCTCGTGGGATTTTTATGGACACAGAAAATAAAATGGGGATGGGGCGGGTTTTGTCGGTTGGGGAGGACGGAGACGGGGTTGGGGTTAGGGTGGCGGCGCTCGCGCCCTACTCAGCGCCAGGTCCGGCTTCGTGGAGGGTGGAGGAGGACGACGAGACGGCGTCGGTCTCGTCCTTCTCCTCCAGCACGAGCCACATAGGCTCTAAGAGGAAGAGGACGGGGCAGGCCGTCGTCGAGGTGGGCGGGGCGATGAGCCCGTCGGTGAGGCTGAGTTGCCTCAGGGACGAGGTGACCGAGGAGATATCGGAGAGGATCTCCTCGTCCCTGAGGCGGGTGGAGAAAGTCGCCGCTGCCTGCGCCTTTAAGGGGCAGAAAAGCGGTGGCGCGGAGGCCCTGAAGGCCGCGGCGGAGGAAATGAGGGAGGCGGCGCGGGAGCTCAGAGGGCGGAACGCCCGTCTGCAGCTCCTGTTGGAGGAGGAGCGACAGGGGAGGAGGAGGGCAGAGGCGCTGTGGAACAGCGCGGCCCTCCCTCCCATCCTCCCTCCTCCTCCACCGCCGCGTCCCTCGGCAGAGGTAAATAAGCGGAGTGCGGCGGCAGTGGTGCGGGGCACCGCGGGCCCCTCCACCCGCACTCCGCCCGTGAAGAAGTCCCCGTCCTCCTCAGAAGACGATCTTCTGAGGAGGATTGGGGACATGATTGATGGCAAGCTGGCCGCCTTCCGGGAGGAGCTCCTCGCCGGAAGAGCGGTCAGCAGGAAGGCGGTGCCTCTCCGACCTGTTCCGGTACAGTCGGGGAAGGCAAAGAAGGGCGGAGTGAAGGCTCCGCCCAGCGTTGCGGCACCAGGGCCCCGGGTCGCGACCCCCAAGGGGGGTGGTGTACCCGTGGTCGCGGTGGTCGCGTCCTCCACAGCACCCTCCCAAGGGGGGGTGGCGTGGAGTGAGGTGCTGGGGCGGAAGGCGAAGCGGGCGGCGAGGAAGGCCTCGCAACCGCAGCCTCCGGCCCCGCCGCCGGCGGCCAAGGTAAAGGCCGCGAAGGTCGGGAAGGCACGACCAGGTCGTCCCCCAAAAACGGCAGCGGTGACGCTGACCGTTGCGCAGGGGGGCGACCTGACCCTCGCGGAGGCGATGCGGCTCGCCAGGGAGAATATCTCCCTGGAAGAGCTGGGCATCGCCTCCGTGAGGGCGAAGAGGGCCGTGACCGGGGGTCTCTTGCTGGAGATCCCCGGTGCAGAAGGCGGCGCGAAGGCGGATCGTCTCGCCCAGAGGTTCCGGGAGCAGCTGGGCGAGCGAGGTGTCCGGGTCGCCCGGCCCACGAAGCGCACGGAGATGCGCGTTTGTGGGCTGGACGACTCGGTCAGCGCACAGGATGTGTCCCGTGCCCTTGCGAGGGCGGGGGACTGTCCTGTGGAGGACCTGCGGATCGGAGAGATCCGCAGGTCGCCCTCCGGCCTCGGGTCGGTGTGGGCCCGGTGCCCCCTCTCCGCCGCCCGTAATGTGGCGGAATCCGGGAGGGTGTTGGTGGGGTGGGTTTCGGCGCGAGTGGAAATCCTCGCGCCGCGCCCGCTCCAGTGTCACCGCTGCCTCGAATTGGGGCACGTGAGGCAGTGGTGCACCTCGCCGGTGGACCGCAGCGGTCAGTGTTACCGCTGCGGTGCCAAAGAGCACCGTGCGAGCCAGTGCTCGGCGGCCCCCCACTGCCCGCTGTGTGCGGACATGGGGAGGCCAGCCGATCACAGGGTGGGGAGCAAGAAGTGCTCCCCCCCCTCCCGGAAGGAGAGGAAGAGGCGGGCTGCACCGGCTCCGGTGCCGAGGGCGGTGGCATCGTCCTCCATGGATGTGGACGGTGCTACGGGGACGGACGGCCGGGAGGAGGCTGGCGCGGCCATTAATTAATGCCGCCCCGCCTCCTCCTCCAGGCCAACCTCAACCACTGCCGCGCGGCACAGGACTTGATGTCCCAAGTCCTCGCGGAGTGGGGGGTTGGCCTGGCGGTCGCCGCCGAGCCGTACCGCGTCCCTGATCACCCTCATTGGGTGGGCGACGCGGACGGCTTGGTGGCGACGGTATGGGGAGGGGGCGACGGGTCCCCACCGTTCTCCTTGTTGGAGCGCGGTCGGGGATTCGTCGCCGTGGACTGGGGGGGAGTCGCTGTGGTGGGGTGCTACATTTCGCCCCGTAGCGGTCACGCTGCGTTCGAGCTGTACCTGGCCGAGGTCGCGAGATGCGTGCAGCGCTACGCGGCCCGGCCGGTGCTGGTCCTGGGGGATTTTAATGCCAAGTCGGTGGCTTGGGGATCCCCCAGGACCTCCGTTCGCGGCGGGATCCTGGGCGATTGGGCGGCGGGGCTCGACCTCCGGGTATTGAACCGGGGGTCGGAGCACACATGCGTGCGGCGATATGGGGGGTCCATCGTGGATGTTGGATTCGCGACCCCCAACGCCGTGCGCATGGTGTCGGGTTGGCACGTGGTCGCGGGGGCAGAGACACTCTCCGATCACCGGTACATCCGGATGGAGGTCTCTGCCGCCGCGAGTGCATCCCGACACGGCCGCCTGCGTGGCACCCCACCACGCCGCTGGGCGCTTCGGCGCCTGGACAAGGACGCCCTGATGGCAGCTGCCCTCGCTGCAACTTGGCCGCAGGGAGCGGCCGAGTTGCCGAGCATAGAGGAGGAGGTCGCCCGGCTCGGAGCATTGGTCGCGGGTATTTGCGACGCGGCGATGCCTCGGGTCGGGCGGGCTTCTCCTCGCCGGGCGGTGTACTGGTGGTCGGACGCGATCGCGGAGTTGCGAGTCGCGACTGTCCGCGCCCGACGCCAGTACACCCGCGCGCGCCCTCGTCAACGTACAGGCGACGGCGTGGCGCGAGCGAGGGCAGCTGATGACCTGTATGGAGCATACCGCGTGGCGCGGGTTGCTCTGCAGGTCGCCATCAAGCGGGCCAAGACCCAGGCATGGAAGGAGCTCCTCCAGACCCTTGATGACGATCCATGGGGGCGCCCATATAAGGTGGTGCTGAATAAGCTCCGCCCGTGGGCGCCACCCGTCACCGAGGGTCTTGACCCCCGGCTGCTGGAGGACGTGGTCAATACACTCTTCCCAATTGGGGAGAGGGGACCGCGTCCTCCGGCGGCGGCGGCTGTCCCAGTGGAGTGGACGGCCGAGCTGGGGGTCACGCAGGAGGAGCTGGCAGCGGCCATCAGACGGCTCGGGGTTCGTAACACGGCCCCGGGTCCGGATGGTGTGCCCGGCCGGGTTTGGGTCTTGACCCAGGGCGTCCTTGGGGCCGACCTCAGGCGGTTGTTCGACCGCTGCCTGAGGGACGGGCGATTCCCCCCCAGTTGGAAGGTGGCGAGGATGGTCCTCCTCCGGAAGGAGGGTCGGCCCGCGGAGTCTCCCTCCGCATACCGGCCCATTTGTCTCCTCGACGAGGTGGGCAAGCTCTTCGAGCGTGTGATTGCTGCCCGCCTCGTCGAGCACCTGTCGCGGGGTGATCCCGGTCTGGCCGACTGCCAGTTCGGTTTCCGGGGGGGCCGATCGACTATCGACGCGATAGGTCGTGTGAGGGCCCTCTCGGAGGCGGCCGTCTCCCGGGGAGGGGTGGCATTGGCAATATCCTTGGATATTGCCAGTGCCTTTAACACCCTCCCCTGGGAAGAGATAAGGAGGGGACTCGAATATCATCGAGTCCCCCCTTGTCTCAGGGCGGTCGTCGGGGATTATCTCCGCGGCAGGTGGATCGAGTATCCGGGCCGGGATGGTGATATGCGGAGGGAGGTGTACTGCGGTGTTCCGCAGGGATCGGTCCTTGGGCCACTCCTGTGGAACATCGCGTACGACTCGGTGTTGCGGGCCGGCCTCCCCGACGGCGTCAGCACGGTGTGTTATGCGGATGACACACTGGTGCTGGCCGTCGGGGCACACTGGGGGAGGGCCATGCGTCGCGCGGAGGAGGGGTCGCAACGCGTCGTCGACCGGATCAGGGGGATGGGGATGACGGTGGCGGTCCATAAGACCGAGGTGATTGCGTTTCATTCACCTCGGCAGGATCCGCCACCCCCTCTGATTCGGGTGGGTGGGGCTGACATCGAGGTGAAGCCCCAGATCAGGTATCTGGGGCTGATCCTCGATAGCCACTGGCGTTTCGAGAAGCATTTCCGCTGCCTGGTCCCCCGGTTGGAAAGGATGGTTGCGGCTCTGGGCCGGATCCTGCCCAACCTGGGGGGCCCGGCGGGCCGAGTTCGTCGCCTCTATGTGGCAATGGTCCAGTCGGTGGCCCTATACGGGGCCCCCGTCTGGGCGGACGACCTGGCTGCCTCCCGGCGCAGCATGACTATGCTGCGTCGGGTGCAGAGGTGCATGGCGCTCAGGGTCGTCCGCGGGTATCGGACCATGTCACATGAGGCGGCGACGGTTCTAGCGGGGATGCCGCCCATGGACCTGCTCGCGCGGTCGCACGCGGCGATGTACCGGCACCGCGTCGACCGTCGCGCGGGGGTGGGGGCGGTCCCGGGCGGGCAGGAACCTGCTTGGGGCGATTTGAAGCGCCAGGCCCGGCAGTCCGTGTTGCTCGCGTGGCAGGAGCGGCTGGCTCTGCCAACCGCGGGGCACCGGACTGTCGGGGCTGTTCGGCCACTCCTGAAGGAGTGGCTGGACAGAGGCCATGGCAGCCTCACCTACCGGCTGGCACAGGTATTTTCCGGGCATGGCAGCTTCGGAAGATACCTGTGCCGGATAGGGAAGGAGCCGACGGCGCGTTGCTGCCACTGCGACGCTGAGCAGGACACGGCGGATCATACCCTGGAGGTATGCCCCGCGTGGGAGGGGGAGCGCCGTGTCCTGGTCGGCGTCGTCGGGCGGGATGTCTCGCTGCCGGGCGTGGTGCGCGCCATGCTCGGCGGCGAGGAGAAGTGGAGGGCCGTGGCCTCCTTCTGCGAGAACGTAATGTTGCAGAAGGAGGCCGCGGGGAGGGAGCGCGAACTTCAGCGGCGCGCAGAAGCTCGCGCTCGTGCGGTGGCCCGAGGTCGTCGCCCGGTCGCGAGGCGTCGCGGGCGGCCGCCTCGGCGTGGCGGATGACCTAGGCTGGGAGGGGGGTCCTGAGGGGACCCTCCTCCCGCCAGGCGGCGCCGGGTCGGACCGGTTGGGGGTAGGAGTGCCTCCCCCTACCGGTCCGACGCAAGGGGAGGCACCCTCGGCGGTCTGGTGCGGCCATGAACGCCCGGCCGCCGAGGGGTGGAAACGGGGTCGCGGGCGGTTGCGAGTTGGGGCTCGCAGCCGCCACTAAACGCGGCCCCGGGACGGATAGCGGCGGGATGGAGTGGCCCCGTCCCGCCGCTATGAGGCAGTGTGTCTACTGGGGTGACCGATTGTCCCCCCGGGGGATGGGCGCGAAAGCGCGGGCACGGGGAGGATACCGGAAGAATGCTTCGAGCGATTCCCGGTATCCTCCCAAAGCGTGCCGAAGGGTCACCGTGGGGTTTTTAGTGGGTAGGTCCCGCGCCTGTCGTTGTACGGGCGCGGGGAATCCCACACACCCCTCCCACCTCTCCCCAAGGAGGTGGGAGGGAGTCTTTCGAAGATTTTCCCCACGACAAAAAAAAAAAAAAAAAAAAAAAGTTAGGTCTGGGATAGGTCTGGGATTTGCCCTCATCAGGCTCATACTTTCGCGTTTTTCACATACTTGTTGAACAGATCCTGGGATTTTTCTGGTTTGGGTCACGTAGTAGTGTGGTACCACACTGAAACAGTCGATTAAACCTGGTTTCGATCAATATTTTTGAGGATAACGCATGTTAGGTCTGGGTTAGGTCTAGGATTTGCCCTCATCAGGCTCATACTTTTGCATATTTCTCATACTTCATGGCTAGATCCTGGGCTATTTCTGTATTGGATCACGTAGTAATGAAGTATAACACTGAAACAGTCAATTAAACCTGGTTTCGATCAGTATTTTAGAGAATAATTCATGTTAGGTCTAGGTTAGGTCTAGGATTTGCCCTCATCAGGCTCATTCTTTCGCATATTTCTCATACTTGATGGCTAGATCCTGGGCTTTTTCTGGATTGCATCACGTAGTGATGTAGTGCCACAATGAAACAGTCAATTAAACCTGGTTTCGATCAATATTTTAGAGGATAACGCAAGTTAGGTCTGGGATAATAATATGGAGTATAAAATTAAAACGGGGATGGGGCGGGGTAAGTCAGAGGGGGAGGAGGAAGGCGGTGTTGGGACTGGAGTGACGGCGCTCGCGCCGCCTCCAGCGCCTGGCACGGCTTCGTGGAGGGTGGTGGAGGACGACGAGACTGCGTCAGTCTCGTCCTTCTCCTCCACCAGGAGCCTTATAGGCTCCAAGAGAAAGATGACGGGGCTGGCCGTCATTGAAGTGGGCAGGGCGATTAGCCCGGTTGTCCGGATGAGCTGCCTCAGGGACGAGGTGACCGAGGAGATATCGGAGAGGATATCCTCGTCCCTGAGACGAGTGGAGAAAGTGGCCGCTGCCTGCTCTTTTAAGGGGCAGAAGTGCGGCGGGGCAGAGACTCTGAGGGAGGCTGCCCAAATGATGAGGGACGCGGCGCGGGAGCTAAGCGGGAGGAACGCCCGTCTGCAGCTCCTGTTGGAGGAGGAGCGACGTGGGAGGATGAGGGCAGAGGCGCGCTGGAACAGCGCGGCCCTCCCTCCTGTCCTCCCTCCTCCTACGCCGCGCCCTCCTGCGGCCGTTAGAAAGCGGAGTACGGCGGAGGTGGTGCGGGCCTCCACGGGCCCTTCCACACGCACTCCGCCCGCGCAGAGGTCCCCGTCCTCCTCAGAGGACGATCTCCTGAGGAAGATAGGGGACATGATTGAGAAGAAGCTGGCCGCCTTCCGGGAGGAGCTCCTCCCCGGAAGAGCGGTCGGTGGGAGGGTGGTGCCACCCCGACCAGTGCCAGCACGGCCGGGGAAGGCGAAGGTGGGGGGAGCGATGGCTCCGCCCACCGTGGCGACTCCGGGGCCTCGGATCGTGACCCCCAAGGGGGGAAGCGTACACGTGGTCCCGGTTCCCGCATCCTCCGCGGCACCGCCCCAAGAGCGGGTGTCGTGGAGCGAGGTGGTGGGGCGAAGGGCGAGGAGGGCGTCGAGGAAGGCCTCGTAGGCGCTGCCTCCGCCCCCGCCACCCGCGGCTAAAGGAAAGGCCGCGAAGGCGCGACTAGGCCGCCCCCCTAAAACGGCAACGGTAGCGCTGACCGCTGCGCAGGGGGGCGACCTGACCCTCGTGGAGGCGATGCGGCTTGCCAGGGACTATGTGTCCCTGAAGAGCTTGGCATCGCTTCCGTCAGGGCGAAGCGGGCCGTGACTGGGGGTCTCCTGCTGGAGATCCCCGGTCCAGACGGCGGCGTGAAGGCCGATCGACTCGCCCAGAGGCTCCGGGAGCAGCTGGGCGAGCGGGGTGTCCGGGTCGCCCGGCCCACGAAGCGCACGGAGATGCGCGTGTGTGGGCTGGACGACTCGGCCACCGCGGAGGACGTGGCGCGTGCCCTAGCAAGGGCGGGGGATTGCCCTGAGGGGGATTTGCGGGTCGGGGAGATCCGCAGATCTCCTTCCGGCCTGGGGTCCGTGTGGGCCCGCTGCCCCCTCTCCGTCGCCCATAAATTGGCGGAATCCGGGAGGGTTTTGGTGGGGTGGGTTTCGGCGCGAGTGGAAATCCTCGCGCCGCGCCCGCTCCAGTGTCACCGCTGCCTCGAATTGGGGCGTGTGAGGCAGTGGTGCACCTCGTCGGTGGACCGCAGCGGTCAATGTTACCGTTGCGGGGCAAAGGACCACCGCGCGAGCCAGTGCTCGGCGGCCCTCCACTGCCCGCTATGTGCGGACAGGGGGATGCCAGCCGACCACAGAGTGGGGAGCAGGAAGTGCTCTCCCCCCTCCCGGAAGGAGAGGAAGAGGCGGGCCGTTCTGACTCCGGCGCCGTGGGCGGTGGCATCGTCCACCATGGAGGTGGACGGTGCCACGGGGACGGACAGCCGGGAGGAGGCTGGGGCGGTCGGTAATTAATGGCGCCCCGCCTCCTCCTCCAGGCCAACCTCAACCACTGCCGCGCGGCACAGGATATGATGTCCCAAGTCCTCGCGGAGTGGGGGGTTGGCCTGGCTGCCGCCGCCGAGCCGTACCGCGTCCCTGATCACCCTCATTGGGTGGGCGACGCGGACGGCTTGGTGGCGACGGTATGGGGAGGTGGCGACGGGTCCCCGCCGTTCTCCATGCTGGAACGCGGTCGAGGATTCGTCGCCGTGGACTGGGGGGGAGTCGCCGTGGTGGGGTGCTACATATCGCCTCGCAGCGGTCACGTCGCGTTCGAGCAGTACCTAGCCGAGGTCGCGGCATGCGTGCAGCGTTGCGCGGCCCGGCCGGTGCTGGTCCTGGGAGACTTCAACGCCAAGTCGGTGGCGTGGGGGTCCCTCAGGACTTCCGTTCGCGGCGGGATCCTGGGCGACTGGGCGGCCGGACTCGACCTTCCGTTACTAAACCGGGGGTCGGAGCACACGTGTGTGCGGCGATATGGGGGGTCTATCGTGGATGTTGGATTCGCGACCCCCAACGCCGTGCGCATGGTGTCGGGATGGCACGTGGTCGCGGGGGCAGAGACACTCTCGGATCACCGGTATATCCGGATGGAGGTCTCTGCCGCCGCGGGGGATGCATCCCGACACCACCGTCCGGGTGGTAACCCACCGCGCCGCTGGGCGCTTCGGCGCCTGAACAAGGATGCCCTGATGGCAGCTGCCCTCGCTGCAACTTGGCCGCAGAGGGCGGCCGAGTTGCCGAGTATAGAGGAGGAGGTCGCCCGGCTCGGGGGGATGGTCGCGAACATATGTGACGCGGCGATGCCCTGGATCGGGCGGGCTTCACCTCGCCGGGCGGAGTACTGGTGGTCGCCCGCGATCGCGGAAATGCGAGACGCGAGTGTCCGCGCCCGACGCCAGTACACCCGCGCGCGCCGTCGTCTACGGAGAGACGATAGCGTGGCGCGAGCGAGGACAGATGACCTGTATGAGGCATACCGCATGTCGCGGATGGCTCTGCACGTCGCCATCAAACGGGCCAAGACCCGGGCATGGAAGGAGCTCCTCGAGACCCTTGATGACGACCCTTGGGGGCGCCCTTATAAGGTGGTGCTGAACAAGCTCCGCCCGTGGGCGCCCCCCGTCACCGAGGGTCTTGACCCCCGGCTGCTGGAGGGCGTGGTCAATACTCTCTTCCCAATTGGGGAGATGGGACCACGTCCTCCGGCAGAGGCGACGGCCCCGTTGGAGTGGGTGGCCGAGCCGGGGGTCACGCAGGGGGAGCTGGCCGCAGCAATCAGACGGCTCGGGGCGCGTAACACGGCCCCGGGTCCGGATGGTGTGCCTGGCCGGGTTTGGGTCTTAACCCACGGCGTTCTTGGGGCCGACCTCAGGCGGTTGTTTAACCGACGCCTGAGGGACGGGCGATTCCCCCCCAGTTGGAAGGTGGCGAGGATGGTCCTCCTCCGGAAGGAGGGTCGGCCTGCGGAGTCTCCATCCGCATACCGGCCCATCTGTCTCCTCGACGAGGTGGGCAAGCTCTTCGAGCGAGTGATTGCTGCCCGCCTCGTCGAGCACGTGTCGCGGGGTGCTCCGGGCCTGGCCGACTGCCAGTACGGTTTCCGGGGGGTCCGGTCGACGGTCGACGCGATCAGTCGGGTCAGGGTCCTCTTGGAGTCGGCCGTCTCCCGGGGAGGGGTGGCGTTGGCGGTATCGCTGGATATTGCCAACGCGTTTAACACCCTTCCCTGGGGGGAGATACGGAGGGGGCTCGAATATCATCGGGTACCCCCGTGTCTCAGGGCAGTCGTCGGGGATTATCTCCGCGGCAGGTGGATCGAGTATCCGGGCCGGAATGCTGATATGCGAAGGGAGGTCTACTGCGGGGTTCCGCAGGGGTCGGTCCTTGGGCCACTCCTGTGGAACATCGCGTACGACGCGGTGTTGCGGGCCGACCTCCCCGACGGCGTCAGTGCCGTGTGTTACGCAGATGACACACTGGTGCTGGCCGTCGGGGCTCAGTGGGGGAGGGCCAAGCGCCTCGCCGAGGAGGGGGCTCAACGCGTCGTCGACCGGATCAGGGGGATGGGGATGACGGTGGCGGTCCATAAGACCGAGGTGATAGCGTTCCACTCACCTCGGCAGGATCCGCCACCCCCTCTGATCCGGGTGGGTGGGGCTGATATCGAGGTGAAGCCCCGGATGAGGTTATCTGGGGTTGATCCTCGATAGCCACTGGCGCTTCGAGGAGCATTTCCGCTGCCTGGTTCCCCGGTTGGACAGGATGGTCTCGGCTTTAGGCCGGATCCTCCCCAACCTGGGGGGCCCGGCGGGACGAGTTCGCCGCCTCTATGTGGCAATGGTTCAGTCGGTGGCCCTATACGGGGCCCCCGTCTGGGCGGACGACCTGGCGGCCTCCCGGCAGCATGACGATGCTGCGTCGGGTGCAGAGGCAGATGGCGCTGAGGGTCGTCCGCGGCTACCGGACCGTGTCGCATGAGGCGGCGACGGTCCTTGCGGGGATGCCGCCCATGGATCTCCTCGCGCGGTCGCACGCGATGATGTATCGTCATCGTGTCGACCGTCGCGCGGGAGTGGGGGCGGTCCCGGGAGAGCAGGAACCTGCTTGGGGCGATTTGAAGCGCCAGGCCCGGCAGTTCGTGGTGCTCGCGTGGCAGGAGCGGTTGGCCCTGCCAACTGCGGGGCACCGGACAGTCGGGGCTGTTCGGCCACTGCTGTGTGAGTGGCTGGACAGAGGCCATGGAAGCCTTACTTACCGGATGGCACAGGTATTTTCCGGGCATGGAAGCTTCGGAAGGTACCTGTGCCGGATAGGGAAGGAGCCGACGGCGCGTTGCTGCCATTGTGACGCCGAGCAGGACGCAGCTGATCATACCCTCCAGGTATGCCCAGCGTGGGAGGGGGAGCGCCGTGTCCTGGTCGGCGTCATAGGGCGGGATGTCTCGCTGCCGGGTGTGGTGTGCGCCATGCTCGGCAGCGAGAGGAAGTGGAGGGCCGTGGCCTCCTTCTGCGAGACCGTAATGGTGCAGAAGGAGGCCGCGGGAAGGGAGCGCGAGCTTCAGCGGCGCGCTGAGGCTCGCGCTCGTATGGTGGCGCGAGGGCGTCGCCCGGGCGCCAGGCGTCGCGGGCGGCGGCCTTTGCGCGGCGGATGACCCTGGCTGGGAGGGGGGCCCTGAGGGGAGCCTCCTCCCGCCAGGCGGCGATGGGTCGGACCGGGTAGGTTCGGCCCACGGGGAGGCACCCTCGGTGGCCTGGAGCGGCCATGAGCTCCCGGCTGCCGAGGGGTAGAAACGGGGTCGCAGGCGGTTGCGAGTTGGGGCTCGCAGCCCGCCACTAAATGCGGCCCCGGGACGGATCGCGGTGGGATGGAGTGGCCCCTTCCTGCCGCTATGAGACAGAGTGTCTACCGGGTGGACCGTTTGTCCCCCCCCCCCCGGGGATGGGCGCAAAGCGCGGCACGGGGAGGATACCGGAAGAATGCTTCGAGCGATTCCCGGTATCCTCCCAAATCGTGCGGAAGGGTCACCGTGGGGTTTTTAGTGGGTAGGTCCCGTGCCCGTCATTCTACGGGCGCTGGGAATCCCACACAACCCTCCCGCATCTCCCCAAAGAGGTGGGAGGGAGTCTTTCGAAGATTTTCCCCACGACAAAAAAAAGAAAAAAAAAAAAAAAAAGTTAGGTCTGGGATAGGTCTGGGATTGGCCCTCATCAGGCTCATACATTCGCATTTTTCACATACTTGTTGAACTGATCCTGGGTTTCTTCTGGTTTGGATCACGTAGTAATGTGGTACCACACTGAAAGAGTCGATTAAACCTGGTTTCGAACAATATTTTAGAGGACAACGCAAGTTAGGTCTGGGATAGGTCTGGGATTTGCCCTCATCAGACTCATACTTTCGCGTTTTTCACATACTTGTTGAACAGATCCTGGGTTTTTTCTGGTTTGGATCACGCAGTAGTGTGGTACCACACAGAAACAGTCCATTAAACCTGGTTGCGATCAATATTTTAGAGGATAACGCATGTTAGGTCTGGGTTAGGTCTAGGATTTCCCATCATCAGGCTCATACTTTCGCAGTTTTAACATGCATGCTGACCTGATCGAGGGTTTTTTCTGCTTTGGATCACGTAGTAAAGTGGTACCACACTAAAACTGTCAATTAAACCTGGTTTCGATCAATATTTTAGAGGATATCGCAAATTAGGTCTGGGATAGGTCTGTGATTTGCCCTCATCAGACTCATACTTTCGCACACTTCACATACTCGTTGATCAGATACTGGGTTTTTTTCTGGTTTGGTTCACGTAGTAATGTGGTACCACACTGAAACATTCATTTAAACCTGGTCTTGATAAATATTTTAGAGGATAACGCATGTTAGGTCTGGGTTAGGTCTAGGATTTGCCCTCATCAGGCTCATACTTTCACATATTTCTCATACTTCATGGCTAGATCCCGGGCTATTTCTGGATTGTATCACGTAGTAATGTGGTACCACGCTGAAACATTCAATTAAACCTGGTCTTGATAAATATTTTGGAGGATAACGCAAGTTAGGTCTGGGATAGGTCTGAGATTTGCCCTCATCAGACTCATACTTACGCACACTTCACATACTCGTTGAACAGATCCTGGGTTTTTTCTGGTTTGGATCACGTAGTAATGTGGCACCACACAGAAACAGTCCATTAAACCTGGTTGCGATCAATATTTTAGAGGATAACGCATGTTAGGTCTGGGTTAGGTCTAGGATTTCCCATCATCAGGCTCATACTTTCGCAGTTTTAACATGCATGCTGACCTGATCGAGGGTTTTTTCTGCTTTGGATCACGTAGTAAAGTGGTACCACACTAAAACTGTCAATTAAACCTGGTTTCGATCAATATTTTAGAGGATATCGCAAATTAGGTCTGGGATAGGTCTGTGATTTGCCCTCATCAGACTCATACTTTCGCACACTTCACATACTCGTTGATCAGATACTGGGTTTTTTTCTGGTTTGGTTCACGTAGTAATGTGGTACCACACTGAAACATTCATTTAAACCTGGTCTTGATAAATATTTTAGAGGATAACGCATGTTAGGTCTGGGTTAGGTCTAGGATTTGCCCTCATCAGGCTCATACTTTCACATATTTCTCATACTTCATGGCTAGATCCCGGGCTATTTCTGGATTGTATCACGTAGTAATGTGGTACCACGCTGAAACATTCAATTAAACCTGGTCTTGATAAATATTTTGGAGGATAACGCAAGTTAGGTCTGGGATAGGTCTGAGATTTGCCCTCATCAGACTCATACTTTCGCACACTTCACATACTCGTTGAACAGATCCTGGGTTATTTTCTGGCTTGGATCACGTAGTAATGTGGTACCACACTGAAACAGTCGATTAAACCTGGTTTCGCTCAATATTTTAGATGATAACGCATGTTAGGTCTAGGCCAGGCCTGGGATTTTCAGTCATCAGACTCATACTTTCGCATTCTTCACATACTTGTTGAACGGATCCTGGGTTTTTTCTGGTTTGGATCACGTAGTAATGTGGCACCACACTGAAACATACAATTAAACCTGGTCTTGATAAATATTTTAGAGGATAACGCATGTTAGGTCTGGGTTAGGTCTAGGATTTGCCCTCATCAGGCTCATACTTTCGCATATTTCTCATACTTCATGGCTAGATCCTGGGCTATTTCTGGATTGGATCACGTAGTAAAGTGGTACCACACTGAAACATTCAATGAAACCTGGTCTGGAGAAATATTTTAGAGGATAACGCATCTTTGGTCTGGGTTAGGTCTAAGATTTGCCCTCATCAGGCTCACAGTTTCGCGTTTTTCACATACTTGTTGAACGGATCCTGGGTTTTTTCTGGTTTGGATCACGTAGTAATGTGGGACCACACTGAAACAGTCAATTAAACCTGGTTTCGACCAATATTTTAGAGAATAATTCATGTTAGGTCTAGGTTAGGTCTGGGATTTGCTCTCATCAGGCTCATTCTTTCGCATATTTCTCATTGTTAAAGTACTAAGGGTCTTTAACGTGGGTCCGGATGAGGAAACAGACAGGGAGAGAAAATGTTACAAGTTTTTCAATAAAGTTTTTATTACAAAAATATAAATGAACTATTTATAACATTTTAACAAAACAAAACTAGAAACTAAAAGAAAGTACTGACGACGGCTCCTATTGCGGCCTCGTCTCCTCTTTTTTAGTCTCCTTATTTCAATTTTCTACTGCGGAGGCTTTCTGAAACAAAAGAATCCGCCTAATAAATACATTTGCGGACAAGTCAACAATCGCGCGCTCGTCAGCTGTTTCTCGCGCTCCAGCGACAGTCTGGTGTGCTTGGAGGGGAGAGCTAGCTGGCTATCTAGCGCTCTAGCTAGTGGACTGTATTCTTCTCTTTCTGGTCGATGAGATTCTCTTTCTACGATCTCACCGACGCGCACAACCGGGTAGACGAGCTTTTCTCCGTTCTACCGGGTTCTCTTTGCAATGCCACGGACGGGAAACCAAATGGAGGTTGTAAGGCTCCAAGAGGCTATATCCCGCGAGCACGCTCCCCGTGCGGGTGGCGTTTCTACACCACCCACGCAAGAGGACGTCTTGTCCTAGTTCGGCTCCCTCGTCAGCTGCTCCTCAGGAGCGACCTGCGGTATGCACACGTGGTTGCCAAGCCGGCGATTCCTTCATCAAAGGATCGCCCGGCAGCCAGCCGTGGCTACCTCGACGGAGGCTCCTGTCCCGAGGAACTGGCCTGCGGCTCACCGGTTCAGGACTCAATCCCCTGCAATTCCAACCACCCTACGTTCACAGCCCAGTGTGGTCGACTCACAGCTGGTAGTGGGTGTAGCGATGGAAGGAAGGCTCTTCGAACCCTTTGCTCCACCGTACGCTTAGGCCCTACTTATTGTCCCCTCACGACGGTATATTGGAGCGGGTTCTCCGACGCCCGATGCACGGAGAGCACCACGAAGTGATATTCTTTCTGAATATCTATCTTCCGGTTGCTCCTACGCCGTATAGCTCTAATCTTGGTCGGTGAAACTTTCCACCCCACCGGTCGGTGTACTCTCACTGGTACACAGGACGGGTGGTTCCAGTGGGTTTCGTATGACCTCTAGAAACGGTGAACTACCACTAGGTGATACCTGTATGTCGGTATCAGCCCTCCAGTAGCTCTAACCGGATAATTGGAAGAAGACTCAAGGCGATCCACACCGAATCTCCAACGTCGCAGTCGCATCCGCGAACTGCAACGTTCAATCACAATCCTGCGTCTACGATCGCTTCACACTCGGCGTGCCTTGCGATCGCTGCAACGTCAGGCAGATTGTCCGTTTTCTGGGGAAAATCTCAAGTCGCTATGACGAGATTTTCCAATAAACTATTTGTCCGCAAACTGATTGTATTACGAGGAGAGAGATCGGCTCATCCACCTCGGAGCTCGTAGGGAAATGGGAACGCGACCGTCACAAGGTCCGCTCTCGATCGCCGACGGCTCAAGAATGAACCGTGACGATCTGCAGGCAGCGACGGCCGCGGCCGGCTCCGTCGCGCAAGCGCAGAACCGGGTAGCTACGCCTCGCGTTGCTGGGCCCGGGCTGCTACGCGCCGCGTGGCCACGGCGCGGCGCTGCCGCGTTTCGTCTATCGATCTTTTTCCGATAGATCTCTTTTCTCTCTCTTTCTCAGCGCTAGCAACACATTCCTAGAATTTGCTCCAAAACTCGAGAATTTCCGTGAAGCTAACTGGAAAAAACACGTAAATAGCCGCGGTATACCAATCTGAACGATGGAAAATTTCCATGTCAGCACAACCATCTAGAATTACGCGAATTCAATATAAATACGGGCATCGCGGCCGAGTTTCTGCGTCTCGGACTCATGCGATATTTAAACACTCATACTTGATGGCTAGATCCTGGGCTTTTTCTGGATTGCATCACGTAGTAATGAAGTACAACACTGAAACAGTCAATTAAACCTGGTTTCCATCAATATTTTAGAGGACAACGCAAGTTAGGTCTGGGATAGGTCTGGGATTTGCCCTCATCAGGCTCATACTTTCGCGTTTTTCACATACTTGTTGAACAGATCCTGGGTTTTTTCTGGTTGGGATCCCGTAGTAGTGTGGTACCACACTGAAACAGTCCATTAAACCTGGTTTCGCTCAATATTTTAGAGGATAACGCATGTTAGGTCTAGGTCAGGCCTGGGATTTTCACTCATCAGACTCATACTTTCGCATTCTTCACATACTTGTTGAACGGATCCTGGGTTTTTTCTGGTTTGGATCACGTAGTAATGTGGGACCACACTGAAACAATCAATTAAACCTGGTCTTGATAAATATATTAGAGGATAACGCATGTTAGGTCTGGGATAGGTCTGGGATTTGCCCTCATCAGACTCATACTTTCGCACACTTCACATACTCGTTGAACAGATCCTGGGTTATTTTCTGTTTTGGATCACATAGTAATGTGGTACCACACTGAAACAGTCGATTAAACCTGGTTTCGCTCAATATTTTAGATGATAACGCATGTTAGGTCTAGGCCAGGCCTGGGATTTTCACTCATCAGACTCATACTTTCGCATTCTTCACATACTTGTTGAACGGATCCTGGGTTTTTTCTGGTTTGGTTCACGTAGTAATGTGGCACCACACTGAAACATTCAATTAAACCTGGTCTTGATAAAAATTTTAGAGGATAACGCATGTTAGGTCTGGGTTAGGTCTAGGATTTGCCCTCATCAGACTCATACTTTCGCATTCTTCACATACTTGTTGAACGGATCCTGGGTTTTTTCTGGTTTGCATCACGTAGTAATGTGGTACCACACTGAAACAGTCCATTAAACCTGGTTTGGATCAATATTTTAGAGGATAACGCATGTTAGGTCTAGGTTAGCCCTGGGATTTTCACTCATCAGACTCATACTTTCGCATTCTTCTCATACTTGTTGAACTTATCCTGGGTTTTTTCTGGTTTGGATCACGTAGTAATGTGGTACCGCACTGAAACGGTGGATTAAACCTGGTTTCGATCAATATTTTAGAGGAAAACGCAAGTTAAGTCTGGGATCACAGGGTGGGGAGCAAGAAGTGCTCCCCCCCCTCCCGGAAGGAGAGGAAGAGGCGGGCTGCACCGGCTCCGGTGCCGAGTGTGGTGGCATCGTCCTCCATGGAGGTGGACGGTGCTACGGGGACGGACGGCCGGGTGGAGGCTGGCGCGGCCATTAATTAATGCCGCCCCGCCTCCTCCTCCAGGCCAACCTCAACTACTGCCGCGCGGCACAGGACTTGATGTCCCAAGTCCTCGCGGAGTGGGGGGTTGGCTTGGCGGTCGCCGCCGAGCCATACCGCGTCCCTGATCACCCTCATTGGGTGGGCGACGCGGACGGCTTGGTGGCGACGGTATGGGGAGGGGGCGACGGGTCCCCACCGTTCTCCTTGTTGGAGCGCGGTCGGGGAATCGTCGCCGTGGACTGGGGGGGAGTCGCTGTGGTGGGGTGCTACATTTCGCCCCGTAGCGGTCACGCTGCGTTCGAGCTGTACTTGGCCGAGGTCGCGGCATGCGTGCAGCGCTGCGCGGCCCGGCCGGTGCTGGTCCTGGGGGATTTTAATGCCAAGTCGGTGGCTTGGGGATCCCCCAGGACCTCCGTTCGCGGCGGGATCCTGGGCGATTGGGCGGCGGGGCTCGACCTCCGGGTATTGAACCGGGGGTCGGAGCACACATGCGTGCGGCGATATGGGGGGTCCATCGTGGATGTTGGATTCGCGACCCCCAACGCCGTGCGCATGGTGTCGGGTTGGCACGTGGTCGCGGGGGCAGAGACACTCTCCGATCACCGGTACATCCGGATGGAGGTCTCTGCCGCCGCGAGTGCATCCCGACACGGCCGCCTGCGTGGCACCCCACGACGCCGCTGGGCGCTTCGGCGCCTGGACAAGGACGCCCTGATGGCAGCTGCCCTCGCTGCAACTTGGCCGCAGGGAGCGGCCGAGTTGCCGAGCATAGAGGAGGAGGTCGCCCGGCTCGGAGGATTGGTCGCGGGTATTTGCGACGCGGGGATGCCTCGGGTCGGGCGGGCTTCTCCTCGCCGGGCGGTGTACTGGTGGTCGGACGCGATCGCGGAGTTGCGAGTCGCGACTGTCCGCGCCCGACGCCAGTACACCCGCGCGCGCCGTCGTCAACGTACAGGCGACGGCGTGGCGCGAGCGAGGGCAGCTGATGACCTGTATGGAGCATACCGCGTGGCGCGGGTTGCTCTGCAGGTCGCCATCAAACGGGCCAAGACCCAGGCATGGAAGGAGCTCCTCCAGACCCTTGATGACGATCCATGGGGGCGCCCATATAAGGTGGTGCTGAATAAGCTCCGCCCGTGGGCGCCCCCGTCACCGAGGGTCTTGACCCCCGGCTGCTGGAGGACGTGGTCAATACACTCTTCCCAATTGGGGAGAGGGGACCGCGTCCTCCGGCGGCGGCGGCTGTGCCAGTGGAGTGGACGGCCGAGCTGGGGGTCACGCAGGAGGAGCTGGCAGCGGCCATCAGACGGCTCGGGGTTCGTAACACGGCCCCGGGTCCGGATGGTGTGCCCGGCCGGGTTTGGGTCTTGACCCAGGGCGTCCTTGGGGCCGACCTCAGGCGGTTGTTCGACCGCTGCCTGAGGGACGGGCGATTCCCCCCCAGTTGGAAGGTGGCGAAGATGGTCCTCCTCCGGAAGGAGGGTCGGCCCGCGGAGTCTCCTTCCGCATACCGGCCCATTTGTCTCCTCGACGAGGTGGGCAAGCTCTTCGAGCGTGTGATTGCTGCCCGCCTCGTCGAGCACCTGTCGCGGGGTGATCCCGGTCTGGCCGACTGCCAGTTCGGTTTCCGGGGGGGCCGATCGACTATCGACGCGATAGGTCGTGTGAGGGCCCTCTCGGAGGCGGCCGTCTCCCGAGGAGGGGTGGCATTGGCAATATCCTTGGATATTGCCAGTGCCTTTAACACCCTCCCCTGGGAAGAGATAAGGAGGGGACTCGAATATCATCGAGTCCCCCCTTGTCTCAGGGCGGTCGTCGGGGATTATCTCCGCGGCAGGTGGATCGAGTATCCGGGCCGGGATGGTGATATGCGGAGGGAGGTGTACTGCGGTGTTCCGCAGGGGTCGGTCCTCGGGCCACTCCTGTGGAACATCGCGTACGACTCGGTGTTGCGGGCCGGCCTCCCCGACGGCGTCAGCACGGTGTGTTATGCGGATGACACACTGGTGCTGGCCGTCGGGGCGCACTGGGGGAGGGCCATGCGTCGCACGGAGGAGGGGTCGCAACGCGTCGTCGACCGGATCAGGGGGATGGGGATGACGGTGGCGGTCCATAAGACCGAGGTGATTGCGTTTCATTCACCTCGGCAGGATCCGCCACCCCCTCTGATCCGGGTGGGTGGGGCTGACATCGAGGTGAAGCCCCAGATCAGGTATCTGGGGCTGAACCTCGATAGCCACTGGCGTTTCGAGGAGCATTTCCGCTGCCTGGTCCCCCGGTTGGAAAGGATGGTTGCGGCTCTGGGCCGGATCCTGCCCAACCTGGGGGGCCCGGCGGGCCGAGTTCGTCGCCTCTATGTGGCAATGGTCCAGTCGGTGGCCCTATACGGGGCCCCCGTCTGGGCGGACGACCTGGCTGCCTCCCGGCGCAGCATGACTATGCTGCGTCGGGTGCAGAGGCGCATGGCGCTCAGGGTCGTCCGCGGGTATCGGACCATGTCACATGAGGCGGCGACGGTTCTAGCGGGGATGCCGCCCATGGACCTGCTCGCGCGGTCGCACGCGGTGATGTACCGGCACCGCGTAGACCGTCGCGCGGGGGTGGGGGCGGTCCCGGGCGGGCAGGAACCTGCTTGGGGCGATTTGAAGCGCCAGGCCCGGCAGTCCGTGTTGCTCGCGTGGCAGGAGCGGCTGGCTCTGCCAACCGCGGGGCACCGGACTGTCGGGGCGGTTCGGCCACTCCTGAAGGAGTGGCTGGACAGAGGCCATGGCAGCCTCACCTACCGGATGGCACAGGTATTTTCCGGGCATGGTAGCTTCGGAAGATACCTGTGCCGGATAGGGAAGGAGCCGACGGCGCGTTGCTGCCACTGCGGCGCTGAGCAGGACACGGCGGATCATACCCTGGAGGTATGCCCCGCGTGGGAGGGGGAGCGCCGTGTCCTGGTCGGCGTCGTCGGGCGGGATGTCTCGCTGCCGGGCGTGGTGCGCGCCATGCTCGGCAGCGAGGAGAAGTGGAGAGCCGTGGCCTCCTTCTGCGAGAACGTAATGTTGCAGAAGGAGGCCGCGGGGAGGGAGCGCGAGGTTCAGCGGCGCGCTGAAGCTCGCGCTTGTGCGGTGGCCCGAGGTCGTCGCCCGGTCGCGAGGCGTCGCGGGCGGCCGCCTCGGCGTGGCGGATGACCTAGGCTGGGAGGGGGCTCCTGAGGGGACCCTCCTCCCGCCAGGCGGCGCCGGGTCGGACCGGTTGGGGGTAGGAGTGCCTCCCCCTACGGGTCCGACGCAAGGGGAGGCACCCTCGGCGGTCTGGTGCGGCCATGAACGCCCGGCTGCCGAGGGGTGGAAACTGGGTCGCGGGCGGTTGCGAGTTGGGGCTCGCAGCCGCCACTAAACGCGGCCCCGGGACGGATAGCGGCGGGATGGAGTGGCCCCGTCCCGCCGCTATGAGGCAGTGTGTCTACTGGGGGGACCGATTGTCCCCCCGGGGGATGGGCGCGAAAGCGCGGGCACGGGGAGGATACCGGAAGAATGCTTCGAGCGATTCCCGGTATCCTCCCAAAGCGTGCCGAAGGGTCACCGTGGGGTTTTTAGTGGGTAGGTCCCGCGCCTGTCGTTGTACGGGCGCGGGGAATCCCACACACCCCTCCCACCTCTCCCCAAGGAGCTAGGAGGGAGTCTTTCGAAGACTTTCCCCACGACAAAAAAAAAAAAAAAAAAAAAAAAAAAAGTTAAGTCTGGGGTTGGTCTGGGATTTGACCTCATCAGACTCATACTTTCGCATATTTCTCATACTTCATGGCTAGATCCTGGGCTATTTCTGGATTGGATCACGTAGTAATGTGGTACCACACTGAAACAGTCAATTAAACCTGGTTTCGATCAATATTTTAGAGGATAACGCGTGTTAGGTCTGGGTTAGGTCTAGGATTTGCCCTCATCAGGCTCATACTTTCGCATATTTCTCATACTTCATGGCTAGATCCTGGGCTATTTCTGGATTGGATCACGTAGTAAGGTGGTACCACACTGAAACATTCAATGAAACCTGGTCTGGATAAATATTTTAGAGGATGACGCATCTTAGGTCTGGGTTAGGTCTAAGATTTGCCCTCATCAGGCTCACAGTTTCGCGTTTTTCACATACTTGTAGAACAGATCCTGGGTTTTTTCTGGTTTGGATCACGAAGTAGTGTGGTACCACACTGAAACAGTCCATTAAACCTGGTTTCGCTCAATATTTTAGAGGACAACGCAAGTTAGGTCTTGGTAAGGCCTGAGATTTTCACTGATCAGACTCATACATTCGCATTCTTCACATACTTGTTGAACAGATCCTGGGTTTTTTCTCGTTTGGATCACGTAGTAATGTGGTACCACACTGAAACATTCTATTAAACCTGGTCTTGATAAATATTTTAGAGGATAACGCATGTTAGGTCTGGGTTACATCTAGGATTTGCCCTCATCAGGCTCATACTTTCGCATATTTCTCATACTTCATGGCTAGATCCTGGGCTGTTTCTGCATTGTATCACGTAGTAATGTGGTACCACGCTGAAACAGTCAATTAAACCTGGTTTCGATCAATATTTTAGAGGATAACGCAAGTTAGGTCTGGGATAGGTCTAGGATTTGCCCTCATCAGGCTCTTACTATCGCATATTTCTCATACTTCATGGCTAGATCCTGGGCTATATCTGGATTGGATCACGTAGTAAAGTGGTACCACACTGAAACATTCAATGAAACCTGGTCTGGATAAATATTTTAGAGGATAACGCATCTTAGGTCTGGGTTAGGTCTAAGATTTGCCCTCATCAGGCTCACAGTTTCGCGTTTTTCACATACTTGTTGAACAGATCCTGGGTTTTTTCTGGTTTGGAGCACGAAGTAGTGTGGTACCACACTGAAACAGTCAATTAAACCTGGTTTCGATCAATATTTTAGAGGATAACGCAAGCTAGGTCTGGGATAGGTCTGGGATTAGCCCTCATCAGACTCATACTTTCGCACAATTCACATACTCGTTGACAAGATCCTGGGTTTTTTTCTGGTTTGGATCACGTAGTAATGTGGTTCCACACTGAAACAGTCGATTAAACCTGGTTTCGATCAATATTTTAGAGGATAACGCAAGTTAGGTCTGGGCTAGGTCTGGGATTTGCCCTCATCAGGCTCATACTTTCGCGTTTTTCACATACTAGTTGAACAGATCCTGGGTTTTTTCTGGTTTGGATCCCGTAGTAGTGTGGTACCACACTGAAACAGTCCATTAAACCTGGTTTCGCTCAATATTTTAGAGGATAACGCATGTCAGGTCTAGGTCAGGCCTGGTTTTTTCACTCATCAGACTCACACTTTCGCATTCTTCACATACTTGTTGAACGGATCCTCGGTTTTTTCTAGTTTAGGTCACGTAGTAATGTGGGACCACACTGAAACAGTCAATTAAACCTGGTTTCGACCAATATTTTAGAGAATAATTCATGTTAGGTCTAGGTTAGGTCTGGGATTTGCTCTCATCAGGCTCATACTTTCGCACACTTCACATACTTGTTGAACGGATCCTGGGTTTTTTCTGGTTTGGATCACGTAGTAGTGTGGTACCACACTGAAACAGTCCATTAACCCTGGTTTCGCTCAATATTTTAGACGATAACGCATGTTAGGTCTAGGTCAGGCCTGGGATTTTCACTCATCAGACTCATACTTTCGCATTCTTCACATACTTGTTGAACGGATCCTGCGTTATTTTCTGGTTTGGATCACATAGTAATGTGGTACCACACTGAAACATTCAATTAAACCTGGTCTTGATAAATATTTTAGAGGATGACGCATGTTAGGTCTGGGTTAGGTCTAGGATTTGCCGTCATCAGGCTCATACTTTCGCATATTTCTCATACTTCAAGGCTAGATCCTGGGCTATTTCTGAATTGGATCACGTAGTAACGTGGTACCACACTGAAACAGTCAATTAAACCTGGTTTCCATCAATATTTTAGAGGACAACGCAAGTTAGGTCTGGGATAGGTCTGGGATTTGCCCTCATCAGGCTCATACTGTCGCGTTTTTCACATACTTGTTGAACAGATCCTGGGTTTTTTCTGGTTTGGATCCCGTAGTAGTGTGGTACCACACTGAAACAGTCCATTAAACCTGGTTTCGCTCAATATTTTAGAGGATAACGCATGTTAGGTCTAGGTCAGGCCTGGTTTTTTCACTCATCAGAATCATACTTTCGCATTCTTCACATAATTGTTGAACGGATCCTGGGTTTTTTCTGGTTTGGATCACGTAGTAATGTGGGTCCACACTGAAACAATCAATTAAACCTGGTCTTGATAAATATTTTAGAGGATAACGCAAGTTAGGTCTGGGATAGGTCTGGGATTTGCCCTCATCAGACTCATACTTTCGCACACTTCACATAATCGTTGAACAGATCCTGGGTTATTTTCTGGTTTGGATCACATAGTAATGTGGTACCACACTGAAACAGTCGATTAAACCAGGTTTCGATCAATATTTTTGAGGATAACGCATGTTAGGTCTAGGTTAGGCCTGGGATTTTCACTCATCAGACTCATACTTTCGCATTCTTCACATACTTGTTGAACGGATCCTGGGTTTTTTCTGGTTTGGATCACGTAGTAATGTGGGTCCACACTGAAACAATCAATTAAACCTGGTCTTGATAAATATTTTAGAGGATAACGCATGTTAGGTCTGGGATAGGTCTGGGATTTGCCCTCATCAGACTCATACTTTCGCACACTTCACATACTCGTTGAACAGATCCTGGGTTATTTTCTGGTTTGTATCACATAGTAATGTGGTACCACGCTGAAACAGTCAATTAAACCTGGTTTCGATCAATATTTTAGAGGATAACGCAAGTTAGGTCTGGCATAGGTCTGGGATTCGCCCTCATCAGGCTCATACTTTCGCATTTCTCACATACTTGTTGAACAGATCCTGGGTTTATTCTGGTTTGTATCACGTAGTAATGTGGTACCAAACTGAAACAGTCGATTAAACCAGGTTTCGATCAATATTTTTGAGGATAACGCATGTTAGGTCTAGGTTAGGCCTGGGATTTTCACTCATCAGACTCATACTTTCGCATTCCTCACATACTTGTTGAACGGATCCTGCGTTTTTTCTGGTTTATATCACGTAGTAATGTGGTACCACACTGAAACAGTCCATTAAACCTGGTTTGGATCAATATTTTAGAGGATAACGCATGTTAGGTCTAGGTTAGCCTTGGGATTTTCACCCATCAGACTCATACTTTCGCATTCTTCTTATACTTGTTGAACTGATCCTGGGTTTTTTCTTGTTTGGATCACGTAGTAATGTGGTACCACACTGAAGCAGTCGATTAAACCTGGTTTCGATCAATATTTTAGAGGATAACGCAAGTTAAGTCTGGGATTGGTCTGGGATTTGACCTCATCAGACTCATACTTTCGCACACTTCACATACTCGTTGAACAGATCCTGGGCTTTTTTCTGGTTTGGATCACATAGTAATGTGGCACCACACTGAAACAGTCGATTAAACCACGTTTCGATCAATATTTTTGAGGATAACGCATGTTAGGTCTAGGTTAGGCCCGGGATTTTCACTCATCAGACTCATATTTCGCATTCTTCACATACTTATTGAACGGATCCTGGGTTTTTTCTGGTTTGGATCACGTAGTAATGTGGGACCACACTGAATCAGTCAATTAAACCTGGTTTCGACCAATATTTTAGAGAATAATTCATGTTAGGTCTAGGTTAGGTCTGGGATTTGCTTTCATCAGGCTCATTCTTTCGCATATTTCTCATACATGTTGAAAAGATCCTGGGCTTTTTCTGGTTTGGATCACGTAGTAATGTGGGACCACACTGAAACAATCAACTAAACCTGGTTTCCATCAATATTTTAGAGGACAACGCAAGCTAGGTCTGGGATAGGTCTGGGATTTGCCCTCATCAGGCTCATACTTTCGCGTTTTTCACATACTTGTTGAACAGATCCTGGGTTTTTTCTGGTTTGGATCCCGTAGTAGTGTGGCACCACAATAAAACAGACAATTAAACCTGGTTTCGATCAATATTTTAGAGGATATCGCAAGTTAGGTCTGGGATAGGTCTGGGATTAGCCCTCATCAGACTCATACTTTCGCTTTCTTCACATACTCGTTGTACAGATCCTGTGTTATTTTCTGGTTTGCATCACATAGTAATGTGGTACCACACTGAAACAGTCGATTAAACCAGGTTTCGAACAATATTTTTGAGGATAACGCATGTTAGGTCTGGGATAGGTCTGGGATTTGCTCTCATCAGGCTCATTCTTTCGCATATTTCTCATACTTGATGGCTAGATCCTGAGCTTTTTCTGGATTGCATCACGTAGTAATGAAGTACAATACTGAAACAGTCAACTAAACCTGGTTTCCATCAATATTTTAGAGGACAACGCAAGTTAGGTCTGGGATAGGTCTGGGATTTGCTTTCATCAGGCTCATTCTTTCGCTTTTTTCTCATACTTGATGGCTAGATCCTGAGCTTTTTCTGGATTGCATCACGTAGTAATGAAGTACAACACTGAAACAGTCAATTAAACCTGGTTTCCATCAATATTTTAGAGGACAACGCAAGTTAGGTCTGGGATAGGTCAGGGATTTGCCCTCATCAGGCTCATACTGTCGCGTTTTTCACATACTTGTTGAACAGATCCTGGGTTTTTTCTGGTTTGGATCCCGTAGTAGTGTGGTACCACACTGAAACAGTCCATTAAACCTGGTTTCGCTCAATATTTTAGAGGATAACGCATGTTAGGTCTAGGTCAGGCCTGGTTTTTTCACTCATCAGACTCATACTTTCGCATTCTTCACATACTTGTTGAACGGATCCTGGGTTTTTTCTGGTTTGGATCACGTAGTTATGTGGGTCCACACTGAAACAGTCGATTAAACCAGGTTTCGATCAATATTTTTCAGGATAGCGCATGTTAGGTCTGGGATAGGTCCGGGATTTGCCCTCATCAAGCTCATACTTTCGCGTTTTTCACATACTTGTAGAACAGATCCTGGGTTTTTTCTGGTTTGGGTCACGTAGTAGTGTGATACTACACTGAAACATTCAGTTAAACCTGGTCTTGATAATCATTTTAGTGGATAACGCATGTTAGGTCTGGGTTAGGTCTGGGATTCGCCCTCATCAGACTCATACTTTCGCACACTTCACATACTCGTTGAACAGATCCTGGGTTATTTTCTGGTTTGGATCACATAGTAATGTGGTACCACACTGAAACAGTCGATTAAACCAGGTTTCGATCAATATTTTTCAGGACAGCGCATGTTAGGTCTAGGTTAGGCCTGGGATTTTCACTCATCAGACTCATACTTTCGCATTCTTCACATACTTGTAGAACGGATCCTGGGTTTTTACTGGTTTGGATCACGTAGTAATGTGGTACCACACTGAAACATTCAATTAAACCTGGTTTCGATCAATATTTTAGAGGATAACGCAAGTTAGGTCTGGGATAGGTCCGGGATTTGCCCACATCAAGCTCATACTTTCGCGTTTTTCACATACTTGTAGAACAGATCCTGGGTTTTTTCTGGTTTGGGTCACGTAGTAGTGTGATACTACACTGAAACATTCAGTTAAACCTGGTCTTGATAAACATTTTAGTGGATAACGCATGTTAGGTCTGGGTTAGGTCTAGGATTTGCCCTCATCAGGCTCATTCTTTCGCATATTTCTCATACTTGATGGCTAGATCCTGGGCTTTTTCTGGATTGCATCACGTAGTAATGAAGAACAACACTGAAACAGTCAATTAAACCTGGTTTCGATCAATATTTTAGAGAATAATTCATGTTAGGTCTACGTTAGGTCTGGGATTTGCTCTCATCAGGCACATTCTTTCGCATAATTCTCATACTTGATGGCTAGATCCTGGGCTGTTTCTGGATTGTATGACGTAGTAATGTGGTACCACACTGAAACAGTCAATTAAACCTGGTTTCGATCAATATTTTAGAGGATAACGCAAGTTAGGTCTAGGTTAGGCCTGGGATTTGCCCTCATCAGGGTCATACTTTCGAAGTTTTATCATACATGTTGACCTGATCGAGGGTTTTCTCTGCTTTGGATCGCGTAGTAAAGTGGTACCACACTGAAACATTCAATTAAACCTGGTCTTGATAAATATTTTAGAGTATAACGCATGTTAGGTCTAGGTTAGGTCTGGGATTTGCTCTCATCAGGCTCATTCTTTCGCATATTTCTCATACTTGATGGCTAGATCCTGGGCTTTTTCTGGATTGCATCACGTAGTAGTGAAGTACAACACTGAAACAGTCAATTAAACCTGGTTTCCATCAATATTTTAGAGGACAACGCAAGTTAGGTCTGGGATAGGTCTGGGATTTTCACTCATCAGACTCATACCTTCGCATTCTTCACATACTTGTTGAACGGATCCTGGGTTTTTTCTGGTTTGGATCACGTAGTAATGTGGGTCCACACTGAAACAATCGATTAAACCTGGTCTTGATAAATATTTTAGAGGATAACGCATGTTAGGTCTGGGATAGGTCTGGGATTTGCCCTCATCAGACTCATACTTTCGCACACTTCACATACTCGTTGAACAGATCCTGGGTTATTTTCTGGTTTGGATCACATAGTAATGTGGTACCACACTGAAACAGTCGATTAAACCAGGTTTCGATCAATATTTTTCAGGATAACGCATGTTAGGTCTAGGTTAGGCCTGGGATTTTCACTCATCAGACTCATACTTTCGCATTCTTCACATACTTGTAGAACGGATCCTGGGTGTTTACTGGTTTGGATCACGTAGTAATGTGGTACCACACTGAAACATTCAATTAAACCTGGTTTCGATCAATATGTTAGAGGATAACGCAAGTTAGGTCTGGGATAGGTCCGGGATTTGCCCTCATCAGGCTCATACTTTCGCGTTTTTCACATACTTGTTGAACAGATCCTGGGTTTTTTCTGGTTTGGGTCACGTAGTAGTGTGACACTACACTGAAACATTCAGTTAACCCTGGTCTTGATAAACATTTTAGTGGATAACGCATGTTAGGTCTGGGTTAGGTCTAGGATTTGCCCTCATCAGGCTCATTCTTTCGCATATTTCTCATACTTGATGGCTAGATCCTGGGCTTTTTCTGGATTGCATCATGTAGTAATGAAGTACAACACTGAAACAGTCAATTAAACCTGGTTTCGATCAATATTTTAGAGAATAATTCATGTTAGGTCTAGGTTAGGTCTGGGATTTGCTCTCATCGGGCACATTCTTTCGCATATTTCTCATACTTCATGGCTAGATCCTGGGCTGTTTCTGGATTGTATGACGTAGTAATGTGGTACCACACTGAAACAGTCAATTAAACCTGGTTTCGATCGATATTTTAGAGGATAACGCAAGTTAGGTCTAGGTTAGGCCTGGGATTTGCCCTCATCAGGGTCATACTTTCGAAGTTTTATCATACATGTTGACCTGATCGAGGGTTTTTTCTGCTTTGTATCACGTAGTAAAGTGGTACCACACTGAAACATTCAATTAAACCTGGTCTTGATAAATATTTTAGAGGATAACGCATGTTAGGTCTAGGTTAGGTCTGGGATTTGCTCTCATCAGGCTCATTCTTTCGCATATTTCTCATACTTGATGGCTAGATCCTGGGCTTTTTCTGGATTGCATCACGTAGTAATGAAGTAGAACACTGAAACAGTCAATTAAACCTGGTTTCCATCAATATCTTAGAGGACAACGCAAGTTAGGTCTGGCATAGGTCTGGGATTCGCCCTCATCAGGCTCATACTTTCGCGTTTTACACATATTTGTTGAACAGATCCTGGGTTTTTTCTGGTTTGTATCACGTAGTAATGAAGTACAACACTGAAACAGTCAATTAAACCTGGTTTCCATCAATATCTTAGAGGACAACGCAAGTTAGGTCTGGCATAGGTCTGGGATTCGCCCTCATCAGGCTCATACTTTCGCGTTTTTCACATACTTGTTGAACAGATCCTGGGTTTTTTCTGGCTTGTATCACGTAGTAGTGTGGTACCACACTGAAACAGTCCATTAAACCTGGTTTGGATCAATTGTTTAGAGGATAACGCATGTTAGGTCTAGGTTAGGCCTGGGATTTTCACTCATTAGACTCATACTTTCGCATTCTTCACATACTTGTTGAACGGATCCTGGGTTTTTTCTGGTTTGGATCACGTAGTAATGTGGGACCACACTGAAACAGTCAATTAAACCTGGTTTCGATCAATATTTTAGAGAATAATTCATGTTAGGTCTAGGTTAGGTCTGGGATTTGCTGTCATCAGGCTCGTTCTTTCGCATATTTCTCATACTTGATGGCTAGATCCTGGGCTTTTTCTGGATTGCATCACGTAGTAATGAAGTACAACACTGAAACAGTCAATTAAACCTGGTTTCCATCAATATCTTAGAGGACAACGCAAGTTAGGTCTGGGATAGGTCTGGGATTTGCTCTCATCAGGCTCATTCTTTCGCATATTTCTCATACTTGATGGCTAGATCCTGAGCTTTTCTGGATTGCATCACGCAGTAATGAAGTACAACACTGAAACAGTCAATTAAACCTGGTTTCCATCAATATTTTAGAGGACAACGCAAGTTAGGTCTGGGATAGGTCTGGGATTTGCCCTCATCAGGCCCATACTGTCGCGTTTTTCACATACTTGTTGAACAGATCCTGGGTTTTTTCTGGTTTGGATCCCGTAGTAGTGTGGTACCACACTGAAACAGACCATTAAACCTGGTTTCGCTCAATATTTTAGAGGATAACGCATGTTAGGTCTAGGTCAGGCCTGGTTTTTTCACTCATCAGACTCATACTTTCGAATTCTTCACATACTTGTTGAACTGATCCTGGGTTCTTTCTGGTTTGGATCACGTAGTAATGTGGTTCCTCACTGAAACAGTCGGTTAAACCTGGTTTCGATCAATATTTTAGAGGATAACGCAAGTTAGGTCTGGGATTTGCCCTCATCAGACTCACACCTACGCACACTTCACATACTCGTTGAACAGATCCTGAGTTATTTTCTGGTTTGGATCACATAGTAATGTGGTACCAAACTGAAACAGTCGATTAAACCAGGTTTCGATCAATATTTTTGAGGATAACGCATGTAGGTCTAGGTTAGGCCTGGGATTTTCACTCATCAGACTCATACATTCGCATTATTCACATACTTGTTGAACGGATCATGGGTTTTTTCTGGTTTGTATCACGTAGTAATGTGGTACCACACTGAAACAGTCCATTAAACCTGGTTTGGATCAATATTTTAGAGGATAACGCATGTTAGGTCTAGGTTAGCCCTGGGATTTTCACTCATCAGACTCATACTCTCGCATTCTTCTTATACTTGTTGAACTGATTTTGGGTTTTTTCTGGTTTGGATCACGTAGTAATGTGGTACCACACTGAAACAGTCGATTAAACCTGGTTTCGATCAATATTTTAGAGGATAACGCAAGTTAAGTCTGGGATTAGTCTGGGATTTGACCTCATCAGACTCATACTTTCGCACACTTCACATACTCGTTGAACAGATCCTGGGTTATTTTCTGGTTTGGATCAGATAGTAATGTGGTACCGCACTGAAACAGTCGATTAAACCAGGTTTCGATCAATATTTTTGAGCATAACGCATGTTAGGTCTAGGTTAGGCCTGGGATTTTCACTCATCAGACTCATACTTTCGCACACTTCACATACTCGTTGAACAGATCCCGGGTTATTTTCTGGTTTGGATCACATAGTAATGTGGTACCACACTGAAACAGTCGATTAAACCAGGTTTCGATCAATATTTTTCAGGATAACGCATGTTAGGTCTAGGTTAGGCCTGGGATTTTCACTCATCCGACTCATACTTTCGCATTCTTCACATACTTGTAGAACGGATCCTGGGTTTTTACTGGTTTGGATCACGTAGTAATGTGGTACCACACAGAAACATTCAATTAAACCTGGTTTCGATCAATATTTTAGAGGATAACGCATGTTAGGTCTAGGTTAGGCCTGGGATTTTCACTCATCAGACTCATACTTTCGCATTCTTCACATACTTGTTGAACTGATCCTGGGTTTTTTCTGGTTTGGATCACGTAGTAATGTGGTACCACACTGAAACAGTCGATTAAACCTGGTTTCGATCAATATTTTAGAGGATAACGCAAGTTAAGTCTGGGATTGGTCATGGATTTGACCTCATCAGACTCATACTTTCGCTCACTTCACATACTCGTTGAACAGGTCCTGGGTTATTTTCTGGTTTGGATCACATAGTAATGTGGTACCACACTGAAACAGTCGATTAAACCAGGTTTCGAACAATATTTTTCAGGATAACGCATGTTAGGTCTAGGTTAGGCCTGGGATTTCCACTCATCAGACTCATACTTTCGCATTCTTCACATACTTGTTGAACGGATCCTGGGTTATTTTCTGGTTTGGATCACATAGTAATGTGGTACCACACTGAAACAGTCGATTAAACCAGGTTTCGATCAATATTTTTGAGGATAACGCAAGCTAGGTCTAGGTTAGGCCTGGGATTTGCCCCCATCAGGGTCATACTTTCGCAGTTTTAACATACATGTTGACCTGATCGAGGGTTTTTTCTGCTTTGGATCACGTAGTAAAGTGGTACCACACTGAAACATTCAATTAAACCTGGTCTTGATAAATATTTTAGAGGATAACGCATGTTAGGTTTGGGTTAGGTCTAGGATTTGCCCTCATCAGGCTCATACTTTCGCATATTTCTCATACTTCATGGCCAGATCCTGGGCTGTTTCTGGATTGTATCACGTAGTAATGTGGTACCACGCTGAAACAGTCGATTAAACCTGGTTCCGATCAATATTTTAGAGGATAACGCAAGTTAACTCTGGGATTGGTCTGGGATTTGACCTCATCAGACTCATACTTTCGCACCCTTCACATACTTGTTGAACAGATCCTGGGTTTTTTCTGGTTTGGATCCCGTAGTAGTGTGGTACCACACTGAAACAGTCCATTAAACCTGGTTTCGCTCAATATTTTAGAGGATAACGCATGTTAGGTCTAGGTCAGGCCTGGGATTTTCACTCATCAGACACATACTTTCGCATTCTTCACATACTTGTTGAACAGATCCTGGGTTTTTTCTGGTTTGGATCCCGTAGTAGTGTGGTACCACACTGGAACAGTCCATTAAACCTGGTTTCGCTCAATACTTTAGAGGATAACGCATGTTAGGTCTGGGATAGGTATGGGATTTGCCCTCATCAGACTCATACTTTCGCACACTTCACATACTCGCTGAACAAATCCTGGGATATTTTCTGGTTTGGATCACATACTAATGTGGTACCACACTGAAACGTTCAATTAAACCTGGTCTTGATAAATATTTTAGAGGATAGCGCATGTTAGGTTTGGGTTAGGTCTAGGATTTGCCCTCATCGGGCTCATACTTTGGCATATTTCTCATACTTCATGGCTAGATCCTGGGCTGTTTCTGGATTGTATCACGTAGTAATGTGGTACCATGCTGACACAGTCAATTAAACCTGGTTTCGATCAATATTTTAGAGGATAACGCAAGTTAGGTCTAGGTTAGGCCTGGGATTTGCCCTCATCAGGGTCATACTTTCGCAGTTTTAACATACATGTTGACCTGATCGAGGGTTTTTTCTGCTTTGGATCACGTAGTAAAGTGGTACCACACTGAAACATTCAATTAAACCTGGTCTTGATAAATATTTTAGAGGATAACGAATGTTAGGTTTGGGTTAGGTCTAGAATTTGCACTCATCATGCTCATACTTTCGCATATTTCTCATACTTCATGGCTAGATCCTGGGCTGTTTCTGGATTGTATCACGTAGTAATGTGGTACCACGCCGAAACAGTCAATTAAACCTGGTCTGGATAAAAATTTTAGAGGATAACGCATGTTAGGTCAAGGTTAGTTCTAAGATTTGCCCTCATCAAGCTCACAGTTTCGCGTTTTTCACATACTTGTCGAACAGATCCTGGGTTTTTTCTGGTTTGGATCACGTAGTAATGTGGTACCACACTGAAACATTCAATTAAACCTGGTCTTGATAAATATTTTAGAGGATAACGCATGTTAGGTCTGGGATAGGTCTGGGATTAGCCCTCATCAGACTCATACTTTCGCACACTTCACATACTCGTTGACGAGAGCCTGGGTTTTTTTCTAGTTTGGATCACGTAGTAATGTGGTACCACACTGAAACAGTCGATTAAACCTGGTTTCGATCAATATTTTTGAGGATAACGCATGTTAGGTCTGGGATAGGTCTGAGATTAGCCCTCATCAGACTCATACTTTCGCATATTTCTCATACTTCATGGCTAGATCCTGGGCTGTTTCTGCATTGTATCACGTAGCAATGTGGTACCACGCCGAAACTGTCAATTAAACCTGGTTTCGCTCAATATTTTAGAGGATAACGCATGTTAGGTCTAGGTAAGGCCTGAGATTTTCACTGATCAGACTCATACATTCGCATTCTTCACATACTTGTTGAACGGATCCTGGGTTTCTTCTGGTTTGGATCACGTAGTAATGTGGTACCACACTGAACTTTCAATTAAACCTGGTCTTGATAAATATTTTAGAGGATAACGCATGTTAGGTCTGGGTTACGTCTAGGATTTGCCCTCATCAGGCTCATACTTTCGCATATTTCTCATATTTCATGGCTAGATCCTGGGCTGTTTCTGCATTGTATCACGTAGTAATGTGGTACCACGCTGGAACAGTCAATTAAACCTGGTCTTGATAAATATTTTAGAGGATAGCGCATGTCAGGTCTAGGTCAGTCCAGGGATTTTCACTCATCAGACTCATACTTTCGCATTCTTCACATACTTGCTGAACGGATCCTGGGTTTTCTCTGGTTTGGATCACGTAGTAATGTGGGTCCACACTGAAACAATCAATTAAACCTGGTCTTGATAAATATTTTAGAGGATAACGCATGTTAGGTCTGGGATAGGTCTGGGATTTGACCTCATCAGACTCATACTTTCGCACACTTCACATACTTGTTGAACAGATCCTGGGTTTTTTCTGGTTTGGATCCCGTAGTAGTGTGGTACCACACTGAAACAGTCCATTAAACCTGGTTTCGCTCAATATTTTAGAGGAAAACGCATGTTAGGTCTAGGTCAGGCCTGGGATTTTCACTCATCAGACTCATACTTTCGCATTCTTCACATACTTGTTGAACAGATGCTGGGTTTTTTCTGGTTTGGATCACGTAGTAATGTGGGTCCGCACTGAAACAATCAATTAAACCTGGTCTTGATAAATATTTTAGAGGATAACGAATGTTAGGTCTGGGATTGGTATGGGATTTGCCCTCATCAGACTCATACTTTCGCACACTTCACATACTCGTTGAACAGATCCTGGGTTATTTTCTGGTTTGGATCACATAGTAATGTGGTACCACACTGAAACAGTCGATTAAACCTGGTTTTGATCAATATTTTATAGAATAATTCATGTTAGGTCTAGGTTAGGTCTGGGATTTGCTCTCATCAGGCTCATTCTTTCGCATATTTCTCATACTTGATGGCTAGATCCTGGGCTGTTTCTGGATTGTATGACGTAGTAATGTGGTACTACGCTGAAACAGCGAATTAAACCTGGTTTCGATCAATATTTTAGAGGATAACGCAAGTTAGGTCTAGGTTAGGCCTGGGATTTGCCCTCATCAGGGTCATACTCTCGCAGTTTTAACATACATGTTGACCTGATCGAGGGTTTTTTCTGCTTTGGATCACGTAGTAAAGTGGTACCACACTGAAACATTCAATTAAACCTGGTCTTGATAAATATTTTAGAGGATAACGCATGTTAGGTTTGGGTTAGGTCTAGGATTTGCCCTCATCAGGCTCATACTTTCGCATATTTCTCATACTTCATGGCTAGATCCTGGGCTGTTTCAGGATTGTATCATGTAGTAATGTGGTAGCACGCTGAAACAGTCAATTAAACCTGGTTTCGCTCAATATTTTAGAGGATAACGCATGTTAGGTCTAGGTAAGGCCTGAGATTTTCACTGATCAGACACATACATTCGCATTCTTCACATACTTGTTGAACGGATCCTGGGTTTCTTCTGGTTTGGATCACGTAGTAATGTGGTACCACACTGAACTTTCAATTAAACCTGGTCTTGATAAATATTTTAGAGGATAACGCATGTTAGGTCTGGGTTACGTCTAGGATTTGCCCTCATCAGGCTCATACTTTCGCATATTTCTCATACTTCATGGCTAGATCCTGGGCTGTTTCTGCATTGTATCACGTAGTAATGTGGTACCACTCTGGAACAGTTAATTAAACCTGGTCTTGATAAATATTTTAGAGGATAGCGCATGTTAGGTCTGGGATAGGTCTGGGATTTTCACTCATCAGACTCATACTTTCGCATTCTTCACATACTTGTTGAACGGATCCTGGGTTTTTTCTGGTTTGGATCACGTAGAAATGTGGGTCCACACTGAAACAATCAATTAAACCTGGTCTTGATAAATATTTTAGAGGATAACGCATGTTAGGTCTGGTATAGGTCTAGGATTTGCCCTCATCAGGCTCTTACTATCGCATATTTCTCATACTTCATGGCTAGATCCTGGGCTATTTCTGGATTGGATCACGTAGTAATGTGGTACCACACTGAACATTCAATTAAACCTGGTCTTGATAAATATTTTAGAGGATAACGCATGTTAGGTCTGGGTTACGTCTAGGATTTGCCCTCATCAGGCTCATACTTTCGCATATTTCTAATACTTCATGGCTAGATCCTGGGCTGTTTCTGCATTGTATCACGTAGTAATGTGGTACCACGCTGGAACAGTCAATTAAACCTGGTTTCGCTCAATATTTTAGAGGATAACGCATGTTAGGTCTAGGTCAGTCCAGGGATTTTCACTCATCAGACTCATACTTTCGCATTCTTCACATACTTGCTGAACGGATCCTGGGTTTTCTCTGGTTTGGATCACGTAGTAATGTGGGTCCACACTGAAACAATCAATTAAACCTGGACTTGATAAATATTTTAGAGGATAACGCATGTTAGGTCTGGGATAGGTCTGGGATTTGCCCTCATCAGACTCATACTTTCGCACACTTCACATACTCGTTGAGAGATCCTGCGTTATTTTCTGGTTTGGATCACGTAGTAAAGTGGTACGACACTGAAACATTCAATGAAACCAGGTCTGGATAAATATTTTAGAGGACAACGCATCTTAGGTCTGGGTTAGGTCTAAGATTTGCCCTCATCGGGCTCACAGTTTCGCGTTTTTCACATATTTGTTGAACAGATCCTGGGTTTTTTCCGGTTTGAATCACGAAGTAGTGTGGTACCACACTGAAACAGCCAATTAAACCTGGTTTCGATCAATATTTTGGAGGATAACGCAAGTTAGGTCTGGGATAGGTCTGGGATTTGCTCTCATCAGGCTCATTCTTTCGCGTTTTTCACATACTTGTTGAACAGATCCTGGGTTTTTTCTGTTTTGTATCACGTAGTAGTGTGGTACCACACTGAAACGGTCCATTAAACCTGGTTTGGATGAATATTTTAGAGGATAACGCATGTAAGGTCTATGTTAGCCCTGGGATTTCCACTCATCAGACTCATACTTTCGCATTCTTCTCATACTTGTTCAACTGATCCTGGGTTTTTTCTGGTTTGGATCACGTAGTAATGTGGTACCACACTGAAACAGACGATTAAACCTGGTTTCGATCAATATCTTAGAGGATAAAGCAAGTTAAGTCTGCGATTGGTCTGGGATTTGACCTCATCAGACTCATACTTTCGCACACTTCACATACTCGTTGAACAGATCCTGGGTTATTTTCTGGTTTGGATCACATAGTAATGTGGTACCACACTGAAACAGTCGATTAAACCAGGTTTCGATCAATATTTTAGAGGATAACGCATGTTAGGTCTGGGTCAGGTCTAGAATTTGCCCTCATCATGCTCATACTTTCGCATCTTTCTCATACATCATGGCTAGATCCTGGGCTATTTCTGGATTGTATCACGTAGTAATGTGGTACCACGCTGAAACAGTCGATTAAACCTGGTTTCGATCAATATTTTAGAGGATAACGCAAGTTAAGTCTGGGATTGGTCTGGGATTTGACCTCATCAGACTCATACTTTCGCACACTTCACATACTTGTTGAACAGAACCTGGGTTTTTTCTGGTTTGGATCCCGTAGTAGTGTGGTACCACACTGAAACAGTCCATTAAACCTGGTTTCGCTCAATATTTTAGAGGAAACGCATGTTAGGTCTAGGTCAGGCCTGGGATTTTCACTCATCAGACTCATACTTTCGCATTCTTCACATACTTGTTGAACAGATGCTGGGTTTTTTCTGGTTTGGATCACGTAGTAATGTGGGTCCACACTGAAACAATCAATTAAACCTGGTCTTGATAAATATTTTAGAGGATAACGAATGTTAGGTCTGGGATTGGTATGGGATTTGCCCTCATCAGACTCATACTTTCGCACACTTCACATACTCGTTGAACAGATCCTGGGTTATTTTCTGGTTTGGATCACATAGTAATGTGGTACCACACTGAAACAGTCGATTAAACCAGGTTTCGATCAATATTTTTGAGGATAACGCATGTTAGGTCTAGGTTAGGCCTGGGCTTTTCACTCATCAGACTCATACTTTCGCATTCTTCACATACTTGTTGAACGGATCCTGGGTTTTTTCTGGTTTGGATCACGTTGTAATGTGGGACCACACTGAAACAATCAATTAAACCTGGTCTTGATAAATATTTTAGAGGATAACGCGTGTTAGGCTTGGGTTAGGTCTAGGATTTGCCCTCAGCAGGCTCATACTTTCGCATATCTCTCATACTTCATGGCTAGATCCTGGGCTGTTTCTGGATTGTATCACGTAGTAATGTGGTACCACGCTGAAACAGTCAATTAAACCTGGTTTCGATCAATATTTTAGAGGATAACGCAAGTTATGTCTGGCATAGGTCTGGGATTCGCCCTCATCAGGCTCATACTTTCGCGTTTTTCACATACTTGTTGAACAGATCCTGGGTTTTTTCTGGTTTGTATCACGTAGTAGTGTGGTACCACACTGAAACAGTCCATTAAACCTGGTTTGGACGAATATTTTAGAGGATAACGCATGTAAGGTCTATGTTAGCCCTGGGATTTCCACTCATCAGACTCATACTTTCGCATTCTTCTCATACTTGCTGAACTGATCCTGGGTTTTTTCTGGTTTGAATCACGAAGTAGTGTGGTACCACACTGAAACAGCCAATTAAACCTGGTTTCGATCAATATTTTGGAGGATAACGCAAGTTAGGTCTGGGATAGGTCTGGGATTTGCTCTCATCAGGCTCATTCTTTCGCGTTTTTCACATACTTGTTGAACAGATCCTGGGTTTTTTCTGTTTTGTATCACGTAGTAGTGTGGTACCACACTGAAACGGTCCATTAAACCTGGTTTGGATGAATATTTTAGAGGATAACGCATGTAAGGTCTATGTTAGCCCTGGGATTTCCACTCATCAGACTCATACTTTCGCATTCTTCTCATACTTGTTCAACTGATCCTGGGTTTTTTCTGGTTTGGATCACGTAGTAATGTGGTACCACACTGAAACAGACGATTAAACCTGGTTTCGATCAATATCTTAGAGGATAACGCAAGTTAAGTCTGCGATTGGTCTGGGATTTGACCTCATCAGACTCATACTTTCGCACACTTCACATACTCGTTGAACAGATTCTGGGTTATTTTCTGGTTTGGATCACATAGTAATGTGGTACCACACTGAAACAGTCGATTAAACCAGGTTTCGATCAATATTTTAGAGGATAACGCATGTTAGGTCTGGGTCAGGTCTAGAATTTGCCCTCATCATGCTCATACTTTCGCATCTTTCTCATACATCATGGCTAGATCCTGGGCTATTTCTGGATTGTATCACGTAGTAATGTGGTACCACGCTGAAACAGTCGATTAAACCTGGTTTCGATCAATATTTTAGAGGATAACGCAAGTTAAGTCTGGGATTGGTCTGGGATTTGACCTCATCAGACTCATACTTTCGCACACTTCACATACTTGTTGAACAGATCCTGGGTTTTTTCTGGTTTGGATCCCGTAGTAGTGTGGTACCACACTGAAACAGTCCATTAAACCTGGTTTCGCTCAATATTTTAGAGGAAACGCATGTTAGGTCTAGGTCAGGCCTGGGATTTTCACTCATCAGACTCATACTTTCGCATTCTTCACATACTTGTTGAACAGATGCTGGGTTTTTTCTGGTTTGGATCACGTAGTAATGTGGGTCCACACTGAAACAATCAATTAAACCTGGTCTTGATAAATATTTTAGAGGATAACGAATGTTAGGTCTAGGTTAGGCCTGGGCTTTTCACTCATCAGACTCATACTTTCGCATTCTTCACATACTTGTTGAACGGATCCTGGGTTTTTTCTGGTTTGGATCACGTTGTAATGTGGGACCACACTGAAACAATCAATTAAACCTGGTCTTGATAAATATTTTAGAGGATAACGCGTGTTAGGCTTGGGTTAGGTCTAGGATTTGCTCTCAGCAGGCTCATACTTTCGCATATCTCTCATACTTCATGGCTAGATCCTGGGCTGTTTCTGGATTGTATCACGTAGTAATGTGGTACCACGCTGAAACAGTCAATTAAACCTGGTTTCGATCAATATTTTAGAGGATAAAGCAAGTTATGTCTGGCATAGGTCTGGGATTCGCCCTCATCAGGCTCATACTTTCGCGTTTTTCACATACTTGTTGAACAGAACCTGGGTTTTTTCTGGTTTGTATCACGTAGTAGTGTGGTACCACACTGAAACGGTCCATTAAACCTGGTTTGGACGAATATTTTAGAGGATAACGCATGTAAGGTCTATGTTAGCCCTGGGATTTCCACTCATCAGACTCATACTTTCGCATTCTTCTCATACTTGCTGAACTGATCCTGGGTTTTTTCTGGTTTGGATCACGTAGTAATGTGGTACCACACTGAAACAGACGATTAAACCTGGTTTCGATCAATATCTTAGAGGATAACGCAAGTTAAGTCTGGGATTGGTCTGGGATTTGACCTCATCAGACTCATACTTTCGCACACTTCACATACTCGTTGAACAGATCCTGGGTTATTTTCTGGTTTGGATCACATAGTAATGTGGTACCACACTGAAACAGCCGATTAAACCAGGTTTCGATCAATATTTTAGAGGATAACGCATGTTAGGTCTAGGTTAGGCCTGGGATTTTCACTCATCAGACTCATACTTTCGCATTCTTCACATACTTGTTGAACGGATCCCGGGTTTTTTCTGGATTGGATCACGTAGTAATGTGGGACCACACTGAAACAGTCAATTAAAGCTGGTTTCGATCAATATTTTAGAGAATAATTCATGTTAGGTCTAGGTTAGGTCTGGGATTTGCTCTCATCAGGCTCATTCTTTCGCATATTTCTCATACATGTTGAACAGATCCTGGGTTTTTTCTGGTTTGGATCACGTAGTAATGTGGGACCACACTGAAACGATAAATTGAACCTGGTTTCCATGAATATTTTAGAGGACAACGCAAGTTAGGTCTGGGATAGGTCTGGGATTTGCCCTCATCAGGCTCATACTTTCGCGTTTTTCACATACTTGTTGAACAGATCCTGGGTTTTTTCTGGTTTGGATCCCGTAGTAGTGTGGTACCACAATAAAACAGTCAATTAAACCTGGTTTCGATCAATATTTCAGAGGATATCGCAAGTTAGGTCTGGGATAGGTCTGGGATTTGCCCTCATCAGACTCATACTTTCGCATTCTTCACATACTTGTTGAACGGATCCTGGGTTTTTTTTGGATTGGTTCACGTAGTAATGTGGTACCACACTGAAACATTCAATTAAACCTGGTCTTGATAAATATTTTAGAGAATAATTCATGTTAGGTCTAGGTTAGGTCTGGGATTTGCTCTCATCAGGCTCATTCTTTCGCATATTTCTCATACATGTTGAACAGATCCTGGGTTTTTTCTGGTTTGGATCACGTAGTAATGTGGGACCACACTGAAACGATAAATTGAACCTGGTTTCCATCAATATCTTAGAGGACAACGCATGTTAGGTCTGGAATAGGTCTGGGATTTGACCTCATCAGACTCATACTTTCGCACACTTCACATACTCGTTGAACAGATCCTGGGTTATTTTCTGGTTTGGATCACATAGTAATGTGGTACCACACTGAAACAGTCGATTAAACCTGGTTTTGATCAATATCTTATAGAATAATTCATGTTAGGTCTAGGTTAGGTCTGGGATTTGCTCTCATCAGGCTCATTCTTTCGCATATTTCTCATACTTGATGGCTAGATCCTGGGCTGTTTCTGGATTGTATGACGTAGTAATGGGGTACTACGTTGAAACAGCGAATTAAACCTGGTTTCGATCAATATTTTAGAGGATAACGCAAGTTAGGTCTAGGTTAGGCCTGGGATTTGCCCTCATCAGGGTCATACTCTCGCAGTTTTAACATACATGTTGACCTGATCGAGGGTTTTTTCTGCTTTGGATCACGTAGTAAAGTGGTACCACACTGAAACATTCAATTAAACCTGGTCTTGATAAATATTTTAGAGGATAACGCATGTTAGGTTTGGGTTAGGTCTAGGATTTGCCCTCATCAGGCTCATACTTTCGCATATTTCTCATACTTCATGGCTAGATCCTGGGCTGTTTCAGGATTGTATCATGTAGTAATGTGGTAGCACGCTGAAACAGTCAATTAAACCTGGTTTCGATCAATATTTTAGAGGATAACGCAAGTTTGGTCTGGCATAGGTCTGGGATTTTCACTCATCAGACTCATACTTTCGCATTCTTCTCATACTTGTTGAACTGATCCTGGGTTTTTTCTGGTTTGGATCACGTAGTAATGTGGTACCACACTGAAACAGTCGATTAAACCTGGTTTCGATCAATATTTTAGAGGATAACGGAAGTTAAGTCTGGGATTGGTCTGGGATTTGACCTCATCAGACTCATACTTTTTTTTTTTTTTTTTTTTTTTTTTTTGTCGTGGGGAAAATCTTCGAAAGACTCCCTCCCACCTCCTTGGGGAGAGGTGGGAGGGGTGTGTGGGATTCCCCGCGCCCGTACAACGACAGGCGCGGGACCTACCCACTAAAAACCCCACGGTGACCCTTCGGCACGCTTTGAGAGGATACCGGGAATCGCTCGAAGCATTCTTCCGGTATCCTCCCCGTGCCCGCGCTTTCGCGCCCATCCCCCGGGGGGACATTCGGTCCCCCCAGTAGACACACTGCCTCATAGCGGCGGGACGGGCCACTCCATCCCGCCGCTATCCGTCCCGGGGCCGCGTTTATTGGCGGCTGCGAGCCCCAACTCGCAACCGCCCGCGACCCCGTTTCCACCCCCCGGCGGCCGGGCGTTCATGGCCGCACCAGACCGCCGAGGGTGCCTCCCCTTGCGTCGGACTGGTAGGGGGAGGCACTCCTACCCCCAACCGGTCCGACCCGGCGCCGCCTGGCGGGAGGAGGGTCCCCTCAGGACCCCCCTCCCAGCCTAGGTCATCCGCCACGCCGAGGCGGCCGCCCGCGACGCCTCGCGGCCGGGCGACGACCTCGGGCCACCGCACGAGCGCGAGCTTTTGCGCGCCGCTGAAGCTCGCGCTCCCTCCCCGCGGCCTCCTTCTGCAACATTACGTTCTCGCAGAAGGAGGCCACGGCCCTCCACTTCTCCTCGCTGCCGAGCATGGCGCGCACCACGCCCGGCAGCGAGACATCCCGCCCGACGACGCCGACCAGGACACGGCGCTCCCCCTCCCACGCGGGGCATACCTCCAGGGTATGATCCGCCGTGTCCTGCTCAGCGTCGCAGTGGCAGCAACGCGTCGTCGGCTCCTTCCCTATCCGGCACAGGTATCTTCCGAAGCTGCCATGCCCGGAAAATACCTGTGCCAGCCGGTAGGTGAGGCTGCCATGGCCTCTGTCCAGCCACTCCTTCAGGAGTGGCCGAACAGCCCCGACAGTCCGGTGCCCCGCGGTTGGCAGAGCCAGCCGCTCCTGCCACGCGAGCAACACGGACTGCCGGGCCTGGCGCTTCAAATCGCCCCAAGCAGGTTCCTGCCCGCCCGGGACCGCCCCCACCCCCGCGCGACGGTCGACGCGGTGCCGGTACATCACCGCGTGCGACCGCGCGAGCAGGTCCATGGGCGGCATCCCCGCTAGAACCGTCGCCGCCTCATGTGACATGGTCCGATACCCGCGGACGATCAGACTCATACTTTCGCACACTTCACATACTCGTTGAACAGATCCTGTGTTACTTTCTGGTTTGGATCACATAGTAATGTGGTACCACACTGAAACAGTCGATTAAACCAGGTTTCGATCAAAGTTTTTGAGGATAACGCATGTTAGGTCTAGGTTAGGCCTGGGATTTTCACTCATCAGACTCATACTTTCGCATTCTTCACATACTTGTAGAACGGATCCTGGGTTTTTTCTGGTTCGGATCACGTAGTAATGTGGGACCACACTGAAACAGTCAATTAAACCTGGTCTTGATAAATATTTTAGGGGTTAACGCATGTTAGGTCTGGGTCAGGTCTAGAATTTGCCCTCATCATGCTCATACTTTCGCATCTTTCTCATACATCATGGCTAGATCCTGGGCTATTTCTGGATTGTATCACGTAGTAATGTGGTACCACGCTGAAACAGTCGATTAAACCTGGTTTCGATCAATATTTTAGAGGATAACGCAAGTTAAGTCTGGGATTGGTCTGGGATTTGACCTCATCAGACTCATACTTTCGCACACTTCACATACTCGTTGAACAGATCCTGGGTTATTTTCTGGTTTGGATCACATAGTAATGTGGTACCACACTGAAACAGTCGATTAAACCAGGTTTCGATCAATATTTTTGAGGATAACGCATGTTAGGTCTAGGTTAGCCCTGGGCTTTTCACTCATCAGACTCATACTATCGCATTCTTCACATACTTGTTGAACGGATCGTGGGTTTTTTCTGGTTTGGATCACGTTGTAATGTGGGACCACACTGAAACAATCAATTAAACCTGGTCTTGATAAATATTTTAGAGGATAACGCGTGTTAGGCTTGGGTTAGGTCTAGGATTTGCCCTCAGCAGGCTCATACTTTCGCATATCTCTCATACTTCATGGCTAGATCCTGGGCTGTTTCTGGATTGTATCACGTAGTAATGTGGTACCACGCTGAAACAGTCAATTAAACCTGGTTTCGATCAATATTTTAGAGGATAACGCAAGTTATGTCTGGCATAGGTCTGGGATTCGCCCTCATCAGGCTCATACTTTCGCGTTTTTCACATACTTGTTGAACAGATCCTGGGTTTTTTCTGGTTTGTATCACGTAGTAGTGTGGTACCACACTGAAACAGTCCATTAAACCTGGTTTGGACGAATATTTTAGAGGATAACGCATGTAAGGTCTATGTTAGCCCTGGGATTTCCACTCATCAGACTCATACTTTCGCATTCTTCTCATACTTGCTGAACAGATCCTGGGTTTTTTCTGGTTTGAATCACGAAGTAGTGTGGTACCACACTGAAACAGCCAATTAAACCTGGTTTCGATCAATATTTTGGAGGATAACGCAAGTTAGGTCTGGGATAGGTCTGGGATTTGCTCTCATCAGGCTCATTCTTTCGCGTTTTTCACATACTTGTTGAACAGATCCTGGGTTTTTTCTGTTTTGTATCACGTAGTAGTGTGGTACCACACTGAAACGGTCCATTAAACCTGGTTTGGATGAATATTTTAGAGGATAACGCATGTAAGGTCTATGTTAGCCCTGGGATTTCCACTCATCAGACTCATACTTTCGCATTCTTCTCATACTTGTTCAACTGATCCTGGGTTTTTTCTGGTTTGGATCACGTAGTAATGTGGTACCACACTGAAACAGACGATTAAACCTGGTTTCGATCAATATCTTAGAGGATAACGCAAGTTAAGTCTGCGATTGGTCTGGGATTTGACCTCATCAGACTCATACTTTCGCACACTTCACATACTCGTTGAACAGATTCTGGGTTATTTTCTGGTTTGGATCACATAGTAATGTGGTACCACACTGAAACAGTCGATTAAACCAGGTTTCGATCAATATTTTAGAGGATAACGCATGTTAGGTCTGGGTCCGGTCTAGAATTTGCCCTCATCATGCTCATACTTTCGCATCTTTCTCATACATCATGGCTAGATCCTGGGCTATTTCTGGATTGTATCACGTAGTAATGTGGTACCACGCTGAAACAGTCGATTAAACCTGGTTTCGATCAATATTTTAGAGGATAACGCAAGTTAAGTCTGGGATTGGTCTGGGATTTGACCTCATCAGACTCATACTTTCGCACACTTCACATACTTGTTGAACAGATCCTGGGTTTTTTCTGGTTTGGATCCCGTAGTAGTGTGGTACCACACTGAAACAGTCCATTAAACCTGGTTTCGCTCAATATTTTAGAGGAAACGCATGTTAGGTCTAGGTCAGGCCTGGGATTTTCACTCATCAGACTCATACTTTCGCATTCTTCACATACTTGTTGAACAGATGCTGGGTTTTTTCTGGTTTGGATCACGTAGTAATGTGGGTCCACACTGAAACAATCAATTAAACCTGGTCTTGATAAATATTTTAGAGGATAACGAATGTTAGGTCTGGGATTGGTATGGGATTTGCCCTCATCAGACTCATACTTTCGCACACTTCACATACTCGTTGAACAGATCCTGGGTTATTTTCTGGTTTGGATCACATAGTAATGTGGTACCACACTGAAACAGTCGATTAAACCAGGTTTCGATCAATATTTTTGAGGATAACGCATGTTAGGTCTAGGTTAGGCCTGGGCTTTTCACTCATCAGACTCATACTTTCGCATTCTTCACATACTTGTTGAACGGATCCTGGGTTTTTTCTGGTTTGGATCACGTTGTAATGTGGGACCACACTGAAACAATCAATTAAACCTGGTCTTGATAAATATTTTAGTGGATAACGCGTGTTAGGCTTGGGTTAGGTCTAGGATTTGCTCTCAGCAGGCTCATACTTTCGCATATCTCTCATACTTCATGGCTAGATCCTGGGCTGTTTCTGGATTGTATCACGTAGTAATGTGGTACCACGCTGAAACAGTCAATTAAACCTGGTTTCGATCAATATTTTAGAGGATAAAGCAAGTTATGTCTGGCATAGGTCTGGGATTCGCCCTCATCAGGCTCATACTTTCGCGTTTTTCACATACTTGTTGAACAGAACCTGGGTTTTTTCTGGTTTGTATCACGTAGTAGTGTGGTACCACACTGAAACAGTCCATTAAACCTGGTTTGGACGAATATTTTAGAGGATAACGCATGTAAGGTCTATGTTAGCCCTGGGATTTCCACTCATCAGACTCATACTTTCGCATTCTTCTCATACTTGCTGAACTGATCCTGGGTTTTTTCTGGTTTGGATCACGTAGTAATGTGGTACCACACTGAAACAGACGATTAAACCTGGTTTCGATCAATATCTTAGAGGATAACGCAAGTTAAGTCTGGGATTGGTCTGGGATTTGACCTCATCAGACTCATACTTTCGCACACTTCACATACTCGTTGAACAGATCCTGGGTTATTTTCTGGTTTGGATCACATAGTAATGTGGTACCACACTGAAACAGCCGATTAAACCAGGTTTCGATCAATATTTTAGAGGATAACGCATGTTAGGTCTAGGTTAGGCCTGGGATTTTCACTCATCAGACTCATACTTTCGCATTCTTCACATACTTGTTGAACGGATCCTGGGTTTTTTCTGGATTGGATCACGTAGTAATGTGGGACCACACTGAAACAGTCAATTAAAGCTGGTTTCGATCAATATTTTAGAGAATAATTCATGTTAGGTCTAGGTTAGGTCTGGGATTTGCTCTCATCAGGCTCATTCTTTCGCATATTTCTCATACATGTTGAACAGATCCTGGGTTTTTTCTGGTTTGGATCACGTAGTAATGTGGGACCACACTGAAACGATAAATTGAACCTGGTTTCCATGAATATTTTAGAGGACAACGCAAGTTAGGTCTGGGATAGGTCTGGGATTTGCCCTCATCAGGCTCATACTTTCGCGTTTTTCACATACTTGTTGAACAGATCCTGGGTTTTTTCTGGTTTGGATCCCGTAGTAGTGTGGTACCACAATAAAACAGTCAATTAAACCTGGTTTCGATCAATATTTCAGAGGATATCGCAAGTTAGGTCTGGGATAGGTCTGGGATTTGCCCTCATCAGACTCATACTTTCGCATTCTTCACATACTTGTTGAACGGATCCTGGGTTTTTTTTGGATTGGTTCACGTAGTAATGTGGTACCACACTGAAACATTCAATTAAACCTGGTCTTGATAAATATTTTAGAGAATAATTCATGTTAGGTCTAGGTTAGGTCTGGGATTTTGCTCTCATCAGGCTCATTCTTTCGCATATTTCTCATACATGTTGAACAGATCCTGGGTTTTTTCTGGTTTGGATCACGTAGTAATGTGGGACCACACTGAAACGATAAATTGAACCTGGTTTCCATCAATATCTTAGAGGACAACGCATGTTAGGTCTGGAATAGGTCTGGGATTTGACCTCATCAGACTCATACTTTCGCACACTTCACATACTCGTTGAACAGATCCTGGGTTATTTTCTGGTTTGGATCACATAGTAATGTGGTACCACACTGAAACAGTCGATTAAACCTGGTTTTGATCAATATCTTATAGAATAATTCATGTTAGGTCTAGGTTAGGTCTGGGATTTGCTCTCATCAGGCTCATTCTTTCGCATATTTCTCATACTTGATGGCTAGATCCTGGGCTGTTTCTGGATTGTATGACGTAGTAATGTGGTACTACGTTGAAACAGCGAATTAAACCTGGTTTCGATCAATATTTTAGAGGATAACGCAAGTTAGGTCTAGGTTAGGCCTGGGATTTGCCCTCATCAGGGTCATACTCTCGCAGTTTTAACATACATGTTGACCTGATCGAGGGTTTTTTCTGCTTTGGATCACGTAGTAAAGTGGTACCACACTGAAACATTCAATTAAACCTGGTCTTGATAAATATTTTAGAGGATAACGCATGTTAGGTTTGGGTTAGGTCTAGGATTTGCCCTCATCAGGCTCATACTTTCGCATATTTCTCATACTTCATGGCTAGATCCTGGGCTGTTTCAGGATTGTATCATGTAGTAATGTGGTAGCACGCTGAAACAGTCAATTAAACCTGGTTTCGATCAATATTTTAGAGGATAACGCAAGTTTGGTCTGGCATAGGTCTGGGATTTTCACTCATCAGACTCATACTTTCGCATTCTTCTCATACTTGTTGAACTGATCCTGGGTTTTTTCTGGTTTGGATCACGTAGTAATGTGGTACCACACTGAAACAGTCGATTAAACCTGGTTTCGATCAATATTTTAGAGGATAACGGAAGTTGAGTCTGGGATTGGTCTGGGATTTGACCTCATCAGACTCATACTTTCGCACACTTCACATACTCGTTGAACAGATCCTGTGTTACTTTCTGGTTTGGATCACATAGTAATGTGGTACCACACTGAAACAGTCGATTAAACCAGGTTTCGATCAAAGTTTTTGAGGATAACGCATGTTAGGTCTAGGTTAGGCCTGGGATTTTCACTCATCAGACTCATACTTTCGCATTCTTCACATACTTGTAGAACGGATCCTGGGTTTTTTCTGGTTCGGATCACGTAGTAATGTGGGACCACACTGAAACAGTCAATTAAACCTGGTCTTGATAAATATTTTAGGGGTTAACGCATGTTAGGTCTGGGTCAGGTCTAGAATTTGCCCTCATCATGCTCATACTTTCGCATCTTTCTCATACATCATGGCTAGATCCTGGGCTATTTCTGGATTGTATCACGTAGTAATGTGGTACCACGCTGAAACAGTCGATTAAACCTGGTTTCGATCAATATTTTAGAGGATAACGCAAGTTAAGTCTGGGATTGGTCTGGGATTTGACCTCATCAGACTCATACTTTCGCACACTTCACATACTCGTTGAACAGATCCTGGGTTATTTTCTGGTTTGGATCACATAGTAATGTGGTACCACACTGAAACAGTCGATTAAACCAGGTTTCGATCAATATTTTTGAGGATAACGCATGTTAGGTCTAGGTTAGGCCTGGGCTTTTCACTCATCAGACTCATACTTTCGCATTCTTCACATACTTGTTGAACGGATCCTGGGTTTTTTCTGGTTTGGATCACGTTGTAATGTGGGACCACACTGAAACAATCAATTAAACCTGGTCTTGATAAATATTTTAGAGGATAACGCGTGTTAGGCTTGGGTTAGGTCTAGGATTTGCCCTCAGCAGGCTCATACTTTCGCATATCTCTCATACTTCATGGCTAGATCCTGGGCTGTTTCTGGATTGTATCACGTAGTAATGTGGTACCACGCTGAAACAGTCATTTAAACCTGGTTTCGATCAATATTTTAGAGGATAACGCAAGTTATGTCTGGCATAGGTCTGGGATTCGCCCTCATCAGGCTCATACTTTCGCGTTTTTCACATACTTGTTGAACGGATCCTGGGTTTTTTCTGGATTGGATCACGTAGTAATGTGGGACCACACTGAAACGATAAATTGAACTTGGTTTCCATGAATATTTTAGAGGACAACGCAAGTTAGGTCTGGGATAGGTCTGGGATTTGCCCTCATCAGGCTCATACTTTCGCGTTTTTCACATACTTGTTGAACAGATCCTGGGTTTTTTCTGGTTTGGATCCCGTAGTAGTGTGGTACCACAATAAAACAGTCAATTAAACCTGGTTTCGATCAATATTTCAGAGGATATCGCAAGTTAGGTCTGGGATAGGTCTGGGATTTGCCCTCATCAGACTCATACTTTCGCATTCTTCACATACTTGTTGAACGGATCCTGGGTTTTTTTTGGATTGGTTCACGTAGTAATGTGGTACCACACTGAAACATTCAATTAAACCTGGTCTTGATAAATATTTTAGAGGATAATTCATGTTAGGTCTAGGTTAGGTCTGGGATTTGCTCTCATCAGGCTCGTTCTTTCGCATATTTCTCATACTTGATGGCTAGATCCTGGGCTTTTTCTGGATTGCATCACGTAGTAATGAAGTACAACACTGAAACAGTCAATTAAACCTGGTTTCCATCAATATCTTAGAGGACAACGCATGTTAGGTCTGGAATAGGTCTGGGATTTGACCTCATCAGACTCATACTTTCGCACACTTCACATACTCGTTGAACAGATCCTGGGTTATTTTCTGGTTTGGATCACATAGTAATGTGGTACCACACTGAAACAGTCGATTAAACCTGGTTTTGATCAATATTTTATAGAATAATTCATGTTAGGTCTAGGTTAGGTCTGGGATTTGCTCTCATCAGGCTCATTCTTTCGCATATTTCTCAAACTTGATGGCTAGATCCTGGGCTGTTTCTGGATTGTATGACGTAGTAATGTGGTACTACGCTGAAACAGCGAATTAAACCTGGTTTCGATCAATATTTTAGAGGATAACGCAAGTTAGGTCTAGGTTAGGCCTGGGATTTGCCCTCATCAGGGTCATACTCTCGCAGTTTTAACATACATGTTGACCTGATCGAGGGTTTTTTCTGCTTTGGATCACGTAGTAAAGTGGTACCACACTGAAACATTCAATTAAACCTGGTCTTGATAAATATTTTAGAGGATAACGCATGTTAGGTTTGGGTTAGGTCTAGGATTTGCCCTCATCAGGCTCATACTTTCGCATATTTCTCATACTTCATGGCTAGATCCTGGGCTGTTTCAGGATTGTATCATGTAGTAATGTGGTAGCACGCTGAAACAGTCAATTAAACCTGGTTTCGATCAATATTTTAGAGGATAACGCAAGTTTGGTCTGGCATAGGTCTGGGATTTTCACTCATCAGACTCATACTTTCGCATTCTTCTCATACTTGTTGAACTGATCCTGGGTTTTTTCTGGTTTGGATCACGTAGTAATGTGGTACCACACTGAAACAGTCGATTAAACCTGGTTTCGATCAATATTTTAGAGGATAACGGAAGTTAAGTCTGGGATTGGTCTGGGATTTGACCTCATCATACTCATACTTTCGCACACTTCACATACTCGTTGAACAGATCCTGTGTTACTTTCTGGTTTGGATCACATAGTAATGTGGTACCACACTGAAACAGTCGATTAAACCAGGTTTCGATCAATGTTTTTGAGGATAACGCATGTTAGGTCTAGGTCAGGCCTGGGATTTTCACTCATCAGACTCATACTTTCGCACACTTCACATACTCGTTGAACAGATCCTGGGTTATTTTCTGGTTTGGATCACATAGTAATGTGGTACCACACTGAAACAGTCGATTAAACCAGGTTTCGATCAATAGTTTTGAGGATAACGCATGTTAGGTCTAGGTTAGGCCTGGGATTCTCACTCATCAGACTCATACTTTCGCATTCTTCACATACTTGTTGAACGGATCCTGGGTTTTTTCTGGTTTGGATCACGTTGTAATGTGGGACCACACTGAAACAATCAATTAAACCTGGTATTGATAAATATTTTAGAGGATAACGCATGTTAGGCTTGGGTTAGGTCTAGGATTTGCCCTCAGCAGGCTCATACTTTCGCATATCTCTCATACTTCATGGCTAGATCCTGGGCTGTTTCTGGATTGTATCACGTAGTAATGTGGTACCACGCTAAAACAGTCAATTAAACCTGGTTTCGATCAATATTTTAGAGGATAACGCAAGTTAGGTCTGGCATATGTCTGGGATTCGCCCTCATCAGGCTCATACTTTCGGGTTTTTCACATACTTGTTGAACAGATCCTGGGGTTTTTCTGGTTTGTATCACGTAGTAGTGTGGTACCACACTGAAACAGTCCATTAAACCAGGCTTCGATCAATATTTTTGAGGATAACGCATGTTAGGTCTAGGTCAGGCCTGGGATTTTCACTCATCAGACTCATACTTTCGCATTCTTCACATACTTGTTGAACGGATGCTGGGTTTTTTCTGGTTTGGATCACGTAGTAATGTGGGTCCACACTGAAACAATCAATTAAACCTGGTCTTGATAAATATTTTAGAGGATATCGCATGTTAGGTCTGGGATAGGTATGGGATTTGCCCTCATCAGACTCATACTTTCGCACACTTCACATACTCGTTGAACAGATCCTGGGTTATTTTCTGGTTTGGATCACATAGTAATGTGGGACCACACTGAATCAGTCAATTAAACCTGGTTTCGACCAATATTTTAGAGGACAGCGCATGTTAGGTCTAGGTTAGCCCTGGGATTTTCACTCATCAGACTCATACTTTCGCATTCTTCTCATACTTGTTGAACTGATCTTGGGTTTTTTCTGGTTTGGATCACATAGTAATGTGGTACCACACTGAAACAGTCGATTAAACCAGGTTTCGATCAATGTTTTTGAGGATAACGCATGTTAGGTCTAGGTCAGGCCTGGGATTTTCACTCATCAGACTCATACTTTCGCATTCTTCACATACTTGTTGAACGGATGCTGGGTTTTTTTCTGGTTTGGATCACGTAGTAATGTGGGTCCACACTGAAACAATCAATTAAACCTGGTTTCGATCTATATTTTAGAGGATAACCCAAGTTATGTCTGGGTTAGGTCTAGGATTTGCCCTCATCAGGCTCATACTTTCGCATATTTCTCATACTTCATGGCTAGATCCTGGGCTATTTCTGGATTGCATCACGTAGTAATGTAGTACCACACTGAAACAGTCAATTAAACCTGGTTTCCATCACTATTTTAGAGGACAACTCAAGTTAGGTCTGGGATAGGTCTGGGATTTGCCCTCGTCAGGATCATACTTTCGCATTTTTCACATACTTGTTGTACAGATCCTGGGTTTTATCCGGTTTGGATCACGCAGTAGTGTGGTACCACACTGAAACATTCAATTAAACCTGGTCTTGATAAATATTTTAGAGGATAACGCAAGTTAGGTCTAGGTTAGGCCTGGGATTTGCCCTCATCAGGGTCATACTCTCGCAGTTTTAACATACATGTTGACCTGATCGAGGGTTTTTTCTGCTTTGGATCACGTAGTAAAGTGGTACCACACTGAAACATTCAATTAAACCTGGTCTTGATAAATATTTTAGAGGATAACGCATGTTAGGTTTGGGTTAGGTCTAGGATTTGCCCTCATCAGGCTCATACTTTCGCATATTTCTCATACTTCATGGCTAGATCCTGGGCTGTTTCAGGATTGTATCATGTAGTAATGTGGTAGCACGCTGAAACAGTCAATTAAACCTGGTTTCGATCAATATTTTAGAGGATAACGCAAGTTTGGTCTGGCATAGGTCTGGGATTTTCACTCATCAGACTCATACTTTCGCATTCTTCTCATACTTGTTGAACTGATCCTGGGTTTTTTCTGGTTTGGATCACGTAGTAATGTGGTACCACACTGAAACAGTCGATTAAACCTGGTTTCGATCAATATTTTAGAGGATAACGGAAGTTAAGTCTGGGATTGGTCTGGGATTTGACCTCATCATACTCATACTTTCGCACACTTCACATACTCGTTGAACAGATCCTGTGTTACTTTCTGGTTTGGATCACATAGTAATGTGGTACCACACTGAAACAGTCGATTAAACCAGGTTTCGATCAATGTTTTTGAGGATAACGCATGTTAGGTCTAGGTTAGGCCTGGGATTTTCACTCATCAGACTCATACTTTCGCATTCTTCACATACTTGTAGAACGGATCCTGGGTTTTTTCTGGTTCGGATCACGTAGTAATGTGGGACCACACTGAAACAGTCAATTAAACCTGGTCTTGATAAATATTTTAGGGGTTAACGCATGATAGGTCTGGGTCAGGTCTAGAATTTGCCCTCATCATGCTCATACTTTCGCATCTTTCTCATACATCATGGCTAGATCCTGGGCTATTTCTGGATTGTATCACGTAGTAATGTGGTACCACGCTGAAACAGTCGATTAAACCTGGTTTCGATCAATATTTTAGAGGATAACGCAAGTTAAGTCTGGGATTGGTCTGGGATTTGACCTCATCATACTCATACTTTCGCACACTTCACATACTCGTTGAACAGATCCTGTGTTACTTTCTGGTTTGGATCACATAGTAATGTGGTACCACACTGAAACAGTCGATTAAACCAGGTTTCGATCAATGTTTTTGAGGATAACGCATGTTAGGTCTAGGTCAGGCCTGGGATTTTCACTCATCAGACTCATACTTTCGCACACTTCACATACTCGTTGAACAGATCCTGGGTTATTTTCTGGTTTGGATCACATAGTAATGTGGTACCACACTGAAACAGTCGATTAAACCAGGTTTCGATCAATATTTTTGAGGATAACGCATGTTAGGTCTAGGTTAGGCCTGGGATTCTCACTCATCAGACTCATACTTTCGCATTCTTCACATACTTGTTGAACGGATCCTGGGTTTTTTCTGGTTTGGATCACGTTGTAATGTGGGACCACACTGAAACAATCAATTAAACCTGGTATTGATAAATATTTTAGAGGATAACGCATGTTAGGCTTGGGTTAGGTCTAGGATTTGCCCTCAGCAGGCTCATACTTTCGCATATCTCTCATACTTCATGGCTAGATCCTGGGCTGTTTCTGGATTGTATCACGTAGTAATGTGGTACCACGCTAAAACAGTCAATTAAACCTGGTTTCGATCAATATTTTAGAGGATAACGCAAGTTAGGTCTGGCATAGGTCTGGGATTCGCCCTCATCAGGCTCATACTTTCGGGTTTTTCACATACTTGTTGAACAGATCCTGGGGTTTTTCTGGTTTGTATCACGTAGTAGTGTGGTACCACACTGAAACAGTCCATTAAACCAGGCTTCGATCAATATTTTTGAGGATAACGCATGTTAGGTCTAGGTCAGGCCTGGGATTTTCACTCATCAGACTCATACTTTCGCATTCTTCACATACTTGTTGAACGGATGCTGGGTTTTTTCTGGTTTGGATCACGTAGTAATGTGGGTCCACACTGAAACAATCAATTAAACCTGGTCTTGATAAATATTTTAGAGGATATCGCATGTTAGGTCTGGGATAGGTATGGGATTTGCCCTCATCAGACTCATACTTTCGCACACTTCACATACTCGTTGAACAGATCCTGGGTTATTTTCTGGTTTGGATCACATAGTAATGTGGGACCACACTGAATCAGTCAATTAAACCTGGTTTCGACCAATATTTTAGAGGACAGCGCATGTTAGGTCTAGGTTAGCCCTGGGATTTTCACTCATCAGACTCATACTTTCGCATTCTTCTCATACTTGTTGAACTGATCTTGGGTTTTTTCTGGTTTGGATCACATAGTAATGTGGTACCACACTGAAACAGTCGATTAAACCAGGTTTCGATCAATGTTTTTGAGGATAACGCATGTTAGGTCTAGGTCAGGCCTGGGATTTTCACTCATCAGACTCATACTTTCGCATTCTTCACATACTTGTTGAACGGATGCTGGGTTTTTTTCTGGTTTGGATCACGTAGTAATGTGGGTCCACACTGAAACAATCAATTAAACCTGGTTTCGATCTATATTTTAGAGGATAACCCAAGTTATGTCTGGGTTAGGTCTAGGATTTGCCCTCATCAGGCTCATACTTTCGCATATTTCTCATACTTCATGGCTAGATCCTGGGCTATTTCTGGATTGCATCACGTAGTAATGTAGTACCACACTGAAACAGTCAATTAAACCTGGTTTCCATCACTATTTTAGAGGACAACTCAAGTTAGGTCTGGGATAGGTCTGGGATTTGCCCTCGTCAGGATCATACTTTCGCATTTTTCACATACTTGTTGTACAGATCCTGGGTTTTATCCGGTTTGGATCACGCAGTAGTGTGGTACCACACTGAAACATTCAATTAAACCTGGTCTTGATAAATATTTTAGAGGATAACGCAAGTTAGGTCTGGGATAGGTCTGTGATTCGCCCTCATCAGGCTCATACTTTCGCGTTTTTCACATACTTGTTGAACTGATCCTGGGTTTTTTCTGGTTTGGATCACGTAGTAATGTGGTACCACACTGAAACAGTCGATTAAACCTAGTTTCGATCAATATTTTAGAGGATAACGCAAGTTAGGTCTGGGATAGGTCTGGGATTTGCCCTCATCAGACTCATACATTCGCACACTTCACATACTCGTTGAACTGATCCTGGGTTATTTTCTGGTTTGGATCACATAGTAATGTGGTACCACACTGAGACAGTCGATTAAACCAGGTTTCGATCAATATTTTTCAGGATAACGCATGTTAGGTCTAGGTTAGGCCTGGGATTTGGCCTCATCAGGGTCATACTTTCGAAGTTTTAACATACATGTTGACCTAATCCAGGGTCTTTTATGCTTTGGATCACGTAGTAATGTGGGACCACACTGAAACAGTCAATTCAACCTGGTTTCGATCAATATTTTAGAGGATAACGCAAGTTATGTCTGGGATAGGTCTGGGATTTGCCCTCATCAGGCTCATACTTTCGCGTTTTTCACATACTTGTTGAACGGGTCTTGGCTTTTTTCTGGTGTGGATCACGTAGTAATGTGGTATCACACTGAAACAATCAATTAAACCTGGTCTTGATAAATATTTTAGAGGATAACGCATGTTAGGCCTGGGTTAGGTCTAGGATTTGCCCTCATCAGGCTCATTCTTTCGCATATTTCTCATACTTGATGGCTAGATCCTGGGCTTTTTCTGGATTGCATCACGTAGTAATGAAGTACAACACTGAAACAGTCAATTAAACCTGGTTTCCATCAATATTTTGGAGGACAACGCAAGTCAGGTCTAGGTTAGGCCCGGGATTTTCACTCATCAGACTCATACTTTCGCATTCTTCACATACTCGTTGAACGGATCCTGGGTTTTTACTGGTTTGGATCACGTAGTAATGTGGTACCACACTGAAACATTCAATTAAACCTGGTTTCCAACAATATTTTAGAGGACAACGCTAGTTAGGTCTGAGTTAGGCCTGGGATTTGCCCTCATCAGACTTATATTTTCGCATACTTCACATACTTGTTGAACAGATCCTGGGTTTTGTTCCGGTTTCGATCACGTAGTAGTGTGGTACCACACTGAAACAGTTGATTAAACCTGGTTTCCATCAATATGTTTGAGCATAACGCATGTTAGGTCTAGGTTAGGTCTGGGATTAGCTCTCATCAGGCTCGTACTTTCGCATATTTCTCATACTTGATGGCTAGATCCTGGCTCTTTCTAGATTGGATCACGTAGTAATGTAGTACCACACTAAAACTGTCAACTAAACCTGGTTTCGACCAATATTTTAGAGGATAACGCAAGTTATGTCTGGGATAGGTCTGGGGATTTGCCCTCATCAGGCTCATACTTTCGCGTTTTTCACATTCTAGTTGAAGATATCCTGGGTTCTTTCTGGTTTGGATCACCTAGTAATTTGGTACCACACTGAGACAGTCTATTAAACCTGGTTTCGATCTATATTTTAGAGAATAATTCATGTTAGGTCTAGGTTAGGTCTGGGATTTTCTCTCATCAGGCTCATTCTTTCGCATATTTCTCATACTTGATGGGCAGATTCTGGGCTTTTTCTGGTTTGGATCACGTAGTAATGTGGTACCACACGGAAACAGACCATTAAACCTGCTTTCGATCAATATTTTAGAAGATAACGCATGTTAGGTCTAGGTTAGGCCTGGGATATGCCCTCATCAGACACATACTTTCGCATTCTTCACGTACTTGTTGAACAGCTCCTGGGTTTTTTTCTGGTTTGGATCACGTAGTAGTGTGGTACCGCTCTGAAACAGTCAATTAAACCTGGTTTCGATCAATATTTTAGAGGATAACGCAAGTTAGGTCTGGGATAGGTCTGGGATTTGCCCTCATCAGACTCATACTTTCGCATTCTTCACATACTCGTTGAACGGGTCCTGGGTTTTTACTGGTTTGGTTCACGTAGTAATGTGGTACCACACTGAAACATTCAATTAAACCTGGTTTCCAACAATATTTTAGAGGACAACGCTAGTTAGGTCTGGGTTGGGCCTGGGATTTGCCCTCATCAGACTTATATTTTCGCATACTTCACATACTTGTTGAACAGATCCTGGGTTTTGTTCCGGTTTCGATCACGTAGTAGTGTGGTACCACACTGAAACAGTTGATTAAACCTGGTTTCGATCAATATGTTTGAGCATAACGCATGTTAGGTCTAGGTTAGGTCTGGGATTTGCTCTTATCAGGCTCGTACTTTCGCATATTTCTCATACTTGATGGCTAGATCCTGGGCTTTTTCTAGATTGGATCACGTAGTAATGTAGTACCACACTGAAAGAGTCGATTAACCTTGGTTTCGATCAATATTTTAGAGGATAACGCATGTTAGGTCTAGGTTAGGCCTGGGATATGCCCTCATCAGGGTCATAATTTCGCAGTTTTAACATACATGTTGACCTCATCGAGGGTTTTTTCTGCTTTGGATCACGTAGTAATGTGGTGCCACACTAAAACTGTCAATTAAACCTGGTTTCGACCAATATTTTAGAGGATAACGCAAGTTATGTCTGGGATAGGTCTGGGGATTTGCCCTCATCAGGCTCATACTTTCGCGTTTTTCACATTCTAGTTGAACATATCCTGGGTTTTTTCTGGTTTGGATCACCTAGTAATGTGGTACCACACTGAGACAGTCCATTAAACCTGGTTTCGATCAATATTTTAGGGAATAATTCATGTTAGGTCTAGGTTAGGTCTGGGATTTTCTCTCATCAGGCTCATTCTTTCGCATATTTCTCATACTTGATGGGCAGATTCTGGGCTTTTTCTGGTTTGGATCACGTAGTAATGTGGTACCACACGGAAACAGACCATTAAACCTGCTTTCGATCAATATTTTAGAAGATAACGCATGTTAGGTCTAGGTTAGGCCTGGGATATGCCCTCATCAGACACATACTTTCGCATTTTTCACGTACTTGTTGAACAGCTCCTGGGTTTTTTTCTGGTTTGGATCACGTAGTAGTGTGGTACCGCACTGAAACAGTCAATTAAACCTGGTTTCGGTCAATATTTTAGAGGATAACGCAAGTTAGGTCTGGGATAGGTCTGGGATTTGCCCTCATCAGACTCATACTTTCGCATTCTTCACATACTCGTTGAACGGGTCCTGGGTTTTTACTGGTTTGGTTCACGTAGTAATGTGGTACCACACTGAAACATTCAATTAAACCTGGTCTTGATAAATATTTTAGAGGATAACGCATGTTAGGTCTGGTAAGGTCTAGGATTTGCCTTCATCAGGCTCATACTTTCGCATATTTCTAATACTTCATAGGTAGATCCTGGGCTATTTCTGGATTGGATCACGTAGTAATGTGGTACCACACTGAAACAGTCCATTAAACCTGGTTTCGATCAATATTATTGAGGATAACGCATGATAGGTCTGGGTTAGGTCTAGGATTTGCCCACATCAGGCTCATACTTTCGCATATTTCTCATACTTCATGGCTAGATCCTGGGCTATTTCTGGATTGGATCACGTAGTAATGTGGTACCACACTGAAGCAGTCAATTAAACCTTGTTTCGATCAATATTTTAGAGGATAACGCAAGTTAGGTCTGGGATAGGTCTGGGATTCGCCCTCATCAGGCTCATACTTTCGCGTTTTTCACATACTTGTTGAACTGATCCTGGGTTTTTTCTGGTTTGGATTACGTAGTAATGTGGTACCACACAGAAGCAGTCGATTAAACCTGGTTTCCATCAATATTTTAGAGGACAACGCAAGTTAGGTCTGGGATAGGTCTGGGATTAGCCCTCATCAGGCTTATACTTCCGCGTTTTTCACATACTTGTTGAACAGATCCTGCGTTTTTTCTGGTTTGGATCACGTAGTAATGCGGTACCACACTGAAACAGTCCATTAAACCTGGTTTCGATCAATATGTTAGAGAATAATTCATGTTAGGTCTAGGGAAGGTCTGGGATTTGCTCTCATCAGGCTCATTCTTTCGCATATTTCTCATACTTGATGGCTAGATCCTGGGCTATTTCTGGATTGGATCACGTAGTAATGTAGTACATCACTGAAACAGACAATTAAACCTGGCTTCCATCAATATTTTGGAGGATTACGCGAGTTATGTCTGGGATAGGTCTGGGGATTTGCCCTCATCAGGCTTATACTTTCTCGTTTTTCACATTCTTGTTGAACAGATCCTGGGTTTTTTCTGGTTTGGATCACCTAGTAATGTGGTACCACACTGAGACAGTCCATTAAACCTGGTTTCGATCAATATTTTAGATAATAATTCATGTTGGGTCTAGGTTAGGTAAGGGATTTGCTCTCATCAGGCTCGTACTTTCGCATATTTCTCATACTTGATGGGCAGATTCTGGGCTTTTTCTGGTTTGGATCACGTAGTAATGTGGTACCACACGGAAACAGTCCATTAAACCTGGTTTCGATGAATATTTTATAAGATAACGCATGTTAGGTCTAGGTTAGGCCTGGGATTTGCGCTCATCAGGGTCATACTTTCGCATTTTTCACATACTTGTTGAACAGATCCTGGGTTTTTTCTGGTTTGGATCACGTAGTAATGTGGTACCACACTGAAACAGTCCATTAAACCTGGTTTCGATCAATATTTTAGAGGATAACGCATGTTAGGCCTGGGTTAGGTCTAGGAATTGCCCTCATCAGGCTTATACTTTCGCATATCTCTCATACTTCATGGCTAGATCCTGGGCTATTTCTGGATTGCATCACGTAGTAATGTAGTACCACACTGAAACAGTCAATTAAACCTGGTTTCCATCAATATTTTAGAGGATAACGCATGTTATGTCTGGGATAGGTCTGGGATTTTCACCCATCAGACTCATACTTTCGCACACTTCACATACTCGTTGACAAGATCCTGGGTTTTTTTCTGGTTTGGATCACGTAGTAATTTGGTACCACACTGAAACAGTCCATTAAACATGGTTTCGATCAATATTTTAGAGGATAACGCATGTTTGGTCTGGTATAGGTCTAGAATTTGCCCTCATCAGGCTCATACTTTCGCATATTTTTCATACTTGATGGCTAGATCCTGGGCTTTTTCTAGATTGGATCACGTAGTAATGTTGTACCACACTGAAACAGTCGATTAACCCTGGTTTCGATCAATATTTTAGAGGATAACGCATGTTAGGTCTAGGCTAGGCCTGGGATTTGCCCTCATCAGACACGTACTTTCGCATTCTTTACGTACTTGTTGAACAACTCCTGGGTTTTTTTCTGGTTTGGATCACGTAGTAATGTGGTACCACACTGAAACAGTCGATTAAACCTGGTTTCGATCAATATTCTTGAGGATAACGCATGTTAGGTCTATGTTAGGCCTGAGATTTTCACTCATCAGGGTCATACTTTCGCAGTTTTGACATGCATGTTGACCTGATCGAGGGCTTTTCTGCTTTGGAGCACGTAGTAAAGTGGTACCACACTAAAACAGTCAATTAAACCTGGATACGATCAATATTTTAGAGGATAGCGCATGTTAGGTCTATGTTAGGCCTGAGATTTTCACTCATCAGACTCATACTTTCGCATTTTTCACATACTTCTTGAACGGATCCTGGGTTTTTTCTGGTGTGGATCATGTAGTAATGTGGTACCACACTGAAGCAATCAATTAAACCTGGTCTTGATAAATATTTTAGTGGATAACGCATGTTAGGTCTGGGTGAGGTCTAGGATTTGCCCTCATCAGGCTCATACTTTCGCATATTTCTCACACTTCATGGCTAGATCCTGTGCTATTTCTGGATTGGATCATGTGGTAATGTGTTGCCACAATGAAACAGTAAAGTAAACCTGGTTTCGATCAATATTTTAGAGGATAACGCAAGTTAGGTCTGGGATAAGTCTGGGATACGCCCTCATCAGGCTCATACTTTCGCGTTACTCACATACTTGTTGAACAGATCTCGGTTTTTTCTGGTTTGGATCACGTAGTAATGTGTTACCACACTGAAACAATCCATTAAACCTGGTTTCGATGAATATTTTAGAGGATAACGCATGTTAGGTCTAGGTTAGGCCTGCGATTTGCCCTCATCAGGGTCATACTTTCGCAGTTTTAACGTACATGTTGACCTGATCGAGGCTTTTTTCTGCTTTGGATCACGTAGTAAAGTGGTACCACACTGAAACAGTCAATTAAACCTGGTTTCGATCACTATTTTAGAGGATAACGCAAGTTAGGTCTGGGATAGGTCTGGGATTCGCCCTCATCAGGCTCATACTTTCGCGTTTTTCACATACTTCTTGGACAGATCCTGGGCTATTTCTGGATTGCATCACGTAGTAATGTAGTACCACACTGAAACAGTCAATTAAACCTGGTTTCGATCAATATTTTAGAGGATAACGTATGTTATGTCTAGGTTAGGCCTGGGATTTGCCCTTATCAGACTCATACTTACGCATACTTCACATACTTGATAAACAGATCCTGGGTTTGTTTCTGGTTTGGATCACGTAGTAAAGGGGAACCACACTAAAACGGTCAATTAAACCTGTTTTCGATCAATATTTTAGAGGATAACGCATGTTAGGTCTAGGTTAGGCCTGAGATTTTCACTCATCAGGCTCATTCTTTCGCATATTTCACATACTTGATGGCTAGATACTGGGTTTTTCCTGGTTTGGATCACGCAGTAATGTGGTACCACACTGAAACAGTCCACTCAACCTGGTTTCGATCAATATTTTAGAGGATAACGCATGTTATGTCTAGGTTAGGCCTGGCATTAGCCCTCATCAGATTCATACTTTCGCATACTTCACATACTTGTTGAACAGATCCTGGGTTTTTTTCTGGTTTGGATCACGTAGTAATGTGGTACCACACTGATACAGTCGATTAAACCTGGTTTCGATGTATATTTCTGAGGATAACGCATGTTAGGTCTAGGTTAGGCCTGGGATATGCGCTCATCAGAGTCATACTTTCGCAGTTTTAACATACATGTTGACCTCATCGAGGGTTTTTTCTGCTTTGGATCACGTAGTAAAGTGGTGCCACAATAAAACTGTCAATTAAACCTGGTATCGATCAATATTTTAGAGGATAACGCAAGTTATGTCCGGGATAGGTCTGGGGATTTGCCCTCATCAGTCTCATACTTTCGCAGTCTTCACATACTTCTTGAACAGATCCCGGGTTTTTTCTGGTTTCGATCACGTAGTAATGTGGTACCACACTGAAGCATACCAATAAACCTGGTTTCGATTTTTATTTTAGAGTATAACACATGTTAGGTCTAGGTTATGTCTGGGATTTGCCCTCATCAGGCTCATACTTTCGCATATTTCTCATACTTTATAGCTAGATCCTGAGCTATTTCTGCATTGGATCACGTAGTAATGTGGTACCACACTGAAACAGTCCACTCAACGTGGTTTCTATCAATATTTTAGAGGATAACGCATGTTATGTCTAGGTTAGGCCTGGGATTCGCCCTCATCAGATTCATACTTTCGGATTTTTCACATACTTGTTGAACAGATCCTGCGTTTCTTCTGGTTTGGATCACGTAGTAATGTGGTACCACACTAAAACAGTCCATTAAACCTGGTTTCGATCAATATTTTAGAGAATAATTCATGTTAGGTCTAGGTTAGGTGTGGGATTTGCTCTCATCAGACCCATTCTTTCGCATATTTCACATACTTGATGGCTAGATCCTGGGCTTTTTCTGGATTGCGTCACGCAGTAATGTAGTACAACACTGAAACAGTCAATTAAACCTGGTTTCCATAAATATTTTAGAGGACAACGCATGTTAGGTCTAGGTCAGGCCTGGGATTTGCCATCATCAGGGTCATACTTTCGCATATTTCTCATACTTGATGGCCAGATTCTGGGCCTTTTCTGGTTTGGATCACGTAGTAATGTGGTACCACACTGAAACAGTCCATTAAACCTGGTTTCGATCAATATTTTTGAGGATAACGCATGTTAGGTCTGGGTGAGGTCTAGGATTTGCCCTCAACAGGCTCATACTTTCGCATATTTCTCATAATTCATGGCTAGATCCTGGGCTATTTCTGGATTGCATCACGTAGTAATGTAGTACCACACTGAAACAGTCAATTAAACCTGGTTTCCATCTCTAGTTTAGAGGACAACTCAAGTTAGGTCTGGGATAGGTCTGGGATTTGCCCTCGTCAGGATCATACTTTCGCATTTTTCACATACTTCTTGAACAGATCCTGGGTTTTTTCTGGTTTGGATCACGCAGTAGTGTGGTACCACACTGAAACATTCAATTAAACCTGGTCTTGATAAATATTTTAGAGAATAACGCATGTTAGCTCTTGGTTCGGTCTGGGATTTGCTCTCATCAGGCTCGTACTTTCGCATATTTCTCGTAGTTGATGGCCAGATTCTGGGTTTTTTCTGGTTTGGATCACGTAGTAATGTGGTACCACACTGAAATAGTCGATTAAACCTGGTTTCTTTCAATATTTTTGAGGGTAACTCATGTTAGGTCTAGGATAGGTCTGGGATTTGCCCTCATCACGCTCATCGTTTCGCGTTTTTCACATACTTCTTACTCAGATCCCGGGTTTTTTCTGGTTTGGATCACGTAGAAATGTGGTACCACACTGAAACATTCAACTAGACCTGGTACTGATAAATATTTTTGAGGGTAACGCATGTTAGGTCTAGGTTAGGCCTGGGATTTTCCCTCATCAGAAACATACTTTCGCATTCTTCACATACTTGTTGAACAGATCCTGGGTATTTTTCTGGTTTGGATCACGTAGTGATGTGTTACCACACTGAAACAGTCCATTAAACCTGGTTTCGATCAATATTTTAGAGGACAATGCAAGTTAGGTCTGGGATAGGTCTGGGATTTGCCCACATCAGGGTCATACTTTCGCATTTTTCACATACTTGTTGAACAGATCCTGGGTTTTTTCTGGTTTGGATCGCGCAGTAATGTGGTACCACACTGAAACAGCCCACTAAACCTGGTTTCGATCAATATTTTAGAGGATAACGAAAGTTATGTCTAGGTTAGGCCTGGGAATTGCCCTCATCAGACTCATGCTTTCGCATTTGTCACATACTTGTTGAACAGATCCAGGGTTTTTTCTGGTATAGATCACGTAGTAATGTGGTACCACACTGAAACATTCAGTTAAACCTGGTCTTGATAAATATTTTTGAGGATAACGCATGTTAGGTCTGGGTTAGGTCTAGGATTTGCCCTCATCAGGCTCATACTTTCGCATATTTCTTATACTTCATGGATAGATCCTGGGCTATTTTCTGGTTTGGATCACATAGTAATGTGGTACCACACTGAAACAGTCGATTAAACCAGGTTTCGATCAATATTTTTAAGGATAACGCATGTTAGGTATAGGTTAGGCCTGGGATTTGCCCTCATCAGGGTCATACTTTCGCAGTTTTAACATACATGTTGACCAGATCGAGGGTTTTTTCTGCTTTGGATCACGTAGTAAAGTGGTACCACACTGAAACAGTCCATTAAACCTGGTATCGGTCAATATTTAAGAGGATAACGCATGTTAGGTCTAGGTTAGGCCTGGGATATTCACTCATCAGACTCATACTTTCGCATTCTTCAAATACTTGTTGAACGGATCTTGGGTTTTTTCTGGTTTGGATCACGTAGTAATGTGGTACCACACTGAAACAGTCGATTAAACCTGGTTTCGATCAATATTTTAGAGGATAACGCAAGTTAGGTCTGGGATAGGTCAGGGTTCGCCCTCACCAGGCTCATACTATCGCGTTTTTCACATACTTGTTGAACAAATCCTGGGTTTTTTCTTGTTTGGATCACGTAGTAATGTGGTACCACACTGAAACAGTCGATTTAACCTGGTTTCGATCAATATTTTAGAGGATAACGCATGTAAGGTCTAGGTTAGGCCTGGGATTTTCACTCATCAGACTCATACTTTCGCATTCTTCACATACTTGTTGAACGGATCCTGGGTTTTTTCTGGTTTGGATCACGTAGTAATGTGGGACCACACTGAAACAGTCAACTAAACCTGGTTTCGAACAATATATTAGAGAATAATTCATGTTAGGTCTAGGTTAGGTCTGGGATTTGCTCTCATCAGGCTCATTCTTTCGCATATTTCTCATACTTGATGACTAGATCCTGGGCTTTTTCTGGATTGCATCACGTAGTAATGAAGTAAAACACTGAAACACTCAATTAAACCTGGTTTCGATCAATATTATTGAGGATAACGCATGTTAGGTCTAGGTTAGGCCTGGGATTTTCACTCATCAGACTCATACTTTCGCGTTTTTCACATACTTGTTGAACAGATCCTGGGTTTTTTCTGGTTTGTATCACATAGTAGTGTGGTACCACACTGAAACAGTCCATTAAACCTGGTTTGGAACAATATTTTAGAGGATAACGCATGTTAGGCCTAGGTTAGGTCTGGGATTTTCACTCATCAGACTCATACTTTCGCATTCATCACATACTTGTTGAACGGATCCTGGGTTTTTGCTGGTTTGGATCACGTAGTAATGTGGTACCACACTGAAACATTCCATTAAACCAGGTCTTGATAAATATTTTAGAGGATAACGCATGTTAGGTTTGGGTTAGGTCTAGGATTTGCCCTCATCAGGCTCATACTTTCGCATATTTCTCATACTTCATGGCTGGATCCTGGGCTATTTCTGGATTGGTTCACGTAGTAATGAAACAGTCAATTAAACCTGGTTTTGATGAATATTTTAGAGAATAATTCATGTTAGGTCTAGGTTAGGCCTGGGATTTGCTCTCATCAGGCTCATTCTTTCGCATATTTCTCATACTAGATGGCTAGATCCTGGGCTTTTTCTGGATTGCATCACGTAGTAATGAAGTACAACACTGAAACACTCAATTAAACCTGGTTTCGATCAATATTATTGAGGATAACGCATGTTAGGTCTAGGTTAGGTCTAGGATTTGCCCTCATCAGGCGCATACTTTCGCATATTTCTCATACTTCATGGCTGGATCCTGGGCTGCTTCTGGATTGGATCACGTAGTAATGTGGTACCACACTGAAGCAGTCAATTAAACCTTGTTTCGATCAATATTTTAGAGGATAACGCAAGTTAGGTCTGGGATAGGTCTGGGATTCGCCCTCATCAGGCTCATACTTTCGCGTTTTTCACATACTTGATGGGCAGATTCTGGGCTTTTTCTGGTTTGGATCACGTAGTAATGTGGTACCACACTGAAACATTCAATTAAACCAGGTCTTGATAAATATTTTAGAGAATAACGTATGTTAGGTCTGGGTTAGGTCTAGGGTTTGCCCTCATCAGGCTCATACTTTCGCATATTTCTTATACTTGATGGCTAGATCCTGGGCTATTTCTGGATTGGATCACGTAGTAATGTGGTACCACACTGAAACATTCAATTAAACCTGGTCTTGATAAATATTTTAGAGGATAACGCATGTTAGGTTTGGGTTAGGTCTAGGATTTGCCCTCAGCAGGCTCATACTTTCGCATCTTTCTCATACTTCATGGCTAGATCCTGGGCTGTTTCTGGTTTGGATCACGTAGTAATGTGGTACCACACTGAAACAGTCGATTAAACCTGGTTTTGATCAATATTTTAGAGGATAACGCATAGCTAGGTTTGGGATAGGTCTGGGATTTGAGCTCGTCAGACTCATACTTTCGCACACTTCACATACTCGTTGAACAGATCCTGGGTTATTTTCTGGTTTGGATCACATAGTAATGTGGTACCACACTGAAACAGTCGATTAAACATGGTTTCGATCAATATTTTAGAGAATAATTCATGTTAGGTCTAGGTTAGGTCTGCGATTTGCTCTCATCAGGCTCGTTCTTTCGCATATTTCTCATACTTGATGGCTAGATCCTGGGCTTTTTCTGGATTGCATCACGTAGTAATGAAGTACAACACTGAAACAGTCAATTAAACCTGGTTTCCATCAATATCTTAGAGGACAACGCAAGTTAGGTCTGGAATAGGTCTGGGATTTGCCCTCATCAGGCTCATGCTTTCGTGTTTTTCACATACTTGTTGAACAGGTCCTGGGTTTTCTCTGGTTTGGATCACGTAGTAGTGTGGTACCACACTGAAACAGTTCATTAAACCTGGTTTCGATCAATATTTTAGAGAATAATTCATGTTAGGTCTAGGTTAGGTCTGGGATTTGCTCTCATCAGGCTCATTCTTTCGCATATTTCTCATACTTGATGGCTAGGTCCTGGGCTGTTCCTGGATTGTATGACGTAGTAATGTGGTACCACGCTGAAACAGCGAATTAAACCTGGTTTCGATCAATATTTTAGAGGATAACGCAAGTTAGGTCTAGGTTAGGCCTGGGATTTGCCCTCATCAGGGTCATACTTTCGCAGTTTTAACATACATGTTGACCTGATCGAGGGTTTTTTCTGCTTTGGATCACGTAGTAAAGTGGTACCACACTGAAACATTCAATTAAACCTAGTCTTGATAAATATTTTAGAGGATAGCGCATGTTAGGTTTGGGTTAGGTCTAGGACTTGCCCTCATCCGGCTCATACTTTCGCATATTTCTCATACTTCATGGCTAGATCCTGGGCTGTTTCTGGATTGTATCACGTAGTAATGTGGTACCACACTGAAACAGTCGATTAAACCAGGTTTCGATCAATATTTTTGAGGATAACGCATGTTAGGTCTAGGTTAGGCCAGAGATTTTCACTCATCAGACTCATACTTTCGCATTCTTCACATACTTGTAGAACGGATCCTGGGTTTTTTCCGGTTTGGATCACGTAGTAATGTGGGACCACACTGAAACAGTCAATTAAACCTGGTCTTGAAAAATATTTTAGAGGATAACGCATGTTAGGTCTGGATCAGGTCTAGAATTTGCCCTCATCATGCTCATACTTTCGCATCTTTCTCATACATCATGGCTAGATCCTGGGCTATTTCTGGATTGTATCACGTAGTAATGTGGTACCACGCTGAAACAGTCGATTAAACCTGGTTCCGATCAATATTTTAGAGGATAACGCAAGTTAAGTCTGGGATTGGTCTGGGATTTGACCTCATCAGACTCATACTTTCGCACACTTCACATACTTGTTGAACAGATCCTGGGTTTTTTCTGGTTTGGATCCCGTAGTAGCGTGGTACCACACTGAAACAGTCCATTAAACCTGGTTTCGCTCAATATTTTAGAGGATAACGCATGTTAGGTCTAGGTCAGGCCTGGGATTTTCACTCATCTGACTCATACTTTCGCATTCTTCACATACTTGTTGAACGGATCCTGGGTTTTTTCTGGTTTGGATCACGTAGTAATGTGGGTCCACACTGAAACAATCAATTAAACCTGGTCTTGATAAATATTTTAGAGGATAACGCATGTTAGGTCTGGGATAGGTATGGGATTTGCCCTCATCAGACTCATACTTTCGCACACTTCACATACTCGTTGAACAGATCCTGGGTTATTTTCTGGTTTGGATCACATAGTAATGTGGTACCACACTGAAACAGTCGATTAAACCAGGTTTCGATCAATATTTTTGAGGACAACGCATGTTAGGTCTAGGTTAGGCCTGGGATTTTCACTCATCAGACTCATACTTTCGCATTCTTCACATACTTGTTGAACTGATCCTGGGTTTTTTCTGGTTTGGATCACGTAGTAATGTGGTACCACACTGAAACATTCAATTAAACCTGGTCTTGATATATATTTTAGAGGATAACGCATGTTAGGTCTAGGTTAGGTCTGGGATTTGCTCTCATTAGGCTCATTCTTTCGCATATTTCTCATACTTGATGGCTAGATCATGTGCTTTTTCTGGATTGCATCACGTAGTACTGTAGTACCACACTGAAACAGTCAATGAAACCTGGTTTCCATCAAGATTTTAGAGGACAACGCAAGTTAGGTCTAGGTAAGGCCTGAGATTTTCACTGATCAGACTCATACTTTCGCCTTCTTCACATAATTGTTGAACGGATCCTGGGTTTTTTCAGGTTTGGAACACGTAGTAAAGTGGTACCACACTGAAACATTCAATTAAACCTGGTCTTGATATATATTTTAGAGGATAACGCATGTTAGGTCTGGGTTAGGTCTAGGATTTGCACTCATCAGGCTCATACTTTCGCATATTTCTCATACTTCATGGCTAGATCCTGGGCTATTTCTGGATTGGATCACGTAGTAAAGTGGTACCACACTGAAACATTCAATGCAACCTGGTCTTGATAAATATTTTAGAGGATAACGCATGTTAGGTCAAGGTTAGGTCTAAGATTTGCCCTCATCAGGCTCACAGTTTCGCGTTTTTCACATACTTGTCGAACAGATCCTGGGTTTTTTCTGGTTTGGATCACGTAGTAATGTGGGTCCACACTGAAACAATCAATTAAACCTGGTCTTGATAAATATTTTAGAGGATAACGCATGTTAGGTCTGGGATAGGTCTGGGATTTGCCCTCATCAGACTCATACTTTCGCACACTTCACATACTCGTTGGACAGATCCTGCGTTATTTTCTGGTTTGGATCACATAGTAATGTGGTACCACACTGAAACATTCAATTAAACCTGGTCTTCATAAATATTTTAGAGGATAACGCATGTTAGGTCTGGGTTAGGTCTAGGATTTGCCCTCATCAGGCTCATACTTTCGCATATTTCTCATACTTCATGGCTAGATCCTGGGCTATTTCTGGATTGGATCTCGTAGTAAAGTGGTACCACACTGAAACATTCAATGAAACCTGGTCTGGATAAATATTTTAGAGGACAACGCATCTTAGGTCTGGGTTAGGTCTAAGATTTGCCCTCATCAGGCTCACAGTTTCGCGTTATTCACATACTTGTTGAACAGATACTGGGTTTTTTCTGGTTTGGATCACGAAGTAGTGTGGTACCACACTGAAACAGTCCATTAAACCTGGTTTCGCTCAAATTTTTAGAGGATAACGCATGTTAGGTCTAGGTTAGGTCTGGGATTTGCTCTCATCAGGCTCATTCTTTCGCATATTTCTCATACTTGATGGCTATATCCTGGGCTTTTTCTGGATTGGATCACGTAGTAAAGTGGTACCACACTGAAACATTCAATGAAACCTGTTCTGGATAAATATTTTAGAGGATAACGCATCTTAGGTCAGGGTTAGGTCTAAGATTTGCCCTCATCAGGCTCACAGTTTCGCGTTTTTCACATACCTGTTAAACAGATCCTGGGTTTTTTCTGGTTTGGATCACGTAGTAATGTGGTACCACACTAAAACAGTCAATTAAACCTGGTTTCGTTCAATATTTTGGAGGATCACGCAAGCTAGGTCTGGGAAAGGTCTGTGATTAGCCCTCATCAGACTCATACTTTCGCACACTTCACATACTCGTTGACAAGATCCTGGGTTTTTTTCTGGCTTGGATCACGTAGTAATGTGGTTCCACACTGAAACAGTCGACTAAACTTGGCTTCGATCAATATTTTAGAGGATAACGCAAGTTAGGTCTGGGATAGGTCTGGGATTTGCCCTCATCAGGCTCATACTTTCGCGTTTTTCACATACTTGTTGAACGGATCCTGGGTTTTTTCTTGTTTGGGTCACGTAGTAATGTTGGACCACACTGAAACAGTCAATTAAACCTGGTTTCGACCAATATTTTAGAGAATAATTCATGTTAGGTCTAGGTTAGGTCTGGGATTTGCTCTCATCAGGCTCATACTTTCGCACACTTCACATACTTGTTGAACGGATCCTGGGTTTTTTCTGGTTTGGATCACGTAGTAGTGTGGTACCACACTGAAACAGTCCATTAAACCTGGTTTCGCTCAATATTTTAGAGGATAACGCATGTTAGGTCTAGGTCAGTCCTGGGATTTTCACTCATCAGACTCATACTTTCGCATTCTTCACACACTTGTTGAACGGATCCTGGGCTTTTTCTGGTTTGGATCACGTAGTAATGTGGGTCCACACTGAAACAATCAATTAAACCTGGTCTTGATAAATATTTTAGAGGATAACGCATGTTTGGTCTGGGATAGGTCTGGGATTTGCCCTCATCAGACTCATACTTTCGCACACTTCACATACTCGTTGAACGGATCCTGCGTTATTTTCTGGTTTGGATCACATAGTAATGTGGTACCACACTGAAACATTCAATTAAACCTGGTCTTGATAAATATTTTAGAGGATAACGCATGTTAGGTTTGGCTTAGGTCTAGGATTTGCCCTCATCAGGCTCATACTTTCGCATATTTCTCATACTTCATGGCTAGATTCCTGGGCTGTTTCTGGTTTGTATCACGTAGTAATGTGGTACCACGCTGAAACAGTCAATTAAACCTGGTTTCGAGCAATATTTTAGAGGATAACGCAAGTTAGAACTGGCATAGGTCTGGGATTCGCCCTCATCAGGCTCATACTTTCGCGTTTTTCACATACTTGTTGAACAGATCCTGGGTTTTTTCTGGTTTGTATCACGTAGTAGTGTGGTACCACACTGAAACAGTCCATTAAAGCTGGTTTGGATCAATTGTTTAGAGGATAACGCATGTTAGGTCTAGGTTAGCCCTGGGATTTTCACTCATCAGACTCATACTTTCGCATTCTTCTCATACTTGTTGAACTGATCCTGGGTTTTTTCTGGTTTGGATCACGTAGTAATTTGGTACCACACTCAAACAGTCCATTAAACCTGGTTTGGATCAATATTTTAGAGGATAACGCATGTTAGGTATAGGTTAGCCCTGGGATTTTCATCCATCAGACTCATACTTTCGCATTCTTCTTATACTTGTTGAACTGATCCTGGGTTTTTTCTGGTTTGGATCACGTAGTAATGTGGTACCACACTGAAACAGTCGATTAAACCTGGTTTCGATCAATATTTTAGAGGATAACGCAAGTTAGGTCTAGGTTAGGCCCGGGATTTTCACTCATCAGACTCATATTTCGCATTCTTCACATACTTGTTGAACGTATCCTGGGTTTTTTCTGGTTTTGATCACGTAGTAATGTGGGACCACACTGAATCAGTCAAATAAACCTGGTCTTGATAAATATTTTAGAGGATAACGCATGTTAGGTTTGGCTTAGGTCTAGGATTTGCCCCCAGCAGGCTCATACTTTCGCATATTTCTCATACTTGATGGCTAGATCCTGGGCTTTTTCTGGATTGGATCACGTAGTAATGAAGTACAACACTGAAACAGTCAATTAAACCTGGTTTCCATCAATATTTTAGAGGACAGCGCATGTTAGGTCTAGGTTAGGCCTGGGATTTGCCCTGATCAGGGTCATACTTTCGCAGTCTTAACATACATGTTGACCTGATCGAGGGTTTTTTCTGCTTTGGATCACGTAGTAAAGTGGTACCACACTGAAACAGTCCATTAAACCTGGTTTGGATCAATATTTTAGAGGATAACGCATGTTAGGTCTAGGTTAGGTCTGGGATTTTCGCTCATGAGACTCATACTTTCGCATTCTTCACATACTTGTTGAACGGATCCTGGGATTTTTCTGGTTTGGTTCATGTAGTAATGTGGTACCACACTGAAACATTCAATTAAACCTGGTCTTGATAAATATTTTAGAGGATAACGCATGTTAGGTTTGGCTTAGGTCTAGGATTTGCCCCCAGCAGGCTCATACTTTCGCATATTTCTCATACTTCATGGCTATATCCTGGGCTGTTTTTGGTTTGTATCACGTAGTAATGTGGTACCACGCTGAAACAGTCAATTAATCCTGGTTTCGAGCAATATTTTAGAGGATAACGCAAGTTAGAACTGGCATAGGTCTGGGATTCGCCCTCATCAGGCTCATACTTTCGCGTTTTTCACATACTTGTTGAACAGATCCTGGGTTTTTTCTGGTTTGTATCACGTAGTAGTGTGGTACCACACTGAAACAGTCCATTAAAGCTGGTTTGGATCAATTGTTTAGAGGATAACGCATGTTAGGTCTAGGTTAGCCCTGGGATTTTCACTCATCAGACTCATACTTTCGCATTCTTCTCATACTTGTTGAACTGATCCTGGGTTTTTTCTGGTTTGGATCACGTAGTAATTTGGTACCACACTGAAACAGTCGATTAAACCTGGTTTCGATCAATATCTTAGAGGATAACGCAAGTTAAGTCTGGGATTGGTCTGGGATTTGACCTCATCAGACTCATACTTTCGCACACCTCACATACTCGTTGAACAGATCCTGGGTTATTTTCTGGTTTGGATCACATAGTAATGTGGTACCACACTGAAACAGTCGATTAAACCTGGTTTCACTCAATATTTTAGAGGATAACGCATGTTAGGTCTAGGTCAGGCCTGGGATTTCCACTCATCAGACTCATACTTTCGCATTCTTCACATACTTGTTGAACGGATGCTGGGTTTTTTCTGGTTTGGATCACGTAGTATTGTGGGTCCACACTGAAACAATCAATTAAACCTGGTCTTGATAAATATTTTAGAGGATAACGCATGTTAGGTCTGGGATAGGTATGGGACTTGCCCTCATCAGACTCATACTTTCGCACACTTCACATACTCCTTAACAGATCCTGGGTTATTTTCCGGTTTGGATCACATAGTAATGTGGTACCACACTGAAACAGTCGATTAAACCAGGTTTCGATCTATATTATTGAGGATAACGCATGTTAGGTCTAGGTTAGGCCTGGGATTTTCACTCATCAGACTCATACTTTCGCATTCTTCACATACTTGTTGAACGGATCCTGGGTTTTTTCTGGTTTATATCACGTAGTAATGTGGTACCAAACTGAAACAGTCGATTAAACCAGGTTTCGATCAATATTTTTGAGGATAACGCATGTTGGGTCTAGGTTGGGCCTGGGATTTTCACTCATCAGACTCATACTTTCGCATTCCTCACTTACTTGTTGAACGGATCCTGGGTTTTTTCTGGTTTATATCACGTAGTAATGTGGTACCACACTGAAACAGTCCATTAAACCTGGTTTGGATCAATATTTTAGAGGATAACGCATGTTAGGTCTAGTTTAGCCTTGGGATTTTCACCCATCAGACTCATACTTTCGCATTCTTCTCATACATGTTGAACTGATCCTGGGTTTTTTCTGGTTTGGATCACGTAGTAATGTGGTACCACACTGAAGCAGTCGATTAAACCTGGTTTCGATCAATATTTTAGAGAATAATTCATGTTAGGTCTAGGTTAGGTCTGGGATTTTCTCTCATCAGGCTCACAGTTTCGCGTTTTTCACATACTTGTCGAACAGATCCTGGGTTTTTTCTGGTTTGGATCACGTAGTAATGTGGGTCCACACTGAAACAATCAATTAAACCTGGTCTTGATAAATATTTTAGAGGATAACGCATGTTAGGTCTGGGATAGGTCTGGGATTTGCCCTCATCAGACTCATACTTTCGCACACTTCACATACTCGTTGGACAGATCCTGCGTTATTTTCTGGTTTGGATCACATAGTAATGTGGTACCACACTGAAACATTCAATTAAACCTGGTCTTCATAAATATTTTAGAGGATAACGCATGTTAGGTCTGGGTTAGGTCTAGGATTTGCCCTCATCAGGCTCATACTTTCGCATATTTCTCATACTTCATGGCTAGATCCTGGGCTATTTCTGGATTGGATCTCGTAGTAAAGTGGTACCACACTGAAACATTCAATGAAACCTGGTCTGGATAAATATTTTAGAGGACAACGCATCTTAGGTCTGGGTTAGGTCTAAGATTTGCCCTCATCAGGCTCACAGTTTCGCGTTATTCACATACTTGTTGAACAGATACTGGGTTTTTTCTGGTTTGGATCACGAAGTAGTGTGGTACCACACTGAAACAGTCCATTAAACCTGGTTTCGCTCAAATTTTTAGAGGATAACGCATGTTAGGTCTAGGTTAGGTCTGGGATTTGCTCTCATCAGGCTCATTCTTTCGCATATTTCTCATACTTGATGGCTATATCCTGGGCTTTTTCTGGATTGGATCACGTAGTAAAGTGGTACCACACTGAAACATTCAATGAAACCTGTTCTGGATAAATATTTTAGAGGATAACGCATCTTAGGTCAGGGTTAGGTCTAAGATTTGCCCTCATCAGGCTCACAGTTTCGCGTTTTTCACATACTTGTTAAACAGATCCTGGGTTTTTTCTGGTTTGGATCACGTAGTAATGTGGTACCACACTAAAACAGTCAATTAAACCTGGTTTCGTTCAATATTTTGGAGGATCACGCAAGCTAGGTCTGGGAAAGGTCTGTGATTAGCCCTCATCAGACTCATACTTTCGCACACTTCACATACTCGTTGACAAGATCCTGGGTTTTTTTCTGGCTTGGATCACGTAGTAATGTGGTTCCACACTGAAACAGTCGACTAAACTTGGCTTCGATCAATATTTTAGAGGATAACGCAAGTTAGGTCTGGGATAGGTCTGGGATTTGCCCTCATCAGGCTCATACTTTCGCGTTTTTCACATACTTGTTGAACGGATCCTGGGTTTTTTCTTGTTTAGGTCACGTAGTAATGTTGGACCACACTGAAACAGTCAATTAAACCTGGTTTCGACCAATATTTTAGAGAATAATTCATGTTAGGTCTAGGTTAGGTCTGGGATTTGCTCTCATCAGGCTCATACTTTCGCACACTTCACATACTTGTTGAACGGATCCTGGGTTTTTTCTGGTTTGGATCACGTAGTAGTGTGGTACCACACTGAAACAGTCCATTAAACCTGGTTTCGCTCAATATTTTAGAGGATAACGCATGTTAGGTCTAGGTCAGTCCTGGGATTTTCACTCATCAGACTCATACTTTCGCATTCTTCACACACTTGTTGAACGGATCCTGGGCTTTTTCTGGTTTGGATCACGTAGTAATGTGGGTCCACACTGAAACAATCAATTAAACCTGGTCTTGATAAATATTTTAGAGGATAACGCATGTTTGGTCTGGGATAGGTCTGGGATTTGCCCTCATCAGACTCATACTTTCGCACACTTCACATACTCGTTGAACGGATCCTGCGTTATTTTCTGGTTTGGATCACATAGTAATGTGGTACCACACTGAAACATTCAATTAAACCTGGTCTTGATAAATATTTTAGAGGATAACGCATGTTAGGTTTGGCTTAGGTCTAGGATTTGCCCTCATCAGGCTCATACTTTCGCATATTTCTCATACTTCATGGCTAGATTCCTGGGCTGTTTCTGGTTTGTATCACGTAGTAATGTGGTACCACGCTGAAACAGTCAATTAAACCTGGTTTCGAGCAATATTTTAGAGGATAACGCAAGTTAGAACTGGCATAGGTCTGGGATTCGCCCTCATCAGGCTCATACTTTCGCGTTTTTCACATACTTGTTGAACAGATCCTGGGTTTTTTCTGGTTTGTATCACGTAGTAGTGTGGTACCACACTGAAACAGTCCATTAAAGCTGGTTTGGATCAATTGTTTAGAGGATAACGCATGTTAGGTCTAGGTTAGCCCTGGGATTTTCACTCATCAGACTCATACTTTCGCATTCTTCTCATACTTGTTGAACTGATCCTGGGTTTTTTCTGGTTTGGATCACGTAGTAATTTGGTACCACACTGAAACAGTCCATTAAACCTGGTTTGGATCAATATTTTAGAGGATAACGCATGTTAGGTATAGGTTAGCCCTGGGATTTTCATCCATCAGACTCATACTTTCGCATTCTTCTTATACTTGTTGAACTGATCCTGGGTTTTTTCTGGTTTGGATCACGTAGTAATGTGGTACCACACTGAAACAGTCGATTAAACCTGGTTTCGATCAATATTTTAGAGGATAACGCAAGTTAGGTCTAGGTTAGGCCCGGGATTTTCACTCATCAGACTCATATTTCGCATTCTTCACATACTTGTTGAACGTATCCTGGGTTTTTTCTGGTTTTGATCACGTAGTAATGTGGGACCACACTGAATCAGTCAATTAAACCTGGTCTTGATAAATATTTTAGAGGATAACGCATGTTAGGTTTGGCTTAGGTCTAGGATTTGCCCCCAGCAGGCTCATACTTTCGCATATTTCTCATACTTGATGGCTAGATCCTGGGCTTTTTCTGGATTGGATCACGTAGTAATGAAGTACAACACTGAAACAGTCAATTAAACCTGGTTTCCATCAATATTTTAGAGGACAGCGCATGTTAGGTCTAGGTTAGGCCTGGGATTTGCCCTGATCAGGGTCATACTTTCGCAGTCTTAACATACATGTTGACCTGATCGAGGGTTTTTTCTGCTTTGGATCACGTAGTAAAGTGGTACCACACTGAAACAGTCCATTAAACCTGGTTTGGATCAATATTTTAGAGGATAACGCATGTTAGGTCTAGGTTAGGTCTGGGATTTTCGCTCATGAGACTCATACTTTCGCATTCTTCACATACTTGTTGAACGGATCCTGGGATTTTTCTGGTTTGGTTCATGTAGTAATGTGGTACCACACTGAAACATTCAATTAAACCTGGTCTTGATAAATATTTTAGAGGATAACGCATGTTAGGTTTGGCTTAGGTCTAGGATTTGCCCCCAGCAGGCTCATACTTTCGCATATTTCTCATACTTCATGGCTATATCCTGGGCTGTTTTTGGTTTGTATCACGTAGTAATGTGGTACCACGCTGAAACAGTCAATTAATCCTGGTTTCGAGCAATATTTTAGAGGATAACGCAAGTTAGAACTGGCATAGGTCTGGGATTCGCCCTCATCAGGCTCATACTTTCGCGTTTTTCACATACTTGTTGAACAGATCCTGGGTTTTTTCTGGTTTGTATCACGTAGTAGTGTGGTACCACACTGAAACAGTCCATTAAAGCTGGTTTGGATCAATTGTTTAGAGGATAACGCATGTTAGGTCTAGGTTAGCCCTGGGATTTTCACTCATCAGACTCATACTTTCGCATTCTTCTCATACTTGTTGAACTGATCCTGGGTTTTTTCTGGTTTGGATCACGTAGTAATTTGGTACCACACTGAAACAGTCGATTAAACCTGGTTTCGATCAATATCTTAGAGGATAACGCAAGTTAAGTCTGGGATTGGTCTGGGATTTGACCTCATCAGACTCATACTTTCGCACACCTCACATACTCGTTGAACAGATCCTGGGTTATTTTCTGGTTTGGATCACATAGTAATGTGGTACCACACTGAAACAGTCGATTAAACCTGGTTTCACTCAATATTTTAGAGGATAACGCATGTTAGGTCTAGGTCAGGCCTGGGATTTCCACTCATCAGACTCATACTTTCGCATTCTTCACATACTTGTTGAACGGATGCTGGGTTTTTTCTGGTTTGGATCACGTAGTATTGTGGGTCCACACTGAAACAATCAATTAAACCTGGTCTTGATAAATATTTTAGAGGATAACGCATGTTAGGTCTGGGATAGGTATGGGACTTGCCCTCATCAGACTCATACTTTCGCACACTTCACATACTCCTTAACAGATCCTGGGTTATTTTCCGGTTTGGATCACATAGTAATGTGGTACCACACTGAAACAGTCGATTAAACCAGGTTTCGATCTATATTTTTGAGGATAACGCATGTTAGGTCTAGGTTAGGCCTGGGATTTTCACTCATCAGACTCATACTTTCGCATTCTTCACATACTTGTTGAACGGATCCTGGGTTTTTTCTGGTTTATATCACGTAGTAATGTGGTACCAAACTGAAACAGTCGATTAAACCAGGTTTCGATCAATATTTTTGAGGATAACGCATGTTGGGTCTAGGTTGGGCCTGGGATTTTCACTCATCAGACTCATACTTTCGCATTCCTCACTTACTTGTTGAACGGATCCTGGGTTTTTTCTGGTTTATATCACGTAGTAATGTGGTACCACACTGAAACAGTCCATTAAACCTGGTTTGGATCAATATTTTAGAGGATAACGCATGTTAGGTCTAGTTTAGCCTTGGGATTTTCACCCATCAGACTCATACTTTCGCATTCTTCTCATACATGTTGAACTGATCCTGGGTTTTTTCTGGTTTGGATCACGTAGTAATGTGGTACCACACTGAAGCAGTCGATTAAACCTGGTTTCGATCAATATTTTAGAGAATAATTCATGTTAGGTCTAGGTTAGGTCTGGGATTTTCTCTCATCAGGCTCATTCTTTCGCATATTTCTCATACTTGAGGGCTAGATCCTGGGCTGTTTCTGGATTGTATCTCGTAGTAAAGTGGAACCACGCTGAAACAGTCAATTAAACCTGGTTTCGATCAATATTTTAGAGAATAATTCATGTTAGGTCTAGGTTAGGTCTGGGATTTGCTCTCATCAGGCTCATTCTTTCGCATATTTCTCATACATGTTGAACAGATCCTGGGTTTCTTCTGGTTTGGATCACGTAGTAATGTGGGACCACACTGAAACAATCAATTAAACCTGGTTTCCATCAATATTTTAGAGGACAACGCAAGTTAGGTCTGGGATAGGTCTGGGATTTGCCCTCATCAGGCTCATACTTTCGCGTTTTTCACATACTTGTTGAACAGATCCTGGGTTATTTTCTGGTTTGGATCACATAGTAATGTGGTACCACACTGAAACAGTCGATTAAACCAGGTTTCGATCAATATTTTTGAGGATAACGCATGTTAGGTCTAGGTTAGGCCTGGGATTTTCACTCATCAGACTCATACTTTCGCATTCTTCACATACTTGTTGAACGGATCCTGGGTTTTTTCTGGTTTGGATCACGTAGTAATGTGGTACCAAACTGAAACAGTCGATTAAACCAGGTTTCGATCAATATTTTTGAGGATAACGCATGTTAGGTCTAGGTTAGGCCTGGGATTTTCACTCATCAGACTCATACTTCCGCATTCTTCACATACTTGTTGAACGGATGCTGGGTTTTTTCTGGTTTGGATCACGTAGTATTGTGGGTCCACACTGAAACAATCAATTAAACCTGGTCTTGATAAATATTTTAGAGGATAACGCATGTTAGGTCTGGGATAGGTCTGGGATTTGCCCTCATCAGACTCATACCTACGCACACTTCACATACTCGTTGAACAGATCCTGGGTTATTTTCTGGTTTGAATCTCATAGTAATGTGGTACCAAACTGAAACAGTCGATTAAACCAGGTTTCGATCAATATTTTTGAGGATAACGCATGTTAGGTCTAGGTTAGGCCTGGGATTTTCACTCATCAGTCTCATACATTCGCATTCCTCACATACTTGTTGAACGGATCCTGGGCTTTTCTGGTTTGTATCACGTAGTAATGTGGTACCACACTGAAACAGTCCATTAAACCTGGTTTGGATCAATATTTTAGAGGATAACGCATGTTAGGTCTAGGTTAGGCCTGGGATTTTCACTCATCAGTCTCATACATTCGCATTCCTCACATACTTGTTGAACGGATCCTGGGCTTTTCTGGTTTGTATCACGTAGTAATGTGGTACCACACTGAAACAGTCCATTAAACCTGGTTTGGATCAATATTTTAGAGGATAACGCATGTTAGGTCTAGGTTAGACCTGGGATTTTCACTCATCAGACTCATACCTTCTCATTCTTCTTATACTTGTTGAACTGATCCTGGGTTTTTTCTGGTTTGGATCACGTAGTAATGTGGTGCCACACTGAAACAGTCGATTAAACCTGGTTTCGATCAATATTTTAGAGGATAACGCAAGTTAAGTCTGGGATTGGTCTGGGATTTGACCTGATCAGGGTCATACTTTCGCAGTCTTAACATACATGTTGACCTGATCGAGGGTTTTTTCTGCTTTGGATCACGTAGTAAAGTGGTACCACACTGAAACAGTCCATTAAACCTGGTTTGGATCAATATTTTTGAGGATAACGCATGTTAGGTCTAGGTTAGGCCTGGGATTTTCACTCATCAGACTCATACTTTCTCATTCTTCTTATACTTGTTGAACGGATCCTGGGTTTTTTCTGGTTTGGATGACGTAGTAATGTGGGTCCACACTGAAACAATCAATTAAACCTGGTCTTGATAAATATTTTAGAGGATAACGCATGTTAGGTCTGGGATAGGTCTGGGATTTGCCCTCATCAGACTCATACTTTCGCACACTTCACATACTCGTTGAACAGATCCTGGGTTATTTTCTGGTTTGGATCACATAGTAATGTGGTACCACACTGAAACAGTCGATTAAACCAGGTTTCGATCAATATTTTTCAGGATAACGCATGTTAGGTGTAGGTTAGGCCTGGGATTTTCACTCATCAGACTCATACTTTCGCATTCTTCACATACTTGTTGAACTGATCCTGGGTCTTTTCTGGTTTGGATCACGTAGTAATGTGGTACCACACTGAAACAGTCGATTAAACCTGGTTTCGATCAATATTTTAGAGGATAACGCAAGTTAAGTCTGGGATTGGTCTGGGATTTGACCTCATCAGACTCATACTTTCGCACACTTCACATACTCGTTGAACAGATCCTGGGTTATTTTCTGGTTTGGATCACATAGTAATGTGGTACCACACTGAAACAGTCGATTAAACCAGGTTTCGATCATTATTTTTCAGGATAACGCATGTTAGGTCTAGGTTAGGCCTGGGATTTTCACTCATCAGACTCATACTTTCGCATTCTTCACATACTTGTTGAACGGATCCTGGGTTATTTTCTGGTTTGGATCACATAGTAATGTGGTACCACACTGAAACAGTCGATTAAACCAGGTTTCGATCAATATTTGAGAGGATAACGCATGTTAGGTCTAGGTTAGCCCTGGGATTTTCACTCATCAGACTCATACTTTCGCATTCTTCTTATACTTGTTGAACTGATCCTGGGTTTTTTCTGGTTTGGATCACGTAGTAATGTGGTACCACACTGAAACAGTCGATTAAACCTGGTTTCGATCAATATTTTAGTGGATAACGCAAGTTAGGTCTAGGTTAGGCCTGGGATTTGCCCTCATCAGGGTCATACTTTCGCAGTTTTAACATACATGTTGACCTGATCGAGGGTTTTTTCTGCTTTGGATCACGTAGTAAAGTGGTACCACACTGAAACATTCAATTAATCCTGGTCTTGATAAATATTTTAGAGGATAACGCATGTTAGGTTCAGGTTAGGTCTAGGATTTGCCCTCATCAGGCTCACAGTTTCGCGTTTTTCACATACCTGTCGAACAGATCCTGGGTTTTTTGTGGTTTGGATCACGTAGTAATGTGGTACCACACTGAAACAGTCAATTAAACCTGGTCTTGATAAATATTTTAGAGTATAACGCATGTTAGGTCTGGGTCAGGTCAAGAATTTGCCCTCATCATGCTCATACTTTCGCATCTTTCTCATACATCATGGCTAGATCCGGGGCTATTTCTGGATTGTATGACGTAGTAATGTGGTACCACGCTGAAACAGCGAATTAAACCTGGTTTCGATCAATATTTTAGAGGATAACGCAAGTTAGGTCTAGGTTAGGCCTGGGATTTGCCCTCATCAGGGTCATACTTTCGCAGTTTTAACATACATGTTGACCTGATCGAGGGTTTTTTCTGCTTTGGATCACGTAGTAAAGTGGTACCACACTGAAACAGTCAATTAAACCTGGTCTTGATAAATATTTTAGAGAATAATTCATGTTAGGTCTAGGTTAGGTCTGGGATTTGCTCTCATCAGGCTCATTCTTTCGCATATTTCTCATACTTGATGGCGAGATCCTGGGCTGTTTCTGGATTGTATGACGTAGTAATGTGGTACCACGCTGAAACAGCGAATTAAACCTGGTTTCGATCAATATTTTAGAGGATAACGCAAGTTAGGTCTAGGTTAGGCCTGGGATTTTCACTCATCAGACTCATACTTTCGCATTCTTCACATACTTGTTGAACGGATCCTGGGTTATTTTCTGGTTTGGATCACATAGTAATGTGGTACCACACTGAAACAGTCGATTAAACCAGGTTTCGATCAATATTTGAGAGGATAACGCATGTTAGGTCTAGGTTAGCCCTGGGATTTTCACTCATCAGACTCATACTTTCGCATTCTTCTTATACTTGTTGAACTGATCCTGGGTTTTTTCTGGTTTGGATCACGTAGTAATGTGGTACCACACTGAAACAGTCGATTAAACCTGGTTTCGATCAATATTTTAGTGGATAACGCAAGTTAGGTCTAGGTTAGGCCTGGGATTTGCCCTCATCAGGGTCATACTTTCGCAGTTTTAACATACATGTTGACCTGATCGAGGGTTTTTTCTGCTTTGGATCACGTAGTAAAGTGGTACCACACTGAAACATTCAATTAATCCTGGTCTTGATAAATATTTTAGAGGATAACGCATGTTAGGTTCAGGTTAGGTCTAGGATTTGCCCTCATCAGGCTCACAGTTTCGCGTTTTTCACATACCTGTCGAACAGATCCTGGGTTTTTTGTGGTTTGGATCACGTAGTAATGTGGTACCACACTGAAACAGTCAATTAAACCTGGTCTTGATAAATATTTTAGAGTATAACGCATGTTAGGTCTGGGTCAGGTCTAGAATTTGCCCTCATCATGCTCATACTTTCGCATCTTTCTCATACATCATGGCTAGATCCGGGGCTATTTCTGGATTGTATGACGTAGTAATGTGGTACCACGCTGAAACAGCGAATTAAACCTGGTTTCGATCAATATTTTAGAGGATAACGCAAGTTAGGTCTAGGTTAGGCCTGGGATTTGCCCTCATCAGGGTCATACTTTCGCAGTTTTAACATACATGTTGACCTGATCGAGGGTTTTTTCTGCTTTGGATCACGTAGTAAAGTGGTACCACACTGAAACATTCAATTAATCCTGGTCTTGATAAATATTTTAGAGGATAACGCATGTTAGGTTCAGGTTAGGTCTAGGATTTGCCCTCATCAGGCTCACAGTTTCGCGTTTTTCACATACCTGTCGAACAGATCCTGGGTTTTTTGTGGTTTGGATCACGTAGTAATGTGGTACCACACTGAAACAGTCAATTAAACCTGGTCTTGATAAATATTTTAGAGTATAACGCATGTTAGGTCTGGGTCAGGTCAAGAATTTGCCCTCATCATGCTCATACTTTCGCATCTTTCTCATACATCATGGCTAGATCCGGGGCTATTTCTGGATTGTATGACGTAGTAATGTGGTACCACGCTGAAACAGCGAATTAAACCTGGTTTCGATCAATATTTTAGAGGATAACGCAAGTTAGGTCTAGGTTAGGCCTGGGATTTGCCCTCATCAGGGTCATACTTTCGCAGTTTTAACATACATGTTGACCTGATCGAGGGTTTTTTCTGCTTTGGATCACGTAGTAAAGTGGTACCACACTGAAACAGTCAATTAAACCTGGTCTTGATAAATATTTTAGAGAATAATTCATGTTAGGTCTAGGTTAGGTCTGGGATTTGCTCTCATCAGGCTCATTCTTTCGCATATTTCTCATACTTGATGGCGAGATCCTGGGCTGTTTCTGGATTGTATGACGTAGTAATGTGGTACCACGCTGAAACAGCGAATTAAACCTGGTTTCGATCAATATTTTAGAGGATAACGCAAGTTAGGTCTAGGTTAGGCCTGGGATTTTCACTCATCAGACTCATACTTTCGCATTCTTCACATACTTGTTGAACGGATCCTGGGTTATTTTCTGGTTTGGATCACATAGTAATGTGGTACCACACTGAAACAGTCGATTAAACCAGGTTTCGATCAATATTTGAGAGGATAACGCATGTTAGGTCTAGGTTAGCCCTGGGATTTTCACTCATCAGACTCATACTTTCGCATTCTTCTTATACTTGTTGAACTGATCCTGGGTTTTTTCTGGTTTGGATCACGTAGTAATGTGGTACCACACTGAAACAGTCGATTAAACCTGGTTTCGATCAATATTTTAGTGGATAACGCAAGTTAGGTCTAGGTTAGGCCTGGGATTTGCCCTCATCAGGGTCATACTTTCGCAGTTTTAACATACATGTTGACCTGATCGAGGGTTTTTTCTGCTTTGGATCACGTAGTAAAGTGGTACCACACTGAAACATTCAATTAATCCTGGTCTTGATAAATATTTTAGAGGATAACGCATGTTAGGTTCAGGTTAGGTCTAGGATTTGCCCTCATCAGGCTCACAGTTTCGCGTTTTTCACATACCTGTCGAACAGATCCTGGGTTTTTTGTGGTTTGCATCACGTAGTAATGTGGTACCACACTGAAACAGTCAATTAAACCTGGTCTTGATAAATATTTTAGAGTATAACGCATGTTAGGTCTGGGTCAGGTCTAGAATTTGCCCTCATCATGCTCATACTTTCGCATCTTTCTCATACATCATGGCTAGATCCGGGGCTATTTCTGGATTGTATGACGTAGTAATGTGGTACCACGCTGAAACAGCGAATTAAACCTGGTTTCGATCAATATTTTAGAGGATAACGCAAGTTAGGTCTAGGTTAGGCCTGGGATTTGCCCTCATCAGGGTCATACTTTCGCAGTTTTAACATACATATTGACCTGATCGAGGGTTTTTTCTGCTTTGGATCACGTAGTAAAGTGGTACCACACTGAAACATTCAATTAATCCTGGTCTTGATAAATATTTTAGAGGATAACGCATGTTAGGTTCAGGTTAGGTCTAGGATTTGCCCTCATCAGGCTCACAGTTTCGCGTTTTTCACATACCTGTCGAACAGATCCTGGGTTTTTTGTGGTTTGGATCACGTAGTAATGTGGTACCACACTGAAACAGTCAATTAAACCTGGTCTTGATAAATATTTTAGAGTATAACGCATGTTAGGTCTGGGTCAGGTCAAGAATTTGCCCTCATCATGCTCATACTTTCGCATCTTTCTCATACATCATGGCTAGATCCGGGGCTATTTCTGGATTGTATGACGTAGTAATGTGGTACCACGCTGAAACAGCGAATTAAACCTGGTTTCGATCAATATTTTAGAGGATAACGCAAGTTAGGTCTAGGTTAGGCCTGGGATTTGCCCTCATCAGGGTCATACTTTCGCAGTTTTAACATACATGTTGACCTGATCGAGGGTTTTTTCTGCTTTGGATCACGTAGTAAAGTGGTACCACACTGAAACAGTCAATTAAACCTGGTCTTGATAAATATTTTAGAGAATAATTCATGTTAGGTCTAGGTTAGGTCTGGGATTTGCTCTCATCAGGCTCATTCTTTCGCATATTTCTCATACTTGATGGCGAGATCCTGGGCTGTTTCTGGATTGTATGACGTAGTAATGTGGTACCACGCTGAAACAGCGAATTAAACCTGGTTTCGATCAATATTTTAGAGGATATCGCAAGTTAGGTCTAGGTTAGGCCTGGGATTTTCACTCATCAGACTCATACTTTCGCATTCTTCACATACTTGTTGAACGGATCCTGGGTTATTTTCTGGTTTGGATCACGTAGTAAAGTGGTACCACACTGAAACATTCAATTAAACCTGGTCTTGATAAATATTTTAGAGGATAACGCAAGTTAGGTTTGGGTTAGGTCTAGGATTTGCCCTCATCAGGCTCACAGTTTCGCGTTTTTCACATACTTGTCGAACAGATCCTGGGTTGTTTGTGGTTTGGATCACGTAGTAATGTGGTACCACACTGAAACAGTCGATTAAACCTGGTTTCGATCAATATTTTAGAGGATAACGCAAGTTAGGTCTGGCATTGGTCTGGGATTCGCCCTCATCAGGCTCATACTTTCGCGTTTTTCACATACTTGTTGAACAGATCCTGGGTTTTTTCTGGTTTGTATCACGTAGAAGTGTGGTACCACACTGAAACAGTACATTAAACCTGGTTTGGATCAATATTTTAGAGGACAACGCATGTTAGGTCTAGGTTAGCCCTGGGATTTTCACTAATCAGACTCATACTTTCGCATTCTTCTCATACTTGTTGAACTGATCCTGGGTTTTTTCTGGTTTGGATCACGTAGTAATGTGGTACCACACTGAAACAGTCGATTAAACCTGGTTTCGATCAATATTTTAGACGATAACGCAAGTTAAGTCAGGGATAGGTCTGGGATTTGACCTCATCAGACTCATACTTTCGCACACTGCACATACTCGTTGAACAGATCCTGGGTTACTTTCTGGTTTGGATCACATAGTAACGTGGTACCACACTGAAACAGTCGATTAAACCAGGTTTCGATCAATATTTTTGAGGATAACGCATGTTAGGTCAAGGTTAGGCCTGGGATTTTCACTCATCAGACTCATACTTTCGCATTCTTCACATACTTGTTGAACGGATCCTGGGTTTTTTCTGGTTTGGATCACGTTGTAGTGTGGGACCACACTGAAACAATCAATTAAACCTGGTCTTGATAAATATATTAGAGGATAACGCCTGTTAGGTTTGGGTTAGGTCTAGGATTTGCCCTCAGCAGGCTCATACTTTCGCATATCTCTCATACTTCATGGCTAGATCCTGGGCTGTTTCTGGATTGTATCACGTAGTAATGTGGTACCACGCTGACACAGTCAATTAAACCTGGTTTCGATGAAGATTTTAGAGGATAACGCAAGTTAGGTCTGGCATAGGTCTGGGATTCGCCCTCAAAAGGCTCATACTTTCGCGTTTTTCACATACTTGTTGAACAGATCCTGGGTTTTTTCTGGTTTGTATCACGTAGTAGTGTGGTACCACACTGAAACAGTACATTAAACCTGGTTTGGATCAATATTTTAGAGGATAACGCATGTTAGGTCTAGGTTAGCCCTGGGATTTTCACTCATCAGACTCATACTTTCGCATTCTTCTCATACTTGTTGAACTGATCCTGGGGTTTTTCTGGTTTGTATCACGTAGCAATGTGGTACCACACTGAAACAGACGATTAAACCTGGTTTCGATCAATATCTTAGAGGATAACGAAAGTTAAGTCTGGGATTGGTCTGGGATTTGACCTCATCAGGCTCATACTTTCGCGTTTTTCACATACTTGTTGAACGGATCCTGGGTTTTTTCTGGTTTGGATCACGTTGTAGTGTGGTACCACACTGAAACATTCAATTAAACCTGGTCTTGATATAAATTTTAGAGGATAACGCATGTTAGGTCTGGGTTAGGTCTAGGATTTGCACTCATCAGGCTCATACTTTCGCATATTTCTCATACTTCATGGCTAGATCCTGGGCTATTTCTGGATTGGATCACGTAGTAAAGTGGTACCACACTGAAACATTCAATGCAACCTGGTCTTGATAAATATTTTAGAGGATAACGCATGTTAGGTCAAGGTTAGGTCTAAGATTTGCCCTCATCAGGCTCACAGTTTCGCGTTTTTCACATACTTGTCGAACAGATCCTGGGTTTTTTCTGGTTTGGATCACGTAGTAATGTGGGTCCACACTGAAACAATCAATTAAACCTGGTCTTGATAAATATTTTAGAGGATAACGCATGTTAGGTCTGGGATAGGTCTGGGATTTGCCCTCATCAGACTCATACTTTCGCACACTTCACATACTCGTTGGACAGATCCTGCGTTATTTTCCGGTTTGGATCACATAGTAATGTGGTACCACACTGAAACATTCAATTAAACCTGGTCTTCATAAATATTTTAGAGGATAACGCATGTTAGGTCTGGGTTAGGTCTAGGATTTGCCCTCATCAGGCTCATACTTTCGCATATTTCTCATACTTCATGGCTAGATCCTGGGCTTTTTCTGGATTGGATCACGTAGTAAAGTGGTACCACACTGAAACAGTCCATTAAACCTGGTTTCGCTCAAATTTTTAGAGGATAACGCATGTTAGGTCTAGGTTAGGTCTGGGATTTGCTCTCATCAGGCTCATTCTTTCGCATATTTCTCATACTTGATGGCTATATCCTGGGCTTTTTCTGGATTGGATCACGTAGTAAAGTGGTACCACACTGAAACATTCAATGAAACCTGTTCTGGATAAATATTTTAGAGGATAACGCATCTTAGGTCAGGGTTAGGTCTAAGATTTGCCCTCATCAGGCTCACAGTTTCGCGTTTTTCACATACTTGTTAAACAGATCCTGGGTTTTTTCTGGTTTGGATCACGTAGTAATGTGGTACCACACTAAAACAGTCAATTAAACCTGGTTTCGTTCAATATTTTAGAGGATCACGCAAGCTAGGTCTGGGAAAGGTCTGGGATTAGCCCTCATCAGACTCATACTTTCGCACACTTCACATACTCGTTGACAAGTTCCTGGGTTTTTTTCTGGCTTGGATCACGTAGTAATGTGGTTCCACACTGAAACAGTCGACTAAACTTGGCTTCGATCAATATTTTAGAGGATAACGCAAGTTAGGTCTGGGATAGGTCTGGGATTTGCCCTCATCAGGCTCATACTTTCGCGTTTTTCACATACTTGTTGAACGGATCCTGGGTTTTTTCTTGTTTGGGTCACGTAGTAATGTTGGACCACACTGAAACAGTCAATTAAACCTGGTTTCGACCAATATTTTAGAGAATAATTCATGTTAGGTCTAGGTTAGGTCTGGGATTTGCTCTCATCAGGCTCATACTTTCGCACACTTCACATACTTGTTGAACGGATCCTGGGTTTTTTCTGGTTTGGATCACGTAGTAGTGTGGTACCACACTGAAACAGTCCATTAAACCTGGTTTCGCTCAATATTTTAGAGGATAACGCATGTTAGGTCTAGGTCAGTCCTGGGATTTTCACTCATCAGACTCATACTTTCGCATTCTTCACATACTTGTTGAACGGATCCTGGGCTTTTTCTGGTTTGGATCACGTAGTAATGTGGGTCCACACTGAAACAATCAATCAAACCTGGTCTTGATAAATATTTTAGAGGATAACGCATGTTTGGTCAGGGATAGGTCTGGGATTTGCCCTCATCAGACTCATACTTTCGCACACTTCACATACTCGTTGAACGGATCCTGCGTTATTTTCTGGTTTGGATCACATAGTAATGTGGTACCACACTGAAACATTCAATTAAACCTGGTCTTGATAAATATTTTAGAGGATAACGCATGTTAGGTCTGGGTTAGGTCTAGGATTTGCCCTCATCAGGCTCATACTTTCGCATATTTCTCATACTTCATGGCTAGATTCCTGGGCTATTTCTGGATAGGATCACGTAGTATAGTGGTACCACACTGAAACATTCAATGAAACCTGGTCTGGATAAATATTTCAGAGGACAACGCATCTTAGGTCTGGGTTAGGTCTAAGATTTGCCCTCATCAGGCTCACAGTCTCGCGTTTTTCACATACTTGTTGAACAGATCCTGGGTTTTTTCTGGTTTGGATCACGTAGTAATGTGGTACCACACTAAAACAGTCAATTAAACCTGGTTTCGATCAATATTTTAGAGGATCACGCAAGCTAGGTCTGGGATAGGTCTGAGATTAGCCCTCATCAGGCTCATTCTTTCGCATATTTCTCATACTTGATGGCTATATCCTGGGCTTTTTCTGGATTGCATCACGTAGTAACGTAGTACCACACTGAAACAGTCAATGAAGCCTGGTTTCCATCAATATTTTAGAGGACAACGCAAGTTAGGTCTAGGTAAGGCCTGAGATTTTCACTGATCAGACTCATACATTCGCATTCTTCACATACTTGTTGAACGGATCCTGGGTTTTTTCTGGTTTGGATCACGTAGTAATGTGGTACCACACTGAAACATTCAATTAAACCTGGTCTTGATAAATATTTTAGAGGATAACGCATGTTAGGTCTGGGTTACGTCTAGGATTTGCCCTCATCAGGCTCATACTTTCGCACACTTCACATACTCGCTTAACACATCCTGGGTTATTTTCTGGTTTGGATCACATTGTAATGTGGTACCACACTGAAACAGTCGATTAAACCAGGTTTCGATCAATATTTTTGAGGATAACGCATGTTAGGTCTAGGTTAGGCCTGGGATTTTCACTCATCAGACTCATACTTTCGCATTCTTCACATACTTGTTGAACTGATCCTGGGTTTTTTCTGGTTTGGATCACGTAGTAATGTGGTTCCACACTGAAACAGTCGGTTAAACCTGGTTTCGATCAATATTTTAGTGGATAACGCATGTTAGGTCTGGGATAGGTCTGGGATTAGCCCTCATCAGACTCATACTTTCGCACACTTCACATACTCGTTGACGAGATCCTGGGTTTTTTTCTTGTTTGGATCACGCAGTAATGTGGTACCACACTGAAACAGTCGATTAAACCTGGTTTCGATCAATATTTTTGAGGATGACGCATGTTATGTCTGGGATAGGTCTGGGATTAGCCCTCATCAGACTCATACTTTCGCTTTCTTCATTTCTTGTTGAACGGATCCTGGGCTTTTTCTGGATTGCATCACGTAGTAATGTAGTACCACACTGAAACAGTCAATGAAACCTGGTTTCCATCAATATTTTAGAGGACAACGCAAGTTAGGTCTAGGTAAGGCCTGAGATTTTCCCTAATCAGACTCATACATTCGCATTCTTCACATACTTGTTGAACGGATCCTGGGTTTTTTCTGGTTTGGATCACGTAGTAATGTGGTACCACACTGAAACATTCAATTAAACCTGGTTTCGATCAATATTTTAGAGGATCACGCAAGCTAGGTCTGGGATTGGTCTGGGATTAGCCCTCATCAGGCTCATTCTTTCGCATATTTCTCATACTTGATGGCTATATCCTGGGCTTTTTCCGGATTGCATCACGTAGTAACGTAGTACCATACTGAAACAGTCAATGAAACCTGGTTTCCATCAATATTTTAGAGGACAACGCAAGTTAGGTCTAGGTAAGGCCTGAGATTTTCACTGATCAGACCCATACATTCGCATTCTTCACATACTTGTTGAACGGATCCTGGGTTTTTTCTGGGTTGGATCACGTAGTAATGTGGTACCACACTGAAACATTCAATTAAACCTGGTCTTGATAAATATTTTAGAGGATAACGCATGTTAGGTCTGGGTTACGTCTAGGATTTGCCCTCATCAGGCTCATACTTTCGCACACTTCACATACTCGCTGAACACATCCTGGGTTATTTTCTGGTTTGGATCACATAGTAATGTGGTACCACACTGAAACAGTCGATTAAACCAGGTTTCGATCAATATTTTTGAGGATAACGCATGTTAGGTCTAGGTTAGGCCTGGGATTTTCACTCATCAGACTCATCCATTCGCATTCTTCACATGCTCTTTGAACGGATCCTGGGTTTTTTCTGGTTTGGATCACGTAGTAATGTGGGTCCACACTGAAACAATCAATTAAACCTGGTCTTGATAAATATTTTAGAGGATAACGCATGTTAGGTCTGGGATAGGTCTGGGATTTGCCCTCATCAGACTCATACTTTCGCATTCTTCACATACTTGTTGAACTGATCCTGGGTTTTTTCTGGTTTGGATCACGTAGTAATGTGGTTCCACACTGAAACAGTCGGTTAAACCTGGTTTCGATCAATATTTTAGTGGATATCGCAAGTTAGGTCTGGAATAGGTCTGGGATTTGCCCTCATCAGACTCATACCTACGCACACTTCACATACTCGTTGAACAGATCCTGGGTTATTTTCTGGTTTGGATCACATAGTAATGTGGTACCAAACTGAAACAGTCGATTAAACCAGGTTTCGATCAATATTTTTGAGGATAACGCATGTTAGGTCTAGGTTAGGCCTGGGATTTTCACTCATCAGACTCATACTTTCGCATTCCTCACATACTTGTTGAACGGATCCTGGGTTTTTTCCGGTTTGTATCACGTAGTAATGTGGTACCACACTGAAACAGTCCATTAAACCTGGTTTGGATCAATATTTTAGAGGATAACGCATGTTAGGTATAGGTTAGCCCTGGGATTTTCATCCATCAGACTCATACTTTCGCATTCTTCTTATACTTGTTGAACTGATCCTGGGTTTTTTCTGGTTTGGATCACGTAGTAATGTGGTACCACACTGAAACAGTCGATTAAACCTGGTTTCGATCAATATTTTAGAGGATAACGCAAGTTAGGTCTAGGTTAGTCCCGGGATTTTCACTCATCAGACTCATATTTCGCATTCTTCACATACTTGTTGAACGTATCCTGGGTTTTTTCTGGTTTTGATCACGTAGTAATGTGGGACCACACTGAATCAGTCAATTAAACCTGGTCTTGATAAATATTTTAGAGGATAACGCATGTTAGGTTTGGCTTGGGTCTAGGATTTGCCCCCAGCAGGCTCATACTTTCGCATATTTCTCATACTTGATGGCTAGATCCTGGGCTTTTTCTGGATTGGATCACGTAGTAATGAAGTACAACACTGAAACAGTCGATTAAACCAGGTTTCGATCAATATTTTTGAGGATAACGCATGTTAGGTCTAGGTTAGGCCTGGGATTTTCACTCATCAGACTCATACTTTCGCATTCCTCACATACTTGTTGAACGGATCCTGGGTTTTTTCCGGTTTGTATCACGTAGTAATGTGGTACCACACTGAAACAGTCCATTAAACCTGGTTTGGATCAATATTTTAGAGGATAACGCATGTTAGGTATAGGTTAGCCCTGGGATTTTCATCCATCAGACTCATACTTTCGCATTCTTCTTATACTTGTTGAACTGATCCTGGGTTTTTTCTGGTTTGGATCACGTAGTAATGTGGTACCACACTGAAACAGTCGATTAAACCTGGTTTCGATCAATATTTTAGAGGATAACGCAAGTTAGGTCTAGGTTAGTCCCGGGATTTTCACTCATCAGACTCATATTTCGCATTCTTCACATACTTGTTGAACGTATCCTGGGTTTTTTCTGGTTTTGATCACGTAGTAATGTGGGACCACACTGAATCAGTCAATTAAACCTGGTCTTGATAAATATTTTAGAGGATAACGCATGTTAGGTTTGGCTTGGGTCTAGGATTTGCCCCCAGCAGGCTCATACTTTCGCATATTTCTCATACTTGATGGCTAGATCCTGGGCTTTTTCTGGATTGGATCACGTAGTAATGAAGTACAACACTGAAACAGTCGATTAAACCAGGTTTCGATCAATATTTTTGAGGATAACGCATGTTAGGTCTAGGTTAGGCCTGGGATTTTCACTCATCAGACTCATACTTTCGCATTCCTCACATACTTGTTGAACGGATCCTGGGTTTTTTCCGGTTTGTATCACGTAGTAATGTGGTACCACACTGAAACAGTCCATTAAACCTGGTTTGGATCAATATTTTAGAGGATAACGCATGTTAGGTATAGGTTAGCCCTGGGATTTTCATCCATCAGACTCATACTTTCGCATTCTTCTTATACTTGTTGAACTGATCCTGGGTTTTTTCTGGTTTGGATCACGTAGTAATGTGGTACCACACTGAAACAGTCGATTAAACCTGGTTTCGATCAATATTTTAGAGGATAACGCAAGTTAGGTCTAGGTTAGGCCCGGGATTTTCACTCATCAGACTCATATTTCGCATTCTTCACATACTTGTTGAACGTATCCTGGGTTTTTTCTGGTTTTGATCACGTAGTAATGTGGGACCACACTGAATCAGTCAATTAAACCTGGTCTTGATAAATATTTTAGAGGATAACGCATGTTAGGTTTGGCTTAGGTCTAGGATTTGCCCCCAGCAGGCTCATACTTTCGCATATTTCTCATACTTGATGGCTAGATCCTGGGCTTTTTCTGGATTGGATCACGTAGTAATGAAGTACAACACTGAAACAGTCAATTAAACCTGGTTTCCATCAATATTTTAGAGGACAGCGCATGTTAGGTCTAGGTTAGGCCTGGGATTTGCCCTGATCAGGGTCATACTTTCGCAGTTTTAACATACATGTTGACCTGATCGAGGGTTTTTTCTGCTTTGGATCACGTAGTAAAGTGGTACCACACTGAAACAGTCCATTAAACCTGGTTTGGATCAATATTTTAGCGGATAACGCATGTTAGGTCTAGGTTAGGTCTGGGATTTTCGCTCATGAGACTCATACTTTCGCATTCTTCACATACTTGTTGAACGGATCCTGGGTTTTTTCTGGTTTGGTTCATGTAGTAATGTGGTACCACACTGAAACATTCAATTAAACCTGGTCTTGATAAATATTTTAGAGGATAACGCATGTTAGGTTTGGCTTAGGTCTAGGATTTGCCCCCAGCAGGCTCATACTTTCGCATATTTCTCATACTTCATGGCTAGATCCTGGGCTGTTTCTGGTTTGTATCACGTAGTAATGTGGTACCACGCTGAAACAGTCAAGTAAACCTGGTTTCGATCAATATTTTAGAGGATAACGCAAGTTAGGTCAGGCATAGGTCTGGGATTCGCCCTCATCAGGCTCATACTTTCGCGTTTTTCACATACTTGTTGAACAGATCCTGGGTTTTTTCTGGTTTGTATCACGTAGTAATGTGGTACCAAACTGAAACAGTCGATTAAACCAGGTTTCGATCAATATTTTTGAGGATAACGCATGTCGGGTCTAGGTTAGGCCTGGGATTTTCACTCATCAGACTCATACTTTCGCATTCCTCACTTACTTGTTGAACGGATCCTGGGTTTTTTCTGGTTTATATCACGTAGTAATGTGGTACCACACTGAAACAGTCCATTAAACCTGGTTTGGATCAATATTTTAGAGGATAACGCATGTTAGGTCTAGTTTAGCCATGGGATTTTCACCCATCAGACTCATACTTTCGCATTCTTCTCATACATGTTGAACTGATCCTGGGTTTTTTCTGGTTTGGATCACGTAGTAATGTGGTACCACACTGAAGCAGTCGATTAAACCTGGTTTCGAACAATATTTTAGAGAATAATTCATGTTAGGTCTAGGTTAGGTCTGGGATTTTCTCTCATCAGGCTCATTCTTTCGCATATTTCTCATGCTTGAGGGCTAGATCCTGGGCTTTTTCTGGATTGGATCACGTAGTAATGAAGTACAACACTGAAACAGTCAATTAAACCTGGTTTCCATCAATATTTTAGAGGACAGCGCATGTTAGGTCTAGGTTAGGCCTGGGATTTGCCCTGATCAGGGTCATACTTTCGCAGTCTTAACATACATGTTGACCTGATCGAGGGTTTTTTCTGCTTTGGATCACGTAGTAAAGTGGTACCACACTGAAACAGTCCATTAAACCTGGTTTGGATCAATATTTTAGAGGATAACGCATGTTAGGTCTAGGTTAGGTCTGGGATTTTCGCTCATGAGACTCATACTTTCGCATTCTTCACATACTTGTTGAACGGATCCTGGGATTTTTCTGGTTTGGTTCATGTAGTAATGTGGTACCACACTGAAACATTCAATTAAACCTGGTCTTGATAAATATTTTAGAGGATAACGCATGTTAGGTTTGGCTTAGGTCTAGGATTTGCCCCCAGCAGGCTCATACTTTCGCATATTTCTCATACTTCATGGCTATATCCTGGGCTGTTTCTGGTTTGTATCACGTAGTAATGTGGTACCACGCTGAAACAGTCAATTAGACCTGGTTTCGAGCAATATTTTAGAGGATAACGCAAGTTAGAACTGGCATAGGTCTGGGATTCGCCCTCATCAGGCTCATACTTTCGCGTTTTTCACATACTTGTTGAACAGATCCTGGGTTTTTTCTGGTTTGTATCACGTAGTAGTGTGGTACCACACTGAAACAGTCCATTAAAGCTGGTTTGGATCAATTGTTTAGAGGATAACGCATGTTAGGTCTAGGTTAGCCCTGGGATTTTCACTCATCAGACGCATACTTTCGCATTCTTCTCATACTTGTTGAACTGATCCTGGGTTTTTTCTGGTTTGGATCACGTAGTAATTTGGTACCACACTGAAACAGTCGATTAAACCTGGTTTCGATCAATATCTTAGAGGATAACGCAAGTTAAGTCTGGGATTGGTCTGGGATTTGACCTCATCAGACTCATACTTTCGCACACCTCACATACTCGTTGAACAGATCCTGGGTTATTTTCTGGTTTGGATCACATAGTAATGTGGTACCACACTGAAACAGTCGATTAAACCTGGTTTCACTCAATATTTTAGAGGATAGCGCATGTTAGGTCTAGGTCAGGCCTGGGATTTCCACTCATCAGACTCATACTTTCGCATTCTTCACATACTTGTTGAACGGATGCTGGGTTTTTTCTGGTTTGGATCACGTAGTATTGTGGGTCCACACTGAAACAATCAATTAAACCTGGTCTTGATAAATATTTTAGAGGATAACGCATGTTAGGTCTGGGATAGGTATGGGACTTGCCCTCATCAGACTCATACTTTCGCACACTTCACATACTCCTTAACAGATCCTGGGTTATTTTCCGGTTTGGATCACATAGTAATGTGGTACCACACTGAAACAGTCGATTAAACCAGGTTTCGATCTATATTTTTGAGGATAACGCATGTTAGGTCTAGGTTAGGCCTGGGATTTTCACTCATCAGACTCATACTTTCGCATTCTTCACATACTTGTTGAACGGATCCTGGGTTTTTTCTGGTTTATATCACGTAGTAATGTGGTACCAAACTGAAACAGTCGATTAAACCAGGTTTCGATCAATATTTTTGAGGATAACGCATGTTGGGTCTAGGTTGGGCCTGGGATTTTCACTCATCAGACTCATACTTTCGCATTCCTCACTTACTTGTTGAACGGATCCTGGGTTTTTTCTGGTTTATATCACGTAGTAATGTGGTACCACACTGAAACAGTCCATTAAACCTGGTTTGGATCAATATTTTAGAGGATAACGCACGTTAGGTCTAGTTTAGCCTTGGGATTTTCACCCATCAGACTCATACTTTCGCATTCTTCTCATACATGTTGAACTGATCCTGGGTTTTTTCTGGTTTGGATCACGTAGTAATGTGGTACCACACTGAAGCAGTCGATTAAACCTGGTTTCGATCAATATTTTAGAGAATAATTCATGTTAGGTCTAGGTTAGGTCTGGGATTTTCTCTCATCAGGCTCATTCTTTCGCATATTTCTCATACTTGAGGGCTAGATCCTGGGCTGTTTCTGGATTGTATCACGTAGTAATGTTGAACCACGCTGAAACAGTCAATTAAACCTGGTTTCGATCAATATTTTAGAGAATAATTCTTGTTAGGTCTAGGTTAGGTCTGGGATTTGCTCTCATCAGGCTCATTCTTTCGCATATTTCTCATACATGTTGAACAGATCCTGGGTTTTTTCTGGTTTGGATCACGTAGTAATGTGGGACCACACTGAAACAATCAATTAAACCTGGTTTCCATCAATATTTTAGAGGACAACGCAAGTTAGGTCTGGGATAGGTCTGGGATTTGCCCTCATCAGGCTCATACTTTCGCGTTTTTCACATACTTGTTGAACAGATCCTGGGTTATTTTCTGGTTTGGATCACATAGTAATGTGGTACCACACTGAAACAGTCGATTAAACCAGGTTTCGATCAATATTTTTGAGGATAACGCATGTTAGGTCTAGGTTAGGCCTGGGATTTTCACTCATCAGACTCATACTTTCGCATTCTTCACATACTTGTTGAACGGATCCTGGGTTTTTTCTGGTTTGGATCACGTAGTAATGTGGGTCCACACTGAAACAATCAATTAAACCTGGTCTTGATAAATATTTTAGAGGATAACGCATGTTAGGTCTGGGATAGGTCTGGGATTTGCCCTCATCAGACTCATACCTACGCACACTTCACATACTCGTTGAACAGATCCTGGGTTATTTTCTGGTTTGAATCTCATAGTAATGTGGTACCAAACTGAAACAGTCGATTAAACCAGGTTTCGATCAATATTTTTGAGGATAACGCATGTTAGGTCTAGGTTAGGCCTGGGATTTTCACTCATCAGTCTCATACATTCGCATTCCTCACATACTTGTTGAACGGATCCTGGGCTTTTCTGGTTTGTATCACGTAGTAATGTGGTACCACACTGAAACAGTCCATTAAACCTGGTTTGGATCAATATTTTAGAGGATAACGCATGTTAGGTCTAGGTTAGGCCTGGGATTTTCACTCATCAGTCTCATACATTCGCATTCCTCACATACTTGTTGAACGGATCCTGGGCTTTTCTGGTTTGTATCACGTAGTAATGTGGTACCACACTGAAACAGTCCATTAAACCTGGTTTGGATCAATATTTTAGAGGATAACGCATGTTAGGTCTAGGTTAGCCCTGGGATTTTCACTCATCAGACTCATACATTCTCATTCTTCTTATACTTGTTGAACTGATCCTGGGTTTTTTCTGGTTTGGATCACGTAGTAATGTGGTGCCACACTGAAACAGTCGATTAAACCTGGTTTCGATCAATATTTTAGAGGATAACGCAAGTTAAGTCTGGGATTGGTCTGGGATTTGACCTCATCAGACTCATACTTTCGCATTCTTCACATACTTGTTGAACGGATCCTGGGTTTTTTCTGGTTTGGATCACGTAGTAATGTGGGTCCACACTGAAACAATCAATTAAACCTGGTCTTGATAAATATTTTAGAGGATAACGCATGTTAGGTCTGGGATAGGTCTGGGATTTGCCCTCATCAGACTCATACTTTCGCACACTTCACATACTCGTTGAACAGATCCTGGGTTATTTTCTGGTTTGGATCACATAGTAATGTGGTACCACACTGAAACAGTCGATTAAACCAGGTTTCGATCAATATTTTTCAGGATAACGCATGTTAGGTGTAGGTTAGGCCTGGGATTTTCACTCATCAGACTCATACTTTCGCATTCTTCACATACTTGTTGAACTGATCCTGGGTCTTTTCTGGTTTGGATCACGTAGTAATGTGGTACCACACTGAAACAGTCGATTAAACCTGGTTTCGATCAATATTTTAGAGGATAACGCAAGTTAAGTCTGGGATTGGTCTGGGATTTGACCTCATCAGACTCATACTTTCGCACACTTCACATACTCGTTGAACAGATCCTGGGTTATTTTCTGGTTTGGATCACATAGTAATGTGGTACCACACTGAAACAGTCGATTAAACCAGGTTTCGATCATTATTTTTCAGGATAACGCATGTTAGGTCTAGGTTAGGCCTGGGATTTTCACTCATCAGACTCATACTTTCGCATTCTTCACATACTTGTTGAACGGATCCTGGGTTATTTTCTGGTTTGGATCACATAGTAATGTGGTACCACACTGAAACAGTCGATTAAACCAGGTTTCGATCAATATTTGAGAGGATAACGCATGTTAGGTCTAGGTTAGCCCTGGGATTTTCACTCATCAGACTCATACTTTCGCATTCTTCTTATACTTGTTGAACTGATCCTGGGTTTTTTCTGGTTTGGATCACGTAGTAATGTGGTACCACACTGAAACAGTCGATTAAACCTGGTTTCGATCAATATTTTAGAGGATAACGCAAGTTAGGTCTAGGTTAGGCCTGGGATTTGCCCTCATCAGGGTCATACTTTCGCAGTTTTAACATACATGTTGACCTGATCGAGGGTTTTTTCTGCTTTGGATCACGTAGTAAAGTGGTACCACACTGAAACATTCAATTAAACCTGGTCTTGATAAATATTTTAGTGGATAACGCATGTTAGGTTCGGGTTAGGTCTAGGATTTGCCCTCATCAGGCTCACAGTTTCGCGTTTTTCACATACCTGTCGAACAGATCCTGGGTTTTTTGTGGTTTGGGTCACGTAGTAATGTGGTACCACACTGAAACAGTCAATTAAACCTGGTCTTGATAAATATTTTAGAGTATAACGCATGTTAGGTCTGGGTCAGGTCTAGAATTTGCCCTCATCATGCTCATACTTTCGCATCTTTCTCATACTTCGTGGCTAGATCCTGGGCTGTTTCTGGATTGTATCACGTAGAAATGTGGTACCACGCTGACACAGTCAATTAAACCTGGTTTCGATCAATATTTTAGAGGATAACGCAAGTTAGGTCTGGCATAGGTCTGGGATTCGCCCTCATCAGGCTCATACTTTCGCGTTTTTCACATACTTGTTGAACAGATGCTGGGTTTTTTCTGGTTTGTATCACGCAGTAGTGTGGTACCACACTGAAACAGTCCATTAAACCTGGTTTGGATGAATATTTTAGAGGAAAACGCATGTAAGGTCTAGGTTAGCCCTGGGATTTTCACTCATCAGACTCATACTTTCGCATTCCTCTCATACTTGTTGAATTGATCCTGGGTTTTTTCTGGTTTGGATCACGTAGTAATGTGGTACCACACTGAAACAGACGATTAAACCTGGTTTCGATCAATATCTTAGAGGATAACGAAAGTTAAGTTTGGGATTGGTCTGGGATTTGACCTCATCAGGCTCATACTTTCGCGGTTTTCACATACTTGTTGAACAGATCCTGGGTTTTTTCTGGGTTGGATCCCGTAGTAGTGTGGTACCACACTGAAACAGTCCATCAGACCTGGTTTCGCTCAATATTTTAGAGGTTACCGCATGTTAGGTCAAGGTTAGGTCTAAGATTTGCCCTCATCAGGCTCACAGTTTCGAGTTCTTCACACACCTGTTAAACAGATCCTGGGTTTTTTCTGGTTTGGATCACGAAGTAGTGTGGTACCACACTGAAACATTCAATTAAACCTGGTCTTGATAAATATTTTAGAGAATAACGCATGTTAGGTCTGGGTTAGGTCTAGGATTTGCCCTAATCAGGCTCATACTTTCGCATATTTCTCATACTTCATGGCTAGATCCTGGGCTGTTACTGGATTGGATCACGTAGTAATGTGGTACCACGCTGAAACAGTCAATTAAACCTGGTTTCGATCAATATTATTGAGGATAACGCATGTTAGGTCTAGGTCAGGTCTAGGATTTGCCCTCATCAGGCTCATACTTTCTCATATTTCTCATACTTCATGGCTGGATCCTGGGCTATTTCTGGATTGGATCACGTAGTAATGTGGTACCACACTGAAACAGTCAATTAAACCTGGTTTCGATTAATATTTTAGAGGACAACGCAAGTTAGGTCTAGGTAAGGCCTGAGATTTTCACTGATCAAACTCATACTTTCGCCTTCTTCACATACTTGTTGAACGGATCCTGGGTTTTTTCTGGTTTGGAACACGTAGTAATGTGGTACCACACTGAAACATTCAATTAAACCTGGTCTTGATAAATATTTTAGAGAATAACGCATGTTAGGTCTGGGTTAGGTCTAGGATTTGCCCTAATCAGGCTCATACTTTCGCATATTTCTCATACTTCATGGCTAGATCCTGGGCTGTTACTGGATTGGATCACGTAGTAAAGTGGTACCACACTGAAACATTCAATGAAACCTGGTCTGGATAAAAATTTTAGAGGATAACGCATGTTAGGTCAAGGTTAGGTCTAAGATTTGCCCTCATCAGGCTCACAGTTTCGCGTTTTTCACATACTTGTCGAACAGATCCTGGGTTTTTTGTGGTTTGGATCACGTAGTAATGTGGTACCACACTGAAACATTCAATTAAACCTGGTCTTGATAAATATTTTAGAGGATAACGCATGATAGGTCTGGGATAGGTCTGGGATTAGCCCTCATCAGACTCATACTTTCGCTTTCTTCATACTTGTTGAACGGATCCTGGGCTTTTTCTGTATTGCATCACGTAGTAATGTAGTACCACACTGAAACAGTCAATGAAACCTGGTTTCCATCAATATTTTAGAGGACAACGCATGTTAGGTCTAGGTTAGGTCTGGGATTTTCGCTCATGAGACTCATACTTTCGCATTCTTCACATACTTGTTGAACGGATCCTGGGTTTTTTCTGGTGTGGTTCATGTAGTAATGTGGTACCACACTGAAACATTCAATTAAACCTGGTTTCGATCTATATTTTAGAGGATAACGCAAGTTAGGTCTGGGATAGGTCTAGGATTTGCCCTCATCAGGCTCTTACTATCGCATATTTCTCATACTTCATGGCTAGATCCTGGGCTATTTCTGGATTGGATCACGTAGTAAAGTGGTACCACACTGAAACATTCAATGAAACCTGTTCTGGAAAAATATTTTAGAGGATAACGCATCTTAGGTCTGGGTTAGGTCTAAGATTTGCCCTCATCAGGCTCACAGTTTCGCGTTTTTCACATACTTGTTGAACGGATCCTGGGTTTTTTCTGGTTTGGTTCACGTAGTAATGTGGTACCACACTAAAACAGTCAATTAAACCTGGTTTCGATCAATATTTTACAGGATCACGCAAGCTCGGTCTGGGATAGGTCTGGGATTAGCCCTCATCAGGCTCATACTTTCGCGTTTTTCACATACTTGTTGAACGGATCCTGGGTTTTTTCTGGTTTGGTTCACGTAGCAATGTGGGTCCACACTGAAACAATCAATTAAACCTGGTCTTGATAAATATTTTAGAGGATAAAGCGTGTTAGGTCTGGCATAGGTCTGGGATTTGCCCTCATCAGACTCATACTTTCGCACACTTCACATACTCGTTGAACAGATCCTGGGTTATTTTCTGGTTTGGATCACATAGTAATGTGGTACCACACTGAAACAGTCAATTAAACCTGGTTTCCATCAATATTTTAGAGGACAGCGCATGTTAGGTCTAGGTTAGGCCTGGGATTTGCCCTGATCAGGGTCATACTTTCGCAGTTTTAACATACATGTTGACCTGATCGAGGGTTTTTTCTGCTTTGGATCACGTAGTAAAGTGGTACCACACTGAAACAGTCCATTAAACCTGGTTTGGATCAATTATTTAGAGGATAACGCATGTTAGGTCTAGGTTAGCCCTGGGATTTTCACTCATCAGACTCATACTTTCGCATTCTTCTCATACTTGTTGAACAGATCCTGGGATTTTTGTGGTTTGTATCACGTAGTAGTGTGGTACCACACTGAAACAGTCCATTAAACCTGGTTTGGATCAATTGTTTAGAGGATAACGCATGTTAGGTATAGGTTAGCCCTGGGATTTTCACTCATCAGACTCATACTTTCGCATTCTTCTCATACTTGTTGAACAGATCCTGGGGTTTTTCTGGTTTGGATCACGTAGTAATGTGGTACCAAACTGAAACAGTCGATTAAACCTGGTTTCGATCAATATCTTAGAGGATAACGCAAGTTAAGTCTGGGATTGGTCTGGGATTTGACCTCATCAGACTCATACTTTCGCACACTTCACATACTCGTTGAACAGATCCTGGGTTATTTTCTGGTTTGTATCACATAGTAATGTGGTACCACACTGAAACTGTCGATTAAACCTGGTTTCGATCAATATTTTAGAGGATAACGCATGTTAGGTCTAGGTTAGGCCTGGGATTTTCACTCATCAGACTCATACTTTCGCATTCTTCACATACTTGTTGAACGGATCCTGGGTTTTTTCTGGTTTGGATCACGTAGTAATGTGGGACCACACTGAAACAGTCAATTAAACCTGGTTTCGATCAATATTTTAGAGAATAATTCATGTTAGGTCTAGGTTAGGTCTGGGATTTGCTCTCATCAGGGTCATTCTTTCGTATATTTCTCATACATGTTGAACAGATCCTGGGTTTTTTCTGGTTTGGATCACGTAGTAATGCGGAACCACACTGAAACAGTCAATTAAACCTGGTTTCCATCAATATTTTAGAGGACAACGCAAGTTAGGTCTGGGATAGGTCAGGGATTTGCCCTCATCAGGCTCATACTTTCGCGTTTTTCACATACTTGTTGAACAGATCCTGGGTTTTTCCTGGTTTTGATACCGTAGTAGTGTGGTACCACAATAAAACAGTCAATTAAACCTGGTCTCGATCAATATTTTAGAGGATATCGCAAGTTAGGTCTGGGATAGGTCTGGGATTTGCCCTCATCAGACTCATACTTTCGCACACTTGACATACTCGTTGATCAGATCCTGGGGTTTTTTTCTGGTTTGGATCACGTAGTAATGTGGTACCACACTGAAACATTCAATGAAACCAGGTCTGGATAAATATTTTAGAGGATAACGCAAGTTAGGTCTGGGATAGGTCTGGGATTAGCCCTCATCAGACTCATACTTTCGCTTTCTTCACATACTCGTTGAACAGATCCTGTGTTATTTTCTGGTTTGGATCACATAGTAATGTGGTACCACACTGAAACAGTCGATTAAACCAGGTTTCGATCAATATTTTTGAGGATAACGCATGTTAGGTCTAGGTTTGGTCTGGGATTTTCACTCATCAGACTCATACTTTCGCATTCTTCACATACTTGTTGAATGGATCCTGGGTTTTTTCTGGATTGGATCACGTAGTAATGTGGTACCACACTGAAACATTCAATGAAACCTGGTCTGGATAAATATTTTAGAGGATAACGCAAGTTAGGTCTGGGGTAGGTCTGGGATTAGCCCTCATCAGACTCATACTTTCGCACACTTCACATACTCGTTGAACAGATCCTGGGTTTTTTTCTGGTTTGGATCACGTAGTAATGTGGTAACACACTGAAACAGTCGATTAAACCTGGTTTCGATCAATATTATTGAGGATAACGCATGTTAGGTCTAGGTCAGATCTAGGATTTGCCCTCATCAGGCTCATACTTTGTCATATTTCTCATACTTCATGGCTGGATCCTGGGCTATTTCTGGATTGGATCACGTAGTAATGTGGTACCACACTGAAACAGTCAATTAAACCTGGTTTCGATTAATATTTTAGAGAATAATTCATGTTAGGTCTGGGTTAGGTCTGGGATTTGCTCTCATAAGGCTCATTCTTTCGCATATTTCTCATACTTGATGGCTAGATCCTGGGCTTTTTCTGGATTGCATCACGTAGTAATGAAGTACAACACTGAAACAGTCAATTAAACCTGGTTTCCATCAATATTTTAGAGGACAACGCAAGTTAGGTCTAGGTTAGGCCTGGGATTTGCCCTCATCAGGATCATACTTTTGCAGTTTTAACATACATGTTCACCTGATCGAGGGTTTTTTCTGCTTTGAATCACGTAGTAAAGTGGTACCACATTGAAACAGTCCATTAAACCTTGTTTGGATCAATATTTTTGAGGATAATGCATGTTAGGTCTAGGTTAGGCCTGGGATTTTCACTCATCAGACTCATACTTTCGCATTCTTCACATACTTGTTGAACGGATCCTGGGTTTTTCTGGTTTGTATCACGTAGTAATGTGGGGCCACACTGAAACAATCAATTAAACCTGGTCTTGATAAATATTTTAGAGGACAACCCATGTTAGGTCTGGGTTAGGTCTAGGGTTTGCTCTCATCAGGCTCATACTTTCGCATATTCCTCATACTTCATGGCTAGATCCTGGGCTATTTCTGGATTGGATCACGTAGTAATGTGGTACCACACTGAAACAGTCGATTAAACCAGGTTTCTATCAATATTTTTGAGGATAACGCAAGTTAGGTCTGGGATAGGTCTGGGATTTGCCCTCATCAGGGTCATACTTTCGCGTTTTTCACATACTTGTTGAACAGATCCTGGGTTTTTTCCTGTTTGGGTCACGTAGTAGTGTGGTACCACACTGAAACAGTCGATTAAATCTGGTTTCGAACAATATTTTTGAGGATAACGCATGTTAGGTCTAGGTTAGGTCTGGGATTTTCACTCATCAGGCTCATACTTTCGCATTTTTCTCATACTTCATGGCTAGATCCTGGGCTATTTCTGGATTGTATCACGTAGTAATGTGGTACCACACTGAAACAGTCAATTAAACCTGGTTTCGCTCAATATTTTAGAAGGTAACGCATGTTAGGCCTAGGTTAGGCCTGGGATTTGCCCTCATCAGGGTCATACTTTCGCAGTTTTAACATGCATGTTGACCTGATCGAGTGTTTTTTCTGCTTTGGATCACGTAGTAAAGTGGTACCACAACTAAAACAGTCAATTAAACCTGGTTTCGATCACTATTTTAGAGGATAACGCAAGTTAGGTCTGGGATAGGTCTGGGATTAGCCCTCATCAGGCTCATACTTTCGCAGTTTTAACATGCATGTTGACCAGATCGAGGGTTTTTTCTGCTTTGGATCACGTAGTAAAGTGGTACCACAACTAAAACAGTCAATTAAACCTGGTTTCGGTCAATATTTTAGAGAATAATTCATGTTAGGTCTAGGTTAGGTCTGGGATTAGCCCTCATCAGACTCATACTTTCGCACACTTCACCTACTCGTTGACAAGATCCTGGGTTTTTTTCTTGTTTGGATCACGTAGTAATGTGGTACCACACTGAAACAGTCGATTAAACCTGGTTTCGATTAATATTTTAGAGGATAACGCATGTTAGGTCTGGGATAGGTCTGGGATTCGCCCTCATCAGGCTCATACTTTCGCATATTTCTCATACTTGATGTCTAGATCCTGGGCTTTTTCTGGATTGCATCATGTAGTAATGAAGTACAACACTGAAACAGTCAATTAAACCTGGTTTCCATCAATATCTTAGAGGACAACGCAAGTTAGGTCTGGGATAGGTCTGGGATTTGCCCTCATCAGGCTCATACTTTCGCGTTTTTCACATACTTGTTGAACAGATCCTGGGTTTTTTCTGGTTTGGATCACGTAGTAGTGTGGTACCACACTGAAACAGTACATTATACCTGGTTTGGATCAATATTTTTGAGGATAACGCATGTTAGGTCTAGGTTAGGCCTGGGATTTTCACTCATCAGGCTCATACTTCCGCATTCTTCACATACTTGTTGGACAGATACTGGGTTTTTTCTGGTTTGGTTCACGCAGTAATGTGGTACCACACTGAAACATTCAATTAAACCTGGTCTTGATAAATATTTTAGAGGATAACGCATGTTAGGTTTGGGTTAGGTCTTGGATTTGCCCTCATCAGGCTCATACTTTCGCATATTTCTCATACTTGATGGCTAGATCCTGGGTTTCTTCCGGCTTGGGTCACGTAGTAGTGTGGTACCACACTGAAACAGTCGATTAAACCTGGTTTCGAACAATATTTTTTAGGATAACGCATGTTAGGTCTAGGTTAGGCCGGGGATTTTCACTCATCAGACTCATACTTTCGCATTCTTCACATACTTGTTGAACGGATCCTGGGTTTTTACTGGTTTGGATCACGTAGTAATGTGGTACCACACTGAAACATTCAATTAAACCTGGTCTTGATAAATATTTTAGAGGATAACGCATGTTAGGTCTGGGATAGGTCTGGGATTTGCATTAATCAGACTCATACTTTCGCACGCCTCACATACTCGTTGAACAGATCCTGGGTTATTTTCTGGTTTGGATCACATAGTAATGTGGTACCACACTGAAACAGTCGATTAAACCAGGTTTCGATCAATATTTTTGAGGATAACGCATGTCAGGTCTAGGTTAGGCCTGGGATTTTCACTCTTCAGACTCATACTTTCGCATTCTTCACATACTTGTTGAACGGATCCTGGGTTTTTTCCTGTTTGGGTCACGTAGTAGTGTGGTACCACACTGAAACAGTCGGTTAAACCTGGTTTCGAACAATATTTTTGAGGATAACGCATGTTAGGTCTAGGTTAGGTCTGGGATTTTCACTCATCAGGCTCATACTTTCGCATTTTTCTCATACTTCATGGCTAGATCCTGGGCTATTTCTGGATTGTATCACGTAGTAATGTGGTACCACACTGAAACATTCAACTAAACCTGGTTTCGCTCAATATTTTAGAAAATAACGCATGTTAGGCCTAGGTTAGGCCTGGGATTTGCCCTCATCAGGGTCATACTTTCGCAGTTTTAACATGCATGTTGACCTGATCGAGTGTTTTTTCTGCTTTGGATCACGTAGTAAAGTGGTACCACAACTAAAACAGTCAATTAAATCTGGTTTCGATCACTATTTTAGAGGATAACGCAAGTTAGGTCTGGGATAGGTCTGGGATTAGCCCTCATCAGGCTCATACTTTCGCAGTTTTAACATGCATGTTGACCTGATCGAGGGTTTTTTCTGCTTTGGATCACCTAGTAATGTGGTACCACAACTAAAACAGTCAATTAAACCTGGTGTCGATCAATATTTTAGAGAATAATTCATGTTAGGTCAAGGTTAGGTCTGGGATTAGCCCTCATCAAACTCATACTTTCGCACACTTCACATACTCGTTGACAAGATCCTGGGATTTTTTCTTGTTTGGATCACGTAGTAATGTGGTACCACACTGAAACAGTCGATTAAACCTGGTTTCGATTAATATCTTAGAGGATGACGCATGTTAGGTCTGGGATAGGTCTGGGATTCGCCTTCATCAGGCTCATACTTTCGCATATTTCTCATACTTGATGGCTAGATCCTGGGCTTTTTCTGGATTGCATCATGTAGTAATCAAGTACAACACTGAAGCAGTCAATTAAACCTGGTTTCCATCAATATCTTAGAGGACAACGCAAGTTAGGTCTGGGATAGGTCTGGGATTTGCCCTCATCAGGCTCATACTTTCGCGTTTTTCACATACTTGTTGAACAGATCCTGGGTTTTTTCTGGTTTGGATCACGTAGTAGTGTGGTACCACACTGAAACAGTACATTAAACCTGGTTTCGATCAATATTTTTGAGGATAACGCATGTTAGGTCTAGGTTAGGCCGGGGATTTTCACTCATCAGACTCATACTTTCGCATTCTTCACATACTTGTTGAACGGATCCTGGGTTTTTTCTGGTTTGGTTGACGTAGTAATGTGATACCACACTGGAACATTCAATTAAACCTGGTCTTGATAAATATTTTAGAGGATAACGCATGTTAGGTTTGGGTTAGGTCTAGGATTTGCCCTCATCAGGCTCATACATTCGCATTCTTCACATACTTGTTGAACGGATCCTGGGTTTTTTCTGGTTTGGGTCACGTAGTAATGTGGTACCACACTGAAATATTCAATTAAACCTGGTCTTGATAAATATTTTAGAGGATAACGCATGTTAGGTTTGGGTTAGGTCTAGGATTTGCCCTCATCAGGGTCATACTTTCGCATATTTCTCATACTTCATGGCTAGATCCTGGGCTGTTTCTGGATTGTATTACGTAGTAATGTGGTACCACGCTGAAACAGTCAATTAAACCTGGTTTCGATCAATAGTTTTGTGGATAACGCGTGTTAGGTCTAGGTTAGCCCAGGGATTTTCACTCATCAGACTCATCATTTCGCATTCTTCACATACTTGTTGAACGGATCCTGGGTTTTTTCTGGTTTGGATCACGTAGTAATGTGGGACCACACTGAAACAATCAATTAAACCTGGTCATGATAAATATTTTAGAGGATAACGCATGTTAGGTCTGGGTTAGGACTAGGATTTGCCGCCATCAGGCTCATACTTTGGCATATTTCTGATACTTCATGGCTGGATCCTGGACTATTTCTGGATTGGATCACGTGGTAACGTGGTACCACACTGAAACAGTCAATTAAACCTGGTTTCCATCAATATTTTAGAGGAAAACGCATGTTAGGTCTAGGTTAGGCCTGGGATTTGCCCTCATCAGGGTCATACTTCCGCAGTTTTAACATACATGTTGGCCTGATCGAGGGTTTTTTCTGCTTTGGATCACGTAGTGAAGTGGTACCGCACTGAAGCAGACCATTAAACCTGGTTTGGATCAATATTTTAGAGGATAACGCATGTTAGGTTTGGGTTAGGTCTAGGATTTGCACTCATCAGGCTCATACTTTCGCATATTTCTCATACATCATGGCTAGATCCTGGGCTGTTTCAGGATTGTATCACGTAGTTATGTGGTACCACGCTGAAACAGTCAATTAAAACTGATTTCGATCAATATTTTAGAGGATAACGCTAGTTTGGTCTGGGATAGGTCTGGGATTTGCCCTCATCAGGCTCATACTTTCGCGTTTTTGACATACTTGTTGAACTGGTCCTCGGTTTTTTCTGGTTTGGATCACGTAGCAATGTGGTACCACACTGAAGCAGTCGATTAAACCTGGTTTCGATCAATATTTTAGAGGATAACGCAAGTTTGGTCTGGGATAGGTCTGGGATTTGCCCTCATCAGGCTCATACTTTCGCATTCTTCACATACTTGTTGAACGGATCCTGGGTTTTTTCTGGTTTGGATCACGTTGTAATGTGGGACCACACTGAAACAATCAATTAAACCTGGTCATGATCAATATTTTAGAGAATAATTCATGTTATGTCTAGGTTAGGTCTGGGATTTGCTCTCATCAGGCTCATTCTTTCGCATATTTCTCATACTTGATGGCTAGATCCTGGGCTTTTTCTGGATTGCATCACGTAGTAATGAAGTACAACACTGAAACAGTCAATTAAACCTGGTTTCCATCAATATTTTAGAGGACAACGCATGTTAGGTCTAGGTTAGGCCTGGGATTTGCCCTCATCAGGGTCATACTTCCGCAATTTTAACATACATGTTGACATGATCGAGGGTTTTTTCTGCTTTGGATCACGTAGCAATGTGGTACCACTCTGAAGCAGTCGATTAAACCTGGTTTCGATCAATATTTTAGAGCATAACGCAAGTTTGGTCTGGGATAGGTCTGGGATTTGCCCTCATCAGGCTCGTACTTTCGCATTCTTCACATACTTGTTGAACGGATCCTGGGTTTTTTCTGGTTTGGATCACGTAGTAATGTGGGACCACACTGAAACAATCAATTAAACCTGGTCATGATCAATATTTTAGAGAATAATTCATGTTATGTCTAGGTTAGGTCTGGGATTTGCTCTCATCAGGCTCATTCTTTCGCATATTTCTCATACTTGATGGCTAGATCCTGGGCTCTTTCTGGATTGCATCACGTAGTAATGAAGTACAACACTGAAACAGTCAATTAAACGAGGTTTCCATCAATATTTTAGAGGACAACGCATGTTAGGTCTAGGTTAGGCCTGGGATTTGCCCTCATCAGGGTCATACTTCCGCAGTTTTAACATACATGTTGACCTGATCGAGGGTTTTTTCTGCTTTGGATCACGTAGTAAAGTGGTACCACACTGAAACAGTCCATTAAACCTGGTTTGGATCAATATTTTAGAGGATAACGCATGTTAGGTCTAGGTTTGCCCTGGGATTTTCACTCATCAGACTCATACTTTCGCATTCTTCACATACTTGTTGACCGGATCCTGGGTTTTTTCTGGTTTGGTTCACGTAGTAATGTGGTACCACACTGAAACATTCAATTAAACCTGGTCTTGATAAATATTTTAGAGGATAACGCATGTTAGGTTTGGGTTAGGTCTAGGATTTGCCCTCATCAGGCTCATACTTTCGCATATTTCTCATACTTCATGGCTAGATCCAGGCGCTGTTTCTGGATTGTAGCACGTAGTAATGTGGTACCACGCCGAAACAGTCAATTAAAACTGGTTTCGATCAATATTTTAGAGGATAACGCAAGTTAGGTCTGGGATAGGTCTGGATTCGCCCTCATCAGGCTCATACTTTCGCGTTTTTCACATACTTGTTGAACTGATCCTGGGTTTTTTCTGGTTTGGATCACGTAGCAATGTGGTACCACACTGAAACATTCAATTAAACCTAGTCTTGATAAATATTTTAGAGGATAACGCATGTTAGGTCTGGGTTAGGACTAGGATTTGCCCCCATCAGGCTCATACTTTCGCATATTTCTCATACTTCATGGCTGGATCCTGGGCTATTTCTGGTTTGGATCACGTAGTAATGTGGAACCACACTGAAACAGTCAATTAAACCTGGTTTTGATCAATATTTTAGAGAATAATTCATGTCAGGTCTAGGTTAGGTCTGGGATTTGCTCTCATCAGGCTCATTCTTTCGCATATTTCTCATACTTGATGGCTGGATCCTGGGCTTTTTCCGGTTTGCATCACGTAGTAATGAAGTACAACACTGAAACAGTCGACTCAACCTGGTTTCCATCAATATTTTAGAGGACAACGCATGTTAGGTCTAGGTTAGGCCTGGGATTTGCCCTCATCAGGGTCATACTTTCGCAGTTTTAACATACATGTTGACCTGATCGAGGGTTCTTAATGCTTTGGATCACGTAGTAAAGTGGTACCACCCTGGAGCAGTCCATTAAACCTGGTTTCGATCAATATTTTAGAGGATAACGCAAGTTAGGTCTGGGATAGGTCTGGGATTCGCCCTCATCAGGCTCATACTTTCGCGTTTTTCACATACTTGTTGAACTGATCCTGGGTTTTTTCTGGTTTGGATCACGTATTAATGTGGTACCACACTGAGACAGTCGATTAAACCCGGTTTCGATCAATATTTTAGAGGATAACGCAAGTTAAGTCTGGGATAGGTCTGGGATTTGATCTCATCAGACTCATACTTTCGCACACTTCACATACTCGTTGAACAGATCCTGGGTTATTTTCTGGTTTGGATCACATAGTAATGTGGTACCACACTGAAACAGCAGATTAAACCAGGTTTCGATCAATATTTTTGAGGATAACGCATGTTAGGTCTAGGTTAGGCCGGGGATTTTCACTCAGCAGACTCATACCTTCGCATGCTTCACATACTTGTTGAACGCATCCTGGGTTTTTTCTGGTTTGGATCACGCAGTAATGTGGGAACACACTGAAACAGTCAATTAAACCTGGATTCGATCAATATTTTAGAGAATAATTCATGTTTGGTCTAGGTTAGGACTGGGATTTGCTCTCATCAGGCTCATTCTTTCGCATATCTCTCATACTTGATGGCTAGATCATGGGCTTTTTCTGGATTGCATCACGTAGTAATGAAGTACAACACTGAAACAGTCGATTAAACCTGGTTTCGATCAATATTTTTGAGGATAACGCATGTTAGGTCTAGGTTAGGCCGGGGATTTTCACTCAGCAGACTCATACCTTCGCATGCTTCACATACTTGTTGAACGGATCCTGGGTTTTTTCTGGTTTGGTTCACGTAGTAATGTGGTACCACACTGAAACATTCAATTAAACCTGGTCTTGATAAATATTTTAGAGGATAACGCATGTTAGGTCTGGGATAGGTCTGGATTCGCCCTCATCAGGCTCATACTTTCGCGTTTTTCACATACTTGTTGAACTGATCCTGGGTTTTTTCTGCTTTGGATCACGTAGTAAAGTGGTACCACACTGAAACAGTCCATTAAACCTGGTTTGGATCAATATTTTAGAGGATAACGCATGTTAGGTCTAGGTTTGCCCTGGGATTTTCACTCATCAGACTCATACTTTCGCATTCTTCACATACTTGTTGACCGGATCCTGGGTTTTTTCTGGTTTGGTTCACGTAGTAATGTGGTACCACACTGAAACATTCAATTAAACCTGGTCTTGATAAATATTTTAGAGGATAACGCATGTTAGGTTTGGGTTAGGTCTAGGATTTGCCCTCATCAGGCTCATACTTTCGCATATTTCTCATACTTCATGGCTAGATCCAGGCGCTGTTTCTGGATTGTAGCACGTAGTAATGTGGTACCACGCCGAAACAGTCAATTAAAACTGGTTTCGATCAATATTTTAGAGGATAACGCAAGTTAGGTCTGGGATAGGTCTGGATTCGCCCTCATCAGGCTCATACTTTCGCGTTTTTCACATACTTGTTGAACTGATCCTGGGTTTTTTCTGGTTTGGATCACGTAGCAATGTGGTACCACACTGAAACATTCAATTAAACCTAGTCTTGATAAATATTTTAGAGGACAACGCATGTTAGGTCTGGGTTAGGTCTAGGATTTGCCCTCATCAGGCTCATACTTTCGCACATTTCTAATACTTCATGGCTGGATCCTGGGCTATTTCTGGTTTGGATCACGCAGTAATGTGGGACCACACTGAAACATTCAATTAAACCTGGTTTTGATCAATATTTTAGAGAATAATTCATGTTAGGTCTAGGTTAGGTCTGGTATTTGCTCTCATCAGGCTCATTCTTTCGCAGTTGTAACATACATGTTGACGTGATCGAGGGTTTTTTCTGCTTTGGATCACGTAGTAAAGTGGTACCACACTGAAACAGTCCATTAAACCTGGTTTCCATCAATATTTTAGAGGACAACGCATGTTAGGTCTAGGTAAGTCCTGGGATTTGCCCTCATCAGGGTCATACTTTCGCAGTTTTAACATGCATGTTGACCTCATCGAGGGTTTTTTCTGCTTTGGATCACGTAGTAAAGTGGTACCACATCTAAAACAGTCAATTGAACCTGGTTTCGATCATTATTTTAGAGGATAACGCATGTTAGGTCTGGGATAGGTCTGGGATTAGCCCTCATCAGACTCATACTTTCGCATTCTTCACATACTTGTTGAACGGATCCTGGGTTTTTTCTGGTTTGGATCACGTAGTAATGTGGGACCACACTGAAACAGTCGATTAAACCTGGTCTTGATAAATATTTTAGAGGACAACGCATGTTAGGTCTGGGTTAGGTCTAGGATTTGCCCTCATCCTGCTCATACTTTCGCACATTTCTAATACTTCATGGATAGATCCTGGGCTATTTTCTGGTTGGGATCACATAGTAATGTGGTACCACACTGAAACAGTCGATTAAACCAGGTTTCGATCAATATTCTTGAGGATAACGCATGTTAGGTCTAGGTAAGGCCTGGGATTTTCACGCATCAGACTCATACTTTCGCATTCTTCACGTACTTGTTGAACGGATCCTGGGTTTTTTCTGGTTTCGATCACGTAGTAATGTGGGGCCACACTGAGACAGTCGATTAAACCTGGTTTCGATCAATATTTTAGAGGATAACGCAAGTTTGGTCTGGGATAGGTCTGGGATTTGCCCTCATCAGGCTCATACTTTCGCGATTTTCACATACTCGTTGACAAGATCCTGGGTTTTTTTCTGGTTTGGATCACGTAGTAATGTGGTACCACACTGAAACAGTCGATTAAACCAGGTTTCGATTAATATTTTTGAGGATAACGCATGTTAGGTCTGGGATAGGTCTGGGATTTGCCCTCATCAGGCTCATCCTTTCGCAGTTTTAACATGCATGTTGACCTGATCGAGGGTTTTTTCTGCTTTGGATCACGTAGTAAAGTGGTACCACACTAAAACAGTCAATTAAACCTGGTTTCGATCAATATTTTAGAGGATAACGCAAGTTAGGTCTGGGATAGGTCTGGGATTTGCCCTCATCAGACTCATACTTTCGCATACTTCACGTACTTGTTGAACAGATCCTGGGCTTTCTTCTGGTTTGGATCACGTAGTAATGTGGTACCACACTAAAACAGTCAATTAAACCTGGTTTCGATCAATATTTTAGAGGATAACGAAAGTTATGTCTAGTTTAGGCTTGGGATTTGCCCTCATCAGACTCATACTTTCGCATACTTCACATACTTGTTGAACAGATCCTGGGTTTTTTTCTGGTTTGGATCACGTAGTAATGTGGTACCACACTGAAACAGTCAATTAAACCTGGTTTCGATCAATACTTTAGAGAATAATTCATGTTAGGTCTAGGTTAGGCCTGGGATTTGCTCTCATCAGACTCATACTTTCGCAGTTTTAACATACATGTTGACCTGATCGAGGGTCTTGCCCGCTTTGGATCACGTAGTAAAGTGGTACCACACTGAAGCAGTCCATTAAACCCGGTTTGGATCAATATTTTAGAGGATAACGCATGTTAGGTTTGGGTTAGGTCTAGGATTTGCCCTCATCAGGCTCATACTTTCGCATATTTCTCATACTTCATGGGTAGATCCTGGGCTTTTTCTGGATTGCATCACGTAGTAATGAAGTACAACACTGAAACAGTCAATTAAACCTGGTTTCCATCAATATTTTAGAGGATAACGCAAGTTAGGTCTGGGATATGTCTGGGATTCGCCCTCATCAGGCTCATACTTTCGCGTTTTTCACATACTTGTTGAACTGATCCTGGGTTTTTTCTGGTTTGGATCACGAAGCAATGTGGCACCACACTGAAACAGTCGATTAAACCTGGTTTCGATCAATATTTTAGAGGATAACGCAAGTTTGGTCTGGGATAGGTCTGGGATTTGCCCTCATCAGGCTCATACTTTCGCGTTTTTCACATACTTGTTGAACAGATCCTGGGTTTTTTCTGGTTTGAGTCACGTAGTAATGTGGTACCACACTGAAACAGTCGATTAAACCAGGTTTCGATCAATATTTTTGAGGATAACGCATGTTAGGTCCAGGTTAGGCATGGGATTTTCACTCATCAGACTCATACTTTCGCATTCATCACATACTTGTTGAACGGATCCTGGGCTTTTTCTGGATTGCATCACGTAGTAATGAAGTACAACACTGAAACAGACAATTAAACCTGGTTTCCATCAATATCTTAGAGGACAACGCAAGTTAGGTCTGGGATAGGTCTGGGATTTGCCCTCATCAGACTCATACTTTCGCATTCTTCACATACTTGTTGAACAGATCCTGGGTTTTTTCTGGTATGGATCACGCAGTAATGTGGTACCACCCTGAAACATTCAGTTAAACCTGGTCTTGATAAATATTTTTGAGGATAACGCATGTTAGGTCTGGGTTAGGTCTAGGATTTGCCCTCATCAGGCTCATACTTTCGCACATTTCTTATACTTCATGCATAGATCCTGGGCTATTTTCTGGTTTGGATTACGTAGTAATGTGGTACCACACTGAAACATTCAAATAAACCTGGTTTGGATCAATATTTTAGAGAATAATTCATGTTAGGTCTAGGTGAGGCCTGGGATTTGCCCTCATCATGGTCATACTTTCGCAGTTCTAACATACATGTTGACCTGATCGAGGGTTTTTTCTGCTTTGGATCACGTAGTAAAGTGGTACCACACTAAAACAGGCCACTAAACCTGGTTTGGATCAATATTTTAGAGGATAATGCATGTTAGGGCTAGGTTAGCCCTGGGATTTTCACTCATCAGACTCATTCTTTCGCATTCTTCACATACCTGTTGAACGGATCCTGGGTTTTTTGTGGTTTGGATCACGTAGTAACGTGGGACCACACTGAAGCAATCAATTAAACCTGGTCTTGTTAAATATTTTAGAGGATAACGCATGTTAGGTCTGGGTTAGGTCTAGGATTTGCTCTCGTCAGGCTCATACTTTCGCATATTTCTCAAACTTGATGGCTAGATCCTGGTCTTTTTCTGGATTGCATCACGTAGTAATGAAGTACAACACTGAAACTGTCAATTAAACCTGGTTTCCATCAATATCTTAGAGGACAACGCAAGTTAGGTCTGGGATAGGTCTGGGATTTGCCCTCATCAGACTCATACGTTCGCGTTTTTCACATACTTGTTGAACGGATCCTGGGTTTTTTCTGGTTTGGATCACGTAGTAATGTGGTACCACACTGAAACATTCAAATAAACCAGGTCTTGATAAATATTTTAGATGATAACGCATGTTAGGTCTGGGTTAGGTCTAGGATTTGCCCTCATCAGGCTCATACTTTCGCATATTTCTCATACTTCATGGCTAGATCCTGGGCTATTTCTGGATTGGATCACGTAGTAATGTGGTACCACACTGAAACAGCCAATTAAACCTGGTTTCGATCAATATTTTAGAGGACAATGCCAGTTAGGTCTGGGATAGGTCTGGGATTTGCACACATCAGGGTCATACTTTCGCATTTTTCACATACTTGTTGGACAGATCCTGGGTGTTTTCTGGATTGGATCGCGCAGTAATGTGGTACCACACTGAAACAGCCCACTAAACCTGGTTTCGATCAATATTTTAGAGGACAACGAAAGTTATGGCTAGGTTAGGCCTGGGATTTGCTCTCATCAGACTCATGCTTTCGCATTTTTCACATACTTGTTGAACAGATCCTGGGTTTTTTCTGGTATGGATCACGCAGTAATGTGGTACCACCCTGAAACATTCAGTTAAACCTGGTCTTGATAAATATTTTTGAGGATAACGCATGTTAGGTCTGGGTTAGGTCTAGGATTTGCCCTCATCAGGCTCATACTTTCGCACATTTCTTATACTTCATGCATAGATCCTGGGCTATTTTCTGGTTTGGATCACATAGTAATGTGGTACCACACTGAAACAGTCGATTAAACCAGGTTTCGATCAATATTCTTGAGGATAACGCATGTTAGGTCTAGGTAAGGCCTGGGATTTTCACGCATCAGACTCATACTTTCGCATTCTTCACATACTTGTTGAACGGATCCTGGGTTTTTTCTGGTATGGATCACGTAGTAATGTGGTACCACACTGAAACAGTCGATTAAACCTGGTCTTGATGAATATTTTAGAGGACAACGCATGTTAGGTCTGGGTTAGGTCTAGGATTTGCCCTCATCAGGCTCATACTTTCGCATATTTCTCATACTTCATGGCTAGATCCTGGGCTTTTTCTGGATTGTATCACGTAGTAATGTGGTACCACGCTGAAACAGTCAATTAAACCTGGTTTCGATCAATATTTTAGAGGATAACGCAAGTTAGGTACTAGGTTATGCCTGGGATTTGCCCTCATCAGGGTCATACTTTCGCAGTTTTAACATTCATGTTGACCTGATCGAGGGTTTTTTCTGCTTTGGATCACGTAATAAAGTGGTGCCGCAACTAAAACAGTCAATTAAACCTGGTTTCGATCAATATTTTAGAGGATAACGAAAGTTATGTCTAGTTTAGGCGTGGGATTTGCCCTCATCAGACTCATACTTTCGCATACTTCACATGCTTGTTGAACAGATCCTGGGTTTTTTTCTGGTTTGGATCACGTAATAATGTGGTACCACACTGAAACAGTCGATTAAACCTGGTTTCGATCAATATTTTTGAGGATAACGCATGTTAGGTCTAGGTCTTGGTCCGAGGATTTTCACTCATCAGACTCATACTTTCGCATTCTTCACATACTTGTTGAACGGATCCTGGGTTTTTACTGGTTTGGATCACGTAGTAATGTGGTACCACACTGAATCAGTCAATTAAACCAGGTTTCGATCAATATTTTAGAGAATAATTCATGTTAGGTCTAGGTTAGGTCTGGGATTTGCTCTCATCAGGCTCATTCTTTCGCATATTTCTCATACTTGATGTCTAGATCCTGGGCTTTTTCTGGATTGCATCACATTGTAATGTGGTACCACGCTGAAACAGTCGATTAAACCTGGTTTCGAACAATATTTTAGAGGATAACGCAGGTTAAGTCTGGGATAGGTCTGGGATTTGACCTCATCAGACTCATACTTTCGCGTCTTTCACATACTTGTTGAACAGATCCGGGGTTTTTTCTGGTTTGGATCACGTAGTAGTGTGGGACCACACTGAAACAATCATTTAAACCTGGTCTTGATAAATATTTTAAAGGATAACGCATGTTAGGTCTGGGATAGGTCTGGGATTTGCCCTCATCAGACTCATACTTTCGCACACTTCACATACTCGTTGAACAGATCCTGGGTTATTTTCTGGTTTGGATCACGTAGTAGTGTGGTACCACACTGAAACAGTCCATTAAACCTGGTTTGGATCAATATTTTAGAGCATAACGCATGTTAGGTCTAGGTTAGGTCTGGGATTTTCACTCATCAGACTCATACTTTCGCATTCTTCACATACTTGTTGAACGGATCCTGGGTTTTTCCTGGTTTGGATCACGTAGTAATGTGTGTCCACACTGAAACAATCAATTAAACCTGGTCTTGATAAATATTTTAGAGGATAACGCATTTTAGGTCTGGGATAGGTCGGGGATTTGCCCTCATCAGCCTCATACTTTCGCACACTTCACATACTCGTTGAACAGATCCTGGGTTTTTTCTGGTTTGGATCACGTAGTAATGTGGAACCACACTGAAACAATCAATTAAACCTGGTCTTGATAAATATTTTAGAGGATAACGCATGTTAGGTCTGGGTAAGGTCTAGGATTTGCCCTCGTCAGGCTCATACTTTCGCATATTTCTCATACTTCATGGCTAGATCCTGGGCTATTTCTGGATTCGATCACGTAGTAATGTGGTACCACACTGAAACAGTCAATTAAACTTGGTTTCCATCAATATCTTAAAGGACAACGCAAGTTAGGTCTGGGATAGGTCTTGGATTTGCCCTCATCAGGCTCATACTTTCGCGTTTTTCACATACTTTTTGAACAGATCCTGGGTTTTTTCTGGTTTGGATCACGTAGTAGTATGGTACCACACTGAAACAGTCCATTGAACCTGGTTTGGATCAATATTTTAGAGGATGACGCATGTTAGGTCTAGTTTAGGTCTGGGATTTTCACTCATCAGACTCATACTTTCGCATTCTTCACATACTTGTTGAACGGATCCTGGGTTTTTTCTGGTTTGGATCACGTAGTAATGTGGTACCACAGTGAAACAGTCGATTAAACCTGGTTTCGATCAATATTTTAGAGGATAACGCAAGTTAAGTCTGGGATTGGTCTGGGATTTGTCCTCATCAGACTCACACTTTCGCACACTTCACATACTTGTTGAACAGATCCTGGGTATTTTCTGGTTTGGATCACGTAGTGATGTGGTACCACACTGAAACAGTCGATTAAACCAGGTTTCGATCAATATTTTTGAGGATAACGCATGTTAGGTCTAGGTTAGGCCTGGGATTTTCACTCATCAGGCTCATACTTTCGCATTCTTCACATACTTGTTGAACGGATCCTGGGTTTTTTCTGGTTTGGATCACGTAGTAATGTGGGACCACACTGAAACAGTCAATTAAACCTGGTTTCGATCAATATTTTAGAGAATAATTCATGTTAGGTCTAGGTTAGGTCTGGGATTTGCTCTCATCAGGCTCATTCTTTCGCATATTTCTCATACTTGATGGCTAGATCCTGGTCTTTTTCTGGATTGCATCACGTAGTAATGAAGTACAACACTGAAACTGTCAATTAAACCTGGTTTCCATCAATATCTTAGAGGACAACGCAAGTTAGGTCTGGGATAGGTCTGGGATTTGCCCTCATCAGACTCATACGTTCGCGTTTTTCACATACTTGTTGAACGGATCCTGGGTTTTTTCTGGTTTGGATCACGTAGTAATGTGGTACCACACTGAAACATTCAAATAAACCAGGTCTTGATAAATATTTTAGATGATAACGCATGTTAGGTCTGGGTTAGGTCTAGGATTTGCCCTCATCAGGCTCATACTTTCGCATATTTCTCATACTTCATGGCTAGATCCTGGGCTATTTCTGGATTGGATCACGTAGTAATGTGGTACCACACTGAAACAGCCAATTAAACCTGGTTTCGATCAATATTTTAGAGGACAATGCAAGTTAGGTCTGGGATAGGTCTGGGATTTGCACACATCAGGGTCATACTTTCGCATTTTTCACATACTTGTTGGACAGATCCTGGGTTTTTTCTGGATTGGATCGCGCAGTAATGTGGTACCACACTGAAACAGCCCACTAAACCTGGTTTCGATCAATATTTTAGAGGACAACGAAAGTTATGGCTAGGTTAGGCCTGGGATTTGCTCTCATCAGACTCATGCTTTCGCATTTTTCACATACTTGTTGAACAGATCCTGGGTTTTTTCTGGTATGGATCACGCAGTAATGTGGTACCACCCTGAAACATTCAGTTAAACCTGGTCTTGATAAATATTTTTGAGGATAACGCATGTTAGGTCTGGGTTAGGTCTAGGATTTGCCCTCATCAGGCTCATACTTTCGCACATTTCTTATACTTCATGCATAGATCCTGGGCTATTTTCTGGTTTGGATCACATAGTAATGTGGTACCACACTGAAACAGTCGATTAAACCAGGTTTCGATCAATATTCTTGAGGATAACGCATGTTAGGTCTAGGTAAGGCCTGGGATTTTCACGCATCAGACTCATACTTTCGCATTCTTCACATACTTGTTGAACGGATCCTGGGTTTTTTCTGGTATGGATCACGTAGTAATGTGGTACCACACTGAAACAGTCGATTAAACCTGGTCTTGATGAATATTTTAGAGGACAACGCATGTTAGGTCTGGGTTAGGTCTAGGATTTGCCCTCATCAGGCTCATACTTTCGCATATTTCTCATACTTCATGGCTAGATCCTGGGCTTTTTCTGGATTGTATCACGTAGTAATGTGGTACCACGCTGAAACAGTCAATTAAACCTGGTTTCGATCAATATTTTAGAGGATAACGCAAGTTAGGTACTAGGTTATGCCTGGGATTTGCCCTCATCAGGGTCATACTTTCGCAGTTTTAACATTCATGTTGACCTGATCGAGGGTTTTTTCTGCTTTGGATCACGTAATAAAGTGGTGCCGCAACTAAAACAGTCAATTAAACCTGGTTTCGATCAATATTTTAGAGGATAACGAAAGTTATGTCTAGTTTAGGCGTGGGATTTGCCCTCATCAGACTCATACTTTCGCATACTTCACATGCTTGTTGAACAGATCCTGGGTTTTTTTCTGGTTTGGATCACGTAATAATGTGGTACCACACTGAAACAGTCGATTAAACCTGGTTTCGATCAATATTTTTGAGGATAACGCATGTTAGGTCTAGGTCTTGGTCCGAGGATTTTCACTCATCAGACTCATACTTTCGCATTCTTCACATACTTGTTGAACGGATCCTGGGTTTTTACTGGTTTGGATCACGTAGTAATGTGGTACCACACTGAATCAGTCAATTAAACCAGGTTTCGATCAATATTTTAGAGAATAATTCATGTTAGGTCTAGGTTAGGTCTGGGATTTGCTCTCATCAGGCTCATTCTTTCGCATATTTCTCATACTTGATGTCTAGATCCTGGGCTTTTTCTGGATTGCATCACATTGTAATGTGGTACCACGCTGAAACAGTCGATTAAACCTGGTTTCGAACAATATTTTAGAGGATAACGCAGGTTAAGTCTGGGATAGGTCTGGGATTTGACCTCATCAGTCTCATACTTTCGCGTCTTTCACATACTTGTTGAACAGATCCGGGGTTTTTTCTGGTTTGGATCACGTAGTAGTGTGGGACCACACTGAAACAATCATTTAAACCTGGTCTTGATAAATATTTTAAAGGATAACGCATGTTAGGTCTGGGATAGGTCTGGGATTTGCCCTCATCAGACTCATACTTTCGCACACTTCACATACTCGTTGAACAGATCCTGGGTTATTTTCTGGTTTGGATCACGTAGTAGTGTGGTACCACACTGAAACAGTCCATTAAACCTGGTTTGGATCAATATTTTAGAGCATAACGCATGTTAGGTCTAGGTTAGGTCTGGGATTTTCACTCATCAGACTCATACTTTCGCATTCTTCACATACTTGTTGAACGGATCCTGGGTTTTTCCTGGTTTGGATCACGTAGTAATGTGTGTCCACACTGAAACAATCAATTAAACCTGGTCTTGATAAATATTTTAGAGGATAACGCATTTTAGGTCTGGGATAGGTCGGGGATTTGCCCTCATCAGCCTCATACTTTCGCACACTTCACATACTCGTTGAACAGATCCTGGGTTTTTTCTGGTTTGGATCACGTAGTAATGTGGAACCACACTGAAACAATCAATTAAACCTGGTCTTGATAAATATTTTAGAGGATAACGCATGTTAGGTCTGGGTAAGGTCTAGGATTTGCCCTCGTCAGGCTCATACTTTCGCATATTTCTCATACTTCATGGCTAGATCCTGGGCTATTTCTGGATTCGATCACGTAGTAATGTGGTACCACACTGAAACAGTCAATTAAACTTGGTTTCCATCAATATCTTAAAGGACAACGCAAGTTAGGTCTGGGATAGGTCTTGGATTTGCCCTCATCAGGCTCATACTTTCGCGTTTTTCACATACTTTTTGAACAGATCCTGGGTTTTTTCTGGTTTGGATCACGTAGTAGTATGGTACCACACTGAAACAGTCCATTGAACCTGGTTTGGATCAATATTTTAGAGGATAACGCATGTTAGGTCTAGTTTAGGTCTGGGATTTTCACTCATCAGACTCATACTTTCGCATTCTTCACATACTTGTTGAACGGATCCTGGGTTTTTTCTGGTTTGGATCACGTAGTAATGTGGTAGCACACTGAAACAGTCGATTAAACCTGGTTTCGATCAATATTTTAGAGGATAACGCAAGTTAAGTCTGGGATTGGTCTGGGATTTGTCCTCATCAGACTCACACTTTCGCACACTTCACATACTTGTTGAACAGATCCTGGGTATTTTCTGGTTTGGATCACGTAGTGATGTGGTACCACACTGAAACAGTCGATTAAACCAGGTTTCGATCAATATTTTTGAGGATAACGCATGTTAGGTCTAGGTTAGGCCTGGGATTTTCACTCATCAGGCTCATACTTTCGCATTCTTCACATACTTGTTGAACGGATCCTGGGTTTTTTCTGGTTTGGATCACGTAGTAATGTGGGACCACACTGAAACAGTCAATTAAACCTGGTTTCGATCAATATTTTAGAGAATAATTCATGTTAGGTCTAGGTTAGGTCTGGGATTTGCTCTCATCAGGCTCATTCTTTCGCATATTTCTCATACTTGATGGCTAGATCCTGGGCTTTTTCTGGATTGTATCACGTAGTAATGTGGTACCACGCTGAAACAGTCAATTAAACCTGGTTTCGATCAATATTTTAGAGGATAACGCAAGTTAGGTACTAGGTTATGCCTGGGATTTGCCCTCATCAGGGTCATACTTTCGCAGTTTTAACATTCATGTTGACCTGATCGAGGGTTTTTTCTGCTTTGGATCACGTAATAAAGTGGTGCCGCAACTAAAACAGTCAATTAAACCTGGTTTCGATCATTATTTTAGAGGATAACGCAAGTTAGGTCTGGGATAGGTCTGGCATTAGCCCTCATCAGACTCATACTTTCGCACACTTCACATACTCGTTGACAAGATCCTGGGTTTTCTTCTGGTTTGGATCTCGTAGTAATGTGGTACCACACTGAAACAGTCGATTAAACCTGGTTTCGATTAGTATTTTTGAGGATAACGCATGTTAGGTCTCGGATAGGTCTGGGATTTGCCCTCATCAGGCTCATGCTTTCGCAGTTTTAACATGCATGTTGACCTGATCGAGGGTTTTTTCTGCTTTGGATCACGTAGTAAAGTGGTACCACACTAAAACAGTCAATTAAACCTGGTTTCGATCAATATTTTAGAGGATAACGAAAGTTATGTCTAGTTTAGGCGTGGGATTTGCCCTCATCAGACTCATACTTTCGCATACTTCACATGCTTGTTGAACAGATCCTGGGTTTTTTTCTGGTTTGGATCACGTAGTAATGTGGTACCACACTGAATCAGTCAATTAAACCAGGTTTCGATCAATATTTTAGAGAATAATTCATGTTAGGTCTAGGTTAGGTCTGGGATTTGCTCTCATCAGGCTCATTCTTTCGCATATTTCTCATACTTGATGTCTAGATCCTGGGCTTTTTCTGGATTGCATCACATAGTAATGTGGTACCACGCTGAAACAGTCGATTAAACCTGGTTTCGAACAATATTTTAGAGGATAACGCAGGTTAAGTCTGGGATAGGTCTGGGATTTGACCTCATCAGACTCATACTTTCGCGTCTTTCACATACTTGTTGAACAGATCCGGGGTTTTTTCTGGTTTGGATCACGTAGTAGTGTGGGACCACACTGAAACAATCATTTAAACCTGGTCTTGATAAATATTTTAGAGGATAACGCATGTTAGGTCTGGGATAGGTCTGGGATTTGCCCTCATCAGACTCATACTTTCGCACACTTCACATACTCGTTGAACAGATCCTGGGTTATTTTCTGGTTTGGATCACGTAGTAATGTGGTACCACACTGAATCAGTCAATTAAACCAGGTTTCGATCAATATTTTAGAGAATAATTCATGTTAGGTCTAGGTTAGGTCTGGGATTTGCTCTCATCAGGCTCATTCTTTCGCATATTTCTCATACTTGATGTCTAGATCCTGGGCTTTTTCTGGATTGCATCACATTGTAATGTGGTACCACGCTGAAACAGTCGATTAAACCTGGTTTCGAACAATATTTTAGAGGATAACGCAGGTTAAGTCTGGGATAGGTCTGGGATTTGACCTCATCAGACTCATACTTTCGCGTCTTTCACATACTTGTTGAACAGATCCGGGGTTTTTTCTGGTTTGGATCACGTAGTAGTGTGGGACCACACTGAAACAATCATTTAAACCTGGTCTTGATAAATATTTTAAAGGATAACGCATGTTAGGTCTGGGATAGGTCTGGGATTTGCCCTCATCAGACTCATACTTTCGCACACTTCACATACTCGTTGAACAGATCCTGGGTTATTTTCTGGTTTGGATCACGTAGTAGTGTGGTACCACACTGAAACAGTCCATTAAACCTGGTTTGGATCAATATTTTAGAGCATAACGCATGTTAGGTCTAGGTTAGGTCTGGGATTTTCACTCATCAGACTCATACTTTCGCATTCTTCACATACTTGTTGAACGGATCCTGGGTTTTTCCTGGTTTGGATCACGTAGTAATGTGTGTCCACACTGAAACAATCAATTAAACCTGGTCTTGATAAATATTTTAGAGGATAACGCATTTTAGGTCTGGGATAGGTCGGGGGTTTGCCCTCATCAGCCTCATACTTTCGCACACTTCACATACTCGTTGAACAGATCCTGGGTTTTTTCTGGTTTGGATCACGTAGTAATGTGGAACCACACTGAAACAATCAATTAAACCTGGTCTTGATAAATATTTTAGAGGATAACGCATGTTAGGTCTGGGTAAGGTCTAGGATTTGCCCTCGTCAGGCTCATACTTTCGCATATTTCTCATACTTCATGGCTAGATCCTGGGCTATTTCTGGATTCGATCACGTAGTAATGTGGTACCACACTGAAACAGTCAATTAAACTTGGTTTCCATCAATATCTTAAAGGACAACGCAAGTTAGGTCTGGGATAGGTCTTGGATTTGCCCTCATCAGGCTCATACTCTCGCGTTTTTCACATACTTTTTGAACAGATCCTGGGTTTTTTCTGGTTTGGATCACGTAGTAGTATGGTACCACACTGAAACAGTCCATTGAACCTGGTTTGGATCAATATTTTAGAGGATAACGCATGTTAGGTCTAGTTTAGGTCTGGGATTGTCACTCATCAGACTCATACTTTCGCATTCTTCACATACTTGTTGAACGGATCCTGGGTTTTTTCTGGTTTGGATCACGTAGTAATGTGGTAGCACACTGAAACAGTCGATTAAACCTGGTTTCGATCAATATTTTAGAGGATAACGCAAGTTAAGTCTGGGATTGGTCTGGGATTTGTCCTCATCAGACTCACACTTTCGCACACTTCACATACTTGTTGAACAGATCCTGGGTATTTTCTGGTTTGGATCACGTAGTGATGTGGTACCACACTGAAACAGTCGATTAAACCAGGTTTCGATCAATATTTTTGAGGATAACGCATGTTAGGTCTAGGTTAGGCCTGGGATTTTCACTCATCAGGCTCATACTTTCGCATTCTTCACATACTTGTTGAACGGATCCTGGGTTTTTTCTGGTTTGGATCACGTAGTAATGTGGGACCACACTGAAACAGTCAATTAAACCTGGTTTCGATCAATATTTTAGAGGATAACGCAAGTTAGGTACTAGGTTATGCCTGGGATTTGCCCTCATCAGGGTCATACTTTCGCAGTTTTAACATTCATGTTGACCTGATCGAGGGTTTTTTCTGCTTTGGATCACGTAATAAAGTGGTGCCGCAACTAAAACAGTCAATTAAACCTGGTTTCGATTAGTATTTTTGAGGATAACGCATGTTAGGTCTCGGATAGGTCTGGGATTTGCCCTCATCAGGCTCATGCTTTCGCAGTTTTAACATGCATGTTGACCTGATCGAGGGTTTTTTCTGCTTTGGATCACGTAGTAAAGTGGTACCACACTAAAACAGTCAATTAAACCTGGTTTCGATCAATATTTTAGAGGATAACGAAAGTTATGTCTAGTTTAGGCGTGGGATTTGCCCTCATCAGACTCATACTTTCGCATACTTCACATGCTTGTTGAACAGATCCTGGGTTTTTTTCTGGTTTGGATCACGTAGTAATGTGGTACCACACTGAATCAGTCAATTAAACCAGGTTTCGATCAATATTTTAGAGAATAATTCATGTTAGGTCTAGGTTAGGTCTGGGATTTGCTCTCATCAGGCTCATTCTTTCGCATATTTCTCATACTTGATGTCTAGATCCTGGGCTTTTTCTGGATTGCATCACATAGTAATGTGGTACCACGCTGAAACAGTCGATTAAACCTGGTTTCGAACAATATTTTAGAGGATAACGCAGGTTAAGTCTGGGATAGGTCTGGGATTTGACCTCATCAGACTCATACTTTCGCGTCTTTCACATACTTGTTGAACAGATCCGGGGTTTTTTCTGGTTTGGATCACGTAGTAGTGTGGGACCACACTGAAACAATCATTTAAACCTGGTCTTGATAAATATTTTAGAGGATAACGCATGTTAGGTCTGGGATAGGTCTGGGATTTGCCCTCATCAGACTCATACTTTCGCACACTTCACATACTCGTTGAACAGATGCTGGGTTATTTTCTGGTTTGGATCACGTAGTAGTGTGGTACCACACTGAAACAGTCCATTAAACCTGGTTTGGATCAATATTTTAGAGCATAACGCATGTTAGGTCTAGGTTAGGTCTGGGATTTTCACTCATCAGACTCATACTTTCGCATTCTTCACATACTTGTTGAACGGATCCTGGGTTTTTCCTGGTTTGGATCACGTAGTAATGTGTGTCCACACTGAAACAATCAATTAAACCTGGTCTTGATAAATATTTTAGAGGATAACGCATTTTAGGTCTGGGATAGGTCTGGGATTTGCCCTCGTCAGACTCATACTTTCGCACACTACACATACTCGTTGAACAGATCCTGGGTTTTTTCTGGTTTGGATCACGTAGTAATGTGGTACCACACTGAAACAGTCGATTAAACCAGGTTTCGATCAATATTTTTGAGGATAACGCATGTTAGGTCTAGGTTAGGCCTGGGATCTTCACGCATCAGACTCATACTTTCGCATTCTTCACATACTTGTTGTACGGATCCCGGGTTTTTTCTGGTTTGGATCACGTAGTAATGTGGAACCACACTGAAACAGTCAATTAAACCTGGTTTCGATCAATATTTTTGAGAATAATTCATGTTAGGTCTAGGTTAGGTCTGGGATTTGCTCTCATCAGGCTCATTCTTTCGCATATTTCTCATACTTGATGGCTAGATCCTGGGCTTTTTCTGGATTGCATCACGTAGTAATGAAGTACAACACAGAAACAGTCAATTAAACCTGGTTTGGATCAATATTTTAGAGGATAACGCACGTTAGGTCTAGGTTAGGTCTGGGATTTTCACTCATTAGGCTCATACTTTCGCATTCTTCACATACTTGTTGAACAGATCCTGGGTTTTCTCCGGTTTCGATCACGTAGTAGTGTGGTACCACACTGAAACAGTTCATTAAACCTGGTTTGGATCAATATTTTAGAGGATAACGCATGTTAGGTCTAGGTTAGCCCTGGGATTTTCACTCATCAGACTCATACTTTCGCATTCTTCACATACTTGTTGAACTGATCCTGGGTTTTTTCTGGTTTGGATCACGTAGTAATGTGGTACCACACTGAAACAGTCGATTAAACCTGGTTGCGATCAATATTTTAGAGGATAACGCATGTTAGGTCTAGGTTAGCCCTGGGATTTTCACTCATCAGACTCATACTTTCGCATATTTCTCATACTTCATGGCTAGATCCTGGGCTGTTTCTGGATTGTATCACGTAGTAATTTGGTACCACGCTGATACAGTCAATTAAACCAGGTTTCGATCAATATTTTTGAGGATAACGCATGTTAGGTGTTGGTTAGGTCTGGGATTTTCACTCATCAGACTCATACTTTCGCATTCTTCACATACTTGTTGAACGGATCATGGGTTTTTTCTGGTTTGGATCACGTAGTAATGTGGGACCACACTGAAACAATCAATTAAATCTGGTCTTGATAAATATTTTAGAGGATAACGCATGTTAGGTCTGGGATAGGTCGGGGATTTGCCCTCATCAGCCTCATACTTTCGCACACTTCACATACTCGTTGAACAGATCCTGGGTTTTTTCTGGTTTGGATCACGTAGTAATGTGGAACCACACTGAAACAATCAATTAAACCTGGTCTTGATAAATATTTTAGAGGATAACGCATGTTAGGTCTGGGTAAGGTCTAGGATTTGCCCTCGTCAGGCTCATACTTTCGCATATTTCTCATACTTCATGGCTAGATCCTGGGCTATTTCTGGATTCGATCACGTAGTAATGTGGTACCACACTGAAACAGTCAATTAAACTTGGTTTCCATCAATATCTTAAAGGACAACGCAAGTTAGGTCTGGGATAGGTCTTGGGTTTGCCCACATCAGGCTCATACTTTCGCGTTTTTCACATACTTTTTGAACAGATCCTGGGTTTTTTCTGGTTTGGATCACGTAGTAATGTGGGACCACACTGAAACAGTCGATTAAACCAGGTTTCGATCAATATTTTTGAGGATAACGCATGTTAGGTCTTGGTTAGGCCTGGGATTTTCACTCATCAGACTCATACTTTCGCATTCTTCACATACTTGTTGAACGGGTCATGGGTTTTTTCTGGTTTGGATCACGTAGTAATGTGGGACCACACTGAAACAATCAATTAAACCTGGTCTTGATAAATATTTTAGAGGATAACGCATGTTAGGCCTAGGTTAGGTCTGGACTTTTCACTCATCAGACTCATACTTTCGCATTCTTCACATACTTGTTGAACGGATCCTGGGTTTTTTCTGGTTTGGATCACGTAGTAATGTGGTACCACACTGAAACAGTCGATTAAACCTGGTCTTGATAAATATTTTAGAGGATAACGCATGTTAGGCCTAGGTTAGGTCTGGGATTTTCACTCATCAGACTCATACTTTCGCATTCTTCACATACTTTTTGAACAGATCCTGGGTTTTTTCTGGTTTGGATCACGTAGTAATGTGGGACCACACTGAAACAGTCGATTAAACCAGGTTTCGATCAATATTTTTGAGGATAACGCATGTTAGGTCTTGGTTAGGCCTGGGATTTTCACTCATCAGACTCATACTTTCGCATTCTTCACATACTTGTTGAACGGATCATGGTTTTTTTCTGGTTTGGATCACGTAGTAATGTGGGACCACACTGAAACAATGAATTAAACCTGGTCTTGATAAATATTTTAGAGGATAACGCATGTTAGGCCTAGGTTAGGTCTGGGATTTTCACTCATCAGACTCATACTTTCGCATTCTTCACATACTTGTTGAACGGATCCTGGGTTTTTTCTGGTTTGGATCACGTAGTAATGTGGTACCACACTGAAACAGTCGATTAAACCTGGTTTCGATCAATATTTTAGAGGATAACGCAAGTTAAGTCTGGGATTGGTCTGGGATTTGACCTCATCAGACTCACACTTTCGCACACTTCACATACTCGTTGAACAGATCCTGGGTTATTTTCTGGTTTGGATCACATAGTAATGTGATACCACACTGAAACGGTCGATTAAACCAGGTTTCGATCAATATTTTTGAGGATAACGCATGTTAGGTCTAGGTTAGGCCTGGGATTTTCACTCATCAGACTCATACTTTCGCATTCTTCACATACTTGTTGTACGGATCCCGGGTTTTTTCTGGTTTGGATCACGTAGTAATGTGGAACCACACTGAAACAGTCAATTAAACCTGGTTTCGATCAATATTTTTGAGAATAATTCATGTTAGGTCTAGGTTAGGTCTGGGATTTGCTCTCATCAGGCTCATTCTTTCGCATATTTCTCATACTTGTTGAACAGATCCTGGGTTTTCTCTGGTTTGGATCACGTAGCAGTGTGGTACCACACTGAAACAGTCCATTAAACCTGGTTTGGATCAATATTTTAGAGGATAACGCATGTTTGGTCTAGGTTAGGCCTGACCTGATAGATAGATCCTGGGTTTTTTCTGCTTTGGATCACGTAGTAATGTGGTACCACACTGAAACAGTAGATTAAACCTGGTTTCAATCAATATTTTAGAGGATAACGCAAGTTAGGTCTGGGATAGGTCTGGGATTTGACCCCATCAGACTCATACTTTCGCACACTTCACATACTCGTTGAACAGATCCTGGGTTATTCTCTGGTTTGGATCACATAGTAATGTGGTACCACACTGAAACAGTCGATTAAACCAGGTTTCGATCAATATTTTAGAGAATAATTCATGTGATGTCTAGGTTAGGTCTGGAATTTGCTCTCATCAGGCTCATTCTTTCGCATATTTCTCATACATGTTGAACAGATCCTGGGTTTTTTCTTGTTTGGATCACTTAGTAATGTGGGACCACACTGAAACAATCAATTAAACCTGGTCTTGATAAATATTTTAGAGGATAACGCATGTTAGGTCTGGGTTAGGTCCAGGATTTGCCCTCATCAGGCTCATACTTTCGCATATTTCTCATACTTCATGGCTAGATCCTGGGCTGTTTCTGGATTGTATCACGTAGTAATGTGGTACCACGCTGAAACAGTCAACTAACCTGGTTTCAATCAATATTTTAGAGGATAACGCATGTTAGGCCTCGGTTAGGTCTGGGATTTTCACTCATCAGACTCATACTTTCGCATTCTTCACATACTTGTTGAACGGATCATGGGTTTTTTCTGGTTTGGATCACGTAGTAATGTGGGACCACACTGAAACAATCAATTAAACCTGGTCTTGATAAATATTTGAGAGGATAACGCATGTTGGGTCTGGGATAGGTCTAGGATTTGCCCTTATCAGGCTCATACTTTCGCATATTTCTCATACTTCATGGCTAGATCCTGGGCTATTTCTGGATTGGATCACGTAGTAATGTGGTACCACACTGAAACAGTCGATTAAACCTGGTTTCGATCAATATTTTAGAGAATAATTCATGTTAGGTCTAGGTTAGGTCTGGGATTTGCTCTCATCAGGCTCATTCTTTCGCATATTTCTCATACTTGATGGCTAGATCCTGGGCTTTTTCTGGATTGCATCACGTAGTAATGAAGTACAACACTGAAACAGTCAATTAAACCTGGTTTCCATCAATATCTTAGAGGACAACGCAAGTTAGGTCTGGGATAGGTCTGGGATTTGCCCTCATCAGGCTCATACTTTCGCGTTTTTCACATACTTGTTGAACAGATCCTGGGTTTTTTCTGGTTTGTATGACGTAGTAGTGTGGTACCACACTGAAAGAGTCCATTAAACCTGGTTTGGATCAATATTTTAGAGGATAACGCATGTTAGGTCTAGGTTAGCCCTGGGATTTTCACTAATCAGACTCATACTTTCGCAATCTTCACATACTTGCTGAACTGATCCTGGGTTTTTTCTGTTTTGGATCACGTAGTAATGTGGTACCACACTGAAACAGTCGATTAAACCTGGTTTCAATCAATATTTTAGAGGATAACGCATGTTAGGTCTGGGACAGGTCTGGGATTTGACCCCATCAGACTCATACTTTCGCACACTTCACATACTCGTTGAACAGATCCTGGGTTATTTTCTGGTTTGGACAACATAGTAATGTGGTACCACACTGAAACAGTCGATTAAACCAGGTTTCGATCAATATTTTAGAGAATAATTCATGTGATGTCTAGGTTAGGTCTGGGATTTGCTCTCATCAGGCTCATTCTTTCGCATATTTCTCATACGTGTTGAACAGATCCTGGGTTTTTTCTGGTTTGGATCACTTAGTAATGTGGGACCACACTGAAACAATCAATTAAACCTGGTCTTGATAAATATTTCAGAGGATAACGCATGTTAGGTCTGGGTTAGGTCTAGGATTTGCCCTCATCAGGCTCATTCTTTCGCATATTTCTCATACTTCATGGCTAGATCCTGGGCTGTTTCTGGATTGTATCACGTAGTAATGTGGTACCACGCTGAAACAGTCAATTAAACCTGGTTTCAATCAATATTTTAGAGGATAACGCTTGTTAGGCCTCGGTTAGGTCTGGGATTTTCACTCATCAGACTCATACTTTCGCATTCTTCACATACTTGTTGAACGGATCCTGGGTTTTTTCTGGTTTGGATCACGTAGTAATGTGGGTCCACACTGAAACAGTTCATTAAACCTGGTTTCGCTCAATATTTTAGCGGATAACGCATGTTAGGTCTAGGTTAGGTCTGGGATTTGCTCTCATCAGGCTCATTCTTTCGCATATTTCTCATATTTGACGGCTAGATCCTGGGCTTTCTCTGGATTGCATCACGTAGTAATGAAGTACAACACTGAAACAGTCAATTAAACCTGGTTTCCATCAATATCTTAGAGGACAACGCAAGTTAGGTCTGGGATAGGTCTTGGATTTGCCCTCATCAGGCTCATACTTTCGCGTTTTTCACATACTTGTTGAACGGATCCTGGGTTTTTTCTGGTTTGGATCACGTAGTAATGTGGGCCCACACTGAAACAATCATTTAAACCTGGTCTTGATAAATATTTTAGAGGATAACGCTTGTTAGGTCTGGGATAGGTCTGGGATTTGCCCTCATCAGACTCATACTTTCGCACACTTCACATACTCGTTGAACAGATCCTGGGTTATTTTCTCGTTTGGATCACTTAGTAATGTGGTACCACACTGAAACAGTCGATTACACCATGTTTTGATCAATATTTTTGAGGATAACGCATGTTAGGTCTAGGTTAGGCCTAGGAATTTCACTCATCAGGCTCATACTTTCGCATTCTTCACATACTTGTTGAACGGATCCTGGGTTTTTTCTTGTTTGGATCACGTAGTAATGTGGGACCACACTGAAACAGTCAATTAAACCTGGTTTCGATCAATATTTTAGAGAATAATTCATGTTAGGTCTAGGTTAGGTCTGGGATTTGCCCTCATCAGACTCATACTTTCGCAAACTTCACATACTCGTTGAACAGATCCTGGGTTATTTTTTGGTTTGGATCACATAGTAATGTGGTACCACACTGAGACAGTCGATTAAACCAGGTTTCGATCAATATTTTTGAGGATAACGCATGTTAGGTCTTGGTTAGGTCTGGGATTTTCACTCATCAGACTCATACTTTCGCATTCTTCACATACTTGTTGATCGGATCATGGGTTTTTTCTGGTTTGGATCACGTAGTAATGTGGGACCACACTGAAACAATCAATTAAACCTGGTCTTGATAAATATTTTAGAGGATAACGCATGTTATGTCTGGGATTGGTCTGGGATTTGACCTCATCAGACTCACACTTTCGCACACTTCACATACTCGTTGAACAGATCCTGGGTATTTTCTGGTTTGGATCACGTAGTGATGTGGTACCACACTGAAACAGTCGATTAAACCTGGTTTCGATCAATATTTTAGAGAATAATTCATGTTAGGTCTAGGTTAGGTCTGGGATTTGCTCTCATCAGGCTCATTCTTTCGCATATTTCTCATACTTGATGGCTAGATCCTGGGCTTTTTCTGGATTGCATCACGTAGTAACGAAGTACAACACTGAAACAGTCAATTAAACCTGGTTTCCATCAATATCTTAGAGGACAACGCAAGTTAGGTCTGGGATAGGTCTGGGATTTGCCCTCATCAGGCTCATACTTTCGCGTTTTTCACATACTTGTTGAACAGATCCTGGGTTTTTTCTGGTTTGTATCACGTAGTAGTGTGGTACCACACTGAAAGAGTCCATTAAACCTGGTTTGGATCAATATTTTAGAGGATAACGCATGTTAGGTCTAGGTTAGCCCTGGGATTTTCACTCATCAGACTCATACTTTCGCAATCTTCACATACTTGTTGAACTGATCCTGGGTTTTTTCTGTTTTGGATCACGTAGTAATGTGGTACCACACTGAAACAGTCGATTAAACCTGGTTTCAATCAATATTTTAGAGGATAACGCAAGTTAGGTCTGGGATAGGTCTGGGATTTGACCCAATCAGACTCATACTTTCGCACACTTCACATACTCGTTGAACAGATCCTGGGTTATTTTCTGGTTTGGATAACATAGTAATGTGGTACCACACTGAAACAGTCGATTAAACCAGGTTTCGATCAATATTTTAGAGAATAATTCATGTGATGTCTAGGTTAGGTCTGGCATTTGCTCTCATCAGGCTCATTCTTTCGCATATTTCTCATACGTGTTGAACAGATCCTGGGTTTTTTCTGGTTTGGATCACTTAGTAATGTGGGACCACACTGAAACAATCAATTAAACCTGGTCTTGATAAATATTTCAGAGGATAACGCATGTTAGGTCTGGGTTAGGTCTAGGATTTGCCCTCATCAGGCTCATACTTTCGCATATTTCCCATACTTCATGGCTAGATCCTGGGCTGTTTCTGGATTGTATCACGTAGTAATGTGGTACCACGCTGAAACAGTCAATTAAACCTGGTTTCAATCAATATTTTAGAGGATAACGCATGTTAGGCCTCGGTTAGGTCTGGGATTTTCACTCATCAGACTCATACTTTCGCATTCTTCACATACTTGTTGAACGGATCCTGGGTTTTTTCTGGTTTGGATCACGTAGTAATGTGGGTCCACACTGAAACAGTTCATTAAACCTGGTTTCGCTCAATATTTTAGCGGATAACGCATGTTAGGTCTAGGTTAGGTCTGGGATTTGCTCTCATCAGTCTCATTCTTTCGCATATTTCTCATATTTGACGGCTAGATCCTGGGCTTTCTCTGGATTGCATCACGTAGTAATGAAGTACAACACTGAAACAGTCAATTAAACCTGGTTTCCATCAATATCTTAGAGGACAACGCAAGTTAGGTCTGGGATAGGTCTTGGATTTGCCCTCATCAGGCTCATACTTTCGCGTTTTTCACATACTTGTTGAACGGATCCTGGGTTTTTTCTGGTTTGGATCACGTAGTAATGTGGGCCCACACTGAAACAATCATTTAAACCTGGTCTTGATAAATATTTTAGAGGATAACGCATGTTAGGTTTGGGATAGGTCTGGGATTTGCCCTCATCAGACTCATACTTTCGCACACTTCACATACTCGTTGAACAGATCCTGGGTTATTTTCTCGTTTGGATCACTTAGTAATGTGGTACCACACTGAAACAGTCGATTACACCATGTTTTGATCAATATTTTTGAGGATAACGCATGTTAGGTCTAGGTTAGGCCTAGGAATTTCACTCATCAGACTCATACTTTCGCATTCTTCACATACTTGTTGAACGGATCCTGGGTTTTTACTGGTTTGGATCACGTAGTAATGTGGTACCACACTGAATCAGTCGATTAAACCTGGTTTCAATCAATATTTTAGAGGATAACGCATGTTAGGTCTGGGATAGGTCTGGGATTTGACCCCATCAGACTCATACTTTCGCACACTTCACATACTCGTTGAACAGATCCTGGGTTATTTTCTGGTTTGGATAACATAGTAATGTGGTACCACACTGAAACAGTCGATTAAACCAGGTTTCGATCAATATTTTAGAGAATAATTCATGTGATGTCTAGGTTAGGTCTGGGATTTGCTCTCATCAGGCTCATTCTTTCGCATATTTCTCATACGTGTTGAACAGATCCTGGGTTTTTTCTGGTTTGGATCACTTAGTAATGTGGGACCACACTGAAACAATCAATTAAACCTGGTCTTGATAAATATTTCAGAGGATAACGCATGTTAGGTCTGGGTTAGGTCTAGGATTTGCCCTCATCAGGCTCATTCTTTCGCATATTTCTCATACTTCATGGCTAGATCCTGGGCTGTTTCTGGATTGTATCACGTAGTAATGTGGTACCACGCTGAAACAGTCAATTAAACCTGGTTTCAATCAATATTTTAGAGGATAACGCTTGTTAGGCCTCGGTTAGGTCTGGGATTTTCACTCATCAGACTCATACTTTCGCATTCTTCACATACTTGTTGAACGGATCCTGGGTTTTTTCTGGTTTGGATCACGTAGTAATGTGGGTCCACACTGAAACAGTTCATTAAACCTGGTTTCGCTCAATATTTTAGCGGATAACGCATGTTAGGTCTAGGTTAGGTCTGGGATTTGCTCTCATCAGGCTCATTCTTTCGCATATTTCTCATATTTGACGGCTAGATCCTGGGCTTTCTCTGGATTGCATCACGTAGTAATGAAGTACAACACTGAAACAGTCAATTAAACCTGGTTTCCATCAATATCTTAGAGGACAACGCAAGTTAGGTCTGGGATAGGTCTTGGATTTGCCCTCATCAGGCTCATACTTTCGCGTTTTTCACATACTTGATGAACGGATCCTGGGTTTTTTCTGGTTTGGATCACGTAGTAATGTGGGCCCACACTGAAACAATCATTTAAACCTGGTCTTGATAAATATTTTAGAGGATAACGCTTGTTAGGTCTGGGATAGGTCTGGGATTTGCCCTCATCAGACTCATACTTTCGCACACTTCACATACTCGTTGAACAGATCCTGGGTTATTTTCTCGTTTGGATCACTTAGTAATGTGGTACCACACTGAAACAGTCGATTACACCATGTTTTGATCAATATTTTTGAGGATAACGCATGTTAGGTCTAGGTTAGGCCTAGGAATTTCACTCATCAGGCTCATACTTTCGCATTCTTCACATACTTGTTGAACGGATCCTGGGTTTTTTCTTGTTTGGATCACGTAGTAATGTGGGACCACACTGAAACAGTCAATTAAACCTGGTTTCGATCAATATTTTAGAGAATAATTCATGTTAGGTCTAGGTTAGGTCTGGGATTTGCCCTCATCAGACTCATACTTTCGCAAACTTCACATACTCGTTGAACAGATCCTGGGTTATTTTTTGGTTTGGATCACATAGTAATGTGGTACCACACTGAGACAGTCGATTAAACCAGGTTTCGATCAATATTTTTGAGGATAACGCATGTTAGGTCTTGGTTAGGTCTGGGATTTTCACTCATCAGACTCATACTTTCGCATTCTTCACATACTTGTTGATCGGATCATGGGTTTTTTCTGGTTTGGATCACGTAGTAATGTGGGACCACACTGAAACAATCAATTAAACCTGGTCTTGATAAATATTTTAGAGGATAACGCATGTTATGTCTGGGATTGGTCTGGGATTTGACCTCATCAGACTCACACTTTCGCACACTTCACATACTCGTTGAACAGATCCTGGGTATTTTCTGGTTTGGATCACGTAGTGATGTGGTACCACACTGAAACAGTCGATTAAACCTGGTTTCGATCAATATTTTAGAGAATAATTCATGTTAGGTCTAGGTTAGGTCTGGGATTTGCTCTCATCAGGCTCATTCTTTCGCATATTTCTCATACTTGATGGCTAGATCCTGGGCTTTTTCTGGATTGCATCACGTAGTAACGAAGTACAACACTGAAACAGTCAATTAAACCTGGTTTCCATCAATATCTTAGAGGACAACGCAAGTTAGGTCTGGGATAGGTCTGGGATTTGCCCTCATCAGGCTCATACTTTCGCGTTTTTCACATACTTGTTGAACAGATCCTGGGTTTTTTCTGGTTTGTATCACGTAGTAGTGTGGTACCACACTGAAAGAGTCCATTAAACCTGGTTTGGATCAATATTTTAGAGGATAACGCATGTTAGGTCTAGGTTAGCCCTGGGATTTTCACTCATCAGACTCATACTTTCGCAATCTTCACATACTTGTTGAACTGATCCTGGGTTTTTTCTGTTTTGGATCACGTAGTAATGTGGTACCACACTGAAACAGTCGATTAAACCTGGTTTCAATCAATATTTTAGAGGATAACGCAAGTTAGGTCTGGGATAGGTCTGGGATTTGACCCAATCAGACTCATACTTTCGCACACTTCACATACTCGTTGAACAGATCCTGGGTTATTTTCTGGTTTGGATAACATAGTAATGTGGTACCACACTGAAACAGTCGATTAAACCAGGTTTCGATCAATATTTTAGAGAATAATTCATGTGATGTCTAGGTTAGGTCTGGCATTTGCTCTCATCAGGCTCATTCTTTCGCATATTTCTCATACGTGTTGAACAGATCCTGGGTTTTTTCTGGTTTGGATCACTTAGTAATGTGGGACCACACTGAAACAATCAATTAAACCTGGTCTTGATAAATATTTCAGAGGATAACGCATGTTAGGTCTGGGTTAGGTCTAGGATTTGCCCTCATCAGGCTCATACTTTCGCATATTTCCCATACTTCATGGCTAGATCCTGGGCTGTTTCTGGATTGTATCACGTAGTAATGTGGTACCACGCTGAAACAGTCAATTAAACCTGGTTTCAATCAATATTTTAGAGGATAACGCATGTTAGGCCTCGGTTAGGTCTGGGATTTTCACTCATCAGACTCATACTTTCGCATTCTTCACATACTTGTTGAACGGATCCTGGGTTTTTTCTGGTTTGGATCACGTAGTAATGTGGGTCCACACTGAAACAGTTCATTAAACCTGGTTTCGCTCAATATTTTAGCGGATAACGCATGTTAGGTCTAGGTTAGGTCTGGGATTTGCTCTCATCAGTCTCATTCTTTCGCATATTTCTCATATTTGACGGCTAGATCCTGGGCTTTCTCTGGATTGCATCACGTAGTAATGAAGTACAACACTGAAACAGTCAATTAAACCTGGTTTCCATCAATATCTTAGAGGACAACGCAAGTTAGGTCTGGGATAGGTCTTGGATTTGCCCTCATCAGGCTCATACTTTCGCGTTTTTCACATACTTGTTGAACGGATCCTGGGTTTTTTCTGGTTTGGATCACGTAGTAATGTGGGCCCACACTGAAACAATCATTTAAACCTGGTCTTGATAAATATTTTAGAGGATAACGCATGTTAGGTTTGGGATAGGTCTGGGATTTGCCCTCATCAGACTCATACTTTCGCACACTTCACATACTCGTTGAACAGATCCTGGGTTATTTTCTCGTTTGGATCACTTAGTAATGTGGTACCACACTGAAACAGTCGATTACACCATGTTTTGATCAATATTTTTGAGGATAACGCATGTTAGGTCTAGGTTAGGCCTAGGAATTTCACTCATCAGACTCATACTTTCGCATTCTTCACATACTTGTTGAACGGATCCTGGGTTTTTACTGGTTTGGATCACGTAGTAATGTGGTACCACACTGAATCAGTCAATTAAACCAGGTTTCGATCAATATTTTAGAGAATAATTCATGTTAGGTCTAGGTTAGGTCTGGGATTTGCTCTCATCAGGCTCATTCTTTCGCATATTTCTCATACTTGATGTCTAGATCCTGGGCTTTTTCTGGATTGCATCACATTGTAATGTGGTACCACGCTGAAACAGTCGATTAAACCTGGTTTCGAACAATATTTTAGAGGATAACGCAGGTTAAGTCTGGGATAGGTCTGGGATTTGACCTCATCAGACTCATACTTTCGCGTCTTTCACATACTTGTTGAACAGATCCGGGGTTTTTTCTGGTTTGGATCACGTAGTAGTGTGGGACCACACTGAAACAATCATTTAAACCTGGTCTTGATAAATATTTTAAAGGATAACGCATGTTAGGTCTGGGATAGGTCTGGGATTTGCCCTCATCAGACTCATACTTTCGCACACTTCACATACTCGTTGAACAGATCCTGGGTTATTTTCTGGTTTGGATCACGTAGTAGTGTGGTACCACACTGAAACAGTCCATTAAACCTGGTTTGGATGAATATTTTAGAGCATAACGCATGTTAGGTCTAGGTTAGGTCTGGGATTTTCACTCATCAGACTCATACTTTCGCATTCTTCACATACTTGTTGAACGGATCCTGGGTTTTTCCTGGTTTGGATCACGTAGTAATGTGTGTCCACACTGAAACAATCAATTAAACCTGGTCTTGATAAATATTTTAGAGGATAACGCATTTTAGGTCTGGGATAGGTCGGGGATTTGCCCTCATCAGCCTCATACTTTCGCACACTTCACATACTCGTTGAACAGATCCTGGGTTTTTTCTGGTTTGGATCACGTAGTAATGTGGAACCACACTGAAACAATCAATTAAACCTGGTCTTGATAAATATTTTAGAGGATAACGCATGTTAGGTCTGGGTAAGGTCTAGGATTTGCCCTCGTCAGGCTCATACTTTCGCATATTTCTCATACTTCATGGCTAGATCCTGGGCTATTTCTGGATTCGATCACGTAGTAATGTGGTACCACACTGAAACAGTCAATTAAACTTGGTTTCCATCAATATCTTAAAGGACAACGCAAGTTAGGTCTGGGATAGGTCTTGGATTTGCCCTCATCAGGCTCATACTTTCGCGTTTTTCACATACTTTTTGAACAGATCCTGGGTTTTTTCTGGTTTGGATCACGTAGTAGTATGGTACCACACTGAAACAGTCCATTGAACCTGGTTTGGATCAATATTTTAGAGGATAACGCATGTTAGGTCTAGTTTAGGTCTGGGATTTTCACTCATCAGACTCATACTTTCGCATTCTTCACATACTTGTTGAACGGATCCTGGGTTTTTTCTGGTTTGGATCACGTAGTAATGTGGTAGCACACTGAAACAGTCGATTAAACCTGGTTTCGATCAATATTTTAGAGGATAACGCAAGTTAAGTCTGGGATTGGTCTGGGATTTGTCCTCATCAGACTCACAATTTCGCACACTTCACATACTTGTTGAACAGATCCTGGGTATTTTCTGGTTTGGATCACGTAGTGATGTGGTACCACACTGAAACAGTCGATTAAACCAGGTTTCGATCAATATTTTTGAGGATAACGCATGTTAGGTCTAGGTTAGGCCTGGGATTTTCACTCATCAGGCTCATACTTTCGCATTCTTCACATACTTGTTGAACGGATCCTGGGTTTTTTCTGGTTTGGATCACGTAGTAATGTGGGACCACACTGAAACAGTCAATTAAACCTGGTTTCGATCAATATTTTAGAGAATAATTCATGTTAGGTCTAGGTTAGGTCTGGGATTTGCTCTCATCAGGCTCATTCTTTCGCATATTTCTCATACTTGATGGCTAGATCCTGGGCTTTTTCTGGATTGTATCACGTAGGAATGTGGTACCACGCTGAAACAGTCAATTAAACCTGGTTTCGATCAATATTTTAGAGGATAACGCAAGTTAGGTACTAGGTTATGCCTGGGATTTGCCCTCATCAGGGTCATACTTTCGCAGTTTTAACATTCATGTTGACCTGATCGAGGGTTTTTTCTGCTTTGGATCACGTAATAAAGTGGTGCCGCAACTAAAACAGTCAATTAAACCTGGTTTCGATCATTATTTTAGAGGATAACGCAAGTTAGGTCTGGGATAGGTCTGGCATTAGCCCTCATCAGACTCATACTTTCGCACACTTCACATACTCGTTGACAAGATCCTGGGTTTTCTTCTGGTTTGGATCTCGTAGTAATGTGGTACCACACTGAAACAGTCGATTAAACCTGGTTTCGATTAGTATTTTTGAGGATAACGCATGTTAGGTCTCGGATAGGTCTGGGATTTGCCCTCATCAGGCTCATGCTTTCGCAGTTTTAACATGCATGTTGACCTGATCGAGGGTTTTTTCTGCTTTGGATCACGTAGTAAAGTGGTACCACACTAAAACAGTCAATTAAACCTGGTTTCGATCAATATTTTAGAGGATAACGAAAGTTATGTCTAGTTTAGGCGTGGGATTTGCCCTCATCAGACTCATACTTTCGCATACTTCACATGCTTGTTGAACAGATCCTGGGTTTTTTTCTGGTTTGGATCACGTAGTAATGTGGTACCACACTGAATCAGTCAATTAAACCAGGTTTCGATCAATATTTTAGAGAATAATTCATGTTAGGTCTAGGTTAGGTCTGGGATTTGCTCTCATCAGGCTCATTCTTTCGCATATTTCTCATACTTGATGTCTAGATCCTGGGCTTTTTCTGGATTGCATCACATAGTAATGTGGTACCACGCTGAAACAGTCGATTAAACCTGGTTTCGAACAATATTTTAGAGGATAACGCAGGTTAAGTCTGGGATAGGTCTGGGATTTGACCTCATCAGACTCATACTTTCGCGTCTTTCACATACTTGTTGAACAGATCCGGGGTTTTTTCTGGTTTGGATCACGTAGTAGTGTGGGACCACACTGAAACAATCATTTAAACCTGGTCTTGATAAATATTTTAGAGGATAACGCATGTTAGGTCTGGGATAGGTCTGGGATTTGCCCTCATCAGACTCATACTTTCGCACACTTCACATACTCGTTGAACAGATCCTGGGTTATTTTCTGGTTTGGATCACGTAGTAGTGTGGTACCACACTGAAACAGTCCATTAAACCTGGTTTGGATCAATATTTTAGAGCATAACGCATGTTAGGTCTAGGTTAGGTCTGGGATTTTCACTCATCAGACTCATACTTTCGCATTCTTCACATACTTGTTGAACGGATCCTGGGTTTTTCCTGGTTTGGATCACGTAGTAATGTGTGTCCACACTGAAACAATCAATTAAACCTGGTCTTGATAAATATTTTAGAGGATAACGCATTTTAGGTCTGGGATAGGTCTGGGATTTGCCCTCATCAGACTCATACTTTCGCACACTACACATACTCGTTGAACAGATCCTGGGTTTTTTCTGGTTTGGATCACGTAGTAATGTGGTACCACACTGAAACAGTCGATTAAACCAGGTTTCGATCAATATTTTTGAGGATAACGCATGTTAGGTCTAGGTTAGGCCTGGGATCTTCACGCATCAGACTCATACTTTCGCATTCTTCACATACTTGTTGTACGGATCCCGGGTTTTTTCTGGTTTGGATCACGTAGTAATGTGGAACCACACTGAAACAGTCAATTAAACCTGGTTTCGATCAATATTTTTGAGAATAATTCATGTTAGGTCTAGGTTAGGTCTGGGATTTGCTCTCATCAGGCTCATTCTTTCGCATATTTCTCATACTTGATGGCTAGATCCTGGGCTTTTTCTGGATTGCATCACGTAGTAATGAAGTACAACACAGAAACAGTCAATTAAACCTGGTTTGGATCAATATTTTAGAGGATGACGCACGTTAGGTCTAGGTTAGGTCTGGGATTTTCACTCATTAGGCTCATACTTTCGCATTCTTCACATACTTGTTGAACAGATCCTGGGTTTTCTCCGGTTTCGATCACGTAGTAGTGTGGTACCACACTGAAACAGTTCATTAAACCTGGTTTGGATCAATATTTTAGAGGATAACGCATGTTAGGTCTAGGTTAGCCCTGGGATTTTCACTCATCAGACTCATACTTTCGCATTCTTCACATACTTGTTGAACTGATCCTGGGTTTTTTCTGGTTTGGGTCACGTAGTAATGTGGTACCACACTGAAACAGTCGATTAAACCTGGTTGCGGTCAATATTTTAGAGGATAACGCATGTTAGGTCTAGGTTAGCCCTGGGATTTTCACTCATCAGACTCATACTTTCGCATATTTCTCATACTTCATGGCTAGATCCTGGGCTGTTTCTGGATTGTATCACGTAGTAATTTGGTACCACGCTGATACAGTCAATTAAACCAGGTTTCGATCAATATTTTTGAGGATAACGCATGTTAGGTGTTGGTTAGGTCTGGGATTTTCACTCATCAGACTCATATTTTCGCATTCTTCACATACTTGTTGAACGGATCATGGGTTTTTTCTGGTTTGGATCACGTAGTAATGTGGGACCACACTGAAACAATCAATTAAATCTGGTCTTGATAAATATTTTAGAGGATAACGCATGTTAGGTCTGGGATAGGTCGGGGATTTGCCCTCATCAGCCTCATACTTTCGCACACTTCACATACTCGTTGAACAGATCCTGGGTTTTTTCTGGTTTGGATCACGTAGTAATGTGGAACCACACTGAAACAATCAATTAAACCTGGTCTCGATAAATATTTTAGAGGATAACGCATGTTAGGTCTGGGTAAGGTCTAGGATTTGCCCTCGTCAGGCTCATACTTTCGCATATTTCTCATACTTCATGGCTAGATCCTGGGCTATTTCTGGATTCGATCACGTAGTAATGTGGTACCACACTGAAACAGTCAATTAAACTTGGTTTCCATCAATATCTTAAAGGACAACGCAAGTTAGGTCTGGGATAGGTCTTGGGTTTGCCCACTTCAGGCTCATACTTTCGCGTTTTTCACATACTTTTTGAACAGATCCTGGGTTTTTTCTGGTTTGGATCACGTAGTAATGTGGGACCACACTGAAACAGTCGATTAAACCAGGTTTCGATCAATATTTTTGAGGATAACGCATGTTAGGTCTTGGTTAGGCCTGGGATTTTCACTCATCAGACTCATACTTTCGCATTCTTCACATACTTGTTGAACGGGTCATGGGTTTTTTCTGGTTTGGATCACGTAGTAATGTGGGACCACACTGAAACAATCAATTAAACCTGGTCTTGATAAATATTTTAGAGGATAACGCATGTTAGGCCTAGGTTAGGTCTGGACTTTTCACTCATCAGACTCATACTTTCGCATTCTTCACATACTTGTTGAACGGATCCTGGGTTTTTTCTGGTTTGGATCACGTAGTAATGTGGTACCACACTGAAACAGTCGATTAAACCTGGTCTTGATAAATATTTTAGAGGATAACGCATGTTAGGCCTAGGTTAGGTCTGGGATTTTCACTCATCAGACTCATACTTTCGCATTCTTCACATACTTTTTGAACAGATCCTGGGTTTTTTCTGGTTTGGATCACGTAGTAATGTGGGACCACACTGAAACAGTCGATTAAACCAGGTTTCGATCAATATTTTTGAGGATAACGCATGTTAGGTCTAGGTTAGGCCTGGGATTTTCACTCATCAGACTCATACTTTCGCATTCTTCACATACTTGTTGTACGGATCCCGGGTTTTTTCTGGTTTGGATCACGTAGTAATGTGGAACCACACTGAAACAGTCAATTAAACCTGGTTTCGATCAATATTTTTGAGAATAATTCATGTTAGGTCTAGGTTAGGTCTGGGATTTGCTCTCATCAGGCTCATTCTTTCGCATATTTCTCATACTTGTTGAACAGATCCTGGGTTTTCTCTGGTTTGGATCACGTAGCAGTGTGGTACCACACTGAAACAGTCCATTAAACCTGGTTTGGATCAATATTTTAGAGGATAACGCATGTTTGGTCTAGGTTAGGCCTGACCTGATAGATAGATCCTGGGTTTTTTCTGCTTTGGATCACGTAGTAATGTGGTACCACACTGAAACAGTAGATTAAACCTGGTTTCAATCAATATTTTAGAGGATAACGCAAGTTAGGTCTGGGATAGGTCTGGGATTTGACCCCATCAGACTCATACTTTCGCACACTTCACATACTCGTTGAACAGATCCTGGGTTATTCTCTGGTTTGGATCACATAGTAATGTGGTACCACACTGAAACAGTCGATTAAACCAGGTTTCGATCAATATTTTAGAGAATAATTCATGTGATGTCTAGGTTAGGTCTGGAATTTGCTCTCATCAGGCTCATTCTTTCGCATATTTCTCATACATGTTGAACAGATCCTGGGTTTTTTCTTGTTTGGATCACTTAGTAATGTGGGACCACACTGAAACAATCAATTAAACCTGGTCTTGATAAATATTTTAGAGGATAACGCATGTTAGGTCTGGGTTAGGTCCAGGATTTGCCCTCATCAGGCTCATACTTTCGCATATTTCTCATACTTCATGGCTAGATCCTGGGCTGTTTCTGGATTGTATCACGTAGTAATGTGGTACCACGCTGAAACAGTCAACTAACCTGGTTTCAATCAATATTTTAGAGGATAACGCATGTTAGGCCTCGGTTAGGTCTGGGATTTTCACTCATCAGACTCATACTTTCGCATTCTTCACATACTTGTTGAACGGATCATGGGTTTTTTCTGGTTTGGATCACGTAGTAATGTGGGACCACACTGAAACAATCAATTAAACCTGGTCTTGATAAATATTTTAGAGGATAACGCATGTTGGGTCTGGGATAGGTCTAGGATTTGCCCTTATCAGGCTCATACTTTCGCATATTTCTCATACTTCATGGCTAGATCCTGGGCTATTTCTGGATTGGATCACGTAGTAATGTGGTACCACACTGAAACAGTCGATTAAACCTGGTTTCGATCAATATTTTAGAGAATAATTCATGTTAGGTCTAGGTTAGGTCTGGGATTTGCTCTCATCAGGCTCATTCTTTCGCATATTTCTCATACTTGATGGCTAGATCCTGGGCTTTTTCTGGATTGCATCACGTAGTAATAAAGTACAACACTGAAACAGTCAATTAAACCTGGCTTCCATCAATATCTTAGAGGACAACGCAAGTTAGGTCTGGGATAGGTCTGGGATTTGCCCTCATCAGGCTCATACTTTCGCGTTTTTCACATACTTGTTGAACAGATCCTGGGTTTTTTCTGGTTTGTATCACGTAGTAGTGTGGTACCACACTGAAAGAGTCCATTAAACCTGGTTTGGATCAATATTTTAGAGGATAACGCATGTTAGGTCTAGGTTAGCCCTGGGATTTTCACTAATCAGACTCATACTTTCGCAATCTTCACATACTTGCTGAACTGATCTTGGGTTTTTTCTGTTTTGGATCACGTAGTAATGTGGTACCACACTGAAACAGTCGATTAAACCTGGTTTCAATCAATATTTTAGAGGATAACGCATGTTAGGTCTGGGATAGGTCTGGGATTTGACCCCATCAGACTCATACTTTCGCACACTTCACATACTCGTTGAACAGATCCTGGGTTATTTTCTGGTTTGGATAACATAGTAATGTGGTACCACACTGAAACAGTCGATTAAACCAGGTTTCGATCAATATTTTAGAGAATAATTCATGTGATGTCTAGGTTAGGTCTGGGATTTGCTCTCATCAGGCTCATTCTTTCGCATATTTCTCATACGTGTTGAACAGATCCTGGGTTTTTTCTGGTTTGGATCACTTAGTAATGTGGGACCACACTGAAACAATCAATTAAACCTGGTCTTGATAAATATTTCAGAGGATAACGCATGTTAGGTCTGGGTTAGGTCTAGGATTTGCCCTCATCAGGCTCATTCTTTCGCATATTTCTCATACTTCATGGCTAGATCCTGGGCTGTTTCTGGATTGTATCACGTAGTAATGTGGTACCACGCTGAAACAGTCAATTAAACCTGGTTTCAATCAATATTTTAGAGGATAACGCTTGTTAGGCCTCGGTTAGGTCTGGGATTTTCACTCATCAGACTCATACTTTCGCATTCTTCACATACTTGTTGAACGGATCCTGGGTTTTTTCTGGTTTGGATCACGTAGTAATGTGGGTCCACACTGAAACAGTTCATTAAACCTGGTTTCGCTCAATATTTTAGCGGATAACGCATGTTAGGTCTAGGTTAGGTCTGGGATTTGCTCTCATCAGGCTCATTCTTTCGCATATTTCTCATATTTGACGGCTAGATCCTGGGCTTTCTCTGGATTGCATCACGTAGTAATGAAGTACAACACTGAAACAGTCAATTAAACCTGGTTTCCATCAATATCTTAGAGGACAACGCAAGTTAGGTCTGGGATAGGTCTTGGATTTGCCCTCATCAGGCTCATACTTTCGCGTTTTTCACATACTTGTTGAACGGATCCTGGGTTTTTTCTGGTTTGGATCACGTAGTAATGTGGGCCCACACTGAAACAATCATTTAAACCTGGTCTTGATAAATATTTTAGAGGATAACGCTTGTTAGGTCTGGGATAGGTCTGGGATTTGCCCTCATCAGACTCATACTTTCGCACACTTCACATACTCGTTGAACAGATCCTGGGTTATTTTCTCGTTTGGATCACTTAGTAATGTGGTACCACACTGAAACAGTCGATTACACCATGTTTTGATCAATATTTTTGAGGATAACGCATGTTAGGTCTAGGTTAGGCCTAGGAATTTCACTCATCAGGCTCATACTTTCGCATTCTTCACATACTTGTTGAACGGATCCTGGGTTTTTTCTTGTTTGGATCACGTAGTAATGTGGGACCACACTGAAACAGTCAATTAAACCTGGTTTCGATCAATATTTTAGAGAATAATTCATGTTAGGTCTAGGTTAGGTCTGGGATTTGCCCTCATCAGACTCATACTTTCGCAAACTTCACATACTCGTTGAACAGATCCTGGGTTATTTTTTGGTTTGGATCACATAGTAATGTGGTACCACACTGAGACAGTCGATTAAACCAGGTTTCGATCAATATTTTTGAGGATAACGCATGTTAGGTCTTGGTTAGGTCTGGGATTTTCACTCATCAGACTCATACTTTCGCATTCTTCACATACTTGTTGATCGGATCATGGGTTTTTTCTGGTTTGGATCACGTAGTAATGTGGGACCACACTGAAACAATCAATTAAACCTGGTCTTGATAAATATTTTAGAGGATAACGCATGTTATGTCTGGGATTGGTCTGGGATTTGACCTCATCAGACTCACACTTTCGCACACTTCACATACTCGTTGAACAGATCCTGGGTATTTTCTGGTTTGGATCACGTAGTGATGTGGTACCACACTGAAACAGTCGATTAAACCTGGTTTCGATCAATATTTTAGAGAATAATTCATGTTAGGTCTAGGTTAGGTCTGGGATTTGCTCTCATCAGGCTCATTCTTTCGCATATTTCTCATACTTGATGGCTAGATCCTGGGCTTTTTCTGGATTGCATCACGTAGTAACGAAGTACAACACTGAAACAGTCAATTAAACCTGGTTTCCATCAATATCTTAGAGGACAACGCAAGTTAGGTCTGGGATAGGTCTGGGATTTGCCCTCATCAGGCTCATACTTTCGCGTTTTTCACATACTTGTTGAACAGATCCTGGGTTTTTTCTGGTTTGTATCACGTCGTAGTGTGGTACCACACTGAAAGAGTCCATTAAACCTGGTTTGGATCAATATTTTAGAGGATAACGCATGTTAGGTCTAGGTTAGCCCTGGGGTTTTCACTCATCAGACTCATACTTTCGCAATCTTCACATACTTGTTGAACTGATCCTGGGTTTTTTCTGTTTTGGATCACGTAGTAATGTGGTACCACACTGAAACAGTCGATTAAACCTGGTTTCAATCAATATTTTAGAGGATAACGCAAGTTAGGTCTGGGATAGGTCTGGGATTTGACCCAATCGGACTCATACTTTCGCACACTTCACATACTCGTTGAACAGATCCTGGGTTATTTTCTGGTTTGGATAACATAGTAATGTGGTACCACACTGAAACAGTCGATTAAACCAGGTTTCGATCAATATTTTAGAGAATAATTCATGTGATGTCTAGGTTAGGTCTGGCATTTGCTCTCATCAGGCTCATTCTTTCGCATATTTCTCATACGTGTTGAACAGATCCTGGGTTTTTTCTGGTTTGGATCACTTAGTAATGTGGGACCACACTGAAACAATCAATTAAACCTGGTCTTGATAAATATTTCAGAGGATAACGCATGTTAGGTCTGGGTTAGGTCTAGGATTTGCCCTCATCAGGCTCATACTTTCGCATATTTCCCATACTTCATGGCTAGATCCTGGGCTGTTTCTGGATTGTATCACGTAGTAATGTGGTACCACGCTGAAACAGTCAATTAAACCTGGTTTCAATCAATATTTTAGAGGATAACGCATGTTAGGCCTCGGTTAGGTCTGGGATTTTCACTCATCAGACTCATACTTTCGCATTCTTCACATACTTGTTGAACGGATCCTGGGTTTTTTCTGGTTTGGATCACGTAGTAATGTGGGTCCACACTGAAACAGTTCATTAAACCTGGTTTCGCTCAATATTTTAGCGGATAACGCATGTTAGGTCTAGGTTAGGTCTGGGATTTGCTCTCATCAGTCTCATTCTTTCGCATATTTCTCATATTTGACGGCTAGATCCTGGGCTTTCTCTGGATTGCATCACGTAGTAATGAAGTACAACACTGAAACAGTCAATTAAACCTGGTTTCCATCAATATCTTAGAGGACAACGCAAGTTAGGTCTGGGATAGGTCTTGGATTTGCCCTCATCAGGCTCATACTTTCGCGTTTTTCACATACTTGTTGAACGGATCCTGGGTTTTTTCTGGTTTGGATCACGTAGTAATGTGGGCCCACACTGAAACAATCATTTAAACCTGGTCTTGATAAATATTTTAGAGGACAACGCATGTTAGGTTTGGGATAGGTCTGGGATTTGCCCTCATCAGACTCATACTTTCGCACACTTCACATACTCGTTGAACAGATCCTGGGTTATTTTCTCGTTTGGATCACTTAGTAATGTGGTACCACACTGAAACAGTCGATTACACCATGTTTTGATCAATATTTTTGAGGATAACGCATGTTAGGTCTAGGTTAGGCCTAGGAATTTCACTCATCAGGCTCATACTTTCGCATTCTTCACATACTTGTTGAACGGATCCTGGGTTTTTTCTTGTTTGGATCACGTAGTAATGTGGGACCACACTGAAACAGTCAATTAAACCTGGTTTCGATCAATATTTTAGAGAATAATTCATGTTAGGTCTAGGTTAGGTCTGGGATTTGCGCTCATCAGGCTCATACTTTCGCATATTTCTCATACATGTTGAACAGATCCTGGGTTTTTTCTGGTTTGGATCACGTAGTAATGTGTGACCACACTGAAACAATCAACTAAACCTGGTCTTGATAAATATTTTAGAGGATAACGCATGTTAGGTCTGGGATAGGTCGGAAATTTGCCCTCATCAGACTCATACTTTCGCACACTTCACATACTCGTTTGGCAGATCCTGGGCTGTTTTCTGGATTGGATCACGTAGTAATTTAAGTACTACACTGAAACAGTCAATTAAACCTGGTTTCCATCAATATCTTAGAGGACAACGCAAGTTAGGTCTGGGATAGCTCTGGGATATGCCCTCATCAGGCTCATACTTTCCGCGTTTTTCACATACTTGTTGAACAGATCCTGGGTTTTTTCTGGTTTGGATCACGTAGTAGTGTGGGACCACACTGAAACAATCAATTAAACCTGGTCTTGATAAATATTTTAGAGGATAACGCATGTTAGGTCTGGGATAGGTCTGGGATTTGCCCTTATCAGACTCATACTTTCGCAAACTTCACATACTCTTTGAACAGATCCTGGGTTATTTTCTGGTTTGGATCACATAGTAATGTGGTACCACACTGAGACAGTCGATTAAACCAGGTTTCGATCAATATTTTTGAGGATAACGCATGTTAGGTCTTGGTTAGGTCTGGGATTTTCACTCATCAGACTCATACTTTCGCATTCTTCACATACTTGTTGATCGGATCATGGGTTTTTTCTGGTTTGGATCACGTAGTAATGTGGGACCACACTGAAACAATCAATTAAACCTGGTCTTGATAAATATTTTAGAGGATAACGCATGTTAGGTCTGGGATAGGTCGGGGATTAGCCCTCATCAGACTCATACTTTCGCACACTTCACATACTCGTTGAACAGATCCTGGGTTTTTTCTGGTTTGGATCACGTAGTAATGTGGAACCACACTGAAACAATCAATTAAACCTGGTCTTGATAAATATTTTGGAGGATAACGCATGTTAGGTCTGGGTTAGGTCTAGGATTAGCCCTCGTCAGGCTCATACTTTCGCATATTTCTCATACTTCATGGCTAGATCCTGGGCTATTTCTGGTTTGGATCACGTAGTAATGTGGTACCACACTGAAACAGTCGATTAAACCTGGTTTCGATCAATATTTTAGAGGATAACGCAAGTTAGGTCTGGGATAGGTCTGGGATTTGACCTCATCAGACTCATACTTTCGCACACTTCACATACTCGTTGAACAGATCCTGGGTTATTTTCTGGTTTGGATCACACAGTAATGTGGTACCACACTGAAAGTGTCGATTAAACCAGGTTTCGATCAATATTTTAGAGAATAATTCATGTTAGGTCTAGGTTAGGTCTGGGATTTGCTCACATCAGGCTCATTCTTTCGCATATTTCTCATACATGTTGAACAGATCCTGAGTTTTTCCTGGTTTGGATCACGTAGTAATGTGGGACCACACTGAACGAATCAATTAAACCTGGTCTTGATAAATATTTTAGAGGATAACGCATGTTAGGTCTGGGTTAGGTCTAGGATTTGCCCTCATCAGGCTCATACTTTCGCATATTTCTCATACTTCATGGCTAGAACCTGGGCCGTTTCTGGATTGTATCACGTAGTAATGTGGTACCACGCTGAAACAGTCAATTAAACCTGGTTTCAATCAATATTTTAGAGGATAACGCATGTTAGGTCTAGGTTAGCCCTGGGATTTTCACTCATCAGACTCATACTTTCGCATTCTTCACATACTTGTTGAACTGATCCTGGGTTTTTTCTGGTTTGGATCACGTAGTAATGTGGTACCACACTGAAACAGTCGATTAAACCTGGTTTCGATCAATATTTTAGAGGATAGCGCAAGTTAAGTCTGGGATTGGTCTGGGATTTGACCTCATCAGACTCATACTTTCGCACACTTCACATACTCGTTGAACAGATCCTGGGTTATTTTCTGGTTTGGATCACATAGTAATGTGGTACCACACTGAAACAGTCGATTAAACCAGGTTTCGTTCAATATTTTTGAGGATAACGCATGTTAGGTCTAGGTTAGGCCTGGGATTTTCACTCATCAGACTCATACTTTCGCATTCTTCACATACTTGTTGAACGGATCCTGGGTTTTTTCTGGTTTGGATCACGTAGTAATGTGGGACCACACTGAAACAGTCGATTAAACCAGGTTTCGATCAATATTTTAGAGGATAACGCAAGTTAGGTCTGGGATAGGTCAAGGATTTGACCTCATCAGACTCATAATTTCGCACACTTTACATACTCCTTGAACAGATCCTGGGTTATTTTCTGGTTTGGATCACATAGTAATGTGGTACCACACTGAAACAGTCGATTAAACCTGCTTTTGATCAATATTTTAGAGAATAATTCATGTTAGGTCTAGGTTAGGTCAAGGATTTGCTCTCATCAGGCTCATTCTTTCGCATATTTCTCATACTTGATGGCTAGATCCTGGACTTTTTCTGGATTGCATCACGTAGTAATGAAGTACAACACTGAAACAGTCAATTAAACCTGGTTTCGATCAATATTTTAGAGAATAATTCATGTTAGGTCTAGGTTAGGTCTGGGATTTGCTCTCATCAGGCTCATTCTTTCGCATATTTCTCATACTTGATGGCTAGATCCTGGGCTTTTTCTGGATTGCTTCACGTAGTAATGAAGTACAACACTGAAACAGTCAATTAAACCTGGTTTCCATCAATATTTTAGAGAATAATTCATGTTAGGTCTAGGTTAGGTCTGGGGTTTGCTCTCATCAGGCTCATTCTTTCGCATATTTCTCATACTTGATGGCTAGATCCTGGGCATTTTCTGGATTGCATCACGTAGTAATGTGGTACCACACTGAAACATTCAATTAAACCAGGTCTTGATAAATATTTTAGAGGATAACGCATGTTAGGTCTGGGTTAGGTCTAGGATTTGCCCTCATCAGGCTCATTCTTTCGCATATTTCTCATACTTGATGGCTAGATCCTGGGCTTTTTCTGGATTGCATCACTTAATAATGAAGTACAACACTAAAACAGTCAATTAAACCTGTTTTCGATCAATATTTTAGAGGATAACGGAAGTTAGGTCTGGGATAGGTCTAGGATTTGCCCACATCAGGCTCTTACTTTCGCATATTTCTCATACTTCATGGCTAGATCCTGGGCTGTTTCTGGATTGTATCCCGTAGTAATGTGGTACCACGCTGAAACAGTCAATTAAACCTGGTTTCGATCAATATTTTAGAGAATAACGCATGTTAGGTCTGGGATAGGTCTAGGATTTGCCCTCATCAGGCTCTTACTTTCGCATTCTTCACATACTTGTTGAACGGATCCTGGGTTTTTTCCGGTTTCGATCACGTAGTAATGTGGTACCACACTGCAACATTCAATTAAACCTGGTCTTGATAAATATTTTAGAGAATAACGCATGTTAGGTCTGGGTTAGGTCTAGGATTTGCCCTCATCAGGCACATACTTTCGCATATTTCTCATACTTCATGGCTAGATCCTGGGCTATTTCTGGATTGGATCACGTAGTAATGTGGCACCACACTGAAACAATCAATTAAACCTGGTTTTGATCAATATTTTAGAGAATAATTCATGTTAGGTCTAGGTTAGGTCAGGGATTTGCTCTCATCAGGGTCATACTGCCGCAGTTTTAACATACTTGTTGAACGGATCCTGGGTTTTTTCTGGTTTGGTTCACGTAGTAATGTGGTACCACACTGAAACATTCAATTAAACCTGGTCTTGATAAATATTTTAGAGGATAACGCATGTTAGGTTTGGGTTAGGTCTAGGATTTGCCCTCGTCAGGCTCATACTTTCGCATATTTCTCATACTTCATGGCTAGATCCTGGGCTATTTCTGGTTTGGATCACGTAGTAATGTGGTACCACACTGAAACAGTCGATTAAACCTGCTTTTGATCAATATTTTAGAGAATAATTCATGTTAGGTCTAGGTTAGGTCAAGGATTTGCTCTCATCAGGCTCATTCTTTCGCATATTTCTCATACTTGATGGCTAGATCCTGGACTTTTTCTGGATTGCATCACGTAGTAATGAAGTACAACACTGAAACAGTCAATTAAACCTGGTTTCGATCAATATTTTAGAGAATAATTCATGTTAGGTCTAGGTTAGGTCTGGGATTTGCTCTCATCAGGCTCATTCTTTCGCATATTTCTCATACTTGATGGCTAGATCCTGGGCTTTTTCTGGATTGCTTCACGTAGTAATGAAGTACAACACTGAAACAGTCAATTAAACCTGGTTTCCATCAATATTTTAGAGAATAATTCATGTTAGGTCTAGGTTAGGTCTGGGGTTTGCTCTCATCAGGCTCATTCTTTCGCATATTTCTCATACTTGATGGCTAGATCCTGGGCATTTTCTGGATTGCATCACGTAGTAATGTGGTACCACACTGAAACATTCAATTAAACCAGGTCTTGATAAATATTTTAGAGGATAACGCATGTTAGGTCTGGGTTAGGTCTAGGATTTGCCCTCATCAGGCTCATTCTTTCGCATATTTCTCATACTTGATGGCTAGATCCTGGGCTTTTTCTGGATTGCATCACTTAATAATGAAGTACAACACTAAAACAGTCAATTAAACCTGTTTTCGATCAATATTTTAGAGGATAACGGAAGTTAGGTCTGGGATAGGTCTAGGATTTGCCCACATCAGGCTCTTACTTTCGCATATTTCTCATACTTCATGGCTAGATCCTGGGCTGTTTCTGGATTGTATCCCGTAGTAATGTGGTACCACGCTGAAACAGTCAATTAAACCTGGTTTCGATCAATATTTTAGAGAATAACGCATGTTAGGTCTGGGATAGGTCTAGGATTTGCCCTCATCAGGCTCTTACTTTCGCATTCTTCACATACTTGTTGAACGGATCCTGGGTTTTTTCCGGTTTCGATCACGTAGTAATGTGGTACCACACTGAAACATTCAATTAAACCTGGTCTTGATAAGTATTTTAGAGAATAACGCATGTTAGGTCTGGGTTAGGTCTAGGATTAGCCCTCGTCAGGCTCATACTTTCGCATATTTCTCATACTTCATGGCTAGATCCTGGGCTATTTCTGGTTTGGATCACGTAGTAATGTGGTACCACACTGAAACAGTCGATTAAACCCGGTTTCGATCAATATTTTAGAGGATAACGCAAGTTAGGTCTGGGATAGGTCTGGGATTTGACCTCATCAGACTCATACTTTCGCACACTTCACATACTCGTTGAACAGATCCCGGGTTATTTTCTGGTTTGGATCACACAGTAAGGTGGTACCACACTGAAAGTGTCGATTAAACCAGGTTTCGATCAATATTTTAGAGAATAATTCATGTTAGGTCTAGGTTAGGTCTGGGATTTGCTCACATCAGGCTCATTCTTTCGCATATTTCTCATACATGTTGAACTGATCCTGGGTTTTTTCTGGTTTGGATCACGTAGTAATGTGGTACCACACTGAAACAGTCGATTAAACCTGGTTTCGATCAATATTTTAGAGGATAGCGCAAGTTAAGTCTGGGATTGGTCTGGGATTTGACCTCATCAGACTCATACTTTCGCACACTTCACATACTCGTTGAACAGATCCTGGGTTATTTTCTGGTTTGGATCACATAGTAATGTGGTACCACACTGAAACAGTCGATTAAACCAGGTTTCGTTCAATATTTTTGAGGATAACGCATGTTAGGTCTAGGTTAGGCCTGGGATTTTCACTCATCAGACTCATACTTTCGCATTCTTCACATACTTGTTGAACGGATCCTGGGTTTTTTCTGGTTTGGATCACGTAGTAATGTGGGACCACACTGAAACAGTCGATTAAACCGGGTTTCGATCAATATTTTAGAGGATAACGCAAGTTAGGTCTGGGATAGGTCAAGGATTTGACCTCATCAGACTCATAATTTCGCACACTTTACATACTCCTTGAACAGATCCTGGGTTATTTTCTGGTTTGGATCACATAGTAATGTGGTACCACACTGAAACAGTCGATTAAACCTGCTTTTGATCAATATTTTAGAGAATAATTCATGTTAGGTCTAGGTTAGGTCAAGGATTTGCTCTCATCAGGCTCATTCTTTCGCATATTTCTCATACTTGATGGCTAGATCCTGGACTTTTTCTGGATTGCATCACGTAGTAATGAAGTACAACACTGAAACAGTCAATTAAACCTGGTTTCGATCAATATTTTAGAGACTAATTCATGTTAGGTCTAGGTTAGGTCTGGGATTTGCTCTCATCAGGCTCTTTCTTTCGCATATTTCTCATACTTGATGGCTAGATCCTGGGCTTTTTCTGGATTGCTTCACGTAGTAATGAAGTACAACACTGAAACAGTCAATTAAACCTGGTTTCCATCAATATTTTAGAGAATAATTCATGTTAGGTCTAGGTTAGGTCTGGGATTTGCTCTCATCAGGCTCATTCTTTCGCATATTTCTCATACTTGATGGCTAGATCCTGGGCATTTTCTGGATTGCATCACGTAGTAATGTGGTACCACACTGAAACATTCAATTAAACCAGGTCTTGATAAATATTTTAGAGGATAACGCATGTTAGGTCTGGGTTAGGTCTAGGATTTGCCCTCATCAGGCTCATTCTTTCGCATATTTCTCATACTTGATGGCTAGATCCTGGGCTTTTTCTGGATTGCATCACTTAATAATGAAGTACAACACAAAAACAGTCAATTAAACCTGTTTTCGATCAATATTTTAGAGGATAACGGAAGTTAGGTCTGGGATAGGTCTAGGATTTGCCCACATCAGGCTCTTACTTTCGCATATTTCTCATACTTCATGGCTAGATCCTGGGCTGTTTCTGGATTGTATCACGTAGTAATGTGGTACCACGCTGAAACAGTCAATTAAACCTGGTTTCGATCAATATTTTAGAGAATAACGCATGTTAGGTCTGGGATAGGTCTAGGATTTGCCCTCATCAGGCTCTTACTTTCGCATTCTTCACATACTTGTTGAACGGATCCTGGGTTTTTTCCGGTTTCGATCACGTAGTAATGTGGTACCACACTGAAACATTCAATTAAACCTGGTCTTGATAAATATTTTAGAGAATAACGCATGTTAGGTCTGGGTTAGGTCTAGGATTTGCCCTCATCAGGCACATACTTTCGCATATTTCTCATACTTCATGGCTAGATCCTGGGCTATTTCTGGATTGGATCACGTAGTAATGTGGCACCACACTGAAACAATCAATTAAACCTGGTTTTGATCAATATTTTAGAGAATAATTCATGTTAGGTCTAGGTTAGGTCAGGGATTTGCTCTCATCAGGGTCATACTGCCGCAGTTTTAACATACTTGTTGAACGGATCCTGGGTTTTTTCTGGTTTGGTTCACGTAGTAATGTGGTACCACACTGAAACATTCAATTAAACCTGGTCTTGATAAATATTTTAGAGGATAACGCATGTTAGGTTTGGGTTAGGTCTAGGATTTGCCCTCATTAGGCTCATACTTTCGCATATTTCTCATACTTCATGGCTAGATCCTGGGCTTTTTCTGGATTGCATCACGTAGTAATGTATTACCACACTGAAACATTCAATTAAACTTGGTCTTGATAAATATTTCAGAGGATAACGCATGTTAGGTCTGGGTTAGGTCTAGGATTTGCACTTATAAGGCTCATACTTTCGCGTTTTTCACATACCTGTTGAACAGATCCTGGGTTTTTTCTGGTTTGGATCACGTAGTCATGTGGTACCACACTGAAACAGTCCATTAAACCTGGTTGCGATCAATGTTTTAGAGGATAACGCATGTTAGGTCTGGGTTAGGTCTAGTATTTGCCCTCGTCAGGCTCATTCTTTCGCATATTTCTCAAACTTGATGGCTAGATCCTGGGCTTTTTCTGGATTGCATCACGTAGTAATGTAGTGCCACACTGAAACATTCAATTAAACCTGGTCTTGATAAATATTTCAGAGGATAACGCATGTTAGGTCTGGGTTAGGTCTAGGATTTGCACTCATCAGGCTCATACTTTCGCATATTTCTCATACTTCATGGCTAGATCCTGGGCTGTTTCTGGATTGTATCACGTAGTAATGAAGTACAACACTGAAACAGTCAATTGAACCTGGTCTCCATCAATATCTTAGAGGACAACGCAAGTTAGGTCTGGGATAGGTCTTGGATTTGCCCTCATCGGGCTCATACTTTCGCAAATTTCTCATACTTCATGGCTAGATCCTGGGCTATTTCTGGATTGGATCACGTAGTAAAGTGGTACCACACTGAAACATTCAATGAAACCTGGTCTGGATAAATATTTTAGAGGATAACGCATCTTAGGTCTGGGTTAGGTCTAAGATTTGCCCTCATCAGGCTCACAGTTTAGCGTTTTTCGCATACTTGTTGAACAGATCCTGGGTTTTTTCTGGTTTGGATCACGAAGTAGTGTGGTACCACACTGAAACAGTCCATTAAACCTGGTTTCGCTCAATATTTTAGAGGATAACGCATGTTAGGTCTAGGTTAGGTCTGGGATTTGCCCTCATCAGGCTCTTACTTTCGCATATTTCGCACACTTGATGGCTAGATCCTGGGCTTTTTCTAGATTGCATCACGTAGTAATGTAGTACCACACTGAAACAGTCAATGAAACCAGGTTTCCATGAATATTTTAGAAGACAACGCAAGTTAGGTCTAGGTAAGTCCTGAGATTTTCACTGATCAGACTCATACTTTCGCATTCTTCCCATACTTGTTGAACGGATCCTGGGTTTTTTCTGGTTTGGATGACGTAGTAATGTGGTACCACACTGAAACATTCAATTAAACCTTGTCTTGATAAATATTTTAGAGAATAACGCATGTTAGGTCTGGGTTAGGTCTAGGATTTGCCCTCATCAGGCTCATACTTTCGCATATTTCTCATACTTCATGGCTAGCTCCTGGGCTATTTCTGGATTGGATCACGTAGTAAAGTGGTACCACACTGAAACATTCAATGAAACCTGGTCTGGATAAATATCTTAGAGGATAACGCATGTTAGGTCAAGGTTAGGTCTAAGATTTGCCCTCATCAGGCTCACAGTTTCGCGTTTTTCACATACTTGTTGAACAGATCCTGGGTTTTTTCTGGTTTGGATAACGTAGTAATGTGGGACCACACTGAAACAGTCAAGTAAACCTGGTTTCGATCAATATTTTAGAGAATAATTCATGTTAGGTCTAGGATAGGTCTGGGATTTGCTCTCATCAGGCTCATTCTTCCGCATATTTCTCATACATGTTGAACAGACCCTGGGTATTTTCTGGCATGGAACACGTAGTAATGTGGGACCACACTGAAACAATCAATTAAATCTGGTCTTGATAAATATTTTAGAGGATAACGCATGTTAGGTCTGGGTTAGGTCTAGGATTTGCTCTCATCAGGCTCACAGTTTAGCGTTTTTCGCATACTTGTTGAACAGATCCTGGGTTTTTTCTGGTTTGGATCACGAAGTAGTGTGGTACCACACTGAAACAGTCCATTAAACCTGGTTTCGCTCAATATTTTACAGGATAACGCATGTTAGGTCTAGGTTAAGTCTGGGATTTGCTCTCATCAGGCTCATTCTTTCGCATATTTCTCATACTTGATGGCTAGATCCTGGGCTTTTTCTGGATTGCATCACGTAATAATGTAGTACCACACTGAAACAGTCAATGAAACCTGGTTTCCATCAATATTTTAGAGGACAACGCAAGTTAGGTCTAGGTAAGGCCTGAGATTTTCACTGATCAGACTCATACTTTCGCATTCTTCACATACTTGTTGAACGGATCCAGGGTTTTTTCTGGTTTTGATCACGTAGTAATGTGGTACCACACTGAAACATTCAATTAAACCTGGTCTTGATAAATATTTTAGAGAATAACGCATGTTAGGTCTGGGTTAGGTCTAGGATTTGCCCTCATCGGGCTCATACTTTCGCATATTTCTCATACTTCATGGCTAGATCCTGGGCTATTTCTGGATTGGATCACGTAGTAATGTGGCACCACACTGAAACAGTCAATTAAACTTGGTTTCCATCAATATTTTAGAGGACAACGCATGTTAGGTCTAGGTTAGGCCTGGGATTTGCTCTCATCAGGGTCATACTGCCGCAGTTTTAACATACTTGTTGAACAGATCCTGGGTTTTTTCTGGTTTGGATCACGTAGTAGTGTGGTACCACACTGAAACAGTCCATTAAACCTGGTTGCGATCAATATTTTAGAGGATAACGCATGTTAGGTCTGGGTTAGGTCTAGTATTTGCCCTCATCAGGCTCATTCTTTCGCATATTTCTCAAACTTGATGGCTAGATCCTGGGCTTTTTCTGGTTTGCATCACGTAGTAATGTAGTACCACTCTGAAACATTCAATTAAACCTGGTCATGATAAATATTTCAGAGGATAACGAATGTTAGGTCTGGGTTAGGTCTAGGATTTGCACTCATCAGGCTCATACTTTCGCATATTTCTCATACTTCATAGCTAGATCCTGGGCTTTTTCTGGATTGCATCACGTAGTAATGAAGTACAACACTGAAACAGTCAATTGAACCTGGTCTCCATCAATATCTTAGAGGACAACGCAAGTTAGGTCTGGGATAGGTCTTGGATTTGCCCTCATCAGGCTCATACTTTCGCATATTTCTCATACTTCATGGCTAGATCCTGGGCTATTTCTGGATTGGATCACGTAGTAAAGTGGTACCACACTGAAACATTCAATGAAACCTGGTCTGGATAAATATTTTAGAGGATAACGCATGTTAGGTCTGGGATAGGTCTAGGATTTGCCCTCATCAGGCTCTTACTTTCACATATTTCTCATACTTCATGGCTAGATCCTGGGCTTTTTCTTGATCGCATAACGTAGTAATGAAGTACAACACTGAAACAGTCCATTAAACCTGGTTGCGGTCAATATTTTAGAGGTTAACGCATGTTAGGTCTGGGTTAGCTCTAGGATTTGCCCTCATCAGGCTCATTCTTTCGCATATTTCTCAAACTTCATGGCTAGATCCTGGGCTTTTTCTGGATTGCATCACGTAGTAATGTGGTACCACACTGAAACATTCAATTAAACCTGGTCTTGATAAATATTTTAGAGGATAACGCATGTTAGGTCTGGGTTAGGTCTAGGATTTGCTCTCATCAGACTCATACTTTCGCATTCTTCACATACTTGTTGAACGGATCCTGGGTTTTTTCTGGTTTGGATCACGTAGTAAAGTGGTACCACACTGAAACATTCAATGAAACCTGGTCTGGATAAATATCTTAGAGGATAACGCATGTTAGGTCAAGGTTAGGTCTGGGATTTGCTCTCATCAGGCTCATTCTTTCGCATATTTCTCATACTTGATGGCTAGATCCTGGGCTTTTTCTGGATTGCATCACGTAATAATGTAGTACCACACTGAAACAGTCAATGAAACCTGGTTTCCATCAATATTTTAGAGGACAACGCAAGTTAGGTCTAGGTAAGGCCTGAGATTTTCACTGATCAGACTCATACTTTCGCATTCTTCACATACTTGTTGAACGGATCCAGGGTTTTTTCTGGTTTTGATCACGTAGTAATGTGGTACCACACTGAAACATTCAATTAAACCTGGTCTTGATAAATATTTTAGAGAATAACGCATGTTAGGTCTGGGTTAGGTCTAGGATTTGCCCTCATCGGGCTCATACTTTCGCATATTTCTCATACTTCATGGCTAGATCCTGGGCTATTTCTGGATTGGATCACGTAGTAATGTGGCACCACACTGAAACAGTCAATTAAACCTGGTTTTGATCAATATTTTAGAGAATAATTCATGTTAGGTCTAGGTTAGGTCAGGGATTTGCTCTCATCAGGCTCATTCTTTCGCATATTTCTCATACTTGATGGCTAGATCCTGGGCTTTTTCTGGATTGCATCACGTAGTAATGAAGTACAACACTGAAACAGTCAATTAAACTTGGTTTCCATCAATATTTTAGAGGACAACGCATGTTAGGTCTAGGTTAGGCCTGGGATTTGCTCTCATCAGGGTCATTCTTTCGCATATTTCTCAAACTTCATGGCTAGATCCTGGGCTTTTTCTGGATTGCATCACGTAGTAATGTGGTACCACACTGAAACATTCAATTAAACCTGGTCTTGATAAATATTTTAGAGGATAACGCATGTTAGGTCTGGGTTAGGTCTAGGATTTGCTCTCATCAGACTCATACTTTCGCATTCTTCACATACTTGTTGAACGGATCCTGGGTTTTTTCTGGTTTGGATCACGTAGTAATGTGGGACCACACTGAAACAGTCAATTAAACCTGGTTTCGATCAATATTTTAGAGGATAACGCATGTTAGGTCTGGGTTAGGTCTAGGATTTGCCCTCATCAGGCTCTTACTTTCGCATATTTCTCATACTTGAAGGCTAGATCCTGGTCTGTTTCTGGATTGTATCACGTAGTAATTTGGTACCACGCTGAAACAGTCAATTAAACCAGGTTTCGATCAATATTTTTAAGGATAACGCATGTTAGGTCTTGGTTAGGTCTGGGATTTGACCTCATCAGACTCACACTTTCGCACACTTCACATACTCGTTGAACAGATCCTGGGTATTTTCTGGTTTGGATCACGTAGTGATGTGGTACCACACTGAAACAGTCGATTAAACCAGGTTTCGATCAATATTTTAGAGAATAATTCATGTGATGTCTAGATTAGGTCTGGGATTTGCTCTCATCAGGCTCATTCTTTCGCATTCTTCACATACTTGTTGAACGGATCCTGGGTTTTTTCTGGTTTGGATCACGTAGTAATGTGGGACCACACTGAAACAGTTCATTAAACCTGGTTTCGCTCAATATTTTTGAGGATAACGCATGTTAGGTCTAGGTTAGGTCTGGGATTTGCCCTCATCAGGCTCATTCTTTCGCATATTTCTCATACTTGATGGCTAGATCCTGGGCTTTTTCTGGATTGCATCACGTAGTAATGTAGTACCACACTGAAACAGTCAATGAAACCTGGTTTTCATCAATATTTTAGAGGACAACGCAAGTTAGGTCTAGGTAAGGCCTGAGATTTTTACTGATCAGACTCATACTTTCGCATTCTTCACATACTTGTTGAACGGATCCTGGGTTTTTTCTGGGTTGTATCACGTAGTAATGTGGTACCACGCTGAAACAGTCAATTAAACCTGGTCTCCATCAATATCTTAGAGGACAACGCAAGTTAGGTCTGGGATAGGTCTGGGATTTGCCCTCATCAGACACACACTTTCGCATATTTCTCATACTTCATGGCTAGATCCTGGGCTGTTTCTGGATTGTATCACGTAGCAATTTGGTACCACGCTGAAACAGTCAATTAAACCTGGTTTCAATCAATATTTTAGAGGATAACGCATGTTAGGCCTCGGTTAGGTCTGGGATTTTCACTCATCAGACTCATACTTTCGCATTCTTCACATACTTGTTGAACGGATCCTGGGTTTTTTCTGGTTTGGAACACGTAGTAATGTGGGACCACACTGAAACAGTTCATTAAACCTGGTTTCGCTCAATATTTTAGAGGATAACGCATGTTAGGTCTAGGTTAGGTCTGGGATTTGCTCTCATCAGGCTCATTCTTTCGCATATTTCTCATACTTGATGGCTAGATCCTGGGCTTTTTCTGGATTGCATCACGTAGTAATGAAGTACAACACTGAAACAGTCAATTAAACTTGGTTTCCATCAATATTTTAGAGGAGAACGCATGTTAGGTCTAGGTTAGGCCTGGGATTTGCTCTCATCAGGGTCATTCTTTCGCATATTTCTCAAACTTCATGGCTAGATCCTGGGCTTTTTCTGGATTGCATCACGTAGTAATGTGGTACCACACTGAAACATTCAATTAAACCTGGTCTTGATAAATATTTTAGAGGATAACGCATGTTAGGTCTGGGTTAGGTCTAGGATTTGCTCTCATCAGACTCATACTTTCGCATTCTTCACATACTTGTTGAACGGATCCTGGGTTTTTTCTGGTTTGGATCACGTAGTAATGTGGGACCACACTGAAACAGTCAATTAAACCTGGTTTCGATCAATATTTTAGAGGATAACGCATGTTAGGTCTGGGTTAGGTCTAGGATTTGCCCTCATCAGGCTCTTACTTTCGCATATTTCTCATACTTGAAGGCTAGATCCTGGTCTGTTTCTGGATTGTATCACGTAGTAATTTGGTACCACGCTGAAACAGTCAATTAAACCAGGTTTCGATCAATATTTTTAAGGATAACGCATGTTAGGTCTTGGTTAGGTCTGGGATTTGACCTCATCAGACTCACACTTTCGCACACTTCACATACTCGTTGAACAGATCCTGGGTATTTTCTGGTTTGGATCACGTAGTGATGTGGTACCACACTGAAACAGTCGATTAAACCAGGTTTCGATCAATATTTTAGAGAATAATTCATGTGATGTCTAGATTAGGTCTGGGATTTGCTCTCATCAGGCTCATTCTTTCGCATTCTTCACATACTTGTTGAACGGATCCTGGGTTTTTTCTGGTTTGGATCACGTAGTAATGTGGGACCACACTGAAACAGTTCATTAAACCTGGTTTCGCTCAATATTTTAGAGGATAACGCATGTTAGGTCTAGGTTAGGTCTGGGATTTGCCCTCATCAGGCTCATTCTTTCGCATATTTCTCATACTTGATGGCTAGATCCTGGGCTTTTTCTGGATTGCATCACGTAGTAATGTAGTACCACACTGAAACAGTCAATGAAACCTGGTTTTCATCAATATTTTAGAGGACAACGCAAGTTAGGTCTAGGTAAGGCCTGAGATTTTCACTGATCAGACTCATACTTTCGCATTCTTCACATACTTGTTGAACGGATCCTGGGTTTTTTCTGGGTTGTATCACGTAGTAATGTGGTACCACGCTGAAACAGTCAATTAAACCTGGTCTCCATCAATATCTTAGAGGACAACGCAAGTTAGGTCTGGGATAGGTCTGGGATTTGCCCTCATCAGACACACACTTTCGCATATTTCTCATACTTCATGGCTAGATCCTGGGCTGTTTCTGGATTGTATCACGTAGTAATTTGGTACCACGCTGAAACAGTCAATTAAACCTGGTTTCAATCAATATTTTAGAGGATAACGCATGTTAGGCCTCGGTTAGGTCTGGGATTTTCACTCATCAGACTCATACTTTCGCATTCTTCACATACTTGTTGAACGGATCCTGGGTTTTTTCTGGTTTGGAACACGTAGTAATGTGGGACCACACTGAAACAGTTCATTAAACCTGGTTTCGCTCAATATTTTAGAGGATAACGCATGTTAGGTCTAGGTTAGGTCTGGGATTTGCTCTCATCAGGCTCATTCTTTCGCATATTTCTCATACTTGATGGCTAGATCCTGGGCTTTTTCTGGATTGCATCACGTAGTAATGTAGTACCACACTGAAACAGTCAATGAAACCTGGTTTTCATCAATATTTTAGTGGACAACGCAAGTTAGGTCTAGGTAAGGCCTGAGATTTTCACTGATCAGACTCATACTTTCGCATTCTTCACATACTTGTTGAACGGATCCTGGGTTTTTTCTGGGTTGTATCACGTAGTAATGTGGTACCACGCTGAAACAGTCAATTAAACCTGGTTTCAATCAATATTTTAGAGGATAACGCATGTTAGGTCTAGGTTAGCCCTGGGATTATCACTCAACAGACTCATACTTTCGTATTCTTCACATACTTGTTGAACGGATCCTGGGTTTTTTCTGGTTTGGATCACGTAGTAATGTGGTACCACACTGAAACAGTCGATTAAACCTGGTTTCGATCAATATTTTAGAGGATAACGCAAGTTAAGTCTGGGATTGGTTTGGGATTTGACCTCATCAGACTCATACTTTCGCACACTTCACATACTCGTTGAACAGATCCTGGGTTATTTTCTGGTTTGGATCACATAGTAATGTGGTACCACACTGAGACAGTCGATTAAACCAGGTTTCGATCAATATTTTTGAGGATAACGCATATTAGGTCTATGTTAGGCCTGGGATTTTCACTCATCAGACTCATACTTTCGCATTCTTCACATACTTGTTGAACGGATCCTGGGTTTTTTCTGGTTTGGATCACGTAGTAATGTGGGACCACACTGAAACAGTCAATTAAACCTAGTTTCGATCAATATTTTAGAGAATATTTCATGTTAGGTCTAGGTTAGGTCTGGGATTTGCTCTCATCAGGCTCGTACTTTCGCATATTTCTCATACTTGATGGCTAGATGCTGGGCTTTTTCTGGATTGCATCACGTAGTAATGAAGTACAACACTGAAACAGTCAATTAAACCTGGTTTCCATCATTATCTTAGAGGACAACGCAAGTTAGGTCTGGGATAGGTCTGGGATTTGCCCTCATCAGGCTCATACTTTCGCGTTTTTCACATACTTGTTGAACAGATCCTGGGTTTTTTCTGGTTTGTATCACGTAGTAGTGTGGTACCACACTGAAAGAGTGTATTAAACCTGGTTTGGATCAATATTTTAGAGGATAACGCATGTTAGGTCTGGGATAGGTCTGGGATTTGACCCCATCAGACTCATACTTTCGCACACTTCACATACTCGTTGAACAGATCCTGGGTTATTTTCTGGTTTGGATAACATAGTAATGTGGTACCACACTGAAACAGTCGATTAAACAAGGTTTCGATCAATATTTTAGAGAATAATTCATGTGATGTCTAGGTTAGGTCTGGGATTTGCTCTCATCAGGCTCATTCCTTCGCATATTTGTCATATTTGACGGCTAGATCCTGGGCTTTCTCTGGATTGCATCACGTAGTAATGAAGTACAACACTGAAACTGGCAATTAAACCTGGTTTCCATCAATATCTTAGAGAACAACGCAAGTTAGGTCTGGGATAGGTCTTGGATTTGCCCTCATCAGACTCATACTTTCGCACACTTCACATACTCGTTGAACAGATCCTGGGTTATTTTCTCGTTTGGATCACTTAGTAATGTGGTACCACACTGAAACAATCAATTAAACCTGGTCTTGATAAATATTTTAGAGGATAACGCATGTTAGGTCTGGGATAGGTCTGGGATTTGCCCTCATCAGACTCATACTTTCGCACACTTCACATACTCGTTGAACAGATCCTGGGTTATTTTCTCGTTTGGATCACTTAGTAATGTGGTACCACACTGAAACAGTCGATTACACCATGTTTTGATCAATATTTTTGAGGATAACGCATGTTAGGTCTAGGTTAGGCCTAGGAATTTCACTCATCAGGCTCATACTTTCGCATTCTTCACATACTTGTTGAACGGATCCTGGGTTTTTTCTTGTTTGGATCACGTAGTAATGTGGGACCACTCTGAAACAGTCAATTAAACCTGGTTTCGATCAATATTTTAGAGAATAATTCATGTTAGGTCTAGGTTAGGTCTGGGATTTGCCCTCATCAGGCTCATACTTTCGCATATTTCTCATACATGTTGAACAGATCCTGGGTTTTTTCTGGTTTGGATCACGTAGTAATGTGTGACCACACTGAAACAATCAACTAAACCTGGTCTTGATAAATATTTTAGAGGATAACGCATGTTAGGTCTGGGATAGGTCGGAAATTTGCCCTCATCAGACTCATACTTTCGCACACTTCACATACTCGTTTGGCAGATCCTGGACTGTTTTCTGGATTGGATTACGTAGTAATTTAAGTACTACACTGAAACAGTCAATTAAACCTGGTTTCCATCAATATCTTAGGGGACAACGCAAGTTAGGTCTGGGATAGCTCTGGGATATGCCCTCATCAGGCTCATACTTTCCGCGTTTTTCACATACTTGTTGAACAGATCCTGGGTTTTTTCTGGTTTGGATCACGTAGTAGTGTGGGACCACACTGAAACAATCAATTAAACCTGGTCTTGATAAATATTTTAGAGGATAACGCATGTTAGGTCTGGGATAGGTCTGGGATTTGCCCTCATCAGGCTCATACTTTCGCATATTTCTCATACATGTTGAACAGATCCTGGGTTTTTTCTGGTTTGGATCACGTAGTAATGTGTGACCACACTGAAACAATCAACTAAACCTGGTCTTGATAAATATTTTAGAGGATAACGCATGTTAGGTCTGGGATAGGTCGGAAATTTGCCCTCATCAGACTCATACTTTCGCACACTTCACATACTCGTTTGGCAGATCCTGGACTGTTTTCTGGATTGGATCACGTAGTAATTTAAGTACTACACTGAAACAGTCAATTAAACCTGGTTTCCATCAATATCTTAGGGGACAACGCAAGTTAGGTCTGGGATAGCTCTGGGATATGCCCTCATCAGGCTCATACTTTCCGCGTTTTTCACATACTTGTTGAACAGATCCTGGGTTTTTTCTGGTTTGGATCACGTAGTAGTGTGGGACCACACTGAAACAATCAATTAAACCTGGTCTTGATAAATATTTTAGAGGATAACGCATGTTAGGTCTGGGATAGGTCTGGGATTTGCCCTCATCAGGCTCATACTTTCGCATATTTCTCATACATGTTGAACAGATCCTGGGTTTTTTCTGGTTTGGATCACGTAGTAATGTGTGACCACACTGAAACAATCAACTAAACCTGGTCTTGATAAATATTTTAGAGGATAACGCATGTTAGGTCTGGGATAGGTCGGAAATTTGCCCCCATCAGACTCATACTTTCGCACACTTCACATGCTCGTTTGGCAGATCCTGGGCTGTTTTCTGGATTGGATCACGTAGTAATTTAAGTACTACACTGAAACAGTCAATTAAACCTGGTTTCCATCAATATCTTAGAGGACAACGCAAGTTAGGTCTGGGATAGCTCTGGGATATGCCCTCATCAGGCTCATACTTTCCGCGTTTTTCACATACTTGTTGAACAGATCCTGGGTTTTTTCTGGTTTGGATCACGTAGTAATGTGGAACCACACTGAAACAATCAATTAAACCTGGTCTTGATAAATATTTTGGAGGATAACGCATGTTAGGTCTGGGTTAGGTCTAGGATTAGCCCTCGTCAGGCTCATACTTTCGCATATTTCTCATACTTCATGGCTAGATCCTGGGCTATTTCTGGTTTGGATCACGTAGTAATGTGGTACCACACTGAAACAGTCGATTAAACCTGGTTTCGATCAATATTTTAGAGGATAACGCAAGTTAGGTCTGGGATAGGTCTGGGATTTGACCTCATCAGACTCATACTTTCGCACACTTCACATACTCGTTGAACAGATCCTGGGTTATTTTCTGGTTTGGATCACACAGTAATGTGGTACCACACTGAAAGTGTCGATTAAACCAGGTTTCGATCAATATTTTAGAGAATAATTCATGTTAGGTCTAGGTTAGGTCTGGGATTTGCTCACATCAGGCTCATTCTTTCGCATATTTCTCATACATGTTGAACAGATCCTGGGTTTTTTCTGGTTTGGATCACGTAGTAATGTGGGACCACACTGAAAGAATCAATTAAACCTGGTCTT